>NC_089821.1:165081530-166331530 GCF_035046505.1 Tiliqua scincoides | reverse complement strand
GGTTGCACCAAACCAAATGACAAACCAAATGACAAACCAAATGACAAGCTAATAGCAAGCCAAACTACTTATAAATAGTTTAGCCATGCTCTGGTCACCTATAGGTTAGACTACTGCAATGCATTATATGTGGGGCTCCCTTTGAAGACTGTTTGGAAAGTACAGGTCCTTCAAAATACAGCAGCAAGGTTGTTATCTGGGATAAGCCATTGGGAAGACATCCAGCTGGTACTGAAAGAGCTGCCTTAAACTGATGATCAGAGTCAGCCACTTCAAACACTGGTTACCCAAAAACCTTCAACCTTGTTCCTTCGAGGCAACAAACTGCTATAAGGGACCCTGCACCCTGCCTCAGCTCATTGCCCACCCAACTCCTTCACCCCATGCTCTGATGCAACAGTAATTGACTTCTTCTGATGCAGTACCAATGCCGGATTAAGAAGTAGGGGGAGCGATCCTGTTCTGATCACTTTCTTCCAGGAAAGCAATCAAAACAGGATTCCTTCACTCTTTCCTACTTCCTTCTTGCTCATAAGAACATAAGAGCCCCACTGGATCAGGTCAAAGGCTCATGTACTCCAGCTTCCTGTATCTCACAGTGGCCCACCATGTGCTTCAGGGAGCATACAAGATAACAGACACAACCTGCATCCTGGTGACCTCCCCTTGCAGCTGGCATTCTGAGGTAGCCTACTTCTAAAATCAGGAGCTTGCACATACCTATCATGACTTGTAACCTGTGATGGACTTTTCCTTCAGAAACGTGTCCCATCACCTCTTAAAGGCATCCAGGTGAGATGCCATCACCACTTCCTGTGGCAAGGAGTTCCACAGACTAATTACACGCTGGGTAAAGAAATATTTTCCTTTGCCTGTCCTAACTCTCCCAACTCTCAGTTTAAGTGGATATCCCCTGGTTCTGGTGTTGTGTGAGAGGGAAAAGAACATCCCTCTATCCCAGGGGTGCCCAAACCCCAGCCCTGGGGCCACTTGTGGCACTTGAGGACTCCCAATCTGGCCCTCAGGGAGCCCCCAGTCTCCAATGAGCCTCTGGCCCTCTGGAAACTTGCTGGAGCCCACACTGGCCTGATGCAACTGCTCTCAGTGTGACAGCCAACTGTTCGACCTCTCGAGTGAGCTGTGGGATGAGGGCTCCCTCCATTGCTTGCTGTTTCATGTCTGTGATACAGCAGCGGCAGCAAAGGAAAGGCTGACCTTGCTTTGTGCAAGACTTTTTATAGTCCTTGAGCTATTGCAAGACCTTCATACGTACATTCATATAAGTTCCATCTCTAATATATTCATTTATGTGAATTTATTCAAATTTGAAATGTAAATTAATTCTTTTTCCCCCCGGCCCCCAACACAGCGTCAGAGAGATGATGTGGCCCTCCTGTCAAAAAGTTTGGACACCCCTGCTCTATCCACTCTATCCACCCTCTGCATAATTGTGTATGTCTCAATCATGTCCCCCCTCAAATGCCTCTTTTCTAGACTGAAGAGCACCAAATGCTGTAGCCTTTCCTCATAAGGGAGGTGCCCCAGCCCAGTAATCATTTCGGTTGCTCTGCACCTTTTCCATTTCCACTATATCCTTTTTGAGATGCGGTGACGAAAATTGGACACAATATTCCAGGTGTGGCCTTACCATTGATTTGTACAACAGCATAATATTAGCCATCTTATTCACAATACCTCTTCTAATGATCCCAAGCATGGAATTAGCTTTCTTCACCACCACCGCACTTTGGGTCGACACCTTCATCGAGCTGTCCACGAGAACCCGATGATAGTTGTTCCGGGCGGTGGTGGGTGGCCCCGGGGGATGGGTGAGTGGAGAGCAGGAGGTGGGGCTGGGACCTGGCAGTTATGCAGGATCCCAAACCTTGTTCCTGGGGAGTTCAGAGTGATTTTAAGCCTCTCCACTCTCCTCAGATTTGTGCTACCACAGGAGGGTGCAAGTCCAAGGAGACTCATTGGGGCCAGGGTGCTTTACCCAGCAGCAAGGAGAAACGTTTCCCTTTACCTCTGGCTGAGCTACTTTGAGCCCCTGTCGTGCGCTGGACACAGCGCAAGCCTCTTGGTTTGCCTGTTCCAGTGCAGGGTAGGATTGCGCCCCAAGTGTCCAATCCTATCCAACTTTGCAGTGTTGATGCAGCCACAATGTAGCCCCTGAGGTAAAGGAACAAACTTCCCCTTATTTTGAGGAGGCTGCCATGACTGCTCCTCTGACTGCAAAATGCAGCCCCCTGGCTGCATCGGAAAGTTGGAAAGAATTGAACCGTAACTGTCTCTGTCTTAGGAAACTCTCTTGGTGCTGATGCTAATGCCTTTTTGGTGTCAGGCAAAGGCCTTTTTATGTTGCCAGGTTTGTAACATCAGGTGAAATTTTAACATCTTTTGGTTGCTGTTTGTTTTTTTTTACTTCACGGTATTTATACTTGTATGCGTATTGTTTGTTTTTATGCTCTTATCAGTGGTGGATCTGCCATTAAATGAATGGGGCAAATGCCCTGGGCACAGAGCCTCAAACACTTCTAGGACTGCACGGAAGCCTCCCTGAGGCTCCTTACGTGGTTGGAAATTGTGTTTCCAGTTTAACAGAAGCACAGTTTAAAATGTTGGGGAAGCTTCAGGAGGGTTCCCTGATGCGTCATGGAGTCAAGCTCCAGGTAAGTGGGAGGGCAGATTTGTGCACAGGGGAGATGGTGACATCCCACGGGGGGGGGGTGCCCTCATGGATCTTTGTCCTGCCCACGCCCTCCCAACCCCTGTGTTGGCTGAGCTCAGCTGACATAAACATACCCCGTCGGGCCTGGATCCAGCATGGGGAGGCCAGTGCAACTCTTTGCGCTGGCCTCCCCGACTCTAAAGTCAGCGCAAATGTGCCTTACTTATGGTACATTTGCGACACCTCCAGGCTAGCACAAGTGACTTGTGCCGGCCTAACCCAGGGCTTAGGATTGTGCTGCGCATTTCGTACTGAAGCCACTGGGATTTAGAAATTGTTAACTTGGCCACATCCCGCCTCTTGTACTTTCTTCTTGTTCTTTTGCTGATTGGTTTGTGTTCTACTTGCGCAAGGTTAAACACATCCCTTCATTCTCCCCAACTTCACATAGCAAAGGAAACACAACAAAAGACAAAGTAAGGGTTTCTGTTCTCTTCCCTTTCAAATAACTCCTGCCTGCCTTATTTTGGATGCAGTAATTATTGATCATTTTCTTTTCTTGCTGGAAGGAGTCATCAGCATGCATATGCAGGTGTGGGCAGCTTGGCAAAGTATGCTCCTTGCTTGCTTTGATTTAATTTCCGTCCACTCACTGCAAAGCTTTATTTTATTGAACTTCCCTCTGGTGACCTTGAAAGCCATGACAATTATACAATGTGCAGACACACACAGAGGTCCAGTGAGGACTCATGGTGTGGTCTACAATTTCAGTTTTTATGCAGTGGCATGGCACGGACAAGAGGAGATCAGCATCCTAAGTTGTCAGCCCAAGTCTGTGCATGTCTGCTCAGAAGTTATCAACCAATAGGTAAGGGTAAAAGAGTGCACCCTGGGGAGGGGCAGCCCAATCCTATCCTTCCTCGCACCCAGAGGAACAGCAGTACAAAAATGCTGACTGCTGTATTTCATGGCTGCTAGGAAAAAGCAGAGGTCTCCTTGGGGGAAGGGAACTTTTGTCCCTTCCCAAGGAAAGCCCCATGCTCTGTAATGGGCCTTCTCAAGACTGTGCTGGCTGTTTTGTCAGCACAGACTTGAGAACCTCTATGTTGGGCTTTGGAGCCCAACATGGAGGATAGGACTTGGCAAAGGAGGCCTCCACTGGTCCCACCCCTCTCCCAGGCCGGTCCCACCCCCTCCCACTGCTGCTTGATGCTCTTACCTTGCTCCAGGCAGTCGTGCAGCATCCTCCACCTGGTGCTGGGCTCAGTGCTGACTTGCGCTGGTGCTCCCTACAATAAGAGTGGTGTAAACATGCCTTATATCACGTTTACGACACTTAACGCCAGCACTGTGGCCCTTTAGGACTGGGCCTTAAGTCCCATTGAGCTGAATAGGACTTATTTCTGAGTAGACGTGCATAGGATTGTGTTGTAAGAATAATATGAGATTGTTCCCTGAAGTGAAAACTTGAAACTGCTGTCCTATGGTTGAATTTTACATTTCCAATAACATATTATCACCTGAGAAGTTGGAGTCATTCTTTCTGCTGGAGGAAAAAAAAACAACTTGGTTTGATTTTTTTTTCTTTGTTTCTGTATAAAATGAGTAGTACCTTGTCTCTCAGCAGTAGGAAACATTTCACTCAGTCTAGAAAGTGAAGAATTGACATTTGGGTTTGCTATAAATGAAATTTAGCAATACAGGTCCAACCTTGTTATACACGGATTTTTTATACACGGATTTGACTCAACACGAATGGCCATTGCAGTTGAGAAGGAATGCGCTGATCCCTGGAGAAGGGGAAAAATGCAGCCCTTTAAAATCACAGTTTTTAAAAAAAAACTGCTTTTCATACTGTTGTAGAGAGAGTCATGCAAGTGATCATTCCATTCTTCAGCTGAGCCAGGCAAAGGCAGGGGGTCCTTTGCATTTCTAATTGTTGACTGCCTCTCTCTACAACAGTAAGAAAAGCTGTTTTTAAATCACAATTGTAAAGGTCGCACTTTTAAAAATTTTTTAAAATTGTTTTTATTTAGTACATTTTATGATATCAGCAGGGAGTCCCAGAATCAAACCCCTGTGATGTTGAGACACGACCTTATTAGGAGCAATGCAGGGGCAAGAAACCTGGGTCTTTAAATCTATTTTTCCACTGTTTTTCTTATCCACAGATTTTTTTGATCCACTAGGGATTCTGGAATGTAACCCTAGTGGATAACAAGACACGACCTGTATACAGTATGTAAATTATTTGATAGATTTAAATATATTCTCTTCTCCATTCTACAGCACCCATACTACAAAAATAATTAGTCTGAAAACACAGGCACAATTCAGACACATTCAGATACTTTCAAAGTTCTATTAATTTCAGTGGAAAAGTTTGAAGCAATTCTTCACTTGCACCAAAAACAAATGAAACGTAAAACGAATTACGCCCATACAGTAGTTTCATATATGATCACCTAATATTTTCTAATGTAACTGAATGTTGATATGGCAGTCTAGGGTAGTATGCTTTTTCATAATTCCACAATTATCCACCCACAAATAGGCAATTAAAAATTCTTCCACTCATTGAAACTAATGGAAATTTTAAAGGGTTTAAGGTTGGCTAACAGGGCAATCTTATTGAGTGTTAGGCTATCCAGTGACGTTTCCGGGGAGGGAGCGCAGGGATAAATTTTGCAGGGCACCTCAATGCGCCTTGTAAGCTGCCCCTCCCCCTTGCCATCACAGCCATTCCCTCTGGGAACACCACTGGGGCTGTTGTACGCAGCGCTCCATCAGCAGCCATTTGGAAGCACTAGTGTCAGGTGCTGCTGTAGTAATTTTTTGCTCTCTCTCTCTCTCTCTCTCTCTCTCTCTGAGTCTTTTTTACTGTTGTGTATTGAATTTTGTTTTATTTTATGGCATGTTTATTTTGTTTTAACTTTTAAGAGCTGGCTTTAGCCCTGATGACAAAGGCAGAATATGCGTTTAAAAATAAATATCATTAAATAAATTCTCATCTGAACATACATCTGTAGCACAATGATCACTGGGGAAAGGGGCTTGAATGGCTGAATAGATTGTTTGAAGGTGATGAAAATGGTCTCTAGTTGCCACTAATTGCTTGGCAGCACAATCCTGTCAATATCTACTCAGAAGATGGTCCTAATTAATTCAATGGAACATCCTCCCATTTAAGTGTGTATAGAATTGCAACCCTAGTTAAGTATCACAGAGCAGGGTTTGTGCAGCACATGTTAACTGAATTACAGTTCAATAAGACTGGTTGAATGAAGAAACAGTCCATAGGGAAAAATATTCAGTGTACTCCTTTACTGAAAACACACTGTACTCTTAAATGTATCTCCTAAGTACTTTCCACTTCAAGTTTTATTGTTTAACCGTGCATGGCATATCCAGGCTATTGCTTCAGAGTTGGATGGGCCAATTATTTATACTCTTTCTCTCTCTCTTCCCCCCTCCCCCCTGATTTTATATTACGAAACATTATGGAACTCACCATCTGGGATCTGGAAATACAACTGGAGAAGACCATAGATGACAGGCTCCAATTCTGAACGTTATTGTTGATGGTAGCAACTTCAGTGCAAAACACTGCAGTTTTTTTCTTCATGAAATAGATTTGTATCTTAGGACTAATGCTGAAAAGCAGCTAATGTGTAGCTGGTTAAAATTATTACTTCCATGGTGTCCATGGTGAGAAAATTTGATGTGCAGGTTGAGTGTGAAATACTGGTAACAGATTTTGGAAGGATGTTTAGTTTGTTGCAATGTAACTCAAAGCCTTGGTTGGCCAGCTAGTGCTTTCTGGCTAGGTCAGTGCAATCCTATACATCAGTGGTTCCCAAACTTTTTAGATTTAGATTTAGTTAAACTTTTAGATTAGATTCCTCTTCCAGGAATCTCTTTGTAATCCCATGATGCTCTCTACAAGGATTACAACGCATTATGACAAACTTCACTGAGGAACAGACGCAAGTCGGCCAGGCTGCAGCAGGTGATATAAGCTGACCGCACATAGTTCTGTTTTAAAGCAAAGTACCTCATACCCTGTCTAGCTGCTTCCCTTCTGTGGTCCTTCACCTGTCACTGGCAGTGGTGTAATGGTGCCAGCACCGCCGATCCTGCGAAGAGGAAAGCAAACAAACATGTGTTTGAATGTCAGTTCAGAAAAAAAAAAATGGCCTTCCAATTGCAACAGCTTGCGAAACAGGGCATGTGAGTTGTTAAACAAGAGTTGTTACACTTACACCATATTGTGAGTTTTGATGTCCGACTGTGCATAATGGTTACACTGCCAAAGTTAGCAGCATGACTACAACAAATTATGAGCAGTTGAGGAACTCTGTAATCTTGCTTGATTATCTTTTAACATTGATCCCCGAGGAGAGGACTTGAAAATCCGGTGCACAAATGTTGCATGGGTAAATGTTGTATAGCATGTGCTGTTCTATTGTAGAAACACAGACGCTGAATTTTTTGTTGGTGTTCAAACAAAATTTCTAAGAAAGACACTTCAGGTTAGTGTTTGAAAGGGGTTTAAAGGGGAGGAAGCATTTTTAATATATTGGACCCAGTTTCAACATAATGCCTCGCAGGAGGCTAAGAAGGATGTACGAATGTATGACTCACACAACCACCATTGATGCTCGCAGTGTGAGGTTGCACCCTTGACCTTACTATAATTATACTGTTGTTATCCTTGGAGGTGGGAGCACTTCTTTGACTCATTCATTTATGGCCCAATCCTATCCCCTGCCAGCCCACAGTACCACTGATGGAGAATGCGCTGCATGCAGTGGTAGTGGTGGAGAACCAGATGGCCTAGAAGAGGTAAGTAGAAGTCTTTTTTGGCCTCCTCAGATCTATGCCAGCCATTTAGCTGGTGTAAGTCCAAGGAGAGGCAGGGCAGGTTGGGGTGGGAAAAGGAGGACAGAATATTGGTGTATGATTCTGCTGCTGAGCTCCTCCCCCAACTCTCCCCACAAAGACCCCCATTTCAGCCCACTTCTGGCTCAGCCACTGCCCATGATACTTCCAATGGTCTATAATAATCCTGTTCTGTCCCTCTGCCAACTTTCCGGTGGCAGCGCAGGATGGAGGAGGTACAGCAGGCTGCTGTCGCCTACATGAGGTCTTTGGCTGTTTGCCCTAGTGGCTGTAACCTGCAGAACTAAAGAGCCACTTCCATGCTGTCTTTCTGGCGCTTATGCTGATGGATCTCAAGATAGGATAGGACTGGGCTGTTAACATGACTAGCAGCCCAATCTGCCCCCTGCAGATGCAGGCATACCACATTTGCTCCCTTGCCTGGGGGTAAGCCTCTGCTTCTCAAATGAATCTACTCTGACCTATGCTGGTGATTAACTGGCCAACATCCAAGTGGACCTGGGAAGGTGGGTCAAGGCCAGGAAGGGGGATAGGATATCAGCAGTACCACTGCCATCAATTCTGTTCCCTTCTTGGCCTCGCTTCACCATCCTCACCACCCTGGTCTCCACACAGTTCCTTCCCTCTTCCCACTCCTTTTTACCCCCCATGGCTCCCTTCCACTCTCTTTGCTGACTTACCTGTGCTGGGAGTTATTACGAGGCCACTGGCACATGGCTGTGGTCACATTGATTGCCGTGGTGGCCTGGCTGCTCAAAATGGCATGTAACCTTTTGAGGCAGCTGTAAAGGACCTTGCACTGCTGGGACTTTAGATGTTATGATAGATGGAGCTGACACTGGGTATCTTTGCTCTCTCATAATTGGTCTTATGTGTGACATGACATCACCATGCTATGTGTAGCACCTCATATCTTGGTTGGCTGGGTCAAGGAAATGAGTAGTCTGATAACATCATGCTACACATTCTGTTGCAGTACATAGAATTCTGTGGCTCTTATAACTTCTAGTTCTGCCAAAAGTGTGGGGTCTGTTCTAAACTATTGCCAACATGAAGCAGTTTGGCCTTGCCTGAAACGTTTAGCAATAATTACTATTAAAACAGGTGACTAATCATTTTCTACAAAACACATGTGCTGCGATTCATCACAGAATTGGATGTGGTTAAATAGGGTCAAAGCATACTTAACTTTTTTGTCAGATTGCGGTCTGAGCAAAAGCGCATCCAGAATAGACAGGCTTAAGAGGAGTGAAAGACAGAAGGGCCCAAGGGAACAAGCTACATGTCATTTTGGTTGCAATTTCCTAGTAACCCCCCATGTGTGTGTGTGTGTGTGTGTGTGTGTGTGTAGAGAGCAGAATTATTGACAGAATTTATTCATCCAGTGGGCTTCACAAACTTCCAGTAAGCATTGTTCCAGTTGTGCTCTTTAAAAAGAAAGACTAAGAAAGGACTGCTGCATATTACGCACTCACTATTTTTAGCCCTTGGAAACCATTTTTACTTCATTTACTACAATTTGTCAAGGTGAAAAATAAAATGACACATTGGAATTAATTATAATGGAAGAGAGATTATATTGAATAACCAATATATGAATAATACAGTTCAAAAATATTGCTGTTCATCAGAAAGGTCAGCTATTTGGGGGGATGATATCACCAGTGTAGAAATACTGTTTTCTTCAAATACTAACTTAATAAAAAATATGTAAATTGTCAACTTTGCATCAGTGTTTTATAGCACACATCATTATGAGCTGTGCCGTGTGTATTATAAGAAAAATGGAGAGGGGAAGCTACTTCTTTGCAATATTCATTTGTTTTCTTTATAACATTTGCCTTTACAAGCATTGAAAATGGCCTTTCTGGATCAAAATTTCTTCCAGACTTTTGTTAAGGTTGTTGTAACAAGATTTTTGTAGTAAAACACAAAATAATCACAGGCAAATTTCACCACAGGTCAACAGCTAAACATATTCCCTCACCCATTCAAGAAGGACAGATCAGCACTCAAAAATGATGGGCTGGTGCATGAGGCCACATCAGGTAAGTACTGTGTCGTAGAGTATTGTGTCCAGGTCTGGTCACACATCTCAAAAAGGAAGAGTTCCTTCCCCTCTCCTCCTTATTATGCACACCCTCACCCTCTAGCTACCCCCTGTTCCATGCTGCCAGGCTGTTCAAGAAGCCGCTGATGCATGGCTGCAACCTCTTGCAGCATCAGTTCACCTGCTTGGAATAGTGGGCCACACTTTGTATCCACTGTAAAACATGCTGCGCCACCAGAACATGAGTTCTGGAGGTGCAGCAGGCTCATAGGATTGGGCTTCATCATAGAACTTCATCAACTGCATCATAGAAAAGCAGAGTGCTAGTACCTTGTACTTCCCTGAAGAGTTGGGTTTTCACTGCCTGTGGAAACAGCAGCAAACAGCAGCAAAACCAGAAAGACCTCCCTGTTGGGAGGATTCCAGAAACATGGCACTGGAACTGGGAAGGCCATGACCCGCATGACCACCTGAAAATGGTGAAACGAGAGCAGAGCCTCAGATGCTGAATAGAATACCTAAGGAATCCTGGCTTCAAACCATTGCGGTTCTCAAACTCACAGGGGGTTTGAGGACCACAGGAAGTCCTTGCTGGGGAGGGGAGGAAGCAGCGGGTGCAGGGGGAAGGCAGTGACACGATCCCCAGGATCGCATCGCTAAGCGGGCTGCAGGGACTGGCTTGTACTCACCAGTCCCTGCAGCAGCCTGTTGGGGGTGCGGGGCGCCCTGTGCGAGCATCTGCAGGGCTCCCTGAAGCTTATAAAGTGAAAGCACAGCAATCGCGCTGCACTTCCAGTTTTGCGGAGGCGGAACCCAATCGTTGCACTTTTCACTTTTCACTGAGCAGGCACTCACACAGGGCTCCCTGCACCCTAGGGAGGCTGCTGCAGGGACTGGTGAGTACATGCCAGTCTCTGTAGCCCCCTTAGTGACATGCCCCCTGCCCCTTAAGGGGAAAGAGGCCAGGGCCTGCTGGCTGGGGCGTCGTGACGCCCCAGTTTGAAAAGCCCTGATTTAGAGGCTTTAACAGTGAGCACCAGCATCTTTGGACCAGGAGTAAATTAGCAATCCATAGAGCCATAATCCTAATGTGCTATACAGCCATCCCCAGTTGGAAATCTGGCTGCAGGGTTTTGGAGCAACTCCACTTTTCAAGCATTATTCTGCCACCTTAGCAGCCTGCTACAGAGTTCATTCCAGTAGTCCCAGCTGGATGTTATCAGAGCATGAAGGACTGGGCCAGAACTGCCTTTGGGTCAGGTTGCAACTGAACCTGGTGTAGCTGATAATAGATGCTCCTGACCAGCATCATCACCTGAAAAAGTCAGCTCTGGATCCAGCAGCACTAACTTGCTCCTTAAAGGGGATTGCATCCAGAACAGGCTGTATACCTATTACACAGGCCTACAAAATTGGGGGTCAGAAACGTTTTTCCCAAACGTCATGGTGGTTTGATATGAATTTGGGGTGCCAATTCCAAAAATGGCATTCGTTTTGCCCTATCACGTCTAGTTTTGGAGATAGTAGTGAGGAAGCTGCTTGAACTATTCACTAAAGAGGCTATGCTGTGTCTCCAAAACTAGACGTGATAGGGCAAAACGGATGCCATTTTTGGAATCAGTACCCCAAATATACCCAGGAATTGATGTAATGTTTAAGGAAGCAAAATGTGTGTTGACCTGTGTTAGCTGTCCACATCCATGACCTTTGGATAAATAAGGGTGGGATTGTCTATCAGGTCGTAAAACGCACTGCAAGGCATCTCTTTGTGTTGCTAACTTTGATTTGCTACACCTGTGTTTCTTAAACTGTGGGTCGGGACCCACTAGGTGGGTCATGAGCCAATTTCAGGTGGGTCCTCATTCATTCCAATAATTAATTTTTACTATATTAGACTTGATGCTGCCATGGCATGTGACTGCATTTGGGGAAATGTTATACATCTGTACTTTGAACAAGCTACTATGTATATTCTTTTAACAATGATAGTAAATGGGTCTTACTCCTGGGTAAGTGTGGGTAGGATTGCAGCCTAGGATTGTTAAAAATTTTCCCGCTTGATGTTGTCACTTCTGATCATGACATCACTTCCAGTGGGTGCTGATAGATTCTCATTCTAAAAAGTGGGTCCCAGAGCTAAATGTGTGAGAACAACTGCTACACTATGTTTTTGCAACAATTGCAACAATACTCTCTAACTAAGGGCACAATCCTAACCCACTTTCCAGCGCTGACATAAGGGCAATGTTGTTGTTGGCAACCTTCAGTCTCAAAAGGCTATGGTATCGCGCTCTGAATGGTGATTCTGGAACAGCGTCTAGTGTGGCTGAAAAGGCCAATTCGGGAGTGACAATCCCTTCCACACTGGGAACAAGTGCAGTCTGTCCCTGGTCTGTCTCCCTGGCTATGGGCCTTCCTTCTTTGCCTCTTTGCCTCAGTCTGTTGGCCAAGTGTCTCTTCAAACTGGGAGAGGCCATGCTGCAGGGTTGAGGCAAACGGAGGTATGCAGAGGGGGAAGGGGGATGAATGGGCAATACAACTCTGAGGTAAGGGGACAAACATTGCCTAACCTTAAGAAGGCCTCTGTGACTGCCCCCCAACTGCAGGATGCAGCATATGCCCCACTGGCACAGCTATGTCAGTGCTGGAAAGTGGGTTAGGATTGCGCTCTTAATGACCCACCATAATTGAAGACTAGAGGAGGATTTGTGTACCTGCCCACTGCAAAATGTTATGCAAATAATAACAGACTGAATGTATACAGTGGGGTAGGACAGAATTCAACAGTTGAATTCTAATTGCATTTAGCCTTGTTGCCAGTTATTATCAAGGCAGTCTCCTGGCATATTTTTGCCCCATTAAGTTATTCTGCAGCTGTTCATCTTCATTTTTGTCCCCAGAATGAATGTTTGCACTTTGTATTCCTGTTAATGCTAGAACTCAGATGGATATTCCTTCCAGATGGTTCATTTTCTAGTTACAGCCTCCCAAAATGTTATGACCTATACTGACAAATTACTGCAAAAGTGCATTTCTGCTACAATATTTCTTGAGCAAATTTAGAATCAACTAGCAAATATGCCCCTTCCCTCCCACAGACACACAAACATTAATTCACTCTGTGCCATCTTTAGGGCAGTCTGTTGATTTGCAATGATAAATTACTTTGCAACAAAAGTGACAATAGATTGTTTTGCCCTTTTGAAAGAAAAACCTCCCAGAGAGTGGCTGGATTATCGTCAAACCCTTTGATATTTACTAGAGTAATTTTCTCTGGATTTGGGAGCTCACAATGAGGAGTGTGCCCAGCTAATGAAGTACTTTCAGAGAATCAAAGTCTTAGCTAAAGCCTGCTCATGAGTTTCTTAAATAAGGCAAAGTCTCAACAAGAGAACGAAGTTGAGCAGATAAAGCCCCTGGCTTGGTTTCATGTTGTACAAATGTGAGAACTGGACACAGGTGCTTCTTCCCCTTTCTCCCTCTACCCTACCCCTGATCTGTCAAGTAGAAAAAAATGGGGCAGAAAGTTTAGATTTACATATTCTTTCTGCAGAACAACCATTAATTGACAAATGAACCAGGTTTCCAAAGCAAGTCAGTCATACTCTTATTACCCGGCACATGCCTGATCTTGTCTGATCTTAATGAGCCAGAGTGTATCTGACATGCTACCAGACCATTCTCCTTCCCTTTCTCTTCCCCTCCACTCCCATTTTACTATTCTAATTCAGGGAACAGGAGGAGGGTAGTGGAAGCAGCAGTGGTACACTGTCACAGAAGGGGGGCAGCACCTGGTGATGCACCGGAGGGGGCAGGCACATCTGGTACACAGCTTCAGGGACTGAGAAGTCTCCCAGCTGGCCCTGACATGAGCTGCAGGGCCAGGACTAGTTATGGCACTGAACGTCCAAGAAAAATACTCTAGGAACATCCTTTTCTCCCCCTTTACTTGCTTAATTTTCATTATTGTAATGAACTCGGAAGCCTGCTCACTTCTTTCAACCTTTCAGTTGATAAATCTGGTTGGCAACCTTCAGTCTCGAAAGACTATGGTATAAGCCTACAGCACCCAGTATTCCCAGGCGGTCTCCCATCCAAGTACTAACCAGGCCTGACCCTGCTTAGCTTCTACCTGATCTTGTCTGATCTCAGAAGCTAAGCAGGGTCAGGCCTGGTTAGTACTTGGATGGGAGACCGCCTGGGAATACTGGGTGCTGTAGGCTTATACCATAGTCTTTCGAGACTGAAGGTTGCCAACCAGATTTATCAACTGAAAGGTTGAAAGAAGTGAGCAGGCTTCCGAGTTCATTACAATAATGAAAATTAAGCAAGTAAAGGGGGAGAAAAGGATGTTCCTAGAGTATTTTTCTTGGACGTTCAGTGCCATAACTAGTCCTGGCCCTGCAGCTCATGTCAGGGCCAGCTGGGAGACTTCTCAGTCCCTGAAGCAGTGTACCAGATGTGCCTGCCCCCTCCGGTGCATCACCAGGTGCTGCCCCCCTTCTGTGACAGTGTACCACTGCTGCTTCCACTACCCTCCTCCTGTTCCCTGAATTAGAATAGTAAAATGGGAGTGGAGGGGAAGAGAAAGGGAAGGAGAATGGTCTGGTAGCATGTCAGATACACTCTGGCTCATTACTGTCTTCTCTTCTCCATCCCCATCTTTCTTTGGAATCTAGGGAGTAAGTAGGATGAGCAGCAGAGGCAGATGGGTGGGAGCAGGTGGTGGGTGCCCCCCGTCAATTCACCATTGACCTCATGGCTGAGACAACTCTGGCTCTTGTGATTTATCAAGCAACAAGTTCTTGGTTTGCACTGAATGTGATTTAAGACAAGCAGAAATGCCTTTGTGGGTTTCGCCTCCCAGCACTGACTTCAGAGAGATCAGATGTGTTCTTGTTATGATCTATGGTTAGTGTCCAGCTCCCTCTCCTTCTGAGGCTGTGAGTGCTTGCAGCACAGCTGTTTCTGTAAAGCAACACAACTGTGAAGTGTTGTCCATAACAAGAGACCTGCCTGTCCCATGACTGTATGCTTCCGAGGGCTTTAAAGGCTACATTTCAGCACATACTTTCCTCTTCATGGAAGTATCTGCTGTCATTTGCTCTGCTGATTTGCAGCGGGAAATATCAGCTTGTGAATAAATGCATTACACATGTTACAGATACATTCAAATGCATGACGAATACAAAGAGCCTGTCTCAAGTGATGTGCTCCTGAGCCCTATTGATACATTGCAACTGCAGCTGGTTTCATAAATGAAAGGACCCATAAAAAGGCATCCTTTCCTCCTGCTCTTAACACCTGACTGGGACATTTCAGATACAGATTGATTAATTTTTAGTACATTCACAGAACAAAACCACAATGTGTTGCACTGAAAGAAACAGCAACTCTGTCAGTACTGTACAGCTGTGTCTATTGACTAGTTAAGAGTGCCAGTCAACACTTGTGCCTGCACAGAGCACTTTTAGTTAACCACTAACCACAAACTGGCATAGTGTTGGCTCCAGTCTGGACTTAACTCTACGCAGAAGTAGAGGCAGAGGTGTGTGGTGCAGTGCGGTAAGTATGGCACACTCTGCAACATGCAGTGTAAGCAGCCCTTCCCCTTTGGAGTCGGAGCCATTTGGGGCAGCGGTAGTAACGAACCATCACTGCCCTGAATGGCTCTGCCACCAAGTGGGAGGGCCCACTTACATGGCACGTTGCAGAGTGTGTACTTATCACACCACCCCCTAGCTCCGCTTCTGCCTTTACCACTGTCTTGCGACTCCCACCAATAAGGACACAGGTGCTTCTTCCCCCTTCTCCCTCTACCCAGCTTAATGTCCTTTGTAGCCTGACATCAATATGTTATTTATTTAAGGATTTATACATCGCTTTTCTAGTTCTCAAAATTATATACTGCTTTTTCTGGTACTGTTGCTGCAGGGCAATTGAATGAGCACCAGGTGAAACAGAGGAATGAACTGGCCCTCTACCTATGCAGTGCAGTATATGTGAAGAAAAGAGCTACCTTTGCCAAAGGATCCTTAAAGATATGAGAGTTCCTCTGTCGGGGTTGGACCCTGCCACCCGCCCCCAACCCACCGCTCTAGACGAGCCCAAGGGGGGGTGCAGCAGGTTAGCCCAGGGGGTGACTTGGCAAGCTCCCAGACAAGACTGGGGCCCCAGGGAGAGACTGGCTGCAGGCACAGGACCTCTAGAGTTACAAGGGAATGGGAGAATGGGCTGGAGGCCCCACCCCCTCTTGAGCCTGCCAGGGAGGAAGGGGTGGAGCAGGGTGGGGCAGCCAAGCTTCCTCAAAAGGGAGGGGGCCTGTGATGACAAGGGAGGAGAGGTGTGCTGACAAAAGGGGGAAACCACCTGAGAACTAGGCTCCAACACTGAGCAGCAGGGTGATGTGAACCCCCCCCCCCCATGCTAGTCTGAGGCCCTACTCTGCTGGACCAGCCCCAGGAGAGAAACCACAAAGGCGACCCTACTCTGAACCCACCAAGCTCTACAGGTGAATACCCCGCCAGCTGGGGCGCTCGCTGCTGGCAGACTGGGGCGTGACATCCTTCATAGGGAAAGATCTGATTGTAGTCAATATAGTTACATTTACTTTAGCGAACTAAGATTGCACTTTCCAAGAAACAGACAACTGGAAAATTTACAGGGGACTTTGATGAAAGCAAAGCAAATCTAAGCAAACTCAGCAACGCTGAAGCGGGCACTGATATGTTAAAGCCTGACTCTCAGACTCGGAAAACGTGATTCATTTTAGTTGTAAATGAAATTATTCAGGAAAAGTGAATGATCTTGTTGGTGGGCTACATTTTCTTAGCAGTTTTTCAAGTAGTGTATTTTCATTAATTTGCATGCAGTGTATGGAGCAAACATCTATAAATTTTAATAAAAGGAAAGTCCTTCTAGGTTTGATTGGTATAGATGCGTTCTCCCGTGCCAGATATCACATTTGGAAGTGAAGTATATTTGCAACACTGTGTTCTACCATAATCTGGCAAACTGAGATATCATAAAGAGGACCCACAGATTTTAAATGAAGGCATACAAAGCAAAATGGCATCACAGCTGGATTTCCTAGAGGCTTAGAAGAGAAAAACAAGCAAAGTTTTATATGTGCCTGTCTTTGAGTATGTGTATCTACTTCTGTGGAAACAGATAAAAAAAAACATTTTTAAGGATTCCAATTCCACCAGCCTGCCTCTGATTTATTGCCATATACTGTATTAGTTATCCAGCCTCCTGTGTCCAACACAACGCTCTCTAAAGGGGAACAATAAAAAAGGCCTGGACTTTTATAGATTTTTTTTGACAGTGTTATTTCTGAAAGGTGAATCTTCCAGAGAGAGATGACAACTAAGGCTAGGGGCAGACATGATTTAAAAAAAAAAAAAAAAAAAAAAAAGGCTCACAACATGCTCTTTAGCCAAGCTGCAAACCTGCCTTCCCAGCAGAACTTTAGATGTAATGTGATGTGATGTGATGACTCATCTTCAGTACCTGATGGCAGTAGGATGCATTACTAACTTTCTCCTGCTGGGGGCAGCAGTCTGTAGGGTAAGGAGGCAACAGTAGTGAAGAAAGGAGCAAGCAGGGAGGAGCAAGACTGAGGGGCTGAAATCTGACCATTCTGTTGTGAGGACAGTTTCACATTGAATGATAACACTCAACCTGATTTTTTTTATACGTATTAAGAATCTCCATCTTCAGAGTGAAATCTCCAATACAAATTAGTCTGGTTTCTTGACCTCCATTATAAAAAGCCACTCTTGGTATTATTCAGATCCTTCCCTAAAATTGTCAAAGGCTCCCTACCTGACCCACAGGACCACATCTCTCCTCTCCATTCCCTCATGTTCCCTTTGGCCCTCTCTGCTCTGCCCACGTTTTTCTATCAGTCAATAAGAGAAGTGGCAGGGATACAGTGCACAGTTTCATTTGTGGAGACCTGGGTTCCAGTTGCCACTCAGTCAGGAAACTTGCTTGGAGTCTTACAGCAGTTGCTTAAAAGATCAGGTTTCCAAACTGTGTGCTGTGGCACCTTTGGGCCCTACAACAAACTCATAGGGGCACCAAGGGGCATTTGAAATGTTCACGAGAAAGAGGAAAACAGGTATTTTTGAGATACAGGTATTTCTTTTGACCTAGGGGCACCATGAAAAAAATTCGGAGACACTAAGGACGTCATGAACCTATAAAGTTTGGGAACCTCTGGCTTGATGGATGTAACTGTATGGAGAGACAAATGTATACTTTTGATTCATAAAGCTATATTGTATGCTAGAGTCTCCTTTCGGAGCTTTCTGAATGAATGTAATACTAACTAAGCCTATGGCCCAATCCTGTCTGCTGTGCAGAACAGAGTTCTGCTGTCATAGCAGACAATACAGTAGTGTGCAGTGTGCCACCGGGAACAATTTTAAAACTGCCACTACAAATGGCCTGCTGGTGGTGGCCTGCTGCCCCAGCTGGCATCTTCTCTGGAGCAGATAAACTGGTGTGGGTGGCAGATCTTAGGCAGGGAGGGGGTGGAACAGGGAATTCCAGGGGGAGGAACTGGGGGTTGGAAGGGGTTTGGAAGAGAGGTTGGAAGGGGGTGGGCAATAATGCATGCCATATCTTATCCTTCTTTTCAAAAACCTCTCTGCTCCTTTTCCTTCCTTGGACATATGCCACCAAAATAAACATATCAGGGCTTATGTGGAGGTAAGTGAAACATTTTTATAAATCTCCCATTTGCCTTTGGGTTTGCCACCCCCCCATCTGTTGCAGTACGCACCTTTTTGGCACAGCTGCATTGTCACAGGTGGGGGGGGGGAGGAATGGGTGGTGGGGAACCTGCGGGATCAGGTGGATCTGCTAACAATGGCACATGCTAGAACCTATCCGCTCTTTTCATAACCTCTCTGCCCCTTTCTTCTCCTTGGACGTGCACCAGCCACAGAGCTGGCACAGGGCTGAGGACACCCATTGCGGAACTGGAGTCTTTCAGAGGAGTAAGGAAAAATAATTCCCCTTTCTCTGCTGAAGCCTCTCAATCTGCCCCCCCCCATACAGGATTCTCCTTTTTTGTGCCCCCTGCTTGGGAGGGGGGGGAAGGATAAAATTGGGTTCTTAATTTCTCTTTCTACTTATGCAGGTTTAAATCACAAGGCCAGACCTTTAAGTGAGATGCTTCAATACCACTATGCTAATTTTGGTCAGAAAAGCATCAGGCTGGCCCTTAATATCCAGCTGAGGTGATTTAAAATCCATTTTGGTATCAGTCTCTGGAGCATTGCCAAGATTGCTTTTAAATGCTCTAGTGCTAATTCACCCATCCCAAGCATTCACTTATTTTTTAATAAGGATGTTTTGCTAGAAAGCTTTTCCTTTTAAAAAAAACACCATCAGGATTGTTTCTATTTCGGACCTTTCTTGTGTGTTTGAAGTTCATTGGATCAGGCACAGCTTATATCCTTGTGGTAGAATCACTTACCTTGGTTCCAGCACTGAAAGGAGATATTTAATTAAACATCGACATAGTCAAAATAAAGCCTGGAGCTGTATTATTCTCTCAAAGCCATCTCTGGCTTTGTTCTGGCTAAATACCTCCTTCCACTATTTAAGGGCAGCTTTAAGAATATTCAACATTCTGGCATAGGCCATTTTCTGGAATTAATTTTCTGGAAATGGCCTATCTTTAAATGATGTCCCCAAGACTTTGAAATGCTTTCTTATAAAGTGCTCTACAGTAATATGAGGTTTCAGGAAAAGTACTTAAGCATTCCCAGATTTAGTCTAACTAGTGGGACTCATCAAAGTTATTTTATTTGGGTTGTAAATCTTGTGACAACAAATTGCTGCATGTGGTTTCTGGGACTTTTGTTTTTGATCCAAGCAGAGCAAGGGAGATGCTAACTAGGCCTTTATTGTTGTCCGGAGCAATCAGAGAGCTGCCATCTTGGTGGGACCTTTTTGAACTAAGCATATAAATCTGATCTGCTAACAGGGTTGAGAAGTTCTTGGCTTTGACCAAATTAAGGTTTATTTAATTAATAATGTTTATATCTACAACTACGTCCTGCCTACTTGCAAGAAATGCTAACATAAGAGGGTAACTGTCTATATGCAGTCCCATCCTGCTGACTGAAGCAAACAGAGACAGACACAGGCAGTCAACAAAAAGAACCTGCAGCAGCTCCAAGGACCGAAGAGGAAGCAGCAACACTGTGCACAGAGAGACAAGGGCAAACGCCATGGCAGTTACCAAGGTGTGAGAGAAACCACATCTAGGGCCTGGATGTCTTGTGAGGTTTCCCCACAAACTATGGATCTGGGACCCACCAGTGGGTTGTGACACACTTTCTGGTGGTTTGCGAAACTGTCAGATTAGAGTATGTGCCTCAAAGGTTAAACAAGCTGCTACTTGGGGGGGTATTGCTGCTGTTATCACCATTATAGCCATACTCCTTGGCATTCATAAATCAGGCAGCAGTCTCTAGGGCCGCTAAAAAGTTAGAGAATCACTTCAGTAGCCTATTGGAGGCTATCCAGGCCAAGAAAGTCATACCTGAGAAGTGAGCAAAGGCCAGTGGCTGAAACCTGAGAAGGAGGATGACAGCATTGTATGACTCACAGCTGAATCCAACCCCCCCCCCCAATACAGCAATGCTGAAATAGCTATTGCTGCATCCTGCTGGGAAGGAGGGGGGGGGGGTTCCAGAGTTCTCCTTTGGGTAAGGGAACATTTGTTTCCTTACCTGAAAGTAAGACTCTGCAGTGCAGAGGGGTCTACTCAGACTGCAGTGGCAAATTTGGAGAGATCCTGCCTGTAAGCGCACCCCTGGAATGCTCATTTATTCTTATTAAGTAATGCCGAGGTCCAGATGTACCAAGCTGCTTGTTCAACATGAATAAGACATCAGGTTCCCTCCCAGCATCATTCGACTTAGCATGTGGAATTTCTCCCCCCTTTTTCTGTATTTTCCAGGCACTTAAAAGAAAAAGGGTTCCTGAGGCTATATAAAGGAAGACTTACAAGGAAGGCGGTTTAGCCACAGTGAATGGAAGCCTCATAATAAGTCCATTGAATTGTGATGACAGCTGCAGCTGGGAAGTGTTACAACATGTGCAGAGAACCCCATAAAAAGGGGCAGGAGGAAGAGACATGAAAGCCTGTTTCAGTTTCACAGAGTCAAGGCAGGTCAACTTTTCGGTGGCAAGAAAGAAAAAAGGGTGCTGTGGAAAGGGAATGGCCCTTTGGGTAGCAATAAGGATTTTTTTCTTGCCAGTGTTTCAGCGACTGAGGTGGATAAATGTGTTGCATGATATGTTGTAATCAGTGGGTTACTCAGGTCAGAGAAAAGCTTCCCACGGCCTTAAGACTATAGGTACAACTGGAGATGAGGGATCTGAAAAGGGCAACCTGCTGAAGGGCTATTTTCTACAAGAAGAGGAAGGGGTTGGTGTCGCCACAGAGCCAACTTTACTGTGAGTCAGCATGATGCAGTAAAGTAGAGCAGGCGGTTGTTTGTTTGTTTTTATGTATTTTGATGGGGGAAAGTAATATGCAGATTTCCTGACTCAGCCACCAAAGTATCTTGAGCCAGTGACAGGTGCCAATAATAATAACTGTTAGCCTTTATTTACACAGCAAGGAAAGGTCCCCTGTGCAAGTACCGAGTCATTACTGACTCTTGAGGTGACACCATGTCTGTGACGCCTTTTAGGCAGACTATAAACAGGGTGGTTTGCCATTGCCTTCCCTAGTCATATTACCTTTCCCCCAGCAAGCTGGGTACTCATTTTACCAACCTCAGAAGGATGGATGGCTGAGTCAACCTCGAGCCAGCTACCTGAGATCCCAGCTTCCTCTGGGATCGAACTCAGGTCGTGGGGAGAGTCCTCAGTAATTCAGTAACTATGAATACAAGTGGTTTGATCTGAGGCCAAGTGATCTCTGGAATTGAAACCTTTTCCTTAAAAAGTGGGGGGGGGGAGAAACTTTAAAAAGTTAAGCAACTCTTATCAGGTCAGAGCAGGGGTGCCCAAACCCCAGCCCTGGGTCCACTTGCAGCCCTCAAGGACTCCCAATCCAGCCCTCAGGGAGCCCCCAGTTTCCAATGAGCCTCTGGCCCTCCGGAGACTTGCTGGAGCCCGCACTGGCCTGATGCAACTGCTCTCAACATGACAGCCAACTGTTCGACCTCTCACTTGAGCTGTGGGACGAGGGCTCCCTCCACTGCTTGCTGTATCACATCTGTGATGCAGCAGTGGCAGCAAAGGAAAGGCTGGCCTTGTTTTGTGCAAGGCCTTTTATAGGCCTTGAACTATTGCAGGACCTTCATTCATTCATTCAAATTCCATCTCTAATATATTCATTTATGTAAATTTATTCAAATTTGAAATATAAATGAATTCTTTTTTTCCCCAGCCCCCAACACAGAGTTAGAGAGATGATGTGGCCCTTCTGCCAAAATGTTTGGACACCCCTGGGTCAGAAGTATATCAGTATCTCAACAGGAAGACAAGCCAATTGACTAGATATCCTTATCTCACTTGGAAAAGCCCGTCAGTCTTAACAGGAAGAATTGTGGCAAGAGTGGGTAATTCCCCCCCCCCCCAAAAAAAAGAACAGGAAAATCTGCCAAATTAATTGACTTTTTTTTTTGACTCCTACAAACACAGCTCCCCACTCACACTGATGCAAGGGTTAAGTGGCTCTGATAAGGAGTTGGTTTTTGCTCACTTCCTAAGCCTGGCGCTTGTGTGAAGAAAGCCAGAAATAGCATTAAATCTGGAAATTCCTCAAAGAATCATCACATTAATTCCCTGGAGGAACTTTGTACAGCACCTCCAGTCTGCCTGGTGTCTTTTGCCACTTGGTGAATATATATCCTGTTTTTAGCTTCAGCAGAATTATGGCTATTCACACTTTTAACTTTCATACAAAGAAGTTTAAAAAGGGATTATGTGGAAATTGCATTTTTTTCATATACTGATTAACACCCCATTGGGCCTGTCACATTCAGTGTCTCTCTGCAATTAATATGTGCATTATTGACATTCATTATTATTGAAGGGAGATTGCTTAAAATATTCATCACTGTTCCCAGGTCCATATGCTAAGAGGACTTCTCTCTTGTATCTTAAGAGTTGCATGACTGGGAAAATTCTTAAATGTGGCTTTTCTTGTCAGTTAAGCACTTTGATACAGAAAACCACAACTGGTGAAATTTCCCTTTTAGGCAGCTCCTAAAAGCAGAGGGGTCCTCTCAGTGTCTGGATCTGACAACATATTTTTTGTAATATGAGTGAGGTGAAATTCACGAATGGAGCATTGTGGATGTTATGTGCAATTCTGGTGATATAAACTGTTAAGAGAATGAGGAAAATATAGTACATTGTCTTCACAAGGTTTTTTTATACTGACCATGCATGGCTTTAGTGCAAAATATACTCACAATTTGTGGTATTTAATCCTGAGCAGCAAAATAATTATTTTGTCTGTAAGCCAAGAGTCTTATGTAAAACATACTTAAACCATACAAATGTCTAATGCAAAAGATTTTAACAGTAGAACAAATTAGTGTGTGTGTGTGTGTGTGTGTGTGTGTGTGTGTGTGTGAGAGAGAGAGAGAGAGAGAGAGAGAGAGAGAGAGAGAGAGAGAGAGAGAGAATCTAAATGGCTGCCTGTGCACTTAGGCAGCCGCCGTCAGCTCCTTGGGAGAAGGGGACTTTTGTCCCCTTCCCCCAGGTAAAGTGAGTAGCCCCACAATGGGGCTACTTGATTCACCGCCAACCAAAAGGTTGGCGGTGAATCAAGAGCTTCCGTGTAGGGTGATGAGTTCAACAAGGTGGCTCTGGATCCAGTGGAACTCTGATGGAATTTTTTACGCCACTGAGGGGCAGCACAAAAGGCTCCACCAGAGCTCAAAGTGGTGTGCACCTCCTCTGAAATTAGATGACGTGTGCACCACTTCTGGCTGGGCCAGCTCCCTGGCCATTCTGATAGCTGCCCTCCTCTCCTCCCCTTTTTTTACATGGGAGGAGAGATGGGCAGCTGTCAGATGCAGTTGGGAACTGTGCCTAGAGTGGTTTCAGGAGCACAGCCACTCTAGGTGTAGTTCTCCACTGATCTGAGGGCTGCCCTCCTCTCTTCCCCTTTATAGAAAGGGGAGGAGAAGAGGGCAGCCCTTAGATTGGCACGGATGTGCACCAACAGTGGCTGCACTCCTGCAACCACTGACTGTGTGGTTCCTGACCGCTCAAAAAACTGGTGGGGGGAGTGAGTTCCTCTCCCAAGCGCCCAACTGCCTGGCACCTGGGGTATTTGTACCCCTTGCCCCCCTGGGTATGCCACTGCTTACATGGCACATGGGCTCTCTGCGTAGAAACAATTACAGTAGCACCAATTTGCAGCATCCTCCATGTGATTCTTAAAGTGTACAGTGACCTTGTGTATGGAAGTTGGACCAGCAGCCATGAGTTAAGTCTTGTTCATACATTAGCATTTGGAGTGCTATGTATACATTTTTATTGTTGTGAACATTAGAAGGTGTGGCTGATAATTGTTTCTGTCTTTATAACAAGTTGTATGGAAAAGCACTCCATCATGTAAGTTCCAACTGCAGTATACAGCCCACACATGTTTACCGCAACAGGCAATGGAGAAAAATCACCCATTCTGTAAGTCAAACCACTGCATATAAATGGTTTGCCATGTGCTTACTGTAGCAGCCCAATCCTACCTAAACCAGCACAACCTCTGCTTCATTCCATGTGGGAGTTTTGACTGCTAGAGGTCTCCTCGAGTTAAGGGGATATTTATCCCCTTGACCGGGGTAAATCCCAGCAGCCATTATGGATCAACTTGGCCCTGTGCCAGTGATATTGCTGGTGCAAGTCCGCATTGACCCATTCAGGCAGATCAGGCCTGCAAAGGGGATTTGGCGTCAATGTGTACTACCGCCACTGCCAAACCCACTCCCTTCCCAGGCCCAATCTGCCCATCCTTTCCTCTCCCCTCCCTGTTCAATAAACCATCGGTGGTGGCTGTCGCATCTAGTGACCCACAGTTGGACTGCAGTTTTTTTTTAATTTAAATGTGGCAGCTACAGCATCTGGTTATTTTTTCCAATTGCCAAAGCTAAGTGTACAGTAAAGCAGCTGCAATTGAGTCAACTGATTGAAATTAGTCAACTGTTGCTTTGTGATTATGTTAAATGAAAGGGCAGCAAAACCAACACGCTTTTTATTATACCCTGGAGCTAATGACTTATGTCTCTGAAGAAGTGCAAAGGGGGAAGTCTGTAATTTGGGTCTTGCTAGAACTTCTTGCCAATAGACCTCCTCTTACTCAGGTGGTTAACATATCTGGCCAGTACTGCTCCAGTCTGCAGGTGGGAAAATTTGTATCATTATTTGTATGTATAATCCATAATAAAACCCCAAAAGACCATGTGTGTGCTGCAGAGTTCTAAAGAGCCTTGCTTGCTTTAAAAAGTCTTGCTTGAGACTCTTTAAAACTCTGGAGCACATACATGGCTGTGTTGCTTACTGACAGACACCTGTTGGAGACTCTTTACTAAAGCATCTGCCAGGAAGCAATCCAGAGTTTAAAGGAAGGGAGAACCCGGAAGTGATGTGATGACGTCATCTCCAGCCTGGGAACTTTGGCCCTGAAAACATTAATGAGCAAAGTCTGGATCTGGATTTGCCAAGCTGTAAAGCAGCTCATCACCCAGCATAACAAACAAAAACAATCATGCTGTTTAACATTATGTCACTCCCCCCCCCCCACTGCCTTGTGTGTTAGAAAGTTTCAGAGGTGCCTTTTTCAGGGTCCGTTTCTTTGCAAACAGAAAATACTGGAGACTTGGATTTACTTGCCTCCATGGTTTCTCCTAGGAGAAGTGTATGAACCTCAGGGTTGCTGTGGCTTATTTGTGATTATTGTATTTGTGATTATCTAAATAAACACAGCAACCCTGAGGTTCATACACTTCCCCTTCCTCCTCATTCTCTTTCATGTCCAAGAACAAAATGAAAAAATTGCTTCAATTTGTAACTACGTACTAAACACAGTGGCAGACCTCTCCTACCCCACAACCTAGGACAAAGGTCTGCGATGGCGCCTTCCATGGGATGCCACTGCCTCCCACATGCAAATTCGCCCCCACCACTCACCTGGATCACATGAAGCCTCACGCAACTCCAGGACAAGTCAGGGAGGCCTCCTGGAGCTTTCCTGACACTAAACTGTGCTTCCAGCAAACCGGAAGCACAGTTTCTGAGCGTCAAGAGCCTCGGAGAGTCTTCCGTGCGGTCCTAGAGGCACACAAAGCTCCACGCCTGGGGCATTTGCCCCTTTGATTTAATGGCAGGTTCACTACTGACTAAACCATTGTTTAGCTGTGAAAACAGCTCACAGTCTTAAAAAATGCAGAAGACAGCCATCAAACAGCCAGTGGAGAAGACATTGTGCTGGGTTGAAAAGAGACTGCTACTCACCTCCTGTTAAATTTAAGAGGAGCACCACTTGAAAAAGTCATCTTGCCCGCTTCTTCCTGATGTATTGCCCTTGGCATGAGGTTTCCTTTATCTACCTTCCCTGCCATGTGTGCTTTAAGCAGAATCAGAGTCCAATCCTGAGCTCTTTAGTCCTGTTGATACAAGCATACCACCAGCGCTGGGTGTATCAAACATGCTATACGGCATGCGGACACCCTGTGCAGAGTTAGCACCGG
Organism: Tiliqua scincoides; assembly: GCF_035046505.1. Classification (NCBI taxonomy): domain Eukaryota; kingdom Metazoa; phylum Chordata; class Lepidosauria; order Squamata; family Scincidae; genus Tiliqua; species Tiliqua scincoides. The sequence goes on along the minus strand of NC_089821.1, from coordinate 166,305,165 downwards.
TACCAGCCCAGCACCAGTCGGCGCTGAGCCCGGCACCAGCCGGACACTGCCCAGAGCTAGGTAAGAGCTCCAGGTGGCAGTGAGGACCTCGGGGGTGGGGGGAGGGTGGGTTTGGCGAGGAATCAGAGCAGGAGGGGGCTGGGATTGGCAGAACTATGCTCTGCCAGATCCTGAACTCCATGTCAGGCTGGAAGGCCCAACATGGAATCTTTCAAGTCTACACAGGCAAAATAGCTGGGGCAGACTTGAGAAGCCCCATTGCAGAGCTTGGGGCTTTCCCTGGGAGGAGGGGACAAAAGTTCCCTTCTCCTGAGGAGACCTCCAGTAGGTGCTGTGGGGCTGCAGAATGCAGTAGTAGTCGCTTTGGCACTGCTGCACCCAGCAGCACCACAGCCTTCAGGATTGGGCTATCAGGCCCCTAGAAGTAAATGGGTCAAAAGCCATGCATGCAGTTTATTTATTGCTTTTGTTCACAAACTAATGAGCCCAGTTTCCAGTGTAGTCAACTATAGATATATCCCCCCTGCAAAGTATGTAATCAGGCTTCTTCTTATCAGTAAGATGCCCCAGCTATGTCCAAGTCTGTATGATGAGAACACTTCACTGTTGTAGTTCCCAACAGTGTTGGTGTGTCACTGAGTAACCCAGCTGTAGCTTTGGTAAGAAGCACCTTTAAAGTATACAAGGTCCCAACCCTATCCAACTTTCCAGCGCCGATGCAGCCATACTAATGGGGTGAGTGTTGCATTCTTAGGTGGAGAGGTGTCACGGAGGCTTCCTCAAGGTAAGGGAACATTTGTTCCTTTACCTTGGGTTTGCATTGTGGCTGCAATGGTGCTGGAAAGTTGGATAGGGTTGGGACCTTGGTGTGTAATTTTAATTGTTTGGACTTAGAGATCTTTGCAGCAGGCATATGTCCATTTCAGTTTATTGGATACATGTTACCTAATAAAGCCTCCTTGTAAGTCAATCTGTCTCATTGTTTCCTTGACATCCAAAAAAACCCTTGAAGATCGTAGTCAGGCCATACACCTGGGCACCTGCACAATTCATGGCCCAATCCTAACCTTGGTCAGCCTGCACGATGTAGCAGCACTGATGCAGTCTCTGCTGCATCCTGCCATCTGGCTGGGGACTGTGGTATGATGGAGAAAACAAAATTCTTACTTACCTATTGCACCATGCCATGGTCCCCAATGGGTCTACTGGGATCTGCTCCAGCTCTTTGGCTGGTGCAAATCTAAGCGGACCCAGGGGGGCTTGTCAAGGCCAGGTGGGGGGCATAGGATATCAGCGGCACACTGACATAATATCTGCCCCCTGCCACCCCCAGCACACCTCTTAATGCAGGAGTGTCAAACATAAGGTCTGTGGGCCAAATGTGGCCCTTGGAAGCAATTTATCTGGCCCCCATTATAAAAGGGATCTCCCAGTTTGATAATTGGGCTCTCTCATATCTTAAAAATATGAACAAGATTTGCACATTTTCTTTTATGTCATTTGCAGTTAATGAGTTGCTACAGGAGAACAAAGTGCTTATTTCTGACCATCATCTGCTTAATGATGTTACTTCTGGCCCTTGGCAGGCAGCATGAATGCAAACTGGTCCAGTGGCAGACTTACCCCTCCTCGCTCCTGGGGCAAAGGTCCACGAAGCCGCCCCCATGCGAGAAGCTGCCCCCCCACCTTTTGAACACAACGGAGCCTCGTGTGACGTTAGAACCTTCTGAGGCTTCCCTGTGGTCTTAAACTGTACTTCCGGAAAACTGGAAGTACAGTTTTCGATCGCATTGGGAGTCTCAGTGAGGCTTCCCACACAGTCCTAGAGTTGCACAGACTCAGTGCCTGGTGCATTTGCCCCATTTGCCTAGTGCTAGATCTGCTGCGGAACTAGCCCTCTGTATGAAACCAATTTGACACCCTGTCTTAATGTAAAATAGGAAATGAATCATCAGTATTCCCTTGATTGTTAAAAAGCAACTGTGGTGGCTGATGCAGCTTAGGACTATGGGGAGGAAGGTCTTCCTCTGTGCTTGGTCACTGCTGCTCAGGGGTAGCCAAATGCTGTTCCTTTGGGTTATGGCTGTAGTTCATTGGCAAAACATCTGCTTGACATGCAGGAAGTCCTTAGCTCAATTCCTGGCATCTCCAGGTAGGATTGGGAAAAGATCCCTCTTTTGAAACCTTGGAGAATTGTTGCCAGTCAGTGCAGATAACACTGACCTAGATGCACCAATGACTTGACTCAGTATATGGCAGCTTCATGTTTCCAAATGTTCCACTGAAAATAGCCTCTCTCCGGTGGCTATTTGACCTTGATGCAGCTATTTGTGGCAAATATGCATACAGTCTACCTATACCAGGGGTCGGCAACCTTAAACATTCAAAGAGCCATTTGGACCCATTTTCCAGGGAAAAGAAAACCTTGGGAGCCACAAAACCCTTTTGACATCTAAAATGAAGATAACACTACATATATAGTTTGTTTTTTTTTACCTTTATGCTATGTATAAAAAAAAAACAACTATAGTGTGTTGCACTTTTTTAATCCCAACAGACACCCGTCAAGCACCACTGGTGGTACCACTGGGTATACTGGTGGAGAAACCCAGGAAGGCTGCATGTGCTGATCACGACTTGGTGCCTCAGAAAGCACAGCCTTTGGGCCACCCAGGGACACAGGCACCCCTGCCAAGGGCACTCACATGCAGTGGCGTAGCTGGAGGAGGGCGCAGCACTCAGCCTGGAGGGGAGGTGGGCGAGCTGTTGCAGGCAGACCTCGAACGTCCCTTCGAGGATCCCGCCCGAAGGGGCTTGAGCGCTCAGCGGGTGCCACGCTGGAAGGAGAGGAGAGGCTCTTCTCGCCCTCGTCCCCGCAGCTCTCTGCCTCTCTCCTGCTGCCTCTGGCTGCAACCCGGGTGGGGCAGCATCCCTTGGCCAGTGAAGGGGGCAGCTCTGCTGGACGCGCATCTCTGGTCTGCAGCCCGGTAGAGCGGAGGATGGGGGTCCCGGAGGGAGTCCTGCCGCTGCCCCTCTGCCTCCTGGCGCTCCTCGCACTGCCCGGTGCCACCCCTGTCACAGGTGATGTAAGTTCCATTGATTACAATGGGACTTACTTCTGAGTAGACAGGCACAGGACTGGGCTTTCACAGCCCAATCCTATACGCACTTTCCTGGGAGTAAGCCCCATTGACTCCAATGGAACTTACTTCTGTGTAGACAGGCATGGGGCTGGGCGCTCGGTTGCTAGCAAACCCGCCAGCAGGGGACAGCAACGTCAAAGCCCCCCCTGCCCCGCAGAAGAGGCTCCCCTGCCCCCGCACCCTTGCGTGTGCGGGGGGGATGATCTGAGGAAGGACCCACAGCGCCCGCCCAAGCCCCCCCCCTTTTAGGCTGCCCCCCCAACCCTCCACCACAGTGATCTGCCTGAGGAGGAGAGGCTGGCCGCGATCCGGGCTGCTGGGGTTGCAATCCTATCTGCATTTTCCTGGGAGTAAGTTCCACTGATTACCAATGGGACTTACTTCTGAGTAGACAGGCACGGGACTGGGAGTCAGAAGTATGTCCCATTGTAATCAATGGAACTTACTCCCAGGAAAATGCAGATAGGCTTGCAACCCCAGCAGCCCAGATCACGGCCAGCCTCTCCGCCTCAGACTGCGATCCTGCACACTTTCCTGGGAGTAGGCCCTTTGGAACACAGTGGGACTTCCTTCTGAGTAGACCCGCACAGGCTTGTGCCCTCCTTCTCCTGAGAGAGTTCTGCTGGGCAAGTCCTCGAGGCTCTGTGGCAATCAGCGGTGGGAGGGGGGCTGCCATGGCTGGGGCAGGGAGTGATGAGCCCACCCTCCAGCTGGGCTCTCCGCCCGTCCCTCCCCACCTGCAGTCTCTTCCGTTGGGAGGCGCCTTCTCCTTCGCTGCACGGGCTCTCCGCCTTCACGAGCTCCAGGAACAGCGAGAGTGCCGCCACTTTCACCCAGACACTAGAGCCGCAGCAGATGGCTGAAAGAGCCACTTGCGGCTCTAGAGCCGCAGGTTGCCGACCCCAGACCTATACCATGACAAGGCAAGTTTGACTGCTGAACCAATGTTCAGCATAATAGTACATATTTGTATAAGGCAAGTTGCAAAGCTGGGATCATGCCGTCGGCAAAAGCCACTGTGTGACCAGTGTCTCAGCCGTGCAATTGCGTGGATCAGACTTGAGTTTGTGTTGCTACCCTTGTGCCATCATTTGAGGTGAAAAAGGGAGGGGTGTGTATGAGTCAGCATGGTGGGACATCCCACAATGTCTGATGCCCTGGGTTCTGGTAACCTTCTATTAGGTGCTGTTTACTTTGGATCATCTTTTTACTTTATTGTTGGTAATTTGGGAAAGCAAGGTGTGGGTTCCCACTGAGAGTACAGTTAAGTCAAGTAAAATAAAGCATCTATCACATGTTCAGCCTAGGGCTGCAGTAACTTATTCTTTTCTTGCCGAGATGTGGAGCCTCTTTGACTTTGAAGCCTGAAAAGCCCCACCTGTGGCTTCAGGGGAACTGGATGCCCATCCTAGATTCACAAAAGCCACATTTGAACTTTTCAGACCTTCATTTTTTTTCTACACTTAAAAATAATTTCTGTGCGGTTTGGGAATCAAATACCTTCCGTTTTCTTCTTTCTGTGTTTAAAGCCTTTAGCCCCACGCAGACGTATTTTTTAAATAAACTCAGCAGGTACTGGAGGATCAGGCCATGCTGACCTGGCCACTCTTTCCTCCCTTCTTGGCACCTCTATTGTTATGAGTTGGCACCCAGCACCCATGCAGTGGGATGGAAGTGTCTTAACCTTTGGTCAAGTCAGGCCAGCCCAAAGCCTGTGAGCCAGGCTCAAAGTGCCTTTGTGCTGTGCCATCACATTTCCCCTCTTTTCTCCTCTTCTTATTATGGGCAAAATCTGAATAGGGACCTGTAGGATAGGCTCATTCCCTCAAAAGTGCTATAACTTCCAGATCACACCCAGAGTGCCTGATCAAATCTTAAGATGACTCTCAACTCTGGAGTGAGAAATGCTGCTTTAAAATCCACCATTAAAACAAAAGCAGCAAATTGTTCAGAATGAATTTATTCATTATTTCTGCCTGCACTCGTTCAAAGCTAGCATCTTGTCTTGGGTTTGGTTTCCACACTCAGAGGAGGGACGTTTAATAAGGCAGACCACTCTTCTGATGATTAGTCCACAAGTTTGACATAACATAAGCCAAAAAGAGCCAGGGTGGTGCAGTGGTTTGGGAGATGGACTTAGACCTGGAAGCACCAGGTTTGAATCCCCCCTCAGCCACGAAGCTCCTGGGTGACCCTGGGCCAGTCACTTTCTCTCAGCCTCACCTACGTCACAGGGTTGCTGTGAGGACAAAAGGAGGGGAGCAGCTGTGTACACCGCCCTGAGCTCTTGAAGGAAGGGTGGTATAAAAATGTGAAATAAAAAAAAAGAAACATCATTTACCATCAAACACAGTGAAAAGCACTAAAAGGGGGGGGTATTCTGCCTCTAAAGAGGGATGCTTCATACGCCAAGCCCTCCCTATTCGAACCATCTGTTTTCAGCAAAAACAAGCTTTATGGTCTGCTAGCTTCACTCACTTCAGGATACTCTGTAACTATCGTGTTTCCTTTTGTCATTCCCACCTCCCAACCCTTCTGCATTTGTTTTTTCCCTCCATGTCTCACTGTTACGGAAGCTGGAGTGGGAGACAAAGCCTGACTGCTCTGAGAGTCAACAATGTTGCAATGGCACATGGCAGGAAACAGGGACCCCCTGCCCTCCTTGCCATCCCAGTCTGCTTTTTTTGTGGGAAGTGATAACACTGACAGGTCCCTTGCCTCTTGCCGAGGCCTGTGTGTTTGCACTTCTTTTCTCAGCCTGTCACTTGCAGTCATTCCCCACACCCCAGTGAACAGCAGAAGCTTCGTCAGACCACTACACAAAAGGTCTTTCATGAACATGGTAACTTGAGCTTTCTTTGTGCCATTTCGGATTTTAGTGGAAGGAGGGACCATCTCAGTTAGTTTGAAAGGCTTTTCCTAGATTAATTTGCACATAAAAAGAGGAGTTTTGAACATTTGCTAAGGTTACTTTTTGATATCTCATTATGGGAATGTTATTAACTCAGGTCGTCACCTTTTTAAGAAGTAAAGTGATATGCCTTTGGCATGCACGCACATCCAGGGTCAAACTAAGTGAGGCGTGAAGTTCATTATCACATTTCCATCTCTCTAATGGTTAAAAAGAAAATCACAGCCATGGGGGTGTGTGTGGAATCCACACTGTGATTAACTTTTCAGCATTGATGCAGTACAACTGGGTACATTCTGCATCCTATGATGGGGGGGGGCAGCCATGGAGGCCTCCAAAGGTAAAGGAACATTTGTTTCCTTACCTTGGGGCTGCATTGTGGCTGTATCAATGCTGGAAAGTTGGCTAGGATTGGGTTGTAAGATTCTGATTGTTCTGGTAGGAGTGGGTGGTACGGACCTCTCTGCAAGTTAATATAAACCACATCGAAATTTTGTTGCCAGTCAAGATAAATTGACTTCTGATTTTGTGTGTGTCTTTGTGTGTGACTTTGCACCTTGTTCACTCAGCCCCTGCTCCACCAAGAGACCCATCAGGCTGCCTCAGGTGCAGCGATGACCTATTTAAATTGCAGTATTAAAATGGATGAGTTCCTTATCTCTTTACATTTTTTGACTTGTAAAAGAAACATAAGTAGCAACATGCTAATTCTTGGAATGTTTGATCCAACCCAGACAGAGATGAGGACTGAATAGGGACATCGGGCCACATTTTCCAAATAGGGACACTCAGAGCAAAATTTAAATGTTTTGACCTTCAGAAAGCATAGAAAGGACCCATCTGTCTGTGAAGGTAATGAAGTCAGTTCCTGGGACACAGTCTCTTTAATTACAACAGTAGGAAGGGGGCCTAGGGGTTTCCTTAAAATACCTTGCTTCTCAGAAAGCACTCTGAAAAACAGGCAGGCTTACTTTTCCCACTGAAGCTGACTTAAATGTAACTGAAGAGGGAAGTTGAGAAAAGACAGGAAGTTGTCCAATTTTTGCTGCTTGTCAAAGTGTGCTCAAAACCCACCACTCAAAATGAGCATTTTGGCTGCCCAATGAATAGGAACGCCTGTTTGTACCCTTTGGAATCTCCAGTTGAAGTGAGAAAAAAGGTAGCCTTTGGGGCAGCCTTTAAATCTCTTCATCAGTGTGTTTTCTTCTTCTAACACTTATTTCTATACTTGCTGTATATCACTGACTGGTGCAGGGGTCTTTTCCAACCTCCTAGGAGAAATGTTCTAAACTGGACATACTGGTGATTGAATCTGGGCTCCCTGAATGCAAAGCATGAGCTCCACCACTGAAGTTTGGCACTCTCAAAACCAGTCAAATAAAACTCGACAGATAAACCTTGAATATCTGCTTTTTTCTTTCTTTCTTCCTGGACTGTTTATATTGATACTGAATGCTCTGGGCTGAACTGCTGATGCTTTTGTTGATGCTTGGGTTGAACTGCTGATGCACTCACCACTTGAAGAAAAAATAGGGGGTGCGGGACTCTCTTGTGGTTCCAATCAAAAACAAGGTAGAGCAGCAAAAGACTTGCCATGAATACAGGTGAATTCCTTGTGATCAAGATTCCTTGATCCTTCTGATCAGCAGTTCCACACCAGCTCCTGTGTGCCATGCAAACAGGTAAACAGGTAAAAGGGGCCTGTGAAAGATTTCAGAGGAATAACCCAATGTTGCACATAATTTGCATGGACCTGACATGGGAGCTACCTAATGTTTCCAGGCCTTCAAAAAGCCCACACAGAGGCATCTTTGCAACCTGGGCATCTCAAGACAAATGGTTCATTATCCTTTACAAACAGGGCATTTGGGTTTAGCTTTATAAGTCCACATCTTTATAGCAGTGGCCTGAGGCGTACGCTAGGTTCTCTTGATCATGTCTCCAGATCCCCTGGCAGGTCATTTTTGAAATGCAGTTGCGCTTCTCCAGTGGGTTGAGACAATCAGCTCTCTGCTGTCAGCTTTTGCAATGCAACCTGAGGCATTCAGTAATCCTCTTGAAATGCCCTGCCAATTGTTTTCTATTGCTTAAGACAAAAAGTTTCCTATTCACTGGAGGAGTCTAGTCTGTACATGCTTAGACCAGTGGTAGTAAGTGTGATTTTTAAAAGCCTGAGCATTCTCAACACTTTGTTACTGACCTGCTTCTTGCTTACTGTACACATAACAATTAGAGCAGATAGATTAGACCCAGGAAGATACATGTCCTAAATTATGCCTTATACTATATATAAGGAGCTATATAGGAGTATAGTGGCAATTCTAGATCTCTGGTGAATCAAGATGAGTAGGGCTGATTCTTGCCAATTCATATATAATCCAATTCTAACATTGTACATTTTCAGTTTCTCCCAGAGTCTCAATTGCTGCTGCATTACTAGCACCAAGTTTGAATTAACACAGGCACGGAGTAACCTGAAATGCATTTTAGCTGAGTCTCGGTTGGGACTCTGCCACTCCTGATCAAATCAATGCCTTTTGTATTAAAGCTTACATAATCGGGAAGGACTGTCACTATGCCATGCACGTGGATCACATCCTCTCTGCTGTTCAGGGTTGACTGATCCTTACATTCCACAGGATCCGAGGAAATGCTGGTTCATAAATGGCTGCACACGAAGGTCACACAATTATGAGGGCCCCCACCCAACTCAGACCTAACACAGGAGTTCTCACACTGCTTCCAGCATGCGCAGCATCCACTGCTGAAAAACATGTCCCACAAACTGCTGAAAAGTTGCAAAGGGTTCCTTTAACACATCAGCCTTTCACAAGGGACAGCCACACTCTCCTTCCTTCAGACTGATAAAATCTTGATTTCCCTGCTGAAAGGTCAGCTATGCTATCTTCTGCCCATCAGGTTAGGACCTTTAGAGCGCAATCCAAATGGTGCACTTGGCTGGTGCAAGTCCCTTGCATCAAACTAGGAGGGGCGCACACATGCCGTAAAGCACATTTGCGCCTCCTTAGGAGTCTTTAGGAGTCCTTAGGAGTCAGCTAGGCCAGCACAAGGATGTGGACCAGCCTGCGGAGGCTGCATCCAGCCTCCGCTGCACCAACAACAGGTAAGTTCTCGCTGGCTGAGCTTGGCTGGCATGGGGGTCTGGGGGTCTGGGAGGTGTGGGGAGGGTGGGGAGAGGAGGCAAGGAGGAAGTGTTTCAGGGTGAGGGGAGTCGGGCAGGCCTGTGGGTGGGCAGCAGGAGAGCAGGCATGGTGCCAGGATCTGGCACTTGTGGATCTTGACTCCATTCCCAGGCAGTGCTGTGTGGCTCTGGGCTCTTCAGTGGATCGAAGTAGACCCATTGGGGCTGCAGTGGCTCTCCCAAGGGTAAGGGAAAGCGTTTCCCCTTGCCCTGGCCTTAGCCACTTGCAGCCCAAAACTCACACTGAATATAGGGCAGGCCTATACACTCTTCCCCATTTACCGTGCTGCCACTCTCCTCCCTCTCCTCTGTCATCTCTCTTGTGTCGCTTTTTAGATTGTGAGCCCTCTGGGGCAGGGACCTGTCTTCTCCTCTATTGTGAAGCGCTATGCACACTGATAGCACTATATAAAATTATGACGATGGTGATGGTGATGATGATGAGGTACTGTTTTCTATTCTCAAATGGAGCATTCAAGGAATGCACTCAGACTTATAATTCCCAGGGTTTCTTAAAAGAAGTAATGAAAAACAAATTGGTTTCATATCATTTTAGCAAGGTCCTGCAGTGGCATAGCTAAGGGGGAAGTAGGGGTAGATTGCCCCATGTACCATGCCTTGAGGGGGTGCCAACCTGCACACCCAGCAGTGAACTCAAGGTGAAAAAGTGGCCTTCTGAGGCTTAGGGAGGTTGTGCAAGATGTTAAAATTTTTGTGCCCCTGGGAGCCAGATGCCTTAGCTACACCACTGAGGTCCTGTTTGAGGTTGGAGGGACTGAATCAACACCTCCCCCCTCTGAGCAAGTGACTGACACTATCAAAGCTGAAACTTCACCACCTATCTATTAGGATAGCTGGCTACCAGCCAGCCTGGGCCAGTAAACAGTAGTGATTATTGGAGAGGAGGAATTTTTTATCCCTTTCCATGTACATGTTGGGCCTAATCTAGTGACAGCAGGTCCACAGGTGTTCCTGTGCACTAACACACACTGCTGGCTGGGGATCTGTGGACTGGTGCCGTTATTTATAACATACACATTTTCTAGTGGCATCTGTTGTCATTGCCTGCAACAACAAAAGAGTTGGACTACTGGGCATCACTCAAACACTCTTAGCAATAGGCCCTGTGATCACATTGTTCAGTGATGAAAACAAAGACAATGTGTGGAATGAATTTGTACCACTGACCTTTCTCTTGGCATGCTGCCTAATTAGAAATGTGTCTCTGAACATCTTTCCCTCCGGTGCGCTTTGATGTTGTATTTACATAAACATAAGGTAGGAGCTATGGAGAAGGCAATGAGTCATTTAGCCACGGAAGGTGTGGAGGCGTGTAGGGCTGCTTGCATTTGAAATATTTATTTTAATTGCTAGTTAGTATTAATTGCTGTGTGTTGGGGAAAGGGGAGAAGATGTCTAGAGCAATGACACGGTTATGCGGTTTCATCGCAACACAGAAGCAGGAGAACCAAAGAACACTCTCATTCAAACCCCTGCCAGCCTGTCAGAAATGTGTTTTCACTAGTACTGTCACTAGGGTGAGCCTATTGGGAAACATGCTCTGGGCACTACATGGATGGGATGCAAAATAAGCATGAAATGGTCATATGATATCCTGATACATATTCAGATAACATTATCATTGTGTCAAGTTGTCCTCTCTGTTTTCAAATTGGCAGATGGAAAGATTGCTATGATCTTGCTGTGGGGGGCTTAGGGCCCAATCCTATCCAAATTTCCAACTTTCCAGCACTGATGCTGCTGTGCCAAGGGGATATTTGCTGCATCCTGTGGTGGGGAGGCAGTCACAGAGGCCTCCTCAAGGTAAGGGAATGTTTGTTTCCTTAACTTGTGGCTGCATTGCAGTGGAAAGATTGGGCTCTCAGGGAGAGCAGTAGGCTAGGTAGAGTGACACTGATGTAGTTTTTCATTAGCTGTGTGCTTGAAGCCTAACAGAGTGAAGTACATCCAGTCGATGTACATCAGGAATACTGATCGTGGGGGAGGAGACTGTGGAGACTGCTGGCACTGGATAGCAGTTGCAAACTTAGGTTTGTTTTGTTTCTTGTACAAGAGCTTCTTAGCAGGAGCAGTCTATCTGAGCAGTGAGCATTTGAAATTTCAGTAGCAGCACGCTTAAAGCTCCACAACTTCCCTTAAAACACTCTGCTGTGCCAATTCAGACTGAGGTGTGCAGAAAAGAACAGTTACTGCACTGTACAGTATGTCACAATTAACTGGAGCTGCACTTTTTAAATTAATTTGCATGGTCAGGGAAGCTTAGATGTGAGCCTAGTGAAATTCTATTCATGTCTCATCCTGCAAGTTTTCCGAAGGTGATGCAAGAGCTTTTTATTTAGACAGGCCTTTAGTAGTGACACCATGACTTGGTTTTTGCAAGCCATGATCACACCTCATAAACTTACCTAGGTTGTCTCAAGTCACCCGCTGCTGTCCTCAGTCATTATTTTAATATGGGAATAGTAATTCACTGGCCACTCGGATGTCATTTGGATATCTGTTGGATGTCTGTTCTCCTTTAATTAGCAGGAGCTGAGGGTGGGAACCCCTATCAGACCAGCAGAGCAGATGTAGTGAAGCAACAGCTACTATTGTCCCAGCTGCTCCTCAGTGGGGTGGTCAGCAGGGCAGTCCCAGATGAGTCAAAGCAGCCATGCAAACCCCATGACAGACAACAAACTAACTAGTACACCTAACCCGCATGCACACCTGCTACTTCACTGTCTGCTAGGATCCCTGTGAAAGTACTGAAAGCCAGATTGATTGGGGTGCTCAGCAACTCCACGTGTGCGTGCCCAATGCAGATGCTGTAGCATCCTAGGGGCTGTTCAATAAAGCCATTGTCATGCTGGTCCTTGCTTGCTAGGGGCTGGTAGGGATCCACACTCCTCCTTTGGGACAATCATGGGTGAATCAGTTGGGGATGGGAAGGGGAGATGCCACGTGAAGTCCTTCCCAACTCACTCTTTTAAACCAGAGCAGGTAGGATGGAAGGAGAGATGGACGCAGGGTCTAATGAATCAAACCAGTCAGTGAATCAAACAGGCGTAGGAAATAGGCAACAAGATCAGCCTCCAGAACACTGTGCTTCCTCTGTGATCGAGTCCAATTTCCCTGTCCTCCTATTTCCCCCAGCAATCCCATGAGAAGCCTAAACAAGTCAAAAGGATGGCAGATCATACTGGTCATGGCTTGGTCCAGTGTTAGCAGCAGCAGCAGCAGCAGCAGCAGCAGAGCCCCAGCCAAGATTGATTGATGGTTGATGCTTAGAGTGTATTGCAGATTGTGATTCAGGGTTGCTCCTAGCATCTGTGCCAGGTTTGAGGTTCTGTGTCCTGCTCCTTGAACCCCCGTGCTTCCCCAGTTTTCTTGGAGGAATGGTCTCCTCCACCTGACTCTGGGTTGTGCCTTGCCATTATCAGTCTTGTGACAAGACAAGTGGGCACCATAGCTACATGAACTCTGCTTCCAGCTTGTTCACATGGGCAGCCTCATGCACAAGCTCACCCCTAAATATCTGTAGCATTCCAGCCATTGCTCACTGACTGTGACCACCAGTGTGTTATCCTTCCAGGGAGCCACCTTGACGGCATCAGTCCAGTGGCCAATGCTTATTGGGCCCGCCTCTGCCACCCTCTGATTGGTTCCTTATGGTGATGATTACCTGGCCCCTGGACTTGACCTGGGTAGATTGCGTGCCCATGCATTGGCGTCACTAGAGTTCGCATCACCCAGTGCAGGAGGCCAGCGTGTCACCCCCACGATGGACCTCCTCCCATGCAGTAGGCAGGGCAACACCCTAAGCACTGTGCATGGTGATATACCATCACCCTGCCCCCATTGGTTTTTTGGCTATAACTTTTGTTAGAATAGAGATATTTCAACATGGTTTGTTTCATTGCATTCTTCACAAAATTACACATTGAATGATATATAACATGATGGTATTATTTTTTATTTTTAAAATACCAAAATTTAAAAAAGTTTGACCAATAGTGGTGTCATCCCCCCCACCCGTGAGTGTTACCCAGTGTGGCCTGCACCCCCTAGTGACTCCACTGTGCTCATGGGAGGGGTGGGGCCTTTCCATCAACCATCCCTCTTGGTTCTGCGCAGTTATTGGAACTGACTGCTGCTGCACTGACATTTTGCCAGCTTGATGGGGTTGTTACCATCACTACCATACAGGATTGTACTGTTAAGCTCTTATTCATTCAAAAGATGTTCAAAATGTTAATTTTAATTTTCACATATTAATCGTGAAGATATGTGCAAATGACAGGCACATACAGTATCTTTTGCCAGAATACAGTTTCCCTTACATAATCCTTCTTTGATCAAATAAATGCTTAAAATTAAAAAAAAAAAAATCTCTGATCTCAATTTCTCCTTTGTTCACAGTTGTCAAAATGCTGTCATTTTAGAAGATCATCAGTCGTTAGCAGAAGTAAGTAAATGTCTGGATTTTTAAAATATTTATAAACCGTGATCTGCTCTAGAAATAGAGATCACAGACTTAACCAAAACCAAATAGGAACGTGAATTATTTTATAACAGTGTAAGAGAAAGGGAAAACAGCAATAATACGCCTCCCCCCAGAAAAAGAAAAATTAGTATGAACCCAGAACAGTAGTCATGTTTGGTTGTAGAAGCAGATTGCAGCAGAAATTGCTGTGAAATCTTGGTGTTTAGCTGATTTATTGTGAATACAACCATTTAGAGGCCACAGACTGTAACAGAGGTAGGTTTTTTACTGAGAAGGTAATTGGTGTGTCTGAATACCCTCTAAACTTTCATATATGAAAATAGGGATATGCTTACATTCCCCCATTATCACTGAAGGATAATTTTGCAAGCCTCCACTGTGACATAATAGCCAGGTTCAAATGAACGTATCATGAAATCATTGTTTAACAATACATGAATGAACTTAAAGCAGCTGTGGGTTTTTCTGGGTAACTCTGGAAAAAGACTCCTGACCGAAACTTTGGAATGCTACTACCAGTCAGTTTATAGGCAATATTGACCTGGCACTTTGGTAGAACCCTTGCACTCTGGGAATAAGGCAGATGAATCTGAGAAGGAAATGGATTTGGTGACTGGAATCCACCCGCTCTCGCCTCTGGTTCAGCCCACTCACAGTCCCAATCCTGCCCTTCCTGCCCTTGAACTACTCCCTCCACCACCTTACCTGCTTCAGCACAGCATCCCAGAGTCACTGGTGCACACCATAAGAGTCTTTAAACATTTGTTCTAATAGCTCCATAGCACACAATGGTGGCATGGCAGCACTTATGGCTGTGAATTGGGAAATCCACTGCCTTAAGCACCTAGTAGGATTGGTCTGCCTAACTATCTAATTAGGCTTAGAAGGAAATGTCGCTAAATTGGGAAGACTGTGTATTATTATTATTATTATTATTATTATTATTATTATTATTATTATTATTATTATTATTATTAACAACAGTATTTATATACCAAATAACTAGATGGCTCCCTGTCCCAAAAGGGCTCACAATCTAAAAAGATGCAAATGAATACCAGCAGACAGCCACTAGAACAGACAGTGCTGGGGTGAGGAGGGCCAGTTACTCTCCCCCTGCTAAATAAAAGAAGAACACCCACTTGAAAAAGTGCCTCTTACCCAATTAGCAGGGGTTAGCCTTGTCTGCTTGCAAAACCTTAGATATGAGGTAGTTTAGATTTAGTAAACCGTCTTAATTTGTAGAGGAAATGAAGCGCTTGCAGCGGCTTTCAATACAGCAAGCTCATCGCAGATTTTGAGCAATATGTTCATTAATTTACATGCTTTAGGAAACTGTAGCCCTTTTCAGGCATTCAGAATGAAGAGAACAAATGGTCATGGGGCAAAGCAGGTTTGCAGGGTCATTAGGCAGCTGACCCAGTCCTTATGCATATGCATAAGCTCTCGATATGCGGTTGGAAATTCTTCAAAAAGCTGTGGGAAAACCCAGGCTGATGACTTCTGAGCCAACATATTGCTTAACATTGTGGCTGTTTGACGGAACAGTTTGACTGCCACCACAGACAGATAGCTATGTCAAAGAAACACTGTCTGGAGGACAGAATCGAATTAACTGGGCACTTTAGGGGCAGCGTTGTAATCTTTTTAGCAACTGTAATGAGTGCATGGGTTTTTGAAATGTCAGCAATAGTGCACTGGTTTCATTAAATCTTAGCCTTAGGCTAATTTATGTTGCTGCTTATATTATACATGTCCTCACCTTGGCTCCAGAAATTAAATAAGCGGTTATTCTTTGGTATTGCAGTAACTCCTGCCATTACTGAAAACTATTTATAGGTCAATTTCTAATTTTACTCTCTTTCTCTAGGGCATGAATATTTGACACAAATAAAGATAAGATGTTGGAGGTGGCACAGGGGCTTGTACTAGAAGGCCAAGAAAATCCTCTCTTGGGAGGCTTTGCAGATGAGGTTGTTTTGCCCTGTTTGGGTATTGGAAGGAAATTTGCACACAGAGAGCAATGGGTGTGGGGTGGTGGAATAATTTTTCACCGTGGTGACTTGATGTTTATTTGGTGTTTTTTTTGCCAGGGATTTGATTGAGTCTGCCTTTAGCATGTGGTCTGTCTCACTTGATGGGCTAACACGACTGTTTTAGGGCCACGCCACACATTACATTTTTTAACTTCATAAACCTAAGCTATTTTACATGGGCACCTAAGGGCGCAATCCTACCCAACTTGCCAGCACTGACATAGTTGTGGCAGTGGGGCATGTGCTGGAACCTGCAGCTGGGGGGCAGTCACAGAGGCCTCCTGAAGGTAAGGCAATACCTCCTGAAGGTAAGGTTTGTTCCCTTACGTCAGAGTTGCATTGCCCTTACCTCGATGCTGGAAGGTTGGTTAGGATTGAGCCCTAAATGTGACTTTTTTTAAAGTGTCAGTTTGCAACACAAGCAGCACAAGTACACTTAATGAGGAGCTATGAATGGTGGTAGCTCCCTGCTGAGTCAAGCCCCATGCAGATATTCAAACAAGTACATGTAGAAAAAGAGCGAAGCTATAATGGCAGGCTGTGCAGAGAGCCTGAGAAAACACACTTGTATGTGAAAAGGGTTCTCTCCATGTTGTTGCTCCCTGTGCTTTTTCATGGTTCCTGATCACATGCAGAGAGAGAGAGAGAGAGAGAGAGAGAGAGAGAGAGAGAGAGAGAGAGAGAGAGAGAATGCCCTATACCCATACAGTTGTGCACTCTGGGGATCCCTTCACATTTTTAAATGAACACACATAGGTTGAAGGTGGAACATGTTGCTAGAATCCCATACTTTCCCCACCTGCATGGATTGTAAGGGGACTTAGACTAGCAAAACTTGGCTGCCTATTGTTGGCCCATACTAAACTAGTTCTTGAACCTGGATTAGAGACGCACAGCCCAATCCTAATCAGTGTTGCCATTGCCAGAACTAGCATTCTAGTGGTGGAACATGCTTTATAGTGTCTTGAACACCGATCCCGAAGCGCATGTAGCCACATGCTTCCAGACTGTCATTGCAGATGCTGCAGAGGACCTCATGCACAGTGGTAGGAAGGAGAAGGCCCACTAACTTTGGTTAGTCAGTAACAGTGGAAGGATCAGAGTGGAACAGGAGGAGAGCTGGGGACATGTCAGAGATGAAGGTTGTGCCACCCAGTGTGGACAATTTGTGCTGGATGCTATACCCTCTGGTACAAACCTACACACACATGTTGTCTCCTTGGACTTGAGCTGGTGCAAGCCAGAGGAGACTTATTGGTAGTCAAGGACTTGTAGGGGTAATGGAAAATATTTTCCCTTTTCTCTCCCAAACCTCACACTACAGCATGCAGAACAGCTTGTTTTGGTGAGGCTGCATACTATGGGGGAAGGGAAAAGGGTAGGATTGGACCTGAAAGCTTTCGATCCATGAGTTTTGTTAAGCTACTATCTTTCCCAGAGGTTTCTATGAAGAGTTTTTGCTGGTTACAGACCAGCCACTTTGCACTGTATTTCTCTACACAACAAATATATAAGCTCATTCACAGAGGCATTCAAGTTGTCAGGACGGTCTTCCTTTCCCTTTTCATTCATTTGTTTGCTTAAATCAGGTCTTTTCCCACTTTAAAAAAAAATACCGTGAAACCTGCTTGATGTGGCCCTTCTTCATGAGGATGGAGCTGCTAGCGTGGCTATGAAAGCAGCTGTCCAAACTGTGGATCCAGAGCTGAAAATAGCCTCCAAAAATCACTGCGCATGAGATAAGGGAGCTTTTCCAGGAAATGGCATTCTCCACAGGCTGTTTAATATTCCATAGCTCAGTGTATTTTTTGCCAGGATGTATTTTAGTGAAACGTCAAAGCAGATTTTAAGGTCTCCTGGGCATATTGGATATCACTGTAGTATCCACGCAGCCGCTGTTCGCTCTGGATGGTATATTGTCCATTTTTAAGGCCTCATCTCAGGTTTTGAATCATGTGCCACTTCAGATTTCAGTGTAAGTTTGGGGAGGTTTCCCAGCAAGTCTGAATGACCATCAAACTGAAAAACATTTGTGTAGTTGAAAAGCAGCTGGGTAGGAGCTTTAAAAGGCAAAAGGAGCCAGGAAGGGGGGACAGAAATGAGAGGGGGCAAAAGAGAAAGAGATATAAGGTGAGAAATACAAGGACAAAGGAGGGGTGAGTGGAGAGAGAGAGAGTGGGGGGGGGAGAGAAGGTTGGGAACTCCCAGGAGAAAAGGTGTGGTGAAGGGGAGAAAGTTGGCAGCCAGGCAAGGGAAACAGCAAGAAGAGGCCAGTGGCCAGGATGAGATGGGGGGGGGGGAGCAGAGAAGGCTGGAATGAAAGGACTACAATGGGGGAGGGCTTTTGGGAGTACCAAGGAAAGTGAGAAAAGCCCAGGGCAGTACATCACCTATCAGGATGCTAACCCCATGGGACACACAGCTGCTTAGTCCGAAAGACTGAGCCTGGGCAGGTGGGGATCAGTATAAGGCTCTGCAGGGATAGCAGGGACGCCAAATCAAGCTAACAGTCCCTGATTCTTCTGCATCCCCCTTTGTGTGAAGAACCCTCCCAAAATCATCTGTAGCAGGATTCTTTGCCTCCTTCATCTTTTTCTAGACCTCCCAACCTCCATGCAATGTCTTTCCCAACCCCTTTGGACGTGGAGCCTCCCCACATGGGGTGAGGGGGAAAGGAGTCCCCACAGGCATCAACAGAACATTGAGGTGTTAGCCCTTTGTGTTCAATATCCACGCATAATACATACGCAGAGGCAGCTCTACCCGGAGGCACATCTACTCATACAAAAGTTACATGGCTTTCATGCATAGGTTAGAGGCAGAGCCCCTCTTTCCCTCTCTTCTTCATGGAGACTAACAACCCAATCCTGAGCTGCCCGTTGTGCCAGGCTGTTTTGGCACCATGATTGCAACACAGCAGCCGCCAGCAGCTCCTGAAAAACCCCTTCCCCTGGGTGAGGGAAGTAGACCCGCAATGGGGCTACTCGATTCTACAGCAACCTTTGGGTCACCACAGAATCAAGAGCGTACGTGTCAGGCGGCCCAACATGGATGGTCAGGATCCAGTGAGGCGGAACTCCACTGGTTCTGTCTCCCTCTCGCCCCACTTCCTCCCCCAGCAAGCCTCCTCCCCGCCCTCTCCCTACCCTCTCTCCGCCTTCCCCCACCCCGGAACTCCTCCTCCCCCCATGCCTGCGCTCGTTGCCCAGCGATCTGCATGACAGTCGAGCTGTGGAACACCAGTGATCCACCAGCGCTAGCCCAGTGCCTACTGGTGCTGGACTGGTGCTGAGGGCTGTGAACGTGCTTTACAGCATGTTTGCAACACTCACTGCTGGCAGAACGCCAGCAGTGCAAGGACTTGAGTTCCTCAAAAGGCCTAATTTCACTCAGGGTACAATCCTATCCTGTGCTGGAATAGACAAGCCAAGAGGCTTGTGTGGTCTCCTCCTGAGGTGGTGCAAGTCCAAGGAGAGCGGAGTGGCTTGAAACCACTCCGAGCTCTCCAGGAATGGGGGTTGGGATCTGACATAACTGCTGGGTTCCAGCCCCACCTCCCACTCCCCACTCGTCTGCCTCCGGGGCTGCCCACCATCCGCCCTCCCCCCTTCCCGGAAGGTCTCCCTCCTGCCTCCTCCCTACCCACCCCAGAGCCTTATGTCAGCCAAGCTTGGCCAATGCAAGACTCACTCCCTCCATCAGTGTGGAGGCTTATTCCAGCCTCTGCATGCCAGCCTTGCCAACTCACAAGGAGGTGTAAACGTGCCTTATGGCACATTTGCGACCTTCCTGGCCCAAGTGCAGCTCAGGATTGCGCTGTACGTCAAATAAACCGAGAAGACGTTTTAGGAAGATCTGACAAATTACAAAGTCAATAGATCGAGATAGCATCGATGAAAGATCTTACAGAGCTCTAATGTAAAACTGTTGATCTTTGTAACACAAACATTCAGCTTGCCGCTAAAATTGGCTTCATCAGAGAACTGAAAAGAAGCAAGTGTAACCAAAATTGACAGGGAATAATTACAATGGCTAGTTCAATGAAAACATGAACTAGGGCAATGGAAAAAGGCACAATCTATGTTCAGGATTATTAAGAGTGAATAAAAATAGCACGCTATTGTGATGCCTCTAGATAAATCCTGACTGGACATGATGAACAATTGTTGATTGCTCTATGTCAAAACAGGTACTGGAAGAACTGTCATCTTCATTCAAAGGCATTCAAAATGACCAAGGGGTTGTAGGACTTTCCCTATGAGGAAAGGTCAAAGTGTGTGTGTGTGTGTGTGTGTGTGTGTGTGTGTGTGTGTGTGTGTGTGTGTGTAGGGGGCGGTATTTAGAAGAAAAGGAGAAGTAAGGAGCAAGATGAAAGAGAGTTATAGAATTGTTAATGGGATAGACAAAGCAGACTAATACATTTTTCTTCTTCTCTCAGAATACTAGAACTGAGGGTCACCCAATGAGTTAAACAACCCAATTTAAACTCACCCCCCCCCCCGCCGATGGAGCTGTGCCAATGAAGCACATGCTGCATACTGCGGGGGTGTGTGTGTGTGTAAGTGCCAGAGGTCTCCTTGTGGTAAGGGAACCAATGCTCTCTAACCTTGGGACCGGTCTCCATTGCCCAATGTGTCTTCTTGGATCTGTGCCAGCCATTTTGCTGGTGCAGAAACAATGACAGTAAGAGAGGGAGGAGGAGACGTCCAGGGATATGATCCTAATGCATGACAGCGCTGCTGGGATCCATCCCCACCTTCCCCCATTCCATCTCCTGCCCACCCAGCCCCACCCAGACACACTGTCATTCTTCCCCCTCCCCACCCTGTCCCTCCCACTTCACCCCTTGTCTTGAGTCTGTAAGAAAGCTGGTATATAAATAGCATAATAAATAAATTAAATTAAATTATTCACTTTGTAGCCTCTGATTAGCACATCACACATTTACCCCATCTATCTATTTCTGCTGTGTTAACACAGAATATATCCTGGTTTCACTATATGTATACCATTGCTGATTGCCAGTGTGGTTTTAGCTGTAATGAAGCATTTCTTGTCTCTTCCATGTGGTTGAAAAAATCCTGTATGGTTGAAAAATCATCCCCCACCCCTCATATATTATTCTTTAAAGCTGGGCCCTTTGCAATTCATCTCTTTCTCATTCATTTAGGCGTTTTAAAACTATGTCTTGATATGGTTATTATTTTTCACTCTTCCCATCATCTGGACTGGCCTTATTTTTTACTCCAGGAAGATGTGTTGGTGTGTGGCATATCTTACCCTTGCAACGCATTCATTCATTCGTCTTTGAAGATGTTCCATTTCCATTTATTGGGCTTTCGGCAGAGTTTTCTCATGAGATTCCATCCCACTCTGTCTTTTGACTTCCTTCCTGATGAAATGCAGGGCTGTTATTTGTGTCTTTATGATCTCACTGTTAATCAACATGACTCAATAAAATGTGTTTGTGGTTGCTCATAAATCCCTCTGTTACCTATGTCCCTTGCATTGCTCAGAGCTAACAGAACTGCAGTATGGGAACTCATCAGAAAACCATCAGTGATGAAGCAAATCTCTGAATCACTGTTTCCCAAACTTTGGATATTTGGAGTAGCATATCAATTGGAGACTCTTTCACTCTTGCATTCAAAAGATGTATTTTCTCAATCACCTCCCAGAACAATGGACAATAATTATTAGCACTAATTATTAGCACTATTCAAACAATCAACACTCATACACTGAACTGGGGTGGACAAACCATGAGGCCACCTGAAATGTTCATGTGGAGCAACAACCCTCAGGGAAGTGTTGAATGGTTGAGCACTCCCCCCCCCAACCTGTCTATTTGCCTCCTTCTCCAGTCTGCTGCTCTACCGGGCACTTTGATCTTCTTTGGCTTACTTGGAGTAAGTCAGAAGAGGATTGCAGCAGTGGCCTCCTCTAGCCCTGGGCAACTAGCTAGATGGTTCCCATCATTGTTGGTGCTTATGTCATCGCCAACCTTTGCATTTCTGCATGCTGCACTGTGTGGAGGTCAGTCTTGAGGAACACAGCCGCTTGCCTGCACACCTTAGAGGGAACAATGGTGTTAACTAAAGGTGCAATCCTAACTTCACATTAGGCTGATGCAAGTCTCTAGGAGGGCTGCAAACGTGTCATAAGAACATAAGAACAGCCCCACTGGATCAGGCCATAGGCCCATCTAGTCCAGCTGCCTATATCTCACAGCGGCCCACCAAATGCCCCAGGGAGCACACCAGATAACAAGAGACCTCATCCAGGTGCCCTCCCTTGCATCTGGCCTTCTGACATAGCCCATTTCTAAAATCAGGAGGTTGCACATACACATCATAGCTTGTGACCCGCAATGAATTTTTCCTCCAGAAACTTGTCCAAACCCCTTTTAAAGGCGCCCAGGCCAGATGCCGTCACCACATCCTGTGGCAAGGAGTTCCGCAGCCCAACCACAAGCTGAGTAAAGAAATATTTTCTTTTGTCATAAAGCACGTTTGTGCCTCCTCAGGAGGAAGCTGCCCCAGCGTATAGAGGTGTGCTGGAGCACGGAGGCTGCATCCGCGGCAGCTTCCCCCAGGTTGGTTGCATCGGCCGAGCTCGGCCAACACAGGGGTCTGTGGAGGGCAGGGAGGAGGTGGGAGGGAGGCACTCCAGGACGGTGTGGGCAGAGGGTGGCCTTGAGGGTGGGCAGGTGGGGAGGAGGAGGCAGGGCTGGGATTAGGCTGTTATGCCGGATCCCAATCCCTGTTCCCGAGCGGTGCGGAGCCGCTGCAAGCGGCTCTGCTCTCCTCAGCCTTGTACCACCTCCTGAGGTGGTGCAAGTCCAAGGAGACCCATAGGAACTGCAGTGGCTTACCCAGGGGTAAGAGGAAGAGTTTCTCCTTACCTCTGGCTGAGCAACTTTGGCACCCTATCTCGCGCAAGCCTCCTGGCCTGCCTGTTCCAGCGCAAGATAGGATTGCATTGCACATTAATTGGCAGTCAATTAGACACTATGTAAAAAGTGAATGCCAAGATCCTATTTCCTTCCTATGTATTTTTAAAAATAACATGAACTGAGCAGCGTTTGCTATGAATACAATCCGCCAGCAAGGTGAACTGATGGCTTATTTCCCCTGTATTCATTCATGCTATACTGGCCATTTGGAGAATGAAAAATCTGTTCTCAGATCATAGGTGCTGCTGTGAGACGCCAGACCTCCCAAAGAGAGAAGTCTCTCATATTATATTACAACTTCACTTAGCTTTGTTTTGTAAACATGTAGACCTCAATAGTTGTGAGGAGTAGGCTGGGGGGAGAATGTGTTCCAATGTGTAGTCAACAGGAGGTGGAATGTTAAAAGATGTGAGTGTTTGTGAATGGGGGGGGGGGGCAAAGAACAACAGAAGTGGGAAAAACAACCATGCTTTTAATCATGACATGCTATGGAATGTTCCATTCAGAAGCAACATTTTTTCACTACCTGCACCTTATGCTTCCTTGCAGAGATTTTGGAGTGTGGCACTTCCGGTAAACATATGTTCGACTAATGAATGAGCTTGTCATCTGCTTGTCCTGTTCCAGTTAATTACCTACTGCCAAGTGTACAGGTTCAGAAACTATTTTCTACCAGTTTTGTGTTGCTGTCAAATATTGGGACTTACCTGTTAGCATGAAATTGGCTGGAACAATGCATCTCTCTCTCTCTCTCTCTCTCTCTCTCTCTCTCTCGTGTGTGTGTGTGTGTGTGTGTGTGTGTGTGTGTGTGTGTAAAATACAGTAATACAAACTTCTGTTAGTTTTATAGCATTTTAATTGTCATGGCTTTCTCCAAAGAATGCTACAAATAGTAGTTAGGCCAGTGACTTTCAACCTTTTTTTTGTCTCAAGGCACACTGACGAGGTACTAAAATTGTCAGGGCACACTATCAGCCTTTTGACAATTGACAAGGCACACCATGCTGTTAGTAGGGAGCTCACATCCCCATTGGCCCTACTAACAAATGACCCTCCCCCAAACTCTCACAGCACTCCTGCAGACCATTCACGGCACACCAGTGTGCCATGGCACAGTGGTTGAAAATGGCTGAGTTAGAGTGACAATGCTGGAATTCTCCAGTAGTCTTCACAAATCTGCAGCTCCTAGAATTCTCTGGTCAAGAAGAATGGCTATTAAGCCAAACTAAGAACCAAAGCTGAGGCAATAAGGGTCTTCTATAATCAGATCCCCTAACAGCCAATCCTATACAGATGCTGCACTGATCTGACCAGCATATATCCATGGACACTGGTGCAATTCCCATTAGCAGACAGAGATGTATGCAGAACATGGGCAGGTTGAGAAAGAGTTGAACAACACATCCCCACCAATCTGGTGCCTGAAGCAAGCTTTACATTTGGCCTTATGCATGGACCAACTTTGCTTATGGTCCTCTGGGTGCATCTAAAAAGGCTGCTATTGTTAAAATTAAAACATGAACAGCAAAGTCATCATGGATCACCCATGGCTCATCTAGTATTTGGATCCTAATTCTGTGGTGTGAATATATATCTCTTTAAAGGAAGTATTCTTCAGACATCTTGAACTTGGGTTCCCTGTCTTAACATCTTCTTCCTTGTGGACCCCGTAGCCCAGTTAAAACGTATAATATTTTCTGTGTACTGAATGTAAAATAAAGGCATTTTGACACAAAGCAGACCTACTGATCCCAGAACAGATTTTGGCTTGAAACATAGCTTTCAAAGTTATTGCTAATAAAAAATAGAAAGCAGATAACTTAAAAAAAAAAAAATTATGCATGCATTCTAATCACTGTGGCATTTTCATTCAATATACAGACATAACAAATACAAAACATGCTCATACGTAAATGGATTAAAGTAAAAAAATGGCCTGAACGTCTTTACTTTTCTCTGACATATCCTGCAGAATGCAATGTAAAACTCATGAATTTGGATCCCCCATGAATTCCTTTTCTTTAAAAAACAAGATTATATGCCAGAAGGGACAAATTGGTTCAATAAAAAGGAACAGTGTTTTATTTTAAGAAATAGTCCACTTTAGTTCTGAAATAACTGGCTACAATTTCCAGCATTATTCCCTCCTCTCCCCAATGACAGATCTAGATTAGGTTTCAAGTTCTTTTGTAATTACTTCTGCTAAGTTCAATCCATGCATCCTGTGTATCCTGTCCATGCCCTGTGTATCCTGTTTGGTGGGAGACAATTAACTTCTTCTCTTCTCCTCTGATGGAAGAGCATGAATTGGTTCAATAGAACAACCCTCCCCCCACATTGTGTTCATAAATGAATTATAATGAAACCACTAGGTTTGGGCTAGGAGGTTTGAAGAAGAATGAATAAATGTTGTTTGCGTTTAAATTTTGGGCATTTAAACTTTAAAAATAAAAGATAGATCCAACCAAACTCTACAGTCAATTATGTACCAGACCAGAATATTAATGCTATTAGACAGCTTGGTCACATTGAACCAAGATGCCTTAAACTTTAGGCAGAAAGAAGTACAGTAGGTTTGAAGAACAATAGGTTTGGCATGCCATTTTGTCAGCTGACAGCTGAAGGTGACATGGCAGAGCCATTGCTGCACATGTTGAGTTCACTCATCCCATTATCAACTGTGGTAAACTGGTTTTGGGGGTGGCGGGGAAGGAATTTTTTCCAAAACTTTTTTGACCAGAGATGATGATGAGACAAAAAGCAAGAAAAAACAATATTTATTGACATATCTAGTTTGTGTTTGTTAATCTTTTAAATTAAGTACCAGAGCATTTGAGATAGGGAGGAGGGATATAGCAGTCTAATCATATGCATGTCTTAAGTTAAATTGAGTTCAGTTAGACCAACTCCCAGGTACGTATGCATAGAATTGAAGCTTAGAAGCCCAGTTCTATCCCCCCACACTATAGCATGCAGCAATGTCAAAAAGGCACGTGCTGCATGCTATGATGGGGGGAAGACCTGAAGGCAAATGGGAAGTAGGCAAAAAACATTTTTATGTACATCCATGTCTCCTTGGTCATATGCCACCTACTTTGGAAAAGGGGTGGGGAGCTGTGGCATAGCAAGTGGGGGCCAGAAAGGTAGTCCACCCCTGGTGCCAGGCTGGAAGAGATGCTGTGAACTGTGATTGCACATGCACTCCAGCTTTTTCCTGAGTAAGGAGAGGCTAGGCCAAAATAGCCCCAGACGCCACTGTGAGTGCAGATTCCTCCTCTGACTCAGAAAAAGGCTGTAGACCAAGCCACCACTGTGAGTGCACAACAAGAGCATTCAAAGGAGGAGGAAGGGATGCAGCAGGCAAATCAAAAAGCCACAGCTGCCATGGCCTCTTCCCCATTGTGTTTGCCAAATAGGAAGAGGAGGAGAGCCTGGAAGAGGAGGAATAGGAATAAGGAATTGGAATAAGGAATAATGGGCTGGAATAGGAATAAGGAGGAGAGCCAGGAGAGCCTGGAAGTGACATCACAATGTTGTGTGATGTTGCAACATCACCACCACTTGTGCCACAGCCCCTGGCAACCCCTGGTGGGGACGTTTAAAATGAAGGGATAAGATCCAGCATGTGCAACTGCTGCTGGACTCATCCCCTTCTCAGTTTCTCCCCCAACACCCCCAGTTTCTGCCCCCCTCAAGCCATGATTCGCCCCTTTTACACTGGCTTACCTGCACTGGAGCAGGTCACTGGCCATGGTAGCAGGCCTTTATTGCAGCGGCTCACTCTGTGCATAATCTGCAGTCAATTTACTGCAACTGGACTCTGTTCAGGATCGAACCATAAGACTCTTAGGGCACAATCCAGAGGTGCCATTGGGCTGACACAAGTCTCTTGCGCACAAGTCCCAATGTCATCACAAAAGTGCCATAAAGCACTTTCACGCCATCATAAGGAAAGACAGGCCGGTGCACGGATGTGCACTGGCCTCCCCTTGCCAATGTGGGCCCTGGGGACAATGAGTTTGCGTCGGCCGAGCTCAGCCAGCGCAGGGGTCTGGGGGTGTGTGGGGAGGAGGCAGAAGGGAGGTGTTTGGGGGCAGGGGAGGAGGGGCGAGGGAGGCATTATGGGGTGGGGGAGGGTGGGTGGCGGGTGTTTCCAGGGGCTGGTGGGCAGGGAGTGGGAGGCAGGGCCAGGATCCAGCATTTATGCCAGATCCTAGCCCCATTCCCAGGCAGTCCCAGGCTGCTCGGATTTGCACCACCTCTTTAGGTGGCACAGACCTGAGTCGCCCCATTGGAGTGGCTCTCCCACGGGTAAGGGGAAAAGCCTCCCCTTGCCTCAGGCTGACCCCTGAGCAGCTCAAAACTTGCACTGGATACAGCGCAGGACCGCCGGCCTGCCTCTTCCAGTGCAAGTTAGGATTGAGCTGTTAAATACACAAATAAATTTGGAGCAGTGCTAATGGCTGTTTCATACATTGTATCTTTAAGGGCACACCGAAAAATGTTGAAGTATAAATGAGATAACTGGAAATTTCAGAGAAGTATGTTTGTCAGAGAGCTTGAATTAGCTGCAGTTCTCTGCCAAGAGCACACTTGGAGTCCAACCAGGTTTGCTGTAACGTAACGTTTGAAATTCCTGAGATTGAGCAATGGCTGGGAAAATTGTGAAGACCATTTGGAAGAGTACTATTCACAAGAATGCCAGTCACCTGCAAGATGATTATAACTTGAATTGTGAAATTGCTTTGGCTGAATTAGCCTGAAAAAGAAAAACACGAATGCAACTGTCCATTGTTGAGCAATCGAAATAGATGAGTAATTCTGGAATGGTGGATGACGGTAAGGAGGAGATACATTCCAGTAAGTACAATAACAAAACTCACCAATGTCAAACCTCTCACTACATCAGCATTTATTTCACTCACTGTTCAAGTTACCTGACACTCCTCTAAATGTACCTCTAGATTAGCAACAGCTCAAGATAATAAAAAAACAATGTTACTGGAACAGATTAATCATTAACAAAGTACAGCGTCCGGTCTTCAACTGCAGCCGGAAGGGCATAACAAAATACTGTATGGTTCTAATACAGTATTGCATTCGCTGTGGTTGTACAATAAGCTTCCTAGTGGATGCATTTCCCTCCTCATCTTAGTTAATCTACTAACTTGACCACTCCCTGGAACGCCATGGGCTGATCTTCTGGAAGCAGAATGCGATTGGTAAATGCCTGTTCATGTGATCTTGGTTCTAAGATCATAACATCCTACATGACATGGTGACAAGATTGTTATTGATTGCACTGCTGCTTTTACTTTGAAGATACTACTGAGGTTTTTTTTTTAAATGTAATATTATATTACATAATAATATAGTGCTATCAATGTGTATGGCACTTTACACAGAATGAAAGGACAAGTCCCTGCCCAGAGGGGTTTACAATCTAGATATTGACACAGAGGCGAGAACAGTGGAAGGGAGGTAGAGGCAGGGATGAACCAGGTGTGAGCGAGTCTTTCTGTTACACATACTTAAACTTTGTTGCAGGAGCAAAGAAAGAGAACAAAGGTGTTGTGGGTGAGGATTAATGGAAAAGGTAGGTTTCAAGAAGGGATTTGATGTAGGGAAGGAAGGTAAGGAGGAGGCATCATGCAGGTTTTATGCTACTGCCTTGTTTTATTTGTTTCTTCTGCACTTATTTTATAGCGTTCTGGTGTTGTAGGTTATTGGCAATTGGTTTACATAAATTATAAATCTAGAAAAGCAGTATAAACATCTGTGAAATAATTGTTTCTGTTCCATCCTTCTCATGGCAGTTCCTTTTCCACTGTACAACATTTGATCTTCAAAACAAGCCTGCCAGGTAGGGAGAGTTCTGGCCCAAGTTCATCCAGTGACCTTCACAGAGCACAAGCCTTACCTTTGGATGGGCCTGCATAGCACTAGTCCCTTGCAGCAGCCCAGAAGTGTTGCGAACAGGACATAAAGCACATTCTTGCCTCCTTTTGAGTTGCCCAGGCTGGCACGAGGACATGCACTGGCCCAGCCCATGGAGGCTGCATCCAGCTCCGTACTACCTGCAAAAGGTATGGTTGCGCCGCCCAAGAGCGGCCTGTGCATGTGGTTGAGGAGGGCAGAACAGGAGCATTTTATGGTGGGGGGAGGGCAGGCAGCAGGCAGACCAGTGGCTAGACCCGGTCTGGGAGGGGGGGTAGGACTGGCCTCTGCCACTTAGACCGGATCCTAACCCCCCTCCCGAGCAGCCCAGTTTTACACTGGAATGCTTAGATCTGCACCAGAAATTTTGCTGGTGCAGATCCAAGTAGCCCCATTGCAGTGGCTGGGACATTACCTGGGGTAAGGGGACATAAGTCCCCTTACTCCAAGTTGCACTCCTTCCACCTTCAAACCTGTGCTGGATATGGTGCAGGCCAATTGGCCTACCTATTCAAGCACAGATTAGGATTGGGCTGTTAATTGCTGAGGATTTGAACCTCTCCTATCTACTTGGACACTCTAACTGCTACAACATGCTGACTTTCAGGTCCTACAAAACAAAGCTGGAAAAGTACTTCACACGTCTAATGTTATAAACCAGTAGTCCCCAAAGGTAGCCAGTGGTAGCCAGTGCCTGCAAAACAATCTTGGGTGCAGCACAGTTTTAGTGAAGCCTTACCATTCCGCACCGCAACCTTCGTTTTTCACACCTGATCTTGGCAGAGAGTTGTGCTGGGCAGCTGCTTCTGCAGCACATTGCCCCAGAAGGCTCTCTGCTGGAATTCCAGAAGGAAGTGGCTGCCCAGTTCAACTCTCTGCCAAGATCAGGTATGAAGAATAGAGGCTGCAGCACGGAGCGGTAAGTCTTTACCACCACCGCACTGCAGTTGAGATAATTTTGCAAGCACACTGGATCCAACCCATAGGCTGCAGTTTGGCAGCCCCTCTTATAAATTAAAACAGCAAAAGCTGTTTTTGTTCTACAGAGATAGAATGACAAACCGGATTTCCTTTTTTTATGACCACCACAGGATAGTTGAATATATCTTTTGGGGATTATGTGATAGATTATTTTGGGGGGCAGGCTGGATCCAGCCCATGGACTGTAGTTTGCCTACCCCCCCCCATTCAGAGGAAACAGGAGTAAAGCAATTGCCACAGAATTTGCCTGTATGTAATCTAAATCAATTTCATTTTTTTCCAGGGAGAAAAATGTTAACTGCAAATGTAAACTGAATATGGTCAAATTACACCTGATGTTGGAGATCCATAAGTTGATTTCTTAATGTCTTTTTCTTTTCCTAACAGCAGGTTAGGAAAAGAGGTTGCCCATTTTCAACTGGAGCTACAGTGTGGGGAGGGCTTAACTCTTTCACCCTATGTTGGTTCTTGGATGCAGATTCTTCCATGAGTTGTTATTAGCTGTGGAAAAGAAAACATATGTTTTTCCATTTGCAGTTACTAGCAGTTCTAAGGTGGGGAATCTTCATTGTGGAATTGGTATATGAGTACTGAAACCCACCTTGGGCAATTGCTTCAACATGGCGAAGGCAGAATATAAATTTTTCAAATAAATAACCCTTTTGAATTGGGCTGGCCGTATCCCCCCCCCCCCCCCCGGCAGTTGGATTTAGGAAAAGAAAAATAAATCGAGATCCAGCCATAGTTCTCCACATCATGCATAGCTTGGCCCTAAGAAATGCAGCTGAACTTTGAAGAATAATCAGCATGCTTTGGTTGCATTCAGAGTATTGAATGTATATGATATTGTATTGTTGATGTATATCATTACACAGGAAAGCCATACTCTTCTTTGATTGGAGATTATGACATCAGGTAGCCCTAAAGTGAGTAGTCAGGAATCTATGAACCCTACTTCTACCACACACACACACCGCCCCCAAACAGCCAAAACACAAAGAGCAGGAAACTTTGAAGAAAAACAGAAAAATCTTCATTTTTTAATGTATACAAATTAAATATTAAGTTTTTTTTTTTTAAATGAACAAAATCATGCAAACAAATTGCAGTCAGCATCATACCTTTTTTTCCCCACCTCCAGAGAATTATGGGCAAGAAAATCCATGCTGAACAATAAAATTGGCAATTGATATCTTTTCTATTCCTCTATTTTCTGAAGAACACTTGCTCAGTAGCATAAAGCTATACACGTATACTGTATATCCTTTCAAAAACCATTAGTGGCTAATATGTAACAATCTTCACATAAGGGTTTCTGTAATAACTATTTACATTGTACTGCCTGGGTCACAATCTGCACCTAATGCCAGGGTCTAGTCATAAAGGTGGACTTTGCACCTGTGCTCTGATAAAATTTAATCAGCGTAGACTGAACTTTTTTCACAGTAAAGAAACTGGCTCGGGATAAACATTTGGCAGTTAGAGTATGAGTATTGTGTACGCAATAGTCATTAATCCAATGATTGTCTTCCACGCTTCCATTCAAGCAAAGGTCAGAGACTGGTTTGGGACCATTCAGACTTGTCTTTTATTTTTTTATTTTTCAAGAGTTTATGAAGATTTGTACCTAAAGAGAATTCTGTTCAAACTTCTGCCAAACAACCCTTTTTCCATAACAGAACAGGTACTTGCAGCTTACAGATACTCCTGGGAAATTTTCAAGCTACATACAATGAAGGCCGTTTCACAAGCAAACTCTTTTCAAAAGGCATGATGTGGACAGTGAATGCACAGGGGGAGTGGGTTGGATCACACGTGCCCCCAACATCAAGTAAGGGTTGGGCACCCTGCTTTTTTCATTCAACAGACTTTGTGAATAGACCCTATACGTGCACATACGGCATGGACTCATGTTGACAAGGTCTATCGAAAATATGCAAGGTGGGGTCAGACAAGTGAGCACACTCTTGATTCCCCCACCCCGCATGCACTCACTCTGCACATTGTGTTATGAGGCAGACTGCATTATGTGGTGGGTAACGTGGGGTTGTCACTGAGTGTACACTGCATAGGAGGCCACAGAACATTCCCTGTGGTTAGTCCCTAATGGTAATTAGGTATGTCCCTAATGACAGTGACTATATTATATGTTTGCAGACACAGATTTCTCACATTCAGCCTTTACAGTTTAAAATGTCCACACAAACCATCTTATAGATATGTACAGCTAACATAATATAGAACATCAACTGGTATTCCTTAGGTTTAAAGAGGCAGGCCCTTTGTCATTAGCTTGTCACAAAAGCATAAATAATGAATTGTGCAACAGGACTTTGCAAAACAGGTAAGAACAAACACAGTGGATTACATTTCAAGTTGACCATCCTTGACAATGTAACTTTAAATGAAAAAAAAACAACAACTCAGCATATCAGTGAGAATCCTTCTACCACATTAGCAGCATTTGGTTTGGTGTATGAATGCCTGTCAACTCAGAAGTAAGTCCCACTGAGTTCAGTGGACTTACCCCCAGGTATGTGTGTATAGGACTGCAGCCTTGACAATGTAACAGAAATTTATAATGTAAGAGAATATTTGGCTTCACAGAAACATTAGGGACTAAGCATAAAGCAGAACAACAGTACATTTTTTTAAAGATATCCTCTAAGTATCAAGCAGATTTTAAACAAATACTTTCAACTTGCATTATATACATATTTTTAAAAGACCACCAAATGAGACACATAATACCAAACAAATTGGGCTGAAGTTAT
Source organism: Tiliqua scincoides (assembly GCF_035046505.1). NCBI lineage: Eukaryota > Metazoa > Chordata > Lepidosauria > Squamata > Scincidae > Tiliqua > Tiliqua scincoides. The sequence goes on along the minus strand of NC_089821.1, from coordinate 166,272,719 downwards.
TGAGGACAACATATCTATCTAGTGACTAATAAACACATTTTTCTTACTTGCATAAACTGATTAATTAGCACTTAGAGTGCTGGTTTAGCTTTCCAACACTGGAATAAATTAAAGTAAAAACTATTTCACCCTTGCCATTAAGCAGGCAGATCTGCACAGGCAGATCTCTCTCTCTCTCTCTCTCTCTCTCTCTCTCTCTCTGTGTGTGTGTGTGTGTGTGTTCCTATTCATTTCAATGATGGTAGCTCATATGCAAGGAGCGTGGGGGCAGATCAGTTCTCATGACTGAAATATGCTAGAACGTCTGCCTTGAGGGTGGGGGTGTGATGTATCACACAAAACAACACATCACTTAACACATCTGGAGATTCTTTCTATAATGCACACATTCTACAGGACTAACATAAGATATACAAAAAGTGCTCATTAGGTGTTTATTTCATGTTCCGTATTTCAATACATTTAGCTTTTCTTTGGTGCAGCGTGGCAAAGTTATTCATTAGAAATAACTTTTCAATAAGCAAAGAGTCCAATTACTCTAATTGGATTGAAAAAGAAATTATATTTTACTCCACTTGTTGCTATACACACCTGGAACTGTAAAACAAAAGAAAAGCGCACTTGTGCATGCACCCACACAAAATATTCAGTGGTAACACACCAAATCCAATACATGCTGCTCAGGTTTTCAGCTGGCACTTAATGTCTTCCCTTACTTTTTAACAAATACTGCTGATAAATATGGATGTAACAGAGAGCAGAATCTTCTCCACTATTTAAGTGATTTCTTTAAATCATTGTTTGGGAAATAAATGCTATCCAAGAGGGCACCTCTCCTGAGTAGAGTATGCTCAAGTTATAGGTGTTAGAGCAACATTTTAAGAATGATTCATTGGAGACAGGGTCTCTTGGAATCAGGGACCTGGTTATATTTTCTGGAACTGCCATGTTTGGGCATTAGGAGCCATCTTTTTAAAACAAAAAAATTCATGTTTGCAGCAACCCTAATCCAAATGTCCTCTCAGTTCCTCACGCCACCCTTTACATGTTATTTAAAAGGACCAGACCTTTCACCCATCCTTTGGGCCTGGCTTAGCCAGGCAGAGTGTGAAAGTATGCCCTGCTGTCTGCACTTCAAGCCTATCCAAGCCTGGCTGGACTTACTGAGCAGACCACCTTGGGAATGTTCAAACATGTTCTTGTTTTGTTTTGTGGTCATCAGAGCTGGCCCGACATTCTATGGCATGTCAAAATATCAATTAATCCAGCCATTTGGACCATAGTGCATTCCATTGCTAATCATCTTTTGTTTTGTTTGTTTAAAAAGAGACTTCTTATCCAAAACATCAAAGCTCCTTTCCTTCCAGCAGTAAAATCTGTGCCATAGATTTCTCTTGCATTTGGGAGTGCCAGACCCGGAAAAGATGTGCATTTGTGTAAGCAATAGCAGGCGAAGACATGTTTGCACTCGCTTGCTGTTGCACAAATGACAGCCATTCCCAAGTGGCAAAGAAACAGACCTGCTTTGGAAAACTATAGTCAGAAGCCATCTTTTCATAGACACGGTAACTACCCCAGACAGCTGTGTGCCTTCAGGCCTGTCTAGACCACACATTTTAATTTTCAGTCTAGCTGGCTATTAAAAAGCAATGCCCTTCTCTAATAATGAGCCCACTTCTATTATGTCTGAAGTAGAAGTACCATTTGAGACCAGGCCAAAGACTGTGGCTGGAATTGAAAGAACCTCATGCATTAGCAGAAGGTGCTTTTGTGTGCATATTTTTGCAGGGGGCAAGAATGAAAGTTGCCAATTTTCTCATCCAACTTTATCCCCTTGTGCCATGAATGCCCACTTTGGAAGTGTTTTTTTAAGGGGTGCAAAGAAACTTCAATACATCTGGAAAAGGGGATCTGGGCCTACTAACTCCTATCCCTTCTGCCACATTTTCTAGATTTTGTCCCAAATAGCTGAAAAGAATTTTTTTTTTTAATCTAAATTGCTATGAGCACTAAACTCTCAAAAGGATGAACTTTTTTGAAAGGAAAAAAATAAGGATATAGGCACCAGAAATTCATGCAATCAGTTTGGGAACCAGTTCTCTGCTAGAAATGAATGTGGAGCTTTTGTCACAGAACATCCTACCTGAGGGCCACTTCATAATGAGGGCCCAGTCCTATCCAGCTTTCCTGTGCTGATGCAGCTGTGCCAACTGGTGTGAGCTGCATCCTGCAGTTGGGTGGCAGTCATGGATGCCTCCTCAGGGTAAGGGAATGTTTGTTCCCTTACCTTGGGGTTGCATTGTGGCTGCATCAGCACTGGAAGGTTGGATAGAATTGGGCCCAAAATATCATTTCCTTATAGTTAGTACTGCCACATATACATAGGAATGCATTCCCCATCTGGACCACAGCTTTTCATTCCTCCCCAGTGCAGCTCATCTTTATGGTAGACCTGGGCACCAGGACACTCTGGGCAGCCGCATCTATTGTCCGGTCTATTGTTGTGTCTACTGTCCTGCACAACAGGACGTCCGGGCAGATGCAACTGCCCAAAGCATCCTTGTGGCCAGGTCTACCAGACAGATGAACGACACGGGGCGGAATGCAAAGATCTGCTCACCGGGCAGACGGACCTGTCCAAACTCTGAATCCAGCCCCTAGGCCGGGGTTGAAGCAGGCCTGATCTAAGAAATCATTGAGTATGAAGCAACCTTCAGAGGTCAAATGGCTCCACATCAACATGGAAGGAGGTGCCAAAGGGTACTACCTTGGGTTCTATGCTGTTCAACATTGGTATTAATGACCTGGAAGACTGGGTCAAGGAAATGCTTATCAAATCTGCTGATGACACAGCGGTGGGGAGGACAACTAACACCCTGGAAAACCAAATCATAGCTCTGAACAACACCAACAAAGAACTTGGCTGCAGCATATACAAAAAAGTCTAGGTATCTTAAGAGACCACAGGTTACATGAGTAAACAACGTGATGCCATTGTTTAAAAAAAACAAAACAAAACCAATGCAATGCTGGACTGCTTTGTTCTGGCACAGAGTCCAGATCACAAGTAGTAACAGTTTGATTCAATTCTGTCCTATACAGACCTCATTTGGAACACCAAGTCCAGTTCTGGACACCACATTTTAAGACGTATATTGACAAGCTGGAATGCATTCAGAGAAGGTCAACAGACATGGTGAGGGGTCCAGAAATCAAGGGTTAAAATCACTGGTATGTTTAAGAGAAGGAATGGATCGCCATCTTCAAGTACCCTGAAGAACTGTCATGTGGAAGAAGAAGACTACTTTCTGCGTGGTTCTTGAGGGCAGAGCTAGAACGAAAGGTTTGAAATTACAGAGAAGTATATCTAGACTAGATGAAGAATTTCTTCAATATGGGCTGTCTGGCACTGAAACAGTCTGCCGTGTGCAGTTCTTGGCTCTCCTTCATGGGAGGTTCTCAAGAAGAGGCTGGATGGACACTTATCCGAAATGCTGTAGTTGCCTGCAATGAGTGGGGGTTAGATTAGATTACCTCCAAGGTACTTTCCAAGTCCAACATTCTACTATTCTATAATCACTGTATTTCTACTTTACTGAATCAGCAGCAGAGCCATTGACATATTTATGGACTAATATAGTTGATCCATTCAGTTTGTGAACTGTGGCATCATATGGCAATTACTTCCAGTTCCTCACACATCAGCATGAACAGTTCCTTCTGTTTCCCAGTCTTGGATTGCACTCCAGTTTTTCATGTAGAACTACGGTGTGACAGAACACACTTGCACAGGTGAGGAGAATGATAGATGCCATTGCTGAAGGTCCACGTGCGCTTTAGCTTAATCTCTGTCTCAACGAACACCTCCATTCTAAAAAAAAAAGGACAAGAGCGTTATTAAAATATGATGTAGAATTTCACATTGCTCTTGAATTAATGTGCTTTATCACTAGAGAATGGGCAGTTTAGAAGCATGATTAGCACGGGCCTGCATTGATGGTTCACTGTCAGCATAAGTTAAAGGTCTCTCATTCACATGCAAAGTTGAACACACATATTTCTGCATACAGTTGTTGGTTCTCCTCATGGTGCAGGTTCAGAGTTTTCTGCTGAATGGCGAGATCACCTCCACCATCACTTGTCCCATTTCTCAGAGGCAACAAATGCAGCTTCCTGGTCCAGTTCTGTTTGCCACTTCCTCTAACTGAGTGCTTTAGGTGGGTCACCTGCTTTGGCTTTAGCTTCTTTAAAAAAAATGCCTCGCATGTTTATCTCATCCAATATTTGTTCAGGGCTTTATTATTTCCATGATGGGTTACTATTATTTGCACAGAGATTTCTTTAAAGCTTGAAAAACTGTTCTGAGGAGAAAGTGGCCTTGGGAGGGATACAGTGCAATTGCACTGTCCCTTTGGCTGCAAACCAGAAAAAACAACTAAGTTCAAGAGAGGTGACAAGGTTGTGCACCTTACCCAAACTTAGGGAGTGTCTTTCCACAGTAGGTGCACTGCTAAAAAGCTGCCATGTCTGCAACTCATTTCATATGTGTATTTCACCCTTTCTGCAAGGAGCCCAGGGCCAAACTACACCTATGATGACATGGATAATTGGCAATGACATATTTACCAGGGTCTGTTTTTGTTTCTTTGGTAAATAGCAGCCAAGGGGACTGATTGGGACCATAATGGAGGGAAAGGGAGCTCTATCTCTCCTTTCCTCCAGACTCCAGGGTGGCGGTTGAGGGCCTGGAGCACTGCCTGGAGGCAGTGAGGATCTGGATGGGAGCTATTAAGCTGAAATTAAATCCAGATAAGACAGAGGCTCTCCTGGTTCGGAAATCCTTGATACAGGTGCTATCGGCTTGCACTGAATGGGGTTGCACTCCCCCTGAAGGAGCAGGTCCGCAGCTTGGGGGTCCACCTGGACTCGCAGCTGCTCCTGGATTCCCAGGTGGCGGCTGTGGCTAGGGGGGCCTTCGCTCAGCTTTGGCTGGTGCGCCAGCTGCGGCTGTACTTGGATCGTGCAGACCTGGCCACGGTGATCCATGCCACGGTGACATCGAGGTTAGATTATTGTAATGCGCTTTATGTGGGGCTGCCCCTGAAGACGGTTCGGAAACTGCAATTAGTGCAGAATGCGGCGGCCCGTGTGGTCACTGGAGCTAGGCAGTTTGACTCTGTCAGCCCGCTTCTCCAGGGGCTACATTGGCTGCCCATTCGTTTCCGGGCCCAATTCAAGGTGCTGGTTTTGACCTTTAAAGCCCTATACTGCTCTGGGCCAGGGTATCTTAGAGATCGCCTACTTCCGTACAATCTGGTTTGTCCTCTTAGGTCATCAGAGAAGGCCTTTTTACAAGTGCCGCCACCCAAGGAGGTCTGGGGGGCGGCTGCAAGAAATAGGGCCTTCTCAGTAGTGGCACCAACGTTATGGAATTCCCTTCCCCTTGACTTGAGAATGGCTCCCTCACTTGAGACTTTTCGGCGAGGCCTGAAGACTCTTCTATTTAAACAAGCCTTCTGAGTTCATGGCCTTTTTAACATCTTTTCTACATCTTTTAGTATGTTTTTACAGGCCTGATTCCTTTATGATCTGCTGCTCTATGCTCTTTTTACCTGACTTTTTATCTGACTACTGTTTTTTATGATATCTGTCATTGTGTTAATATATTTTTATCTGTTTGTTAAATTATGTTTTAATCTGCTTTTAACCTATTGTAAGCCACCTTGGGTCCCATTGGGAAGAAGGGCGGGGTATAAATAAAGCTATTATTATTATTATTATTATTATTATTATCATCATCATCATCATCCCATTGTCCCAGTTTGCCCTTGGGGAGAAAGTTTGCATTTGCACAAAGAGGGGTTTGGTACCCACTGGGGTACTCCCAGGGCAAATAACAACTGCAGGGACCTAATCCAGAATGGAATTGAGATGATGCTAAGAGTTAAAGCTCCCCTCTTGCAAACTGCAGTCCCAGTCTGAATTCCCTTCGCCCAGGTCCTTTTAAAAAAATCAAAACGCCAGGCACATCACCTCTACTAATGTCAGTATAGTGTCTTTTGGCCTACTGTAAAAGTTGCTGAATATTTTTGGAGTTATTCTAGAGCCAGAGGCATTGTGAGATTAAACATCTATTAAAACATTCCTTTACAAGTAAAGTTTTTGATTAATTTAATGTACAGCAGGTGGAGAAGAGACTTCAATGATATGCAAAGGTGGCTGTGGGGTGTGGCCATACTTCTTACAGTGAGAACAGAGGCGCTTCAAGAAAACCCCTATTTTCCACTCATGAAATGCTGGAGAAGATGCCACCTTCAGACCCAGTCATACATGCTACAAATGGTGAGCAGTGAGTTGGCAAAAGCAATATTCACGTCAAAATCTCTCCAAACCCTCTTGCTCCAAACCTTTCTCTTGCTCTGCTCACATTTCCAGATACAAAGAAGTAGCAGTCTCAGGAACTGTGACTATAGCCTATGAAAATCCCCCAAATATGGTTGAGTGTATGCCACTTTAAGATGTGACTTCAGGACAGCGCCTGGTAATTGCCCTGCAAATATGGGAACAGCAGCATTAGGGAAGACCCTGGGGAGAACATTGCATCTTGACAGCATGCATTCAGAGCTCAGGATACCAGTAGGTTGGATCAGGGTACCTGACCCATAAGAAAAAAAAATCCCATGTGGATGATGATATATTTATTTCTATAGCACCATCAGTATACACTGTCAACAGTTGAGTACCCAGGTCTCTGCCGGAAGGAACTTATAATCTAAATTTCGACAGGAGAGGGAAGATATACCAGAAATGTCTCTTCATTAGCTGAGAGCACAACTTCATGGAAGTCAACTGAACTGCAATATATATTATGTTGAATGCTTTGATATGGTCTTTACATTTCATTTTGCAGCACTGCGTATAGAGACAAAATATAACCAATTAAAAAAAAATAAAACAAAGACCTAAAGGCTTAAATTATACAAGAAGGCTCCTTAATTATCATTTTCTTGAATTGAATAGCTTTCCAGTGTTACTGCAAGTATCCACTTTACTTATTAATGTAGCATTTTACAAGTCATAATAGAATCCCATGAAAAATTAAGCTGGGACTATAAAAGATTCATGGCTCGGCTTCTGACCCAATAAAAGCTCAGTGCGTCATAAAAAGTTATTCTCTCGGGGAACCTTAGTGTATTGTAGAGTATGTACACACACACACGCAAAACTCCTCTCTCTTTTCTTTATCCGATGAGCACAAATCAACATTGCCACAACTCCAGCAATGCCAGCTGCCCTGGTCACTCTGCCCCAAAATTCCATCAGGCCTTGAAGGCAATTGAAGTAGACCACTGACCTTCACTGTCTCTGTCCATTGAGCTTACTGAAGGCCACAGTCTATAAACATCTGCCTTGAAAGCAAAGGAAGCTGAAGGGGTTGGCCTTCTGTACTCAGCTTCTTTTTTTGCTCCCATTGACACACTCTGTGTGTGTGCGTGCCGCATGTTTAGACAACAAACACGACAGCTGGTGACAGCCAGATCAGGCAGAGTATTGACAACACAGAGTGAACCCAGGCTCACATGAAATATGTAGCTTGGAACCGCAGGGTAGTTCCCACTCGATTATCTGGTGATAATTGCTGTCAGCCAGAATCCAGCCTTTGGGGTCTTGGTAGGAAAGCTCCTCTAACTGCTAGCTATTAGCACACTTGCAAATAGAGGCTTTGCATCTGCGTGGGTGGGATGTTCCAACAATTATGGCTTGTGTTCCCAGCAGGTGCAGCAGGGCCATGACTTCAGTAGAAATCACTATTGCTCCACCCGAACACAATTTATACCAGCTGAAAATTTCAAATGTGTATAATTAACATTCAGTTTGCATGAAGATGCTGTTTCTGCAAGCGCTAGAAAGAGTCTCATTTCCGAAGCATTATATTATGCAGAGTGATTGTGGCACCACCTCCCTAGCAAGGCTTTTGTGACTTCAGGAGTCATGCAACAGGTACGGATCCAACAGGCACAGCTTTTCATTTCCCAGACAAAAAGGATGACAACCCTGATGTGCTTTAGTGGGTGAATCCTGAAAAGCATTTGCCAAATCACAGCAAGTGTGCTTAGCTGCACATAGTAAGTTGTTCACCTGTGTAATGCTTCTCCAAGTTGAGAATATTTTCATACATCCTGACTATTTAGCAGGCTGATAGAGACAATTGGTTAACTGATTGGAGGCAGACCCATGGTGGCAAGTTGCCATATGATAAATGGTTGTCTGTATTTACTCTTGGTGCAGACTGAAAAGCTGCTTGCTGATTTCTTAACCATAGATCCCTCCACATATCAGTATTAATCACGGCGTAGTGTGCACCAGTACTAACAACAGATAATGTTAACCAAGGTTAACTTTTACCAAGGTTTACAGACCAGCTTCCAACTTGGGTTTCAAATTCTGTTATAAGCTAACCACTTAGGTATGTGCAAGCTCTTGGTCTTAGAGGCAGGTTGCCTCTGATTGCCAGATGCAGGGGAGGGTACCGGGACACAGATTGTGTCTGTTGTCTTGTGTGCTCCCTTGGGCATTTGGTGGGCCACTGTGAGATACAGGAAACTGGATTAGATAGGCCTTTGGCCTGATCCTGCAGGGCTCTTCTTATGTTCTCAGTTCCTTGTATGACTTTAGGCAGCTTAGGCACTCCAGAAGGTTTCCACTGATCAGCAAAAAGTAATTCCACTTTCTTGATGCCTACCTGTATCAAAACTAGACATCTGATGTAAGCAATTTCTACCCAACATTGCATATACGCAACAGGGATCAAATGTGTACACCTGTGGGTGGGGCAAAAATGTTTTAATAGCCAGGAAGCTTTTGTTATAGGAAAGTCGGAATGTGAAAGGTAAAAATCATCATCTTCATTGCCCCCTTGTTTATGCTTAGAATCAGTGCATGAGTGTTAAGCTCAACCCCAAAGCACCATTTTGCATACTGCTACAGGTGTCTCTGCTAGATGACTATGTAAGGATGATTCCTCCCTTGTTACTACCCACAGGCTCTTTTCAGTAGTGGAGATAGGGTGGATGGTGACTGAGCAGTAGGACACCATCAACTAGAAAAATTGCTCACACCTGCTGCCGTGTATAGCCCTGCCCTGTGAACTGCCTTAGGCACTAGAATGCTTGGCAGTCCTATCAGCAGTCCTACTACGCAAGGTTGTTGTTAGTATCATGGTGAGACACCACAGCTGTCACCTGAAAATGTGACTAAGTGCACAAGAACTGTATCACCCAGAAGTACACAGCACTATTCAAAACTATGCAACACACCAAGCTAAGCTAAACAAGTTCCAAGTCAGGAGCACTTCCTGGTCAGTAGCATCATGAAGAATGCCATATAGGACTCCCCCCCCCCAAAAAAAGTGTTGCTATTTATCAGCTAAAATGTCTGACTGTGTGCAAGCTTCTCTTCAACTGCAAAATAGCCCCCTATGTAAGACACCCAACTTTATTTATCTGAACATCCTGGAGTTATTTGAATGCTTTGGGGGCTGTTCGTTTCGTTACTTGAGAAGCAGCAGTGTGTCCAGATGGCCTCAGTTTGGGTCGAGATCACAGTGCAGAGGTAAAGAGTAAAACAGCCTCTATCTCTGGACTGCGGCCCAGACCCAAATTGTGGCCCTGCATGTTTGCTCCACCCGGACAGACCTAGCACCATGTGTGGCTTGGCCCTTAAGCCCACACACGGCTTTCTGCAAGCCTTGATCTGGATGTGCTGCTGCTCAGGTAACATAATTAGCTTGTTAAGTTTTGCAGGAGCCCAAACATCAGGAGACAGACTTTTCTTTTTAATTAACAGATCAAAGTGAAAAATGTTATTAGAGCGTTGTGATAAACCACATGAACATTTCTTTATGTAGGGGAAGAGGGAAACTCCAGCCCCTGCAGTGCAGGTGAACCAAATAGTGGCAGGCAGAAGTTGTAGTGCAGACTTTTGTTGGTATAACTCAAGCATATGAGTACGGGTACAACTTTGCAGAATTGAGGCCAAGCTTGTACTCGAGCTTTGCTACCCAGATTAACAAAGTCTGATTAGGGTGCTGCACACACGCCTACTATCCCTGTTTACCAGAGGGAGTCCTTAGCTCAGTGATTTTTAACCTTTTTCATCTCATGGCACACTGACAAGGTACTAAAATTGTCAAGGCACACCATCAGTTTTTTGACAATTGACAAGGCACACGATGCTGCCAGTGGGGGGCTCACATCCCCCATTGGCCCTACTAACAAATGACCCTCCCTCAAACTCTCGTGACACACCTGCAGACCATTTGCGGCACACCAGTGTGCCATGGCACAGTGGTTGAAAATGGCTGCCTTAGCTTGTTCTGGAGAAATGCCTTCAAATGGTTTGTTAGTGTACATGAACATACTAAAGTTCTTCCAGTTTCAATAATAATTGGATTGCACAGCTCAGCAAGGGGCAGCTTGATTTGAACAAACATGTCAGTAAATACTGTCAGTGGCGTCACTAGGATTCGCGTCACCTGGTGCGGGAGGCCTGCGCGTCACCCCATGCAGTGGGTGGGGCAACACCCCAGGTGGTAGGCGTGGTGATGTACCATCGCCCCGCCCCCTCTGGTTTTTTGGCTTTTGATAGAATACAGATATTTTGATAGAACACGGATATTTCAATGTGATTTGTTTCATTGTATTCTGCATGAAATTACACATTGATTGATATATAACACGATGGTATCATTCCTCCAAACTCTGATTTTAGTGATTTTGAAAACTTGTAGAGTCACACACACACCCCGTGTCAACTTACTAACACCTTATTGCAGCAGTTCTCAATCTTTTAGCACTGGGACCCACTTTTTAGAATGACAATCTGTCCAAGACCCACCAGAAGTGATGTCATGGTGGAAGTGACATCATCAGGCAAATTAAAATAAATAAGTATAAATAATTAAATTAAAATAAAATAAATAATTAAATAAGAGGGAGCCAGTTCTATTCTACCAAGTGAATTTTCTCTGTAGTCTGCCTGCAATAACCCCCCCCCCCCAAAAAAAAGAATCAGTGAGATTTCCAGCCCTCCCCAGTGCCCAGTTTAAAGTTCTTCTACTTCAGGCATATCAATACAAAGACCCACCTGGCTTTGCAAGTGTAAAATAGAAAACTTTCTCCTTACCAATTGAAGCCTCTTTTTTTGTCCTTTTTAGTGGGGGGGGGGGGGAGAGGCCGCCTTCTGGAGCATTTGTTGCGCTCCAGTTCCATCGGATCGGGCCCATTCTGGTGTCCTCATATTCCCCTTTGCCAGACCTGATCATAAGCTAAGGCACACCTGCCTACTCGTGAGTAAACGCAACCGTGAGGCTGCTTTGCTTTCCAAAGGGCTCAATACACTCACAGCTGGGAGGGAGGGACCTCTTCTTGGGTGTTTTTGGGGGGCTGCATTCATTGGATCAGGACCATTCTGACGTTGTTGGAGTCCTCTCAGCCTGCCCTTTCCGACGAACTATGGCAAGTATGCCTACTCATGAGTAAATGCAGCCAAGTGACTTCATTTCGCTTTCCAAAGGGCTCAATACACTCACAGCTGGGAGGGAGGGACCTCTTTCTTGGGTGTTTTTGGGGGGCTACATTCATTGGATCAGGACCATTCTGATGTTGTTTGATTCCTCTCACCCTGCCCTTTCCAACAGACTATGGCAAGTATGCCTACTCACGAGTAAACGTGAGATACAGCTTGGTTTCACTTTCCATAGGGTTCCGTGCATTTTTGTCTTTCCGGTTTTTTGGCCATAACTTTTGAAGGAAAGGTGCTATTTCAATTTGGTGTTTTGCATTGCATTCCGCTGGACATTCCGCATCCAACGGTATATGGCATGATGGGGTTGCTCCTAAAACTGCGATTTTAGCACGTCATCCCCCCAGTGCGCATCACCCCCCCTTGCGGGTAGCCCGGTGGGGCCTGCACCCCCCACACCCTCTAGTGACACCACTGAATACTGTACATGCAAATGGACACAAAATGCCAGTGCACTGCTTGCATTCCCCCGTCATCGTAATGATCAATCCTCACAGTAAATGATGTTGCTATCTACCTACCTACCTACCTATCCACACACACACACACACACTTTTTTTTAGGCATAACTATTCTTATAAATACAACCAGTTCCATTGTGGAATTCAGTTTAAAGTAAGGATTTTTTTTTAAAAGCCTGTTATGGTTGTTTGCTAGTCAGTACACACCACTTCAGATACCAGTCAAAACAAATGAGGGCACTAATACAGTGTACGTCAAGCACTGAAGAAAACTGTTAGCTGTAGGGGAGAGATCAAGGAGAGATCTTTGGTGTGAAACCGAAACAAGAATTCCTCTTTTTTTCTGTGAAATGTCTCAGGGTATTTGTCTGTTTTGGGGTGTTGTTTAATATGTAATTGGCTCCCAGCCACAATAATGATTTTGTCTACTTGTCGTGTTGCTTTCAAACTGACGGGCCTGATAAAGCTGTTAACAGGTATCTCTGTTTGCTCTCTGGCCAACTGCCAATATTTGCAAGAAGTCAGGATGTGTTGTTTCATAGCAGGAAGTTCCCATCACTGTAAAACTATGCCTAGATTATATAAGTTACCATCTGCTGGTACAAAATTTGAAATTAGTTGCCAACGTTATTCAGAATATTAGTTGCCGAGCATATTTAGTAGATACCTTATGGGATACCCAGTGTCTGCTTTGGCTCCAAAACAGCTTTAGAGCCCTCATAGCTTATAACAATACAAAGCAAACATGTAGCTGAATAAGGCTTGAGATATATATTGTTCTTCACGTGCTCTTCTGATGGTGGAGCTAGACGTCTGGCAACGTCATATCTGGCGTGGCTGCCTCCATGCAGATTGCTGTGTGTGAGGTGAGACTTTCAGGATGAAGAAGCAATGACTGGAGGGTTGTTCATAAGTAGTGTTTGGAGTTGTCTGGGGGGGCCTGAGAGGTGACTTAGGGCCCAATCCTATTCAAACTTCCAGCACTGGTGCAGCTGCAGTATAGCCCCGAGGTAAGGCACCAAATGTTCCCTTGAGGAGGCCTCAGTGACTGCCTCCCCCCCCCCCACAGGATGCAGTGCATGCCCCATTGGCACCACTGCACCAGCCCTGGAAAATTGGATAGGATTGGGCCCTTAACCTCCCCATTGCTGAATCATAAACTGGAAATTAAAATAAGGTTCTCCATTATTTGAAAGAACTGCATCAGAATCAACAGAATTACTTAATATAATATATATTTAGGGTGCGTGCGTTATAATGCGAGTGCATTATAATATGAAATATGCTGCTATTACTTTTTCAGAAGTTCAACACATGGGACAAAACTTCCTCCTGCAAAATATATGTTTCCCCATTTATGCCACCCAGTAATTTTTAAGATGCCACGACTGAGATGCTTTATTCTTCCCCTGCCCGCCATTCTTCAAATCCTGCTCCTAGCTGCTGTTCATCTGTCCTGAAACGTGCCTGCTAGTCAAATAGATAAAAGCAACTCGGGGAGAGGATTTTTTTTTTTGGGGGGGGGGGGGGAGAGTGACAAGTGGAGTGAGGCACCCCTGCGTTTGCCCACAAACGACCACAAATGCTTCCTGGTCACTGCTTTGCCTGTCAGCAGAAAATGAGCTTGGGAATGATGTGTTTGTCTCCAAACATTAGTTCTGCTGTAATAGGAAGATGAGATGAAATAAAGGATGGCACTTCTCACACATTATTAAGTGGGAGGAAAGATTTTACTAGGTGCAGCTTTTCACACATTCTACAGCACTCTGACATGACAAGCAGCACCTGAAAAAAATGCCCTTTTCTGCACAGCCACTGAAGGCACCAGAGTCTCATCCTCTGTGGCATCTAGTGGCTGTTCACCGATAAATGGATTTAAAAAACTGTTTGTCCATATTGGCATTGCAGGGCTTTTAGAAGTCCCACAAGAAGGAAAAGAAAATGAGCACCACAAGACGAAGCAAGGCTTTAGAACATCACTCAGTAATGGACTGATCAAAGGTGGAAGAACAAACAAAACAAATCACCTGACCTGGCAGAAAGCAGTTATTGGGCTAATTTGGGGAATAGAAAGCAGCCGTTAATGAAGTTTCTGCCTTCAGAACTTCTTTACAATCTTTCCTAGACTCCCTCTTATGCTGTTTTGTATTAGGCAATAGGTGCTCTAATGACCTGAACATCGTCTCCTCCAAGAGGCTTTAGAAGGCTTTCAAGGTCAAGTGTGTGAAGTCTGACTTTTATTATTTTGGCCCAACAGATTGACCTTTCTTGGCCACTAAAGCTTTCTTTGAGTTCACCACTGGATCAAAGGATGTGCTGTGGGCTTTATTTGGAAACCATGATCTGGCCTTAATACTACTTTCTCTCGTTTATCTGTGCACACGTAGTGAAAGCAATTCTTCTGCAGTCCATCAGGTAGGAAGTGTTGGAAGGAATCCAGGAATTTCCAACTTTACACCATGATGGAAAAAAGAAAATATCCAGAATAGCTTCAGTCAGAATTGGCAGCTGTAGGTATAAAATGGTGACTCTTTTCCGCAATGTAAAAAAAACCAATATTTGAACTATTTCTTAACACAGAAAAGAGCTTCCGTAGGAAATGGCATATACTTGGGCCTTGTAGTGCTTTACTGTGTTTGTGAAGCTGGTGCTGGTGGAGACTTTTGGACCTCTGGCTGTGTTTTTTTTTTTTTTAATGCTTAAATTTAACACATCATAAAACCATTTCAAATGGTGCACATTTAGAAGAATGGCACACACATGTGAACCATGTTTGGAAGGGTGCTTGTTTTGTTATTTCCTGTGAGAGAGGTGAAACCCCTATCATATGGATGCTGGAAAAAATATCTGCAGTTTTTCCCATGAACAAAGATAAGGAGATTAGTTTGCTTTTTTTCTTTTTAAACTTCATGGGAATCCAACCTCAGGCACCTGAATTTTGCTAACTTGAGGGCAAAGTACTTGTGCAGATCTAACTGCATGTTTCTGTTTAGTTGTCAAATTATATATATATATATATATATATATATATATATATATATATATATATATATATATATATATATATATATATATATATATATAAAATCCTCCCAGCATAGTCAGGATAGTTAGGAATCCTTCATGTGAGACTATTCACTTCCCCATGCTCACTCACAACTAACTGGGTAAGAATTAAAGATGGAGAACTTTAATGCATCTTTGATAAACATGGATGTAGCGCAGTACTTGAGCCTTGATACTGGATTGGGGCTGTAACTCTGTGATAAACTATGCCAAGTTCAATCCCTGAGAGATCCAGGTGGGCAGACTTCCAGGACGCTTGACTGAGATCCTAGAAAACTGCTGTCCATCAATGTATGTAATACTGAACTAGATAGATCAGTTGTCTGGCTCAGTATAAGGCTCTGTGTATTGTTCTATTCAGAAGCCAGAGAACATGGCAGTCTCAACTGATTCCATCCAAAAAATTCCATCAGGGATTTCAGGGATTCAGGTTCCTCAAATAAAATCCAAGTTTTTCTATTCAGCCAGTGGTTTGCTGATTGTACCTTTGGAAATTGAAGTCAGTAAACACAGATCTGAGATAATGGAGGGCAGGAGGAAAGGAGCTATGGTAGTCAGATAAGCACTGAGCTGGCAGGGGTTCTATGAATTTGAAAGGGAGCGATTTCCTGGTTGGTCACACATCAGCAAATTTGTTCCTTGTAGGGTTCCATTCTGTGAGAATCATGCACTAAAAAAACTGATGCAAGGTTCTTAATTATACTTTTTAATGTGCAAGTGGAGAGTCACAATAATTTATGATATGCAGATGAATAAGGAAGAGGAAGAAAAGCTACTTCCTGTTACTGCATTTCTGCTTCCTCTGTTATCTGAATGCCTTTCCTGCTAGGTCCTTAACAGCACAATCCTATGCAGGCCTACTCAGGATTAAGTTATATTGTGTTCACTGGGGCTTACTCACAGGAAGGTATGTATAGGATTGCAGTTTAAGTCAATTAGCTCTCTCTAGACTTTGAAGGCACATTTCAAGGGGGCCCAATGAAATGCCATCACTGCACATTCTTCCACCTGAGCCAAGTGAGCCCCACAAGCCCAGTGTGCAGCATATGTTGTTTCCTGAATTTTCTCTCTCCAGCCCAAAGTAGGAACCTCATTGCATTTGGGAAAGGAGGAGGCCACACTCTTCCTCTCCACCCTAAAGTCTGTCTGCACTGAGTAGGGCTTGGCCACATGCTAATGGTGGCTCAGGCAATTGGTTTGGGGAAGGCTTTGATTAGATTGGCAGCTCTAAATTCTAAATCTGGGTGCCTGCTGCATTCCAGCCTGAGGATGCATGAACACCTGCTTGCCTAGAGGGGCTGGTGGGTGTTTTCAACTATGGGCTGAGCTCTGCTTCCCACCACTCCTCTGATGATACTTGTACTTGTTCTAAATCCTTCACTGATTTTCACTCTCTCCCTGTGCTTTGGACAAGCTTTTTACTTAAAAAGAAAACAAAAGTCAGGCACCTGCCATACCTATCTGGTTAAATGTTTATTCAGTGCCTTCTTTAAAAGAAAGCCAAAATGGGTTTTGTTTTGTTTTTAAACCTGAATCATGGCTCGAAATGGGGAGTATCTTTGTGATTGTCACATGGGCCAGCCAATCAACACTTAGCATGGCTGACTTCTACTTCAAACAGCAAGAACCGGTTGCTGTTTGGCTCAGTTCTCTGAGGAGGGTTGGATCCTTGCCCAAAACAGGATACATACAAATCTAGGCTCACTACTCAAGTGACATACATTTGTAACCAGCATGATGTATGCAACTCCTCCCTCCCAGCAAGCCTCTTATCACATCTGTTCAAGTCTATGCCCACCTATGGAAGGGTGTCCAATGTGTAGCAGGCGATTAGGTGTCATATACCTAGAAGCATGTTTTTATTTGCAAATAAAGATCCATTGCCTTGATGCACCACTCACTTGAGTCAGGGTCAATCATCTTTAGTGATGCGCATATCCACAGTCACAGGAGAAAATGTTACTATGAATACAGATGGCCAATTCTGACACTCTCAGCCACATTTTTCCAGTCACCATGATTGTGGGAATCACTACAACTATATCTGTGTCTTGCCTTGTTTATCACAGTAATATTTCCCAACAGGGGTATGGGCATATATTCAGCTGAGCATGGGCCATGGCTGCTCACATGTAGGGGAAAAAGGACTGCTTGAACTAGCCCTATTTAAAATAGTATTAGTATATGCAAGGCCTAAATCTGTGTGAGCTTTTTCAAACAACAGGGCTTTTTAAAAAGGAACTTTCTTTTCAAGATCTAGTTTGTAGTTACAGAAAAGCTACTCAACCCCAATTCATTTACTTAGAAGTAAGTCTTACTGATTGTAGTGGGATCTGCTCACAAAATGCATGTCTAGGAGCACAGACTACAAGCCCATCCAAGGCATCTTTAGTTGGAATGAAGTCCCACTAAGTTCAGAGAGGTGTGCTTTCAAATTAAGAATGCAGAGGATTGCATCCCTAATGTTCCAAATCTATTTTCTGCCTGAGGGCAACCATATCATTGAGCTTCCACCAGTAAGAGGCAACACAATTTAAATGAAACCAAGCAGCAAGAGAAATTCCACTTTGCTGCTCATCAGAGACTGTGAAATCCCAGGAAACAGCTGGTACAGACTATTACAGTGATGTGAGGGTGAGAGGAGCATGTCACTCATCATTTCAAGTGGAAGGAAGTCTGGGAGGAGAGAGACTGACAAACATTTAATTTACCAACCACTTCTGGCTCCCACGTGTAGATAAGGAAAGGGGAGCAAGGAACAAAATGGACAGCTCCTAAAACAGGAAGACTTTTGGTTTGCTTTGGTTTCTCTTAATTAGGCATAATTAAGGCTTGAGCAAATTTCTAGGTTTTCTGTTAACTTAGCACAGACAAATAAGCCATTTGCCAAGCAGAAAGCTGCAGGCACAATTTGTAAACACACTGACCTTAACTTTCTACTGAGGTTGTGATCCCCACTGTGGCACAGCTTTTAACAAGTCAGCTCTAAGCCATAGGAGTCAAGCAAAATTGACTCACAGGGTTTTTTTTTGTTTTTTTTTTTGGGGGGGGGGGTCAAGCCAAATGTCTAAGAACCAGGTAATTTACTGGTATCATTTGTCAGCATAGAATTGGAAACCCAAAATACAGCCATTAAGGGTCTGATCAAGAGCTGCCTCATCTACAAGTATATAGCCTTCCTTTTTGACAACATCATGTTCTTGATTTTTTAATGTACTTTAATATGTTCCTCCCAGATGTACTTGTTTGTCACATTTTTATACCACCCTTCCTCCAAGAAGCTCAAGGTGATGTACATAGTTCCTTTTGTCCTCACAACAACCCTGTTGGGTAGGTGAGGCTGAGAGAGAGTGACTGGCCCAAGGTCACCCAGGAAGCTTCATGGCTAAGCAGGGATTTGAACTTGAATCTTATAGGTCTAAGTCCAACTCCTGAACCACTACACCAGTGGTTCCCAAACTTTTGAGCACTGGGGCCCACTTTTTAAAATGATACTCTGTTGGGACCAACCTAGCTTTATGAGACTAAAAAAAAGTTTCACTTTGCCAGCCATTCAAGCTTCTGTTTGTATCTTTTTTACTATGGGGAGGGTACCTTCTGGAATGTTTGTAGAGCTCCATGTTCATCGGATCAGGACCATTCTGGTGGCCTTGCATTCCCCTCAGCCTGCTCTTCACAGTGGTACATTTGCCTACTCATGAGTAAAGGTGTGTGTGCTCTTCCGTTTTGGTTTCCATAGGACTCAGTACATTTTTCTTGTCAGGTATCAGCTTTTCAGTTTCGTGTCCTGCTCAAAATTGGGTTGTGGCCCACTGGCGGGTCCCAACCAACAGTTTTGGAACCACTGCACTGCACCATTACAAGTGCACCATCGAGGAAGCTGTTGTAAGGAGAGGCCATCCTCCAAATATTGAAAGCAACATAGTCTAATACAAAACTGGCATTGTTTCACTCACACACACACACACACACACACACCTTGTACTTACCTGAATTCAGTGTATTCTGAAATTACCAATCTTCACGCAAAGTCCTGTAGCATGTTGTTAGTTTCCTTGGCCTTCTTACATGTGTATAGCCATTTGATTATTCGCGCATTGCGTTCAATCACTGATGTTCCCGTGGGGACCTGCTCCGTGAGTTCTTCTTCCAAAAGTCCATCATCACCACTATGCCTTGTGAAGTCGCTTTCTGACGTTGCCACGCTGATGCTGCGGATCCGGAAAGAGATGTTGTCAGAAGCCACAGAAAAGTTCTCTTGGCCAAGATCCTCTATTACCTCGGGTTCGAGGCCACAGTACTTAAAGAAAGTGTCTAATTCCGAGAAAGATTTTGAATATCGAGAACTAATGTCTGACTGGGACCGATGGAGACCTTTCCGCCTCACCTCCTTCACCTCATAAGGTGCCACAATCAAATTTGAGGCATTCTTGCATCTGTTGGTGAGAATCGCTGCCGGACATGTGCTTGGAGGAGCATTCTGTCCTGCCACATCAAGTTTGTGGCTCGCATCTCCAGTCAAGGCTGCCCCCTCAGTGCCAGGACTGACATCTTCCTTGAGGATGACTTTGGAGGCTTCGGGGGCCAGCTGCTTTTCCTTGAAGGACCCCTGGAACAGTCTCCTGACCAAACTCCCATGAGTGCTCTCATTGCTTTGACCTCTCACAAACTCGTATTTCTGGCGATAAATCACCAAGGAATCGGGTCTGAGCTGCCTTTTGGCACTACCGCGTTTTACTATGAGGGGACCACGCTCGAGAGGAGCAGGACCAGACTGCATGGTATGAACCTTCGATTTGGCAACCTTCCCTTCGCCCAAGTGGTCGTTGCCTGTCTTGCTTTCCCCAGAACAGCAGTCGCTGCTGCCCTTGGAAGCTGAGCTGAGGGCTGTGACCGGATGTTGCTTCGCGCTGATCACCTGCTGGCTTTTGACATACTTGGCCTTGTCTGCTGCTAGCCTTTCCACAGCACTCTTCCTGCCAGGAGTGCCTGCCTCCATCTGTTTGCGAAGGTACTCGGGACCTTTGTTGAGAAGTCGCACTGTCAGCGAGGAGTGGAAGCCAGAGATGGCATGCATTCTCACCGCGTGAGATATTTCAGTGGGCATATCAGATCCAGGTGTTCCACGCTTGCTCGCAGTTTGGGAGAAAGAAACCAAAATTACGCAACTTTCCTTCCTCCTCCCCACTCTCTTCTGTTCCTCCTGTTCATGGGTAAGACGTCCAGGGGTCCTTTCCCAAAACAGCCAACCCAACAAGCTGCTGGCTTGTTTGTATTTATTCCTGAAGGGAGAAAACTCCTCTGCCTCGGCAAAGAAAGCCCCACTGTCTGTGCCTGCTGCAGACACTGGCTGCATGCACACCTCCGCACAGCTGCTTCCTTGCACATTCACCTTTCAGCTAAGCCAACCCCTGCGAGCCACACACAGCCAATCCTGTCGGAGTGCAGAAGGCCTCTGACATCATCAGGGAGGGAGATGGCTCATTGACGTTAGAGGAGTGGTCAGACCATCAACACTCCACTGCCTCCAGCAAGGACAAACCCTCATGAAAGTGTTTGTTTAGCATATGCTCTCAGTTGTCTCCTCCTCCAGCCGCAGCCTGTGTGTGAATGAAAATACCAGAGGAATCTTGCAGCACAGCCCGAGGTGGCTGGCAAGTCAAGATGCTTGGGAGAGACATACTTTGCAAAGGCGCTGTTGCTTTCTGCCAGAGAGTGTTTGACTGAAGCACCTGTGCTGAACCACAGAGCTTCGACTTCTTTGCTACAGTCCATTAAGTGACTACAGAAAGACACAGGCAGGCAGCCTGACCCCACTTTACACATTCCACATTGTGATATATCATGCCTAGGCATTCTGCTTTGGGGGGAAAAAATGAGATGTCAGAGTTTAAATGTCTGTGGTTCTCTTTATCCCATCATGAAGACCCTGCCACCATGTTGTGAATCTCAGGGAACTATGTTTCTTTGTGCACAACTCTGTGTATTCACAAATATTCAGCAGTGTCCTGATACACCACCGAAATGCAGGATCTGCGCTGCCAGTTGGCACAATAGCTGACATGAAGTTTCTTCCAGCATGTCTTTGATTCCAAGAGCAGTTTTCATGCTGGGTAATCCTTAGGATTGCCACGGTGCTGTGTAGAAAATTGGCCTTATTTAATAGCTGGCGAGTAATGGCATTTCTCCCCCTACTCCTCTTCTGGTCCTATTGCCCTTGCTCTGGAAGCACAAGGGACTTTTGTGTTGCTCCATGGCAGGGAGAGGGGGAGTTGACAATGGTAGCAGAGGAAGGAAAGGGTGGAAGGTGCATCCTCTCCTGTCATTTGAGGCAGGATGGATTCTGCTCTGAAGCAGGGTGGGTTCTCCTTGTTGTTAAGGGGCCTGACATCCATCTTTGGTCTTTGACTGCAAAGCTATGACTTATACCCCAGCTGCTCTCTTTGGTAGTTTTGGATAGCATGGGCACAACCTTAAAGGAGGCCAGCACTGAGCTGAGCCTGGCATCCATTCATTGTCCTCTTCCTATAGAGAACAATGTCTGCTGGTATCCTGTTTTTCAGCATGGCTGACTACTAGTTAACCAGCTCTGTTCTATGCTGCGGGGGTGGGGGGTGGGGTGGAATTGGTGGGCTGTACCTATAAACTAAGGCTGCAATCCTAACCGCACTTTCCTGAGAGTAAGCCCCATTGAACAAAATAAGACTTACTTCTGAGTAACCTCACCTGGTTAGGATTGTGCCCTATGTATGTAATTTCTGGTGAAACCTTTTTTTCCCAGCTTGTAACATCAAGATTGTATAATTCAAAACCATAATCACCACACTTCCTGCAAGATACAAACTTCAGAGGTGCCGGCGGATCAGTAAACATAATGCCTTTCCTCCTTCATACCTCTGAATCTGTTGCCCTTGAACATTCATGCCATGACTACAAGGTGCCATTCACAGCATTCTTTGGTTTTCAACTTAGGTAGGTTGACATGATTGTTGTTGTGTATTAGTCATTTATATGAGCAGCACTATTTTGGATGATTGGGTAAGAAGTTTGTTTGGAGAAGCTGTCGTAGGTGAAGTGCAGGGTGGGGTGTGGCAATCAAGGCTCCAGAGCTTCTGGGGAGTTCAAAGAGAGCAAGAGATGAAAAAGAGCAGCAACAGGGCTGGCCTGTTTTTAGGCCAGGTTTTTAGCCTGTTTCTATCTGATTACAGGACCGAAACCTCATCTTCCAAAGCTAAGACAGCCACAAATACTGCAGAGTTTTGCCATCCATTTTCTGAAGTCATGATGTGGGATGCTAAGTAAAGTAACGGATTGGGATTGGAGAGACTTGTGTTCAAATTCTATTCAGGCATGGAGGAGAGGGATGGGCTAATGGGTCTCAGATGCTTTCTAAACCAACAATTCCCCTCCCTTCTCCTCCACACTTCTTCATTTACTCTGTTCTTTCCCTTTCCTTTTCGCATTTCGGAAGCTAAAGAAGGAACAGTCAGGCAATCAGTCAGGTTTTTCTCCGTTGTGAAACATTTTGGGACAGGGACCAATTTTTCCCTCATGTATTTTGCTATGTAAACTGCTTTGTGAACTTTTGTTGAAAAGAGGTACTGTATATAAATATTTTTAATTGTAATACTAGCAGGCCTTGGTTAGTTTTCCCTTCAGATCACAAAGCCTGTGCAGTGCATATATGGGCATCACCCCACAAATGCAGTCCTTCGCAAAATTCTGGCTAACTGGTATCCCTGGACATGCACACATGTGGGGACTATTTGAGGCCTGTGTCATGTTTCTATCTGCATCCTGGATTTCTATTTAGAAATATCAGAAGCTGAGCAAACAGCCCTTAAAAGAAGCAGACAGCCCAATCTGAACTAGAATTAGACCACCCTTTACGACACCAGAGTATAGCTCTTCTGTTGTACATTATGGCATATGCAGCCTGCTGCGGACAGTCATTTGGGGTCATGCACCACAAATAGCAGCTGTGCCAGAGGTCCACTGCGACCATGGGCTACCTCCAGCAGTGAAAGTAAGCTTGCAGCAGGTGTAGGGAGTGGCTATGGGTAGGCGGGGTAGGGTGGAGGAGGAATGGGGGAGTTTCTGGGTGGGGAGGGGGTGGGTGGAAGGCAGGATGGGTAGAGGCGGTCCTGGGCTTTTCCACATCTGGGGCCACCTCTGCCTTTGTCACCGCCCACCCCGCCTGTGATCCAAAATCCCATTCCTATCCCCTCCCCTCTCCCTTACACTCCTTCAACTTGTGCCAGCAAAACAGCTGGCGCAGATCCAAAAAGACCCATTAGGGCACCAGAGGCTTGCTCTAGGGTAAGAGAACAAATGTTCCCTTACTTTGAGGAGACCTCTGTGACTGCCCCTCCCCCTTGCAGGATACAGTACATGCTCCATTGGCATGAATGTATCAGTGGGGAGGGATTTAGTTAGGACCCTTGGCTGTGTAACTTCTGGGATGGAGAAGCAAAAAAACTGCCCAGGTAGAACTGAATGAAGGAGATATCGACTCCTAAAGGTAGACAGTGAGGACACCTGACTCCTGCAGTGGTGGTGAGCAAAGATCCCTTCTTTTTGCCATTGCTATTATATATGACATGATGCAAGAATAAATACCGGCTGCCCTTACGTCACAGTATTTTTGATGTTGTGAAATATTTGACAAGCTGTTCCTGCGATTGGATACTAGATGTTTAATTGACAATGTCTGACTGCTCAATGGACCAGCATCCCAAGCTATTTCATGCAGTCATACACTGTAGTAATGACTTGTAATTAAGAGTCTCTACATGCTTGACATATATTAATGAACCTAGCTGACAGCACCTTTGACTGAAGGTAGGCAATCTCTAGATAAAAATCAATTTACACAGCCTCAGGCTAAGTCAGAGCAGCTGTTGAGCTCCCCAATAGCTCTCTCTTAGGCAAAGAGAAAAGGAATCTGTGGGAGGTGGATGGACCGTAGCTCAGTAGCAGTCAGAGCAGGTGCTTTGCATAGGGAAGGTCAACACATCTTCACAGGAACAGTATGCGAAACAACTAAAAACTGTTTAACAAGATCACTGGGGGGGGGGGGAAGTGGACTTTCTTGGTATTAATTTTGGGCTGATCATAAACTTGCAAGTAAGTGCACTTGTCAATAAGAGTAGATTGCAGGCAATAGCAGACAACAGGATACAGGGCTGGCCCAAGACCTTCCATGGCCTGAGATTGTCTCCACTTATTTAGGATGGGAAGGGGGGGGGGTCTAGGTGTCTATATTAAGCAGAGTTGTAAAGTGGAAGACCCTTTTCCCTGACGCAATTCACCAACTCCCGCTGGATTGCTGCTGAGAATAAAAAAGGAGCAGAATCAGGAAAAAAAGTTTTCAGAGAAAAAAAAATACTGAAGAGTTCACAAGCATGTGTATCTTTGTTGCTGTACAGGCCCTAAACTTTGGAGCAGGGAATCCTAGAGCTATTCCTTATGCATGGATGTGTGAGACTTCATGGCATGGTGGACTCCATGTGGCTGATCAGTGCTTATGGAAAGAGGTCTGTATGTCTGGAGGATCAGGAGGAGAGAGAAAGAAAGGAAGTCAGATAGAGAGACTCCCCCCCCCCCCCCAAACAGGTCTAAGAGGGACAAAATAAAGATCTGAGGCAGGTACCCTCTCAGTCCTCTGGAAAGTGCACTGCCTCCCGGTGTCCTCTAAAGACAGCATTGTATATAATTACATATTTTAAATGGAATTCCATATGAATTATATTTATATTATTTTCCAACAATTCTTTTCCAACAATTTAGCGATATGTCAACTACCTCTTCCTACTACCCCTCGCCCTCCTGCTCCCCTTGATACAATCCATTCTTCTGTTCCTTCAGAATATAATGACCGGGGGGGGGAAGGGGGAGGAAGACGCTGGCCGCATGGGTGGACCAACCCTGACAGAACAAAAAACAAGGCAGAGCACAAGAATGAATCGGTTTGGGCTGCACAAATCACTAGCAAATGTGATGGCCAAAATGTAGTATTCACCTCAGTGTCCATCTCTGTGTTCATGCTAACGTTTACTAGTAAAATGCACCCTTCTTCAAAGTCCTTCAAGCCATCCTATTCAAATTTTTCTATCATGCCTGCATCAGTTCCCAGATGCTTTTCATGAGGATGCTATAGGACAGTTCACACTTACCATTATAAGCCTTTTCGGCCCTCATTTTCTGCTTGTTTGTGTGATGGTTCTATTTCTCGTATCGTCTGCATTGCAAGACTTCATCTTGTATGTGATAACAGGGCTTCTGCTAACTGAATTAACTTTCAAGATTAAGTAATGCTGTGGATAACAAGGGTAAAATGCCTCAGCTCTTCACTACAGTTATATCAATTCCAGAGCTATAAGAAACAAATCAGCTGAAATCCCCAGCTTTCAAGCTTCATTAGGTTTATTTTGCAAAAGCTACATTAAAGAGAACCATGCATGCCATCAGATCTTATCATGCTGAAGTCCAGGCAAATGCTCTGGATAGGATCAGGGTGTTGTTTCTTACTGGAGGGTGAGATTTTCAAAGACCCCATGGTCTCTTTTCTTTTCTCCTTTTCTTCGCTTCAAAAGAAATTGTACCTCTTCATTATGCAATCAAGCCTTTGCGCATCAGGAATTTGTTTGGATTTACTGTCTTTGAAAAAAAAAGTGAACCTTACAGGGAGATCTGCAGACAGCTGCCAAAATGATAAGGAAAGGTCCCTCTTTTAAGTTATGACTACTGATACTCCAAGCAATCCAACTGAGCAGCTTTTTCTCCAAAAAGCTGAGCCAGAGGAGGAGAAAGCTGCCGCAGAGGATTAGAGTTCACACAAAGTGCAAATCAGGCAAGCTTGAAGCTGCCTACATAATCCTTGGTCAAAGCTTAAACTGGATGGCTTTGTTTACAAATTTTATTTCCTTGATTGAGGGGGGAAAAGGTGCCAAGTGTGGATGGCAGGAAGGGCTGGGCTGCAAATTGGAGCAGTATTCATACTTCTCCCTTGCTTGATTACTGTTGTATCCAGAATCCATCTGTCAATAAGGCATGATCTCAGCAAGATGTGAGTGTTCATGCACTTTGGAAGAGGTAGTGATCCTTGGTTATCTGATCTCTGGTACAACCAGAAGTAATATTCTATAATCAGCTACTACCACGACTGTGCAAATGTGTACACAGGGCAAGTACTATCGTCAGGCCAACTAGGCAGCTGTCTAGGGCACAGACCTCATGGGGTAAAGCACTGACCTTTCAGGGGCACCGTTTTATACAGAGTGCAGCACGATCCTATCTTGCACTGGAACAGGCAGGCCAGGAGGCCTGCGCTATATCCAGAGCAAGATAGGGGCCCAAAGTGGTTCAGCCAGAGGCAAGAGGAAACTCTTTCTCTTATGCCCAGGTAAGCCACTGCAGCCCCAACAGGTCTCCTTGTACTTGCATTGCTCCGGGAACGGCCTTGGGATCCGACATAACTGCTGGGTCCCAGCCCCACCTCACACTCCCTGCTCCAGGACCGCCCTCCATCTGCCCTGGAACGCTTCCCTCCTGCCTCCTCCCCGCCCTTCCCAGACCCTTGTGTTGGCTGAGCTTGGCCGATGCAACTCTCCTGGCCAAAGTCAGCGCAGAGGCTGGATACAGCCTCTGTGGGCCGGTGCGTGTTCCTACGCCAGTCCAGCCGACTGTACAGGAGGCACAAAGGTGCTTTACGACATGTGTGAATCCTCCTTGTGTCAGCCCAAGGTGCACTCTGGATTGTGCCTTTAGTTTTTTAACCCATGTAAAAAAAAATGCAACTGACAATTTATATTTTTTATTTGAAGATAAAAACCACAACATACATAAAAAGTGGAAATGCATTTAACTTCTAATCTTACAATCACATTTTGGGGGGGATACAAGTAGATAGCTTTGCCTAGGGTGCAAAATAGCCTCGCACGGGCCTTTGGTGTACATGAAAAAGGTGTGAAAACAAGGGGCTTTGATATAACTAAACAAAGTGTTGGGTAAGAGTGAATATAAAAGGAATGCTGGGGTGAAACACAATATGGTGCAAGACAGCAGGAAGGGGAAAAGGGGAAGAAGGCAACCTTTCTGGATCTGAGCTTCTGCTCATTCTTAAAGCCCACTGTGATCAAGGGAAGCTTTGCTATTCATGTCAAAAGGGTTCTGATTGGAGCTGTTGATGACCTCCGTTCAGAAAGAAAGAAGGGTCATAGCCAAAATGATTTGGGAATTGAGAGAGAGAGAGAGAGAGAGAGAGAGAGAGAGAGAGACTGGAGGTGTTTCCAGTGGTGAGGATAGGAAAAGAAAGACCTGACAATGAGGGGAGATTATGACTGCTGTGAAAGGGAAAATTGCCAGGAATAATAGTCTTAATGGCCTCTAACAGCAGAGAAAGGCCTCTGGGGAGTCACCAGTATTCAATCTACAATAGTGAGAGGCAGGGCCTGGTTAAGGGCTGGTGCCTCTGGTTCAGCAGTGGCCCTGTTTAGTGAGAAGAGTTTCTGAGCTTGCACAGCATGCCTTTCTGTCCCCACAGCATAATTACAGCCTGCCTCCATATATCTGGGATTAGGAGCTCAGCATTCAGTTTCATTGGGTGTTCCTTCCAGTACAGCTTCAGTCACAGTGCCTCCACCTTCTCGAAATCCACCTCTGGAGGTTTCGCTTGCTGAAGCCCTGCTTTGATATTTTGATTCTGACCTTTCCAGTTCCTCTTTTTGCTGCTCTTTGCTGTCGTATATCTGCATTCTTTGCCTTGGCTTGTTACATCATGTCCAGCCTGTATTGTATTATCTAGTCCTTGTGCTTTCCCCTCACAGATAAACATGATCTATAAGGATGCCTGATAATGGAAAGTGATTGCCTACAGGCAACTGACAAAAATAGCCCAGCACATTCCCATTATCGTGACTGAGCTCCTGCTGTTCATTTGACAAACAGATCTTTGGACGTTTCATTGCCTCTTGTATCAGATGTAATTCTGAGACTTTCTCTCTCACTGGGAATCTCAAAAAGTCTATTGTTTGTTCAATTGCGCACCACAACTTTTTAAGCCTCAAACTTTCCTCCCTCAGTTTCATCAAGCAGGGGTATGGTTTCTAAGGGAGCTGACCTGGGTAGATTTTCCTGGGAAAGCAAACATGGCATGAGAAATGAGAAGGTCCTTCCTTTCCCCCATTCTCAGCAGCTTCCTCATGGAGGTTGGTGACATAGCTCAATGATCTAATGCGGGGGTCTCCAAACCTTTTGGCCAGAGAGCCGCATCAAATATCTGGCATGGTGTTGAGGGCCGGAAGAGAACTGAAATATAAAATTTAAATAAATAAATTAGAGATGGAGCTTAGATGAATGAATAAATGAATGAATGGGCTCATTCATTCAACCTCTCTCTGGCCCTCAGAACACCCTCCAGACACAATCAGAGCACAGTTCTGGTCGTGTTCAGTTGATTGGGCCGGAGGCTTTCAGGAGACAAGAGGTTGGCTGCGGGCCAGTAAGAGGCTTGCTGCAGGCCACATCTGGCCCCCAGGCCGGGGTTTGGAGACCCCTGATCTAATGGAATAAGAAACCATTTGTCTGCCTGTGCACATGTGAAGGAGGCTATACATGACAGAAGCCCACTTCAGAAGACTTGTGTACAAATAAACAGTATATGAAGGGAATCATTGAACCTGTATCAGATTGCTATGCTTTTGTCTGACGTTGTACGCAGTGCTTATGTGTGTGCAGAATTCTACACTCATAGGTACTATACACATGATATGAACCCTGTAAAAATACAGTGTACAGATCTCAGAGGGAACTCTGTGCATGTACAGAGTTAGAAGGAACTGTGCATGTACACATTTGTTTGGCAGGCACTAGAGATAGGGACATTTTGGTAGTAGCATTGCATAGGCTCCTTCTCTGCCCATCTTTAGGTGGTTGTTTACATGCTTATTTTACTAGGCTTTTAAAGATTTTGTTTTAATTTGGATGGTGTTTTTTGGTGTTAGCTTTTTCTTTTACTGCATGTTAGTGTATTTTTGTTGTTTTTGTTTTTATTACATGTATGTTTACCGTTTGTCTAGAAATGTTAGTTTCCCTATGTTCACTTTGTAAAAGGTAGGTTACATATTCTTAAAGTGAAATCACGTAGACCCTGTGCATAGGGTCAGGTGAAAGCACAGAGACCATGGGTGAGGCCAGCGAGTATGACCTCACTCTCAGTGGCGGACTTCCCCCTCCCTGCTTCTGGAGCAAAGGTCCACAAAGCTGCCCCTGCGAGATGATGTCCCCTGTGCATGCGAAGCTGCTCCCCACCTCCAAAGCATGACAGAGCCTCACACGACCGTAGGACCAACTGGAGAAGCGTTAGAAAGCTTCCCCGCGGTCTTAAACTGCAGTTCCAGAAAACCAGAGGTGCAGTTTCCGACCACATCAGGAGCCTCACTGAGGCTTTCCATGTGGTCCTAAAATAGCGCAGGCTCAGTGCCCAGGGTATTTGCTCTGTTCGCCCAGTGCTGGGTCCGCTGCTGCTCACTCTCCCACTGGCATTCCTGGAGATGGAAGCAAAAGCTTTTACAGCTGCGACTGGCTCTGAGCGTAAGGAGGAGGGGCCACTTTACACCAATGGCCAGGCACCTGAAGAAACTCAGCCCCCCTCCAAGAATACCGGTGCGCTCTCCTCCTCCACACATTTGGTGATATGTGTCATGAACAGGGCTGGCATACGTGTGCTGGTGTGTTTCTGTGTAGTCACATCAGAAGCTCTGTAGCAGCGATCAGCACTGGTTTTCTCCACTGCCTTCAGTTCTGCTTGGGGGTGCACCAAGATGTCAACATCATAGGAAAGGGAGAAACCACTGTGCATGCCAAATAACTGGGTACAAAATGCAAACAGGCCTTAACACACTTCACCAGTTGTGCAAAACACATACATGCCTTATTAAATGCATGCCCCTTGAAAATGCTTAGAAGCAGTGGCCCTGAAAGATTGGGCTGCTGCTTCCAGGTATTTCAAAGAGGCATGCGTTTAATGAGGCATGCATGTGTTTTTTATCAAAGGATGAAGTATTGATGTATTTTGTACTTAGATGTAGAAAGCATCAGTCCAGGAACAGTTCTGCAAATTCAGGTGTTAGTATGGACCAGACCCAAGAGCCAGGCCAGACTTTAGAACTGCCACCAGTTTGTTTTCTCAGTGGGTTGTTTGAAACGTCATCCCTGTCATCACCTCTCCCTTTCCAAAACTGGAGTGGAATCAGAGCTAAACGCAGTGGATGCAGTGTGAATTCTGCCAAAGCTCAGGGTACTGTGCAGTACTGGAGATCTCTCCTAGCCATGTGATTCAGGGAGCTCCAGAATGCAAGTTGTGTGGGCTCAAGATTTCCTGCAAGGTTCAGAGATTTGGCGGTAGATCATTACACATATTTCCTTTCCAGCACTGACACCGAAACACCTTTTCTCCTCGGATTTCAGTCACCAGGCACTTGCTGAGCCATCTGTGACTCATTTGACACTTGCGTAGACTCGCCAAAGGAGAACAAAGTCATCGCAAGACCAAAGTGTTCTGAAGCTGCATGACTCTCTCAGGGTGAGCGACAGAACAGCGGGGCTCCTTGGGTCTTTCATCCATTCAAGAGCTTTGCCTTGTGACCCACGTGTTATATGGCATACTGAAAAGGACAGTTAAAGGGCAGGCGCTTCCTTGCTAAAGGTTCTCCATGCCACGCCAGACATGCTTTAGCCTGCATGGTGATCATAAATCAGAACGCATCAATGAGAAAAATATTAACCAGGCAGAAGCTTGAACAGTCATGAAGTGGTAAAACCTGTTGTAGCCTGTGCTAGGGTGTTGTGCTTCCAGCATTCTGCCACCATTCAGTCGCTGATGTGAGGGCATGTGCACCTTTACTCCTAATGCCTGTGAAATGGAAAGAGTCTTGTTTATGCTATGTTATGCCCATAGGAAACTTCCGGTGCAATCCTAACTCCTTATGTCAGTGCTTTCCAGCACTGGCCTAGCGGTGCCAATGGGACGTGTGCTGCATCCTGCAGTTGGGTGTCACTCACGGAGGCCTCCTCAAAGTCAGGGAATGTTTATTCCCTTCCCTCAGAGCTGCATTGCGCTTAAGTCAGTGCTGGAAAACACTGACATAAGGGGTTAGACTTGCACCCTTCATCTCACAAACCACAGCGTGGATGATATCTCTCTACATTCAGGCCTCTGCGCAGGTATGGCACTGCAGATTCTGCACCCTGTAAACCAAAAGTCTCTCTTCTTCCTCAGCTGCTACTCAGTAGTGTTGGTTACACACTATCACACAGGGAGCAAGTGGATAATACACTTTGAGCCCAATCCTAGGCATGTCTACTCAGAAGTAATAATGGGGCTAATAAGTAATAATGGGGCTTACTCCCAGGTAAGTGTGGATAGGATTGCAGCCTTTGACTGTAATTGTACACACAGTGATCTGAGAATATGCTCCAGTGAACCCAGTGAGTAGACATACTTCTGAGTAGACATATGTAGGATTGTGCTCTTTGTGTACTTAGGCTATCAGGATTCTGGAGAGGCAGATTGGTTTAATGCTGCTGAGCCCTGATCCTGCAAAACCTCTTTCACGCTGTGATGATGAGGATGATTAAGAATATTAATATATTGGGTTATCAGATACAAAGGGGGACAGAGTGCCTATACCTTTAACCAGCAGTCTCCAAAGTGGCTTTCCAAAGTGCAAGTGGTGCTTGCTGTTCCAACAGGCAGCTTTGTGGTCGCGGCGCCACTATCCCCCAAACTGAGCCTCGGCTTGCTGGTTCCAGGAACTGTTGCTTCAGCAGCCATTGTGCCCGGATTTCTGAGCAAAAGCAACAAGTCGAGGTGCAGTTCGGGAGAGAGTGGTGCTGTGACCACAAGGCTCCCCCATGAAATGGTAAGTGCTGTTCACGCGGGGGAGGTGTTATGCAGGACAGTGGAACTGGCCCGTGGGCCGGAGTCTGGAGAGACCTGCCTTCACCTATTGTAGACCATAGAAGAGGGAATGTGGGCAGGTGCAGCTCAACATGGAAGGGTTTAAAAAGCTGCTCATGCCAAAATTCCCACTTCTATACAGTGTTTAAAGGTATAGGAACTCTGCCCCCTTTGTAACTGGTAGCCCTATTTACATACCACTTTTCAACAAACAAGTTCACAACAGTTTACAGAGAAAATCAAATGAGTAGAATGATTCCATCTCCAGCTACCTTGAGGACCTGGGGGTGGAGAGGGCTAAAAGATGGACTATAAATATAAAACTGAATATTAAAACACATTTCCATGCATAAACAAAATCAGGTAGAGTGAAAAATAGTTGCAGTGCATTTTCTTATCAACTCTCAGGAGTTTCTGTGACCTCCTTTATTTGCAAGGGTGACATGGGATACATCCTCTCAACGTCCTTGTTTTGACTTTGAAAGCAGACATAGCAAACTACTGCTGCAAGTCCCATCTTCACTCTGTTCCTTGT
Organism: Tiliqua scincoides; assembly: GCF_035046505.1. NCBI lineage: Eukaryota > Metazoa > Chordata > Lepidosauria > Squamata > Scincidae > Tiliqua > Tiliqua scincoides. Next base: position 166,240,114 of record NC_089821.1, on the reverse strand, counting down.
ATGTATTTACTGTGTTTTCTTCTGTTGCTGTGAGTAGCAAAAAAATAAGTAGGTCATTGGATGCATCACACATGTCCTTTGGTAGCCGCAAGATAATATGACAACTTCCAAATGCAATCAACATTTCTTCATCACTTTCTAACTGTGGGACTTAACCATCCATTCTACCTTCTTGTAACCACTTTCCAATTTCACTCCTTCAAAGGCTTGTGAAGGCAAATATCCTTACCACAAACTTACTCACTTTACAATTCTGTGGGACTGTGAAATTCATTCTGAAATATCAACCACCAAATAGATACATACATGTTCCAAAGCAGATGACGTGGCAAACTGCTGCTTTATCATTACTTCTGGTTTAAAATTACACATGAAATAGCCACTCAAATTTAATGGGCTCTTTGATTATTAGGGTGTAGGAAATTTTGCTGGCTCCTTACTAATAAATAGAAATTACGTACATGGTTGGTGTACTTTGCACAGTGTATTGAATTTATTATTCATATCTACTCAGAAATAAAACATATCAAATTCAGTGGGATTTACTCACAGGAAAGTGTTTATAGGATTGCAACTTAAATGTATTTCTCCAGTATTATTGGTTTACTTAAGCCAGGGGTGCCCAAACCCCGGCCCGGGGGCCACTTGCGGCCCTCGAGGCCTCTCAATGCGGCCCTCAGGGAGCCCCCAGTCTCCAATGAGCCTCTGGCCCTCCGGAGATTTGTTGAAGCCCGCACTGGCCCAACGCAACTTCTCTCAGCATGAGGGCGACTGTTTGACCTCTCGTGTGAGCTGTGGGATGAGAGCTCCCTTCACTGCTTGCTCTTTCACGTCTGTGATGCAGTAGCAGCAGCAAAGGAAAGGTCAGCCTTGCTTTGTAGAAGGCCTTTTATAGGCATTGAGCTATTGCAAGACCTTCATTCATTCATATAAGTTCATCTTTAATATATTCATTTATGTAGACTTATGTAAATTTATTCAAATTTTAAATTTAAATTAATTCTTTTTTTCCCCCGGCCCCCGACACAGTGTCAGAGAGCTGATGTGGCCCTCCTGCCAAAAACTTTGGACACCCCTGACTTAAGCCATTTCTGCTCAATGTTGCATGTATGCAACCGGGACCCAATGTGTATACCTGTGGGCCAGGCAAAAATGGGTTAGATTGGACAGAAAATATAATCCTAACACTGCCTCCCTATTTATAGCCTAGTTGGCATAACTCCAAAGGCATAAGGGTATCTGGGTTTGGAAGTGTACAAATGCATAAGGGTATTGGAGGTATGGGAACTACGGTCAGATTAGGAAACAGGGAAGGCATTAAGATTCAGAGGCAAACCAGAATTCAAAGTGTCTTGCAGCAAAGGTTAAAACCAGCAAAATAATAAAATGACAGAATAAAAAATGAAAAAGCAGCCACAAACTCCCTTAAAAGCCATAGAAATGAGATATCTGGGCCATCAGTGTTTGAATGTGAACGTGGCAACTGCAAGGTTGCCAGCCAAGTGAAAGGTGTGTTTTACTGATTCATCAACAGTTCACAGTTTAACCCCAGGCAGGTTAGAAGCTTCCATTGTTCTTTCTTCCCACCCCTTCACGGTCCTATGTTCATAACCTTTCTGTCCATAGCCTTTAATTTTAATAGACTCGGAGTACTTTCTTTGCTCTGCTGCCTGGGCAGATCACAGCCTGCTGAGAGCTGTTAGACCCAGTATCCTATCACCATCAGCTTCATCCTGCCCAGATGGGATTCTGGCACAATCAGTGCCGTTTATGTATTTAGAAGGGGAGCAGATGGCAGTGGTGCTCACCCATTGTGAGCAGCTGGTGGTTGTCACAACAGCAAAATACTGTCACATTTGATAATGAACTTTTCCAATAATTCACCCCCTATCAAGAATCCTTGCACTCTGGGTCTTCACCTCTTGTTCAGGATATATGCCTTTTTCCTAAAGACAACATTTTGTAAAAAAAAAAAAAGAAAAAAAAAAGGTAAAGCCTTACTTTATTTTTATTCAGTTGTTAGTAAGAAACTGAAGTGAATCCAAAATGCTTTTAAACAGAACTGAAAATTCACTCATCACGAGAAATATCTAAGAATACTTCTTATAGGTATTCTAACAAGCAGTGGCATCACTAGGGTATGTGTCACCTGGTGCGGGAGGCCAGGGCATCACCCCTATGATGGACCTCCTCTCATGCAGTGGGTGGGGCAATGCCCCAGGCAAAGAGAGTGGTGATGTACTCTCATCCCTCCCCTGTTGGTTTTTGGCTACAATTAGACCATAAGGAATCTAAGAGGCTAATTATATGTTATTTGCAATATGACCAAGAAGCTTAACAAGTTTAAAAAGAAAGAAGATTCAGGAGAAGGGAATTTGGCATACTGAAACAGCAAGGAGGGCAGCCCAATCCTGTAGCAGCCACCATTGCATCCTATGGCTACCACTGCATCCTATGGCTGTTTGGGCAGCCATGGGTGTCCCCTTCCCCTGAGTAAATAGCTGGAGCAAAGAAGCGCTATGTTGGGTCAGGAGACCTGATGCAGGGCTTTGGATCTGGCAGAGTTCAACTCCACTGACCCTACCTCTTCCCACCCCACCCCTCCCCCTCCACACCTTCCCCCTATCCTCCCCCTGCCCTGGAATGCCTCCCTCCAAGCCCCCATTCACCGCTGCCCAAAATCTCCCCTCAAGTTTGCTTTTTCTTCAGAGGGAAAATGGTTAGGACATTCTCACACTTCCTGTCTCTTCCTACTGTAGTGTAGGTCTGCTGAATTTCTCCTTCGTAGTTTTGTGTGAGCCTCCCTAACTCCATGCAAATCATATTTGGACCACTGATTAAGAACTTTGTGTGCAAATGACTGGAGGGGGGGGAACGGATTGCTGGCACCCTAGAGTTGTAAATTGGCTTGTAATGTTTGGTACACGTATGCCCCTGCAGTGCTGTTTGAGAAGGAAACTTTTGTCTGAGGGCAGGCCGTAGCAGTACATTGTTAACAAGTCTGGTTGTTCTCAGTCTGATCAGTGGCCAAGGGGGGCGACCAGAGTTGGTGGTTTGAAGATGGAAATCAGGAAGCCATCCTATATCCCAGCAAAGGGGATACTAAGGCTGGGTAAATGCAGCAATCAGAAAGAAAGCACAGTTTGCTTCCCAAACAGCAACAGCATTGAGCAAAAGGTTAAAGTAATCGAGTTTTGAGCATCTGCCAACAGCAGCAACTGCTGTTGTCAGCTGGCTTGATGAAGGCCAACCACACAGGTGCAGAAATGGGACATCAGCTCAAAATATGTCCCATTATTAGCTATGTGCAGAACAACACTTTTAGGGCAAGCGTGCCTGACGTCGTAAAAACAAATACTATTAGCAATGAAAATTTGTACTACAAGCCCCTTATTCCAAACTGTGTCAGTATAATGACTTCTTGGCCCAGAGTTTTGAACATAAATGTCTGCATTCTCCCTAGTCTGTCGTGGGAGAGGTGGATTTGGCCACACCTCCCCAATTTTTTGAAAAAGGCATGATGGATTGGACCTTGGCCAGGGATACACTAGGGATGGAGTTGGACTGACTGGTTTGGATCACTTCATTTTGGTGGGGATCAGCAGCCCCACTCTCTCTCCCAGTATAACAATATGGGTTTATTTGATTGCCACCATCAGGACTAAGTAAGAATTTTTGGCTTCTCTGCCTGATTGGTGCTTGTCTATTTGTTGCTTACTCCATCCTGTTTGAGAAGGTGGGCTTATTAGTGGTTCACAGCTGATAAATGTAGTGCAGGCTGAAAGGAGCATTACAGAAGGAAAGCAGTGAACACCCAGAAGGACATATTGGGAAGAGGTAGGTCTGCGCCAACTTCTTGAAGCTAGTTGGTGCCAAATTGAGGGAGTTCTCCTCTTGAGGCTCTGGTGGCATGAATTCCCTAAAGCAGTGTTTCTCAAACTATGGGTCTGGACCCACTAGGTGGGTCACAAGCCAATTTGAGGTGGGTCCCCATTTATTTCAATATTTTATTTTTAATATATTAGACTTGATATTCCCATGGTATGTGACTGCATTTGTGGAAAGTTACAGGCCTGTACTTTTAACAAGCTACTATGTATTTTCTTTTAACAATGACAGTAAATGGGACTTACTCCTGGGTAAGTGTGGGTGGGATTGCAGCCTAGGATTGTAAAAAATGTTCCTGCTTGATGATGTCACTTCCGGTCATGACATCGCTTCCGGGTAGGTCCTGGACAGACTCTCATTCTAAAAAGTGGGTCCCGGTGCTAAATGCCTGAGAACCACTGCTCTAAGGTTATATGGCTTGGGGGTGATGCCAATCAGGTCACCAACCCCATTTAGGTGAGGTTACCAGATACAAAGTGGGACAGAGTGCTTATACCTTTAACTGTTGTATAGAGGAGGGAATTTTGGCAAGTGCAGCTTTTTAAACCCTTCCATGTTGAGCTGGCGCCTGCCAAAATTTCCTCTTCTGTACCTTCTGTTAAAGGTATGTTCACTCTGTTCCCAGTAACCCTACATCTAGGGATTGCTAGGGTGAGCTGTAATTAGGCAACACCTGGTTGTTGTGCTGACACAGAGTGTGGCACATGGAGTATGCAGGGGATCTTCTCTGTCTTCTCTGCTGGCAAATTAGGACCTGCACTGCTGGAGGCTAGAGTTGAGTTTGAACCGACTGCAGTTAATTCTGTTAGTTATGGCCTCGTTTAATTCAGTTATGGAATTAACACATGCCTTTTTGTGATGTGGATCCAGAATATACCTGTGTCTTACCTGTGGTGGAAATTGTTTGAACGCGAATGTTCTGTGGCAAGATACATGTAACTATCAAGATGGCACTGAACCTCCCCCAAATAAAGCACTATCAGTGTCACTGTCTTGAATGATGTCAGAAACGTACAAGAGAGAGTAATCATTAGGTTGGCAACCTTCAGTCTCGAAAGTCTCAAAACACATAGACGAACAGGCCTTGCTGAGGGAGAGTCAGCATGGCTTCTGTAAGGGTAAGTCTTGCCTCACGAACCTTATAGAATTCTTTGAAAAGGTCAACAGGCATGTGGATGCGGGAGAACCCGTGGACATTATATATCTGGACTTTCAGAAGGTGTTTGACACGGTCCCTCACCAAAGACTACTGAAAAAACTCCACAGTCAGGGAATTAGAGGACAGGTCCTCTCGTGGATTGAGAACTGGTTGGAGGCCAGGAAGCAGAGAGTGGGTGTCAATGGGCAATTTTCACAATGGAGAGAGGTGAAAAGCGGTGTGCCCCAAGGATCTGTCCTGGGACCGGTGCTTTTCAACCTCTTCATAAATGACCTGGAGACAGGGTTGAGCAGTGAAGTAGCTAAGTTTGCAGACGACACCAAACTTTTCCGAGTGGTGAAGACCAGAAGTGATTGTGAGGAGCTCCAGAAGGATCTCTCCAGACTGGCAGAATGGGCAGCAAAATGGCAGATGCGCTTCAATGTCTGTAAGTGTAAAGTCATGCACATTGGGGCAAAAAATCAAAACTTTAGATATAGGCTGATGGGTTCTGAGCTGTCTGTGACAGATCAGGAGAGAGATCTTGGGGTGGTGGTGGACAGGTCGATGAAAGTGTCGACCCAATGTGCGGCGGCAGTGAAGAAGGCCAATTCTATGCTTGGGATCATTAGGAAGGGTATTGAGAACAAAACGGCTAGTATTATAATGCTGTCAAAAAAGACATAGTGGAAATGGAAAAGGTGCAAAAGAGAGCGACTAAGATGATTTCAGGGCTGGGGCACCTTCCTTATGAGGAAAGGCTGCGGTGTTTGGGCCTCTTCAGCCTAGAAAAGAGACGCCTGAGGGGGGACATGACTGAGACATACAAAATTATGCAGGGGATGGACAGAGTGGATAGGGAGATGCTCTTTACACTCTCACATAATACCAGAACCAGGGGACATCCACTACAATTGCATGTTGGGCGGGTTAGGACAGACAAAAGAAAATATTTCTTTACTCAGCGTGTGGTCGGTCTGTGGAACTCCTTGCCACAGGATGTGGTGATGGCGTCTAGCCTAGACGCCTTTAAAAGGGGATTGGACAAGTTTCTGGAGGAAAAATCCATTGTGGGGTACAAGCCATGATGTGTATGCGCAACCTCCTGATTTTAGAAATGGGTTACGTCAGAATGCCAGATGCAAGGGAGGGCACCAGGATGAGGTCTCTTGTTATCTGGTGTGCTCCCTGGGGCATTTGGTGGGCCGCTGTGAGATACAGGAAGCTGGACTAGATGGGCCTATGGCCTGATCCAGTGGGGCTGTTCTTATGTTCTTATGTTCTTATGAAAGACTATGGTATAAGCCTACAGCACCCGGTATTCCCAGGCGGTCTCCCATCCAGGTACTAACCAGGCCTGACCCTGCTTAGCTTCCGAGATCAGATGAGATCAGACCATTATGCCCTACCTGAACTATTATTTCCAGTGCACCAAACACTGTTCCATTCTTAGTTCATTCAACCAAATAACAACAACAGAGATGTTTGGGGAGAGGAAATGGTGAGTTGTTCAGTGGGAGCTTTGAGGCTGGGCAGGGATTAAACATTAAGGGTGCAAACCTAACAGCTACGTGGGCTGGCACAAGTCCCTTCTGCAGGCCCAGGAGTGTCACAAAAGTGCTGTAAAGCATTTTTGCACCACTCTGCTGGGAATTGAGCTGGTACACGGATGTACACTGGCCTCCCTGCACCACCACGGGCCCTGGGGACAGGGTAAGTTGTGCCAGCTTGGCTGGTGCAGGGTCAGCGGTGTGTGGGGATGGCAGGGAAGAAGTGGGAGGGAGGCACTCCAGGGCAGGGGGACGGCAGATGGTGGGTGTTCCCAGGGGCAGGTGGGTGGGGAGCAGGAGGCGGGGCCAGGACCTGGCAGTTATGTCAGATGCTGACCCCCATTCCTGGGCAGTGCAGAGCAGACTCTGGCTGCTTCATCCTGCTTGGATCAGTGCCACCTCCTGAGCTGACTCAGATCTGAGTAGACCCATCAGGGCCACTGCAGTGCAACACGGGGTAAGGGGAAGCAATTCCCCTTGCCTCAAGCTGCACTGCTTTTGGTCCCAAACTTGGCTACAGTGCAGGCCCACTGGCCTGCCTGTTCCAGCACAGTTAGGATTGGGGGGCCTGACTCCTATATCAACACCCAATATCCAATCTGGTCTACCACACATATTGATCCAATTAGATCAGGCCCCACATTGCCTTTCCTATGTGGGGGGGAGGAAGGTGAAAGGAGGAGGAATCTCAATCCTCAAGTAACGGACAGATCAGCAACACATTTTGTACTCAGGGACAACCTTTGAAACTTTTCATCCAGCATAGGCTACTCCTGGTTATTCATGATCCCACTGTTTCAGCCTTTTCAGTGTTGATGGAAAAGTGCCTTCAAAACTGGCTGAGCAGTTCCTCTATGATAGGAGTGGCCAACTTTTCAACTTTAGGGCTCCTGAATCTTTAACAATTGTGTAGAGGAGGGAACTTGAGCAGGTGCAACTTGTCATCTCATATCTCTCTGTGCACCTGCTGAAATTCCCTCCTCTACACAATTGTTAAAGGTTCAGGAGCCCTAAAGTTGAAAAGTTGGCCACTCCTATCCTAGAGGAACTGTCCAGCACTGGTGCAGCCACACTGCAGCTCTAAGGTAAGGGACCTTGAGGAAGCCTCTGGAACTGCCTCCCCACCACTGGATGCAGTGCGTACCTCGTTGGCATAGCTGCACTGGCATTGGAAAATTGGATAGAATTGGGCCCTAAGGCAGCAGCAAGAGGAAGAGGGATGTGAGGAGCCATTTCCTTGTTTAAACAAATGTTCTAAGCCACCTTGGAGGTTCTTTCATCAGGTGAGGTATAGATCTTGCAGACGTATGTGATAGAACTGCCATCTACAGAGTAAAGCTATTGGTTGATCTAGGTCAGGGGTGGCCAGCCTTAAGGCTCCTGAACTTTTAACAATTGTGTAGAGGAGGGAATTTCAGCAGGTGCAGCCCATCTGTGAGACAAAAAGGTGCACCTGCTGCAATTCTCTCTTCTACACAATTGTTAAAGCTCCAGAAGCCCTAAAGTTGAAAGGTTGTCCACCCCAATTTAGGTCAATATTGTCGACTCTGGATGCAGCAGCAAATTTCAGACAGAGAGAAAGGCAAGCTATAAATAATCTAAATCAGTGGTTCCCAAACTTTTTTGATTGGCAGCTCCCTTGACTTATGGGTTCATTGGCCACAGTTACCCATTAGAGCTACAATTCTATACATTGTATAGGGAGGCAAGTTTTCCCGAGAGGATTCCGCTGCTCCCCTGGCTGGTTTCCAGGGAGTCACAGCTCACAGTTTGGGAACCACTGATATATAAATAAAGATGACCTAGCCATAACTGAAGATGCCAGGAATTGAACCTGAGACCTTTTGTGTTCATAGTATGTGCTCTATCACTGGGCTCTGCCTTAATCTTTTACATACATACACAAATGTACATACAGGAAATAAATAAAATAGGGCTGTAGTCCTAAACACGCTTACTATGGAGTAAGTCCCATTGAACTCATTGGACCTTACATATGAGTAGACAAAGGCTTGGGTGGCTAACTTTCCTGCAGGACATAAAAAAGTTAAGGTTGCTCTAGATCACATTATTACTTTGCTGTAACTGCATTTCTGGAATTGTAAAACTGTCCAACTCTAAAACAAGTGGAGGGCAACTCAGTTCTACTACTCGTGTTGTTATAGTTTCTCACTATGGAATAAACTCCCCCTCTGCCCCCAGTTTGTTTTAAAAGGCTATGGTATCTTGCTGTTTTCTTGAGATTTCTCATTATTTGAGATGTGTCACAAGGCACCTGATCTCAGTGTAAGAATGTAAGTTATCATGGATCACCTTCTTTATCTATTTCCTTCAACATGCAGTCAGTGATATTCAAAGGATCTTTGATCAATATGCAGAAAACCAGAACAGATTCTAGTGAAGACCTAGTGAGATGATAATGTACTCAACATATCTTCTCAGCTATCCAACTGAAGTGACAAGTTTCTGTAGAATTAATCCACTGGGGGATGCGGTTTGGAATAAGATCAGGGTAGAAAAGGATAAAGCATTGCTGTAGGTTAAGGATATGTTTTCATTTAAAAAGTTGTCAGTCATGTTAATTCATTCTATCACTTAACCGAATTAAAGGAAGACGGAAGATGATGAGCACACATTTTAAACTGGGGTTGTCCTGAATTATTCATTGCCATGCTTGCTGGAACACAACCAGCAGACATAGCACAGCTATGAGTTCATGTTAAAAAAAAACAGCAACAGTTAGAAATGTTATCATTGTCAAGCAGACAACTATATGTTCATGGTTTCTAAACTAGGGCTATATCTTTAATCTTTGAAATGCAAAAAAAGAGAGAAAAGAATAAGAAAAAAAACCTCCAGCATTTGTGTTTCATGCATCAATAGAAGATGCCTGGACCTCTTAAGGTCATGCAGTTTCTCATTTTGTTTTTAAATTCTTGTGATACTGTATGCACTTTGCCAATAGCAATGATTATTTAGGTCACACAGGAGAACAAGTTCCCACTCAGAATCAGTTTATGAGGAAGTGAGAATGTTCTCATTTAATGACTTCAGTTAAAGATTATAGCCTGATTGACCTATGAGGCAACCAAAACGATTAACATACAGTGTTTACCTTGTTGTTTGAAATGAAATAGATGACTGGCCATACATTAAAAATCCTGTTCCAGTGTTCTTCCTTCTCCCCCAATAGCCAACACATAAGGGGGAAACTGCAGCCAGCTAGTCAAACCCTATGTGGACAAATGCCAAATGTGAGGTTACAGGGGCATGGGTGGTATATGCAACCAGCAGGTGCATCAGTGCCAGGCATGCATTTCCTCCTTATAAGAAGGTGGGGGGCCTTTCGACATCTACAAGGACTGTATATCAAGCATATTGGGTGTCTCGCAATCTACTCAGATGATAATCTTTAACTGAAGTCACTAAGGATAATATATTAACGTATTAATCTCTTAATGGTTAACTGCCATTTGAAATAGGTGAGAAGTCTTACTGTAGCATGGCTGTATTCTCAAACACACACAGACACACACACGCACAGAGGGAGGGAGGGAGAGAGAGAGAGAGAGACAGACAGACAGACAGACAGACACAGAAAAGAATAATGTTGTTTTAAACTGATGTGGAAAGACACCTATACTCAGGAGAATGTGTAATCTGTGCTTCCAAAAATGAAAATTCTACACCCAGACAATCCAAATTGTGTGCAAAGTGCTAAATTCTGCAACTCAAATCCTTGAGGCAGGCTTGTACAACGTATCTTATTTTGCATACTTATATAATTTGTAACACTTTGCATATTTTATTCTGTTCATGGGGACAGGTAATGAACTAGGGAAGGTGATGAAGCCCACCCCAAACACTGGAAATGTGCTCAGCCTTCTGGCTTCTAAAAGTTTCAGCAGGCATTGACCCTCCCTTACTTCCAAGTTCATTTTCATAATCATAAAACCTTGAATTCTGTTTTATCAAAACAAAGAAAAAGAAAGAAGGCTGAAGCTGTCACCCAAACCTACAGAGTTTAAATTCATTTAAATAGATTAAATGCGTGACGTTGAAGGACAGATTAATGAATATTTTTTATTTGATTTGAAAAACTGAATGCAGCAGTAAAGGGCTATGTGAATTGGATCAAAGCAGCTGCAGGGGGAGAGGGCAATTAACCCTTTATCCATGGGCCAGTTTCTGATCCAAATTGCCTCAGCTGTTATTTTTCTCTCCACAGGAGAAAAGATACAGGGACCCCAAATATTTTCTCATATTGGTGGAAAACCAGATTTGGGGGGCATGGGGTTATAAAAAAAACAGTTCACAGGAAAATGGTTGAGTACCCCCTAGCACTTCACAGCCCCATGCTTGCATCTAAATTGTTGTCTTTTTTTTAAGTGCCAGGAGACTGCTGCCGCATCTTCTGCATCTTGATTTATTTGGTCCACATTGAGTGCCCAATGAAATTAGGATATAGATACAGTCCTGCTTGACCTTTTCCAATTACGCTGATAAGGAGCTGATTGGTTTCTGTTAGGTTTGTTCTTTTGAATTCTATTTCTACTCTTGCAGCAAGTTATTGGATGAAACACATTTAAGGAGAGAGCTAATTTCACAGTGTCTGCCTACATTTGGGAAGGAGAGTGGATGACATGTTGGGGACCAAGCTAAGAAACCATTGATTTTTTTTTAAAAAATTTGTGAAACAAACGTTACTGAAGCATATCAGTGATCTAAGTATAGTGGGCCCTCTTTATCCATGGGTTCTGCACCTGCAGATTTGACTCAATGTGGGTGCTGGCCTGTGCTGGAGGGTGTTGTGGTTGTGTCTGGAAGGGATTCTGAGGCATGGGGAGGCTGCACATGACCTCCCCAGACTTTGGAAAGCTTCCCGGAGTCTTCCAGAAGGCACTTCCAGTATTTTTTGCCAAAACAGAAGTGTGTTTCAGAATGCCTTCAGCAGGACTTCTGAGCAGGGTAAGATGTCCTCCTTTCTAGGACATGTCGTCCTTTCTAGGGTATCTGGGAAAAGAGCTTAAATGTCCTCCATTGTCTTATTTTCCCTGTGAGCACCCCCCCCACACACACACCCAAAGCTTTCTTGGGCAAGTAGATCATGCTCTTGTTGCCTTGTTGTATGTCGTTCTCTTTGAGAGAACTGAAATCAACATACTTTTTATGGTGTCTAGCTTAATCGGTCACATTTGCAAATCAGAGTTAAAAAAGGAGAAACAGAGTTGTCCCAGCTGGGGCCCTTAATGTGCTAATTGTGGGACAGAGGATTGATCTGAATATGAATCCCTTAGCGGATTTCAATAGAGCTGGGAGTTTGCAGAGGGATGTGGCTGTGGGAGTACAGGTGGCAATTCCTGACTTGCCCAAATGCTGATTGAACAATTAGCTTATATTGTAAGCTTATATTATAAGCTATATATATAGCTTATATATATATATAGTGTATAATCACATGAAATAAATATGTATGAAAGCCCAATCCTAGCTGTGACTATTCAGAAGTAAATTCCACTGTAGTCAATGGGGCTTACGTCCAGGAAAGTTTGGATAGGATTGTAGCCTGAGAGCCCAATCCTGAGGTCCGTGGCATGGCTCCGCGCCGCAGACCCCAGTCAAAAACGTGCCATAAGGCATGTTTGTGGGGCTTACCGCTGGGCTCCTGCCGGAGGTAGCCCAGTGGTCACCTGGTTCTGCAGCTCTGTGGTCCCCCAGACCGCTGGGCTGCGGAATGGGAGGCGGGAGCGTGGCCGGGGGCATGGGCGTGGGGGAGGTGTTCCGGGGAAGGGGGGGCATGGCCAGGGGCATGGGGGAGGTGTGTTAGGGGGCAGGGGAGAGGCGGATCCGCGGAGCCAAGCTCCACAGGATCCTAGGCGCTTGTGCAGGGCTGCTCGTCCTACACGAGCGCCTTTACTTTAGTGGCGACCTCTTGGTTGCTGCTAAAGTGAGTAGCCCCATTACGGGGCTGCTTCCCTTACTCGGGGGAAGGGGACGAATGTCCCCTTCTCCTGAGGAGCCTCCCGCAGTAGCGTGGGAGGCGCAGCACCCGGCGGCAGCCCTCTGTGGAGCCCCCGGGTCCAGGAGCTCCAGGCAGCTCAGGATTGGGCTGTGAGTATTTTTAACTTTTATTTTGTCATGTCCTATGTTTTTCTTGGATGTTCTACATTTTGGGATGTCTTCTCCTCTGTTGCGATTATGACTCTGGTCACCCTGCTTCTGAGGCCTGGGGAGGGCATGCACCACATTCCCATGCCTCAGAAAGCCTGCTGGGAAAGCACTTCTGACTGGGCATCTCCATGGATTTGATTATCTGCACAAATTGGTATCAATAATAATAATAATAATAATAATAGTACAGGTATTTATATACCTCCTTTCTTGGTCGTCAGATTTCTCCAGATTTCTCCAGACTTTAATTCAAGACGGTTTACATAGCAGGCAATACTAAATCCCAATAGGGATTTTTACAGTTGAAGAAGGTTCTGTCTTTCAAGAACCACAACATTTCAGATGGATCTTTAATGATCTGGTATCACATTCTGGCCTCCATTTTCCTCCCACACAGGCTGACAGTGGCCAAAGAGCAGGTGGAATAACTCAGCCCAACTCAGCTAGGCTTGTCAGCTGCTTCAAGGTCTCGCCGTTCACGGTGCTGGTGGCCTTGAACTGGCGACCTTCGGAGGTTCTACCCTCTAGACCAGACTTCCTGCCCTATCCATGGGGGGGGGGATCCATGCCCAGGAATGGATCCCACTGTGGATACTGAGGGCACACTGCACCAGGAGGCTCTGGGCCCCTTACTTTTCGTTCCCGTCCCTTCAGCTACTGTTTTTAGAAGCCTAAGGGGTGTGTGTGTCATGATTTAGCTAACATTTGGGGAGTCCAGGGTGAGGTATGTGGATTTTATTATAGACTTCCCTACTTCTTTTCTTGTAATTTGAGCACTGAAGCAGATAGTCCCTTGAGGATACTCTCTTCTCCAGTGCCCCAGAGACAGTCTCTGTATTGGATATCATGAATTTCTGGAACATTTGGTTATTGCTCTCTTCTTATCTCTGGAATGATCGCGTACTGTGCTGCACTATAGAAAAAGAACAGGCGCTTTCAGTCAGAATGACCTAGCTGTCTTTCAGATAAAAGGGACCACAGGCTCAACAGAAATCTCAGTGTACGTGTATATATCTTACCAGTGATAATCTTCACCTATCTCTCAGAGAACCACATGTACAGGACACCACTGATAGCCAAGTCCTTAAAGTTCCTGAGTGAAATTGCTTAGCATTTCTTAAAGGCTGTATGTTCTTAAAGGCTGTATGTTCAGCCTCTTGGCCCATGGCCTTTTTAATTAGGACATCTAGCTACAGGCTTGGTCCTTCTTTTATAAGATGTTTGCCACTATTCTTGCATCTTATTGTAACTGTTATTATTAACAGTCAAGTTTAAGATTTTAATGTTTCATGGGTTTTTAGGTTATATTGTAATTTGTTTTAATTGTGATTTTATTATTTTTTTATATTTGTTCTGGTAAGCCACTTTGGGTCCACTTGGGGAGAAAGGCAGGGAAGAAATGCAGTAAATCAATAAAATGGCATCTGGTCAACCTGCAATATTTGCAGTGCTGTGCAAAAATTTTTCTATTGTTACTGGTCATTATTTTTTCAAAACATATGAAACATGTGCACATAGGGGGAAAACATGTGAAGGGACCCAGCTTAATGTTTCATGGCAGGACTATATAATTCAGCAATGAAAGGAAAACAGAGAGGAGGCTGAAGGTGCACAAAGTTTAGTAGCTGTCCAATACTAGACATGTCTACTCAGAAGTAACCCCATTGAGTTTAATGGGATTTACTCCTATTCAACTGCTATAGGATAGCAGCCGAAGATGTTACAAAACAAAAAACAGAGGGTTCAAACTAAAATTATACATCACTCCTTAAGCCTGGTAATTTAACTCAAATCTTTGGTGGAGTTGGACCCTCCCCTTCAATCTTTGCACCTTCTTTGACCTAGATGGCCACTCTGCCTTCAACATGCCCTTCTCTGTTCCTCCTATAAAGTTTATAGCCTGAAATTGCGGTATCCAATTGGTCCTCCACATCCCACCAGGTTTCTGGTATGCCCGCTATAACCATGTTTTCCCTAGCCACCAAACATTCCAGTTCCCCCATCTTCACTCAGAAACTATGGGCATTTGCCTAAAAGCACCTATGTACCGGGTTCCCCTAGAAGGGCTGCGCCCTTATTCCTGCAGCCTCTCATTCTGCTGGACTGGCTGTCATGTGCCATCATGCTTCCACTCCTTATTCCTACTCTGTCATTCCCTTGCTGCTCTTGAACCTCTCCACCCTCATCCCATATGGATGAGGAGTCCTGAGCTAATGGCCTTCCCTTCTTCTCAAGGAAGTGAAGGGTGGTATTTGGAGCCTGGCTTCCTTGCTCTGCTGCTAAACTCACACAGATGCTTAACTCGCTGTGTTTTCTCTTAACTTGCCACTTCTTCCCAATGAGGCGCTTGGTCCCAGGAGGCACATTTGCTGCTCCAGAAAGGACTTTGGATTGAGCATGCTGATCAGAAGAATTCTGTTCAGTTCTCAGGTCAAGAGGCAGCTCTAAAATGGCAACCAGCAGCATAATGTGTGTGCTGTCAGAAGGCCATTTATGATAGCATTCTGTTCTGCTGTCATAAGGCAACAGTTAGGGCTGGGCTGTAAGTCTACCAAAAGATCCCATTCCTCAGCCACAGGTAGCACTTCTCTGACTAAGCAATAGAATCAGTGAAAGGAGGGGGGGGTGTCACAGTCCACCTTATTTTACAGGCAGAAATCATGATGGTAGAGAGCACAGTTTCAAACCAAAAGAAGAAAGGATTTAAAACTTAATTATAGCCATCCAGCAAATGGGCCTTGGATTGTCGATTCAGGTTGTACCAGCCACTCTAACTCAGCCAGAAATGTTTTTGAAGAGCTGGACACAAATGCGAGTGAGAAAGTGTTTTTTGCAGATCGTGCTGGTGTGGAAATCCATGGCAAAGGCTGTGGAAAACTGAGATGCAATGCCAATGGAAAATGTATTTGTGTTGCAGCCAGTAATGTTCTGTACATGCCAAAATCGGACTGCAGTATACTGAGAGTGTCTGCATTAGACAGAAAAAACCCATACAATGAAATTTCACCATGGGAGATGTACCATAACTAAAGACAATGTTTTACTAGCACAAGACTTTAAATGAAGAGCTGTCCATGAGTTTGATTTAAGGGTTGAAAAGACCAGAG
Source organism: Tiliqua scincoides (assembly GCF_035046505.1). Classification (NCBI taxonomy): domain Eukaryota; kingdom Metazoa; phylum Chordata; class Lepidosauria; order Squamata; family Scincidae; genus Tiliqua; species Tiliqua scincoides. Next base: position 166,224,260 of record NC_089821.1, on the reverse strand, counting down.
TCACCCAAGGCTGCAGCAAAAAAGAGTGTCTTGTCCTATGGCGCAGAAGATTTGGCCAGAGGGACACCAGTGCCGTCCTGAACCTGCAGAGAAGGAACTTCATAAGGGGACTGAAGCGTGTGATAAGCACACAGTCAGGTGTGAAAACTAGTAGCGTAGCTAGAGGGGGGCAAAACGGAAAGTACTATAACGCACCATGTATGCAGCTCCTCCAACTTACCATTGGAGCCATTCCAAGCAGTGACAGCAATGTGCAGGACCTTAAAATATTTTTAAAGGTTCTAGTTCTGACCGGAGGAATAATTACATATTACCTGAGATACTGAAATGTGGGAGAAGAGACTGTCCCGTGAAGTCTGCAAATAACTCCCCTGTACTATTTTATCTCACAAAAGCTTTTAGGTACAAAAAGAAAGTCACATGCTCGACTCAGTATTTTTTCTTCACAGCTGCAGTGCCACCAGCTTATAAGCTTGACACAAATGCTGAAGTCCTTTATAAGCTTAAAAAAAAAAAAGGCAAAAGCTTGACATTTTAATGGCATTATATAAATGTAGTGACTCAAATTATCCCCTTCTCTTCACTCTCTCCCCCACTTTTATGGCTCACATGGCATTTTACAAGAACCTCCATTTTGTTTCTGATAAGAACGTGTTCAATGAGGACTAAAATAAACCATTTGTAGGTGAACATTATTTATGAACTGATACAATGAAGGGGTGGAGGATGGAGCAAATTGCAATATCCTGCAAATGACTTTGTAGTTTTAACTTTCAGAAGTAGATAGGCACTTTGTGTAAAAATTTGCAGTGTAGGAAACCCTCATGCTCTGTAGCCAGTTCACCCAAGGGGCAAGGGAAGGTATCTATACCTATATCTATATATCTATATCCTTGGCTAACTGAGCAAAGAGGCACCTTTAAAAGTGATGGGCTAGCTGGGAGAAAGCAACTTTCTCTATTTGATGCAGTATAGGGTCCTTCCCATAAGCTACTTGCAGATCTCTCTCGTTCTTTTCTTTTTTTTTTAATCATGGACCTGCCTGGGACAGGGAACTATCTTTTCCTTTCTTTTGATGAGTGAACCAATTTAAGAACTTGTGTGTTCAAAAGTGGTATATAAATATTTGTCATCATTTTCATTTTAGGATGCTTTCATTTATCAGATGGATGCTTCACAGCAGTGTTTCTCAAACTGTGGGTTGGGACCCACTAGATGGGTCACAAACCAATTTCAGGCGGAGGCCAATTCATTTCAATATTTTATTTTTCATATATTAGACTTGATGCTACCATGCGATGTGACTGCATTTGGGGAAATGTTACAGATCTGTACTTTTAACAGGCTACTATGTATATTATTTTAACAATGATAGTAAACAGGACTTACTCCTGGGTAAGTGTGGGTAGGATTGCAGCCGAGGATTGTTAAAATGTTCCTGCTAGATGATGTCACTTCTGGTCATGACATCACTTCCGGTGGGTCCTGACAGATTCTCATTCTAAAAGTGGGTCCCGGTGCTAAATGTGTGCGAACCACTGCTTCACAGGGAACATCAGGGATGTCATTAGGGTTTGCATCACCTGGTGCAAGAGCAAATTGCGTCCCCCCGCTTGATGAACCTCCTCTTGTACCAGACCATACAGAATAAATCACAATACGCACAGCCTATGCAATGGCACCACAAGGATTTATTTTTTTATTTTATTTATTTTAATATATAACAGTGCAGTTCACCCAACAAATCAGTAACCAACAAAAACAAAATCACTGGCCAACTTGATGACATCCACACAACGGAATAAGAGTTCTAGTATGAGCGCTGATATATGAAAATGAGAGCTGGCTCATACTAATACGCTGTTGGTTCCCTGCTTTGTCATAAAACACTTCTTTGGCTCTTGGAACAATCAGTCTCTTTGGTCAGTTTTGAGTTAAAGAAATCCACTCTTCGTTACATAAGGCAGGTGTATTTTCCTTTTCCGGTTATTTGGCCATAACATTTGACAGAATACAGATATTTCAATGTGGTTTGTTTCATAAGAACATAAGAACAGCCCCACTGGATCAGGCCATAGGCCCATCTAGTCCAGCTTCCTGTATCTGACAGCGGCCCACCAAATGCCCCAGGGAGCACACCAGATAACAAGAGACCTCATCCTGGTGCCCTCCCTTGCATCTGGCATTCTGACATAGCCCATTTCTAAAATCAGGAGGTTGCGCATACACTTCATGGCTTGTACCCCATAATGGATTTTTCCTCCAGAAACTTGTCCAATCCCCTTTTAAAGGCGTCTAGGCTAGACGCCAGCACCACATCCTGTGGCAAGGAGTTCCACAGACCGACCACACGCTGAGTAAAGAAATATTTTCTTTTGTCTGTCCTAACCCGCCCAACACTCAACTTTAGTGGATGTCCCCTGGTTCTGGTATTATGTGAGAGTGTAAAGAGCATTTCCCTATCCACTCTGTCCATCCCCTGCATAATTTTGTATGTCTCAATCATGTCCCCCCTCAAGTGTCTCTTTTCTAGGCTGAAGAGGCTCAAACGCCGTAGCCTTTCCTCATAAGGAAGGTGCCCCAGCCCCGTAATCATCTTAGTCGCTCTCTTTTGCACCTTTTCCATTTCCACTATGTCTTTTTTGAGATGCGGCGACCAGAACTGGACACAATACTCCAGGTGTGGCCTTACCATCGATTTGTACAACGGCATTATAATACTAGCCGTTTTGTTCTCAATACCCTTCCTAATGATCCCAAGCATAGAATTGGCCTTCTTCACTGCCGCCGCACATTGGGTCGACACTTTCATCGACCTGTCCACCACCACCCCAAGATCTCTCTCCTGATCTGTCACAGACAGCTCAGAACCCATCAGCCTATATCTAAAGTTTTGATTTTTTGCCCCAATGTGCATGACTTTACACTTACTGACATTGAAGCGCATCTGCCATTTTGCTGCCCATTCTGCCAGTCTGGAGAGATCCTTCTGGAGCTCCTCACAATCACTTCTGGTCTTCACCACTCGGAAAAGTTTGGTGTCGTCTGCAAACTTAGCCACTTCACTGCTCAACCCTGTCTCCAGGTCATTTATGAAGAGGTTGAAAAGCACTGGTCCCAGGACAGATCCTTGGGGCACACCACTTTTCACCTCTCTTCATTGTGAAAATTGCCCATTGACACCCACTCTCTGCTTCCTGACCTCCAACCAGTTCTCAATCCATGAGAGGACCTGTCCTCTAATTCCCTGACTGTGGAGTTTTTTCAGTAGCCTTTGGTGAGGGACCGTGTCAAACGCCTTCTGAAAGTCCAGATATATAATGTCCATGGGTTCTCCCACATCCACATGCCTGTTGACCTTTTCAAAGAATTCTATAAGTTTTGTGAGGCAAGACTTACCCTTACAGAAGCCATGCTGACTCTCCCTCAGCAAGGCCTGTTCGTCTATGTGTTTTGAGATCCTATCTTTGATGAGGCATTCCACCATCTTACCCGGTATGGATGTTAGGCTGACCGGCCTATAGTTTCCCAAGTCCCCCCTCTTTCCCTTTTTAAAAATAGGCGTGACATTTGCTATCCTCCAATCTTCTGGCACCGTGGCCGTTTTGAGGGACAAGTTGCATACCTTAGTCAAGAGATCTGCAACTTCATTCTTCAATTCCTTAATAACTCTTGGGTGGATGCCATCAGGGCCCGGTGACTTATTGATCTTTAATTTATCAATGAGGTCTGAAACATCTTCTCTTTTAACCTCTATCTAACTTAACTCCTCGGTCAGGAGGGGCCGTTCGGGCAGCGGTGAAGACAGATGCAAAGAACTCATTTAATTTCTCTGCCATCTCTAAGTCTCCTTTTATCTCCCCTTTCCCTCCCTCACCATCCAGAGGGCCAACCGCTTCTCTGGCGGGTTTCCTGCTTCTAACATATTTGAAGAAGCTTTTATTATTCCCCTTAATGTTGCTGGCCATGCGTTCCTCATAGTCTCGCTTGGCCTCCTGTATCACCTTCTTACATTTCTTTTGCCACAGTTTATGTTCCTTTTTATTCTCCTCATTAAGGCAAGACTTCCATTTACGGAAGGAAGCTTCCTTGCCCTTCACAGCCTCTCTAACTTGGCTGGTTAGCCATGCAGGCACCCTCCTGGATTTAGTGGAACCCTTCTTTCTTTGAGGTATACACCTCTGCTGGGCCTCTATTACTGTTGTTTTAAGCAGCCTCCATGCACTCTGGAGAGACTGGACTCTTTTTACCCTCCCTTTCAACCTCCTTCTAACCAGCCTCCTCATTTGGGGGAAGTCCGCCCGTCGGAAGTCAAGGGTTAGAGATTTGCCTGGTATTCTTCCCCCAACGTGCATGTCAAAACGGATCGCAGCATGATCACTGTTCCCCAATGGCTCAGTAACGTTTACATCTCTAACCAGGTCCTGCATACCGCACAATATTAAATCCTGAGTCACCTGTCCTCTGGTGGGCTCCGTGACTAGCTGCTCTAAGCCACAGTCATTTAGCACGTCAAGAAATCCGGTTTCCTTATCGTGACCAGAACGCAAATTGACCCAGTCAATATGAGAATAATTGAAGTCCCCCATGATTACAACCCTGTCCCTCCTTGTCACCTCCCTGATCTGTTTCCTCATTTCAAGGTCCCCATCCGATTTCTGGTCTGGAGGACGATAGCACGCCCCCAGTATTACATCGCTGCACAAGCCTGGTAATTTAACCCACAGAGATTCTATGGTGGAGTCAGACCCACCTTCAATCTCTACTTTGCTGGATTCTATCCCTTCCTTAACATAAACGGCCACCCCACCTCCAACATGTCCCTGCCTATCCCTCCTGTAGAGTTTATAGCCCGGGATTGCGGTATCCCACTGATTCTCCGCATTCCACCAGGTTTCTGTTATGCCCACTATGTCAATGTTTTCCCTTGTCACCAGACATTCCAGTTCTCCCACCTTTGCTCGTAGACTTTGGGCATTCGCATAAAAGCATTTATACACGGAATGCCCCAGGATGGGCTGCTTATTCGCTCCTTTGTCCCCGCATCCTCTCATTGTGCCAAACCGTCTATCACATCCCATCACGCTACCTTTCCCAATGTCTTCTCCTACTCTGCCTTTGTCTTGTTGTTCTCTAACCTCCCCATCCTCATCCCATAGGGATGAGGAGTCCCGAACCAGATGCCCCTCGGCTCCTGTTGGCCTTCCCCCAGGGATCAGTTTAAAAGCTGCTCTGCCACCTTTTTAATGTTATGCGCCAGCAGTCTGGTTCCATTCTGGTTCAAGTGGAGCCCGTCCCTCTTGTACAGGCCCCGCTTGTCCCAAAACGTTCCCCAGTGCCTAACGAATCTAAACCCCTCCTCCCTACACCACCGTCTCATCCACGCATTGAGACCCCTGATCTCCGCCTGCCTAGCTGGCCCTGCGCGTGGAACAGGTAGCACTTCAGAGAACGCTACCTTTGAGGTCCTGGCTTTCAGCTTCCTGCCTAAAAGCCTAAATTTGGCCTCCAGGACCTCCCAGCTACACTTGCCCACGTCGTTGGTGCCGACATGCACCACAGCCGCTACCTCTCCCCCAGCACTGTCTACTAGCCTGTCTAGACGAGACGTGATGTCTGCAACCTTCGCACCAGGCAGGTAAGTCACCATGCGGTCCTCACATCCGTCGCAAACCCCCCTCTCTATGTTTCTAATAATCGAATCCCCCACTACAAGAAGCCCCCGACCCCCCTCCCGCTGAGGAGTATCCTGAGTGCGTTCGGATACGGGCCCATCCCCTGGAGAAGGGGTCCCCCCTAGAGGATTGTTTCCCTCCTCTCCAGGATGACGTCCTCCAGTCCCGAGACTTCCCACCCGGGCAGCTGAGGAGCTGCACGCCTGAGGTTGGGACGAAGCCTGATCGTCCCCGGAAGTCTCCCCACGGTCCTCCTCTGCCTGCCTGCGCTTCTCCAGGTTGGCCACCAAGGCTTCAAGGGAGCGGACGCATTCCCTGAGACCCTGGAGCTCCTTGCACCAAAGACACACCCATGACTTATGCCCCAGAGGCATATAATCATACATGTGGCACTCAATGCAGAACACTGGAAATTGACATTGCATTCTGTATGAAATTATGTATTGAATGACATATAACATGATGGTATTATTTTAAAAAAAAAAAAAAACCAAGATTTTCACAATTTTGGCCAGTAGTGGTGTCACCCCCCCTTGAGTGCGTCACCTGGTGCAGCCCGCACACTCCAAGTGACACTACTGGGGAACATTCTTTTGTTATATATACATGTCATTTCTGCTTTGCATATTTTTCTATAGTCTTGTGATAAAAAGTATGCTGCTTTGGGGGGAGAAGGTATGGTTGTCAAAACCAGCTGATTATTTTCTTTGCTAGGAAGCTTGTTATTCATACTAAATATCTCTTTGCACAGCTCCCCCAGCCTGTGCCAGTAGTGGGGAAAAGTTGCTCTTTAAGCACAAAACCCAAGAATAAGGGCCAGCTCAATACCTCCCAGTGCTTAAGGATGTGCCAAATGCTACTTCTTTACCAAATAGTGTGTCAGCTTCTCCTGCTCCCTAGATTTGAAAAGCCAGGGGAAAATGAAATGGGCAGAAACTTGGAGAAAAAGTGATGAGCTGAAGGGTCTCTTTATCTAGTCCAGGGGTGTCAATTTCATACCACAGGCTGAATAGCATTCATGGTGCCTACTGAGGGCAGGAAGTGATGTCATTAAGTAGGTGATGATCAGAAATAAACACTTTGTTCTCCTCTAGAAACTCATCAGCTGCAAATGACAGAAGAGAAAATATGCTAAACTTGATTATATTTTCAAGACATGGGAGAGCCCAGTTTTTCAGGCCAACCTTTCAGTAGGGCCACTTCTGCCAAGAAAATCAATTTGCAGCTCAGAGCTGAGGGGTGCTCTGTGAAGTGTCGGCTTAGCAGAAGCAGCACTGCTGAAAGGATAGCCCGCATAATAATTGGGCTCCCCCAGAGCCTTGGCAGCATTTCCTTCTCTCACCCTCTTGGTCTGCCCCTTCTTCTGTAGCAATTTTGCCTCCTTCTGTCTTTCCCTCCTATTGTCTCGGCAGAAGTGATGTTCTTGAAAGGGCAACTCTGGAAGAACCCAATTTTCATGTGGGTACCCCTTTCAGAAGCACCATTTCTGTTGAGGCATCACTGCTGAAAGAGCATAACTGGGCTCTTCCAGTGCCACCCTTTAAGCAGCACCACTTCTGCCAAGTGACTTGGCACTTCTCAGCTCAGTGACTAAGAGCAGCTAATCACAATGCTAGGAGAGCTCAATTATTACATGGGCCTGATAAAGAGGTTCCACAGACCAGATATGGACTGCAGGCCATGTGTTTGAAGCTCCTGATCTAGTCTTTATCCTAGTGTTATCTGGGAGATGTACTCCATTTTTCCTAGGCACAAAATGCAACACTTCAGCACAGGAGTGGGCAAACCCTGGCCTGCAGGCCATTTGTGGCCCACAGGTACCCCTCCCAATTTGGCAGAGAGCCTTTAGTCTCCAATGAGCCTCTGGCCCATCGCAGACTGTTGAAGCCTGTGCTGGCCTGCAACTACTTATGATTCCCTGTGTTTCTGGCTTGGTCTGTATGTTTTCACTGTGCAAGAGGTGTGTGGCAAACAGTTCATTGTTCTCATGTGGTTTTACAAGACTGTATTATAGTTTTCATTTATATTATAAATAAAGCTCAGAAAAATTCATTTATTCATATAAGCTCCATCTCTAATGTATTCATTTGTGTAAATTTATTCAAATTTGAAATGTAAATTCATTCTTTTTTTCCAGCCCTCCTGCTGGATGATGTGGCCCTCCTGCCAAATTTTTGCCCATCTCTGCTTTAGCAGCTCAGATGTTGCTTCTCAAGCATAGTACCATACATGTACTGCTGTATAAATGGGAAAGCAAAATGTGCCATTACTTCTAACAAATGATTGCATAGAAAGAACACAGAAATGGTTCTGGGTTTGTCCTTGAATTGCAAAACACGTAGAAGCTGAAAAATAGGTATAATTCAGGTACAGATAAATATATACATTTCTCTGCTTCACGATCTATAGTTTAGCATTTGCTGAAATGTTATACTTGCAGAACTTCCATCTTTCTTTTTGTATTCTGATATAATTATGCCATAAACAGGTTTAAAGGAGAATATATATATATATATATATATATATATATATATATATATATATATATATATATATATATATATAATTTCATGTACAACTATGGATAAGGAGGCACCAAGGAATGGAAAGTTAATAATAACAATTGGAATCCCTGATGCTTAGCTAGCTCTACTAAGTCTAAGAGAAGTATGGGGGCATGGTGTAAGAGACCACACTTCATTAGAAACTAACAGCTCAATCCTAGCCTTTCACCCATCATAGCATATAGCAGTGCCAAAATGGGCTGATCTATATGCTATGGGGCGGGGGCAATTGGGTAGCTTTGGAGGAGAAAGGAAAAATATTTTCCCATAGCCTTGCATAAGCCTTACTATCTCCAATGGGTCTTTATGGACCTGAGCCAGCTCTTTAGCCAGGTGCCACCCCTCCTGCCTCTATCAGCCCTCCCCCATTACACCCCATCCTGCCTCTCTCTGATCTGCTTTCCCCATTGGTTTACTTGAGTTGGCAGGCCTTCCTCACCCTGCCATCATGTGTGGGGGCGGTCCAGCCACTCTGACGGCAGTCCAGAATCTCGCAGCTCCATGCACTTCTGGAACATGCTTTACAACTACATAAAGCACATTTTGCTGCCGCCCACTGATGCAGCGATGCCAAAGTGGCTACTATTGCAACGTGCAGTGGGGCAGTTGTGAAGGTCTCCTATAGGTAAGGGAACATTCATTCCCTTGCCCTAGGATAAGCCATCCTGCAGGGGGCAGTTGCGAAGTTCTTCTATGGGTAAGGGAACATTCATTCCCTTACCCTAGGATAAGCCTCTGCATTGTGATGAGGTCTACTCAGACCTATGCTAATTAATTCACTGGTGTATGTCTGCATTAACCCATGCTATGGGACTGGGTTCAGGAAAGGGGCTAGGATACGGCAGCCATTGCTGCCGCAAAAATGCCCTCTTCCTGGATCCACCCTCCTCCCATAGTGTCACCTCCTTGGTCCAGCTTCTCCCTGACCCTGTCACTGCCTTGTTCTGTCCTCCTCCACTCCTACCCCACTGCTTTAAAGTGCTATTTGGTTTTGTCAAAACCAGATGTGTGTGAGACATCCAGCTTTATTTAAAGAGACAGTGTGAATGAAGGGGCTTCTTCATCTGTACTGTCCCTGTAATAAAAACCAGAAATCTTGCACTTCTGGCCTTATGAAGCTGCCTTGTAGTGAGTCAGATCATTCATTCATCTAGCAGAGTATTGTCCAAAATGATGGGTAGCAGCTCTCCAGAATTTCACACAGTGGTTGTTCTCAGCCCCACCTGGTGATGCCTTGAAAAATAGTTTTACTTCCCAACATTGCAGAAAACTGCAAAACAATTTTATTTTGCATAGTCTTCCATTGGATCATACACATTCTGATAGTCATGTGAGTCACTGTCTGGGCACTGTTCCATGTATACAACCTGCTTCTTTTATGCTGTGAAACCATTATTTTGTTCATTCAAAAAGATGAGGACCACTGGGGCATGAAGAGAACTGTACATGATCATGCAATTACTGGACTTTCAGATGTGGAGTTTCCTTTCTCAGTCCTTTCTGAGGTAAAACATGAACTCCTTGCCATTGCTGGATGGGATCCAGGGCAGGCCATGTCAGGTAAATACAGTAGCTAGTTCAGACTAGCACAGCTTCATTCACTCACACCCACTTAGAATTAATGAGTCACTGTTAATTAAATGCAAGGCAAGATTAGACTGCACAGAGCAGGGGTTAGCATGGAAAGTCACACAGGAGGGATTTAGGGCCAAACCAGTGCACGCTTCCAACCAGAAACAATTCTTTTTCTCTCATAAGTGGATGTACAGGATGGAACGTGGGGAATCCGGGTAGGAACTTGGGCAGGCAGGGAAGGAGCTATTTGTGTTCCCCACACACCATTTTCATCCTGAAAATCACCCCCTGATGTGGCCATTTCTTCAACAAGTCAAGTAGTATAAAACTCTTCCCAAATCCTCATTCCCCCTAGACTTCCCCCTCATTCCACCTCAGAATGCCAGATGCAAGGGAGGGCACCAGGATGCAGGTCTCTTGTTGTCTTGTGTGCTCCCTGAGACATCTGGTGGGCCACTGTGAGATACAGGAAGCTGGAATAGATGGGCCCTAGGCCTGATACAACAGAGCTCTTAGGACTTCCTCCTAGAAAACACCCAGGCTTTCTTGTTTCACTTCCCATTTCTCCCCTTTCCCCACCCCCCTCAAACCCATCCTGTGTTACTGGATGTGAAATACATGCAACATGTGAAATATGTGTAATCTGTAAAATAACATGCGCATAGAAGAAATCAACTGCATGTGCAAAGACCTAGTGCAGTGGCTAGTGGCACAGTTCAGTGGAATGAAAGGGGGGGAGGTTAGGTTAAAGTGCAACAATCAGTCACTTTTGTTATGGGATAATAGTGGAGAAGGGTGATAAAAAACCAGCAATGCAGTGCACAGCAGTTTTTCATACAACTGTACCCTAAATGTCACCAGTCTCTAGATAGAAAAGAAAGTGGAAATCCTTACAAGGAAGGGGGCATGTAATGATGCAAGAGAAAGAAGGGCTGAACCTTTGTTCTCTGTAGTCTGAACTGGGGCTACAGGCAAGGAGTCCGCTCCTTAGGAGGGCATGAAAGCACTTCACTCTCTGGGGGTGGGAGAAACTTGTCTCTCCCACTGCCTGATCGCTCCTAACCAATATCCCAAGGCTCTGAGAGGGGTTTGGGGGGGATCACCCTTGATCTTGGAGTTCTTGATGGATGCAAGTATTGGAGTGGCAGCTTACAAAAGGGAAAGCAACTCAGTGAACATTTGTGCTGGGGTTCCGGAGGAGTGCTGAGGGAAGGAAGCAGAGAAGAAGGGAGGAATGGATTGATTTGGTACCTGTCCTGGGTGTCACTTGGCATGCCGTTTCTTGGCTAGTGGTGCAAATGGGGATGTTTGCCATCCAGCAGGTCCATGAGTGATAGCACCAGCAGTTAAGCTAGGGGATGATGGACATGAGAAGACAGGAGGGATCTATGACTCCGTTTTTTTGTATCTTAAATTCACAAAGGGGAGCCTCTATGAATTATGGATGAAAACATAATTCATCCCCTATGTTTAATTCATAGGGGATGAATTAAACACAAACCTTTTGTTTCTGGAGGGTCTTTGATGGTCCATCCCCAGCTCAAGATGTGTGCCTGAATGGTTTTGCACTTTGCCAAGGAGCAGTGGTTCCCAAATTTTTTTGACTGGCAGCTCCCTTGACCTACTGGGCCATTGGCAACAGATCCCCATTATGGCTGCAATCCTATACATTGTATAGGGCAGAGTGTATTTTGCAAGGATTCCACAACTCCCCTGGTTGGTTTCCGTGGCTCACCAGGGAGCCCAGCTCACAGTTTGGGAACAACTGCTCTAGAGGCTCATACATCAATTAGCATACAACTCTTGATTGAATTTGCTCATAGATTTGATGAGAAAGTGCGAAAAGCAATGAGAAATACTGCTTTTCTGTTGCTAACAACTTTGTTTATGCCAAGTAAACTCCTAGAATGTGACTTGCTGAAAGGTTTAGATCTGCTGTGCCAGCAAGGCGCCAGCAGTCTCTGAATTTTCTGACAGAAACAAAGGCACAAGATGGCGACACAGGTATTTTGCCTCTTCATAATGGCAACCCTCCGCCCATTTTCTGAATTCTCTTTTTCTGTTGTCTCTTCAGTCTGGTCATTCTCCCCTCTTGCTTAGTTGTCTTGTCACAATGGCTTCTGGTACATTGCTTTCTGCCTCTTCATAATGGAAATTTATTTGATCATGAATTTAAAATACTAGGGGCGCGGTCCTAACCAACCTTCCAGCACGGATATAGCTGTGCCATTGTGGCATGCAGTGCATCCTGCAGTGGGGAGGCAGTCAAGGGGGTCTCCTCAAGGTAAGGACATGTTTGTTACCTTACCTTGGGGCTGCATTGCAGCTAGGCCAGTGCTAGAAAGTTGGTTAGGTTGGTTAAGCTTGTCTATCTTAATTGGAGGGTTATAGAGGTTTCTCCATAAGTATTCAAATTGATTTAAAATATGGGAATATGTACTAAGAATAATTATTTTGCTTATGTTGTTTTTTAATGTTCAGATAATCAAAATAAAGATCAATATAAAGAATATTTTTAAAGACCAATCGGTTGGTGAATAAATATTTCCAAAAATTATATAATTTTAATTATGGTAATTTGCACCCACTTTCACTCTCAGAAGTGTCCTGTTTTGGATGATATATGGGTCACACTAGCTATGGACTACTTTCTGAATACCAGATGCAGGGGAGCAAAGGTGGGAAAAATGTATGCTTAGCCAATTCGGAGCATAGGAACATAAGAACATAAGAACATATCCTGTGATCGGTGGCATGGAGCCGTGTTGCTGACCACAGTCGCAAACGTGCCATAAGGCACATTTGCGGGGCTCACCGCCAGCCTCCTACTAGCCCAGCCCTTGGCAGTCTCCTGGACACAGAGCAGTGGAATGGGAAGCAGGGGCGTGGACGGGGGCGGAGAGGAGGCATTCCAGGAAGGGGGGAGGCCAGCGGGGGTGGAGAGAGGGTGGGAAGGAGGCGTGCCAGGGAGTGAGCATGAGGAGGATCTGCGGAGCTCTGCTCCGCAGGATCCAAGGCACTCGTGGAGGGCTGCGCGCCCTACACGAGCGCCTTTTCCTAGGTAAAGCGCCTTTACCTTTGCTAGGTAAAGTGAGTAGCCCCATTGCGGGACTGCTTACCTTACTCGGGGGAAGGGGACGAATGTCCCCTTCTCCCAAGTTGCCTCCTGCAGTAGCGCTGGAGGTGCAGGATTTGGCGGCAGCCCTTCTTGGTGCCACCGAGCCTGGGCACTCTGGGCAGCTCAGGATTGGGCTGCCCGGCTTCTGCTGACAGAGTTTGTGCTTAAGTTCAGTGGGCACAATCCACCCACCGTATATGGGAGCCTAATGAGAACTTGATAGTTCTCTGGGTTCTTCTCTCTCCCAGAAATTTTTCTGGGACTACAAAAAGGGAAATTGTCATGCACCCTGGAAGAGAGGCTTATTGCTAGGTATGGTGTAATCCAGGTTAACTATGCAAGCCAATTACATCTGAAATAGAAACTCACCAAAGATCTCTGTGTCTTTTGTGGCAGACAATCTTATAAATGAGACAAGAAGAAAAGATTAATTAACATGGATGGAATAAGAAGCTAACTGTAGAACATCCAAAAAGAATAGAACAGTGGGACACAGGGCATAGGTACAGAATTTATAGTTAAGGCTGGTACATGATGAGAGGAAATTAATCATACTGCTGCAAAAATGGTCTGAGCATGTAACCAAGCAACTGTACAGAAATTCATTTTAATCTTTTGTCCTTCATATTCACACAATATTGCTTTTTTATGTAACCAAGAACTCTCTATTTTTCTTGTCCAATGAAATGGAATACACTTGCCCCTGAAAATACTGAATATTTGTTAAAGCTGCCTCACTATACTGAATATAAACTTAATTAGTAAACCTACATGTAGCTTCTGAGCAGATTTTTTTTGTTTCACATTCATTTATTCTGGTTCCCGAGACTGCAAACAACCTAGTACCTGTGAATATCTCATCATTATCCCCTACCCCACTATGGACAATTCTGGCTTGTGTATGGCTTGTTCACACACAAGACAATACACTGATGAGGCAAGAAACCCCACATTACATCATAGTTGCTATCTTCAAACTGGGACCGTAGAAACTTACCATTTGCAGGTGCCATGGAGATGTACATGTTTGTTGAACATTCTTTGCATAGCAATGCATGCATTGCCTTGTCCCTGGGACTGCCAACCACTTCTATGATTTTACTTTGTGGCCTTCATTTTGCATGTTTTCTGGAAGTGATGTGAGGCAACTTTTCCCCTAGGGGCTGGGGATAAGAATAGGCCCTCAGCTTGGCTGTACTTGTCGTAAGAGGCGACTAAACAGCCACCGGGTAGATGGGACTCCTTAGCCTGGGAAGGCAGCTCATCTGAGAGAAGGAAAACTCTGATCCCAAACCTCCACTGCCTTGTGGCTACATCCAGTTATGGAAAAGGCTTCAGGAGTCAACCTCGAGGCAAAATCCGGAGCCGGAGTCCCTAAGGCAGTTCATGGCTGAACACAGTCACGTTCTGGCAACTCCTGCGACGCCGCTGGAACCAACCGTATTGGCTTCTGCCTTTCCATTGGACCATTTCAGCGACGTGGAGAGGGGGGATTTGCTGCATGGGTAACAGCCTATCCTCCATACCTACTTTACCCAGGCTTCGCGCACTGGAGAGGACACTCTGTTCCAGAACCACCATTCAGAGCGTGACACCATAGTCTTCCGAGACTGAAGGATGCCAACAACATGAGGCAAAATCATGCCTTCAGTTCTTTGCACATTTTACTGCCTTTCTTTGCTTTCTTTGCCTCCATCATTGCACCGAAAGGCATAGAAATAAACAAAACTTCATTAGTTAATGGTTCCGATTCGTAGGATGCCCAGTCCTGAAGATGTAGCATGCATGGTTATCATTAAGATCCTCTCCCCTCCTGCCTGCAACCCAGCCCTCTCCCCATGCCAGTGCTCCCTGACCCTCCCCTTATCCACCTCACCACCAAATTGTTGGCAGTAGCCCAGGTTCTGCTGGACGGCTGCCCTATAGGGTGGCAACTTTGCAATGCGCCTCAGCCTTGCATGCATTCTCATGTTTTGTGTGGGTTGCGTTTCTGTTCTGCTTTTTTACTTCTCAAGATGGAACCTATTCATTTTGTTTGCCACTTAACTCCCCATTCAAACGGGATGTTAGGAGCCCTGAGGCTTTCCCTATGAATGAAGTTAGCTGATTTGGGGGGGGGGGGGAGGGAACCTTTATTTTCCTTTTGAAAACGGGACTTTTGGGCATCTCTTTTCAGTGATCCAGACCTGTCCTCACTAATATATCAAAACAGAGTGACAAGAAGAAAGGACATTTCTGAAGAGAGGACTCTTGCCTCATTCATAGATTGGACATTGTGAAGTTCTCAACAAGGGGCACTAAAAGGAGAGAATCAGGAACAAGTGCTCACCCTTGCTCAAATCAAAGGGGGGCAGAGAGGGACAAGTCCCCTTACATTTTGGAATTGCCACCTTACCTATTGTTTTTAGAAGACTGTGGATGGATTTTATTTGGTTGAAATTGGGGGTGTCAGGAGAGATAAGAAAATTTTTACTTACCTCCTCATACATCAATTTCATACATCAAGACTTGCAAATTGCATGAAGGGCTCCCCCACCCCCATCACTCTGAACACTGCGTGTAATCCTCTTCCCCACACCAGTTCTGCCCTCCAAACATCACTCCTAATGAGCCTCCACCCAGAGTGCCCGCCACCCATCTAATTCCCCTTTATTTTAGCAAAAGTGGGTCTGACAGCATGCGTTTGCCCTGATAAGAGTCAAGTCAACTCAGCAAAAAAAGGGAGATGAAAGCCAGACGTAGAAATCAAAAGAGAATGGCAGTGGGAACTGACAGAAATTTCCACTTGCCAGTGGGCATGCAGAACATTTTGACAGAGCTCAAAGTTGTGAAACAGCAATGATTGCAGCTGCTGGGAAGCACCAAAGCCCAGGAGGCATGCCTGTGCTTCTGAAGATCTGTGGTTGCAAAACCTCAGGTGAGGCCTGGCCTTGCATCTTCTCCCGCAGAAGGCATGAAGCTGCGGAGGGAGCAGGAATTCAGGAGTAACAGCACGTATTTTGAGTGTGGGGAAATAAGAAGCTCCCTGATCACAGTGGGGCAGGCTTGTATTTTTACTTGTTTCAGGCTGGCCTGCTCTTAAATCTCAGCTATAAATTGGATTAGCTGAAAGTGAGGAAAGAGACACACAGATAAGGAAGATAAGAATTAATACACAGCTGGAGCCAGAGGGGGGGCATCTGGGGGCTTGTGCTTCAAGGAAGATAAGAATTAGTATACAGCTGGAGCCACAGGGGGGCATCTAGGGCCTTGCCCTTCTCAGGGATATTCCAGTCGACTCACAGAATCTTCTTCAAGTAAGTCTTCTTGAGAAGATAAAAGAAAAAGTGCTGAGGCAGAATTCTAGTGAACCCTTTACTAAGAAGAAAGAAGTGTTCCCACCTTCCAGTGTTCTAGCCAATGAGTCTGAAGACATGAGGATAATTGACAATCACAAGGCCCTTATTTGTTAAATTGTATAAAGTTTAACTTAGATAATACTTAATCATATTCAGTTATCTATATTTATGTTCTGATTCACACATTTTGCTTCCTTAAACGTTACACCAATTCCTGGGTATATTTGGGGTGCCAATTCAAAAAATGGCCTCCGTTTTGCCCCATCATGTCTAGTTTTGGAGACATGGCATAGCCTCTTTAGTGAATGGTTCAAGCAGCTTCCTCATGAGGAAGCCTACACCATGGCTTCCTCATGAGGAAGCTGCTTGAACCATTCACTAATGAGGCTATACTTTATTTCCAAAACTAGATGTGACAGGGCAAAACAGATGCCATTTTTGGAATCAGCACCCCAAATTCATATCAAACCACCATAAAGTTTGGGAAAAACTTTTCTGACCCTCAATTTTATAGGCCTGTATTATTTGTCAATGACTCTCCTCAGGCCTAGTTGGCAACCTTCAGTCTCGAGAAATTATGGTATCGTTCTCTGAATGGTGGTTCTGGAACAGCGTCTAGTGTGGCTGAAAAGGCCGATTCGGGAGTGACAATCCCTTCCACACTGGGAGCAAGTGCAGTCTGTCCCTGGTCTGTCTCCCTGGCTATGGGCCTTCCTTCTTTGCCACTTTGCCTCAGTCTGTTGGCCAAGTGTCTCTTCAAACTGGGAAAGGCCATGCTGCACAGCCTGCCTCCAAGCAGGCCGCTCAGAGGCCAGGGTTTCCCACCTGTTGAGGTCCACTCCTAAGGCCTTCAGATCCCTCTTGAAGATGTCCTTGTATTGCAGCTGTGGTCTACCTGTGGGGCGCTTTCCTTGCACGAGTTCTCCATAGAGGAGATCCTTTGGGATCCGGCCATCATCCATTCTCACGACATGACCGAGCCAACGCAGGTGTCTCTGTTTCAGCAGTGCATATATGATAGGGATTCCAGCTCGTTCCAGGACTGTGTTGTTTGGAACTTTGTCCTGCCAGGTGATGCCGAGAATGCGTTGGAGGCAGCACATGTGGAAAGCATTCAGTTTTCTCTCCTGTTGTGAGCGAAGAGTCCATGACTCGCTGCAGTACAGAAGTGTACTCAGGACACAAGCTCTGTAGACCTGGATCTTGGTATGTTCCGTCAGCCTCTTGTTGGACCAGACTCTCTTTGTGAGTCTGGAAAACGTGGTAGCTGCTTTACCAATGCTACCATCTAACGATGCGTTTGTTTAGCTCGGTAAACAAGGGGACTTCCACTAAAATTGAGTGTTGGGAGAGTTAGAACAGACAAAAGAAAATATTTCTTTACTCAGCGTGTGGTTGGTCTGTGGAACTCTTTGCCACAGGATGTGGTGATGGCGACTGGCCTGGACGCCTTTAAAAGGGGATTGGACAAGTTTCTGGAGGAAAAATCCATTACGGGGTACAAGCCATGATGTGTATGTGCAACCTCCTGATTTTAGAAATGGGCTATGTCAGAATGCCAGATGCAAGGGAGGGCACCAGGATGCAGGTCTCTTGTTATCTGGTGTGCTCCTTGGGGCATTTGGTGGGCTGCTGTGAGATACAGGAAGCTGGACTAGATGGGCCTATAGCCTGATCCAGTGGGGCTGTTCTTATGTTCTTATGTTTATCTCACTACTGTTTTTATGATATGTGTTAATATGCTTTTATCTGTTTTTAAATTATGTTTTTAATCTGTTTTAACTTGTAAGCCACCTTGAGTCCCTTTGGGGAGAAAGGTGGGGTAAAAATAAAGTTGTTGTTGTTGTTGTTGTTGTTGTTGTTGTTGTTGTTGTTATTATTATTATTGTTATGTCATAGGGGGGAGTTAAAAATTTTCCTGCTTGATGATGTTACTTCCAGCCATGACATCATGGCTAGGTTAATGACGTCACTTCTGGTGGGTCCTGACAGATTGTCATTCTAGAAAGTGGGTCTTGGTGCAAAGAAGTTTGAGAACCACTGCTCTAGTAGTCAACATAGACTTTTGCATTCACAATGTAACAACCAATTTAAGAGGGGAGATTTACGCCTCAGACAGATTTAAGCTGGCAAAGAACTATTTTTGAGACAATCAGCCTCCCCAACTGGTAAACAAGAGAATCACTACTGCACTTACACTACTGCACTTACTCACTTACTGCTCACTTACACTACTGCAGCAGCTACCACAGGGGTAGTCATCTTTGAGACTAACAAATTTTGGATTAAGCTTTTATGGGCTAGTGCCCACTTCATTAGATGCATCTTCAGTTGGCAGGTCTGGTTGTGTGTGCATGTGTATATATACACATCTACACACATGATTACACCTGTAAATGCTGTAGTCAAAAGCCAAACCCTATTATAGTTTGAGCTATACACTGCTTCCTGTTTTCTCTTGAAAGCAGGCCCTGGCTAAGAGAATTCTCAGCTCACTGTAATATTGCAATATTGAGGCAATATATGAGAGAGCTTGAGCACTTTCATGAGCGTTTCCAATCCCGTTTGTCCCCAAAATATTTACAGGTAGCAGAAAGAGAAAATGCAGAAATCCTTCCTGTACCAATCATGTAAATTCGTATTAATATATTCTTTGATCTCTTTGAGACCTGATCCTCACCAGACGCTCCAGCCTTCCCAGCATCAAGATCACACGCAGTTATCATGGTGCTGCCTGCGACACTGACCACTCCCTGGTGTGCAGCAGAGTGAAACTGCAAACAAAGCGACTGTATCACACGAAAAAGGAAGGAAGACCTCGCATTGATACCAGCAAGACCCGGGATCAGAGAAAAGTGGAGGAATTTGCACAAGCGCTTGAGGAATCTCTTCCAGGCCCGGCCGACGCAAACGCATCCAACAGATGGGAACATTTCAAGAATACCGTTTACAACACCGCCTTGTCCATATTCGGCAAGAAGACCAACAAGGCGGCAGACTGGTTTGAAGCCCACTCTGAGGAGTTGACACCAGTCATTGAGGAAAAGAGGAGAGCTCAAGCAGCATACAAGGCCTGTCCCAGTGAGTGCAACCTGCAGGTCCTCTGAACTGCTCGCAGCAAAGTCCAACAGACTGCCAGGAGATGTGCTAACGACTACTGGCTCCAGCTCTGTTCCGAGATACAGATAGCAGCTGACACGGGCAACATCAAGGGGATGTATGATGGTATCAAGCAGGCCCTAGGTCCAACACAGAAGAAAATTGCCCCTCTGAAGTCTGCCACAGGCGAGGTCATCCAGGATCGGGCGCAGCAGATGGAACGCTGGGTGCAGCACTACTCTGAGCTATATTCCAGAGAAAATGTAGTCACCGAAGAAGCACTGAACAACATTGAGTGCCTGCCTGTGCTGGAAGAGCTTGACAGTGAACCAACCCTAGAAGAACTTCACGTGGCCCTGGACTCCCTTGCCTTTGGCAAGGCACCTGGAAAAGACAGCATCCCTGCTGAAGTCCTAAAATGCTGCAAAGAGATCATCGTCACTGAGCTGCATGAAATCCTCTGTCTCTGCTGGAGAGAAGGTGGAGTACCTCAAGACATGAGGGATGCAAACATCATCACGCTGTACAAGAACAAAGGCGACAGGGGTGACTGCAACAACTACCGCGGCATCTCTCTCCTTAGCGTTGTAGGAAAGCTGTTTGCCCGAGTTGTACTAAAGAGGCTCCAGGTACTTGCAGAGAGCGTCTATCCAGAATCGCAGTGTGGATTCCGAGCCAACAGGTCCACCACTGATATGGTATTCTCCCTTAGACAACTGCAGGAGAAATGCAGGGAACAACGACAGCCACTCTTTATAGCCTTCATAGATCTCACAAAGGCTTTCGACCTGGTCAGCAGAGACGGCCTCTTCAAGATTCTCCCCAAGATTGGATGTCCACCCAGGCTCCTCAGCATCATCAGATCTTTCCACAAGGACATGAAGGGCACTGTTGTCTTCGATGGCTCCACATCAGACCCTTTTGACATCCGAAGCGGAGTGAAGCAGGGCTGTGTTCTTGCACCAACCTTGTTTGGGATTTTCTTCGCTGTCCTGCTGAAGCAGGCCTTTGGAACTGCAACAGAAGGCATCTATCTCCGGACCAGAACAGACGGAAAGCTCTTCAACCTCTCCAGACTGAGAGCAAAATCCAAAGTCCAGCTGAAATGTCTGCGTGACTTCCTCTTTGCCGACGATGCAGCTGTCACTACCCACTCTGCCAAAGATCTCCAGCAGCTCATGGATCGTTTTAGCAAGGCCTGCCAAGATTTTGGACTGACAATCAGCCTGAAGAAAACACAGGTCATGGTTCAGGATGTGGACTCACCTCCCTGCATTACAATCTCTGAGCATGAACTGGAGGTTGTCCATGACTTTGTGTACCTTGGCTCAACGATCTCCAACACTCATTCTCTCGATACCGAGCTAAACAAACGCATCGGTAAAGCAGCTACCACGTTTTCCAGACTCACAAAGAGAGTCTGGTCCAACAAGAAGCTGACGGAACATACCAAGATCCAGGTCTACAGAGCTTGCGTCCTGAGTACACTTCTGTACTGCAGCGAGTCATGGACTCTTCGCTCACAACAGGAGAGGAAACTGAGCGCTTTCCACATGCGCTGCCTCCGACGCATCCTCGGCATCACCTGGCAGGACAAAGTTCCAAACAACACAGTCCTGGAACGTGCTGGAATCCCTAGCATGTATTCACTGCTGAAACAGAGACGCCTGCGTTGGCTTGGTCATGTCGTGAGAATGGATGATGGCCGGATCCCAAAGGATCTCCTCTATGGAGAACTCGTGCAAGGAAAGCGCCCTACAGGTAGACCACAGCTGCGATACAAGGACATCTGCAAGAGGGATCTGAAGGCCTTAGGGATGGACCTCAACAAGTGGGAAACCCTGGCCTCTGAGTGGCCCGCTTGGAGGCAGGCTGTGCAGCATGGCCTTTCCCAGTTTGAAGAGACACTTTGCCAACAGTCTGAGGCTAAGAGGCAAAGAAGGAAGGCCCATAGCCAGGGAGACAGACCAGGGACAGACTGCACTTGCTCCCGGTGTGGAAGGGATTGTCACTCCCGGATTGGCCTTTTCAGCCACACTAGACGCTGTGCCAGAACCACCTTTCAGAGCGCGATACCATAGTCTTTCGAGACTGAAGGTTGCCAATACTATATTCTTTGATACATGCTCATGCAAAATAATACACAATTTGCACATAGTTTAAGGTTTTGATCTGAATAGTAATAATTTGTCCTTGATCTCATCTTCCTGTGAGAGATTTTTATTCAATGATCCATTTATGCATTGTGGTTTTTGTATTAATATCTGGTTAATGTGAATATCATAGTGATTTCAGAATAATCTTTGGATAGAATGTGAAAAGTGTATTTACTATTTATTCGGTTTTTTAAAAATTATGTCCTGGGTCCCAAGTTAATTCTAAAAAAGTTCTAAGTACCATTATGGCCATCTTTATACTATAATTAATTTTAGAATTAATGGGTCCCAGGACAAAATTAATTAATGTACTGCTGAAGGACGCATGGACACATACATATAGTATTGACAAGATACGTACATCTTTTCTCTTTCATTCGCATTCCAATGTCAGTTTAGATGAAGGTATTTTATATTTCGTCTCCTCAACGACACTTGGTGTCCATGTTATTGATGAATAATGGTAGGTGACATGATTGTACAATATATTTTTGGCAGAAAATTGTTCATATCAGTTGTCATAACCTTGTGAATTTGCACTTCATTCGTTCCAGGCACTTCAGTGGGAGTGAAATGGGAGGGGTGGCTTCTCACTGGAGTGCAAAACGTTGAGTCTAGGGCACTTCTGTACAAAGATAGCAAGCCTTCATAACAATAATTAGTCAACTTTCACCTTTAAAATATGGCATCAGAGCATAAATATAGTGTTCACACAGTCTGTGAACACCCTGTTAGTGGATGATTTGGGACAGATTATGAGCAGGTATTAATTAATGTCATCCTGGCTGTTTATGTACACTAGTAACATGTCCTTCTATGATAGATGAAGAAACGTCTTTCGATAAAGGATGAAAACATCTGATAGTGTCATTCTGACTGAAGGATTACAGTATTTTTTCCTCTTCTCATTGAAAGTGATATATATGAAGTATGCACACATTGGGTTGCTTCAAAGGTTCCAATCCTGCAGAGGAAGGCACAAACCCTCCCTGAGGATGTTCCTTTGGATTGACCCATGCTCTTAAAATTTTCCAGCTGTTTCAGGCCCCAGTCTTTTCCCCAAATATCCTACATGATGCAGCCACACTACCATTACATGCATTGCTTTGGTGGGGGCAACCAGATGAGCATCCCTTCTGGGTTGCTCTCTCTGCCCGGAATGGCTCTGAAAGTGAGGGGGAGGGACAGTCTATAGGATCATTGAGGAGCCCTGGAAAACCTAGCGCACCCCCAACCACCCCTGAATGCTTCTGGACAGAGCAGTCGAATTTGATCAATTGTGTCAAAAATGCGGAGGTTTAGGAAGTTAATAGAATGTCTGTCTCCAAACATGGACAAAGTTCTAACTGAAGTGACTCTAGGTAATGAACTTCAGAAATGCATTACTTACCTAATATGCAAAGTATTCCTTTGATTGGACAACATGACAACGCATGACATGACAAACTAGTTGGCTTTGTTTGCATTCAAGTTGATAGGTGTCTTTTAGCAGCTAGAGACAAAGACTGATATATCTTTGTCATTTTGCATACAGTCTGAGTCATTATTTTATCAAAACTACACTGTGGTCAGGGACTAGGCTTTCCTATGAAGGTGATTGATGTGCCTAACTGATGGTTCCAGAAATAGCTCTTCTTATGGAGCAAGAGTAACGTTTCTCTCTCCATTGTGAGATACTGAGCCTTTGAAATACTTTCAAGCATGAGCTAGTTTTAAGATGACTTCTGGTTATCTTTAAAAGTCATGCTCAGATACCCAGGTTTATTTCTTCTAGGAAACTGAGGCCTGGACCAAAGCAAAATTAACAACATATGAAAACTCAGCCTGTGTAGTCAAACTTCGTTCACAGCCTTGAATTTACTACAAAATGTTCTGCATGGTTTAAAAAGCTGAAAGCACAAAATGAAGCTCAGATTCTTTGAGTCCTTCAAACCAAATGATGGTTCTGTCATGCCAGATCTATACCAATGAAGCTGTTCTCTTAGTTCTGATACATGGACCATGAACACATTAGTTCCCCTTTTCGGTCATTTATGTTCAACAGGGGTAAATGACGGGAGTATCTATAATGTCATTATTTGGATGACAATAAGGGAGAAATTAATTTGATCTGGGAGGGTTATTTCACTTGCACAGTGCATTAAGAGTTAGATTTTCTTGAGAACCTCAGAAGAATGTTGCTGGATTTAATCAAAGGTTTTCTAGTCCCACATCCTCTTTTCACAGTGCCCAACCAGATGCCGCTAAAATGCCCAGAGTCAAGGGTATGCAACACCTCTCCTCCATTGATTCCTCCTCTGCCCCCAGAAATTGGTTTGACTTGCTGGTGGCTTAACTCAGTGACTGAGCACATGTTTTTTTTCATGCAGGAGGTCCTCAGTTCAATCTGTGGCATCTTTATTTAAAAAAAAAAAAAACTTTCAGGAAACAGGGTAGAGAATAACCCTGCCTCAAGCTTCAGAGTTATTGCCAGCGGAATAGACAATGCCAGGCCAGATGGCCTAGCTGACTGACTCACAGCCCAGTCACCTAGTGGCACCTAGGGCTGCAGCAGTGCCAAAATAGCTACTGCAGCATCCTGAGCACACTAGGCAGCCGGTGGCGCCTCCCAAAGCCTCCTCGGGGGAAGGGGACATTTGTCCCCTTCCCCTGAGTAAGGTAAGCAGCCCCACAATGGGGCTACTCAACTCTGTGCCGGCTATTCTGCCAGTGCAGAGTAAAGCAATCCCGTGTCGGGCTGAGGGGCCTGATGTGGGGCTTTAGATCTGGCAGAAGTGAGCTCCACTGGTTCTGCCCATCTCCTGCCTGCCCCCTCCCCACCACACCTTCTCCCCACCCTTCCCTTGCCCTGGAACACCTCTCCTCGTTCCCCTACTGACCTCTCTGCTGCCAGGCACTGACCCAATACGGGCTCGTGCTGGGCCAGCTCTTGTGCTGGTCTGGCACTAACAATTGTAGGCATGCTTTAGGACACGTAAGGATTGGGCAACTTCAGGTTTGGGCCCTCAGAACGCAATCCTACCTTGATCTTCATATGCTGGCCTAGTAGCGTCACAAATGTGCCATAAAGCACGTTCGTGTCTCCTCAAACACTGGCTAGGCCAGTGCAGAGGCCCATGCCAGCCCATGGATGCCAGATCCATTGCTAGAGCAGGTGGCTGAGGGAGGCCGGCACAGGGGGTGGGAAAAGGTGGTAGAAGGGTGGGAAGGGGGGAGGGGCTGTTTTGGGGGGGGCACTGAGCGGATCAGACCTGGGAGGGGGTGGGACCAGCCACAGCACCGCAGGCCGAATCCTAACTCCCCCACTGGCTAATTCAGCGTTACACTGGGCTGCTTGGATTTGTGTCAGCGATTCTGCTGTTACAGATCTGAGTAGCCCCATGGGGTGGCTGGGCTGATAATCAGAATAAGGGGAAAAATATCCTCTTACTCCAAGTTGCACCCCAGCTGGCACCTATCCTGCACTGGATACAGTACAGGTCACTCGGCCTGCCAGTTCCAGTGCAAGTTAGGATTGGGGTATCAGTATAAGGCAGTAGATGAGCGTGAGACTGCATCCTTGTATCTTCCTGAGTCAAAATCAAATTGAGCATGACAGACCGTTTTGACAATTGTGCTCATTGTAATGAATATTGTATTTCATATCTCATTCTGCATGCTTTACCTTTGTTAACTCAAAATGCATTTTTCAGGCTTCAGGGAAAGGAAGCTTTTTTTCTGAAGACTGTTCAGTGACTTATGAACGATCATTCTGAGGCAACAGAGCTAGTAAAACTAAAAACCAATCTTAAACTTTCAAAATTTAAAGAAAGCTGCTCCTTCTTCCTTGAATTTCTGGCAACTGGCAAAAGGACTTAAATTTCTACAACACCATTTCTCTGAAGTCATTGGAAAGAAGTCAATAAAATATTCACAGCAGTACATTGAAGTACCTTGACTAATAGTCCTGAATTTTGACAGTAATTTGAAACCTTGGGAATGTCTTAATTATTAAACCCCTAAGAAGATGATAAAGTAAGGGTACTGTGTCTCACTTCTTATGTTTTAAGATTCTTATTTCTAAGTTGATGATGGTTTTGTTCAGTAATAGGAAAGATAATTCCCTAATTATCATATCTTACAGTCAACTGAAATGAAAAATTTTAAAAAATTATGCTTCCACTGTTGTTTAGGTCCAGATGACAGGTACAAGACACTGGATGCAATCCTATTCTGCGCTGGAACAGGCAAGCTTTTGGCCCCAATTCTGCGCTGGATGCAGCGCCAGCCTCCTGGCTTGCCTGTTCCAGCGCAGGATTCGGGACAAAAGTGGTTCAACCAGAGGGAAGGGGAAACTTTCCCCCTTACCTCTGGGAAAGGCGCCCTTTACCCTATGGGTCTCCTCAGACTTGCACCACCTCATGAGGTGGCGCAAGTCCGAGGAGAGCAGAGCAGCTTGAAGCCACTCTGTTCTCCCCAGGAATGGGGGTTGGGATCTGTTATAACTGCCGGATCCCAGCCCCGGCTTTCACTCCCTGCCCACCTGCCCTCCCCCCACCCGGGAATGCCTCCCTCCTGCTTCCTCCCTGTCCCCACCTACCCCAGAGCCCAGCCAGAACAATGCAATGCACGTGGAGAAAGCTGGCGCAGAGGCTTGCATCAGCCTCTGCAGTCCGGCACTTCTCTGAGCGCCGGCCCGGCTTCCTCCCAAGGAGGCACCATGAGGCACGTTTGTGACCCTCCTTGGCCGGCGCAAGGGACTTGCGACGGCCCAAGTCAAGAGCTGGATTGCACCCATTTTTATTGTAGAAAGAGAACTGTATTGTTTTGTGCTCCCCAGTTTCCTGATTAGCAGGAAATTCCAAAGCCAGTTTTCTTGTGATGAGAGAGAGAGCATATAATACATGTGTTTTCCTGTTATCTGAGGGTTTTTTTTTCCCTATATACAGGCGGGAAACAAGTAGACATACAATTCAAAATCTGAAGCCACACCAAGGAGCTGCTAATTTTGCTCAGAGAAAAGTCATTAGTGTTGGTCTTTTCTCCCAGCAGTGCAAATCAAAGATTGTGGGGAGGGGAGATTTAGAGCAGGGAAACCATGTCAGAGAAAATGGTGAAATGCCTAGTCCTGTTTCCCTGATCAAATCAGCAGCACCACACACTCTCTGATGTTAATAAACTGACAGCCCAATCCTATCCACACTTTCCTGGGAGTGAGCCCCATTGAATCTAATGGGACTTACTTCTGAGTAGCCATTCATAGGTTTGGGCTGTAAGGTCCCTACCATTATCTGACACCTAGATTGTTAAACAATGAGCTTTTTAAGATTCTTCTGGCACAGATAAGTTTTCCTTTTCTTGTCGGCAAGAGGGAACCCCCTCTTTTTGCAAGAGAATGGAAAATAGGCTAGTTGAGCTGTCTGTGCGCTGCGAATGCTATCATTCTTCCAGCCCTGTGGACTAAACCATCTATGTTGGTCTGACCGGAATGGGGGACTTCCTTGCTCAGACAGGTAACCGCATTACTACATTAGCAAGCGGAGAAGTGGCACAGAACCATAAGGATGGACCCTGCCCTTTTCCAGGGATCTCCTTTGCTGGCTTCTGGTGCCTCTACATCGGCATGTCAGTGCAAAACTGTGAGCGCAGGAAATGGATATGTGGATGCATCCTTTGCAAGAGTGCTGTCTCTTTTGGGCTCTTAAGGCTCTGAGGAACAGCTTGGTGATTATTCATCTGTCTCTCTTTTCTTGTCTCTAGGAAATCCCCAGTGCAACTGTAACATCAGTTGAAAGCAGGGCAACTTTGGAAAAGAGATGGTTCATCTCTGTGAGGTTAGTTCACTGTTCTTCTTGCATAAACAGACTTCAAAGACAACCAGGGGCAAGGGGGGTACAACTGTGAATGGATCCCTGTGTTCCCTGACAAAAGCTGTGTGTTCTGGCAACTTTGTGCCTTGCACCTTTGAAGGGATTAACATTATGTCTAGGCACTTTTAAAGGAAAGGTTAGGCAATGTTATTGGGTGTACTTTTAACCCATTAACATGAGCACATGGAGGAAAGCTATTTTGTGTGCTGGAATTCAGTGTAATGCACAGTAGCTCAGCACAGTAATTTGGTGAGGAATGAAGAGGGAGATAAGGGAGAAAGGAGCAACAAACACACTTTTATTGTGGGGTGAATTTAACAATAACAGGGAAGGGGCATCTAAATAAGGCAAGCCAGTGTTTCTTAGGTATTCACACATTGAGTTGCTTGACAATAAGTGAGAGAGAGAGAGAGAGAGAGAGAGAGAGAGAGAGAGAGAGAGAGATCCTTAAACAGAAAATGTTGCTTGCATTGAGGGTGAAATGGGTAGGAGAAAGAGCACAGGGAGATTGTGTGGGCTACGCAGAGGCAGCAGAGGTTGAAAAACAGAGGGACTGTAAAATATCAGAAGGACGAGGAAGGAGGAAAAATGTGGGAGTGGAAGAAATGAAAGGTTCTTGTGGTTTGGACCATGACAAAAGGCCTTGAATGGATAGCTTCTCTTGAATGGATAGATTCTCTGCAGCCTCTTATAGGAGCAAGGAGTGACCCCTCAGTGGGCAATGAAATCTCTTCACCCGCTTGCAGCTTATCTCTCCCACCAGATAAACACTCCAACCATCACTGCAGCTGGAGCTACAAGAGCTCAGTTGAGCAGCCTGGATTTGAGAAACTGCTATGTCAAATAAGGAAGTCTATAATGGGGGCCTGGTCTTATCTCAATCTTCCCCTAAAACTTGTGGAAAAAGAGACCAAAATCACATGTGCCAGACAATGCACTCACATCAAGGAGGAAAAAGATAGCAGCTTTTGTCGCCCCTTTGTTGGGTGGAAAGGTGGTGTAAAAAGAGAGAGAGAGAATGAATGAATGAATGAATGAATAGCAGTACTGAGTATGTCACTGATTTGACTGCACACAAAATAAAATGAGGAAAGAGAGAGAGGAGTTTGTGGGTCAAATGGTATGGCTGTGCCAAAGACCAAGATGTCACCAGTCTGTTTCTGCTGGATGGAGTGTGATCTATTGCAGGACTCACAGAGTGAGTGTAACTCTCCTGGTAATTCAGGTAAACCAGGTAATTCTTCTGCTTCCAAGTAGGGTTTCAAAGCCAGAAAGAGTATGCAGAGGCAAGCCTCACAAACGAGACAGTAGCCATAGCTGGCTTAAGGGAGGAAAGCAGGGCAAGAGAGCTGAAGCCACTTTCCCAGGGGATGGAGTGCATTGCAAGGTGACCCACAAGGCCAACTGTTCAGCCCACATTGGGACAGCAGCACCTTTGGTTGCGCTCAGGGAAAATGCAGGGGAAGAGGGTAGAAGGAAGAAGGAATTGGGGGTTATCAATACTGGGTACCAGCCTTTCATTGTTGTCCTTGGATTGTGGCTGAAATAGAAGTGACTTGAAGCAGTACCAGTAGGTCAACGAATGATAGATTGATAGCACAGCAAACATGTACTGGATTTTTTTTTAAAGCCGTTCTGACAGACCCCTAAGACCACTTCCGTGGTTGTTGATAGATCAGGATATAGGACTGTTTCACACCGCAATCCAATCCCCTGCTGCACTGTAACATGCGGCCACACCAACACAAGCTGCCCTGCATGCTGTGGAAGGGGGCAAACCGAAGGACTCATAGGCCTTCTCTGCCTGTGGGTCTCCTTTGACTTTGGCTCTCATGCCCAGGCTGTCCATTATTCCCTCCCAGGCTGGCAGGAAGAGCTATCAAAGGTTTCCTAGGCTGGGATTTTGCCTGGTTTGTTCTCTGACTGAAAGAGGACTAGTTCAGATACTGAATCTCACTGGTAATCCATACTCCTTCCTCACCCACTGTGCTTTCTCCTTCCTCACCTACTGTGTCCCTGCTGTTCTCTTGAAAGGAGTGTGTCTCATCCAGGCTATTTCTGTATCTGTCAAATGCAATAATGATGGTCAAGGTCTATTCAGGTCTTCCACTACAATACTTTGCTGCAGAAAACACTACAAGCACTCCAATCTGTCACCTCCACTAAATTGGGCTGTTATTTACATAAGGGTCAAGTGGAAAAATTTGAACCCCCTCCCCACATCCCTCTTCAGAGCTGGAATAGCTTTTGTTTTAAATTAGACATCAGACATTCTGTTCTCACTAAATCTTGCAGGTAGGCTATTACCTCTCCAGTACTGCGGTCAACACTTAAATTTGTCCAAACTCTCTAGAGTATGTGCTGTTGAGATAAAGTCAGCTACCCTAAATGGCGATATTAATAGCACTGCTATTAACGGAGTGTTGTTCCACTGTATCGCTAAATAAAGTCACGCCAGGCCATGGTTAGATTCCACTTTGGTGAAAGGCAACCCCAGCTTCCCTTTTTAAGATTCAGTTATGACTTGTAGAAAGGCAACCAAAACTTCACTACAAGAACACTAAAACACTTGATATTATTTTTGAAACAAAAATGCCAAGGAAATCTTGCAAAATATTATATATCATTGCAAACTCTTCAGATATACCAGATCGTTGCTACCTGTCACACTGTGGGCACAATCCTATCCACAGTGCAGCCCTGAGGTCAGGGAACATTAGTTGCCTTACCTTGAAGAGGCCTCTGTGATTGCCCCCCCTTGCCCCGCAACATGTAGTGCATGCCCTATTGGCATGGTTGCATCAGTGCTGGAAAGTTGGATTAATTTGGATTTATGTTTTATCTCTTTGGGTGTTCCAAAGATGAGCCCAGGAATAAAAGATGAACCCAGGAATAATAAAGTGACACAAGGGACACAGGTACAAATGTGCTACTCACAAACAGATTGATGTTTAAGAGCCTAATTCTGAGCTCGGCGCTCCGTCTTTCCACCAGAGCACACTGTTGCAAACATGCTGTGAGGTAGTCTGAGAGGCTTACCGCCGGGCCAGTGCCCGTGCTAGCCCAGCACTGGCCGGCGCAGGGCTAGCACCAGGTGGGCACCTGTCCTCCGCTGCTCAGCGGTCTCATGGACTGCTGAGCCACGGCACGGTAAGTGGGGGCGGGGAGGGGGGCGGGGAGGAGGTGTTCCGGGGAGGGGGGAGGCATGTGGAGGGCAGAGGGGGGCGGGTGGGAGGTGTGATGGGGAGGCGGGGGTGGAGAGAGGGCGGGCAGGAGGTGTGCCAGGGGGGAGGGAGGGAGGCAGGTCTCATGGAACTCCGCTCCACTGGATCCAAGGCGCTTGTGTGGGGCGTCCTACACGAATGCCTTTACCTTACGTCGGCGGTAAAGTGAGTAGCCCCATTGTGGGGCTGCTCTCCTTACCTGGGAGAAGGGGACAAAAGTCCCCATCTCCTGAGGTGCTGCCTGCGGCAGGCTGAGATATGCAAGATGCAGCGGGAGCCATTCTCGGCGCTGCTGCAGCCGCACGCCCTGGGCAGCTCAGGATTGGGCTGCCCACCTGCCATTGCAAGAAGCAAAAATGTGAAAAACATAGCATTTCTCTCAGTGTATGCCCAGGCCTATTATCAGTACTACAGTTGTGTGCCACTTAAAGATGGGGATACTTTCTCTGATCCCCATTGTTAGGCGATTAGGTCATTAAGTGAACATTCAGCCCAATCTATTGCCTTTGTTGTGTAAACAGACACTCCCTGCCAGACACTAGCCTGCTGCACAGGCTACTGGAGATAGTTTGCCTCTTCTTTGCATTAGGAGCCTCTCTGTAAACAGACACTCCATAGCTACAGGCTATGGGAAACATGATTGCCTCATTAAGAGCAACTTCATTGTGCTTTGACCACCATCATATATGCAGTCCATCGTTAAGTGAACAGTTGTTAAGCAGTGCACACCTGTACTAACATCATCTAGATTTTCACCCCACCTTTCACCAGGTAGGGCTCAGTGTGGGACACTCAGTTTCCCCAATTCATTTTATTCTCACCACAACTATGGTGAGAAAGGATGACTGGCCCAACATCATTCTGTGAACTTCTTGACTGAAAGTGAATTTGAACTCAGACCTTCCCAAAATTACTCTGTTCCAGCAGTTCCCATGCAACAGCCATTTTGTAGCTGTCTCTGCCCTCTGGTAGCCAATTTGTGCCTGTTTCTGCCCTCCTCAATGGCCATTTTGGAGTGTCATCTGCCATCCCTTCTCAGAATTCCTGTGATACTTGCAGACCTCACAAGGCTGGGGACCCCCTGCTCAAACCACTACACAACACTGCTTCCTTTTTCTTAGTGTTGTGTCTCCCTTTAAAGGTCATGTTGTGGGACAATGTATATATTCATCCATCCATCTATTTTAATCTCACCTTTCACAAGTCGATCGAAGGGGGCTAATAAAAAAGGCCAGTTTGCAAGAAAATAAGTTTTGAATTAATAGTAAATTGTTTAAAATTTAAATATTTAATGCTGTTGTGTTTTTTCTGTAGCAGAACCTGGAAGTGGAAATCTAAGAGGGTCACCACATGGGGCCAGGTGTATGTAACACCAGTGTTTCCTCATATCTTCCAGGAACGTTCCCTGGGGGGGGGGGGCGGAATACAGTGTAGAGATGTCCTAACAAGAATTGTTTCTCAAATATTTAACACTGCAGCCATTCTAGTATTGGCTTACAACCACTAAAAAATATTGCCAAAATTGATTAATCTGTTTCACTTTGCAAATAAATCACTTGATTTAAACAGGGCTTCAGTGAAGCTCAAACAGGCCAGGAGAAAGAGGAATTTGCTTAACTTACTCTTTTCCTTCTCAATGACTCGCTTTAGGAATTTTAAGCTGGGTGATATTGTGGCTTTAGAAATCTTAATTAAACGAAAACTTATAAAAGGAATATGACATGAAAACAATGAATCTTGTCGTCAGCCTAGAAGACAGACCAATATATTAAAACAAGCTACAGCTTGCTCTCAGGTCCTTAGAGGCAGTACCCTCTGTCTTTCCAAAGTCTGGTTTTAGTATTGATTCCAAGTGCTGGCAATCAGCACAAGTGGGGAGGCAGGCACACAGTCATTTCACTGATTAGGGTGGTGTGGTCGTGGCTGATTGCCTTCTTTCTCTGTCAAAATACCTCATGAGAGGAAAAGGTTCGTGTCGGCTCTGCTACTGCCTGTGCTTTTCTGTGCAGATCCACTTTATACGTTGACAACTATTGCACTGTTAGGATGGTAGTCTGCTGAAAAAGTGGCAAAATTCATCCTGCGCTTTACTGAATCAATCCCGAGGGACAGACAGGACTTGCTACAGATGATGTCTGGTTGTGTGACTGTGTTTCAGGGCTTCTTGACATGTTCATCAGAGAACAGCTTCTTTTATATCTTCCTTTAAAGCTTGCTTTGATTTTGCACTGCCATCCGTCAGCTGGTTGAATCAAGCAGAATATATTATTTAGTCTGGAATCTTTGTCCTGTTCAGGAGTTTTTCTTGCCATGTAGACAAATGCTGAAGAGGCTGCCATTGAACGTGCCATTAGATATTTGATTTTCTCTGTAAACCGCTTTGTGAACTTTTTGTTGAAAAGCGGTATATAAATACTGTTGTTGTTGTTGTGCGCTAGCCCTGCCCATGGCAGATCTGTCTCCGCCTTCTGTAGATGAACACTGATCATGACTCTGCACAGGGGTTTGGTCTCTAGTTACATACATAAAGACATAAGTACATACAATAACTAGCATTTTCAGCAATTACCTGCATTTCTTGCATAAGAAATATTTCCTGCATGTAAACTGATCCTTACATGCTTCATCCTGAAGACATATAAAAAGCAGAGGTGTCGCTAAGAGCCCAATCCTATCCAACTTTCCACCACTGGTGTAGCTGCAATGTAGCCCCGAGGTAAGAAAACAAATATTCCCATACCTCGAGGTGGCCTCTGTGACTGCCTTCCCACCACAGGATGCAGCGCACACCCCATTGGCACAGCTGCACCGGCACTGGGAAATTGGATAGGATTGGGTCCATAGTTACATAGTTACTTATCACATCTGCACTTCCTTTCCTTGCTGTTGGTGGTCTGACATGTCATCAACCTGGTTCCGACTTCCAGATGTTGTCACTGAGGTATGTGGAATCCTAGCAAGGCAGATTTATAGGAACTGGAGTAGAGGCAGATCTTTATTGCATGTAGTTTTTATCATCTCAGCAATGAAGGTGTGAATCAGTCCTGGCTAAAAATGTAGCAGTGCCTATTGAGGTGACCCATCTCTGCCAGTTCACTGACAGTAGTGCCCCCCTTGCTCCTGCCCTGGTCTCTGAAGTTAAGATATTTCTGTTAGCCAGGATCCATTAACTGGAGTTACCCGAGGCTGAAGCTAGGAGCACATGCATAGAATGCAGGTGCTCTGTGATAATGATTGCTTAATGTTGACATGTGCTTGTGGAATGGCATGCAACAGGTTCCAACACACAATGAGCATACTGTCTCAGAGTACATTTCTAATGTGCTCAGTCATAGCACACCTAAACAGTTCAGTCTGTTTTCCTGTTTGGAGGGGAACATTTTTGATTCAGGACATTTAGCAAGTCTAATTTTAATTAATGTACAATTGATTGATCACATGAGTTGACTCCAAGTTTCCAACATCTACCAGTCTTTGGCCCTATACCACACAGCATGTTACGTAAGCTGCTCTAAAGGGCATCTCTTAATATGCATTACTTGGACATTTGCAGGACAAACCTTAGCATTATAGGTGTTCCCAGGGTAGCAGTGAAAGGAAGGTATGCTGTTCTCCCTAAGTACTCTTAAAATCCATAATCAACCTGTGAAGCTGTGGCCGGTTCAATTCTTGAAGGCCTTTCCTACTGGCTGTAGAGCAAACATGTTGAACCCCACTGGAGGGAAACTGCTTGGCCACAATGTGGAACATGGAAATGATAAGGGGAAGGGCTAAGCACCCTTTATCTCCCCCTGACACTACTGTATTCTAACCTCCCCCCCCCCCACACACACACACACTCTTTTCTGTCTAAAACATGGCATTGGACTTTTACATACATTATGTAGCTTGAAACATATAATTAGCCTCTGTTCTAGTAATTTACAACCACACTCTACTTCCAATGTTCTATTTTAGTCAGGCAGGGGGAAAAAAGGAACAGAAGATTAAAGAGTAGGAAGTATTGATTAAGGCTCAACAACCGGAGGAGAAGCTAACAATGAATGACAAAGGAAATGAAGAGCAGCATCAATGTGGTGGAGGACGCAATATATAACTAGAGGAACTGAAGCCAGAAGCAGGAGAAGATTTGTGACAGTACTGTCATCACTGAGGGCTGACTGTCATACTATTTTTTATATCCACTTGGCTCTAATTTTATTCTGTAGTTATTTGTATTTTCATAGCTATTTGGATGTTACATGACAGTTAATGAAAGAGCTTTAAAAATAGTTGTTTAGTATCCGAGTTGTGGATTCTGCACCATTTCTCTTCCCCCCCTCCTTCATGGCAATTTTTAATGAAATTGGAAGGATCTGATGGCTTTTCAGAGAATTCCTCACTGCGTCCCGCTGCAGCTCCAAATGTCAAGTATTAACAAATGACAACTGTCTCTAGTTTGGCAAGATTCCAAGCTATTCCCAGTTGTAGACTGGGAGTCTACAATGAGTTTAGTGACTCAATACATGATGTATATATTTTCTCAAAACATTAACTTAAGGCAAACTCTGTAGCCTGGCTTATGTAAACGAACAACAGAGAGATTTGCAGTCCAGGGTTTGGTTGGTTATTTAAATTCAGGATATGAAATGTACCTTCCCCAGACTTGATCTCCTCCCTGTTCTTTTGCTTCCTTATTCCAGTGTCATCACCTGTCTCCAGTTTTATCACCTGTCTGGCTTTTCTACTCCTTGCTCTCTACCTTCTTCTCCGTCTCTTTAATCACCCTTTGCAACTCCTTACCAATCCTGTGCCTCTCCCTCCAGCTACTCTTGCCCCCTGTCCTTGAGCTTTCTGTTCTTTCTATCCTTTTGATTTTTGATTTTTTTAAAATTAATGTTCTGTTCTTTCTATCCATGTTTCCACGCTCTCAGCCTCTCTGCTTGCTGAGCACCCAGCCTGCATCCTTCTTTCCTGCTAACAAAATGGTCCCTTCTTTTCCCAGTTCCCTGCCTTTCCTTTTCTTTCTCTCAAGCCCCACCTTCTCCATCCATCATCATCTGTTTCTGTTACTAGCATAAAGGATGGTGCAGAGGAAGTTCTGATGCCTGTTTTTGTAGGACCTATGGGCAGTGACCCTAGAGAGCATGATTTTCAGCCCATGGTTGAGTCTGTAACATGCAACAGTAGTTACTTTTGCTTTTCTGCATTTTTCCTGCTGACCATGGGGAAACCAGTACTTTTGTCCCATAGAACCATATCATAATTCATAATTGCTTCTTGTAATGCTTGGTTACATTGCCTCCTGCAGCAATTCCCACAGCTGGGGCCTGTTAAATTTATGAGAACCCCAAGGCAATGTGGATCACATATAACATTTTTTGCTTGGAAGCTTTCTCTGTCAATAGTGAGCATGGTTGATAAACTATCAGTGAGCTGAGGAGACTTTCTGGCACGTTCTAAGCAACAGTCTGTCTCATGAGTGAAATACAACAAGCCTTT
Organism: Tiliqua scincoides; assembly: GCF_035046505.1. Classification (NCBI taxonomy): domain Eukaryota; kingdom Metazoa; phylum Chordata; class Lepidosauria; order Squamata; family Scincidae; genus Tiliqua; species Tiliqua scincoides. Next base: position 166,188,181 of record NC_089821.1, on the reverse strand, counting down.
GAGATGTCTGAATTGTTTGGGTTTGGAAAGAGTTGTGGTAAAGAGGATGTCTTGGGATCTGTTGAAAGAAACTGCAGGTGATCAGGAAATGACATACTTGGAATCATAATGAAGGATTATATTTATGCTCCTGTGGCATTCTTTTAGGGTAGAACTATTCCTTACAGGACACATGGAACTACTATTTCCTATTCTCACCTCCTCCCCCTTCAAGTGTACCATTACCTCATGTTGTGATATCATCACAGTGTGGGATTCACTTACCCACATGATTGCTTGTTACTAGCAAGGCATTGCAGAGCATGATGTCACACAAAGATGCAGTTTGGAGTGGCAACCCATGTAATAATGTCTCTCATAATGTACACCTCTGCCACATCTATAAGGCAAGGACTGTGATGTCATCAGTCTCATTCATTGCTATTACCAACCGACACACTGAATCTCTCTCTTGCTACACCTACTATCCTGTAGCAATTCATATGTGGTGCACAGTCCACTATTTCAGATTATGGTGCATGCTATATGTCTATCATAGGAGCCCTCATTTTTCAAATTAGAGAAAGGATCTAGAAAGGATAAAAAAGCTTCCAGTTCAGGCTGAACTTGGCCTAGGCAAGGATTGTCTCCTGGTCCTGTCTCCAGGATTTACTCCTGGTTTAGCTCTTTGCCCTGGTCCATATACCACAGTTATCATCAGCCTTTCTCCCACCCTGAGGGCTGGGGATAAGAATAGGCCCTCAGTTTGGCTGTACTTGTCGTAAGAGGTGACTGAACAGGGGAGGTAGATGGGACTCGTCAGCCTGGGAAGGCAGCTCATCTGAGAGAAGGAAAACTCTGATCCCAAACCTCCACTGCCTTGTGGCTACATCCAGTTATGGAAAAGGCTTCAGGAGTCAACCTCGAGGCAAAATCCGGAGCTGGAGTCCCTGAGGCAGTTCATGGCTGAACACAGTCACGTTCTGGCAACTCCTGCGACCTCGCTGGAACCAACCGTATTGGCTTCTGCCTTTCCATTGGACCATTTCAGCGACGTGAAGAGGGGGGATTTGCTGCATGGGTAACAGTCTGTCCTCCATACCTACTTTACCCAGGCTTCGCACACTGGAGAGGACACTCTGTTCCAGAGCACTATTCAGACCGCGATACCATGGTCTTCCGGGACTGAAGGATGCCAGCAAGAAATCTCCCACCCACCCCCTCCCCAGAGACCACTCTGCTATATAGTGCAGCATTTCCACCGTGTTAGAATTTTTCCCACAAAGGAAGGTGCCAGAAAATGCTTCTTGGCAATTAGTTTGGCAGTATTCCTTTCATTTTTATTTCCCCTGGTTGCATAGTCTGTGCTTACAAGGTGTACTGGTTGCCCTTGAAAATTAACAGTTGGATTCATTAAGATTCTTTGCTGAAAGCTTCATTGCTTTTGAGTACCTTGGTGCCTGCAGGCAGCCCCTGTGCTCCTTGTTGATTCTCTTTAAGGCGCTACACTTTAGCAAATGCGTTCATTCCCAATATGCTCTGCCAGATTTTTGTTCCATCTGAAAGCTACAGGCATTGAAAGGAGGATGTGAGAGCATCTCATTGAATCTACAATTATGCAATAGAGTTAAAGGAATGGGCAAATGTACTTCTTGGAGAAAGACAGACTTCCAGTTCCTGGAATTCAACTCTCAATCTCAAATAAAACCTTTATAACAGTCTATATCTATTTGATCTGAATTTCTACTCCAGACCTATTCCCCCCCCCCTTTTAGGGGTTTTTCACATTACAGAACATGCACCACCATGTCTTGTGAGCATTTGAGCATCCTGGAGAGCACAGCTATTTACTATACTTCCCTGTGTTTCTCAATACAACCATTATTAGAGCAAAACACATTTGCACCATCAGTTTGTAACATATGAATGTTGGCGTGATCCAACCAATGCACTGACCTTGATTCCATGAGGTGTAAATACACTTAACTTTGGCTGAGTAGTGTTTTCCATGTGCTAATGTAAGTTTAACGTGAAATTTTTTGACGAATTTGGAAACCTGAAGTTTCTAGCCATTATGATGGGAAAGATAAACTGCAGTCATTGCAGATGGCAAAATCTATTGTAAACACAGACTTGAATCTCAAGATCCTTCTGTATGAATAGAAGTATATCTGTTTGCCATTTTTCCCCATCTACAGCTTCACATTCTCCCCAAAACTGACTCTAAAATCTCAGAGGAACAATGACAATGATGATGGGATGCTAAGATAAGCTAAAAAGAAACAGGAGAGAGACACTGGCAGCAGCCAATGGGTGGAACACTATACCTATCTGCATAAGATGAGTTGTTCTTCCCCTTTAAATATAAGATACCCCATTAGCTGGGGCTAGTGACCAGAGCTGGATACCTGACCCAGACCTCTTGTGGTTTGATGAGGATCAGTAGAATGTAGCCAATGACTAGGTGAAAAATCATAGACTGTGCTTAAGATGAATCAGATGGTGATGTACAGTGAATCTTCTTACTACAACACCCCCCATCAGTGGCATGGGGGCAAGCTTTGATTCCCAGATATCCAGCAATTACTGTTAGTTCATGCATGCCCTCATCTCACACAAAGCTCCTGCACAAGTAGTTTTCTTCTTATGCCTTATTCTGTGCATGATATGAAACTCCCTGCCCACAACAAAGAGTTGGATCGGGATGACAATTGATTGATGTAAACTATTTACTCCAATAGAGCTATGATGGTTAATAGGGTAGAGGAGTGGAGATCTGTATGTTCAACCCTTGGAGAATAAGACAATGGGGGGGGGGAAATGACTAGAGAACCATAATTAAGCTGATGTGGATTCTTGGCACAAGGCAAGGGAATGATTGGTGGAGCAGTGGGAATTTTAAGTGATCTGATAAACAGGCTGAATGAATAAAAAATGCATGGTTTAATAAGCTAGCTTTTTGTCAGCAACATTGTAAATCCCCTGGTCAGGACAACCTTGAAAGGGGCTGTGAATATGGCTCACCAAAGCAAGCTTAATAGCAGAAAGACAGCCTTCCTATCTCTGGGCGTGGAGATTTCTCTGAAAGGGATCACTTCAACTTGCATTAACAGCAACAGCCTGACTCTGTAACTACATCTAGTGGCTCTCCTACAATACTGCTGCTTGCCAAGGAAGCTGGCAAGAGTAGACGTTTCCAGGTGATGTTATTCCCCCCACGTGTGTGTGTACACGCATGTGTACAATGTGATGATGATACCTGCAATACTTCAATGACTCAAGAAAGTTTAGAACAATCGTTCCTTATTGTAAAAAGCTTCTTTAATGCATACTTCGAACCGGAGTCTACCAGCATTTAAAAAGTGTACTTGGTTTCCTTTTGCTTCAGTATACCCATTAGATACTCTAATGAGTATACCATGATACTCATTAGATAGAGTATCATGACTAAACTGTGTTTGTTTGCTTCACTTGACTTAATCACTGTATATGTTCTAGGGAAATTGCTGAAATGATTTATTTAATGGATTCATAAAGACAGACTTGGTGATTCAACAGCATGCCAAGATGCCAATGGTGTAGTTACAAAGGGGTAACTACAATAAAAAAGAAAATCCAAACTTCACATATAGGCTAATGAGTTCTGAGCTGTCTGTGACAGATCAGGAGAGAGATGTTGTGTGCTAGTGGACAGCTTGATGAGAGTGTCAACCCAACGTGCGGCAGTGGTGAAGATGCTAATTCTATGCTAAAGGATGTGACAGCACAAGCTCATTGTCGTGTGTGCTCCCTGAGGCATCTGGTGGGCCACTGTGAGATACAGGAAGCTGGACTAGATGGACCTATGGCCTGATCCAGTGGGGCTGTTCTTATGTTCTTATGGGTGATGCTTTTCCATGCTTTGCTTCTCTCCCTATCCTTCAAGTGTCTTGTTTCTGAGCTCTTCCAACATTCTGTTTTAAAGATCCAGTTGCACATGAGAAATACATGTCAGTTTAACAGAAAAAAAATACCCCACATAGCAAAAAGACTGAAGTCACTTGGGAGAAAGTGACTTGGAAATAAATATGCAGATGGATAATACTTGTTCACTAGTTTGGCCATGAGTGTGCATGTCCATCGTTTTTAACAAGAAGGCTGGACAAGGCTCTTTGTTGCTAATATTCAAAGGCATCATTATTCTCATAGTCCCTTCCCCCCCCCCCCAAAAAAAAAGAATTAAAAGCTTGTTTCCTAATGCAGTGATTCTCAAACTTTTTTGCACCAGGACCCACTTTTCAGAATTACAATCTGTCAGGACCCACCGGAAATGATGTTTATGTTAATGGAAATGATTCCATTAACCTGGGAGTGATGTCATAGCTGGAAGTGACATCATCAAGCAGGAAAATTTTAACACCTCCTATACAAAAAAATCAAATCAAATTAAGTAAGTAAATTACAATAAGTTTACAATAAGTAAGTTTACAATATGCATAAGTTTAAAAATTTATTTAAAATAAGGAACCCTCCTAACCCTCCCAAGCAGTTACTGAACTGTTTAAAAAAAAAAATTCCTCAAACATCCCAAAGGCTGCAATCCCATCCACACTTACCCAGGAGTAAGCCCCATTGACTGTCCTTGTTTAAAGCATGTACATAGTAGCCTGTTCAAAGTACAGATCTGTTACATTTCCCCAATGCAGTCACATACCATGGTAGCATCAAGACTAATGTATTTTTTAAAAATACACATTGAAATGAATGGGAACCCACATGACATTGGCTCGCAACCCACCTAGTGGATCCCAACCCACAGTTTGAGAAAAACTGTCCTAATGCTTTCCACAGAGGCAAAAACATTTAATATTTTGACCAGGGATTTCTTCTAAAAGGAGGGGTCATGCAGGAAATATAACCACAAATCTCCATGATTTACAAAGCAATTCAGCTCCAGTTCTGAACATGTCATATATAGGAAAATGTTTCTCTGCAATTCATAGTGCTGGGTTTGCTTTCTGAAATTGTTTTGCAATATATCATGTGAAGCTTAACATCCAGAATTTTAGGAGCAAAAGAAAAAAGATTTATGCTTTTATGTGGACAACATTATCAGGAATCCCTGTGTCCATTTGAAAAATAAACTGAGAATCTTTTGGACCTTCCTGAATAAAGGCCCAACTTTTGACTTCAATTGATCAAAATTGTCCATTACTCACACCCCTCCATTAAGAATCCAGAACTTAACCCAAGAGCAAAGCAGTCAGTGCAAACCATGAATGCAAAAAGCATAGGAGGAGGAGAGCCTGTAAATCAAACAGATTTTCAGTATACAATTGTGCAGGATTTAAAAATGAATTTCGGGTTGAAATTAAACCAACAATATGAAGCAATTAAATTTCCATTATTGGAGAATTCCTGAGCCATAATGCCTCTTACAATGGTAGATCATAGGTCAAGAGTGTGCATGCTGAACAGAGATCTGGAAAGGGAAATGACATTTTTGCTGTGAAAAAATAACCAAGCATTGCAGCCAGATTGCCAGCTGGTTGCAAGCCACTTAATAATAATAATAATAATAATAATAATAATAATAATAATAATAATAATAATAATAATAACAACAACAACAACAGGTATTTATATACCGCCTTTCTTTGTCTTTATTCAAGACTTTATTCAAGGCGGTTTACATAGGCAGGCTTCATTTAAATCCCTTATTAAATAGGGATTTTTACAATTTCAAAGAAGGTTCTTTCTTTCAAGAACCACTACATTCAAGGTGTTTCATTCCGATCTGGCTTCACATTCTGGCCTCCATCCTCCCACGCTCAGAGCAGATGGAATAGCTCGGCTTCAGCTTGTCAGCTGCTTCAAGGTAGCACGGTGCCGGTGGCCTTGAACTGGCGACCTTGTGGATGTTATCTTCAGGCAGACGGAGGCTCTACCCTCTAGACCAGACCTCCTGCCCATTCACTTAATCTGAATGGGAGATGATTGGGCATCTGGATGCTAGGGATTGGCCTTAACTGCAGCAGAAGCAGTGAATTGGTGCCACCTCTACTGAAGTAAAATCAAATCCCTGTCAACTAGAACAGAGCCACCTGGCCTGCAGAATAAAATGAAGGGCTCCAGCTGCTGCACAGAAGCTAACTCAGGGCCCAGCACCGGCACTGACCTCTAGCACCAGTGCTGGGAATCAAAAATGTGAATACCCTCTGCGCCAAGTCAGCGCTGGCACCAGCCCAGCACCAGTTGGCTAGCTTATCTAGCTCCGGGCACCATCCAGCTGTTGCTCTGGACTCTGCTGGAGGACACAGAAGAGAGGACTGCCAGGACCCTGCTGGAGGAGACACTCTGCTGGAGAGGACACAGAGGAGGGACTCTGCTGCAGAAGACTGGACTGGGAAGACTGGACTGTGCTTTGGAGATTAGACCGTGAACTTGGATTGGAGGCTTTGGACCTTTACCCACTGAGTTAAGTGGAGTTTTGGGGAGGGGAAGCCTCTGGACAAGAGGACTTGCAGGGAATAAGTGTTTGTAGCAATAAAGTTGGTTAATTGCTATAGATAAGGAGTTCTCTGTTCATTCCTCCCCACACCACAGCTGCTGTTTCTAGAGATAAGGACGTGTTAATTAGCCAAAAAGCGGGCAAAGGGAGTTGGAATTTTTGGACGGGACAAATTGGCATAGTCGGCAGGATTGCAAGACACCCTGTTACCAAAAAGGCTGTTTTGTTTAGGGAAATTAGTATATTAACCTTTTGGAAACTCTTAGGATCGCAGGCTGGATAACAAGACAGCGTAAAGCAAAGAGATCCCTTGTCTAGCTTAAAGAGGAGACAGGGAGAAAGGTAACTTTCAATCAAAGGATTATATTTTTATTGCAAAAACACACAAAGGTAAACATAATACACATGGAGAATTGATAAGTATAGATTTCTAGTACTTGTGTCTAGTGTACCTAGCTTATGGTGGCTGCATGTGCTATGTATTTGGGTGCATCCGAAAAGGAATCAGAAACGGATAGGTTGTAGGGAAGTATTTTAGGGGTTCCTTAATCTGCTAAACCCAGTTTGCTAACTAAAGATGGGGGAGAAGGGAGGAATAGATAGGGAAGAAGGGAAAGAGTTTTAAACGCAAGATATATTTACCTTTCCGGGGAGCAGTTGGGGGAAAAGTCCTAGGAAGGGCCACTCCCGTGGGAGGGAAACCAGAGAGAGAGAGAGACATGTGCTCGGAGCTTCCTCTTAAGGGATTGTGTGTGACCTGGAAGCTGACCTAGAATGACCGGCAGTATCCCAGAGCTGTGCACATGCTCAGTATACTCACAATGGTACACGTGGAGTATGTGATGAACCGGAAGGAAGTCAGCTTACCAGCCAGGCTGACCTTCTGGGGGAGGGATGCAATTTGCATAAGGTGCTTAAGAGTGTTAAAGCTACAACAAAAGAACAATAGACTTCATCCCCTAGAGGTGCATGCTTGTTTTGCATAATCAGGAGACACAGTGATTAGGTTATACATTGACCTGCAAGGAAGTGGGGGTTGTGTAATTCATGTGCTTGTAGCTTGGCCATGGCCCTTAGAAACATGTGCTGGGGGAGGAGTGGCCTGCTTGCTTGGTCTGTATGATCCAAAATAACATAACCAGATATAAAAATCACAACTTGGAAGGGAAAAGGGGATTTTCACGTAACAACCCCCCTTCTTTCCAAGCCCTTCACCACCAATCCTGCCCCTCTCCTGGACCTGTTCTACCTTCCCACCCTGTCACCATCCTGTTCTGCCCATTCCTCCCCCATTCTGCCCCCCCAACCCCTGCCTGGGCTTACCTGCTTTGTTGCATTGCTGGGTCCTCTGTGGTTCCTCTGGCACATGGGAGATCACTCTAGCCTCTCTGCCAGCAGCCCAATGCACTTGTCAGTGGAGGCTGCTTTACAACTGTATTACACTGTTGTACGCCAACAGGGGAGGGAGTTAGGATTGGGGCATTTATATGCCAAATGCTATAATAATGCAGTGAGTCAAGCTTGAATCCCATTGAACCTAACAGAACAATTTAGCTTGCAACAAATGTCAGCCACACAACAGTCTCTGGGGCTTAACCTTGGCTAACTTTCTTTGGATCCAGTCTGAATACCCCATGTGACAGAACTCCATCTGTAAATGAATTGACATATCCCTTGTGCTTGCTAAGTATTTTTTTTTTTTACAACATCTTGCTTAGGCAAATGAGTAAACCATTATTGGGGCTATTTATTAGTATTTGGAGCATACTGTGTGGTTGGTTAAAAGCCAATTCCCTAATTGCTGGTTTCTTAGGTGTTTGCTACACAATCACAGGAGTGCTTGGAACGAGGTACAATAAAACTGATGTGCCACAACAAAATATGGTGTTGGAACAGCGCTGTAATGGTTCCACAGACCATGCAAAGGATGGGCACAGCAGCCCAAATGTTTAAGGTAACAGGGTTCATAAGGATATGAATCATCTGTGATTCTATGGCAGCAGAGCTATTCTCTCAGCTGTAGCTAACCCTGGGCTCCACCGGGTACTGATCAATAGCGTTAAAATGGAGGTTAGTGCTTTGAAAGAGAGAGGTTGATTCATTAATTGGCTTTCATTCTTTGAATCTTGAAAAGTGCTCAGTACATGACTCACAAAGACAAATTTGGGGAAAAATTGTTTTTATTTTAAATTCCTCACTTGGTCTCCTACAGTGTCTGCTTACTAAGATGTTAGAGTTTAGAGCAGATAAGTAGTAGAGTTTAAAGTTAAGCAGAGGGCTTTCCTTTAGAAATACAGCACCTTCCCTCCTCCTGCCTTCTTTTCTTCCATATTAAACAACAAAATTAGCTACTAGATGTGTCACAAACAGGTACTCTGTAAAACCTCCATAACATTGTCCAGACCACCAAAACATGGGAGGTCATGCTTGCCAACCCAGTTCAAAGTTCCCCTTCAAGCACTTTTGAGTGCTTGTCTTCCAACCAAAACAACCTGATTTCTCCACAGCAGTTACAATGGTCACTAGCATTATTCTGCACTGTGTCTGTCTCTTTTAGCCTGACAAAGGAGTCTGTTTATTTATATTTCCTTTCCAGAAGCGATCATGAGTTACGGACATTTCTAAATCAATAGTGTGCAGCTGCAAGATGTTTCTTGTTCAAGTAGGTTTCCTGTTTGTGCTGTAAGCTTTAAACGCTAATGTCTCTCCCCTTCCCCCCCCCCGCCCAAGGTAAGGTTTACATTTAAGATAATGATCACACCTCCATCCATCAATAAAGGACTCAGTTATATGCAAAAGATGGCAGATATGGAATGGTAGCCTTACATCTCCCCATCCCGCTTCATTTCCTTGACTTATTTCATCCATTCATTCATCATATTGGTCTGAGAAGGAGACTGTGCAAAATTAATGGCCCTGGATCTGGACTAAGCAGTCTTTCACAGTAAATTAGGGCATACCTATATGATCACCCAGAGCGTCCTCAGTTTGCACTGGATCCATTCCGCAATTCTTGTACACTTACAGTCTGCAGGCTATACAAAAATGGCCTGAATTTTGCAGCATGAAGTCATTCTGCCCATACCTTTAAATAAAGATATGTCTTTTGAAAAGAGAAACTTACAACTGCAGTCTTGGGCATAAATCCCACAGAACTCAGCTGAATTGGCTTCTGAATAAATGTGCATAGTATAAGGCTCCACAAGCTCAATTGCTATCAGCCCTCGGTCATAGTGTCGGTTGTATTTAAGTTTTCAAATCATATGGGTGGATCATCTCCATACAGACTGCACTCATTCACATCTGTCAGACATGTGCTCACAACCTGAATTAGCCACTCCCCCCACTCTCCCTTTTATAAAAATCAAGTTCATTCTTCTGTCCATACGCTCCTTGATACCTCAAAAGTTTAAAAGAAAAATATCAGTATGGATGACATACAATTGGTTGACCAGAAACAGTGACTTGGCTGGTATTTTGGGGACCTAGCAATTGCTCACAATTTATTAAAATACTGTATTAGGAAGACAAGCACCTTTCCAGAGCTTGTTCACAGAAACATTAGGAAGGACATGGTGGCCCACTTAGTCTTAACAGAAAGGAGGAGGGTGGCACCAAAATAACTGAGAGACACAAAGAGTTGGTAAACCTCAAGCAAGTGCCAAGGAAAGGTCTTACGATCTGCTGTTTTTTGTTTTTTTTAATTTAAATAAAATGGTTTTTTAAAACAAAAAAAGTACAAAATAGAACCAAAGCTAATATACCATACAAACCTTTCTTACAAATATGAAAAAGTATGGCAGGTTGTTGAATCATCATCATTCCTAAATCCGCGGTCATTGGTTCTTTCCCACAAACCATGGACAGCAGATTAGAAATGATGATTCCACAACGTGCCATACTTATTCCCAATTCCTTGTATGTGTGACCAGCTGACAGAGAGGTCCTTATGTGCACACATTGGCACATACGCAGGCCTTCTTCCAGGGGCGGATCCAGTGTTTGTGTTTGAGAGGCCATGAACACTACCAACTCCAGAGCCCAGGTCAACCAGGCGGGTCGACCTGGGCTCCGGGTTGAACTTGATGGCCTCTGTGGCCAAGGTTTGCGGAGTGGGTAGACTTGGGCTCCCATCTGGTCTTGGAACCCATCTACCAGCTGAGTAGACCTGGGCTCCTGCCTGGACTTGGAGCCCAGGTCTACTGGCTAGGTAAACCTGGGCTCCCATTCCAGCCAATCTTGCTGGCACCTGCCCAGTGGGCATTTTCCTTGTGCCCAATTTTGCTCCACAGTCCAGCAGGTGCCCTTGCCTGCTGGTAGACAGTTTGGGCGGGGCACGCACCCATGACCCCTCCTTGGATCTGCCCCTGCCTACTTCCCATGTTGAAATGAACATGTATAATTTAAGAGACAGAACCTGCTGCCACAATTCCACTCCTCCTATACATATTTGTTCTTCCCAAATGTTCTAATCCCAAGTAGCATGGATAGGATTTCAGTCTCGTGTCAAACGATGAACATGCATGTATAAGCCAGCCTGATCTGATTTTTTTCCAGATCAGAAACCTTAAGTATATTGATTTGTCCTCTAAGCCAGGGTGTCCAAAGTTTTTGGCAGGAGGGCCACATCGTCTCTCTGACACTGTGTCAGGGGCCGGGGGGGGGGGGAAAGAATTAATTTACATTTAAAATTTGAATAAATTTACATAAGTTTACATAAATGAATATATTACAGATGAACTTATATGAATGAATGAAGGTCTTGCAATAGCTCAAGGCCTATAAAAGGCCTTGCACAAAGCAAGGCTGGCCTTTCCTTTGCTGCCGCTACTGCATCACAGACATGAAACAACAAGCAGTGGAGGGAACCCTCATCCCACATCTCATGCGAGAGGTCAAGCAGTTGCATCGGGCCAGTGTGGACTCCAACAAATCTCTGGAGGGCCAGAGGTTCATTGGAGACTGGGGGCTCCCTGAGGGCCGCAATGAGAGGCCTCGAGGGCCACAAGTGGCCCCAGGGCCGGGGTTTGGGCACCCTTGCTCTGACCAATGAAGATGAAACTGAAAGCTGAACAGAGCTATTGTTAACGGATGATCATACTGGCAAATGGGATATAAAGAATAAGTGCTATGACTTCTGAAATGATTTTATCTAGAAGCTTAGTAGGGTCTCGGATATAGTGATTTAGCTGCTTGTGCTGGTAAATGGCTTGATGTTCACCTAAATGTGTTTTCATCCTGATTCAGGTGATTATTTTATAGCTGCATGAACACATATCCCAGAAGGAAATTAAATGCACTTTGTTCCTCTTCATCACTACCACAGTGAGTTTAATCTACTAGGTTCCAAGTATGAGCAATGGTTAAAGAGGTGCTGCATAGCACAAATTAAAGCTAATTAACAAATGTCAGAGAACACAGCTTAATGGTCTTCATCTCAGATTTAAAACATCTGGTTGTTAGCGCGGCATAAATGTCACCATACAGAATGGCTATGGTTGGCTCTAAAAGGGATTTTTTTGCCTGTGCAGTTTCCTGGTGGAATGTGCTGATTGACTGACATAGTAAAAAGAATGAGATTTCTTAAAGTGGCTGTTATGAGCCCATTTACAGCATTTCAGTATTGGGAGGAAATGTAAAACAGTAGCCATAAGAGGCCATATAGGAGAAAGGAGGTGTAGCAACCTTGAACTATCACTCCTTAGTAATACTGAGTAGGTTAGAGTTTGCAAAGTACTCTGTGTTTTGAACCTTAGCTCTTCTCCAAAGGGTAGGATTTTAATCCATATAGAAAGAAAGCACCAGGCTGTACTTTACTGTTTATCACTTATCTCTTAAGGATATTAAGAATAAAATTTCTGTGTTGACAAAAGGCAGTTGTGGCAGACGTTGTCCTAAAATATTGGGTTTCCTTCAAAAACACAACAAAAAAGAACTGATAAAGCTGATCAGCTGTCTCTCAAACCTAAACACTAAAGTAGGTTGAGGACTTCTTATTTTGTTCTAAATGCATCTTTTTCCTCTGCTGAATTTGTGCTGTCCTATTTGTGTGTCTGGTGTATTATAGCGGTGAAGAGCCCAATTCTATGCACATCTGCTCAGAAGTAGGCCCCATTATAGTCACTGGGACTTAGGTAAAGATAGCAGCTATAGTGGTGAAGAACCCAATTCTATGCATGTCTGCTCAGAAGTAAGCCCCGTTATAGTCCCTGGGACTTACTCTCAGGTAGATAGCATTGCAGCCTAAGAGATGGGCAGCCCAATCCTGAGCTGCCTGTTGTGCTGGGATTGCCGCGGCATCCTGCACGCAACAGGGTAGCCACCAGTGGCTCCTCAGGGAAGGGGTGTTTTCCCCTCTTCCCCCAGGTAAGGCAAGTAGCCCCACAATGGGGCTGCTCAATTCAGTGGCAATCCTTGGGCTGCCGTAGAATCAAGAGCCTCCGTGTTGGGCCTGCAGCCTGACACAGAGGCTCTGGATGCGGAGGAAAGGAGCAACTCCAGTCCCGCTTCCCTTCCGCCCCCCTGCCTCCCCCCAGCATGCCCCCTCCCCCCTCTCCCTGCCTCCCCCTGCCCTGGAACTCCTCCTCCTCATCTCCTCCCACTCCCCCACCCATCTCTCTGCCACCCAGAGGTTCGGGCGGCTGTGGAGTGATGAAGTAGCGGTGGTCCACCAGCACTACTGAGCTAGCAGCGGCACTGGACTGGCGCGAGAGCTACAGGCATGCCTTATGGCACATTTGTGACACTCAGCCCGATGAAGGACTGGTGGTAAGAGCTCAGGATTGGGCTCTGATCTGGGAATCAAGACTTCCATGGTTTGAAGTTCCCCTTTATCATGAGTGGCATGTGCCAACCTCTCTTTCTGAACCTGCCCCAATCCCTTTTTCTCCTCAGACTTTTACCAGCAAAATGGAGTCCAAGTCTAAGGAGACCCATAGGCCACCTGCAGGCCTATGTAGGGGTAAGTAGAATATATTTTTACTTACCTCTGGCAGGCCCCCTGATCGCTCCCCCCACCAGTGGATGTAGTATATGCTCTGTCAGGGTGGCTGCATCAGCGTCAATGGTGGGAGACAGGTTTGGGCAGTTAGTTATGTCATAGCTGTATATTTCTAATACAGCACTGCCTATGTATACAGTACGATGCTTATCAAAGAGTGAAAAAGCAGATCCTTGCTCCAAGGGGTTTATACTCTCAGTCTGGATACAAGGGAGACAACAGAAGAAGGAAAGGAGGATGGAGGTAGGAGTAAACAGGGAAGCATATGCAATTATTTCAGTTACATGTACCTACGCTAAGTTGCAGCAGGAAATGAAAGTAACAATGCCTGTCTTTTCCAAATGAAGCCCCACTGTGTTAAATGGGAGTCACTCTCAGGTCGTTTAATTTTTCAGACACCATACTTTTGACACCACACTTCACGCAGTACCCTGCAGCAGGTGTCTTTAGATCTACTGATCAACATCAAATGTATATTTTGTATATACATGCTGGAGTGCAGCTGGTCATCATGGTAATTGCTGCTGGGAAGAGCCTAGAGCTAATATTTCCATACAGTGTGCGACTCCTAAAAATGCAGACCAAGGAAATTGTCATCTGTCAAATGACGTTTAGTGTGTGATATATATCCTATGAAAGGACAAGGCCGCAGATAAAACCAAAAACCCCACTTAGCACTCAGAAATATCCTTCTCTTTGCCTCTCTGCAGAAAAAACTTTCAATGATGCACTCAGAAATCTTTGCATCTGTCTCTAGCAGTCTTATTGGCAGAGGCTGTGATCCTGAGACTCCTAGTGAAATCGATGCCATTTGGAAATTCACTTTTGTCTGTTGTTTGCACTACAGATGCACAGTGACTTCCATTTAAAATCTGTCTTGCAGCCAGTTTAGCAGTGTGATGCATATTAAGGAGTCATGATTGAAGACATGGAACTTATTACAATGCTTACCCTGTGAAATGTGTGTGAGAACAGCATGTTTATATTTCATTAGATCCTTGTATTGTCACATCCTTGGCTTTTTTATGCCTGGGTTAATGCTCCAGTATGCTTGGTGTGCCTTCAAATTAACAGGTGCATGCTACTAGCCTGAGGACCACAGGAAGATAGCAATAACTTCACAACGTGCCAATAATATAATAAAGGTGGTGATGGTTTTTCTACAGAAAGAAAGGTCAGGCACAAAGGGGTAAGTGATGTTGCATGATAATTACGTAGAACCAAACTCTGCTTACTCCAGGGCAGTGCAAGGGTTTTAGAGCTATAACAAGCATTCAAACAAACATTCCATTGTTGAATAGGAAGTTGCTCACTTGGGATTTGTCCCATGGTTGTTTTCCACTCGAAAATGCAGTTGAATATTCATAGAATGTAATTGTCCCCTGAAGAGAAATCAGGTCACTCAGGTCCCACGCCTGTCTGTGTCAATCATCTTGCTGTGATATTCAGGTCTACTTCGGAACACGTGCGTATCACACATCATCATGTGAATTTCCTATCAGATGTTACTTGAAACAGGTTGAACAGACTGCAGTCACATTTTGGGAAGGAAAAAAAAAAAGGAATTCTGGAAACTGTGTGGAAACATAACAATAAAAATAATATTTAACATTTATTTAGTACTCTCAGACTGTGCAAAGCACTTCACATGTATAGGTCATCCCTTATTATCCACTGGGATTCTGTTCTGGAACCCCCAGTGCATAAAATATCAGTGGATTCTAAATCACTGGAAAAATAGCTGTAAAGATTCACTTCCAGGTTTTTTGCTCCTCCATTGTCATCTCAGAATGCATTGCTATAGAAGTTATACTGCATTTAGCCATGAGATTGGGTGAATAATGGAATCTAGTGGGATGAAATAATTATTTAACAGCATGAAGGTGGGAAATTGGATTTTGGTGCTTTTTTCCTTGTTACAAAGCTTTTAAAGGTGGACATCAGTGGTGAGTCAAATCAGTGGATAACATGACCTCGATCTTGTTAAGTTGTCCTAATAACCAGAGATGGCATCTGGCATTAGTCAGGTGGGGCCCTGGCCATGGGCTCACCTGATCAGGCTGCCCCTTGAAACCTCAGTACCCATGGTGCCATTGGAGGCAGGCAGGGGGTGCCATGAAACGCCAAGTGTAGAAGTTTGTGCCAGGCCTTCAGTGACCTGAGACCAACAGTACTTACAACAACCCTGTAGGCCATTGTCACCTGCATATTGCAGCAGGGTACACAGACAGGCAGCCCAATCCTATGCATGTCTACTCAGAAGTAAGTCCCATTAGAGTCAATGGGGCTTACTCCCAGGAAAGTGTGGATAGGATTAGGCTGTGGGACAACTGACTTGCTTCCACCCAGTGATAATTCATGGCAGAGGCAAGACAGATTCAAACCAGGGATGCCCTCATTCACCACGTAGTCTCATAACCACTGCTACTCTATACTGCGGATGAAAATATGCATGTGAATTTGCAGTCAGACAACAATGCACAAAAAGCATACAAAAACATTGCCATGTGATACCAAAAATGCACCTAGAAATGCTAGGGTAGATATATCCTGACTTGCTAAGCTGGAAGTAAATTAGGCTGTATCTAAAGATGCAGCAGAATGAGATGGCGATGGAATGGTCCACATTCACTGTTCAGACTGGGATCTGGCTCACAAAAGCTTATGCTACAATCAATCTGCCCATCTTTACTGTGCCACAAGATCCACTCTTGCACTTGCTGCAACAGACTTAGGGCCCAATCCTATCCAATTTTCCAGTGCCGGTGCAGCCGTGCCAGTGGGACATGCACTGTATCCTGTGGTGGGGAGGCAGTCACAGATGCCTCCTCAAGGTATGGGAACATCTGTCCCCTATGCCATTTTTGGATTCAGCACCCCCAAAATATCCTATATTCATTCAAACATTCTTGGCAACTAAAAGTTTTTTTGGGGGGGAGGGGGGAGGCCTGTGTCACTTTTCTGCTCATTTGAAATCTAACCACTATCTCTTCTCCTATGAGAAGGGTAATTTGTATTCCCAGGTATTTCTGAAACTAGGCAAACAAACAGCTCTTAGGCTTATATAGTATGTGGCATTCCAGAACACCCTCCTTCTCAAGAAAATTGCTTGCGTGGCCTAGCTAGATTTCAAATGTGGATTTGTGCCAGGATCGGAATTGTTGCAGGGGTAGAGGGTTATTGGCATATCCTCAACACTCTCTCTCTCTGTCTCTCCCCCCCCCCCATGCAGAAGCAATTTATCTTAGGAAAAAAGTGATCATTGGCATCAAGGGTAGGTTTTGAGAGAGTGAGATAGAGGTCCAGTATCACTCAGTGTCATAGCTGACCAGCAGCGGACCTCCCCAGCCCTGTGCCGGAGGCAGAGGTCCACAGTGGCGCCCCCTGTGGGCTATTGCCCCCCTCCCGTGCAAAAATCCACTCCCCCTAATCACCTGAGGCTCACAGAGCCTTGCACGACCCAGGACCACATCGGGGAAGCCTCTCTGCGGTTCCCCGATGCTATAAACTGTGCTTCCAAAAAACCAGAAGCACAGTTCCCAACCCTGTCAGGAGCCTCAGAGAGGCTTCCGTGGGGTTCTAGCGGCTCGTGCCTGGGGCTTTTGCCCCATCGGACCTGATGGTAGGTCTGCAACAGTGGCTGACACTGAAGTTTGAACCCAGGTATTTTCTTGCATAAATGCATCAAGAAACTTAAAGCTTTGTGGTGTCAGTATGCTAAATGGTGGCCATCTTGATATTAAGAAGTATCCCTTTGAACACTATGGTGTCCAGAATTGTTTTGTGATTTTTGTCACCTGCTTGTACCAATAAAAGTAGCTTTCCCCACATTGTTACCCTAGTTACATTATTGTCACTGACTGGCTGATAGCAGAACTGGTTGCTAGCCTATTTCTGGAGGACCATCTGTCTAGGAACCACTGTCCCAAAATACTTCCCTGCTCTTAAAAGTGCTGGACTCTTTCCCGCCCCTTTGAGCAGCTGCGTATTCTATAAGACTGTCATTAACGTGCATTTTCTGAATTCTGTGACTGTGTTTTTATAATAATCCACAGATAGTATACTATGGAGCATAATTTTCAATGCTATAATGATCAGAGAGAAAGCAGTGCAGCGTTTTGACAGCCTCCAAGAATGAGCATGGTGGTGTGAAGAATCAAGTGTAACTATTGGGTGCTGAAGCCAGCGGTGGTGTTGAGCGACATCTAAGGACTAATGTGTGCTAGTGCAGTTGGAAATCTCAAGCAACATTATGTTGCTGAGAGCCACCAAAGGCTGGCAGCCGATTTACTGTGGCATCAGATGTGAGTTGACTGAAGATAAACCGTTTGGCCTTTCCAGGTGATTGGAACAGGTTAGGAACTGAGCGAGGGAAAATAAATATATTAGAGTATAGTTACAGCTCACTGCTATATTTTGATTAACAATTGCCTATTAAATGATGCCTATTTTGATCACTATACTAATCTGAAAATGAGAAATATGAATTTTTTGATCATAAAATATTTTTATTTTTACATTGTGGGCCCTTTTGTGACAGGGAGCCATTTAGATGTTTGATTTTCTCAGTAAACTACTCTGTGAACTTTTTTGGTTGAAAAGTAGTATATAAATAAATAAATAAATAAATAAATAAATAAATAAATAAATAAATAATAATAATAATAATAATAATAATAATAATAATAATAATAATAATAATAATAATAATACCATACTTTTCTCTTACATGTGTGCACAGAATAAACATTCCCTAATTTCAAACTCAATTCATCTAGCGAGCTGAATAGCATTCATGGGACCTACTGAGGGCTGGAAGTGACATCATAAAGCAGGAAAGTGACATCACTAAGCAGATGATTATACCATAGTCTTTCGAGACTGAAGGTTGCCAACAAGCAGATGATGGCCAGAAATAAGCACTTTGTTCTCACGTAGAAACTCATTAGTTGCAAATGACAGAAGAGAAAATGTGCAAATCTCATCCACAATTTCAAGATATGAGAGAGCTCAATTATCACACTGAGAGAGCCCAATTATAATAGGGGCCAGATAAATTGCTTCCAGGGGCCACATCTGGCCTGCAGACCTTATGTTTTACACCCTTGGTCTAGAAATACATCCCTGCATGCTTCGTATGTTACAGAAAATAATCTTGTTCTTTTTGGGAGCAACCTAAAGTGATGATGGTGGTTTTTCTAAGCTCGTTTGTGGCTTAGTCTGCCAGCTCTCATAGTCAGTAAGCTTTAAGGAAGGATCTCATTTGCACAGGAGTGCTCTTTCAAAAAAGTAACTGTCAAAGTGAATTTTGAGACAGTATGCTTGCGCAAACAGCACTGAGTTTCTGGACTTCAGCTAGATTCCCATATATAGAAAGAGAGCTCATAGCATGTCCTTTAGCCATGGTACAAACAAACCAGTGGGACTTAGTTCATGGGCCTACTAAGTCAGGCAAACTCCTGATCCCTCAGTGCTGTGGCAGTGCACCTTCAATGGGTGGCACAAGAAACTTAGTGCAGGGCTTTGTCCCAGGGCCCCATGTGACCTGGTGCTGGCGCTAATAGTGGTTCATCCACATCTCAGGCAGCCTTGCCAAGCCCGGCTAGCTGAGGTCTTTTAATGAGAAACTGAACCTGGCGCCTCCAATATGCAAAGTATGTGATCCATAGTGCCTCTAGAGATGGGAGTGAGAAAACCAATCTGTTTAAAATAATCAGGCTGATGGTGGGCAGGGATCGTTGCGAGGGTGAAGAAAGATGTGGCTGAACAAAAGCTTGCAACTTCCCAGAAAAGCAGGCAGTGTGCATAGTAATACTTAGAACATTTCTTGTGACTTTGACAGTGTTGCAAACCCTCCATTTAACAGACCTTGGAAACAGCAGGTGTTTTCTGCTCCATTAAAAACTAGTCATATATGTTTTGCACATGCTCATCTCCATTTGAATTTGATGGACTTTTGGATTAATGGACACTCCTTCTCCTCTATTAGTCTGTTAAATTGAAGGTTCACTGTATATAAAATGTATCCAATAATCAAAGACAATGTGCACTGAACCCATTACCAGGACAAACAGAATGTCATTGTTTCACTTAGAGCTCAGTGCAGCAAGATCTCATCCATCAAGGATAAAATGTGCAAAACCTTGTCCTTGCACTACTTCAGAAGCAAAGGAGGCTTAAACATAAAACATATCTTCCTTTGTTTAGCCTACTGCTACTGTGTTTACAACTCTGTTGCCACAGTTTTCTCTTCAGGCCTTTCCACTCATAACTCATAGATCTGACATGCATTCATGTGCTGATCCTAAACACTATTATGTGGAAGTTAAGTCTGTTGAGTTCTATGGACTTACAAGTAAGTGTGCATAGAGTGTGTGCTAAGCAAAAGCTGAACACTACAGATGATAGTTAATTATGGATGCAACTGAAGCTCGGCAACTCCAATGCAATCATAGTCATTTCAGGGTTATATTAGTAAGTTTGCCCCACCATGTTTATATCCTCTTAAATATTAGAGTAAAAAATTGAATTTTCTGACATTTCAGAAAATTGCTCTGACATCATTTCAGGGGGTGCCAACTTCCCAGGTGTTTAGACACTGTACATCTGCTTCAGGCAAAATCACTTGAAAATTGGCAGTGACCCATGTAGGAGATCAGCCCTGAGTGGCAACAGCCAACCACCTCCATCAGACAGCAGACTTAGGACACAATCCTATGGGCCATTAGCACTGATGCTGAGGTCCAGTGCCAGTGCTAGGTGTTGTAAACATGCCATAAAGCATGTTTATGGCACCATGGGACGAGCAAGTAAGCAAGAAAGAAAACCCATGAAGTGGACTGATGTGGCTCAGGACTATGGAAAGGGGGAATTAACACTTTCTCCTGAATTGTTTCCCCACTGAAAATCTCCCGTAAAGCAACCAGTTGCAACAAATAACCATAGGGGAGATTTTAGGCTGGAAAATTGACCAGGAAGAGAATGTTGAACCCATCACCTTGTCATGTATCATAGTCCTGATCTGCATCACACAACCTCTCCAGGTGTTTTTGTTTGGGGGGGGGGGAGAGAGAGAGAAAGAGTATGTCAGTTTTAAGTCCATTTCTCACTGATGGACTTAATGTAATATGTAGTTTGGCCCCTGGTTGTTCAGTATGTGGGCTGGGAAAGAGACACCTGAAAAGTGACTCTGAGGGCCAAGCTAAATATTTCTTGAAACACACAATTTCTACTGAGCCACAGACCTTCCCCACATCTCCCAGTAATGAGCTGCTGAAGCAGATGCATGACCTGACTCATTTAGTGTTTCCCCAGTGATCTTCACCGAGCAGGAGTGTAGCTATCTTTCCTTTTTGTGTGCCAGTTGCATGTGAAACCTTCTGTCAAGAAGAATTGCCTTTCAGTTGTTCTCGGTCATAGTTCTGCCAGCATACTTTCTAATAAATCTTCATCCTCTTAACTGAGTCTCCAAGCACCATAAGAGCCTTTGATCTGCATTCATGGCATTTTCAGAACACCTCCCATAAAACGAGGGTTTCCCCCCCCCCATCGGATCCAGAATCAGACCCATTATGGACTAAATGTCTCTACAAACTAGGGCGCTTGAGTTCGAATAGTGTAAACCAACTACAGAGGCCTGCTGTTATTTATTTGTTTATAGCATTCTTTCAGTGTTAACTTACAAACAGTCAAGCCTATTTTTAAGTAATTTAATAACAACAATTCTCTCCTGAGTTAAGAAGTTAGAGGCCAAGTTCCTGCCTGGATTGGATCCATGGAGCTGATCTACAAGGTTCAGAAAACACAAGCTTGCAGTGTAAATACAGAGCGACATTTTAACTTCAACAGCACAAGCTGTTATGCTGTAAATTACAATGGTTGGAAAAAAAAATCACTTTAAACATAAGAAAGACTGAGCTTTAAAAATGAGGAAAAATACAAAAGAGATTCTTATTTCAGACTCCGCTTTAATCACATGCTCTTCTGCTTGTAAATCTGCCTTAAACTATTGAAGAGGATCCAAGAGGACCTCTTGCATCCTAAATATATAAAAGTCATGATGACTTCATGTGCATCAGCATTGCTATAGGACAGGGGTGTCCAAACTTTTTGGCAGGAGGGCCACATCATCTCTCTGACACTGTGTTGGGGGCTAGGAAAAAAAGAATTAATTTACATTTAAAATTTACATAAATTTACATAAATGAATATGTTGGAGCTGGAACTTATATGAATGAATGAAGGTCTCATGATAGCTGAAGCCCATAAAAGACTTCCTGCAAAGCAAGGCCAGCCTTTCCTTTGCTGCCGCTGCTGCTTCATAGACACAAAACTGCAAGCAGTGGATGGAGCCCTTGGCCCACAGCTTGCACCAGAGGTCAAACAGATGCGCTTTGAGTAGTTGCATCAGGCCAGTGCGGGCTCCAGCAAATCTCTGGAGGGTCAGAAGCTCATTGGAGACTGGGGACTTCCACGGGCCAAATTGGGGGTCCTGAGAGCTGCAAATGGCCCCTGGGCCGGGGTTTGGGCAGCCCTGCTATAGGAGAACATAAGTATGCAAGTTTGTACCATTCATACTAAGCTGGACCGTCTAGCTCAATATTGTCAACACTAACTGGTGGTGACTTTCAGACTTTCAGAAGAGTGCCTTTCTTTTGGCACTCTACCTGGAGATGGTAGGTACTGAACCTGGAATCTTCTGCAGACAATGCAGGTGCTTTACTACTGAGCTACAGGCTTGCAACGATGCCCCTGTTTGGGAAACAGCACAAGGCAGATAGGAAGAGTTTGATAAATTCTAAAATGTAGCCACAAATGGGTTTAACAGTGAAATACCTGTCAACATGATGAAGCAATGGCATGCTCAACCATGCTGTAAGCTCTAGGTCCTATGGTGAACGCCTCATATACCTTAAGCACACACAGTTATTTCCTAGTGCTGGAATCTGAACTAAAGAACTTAGCACAAGGTCTAATAACTGTAGTTCCTTCATGCACCAGGACCAATAATTTTAGCCTTATCTGCCCTCTCATCTCATAAAGAGGCTATGTAATTGCATATGAAATCCTCTAGAGTCAATGAGTTCATTCTTGAGCAGGACATGAAACATAATAGATGAGTCTCTTAGGTCTATCTTCCCAAACTAGCCATTATTCCCACCCATGTTAGAAACTCACTAAAAAAAACCCCAGCTATTGCAGTTTCACTACCGGAAAGTACTCCAGATGATTATAAGAACGAACAAGAATCTTGTAGCACCTTGTAGATGCAAAAAAGGTGAGACAAAAATGTGCTGGGAGGTCAGCAGATACCAGTGTCATGCAGTGAGGTCCAGGCCCGGGGAGGCGCAGCCACATGAATACACACTCACACTCTCTCCCCCCAAAAAATAATTTTTTAGAAACTCACCTCTTCTTCCCCCATTCAGAGCTAGAGAGAGCGCAGTGATTTGTCCTGAGGCAGCTCAATAGCTGCCTCCCTGGTGTTTTAGAAAGCAAGTCTTTTTGCGCAGGCTCTCTGCTGTTTTCATGTCTTTCTTTGAACTGAATTGACACATACTGATGAACTCACTGTCTGTGCTGGAAAAGAAAGGAGCAGCATGGAAAGGCAAGGTTTTTGTTTTATTTAACTTGTTGGGTCAGGTGAGGCTCTGCCTCCCTTGACTGCATGACTGTGGCAGACACAACTAGTTCTTCGGAAATTATAAACTTCAATCCAGGCTCAGTGGCAGCTAGAGGTTTCAGGTCGACATGTGCATCCTGAACCTCATCAAAACACATTTTCATCCCATACAGTTGCACTGTATGAACATTGCAATGAAGGCGTGCATTGAAATGCACTTCTGTAACTGTACTAACTGCAAGCTCAGAAGCTTGTTTCCACAAGCAGAATTTGAAGAATGTCACATGATTTGATAGATCTTATTAACAATGAAGGAAAACCCCAGTTCTTCATGGAAGAGGGTAAACACGTCCTTTGGATAGTTCTTCAGATGTGTTGCAGCTCATATCACCTGCTTTCAAAACGTATACTTACAGTTTCTTTAGCTCAGCACTCCTCAAAGCAGCAGATGATTTAGAAAAATGCAGACATCTGTTTTATTCATAGAAAGAACATGGAGTCCACTTATCCTGGGAAAAGTTGCTTCCCCATGCGCTATGCACCACAGTTAAAGAGCCTGATAGCAGGTGTCTCGTGGAACCATTAAAATGTTACATCGTTGAACGCCAGCAGAATCAGAATTGAAATTCATTTAATTCAAAGGTCTTGCCACTTTCCTGAGAAGAGTCTCCTCTACAACATGAAAAGCATACATGTTTCAGTGTCAAAGTGCAATGGGCCTCATTATCAGTGTAAAGAACATTGAGCGTATGCGTTACCAAGTTCAGCATATTATAGCGGATCACACTTCCTGACAGCTTGAGATTCAGAATACACACACCAAGAAAAATGAGAGACAAAGGGGCAGCATGCAGGTAAACTCTCATGTTTGGAGCTATTTTAAGATCATGTGAAATGCCAGCCCTTTCCAGTTTATGAGACCATCACCAACCTATCTAAATGCTCATTATATTCTCATAATTCTATAGTGCCAAGTGCCTCCCAAGAATGTTAAAACACATCTAACAGCACTTCACTTTGGTTTTATAGACTCAATGGGGGCGCATTGTTTAGGAGTCTCTGATTCAGGAATGGAATAGGCTGATTTGCTCTGTAGAAGTTAGTGCAGAGAAATCAAATTGTTGAAATAATTGCTCCAATTGCTTCTGTTCGGATGAGTATGGAAATCTGGCACAGTTCCTTACGAACATGCCCCCCCCCCATGGAAAGGTCCTTCAGTTATAAGTAAGTAGCTTGATAGAACACTTATTTTAAGAGGGAGAAGGGGAAAGGGAGAAAGCATGCATGGGGTATTCATTTCATCATCTAAATTGCAGACTGAATATAAGGTGGTTCACTGACAAACCCAGATGGATAGATCAAGTCCATCTGTCCCTGGTAACATTTATTTATTGGCCTGGATTAAAATGAAAGCTCAGGAGAATTTCCAGCCTTGCTCAGTGACCTCAATACCCTGTAAGTGCACTATTTTAGTAAGATGTTTATTTTGTTTAGCACAGGGCACCTAAGTGCCCCGCAATGGGTGTCCCTATAAATAAATGCAACATATAAATGCTTGAGCTTTTGTAGAATTTAGTATTGTTGCACCGGAGTTCCCCATTGCTCATTTCCCATCTTAGATTCCCAGAGATTTTGCTTGAAAAAACATTTTCCGTTCCCACGTTCTTGCATCTTTTTAATAACATACATTTAATTATGAAAATAAAAAGGGGCCATGAGGTTGCTTTGAATCTGAGGGGTGTTTGGGACAGCAGGGGCTTGCAGTTTTCCTCCAGCTTGTGGGAGAGTACAGTAGTTGTTCTGTAATATTCTGGGCAGGCAAAGTCTGCAGGCATGAGACAAGATATTTCTGAGATACTAATTTCATACAGTACTCCTGTCCCTTTGCATCTTCTAAATTGGGCATCATGTTTAGATATGAGAGGTTGTAGATGTAAAGCTGATGTTGTAAGGGGTCAAAAAGCTCTTAACTCTTTGTGACATCTGTGCAGGATCAGAGATTTCAGAACTTGGTATGATCAGATAAACCAGGCCCTATGACAATGTCATGCAATTCCCAACAAAACAGAGCATTCTTTAGGTTTTGCAGTTAGTAACAGAAGTTCATGAAGAGATATTCCATGCAGGTGACAGTTTCAAAGGCGGGCACTTTGCAGCTGTTGGTTCTCAAGGCCAAGTCTTTCTATGTCACATGAAACAAGAGTGATATGCATTAGTGAGGACAAATAAGGGTGAAAAGCTAACCTTGTGAATGCAGCATGCATCAGTATGGGGCCAGCAGAGACTTCTATGCAAATGTTATCCCTTAGCAACAATCACTTTTGCTTGCCATGGGGACTTGCAAGCAGCCTCCAGGTAGTTCTGTTACTTTAGTTCAGTCTGTAGCATTTTCATGTAAAGGTTTATCAGAGGCTATAACACTTTCCATTCACAGCCATTTGACCACACGTTTGACCAAACGTGTCCACAGCCATTTGACCAAACGTACAAGTTTTCTTTACATGTGTACATGCATGTACACCTGTCAACTGAAGACAACAATCCAGGAATGCAATGAAGGAGGCTGTAGCCCACAAAAGCTTTTGCTACAATATATGTTCTCATCTGTAAGATATCAGAAGACTCTGTTGCAACACATGGTGACCTCTCTGGAAATTTTTGCCTTCAAGGAAAAATCATCACCATAGTCACCATCATCACCATAGTCTCAAATAAGCCATGCATAGCCTACTCCTGCTCATTAAGGTAAGCAAACTGTGTTTGCAACCATTACCATTTGCAGGAAAGTTAACCTGAGAAGGAACACATTTTCTCTAAAAAGAGATGTTTTCCATCCAGCCTTTGAAAGGGCAATGATGTGTCACAAGATATGTATAAAACTTGATAGTAATTTAATTAAAATGCTGGATTTTTTGGGACAGCTGCAGCAGGGAATGAGAAATTCAATCACTCTCACCCTGCAACAAGAAAATGGAAAACTACAGTTTCAAGTTTATAAGAAGCAGAAGTGTACTCTGCAATATTTGCCACTTTTCGTTAGCTTAATATCGATTTGTTTGATTAAGACTGCGATATTGGGAGTGGGAGAGAATATATTGTATACCTTGTACATGGCAGTTTTGTAATGTTCTTACCTTTTGCTATATAGTCAAGTCAAATATACTGTGAAAAGCTGTTTTGATAGAAAAAATTGACATTTTGAAACATTGTGTTCCAGGTGTTAATAAACAAGTGTTATTACTGGAACTCTTGTAATTGCCCTATAGTAGGCAGACGAGAGAAGTGTATCTGGCAGCTATCTCCACTTTGTTTCTTTGGTCCAGCTCTAGAGATGCCACAGCCACTTCCAAAATACTGGAATACAGCAATGGCCACCTCCATTTCCTTCCTTATTTCTGTTTAGGTGGTTGGAAGGCTAAGCATAGAGTTTCTTGGCACAGGACCTGTCCTTCAATCAGCATGAAAGCGACAGACATGAAAAATGAAAATAGTACCTTGCTCAACTCTTAATTGTATGTGCTCAGTATGCAATAAAACATTTGTGGCTAGGGTGGTGGCAGCAGCACAGGTAAGCAACAACCTTTTGATTTACTGAGAGCAACAAAAATCTTTCAGCCAACCCTGTCTGCACACAGAGAGAGGAGATATTGAATAACCCTTCTGGCTGTAGGCTCTTGCATTGTACCAAAATCCAAGCAGGGACTCCAGCTTTCAAGAATGGCATGGAGGGGACATGAAGTAGTGGGGGGTCCTGAAAAACACACAAGAACCCTGCTGGATTGGGCCAAAAGTCCATCTAGCAGTCCTGTTTCCCACAGTGGCCAATCAGCTGCTGCTGAGAATTCTGCAAGCAGCGCATGAAGAGAAACTGCACGTGGCTCTTATGATTCTCATATTCCTGATGAAATTAAGCGCACTCTCTCTCTCTACATACCCACAGACGTCACCAATCAGGGGCCTTCATAGTCTTTTGCTACCTGCCTAGCTTTTGGCATTCCTGATAGATGTCAAAGTTTCCCCTCACGTATGTTATCCTGCTGCAGTATCACATTTTGACTAAAAGAATGTTGCTGTGTAGGAAGCAACTTTCATCCTCCCTTCTAATGATGGAATCTTTTTCTTGAGAAGAAACAGCCTTGAGCTCTCTGCAGAAGAATGAGATTTTTCAGCATTGTGACAAAAATCCTGTTTGACAACCCTGTTTATGTTGCAGGAAGTAATGACTGCTGACAATTTCAAGGACCACCCGCTGGATTATTTACTTTCAAAGTCAGCTCTGTTTAGATAGTGTTTCAGTTTTTGCATCTGGCACTGCCTCCACATGCTACTTGAATGCTATATTTCAGTCAGCGCAATGCACCGCAAGTGTAATCAATAATACGTACACGTCATGTTGTCAGGCAAGAGCTATTAACATCATGGCTCTTGAAGTTCATGTTAAACATGGTGTTCACTTGGATGCTGAGAGCCCAGTAATGGAACCTTTAGCATAATGGAAAAAAAACATTGGTGGGATCATGTGCACATTGCTACTGTGGCAGTCAAGATTATTAAGAGTAGTTTACACTTGAATTCATTGTCAGGACCACCACCTGGCTCTTTTTTAAGGGGATCAGGTGTGCTCTTTTGGTCTTTGCAGGACAGACTGTATGTACATCATGAGCCTAACTACTTCACACACACAGCGATCAGTTTAAAACCAGTAGTATGGACTTCTAGAGCACAGATAGCTAAGGGCACAACCCTAACCCTGCGTTAGGCTGGCAAAAGTCCCTTGCGCCAGCCTGGGAGGGTCACAAATGTACCGTAAAGCATGTTTGCACCTCCTTGGGAGCAAGCCACGCCAGTGCATGGAGGTGTGCTGGAGCACAGAGGCTGCATCCAGCCTCAGTGGTGGCTTGTGCAAGACAGGTTGTGTTGGCTGAGCTTGGCCATGCAGGGGTCTGAGAAGGGCAGGGAGGAGGCGGAAGGGAGGCATTCCAGGGTGGGGGAAGGGTGGGCAGTGGGCTGTTGGGGGGGCAGGCGGGCGGAGAGCAGAAGGTGGGGCTGGGACTCTGTTGTTATGCTGGATCCCAACCCCGTTCCCTGAGCAGCATGGAACGGCTTACAGCTGCTCTGTTCTCCCAAAACATATGCCATCTCCGGAGGTAGCGCAAGTCTGAGGAGACCCATTGGGGCTGTGGTGGCTTACCCAGGGATAAGGGGAAAGTCTTTCCTTTTGCCTCCGGCTGAGCCACTTCTGGCCCCAATCTTGCACTGGATACAGCGCAGGCCTCCTGGCCTGCCTGTTTCAGCACAAGACAGGATTGCGCTGCATGTTTCCTACTACATACACAGAAGTATCCTTTTCTCCCTATGGCACCTTCTGTCTGTCAGAACTATGATAGTTTATTCATGTTTTTCAAAGTATTTTTATGATAGGAAGTTCTTATCATCCAAAAGACATCAGGCATCACAGTTACAAACCTTATTTTAAAGGGTAAAGAAAGGGCAATATCAATTACCAGAAGCCACAGATATTGCTGTCCTAATGGAAATGAAAATCTGAAAGGCAGGCCCTGCCTCAGGGAACGACATTGTTAGGCAGTTTCAGAGGGGATCTCAGAGGCTGGGACTGTCTTTCAAATTTTCGTTTCCATTAGGACAGCAATATATGTATCCGTGGCTTAAAGACCACCTCTGTGCCATTAGCCTTTGTGTTAAGAAAGTTGCTCTGGAGCCACTCAGGGGGCCTGCCAGCATGAGGGGAGGAGAAGGGCCCCCTATATCTGGAGCTGGCTCTGTAGAAAGCAAAAGTATAGGAACTAGAGAAATAAATTACCTCAGGAATACAAAATGCTGGACATTAATCATTAGTTTATGGAACTAAAATGTGCTTGCTAAGCACTCAGAATAGAAGTTTAAAAACCTAGTCAAACTGAAAAGGAGTCCATTACATGGCATTCTCAATGGGAAGGATCTTGTTTACTACAATGCATGAAAATCCCATTCATTGATTTATATTAGGTTTTAAAACACACAAGTCTAATGAATAGAAAAACTCCAAAGTCCTCTAAGGTCAGTGGATCCATGGCATTCTGTTTATAAAACCTGGCAAAATCTTCTCGTTGTAATATGTGGAAATTTGCTGATCCGCATTTGAAAATAATTAAGACATATAAACAAAATAAATGACCCAAAACACTCAAGACATTTTTCAGGGCTGTTCTACTGAATGTTTGTCAGATGAATGACCAGCTACCAACTGAAGTCAGAATAGACAGTTTGAGTTTGTGACCGAGTGTGGTCTTTGTTTTAAAATCAAGTATGAAAGAAATGTAGGCCCTTGAAGCACAGAAGATGCACCCAGGGAAACAACAGACTGAATGATATGCAATATTGCCAATTTGAAGCAGCTGTGGGGCTGTGAAAAAAGTTATCAAGAATAATGGGCTGTGATCTATATTTCATGGTCAACTAATATTAAAGTATATCTAGGTTGGTTTTTAAAATAGAGGTTGAAATGCAAAAGTAGAAGCACTTCTCCTGAAATACTAGGACTTTTTAAAATATGGCTATAGACAAGGAACTTGAGGATCAAACTTGCAGATCAAAACTGTCAGCTCCAGGTGTTTCCCAGGATGATGTCACATGCTGTAATGCTCATTCATTGAGCATTACAAAAAATAATTTAATAATTTGCAAAAATCCAGACAAAAAAAGAGGATAAAGGAGCCATTTCCGAAGTTAGGACATCAGCACTGAATTTTTCAATACGACAAACTTGTTAGTTACTCTTCTAGTCTTTGCAATTGCAAATAAGACACGCTTCTCGCCTAAATACATTAAAGTACACTAAGCCCCCAACTTATGTCCTGATTCTGTCCCAGGAGGTTTGTCCAGAAGTCAGAAAAGATGCAAAACAGAACAGTGCTATTGCGCCTGCCTGAAAGAACTATAACAGATTGCATCTGTGCAAAAGCACCAACTTAGAGATCTATATCATGGGGTGAATGCAAGACAAAAACCAAGCGAACACAAACCTAGATATGCAGTCACACAAAACATGCTCAAGAGCAGACACCCCTTTGGCAACTCCCTTCTTCTCATGAAATAGCTATCACTGGCAACCAAGGACACATAACATTTATGCAGTCTCAACTGATTACTTGGCATTATTAGCCTATTGTTGTATTTAAAGTATAATAGTAAATTATGCATGTATTCTGTAAGCATAGCATGTACCTTGTTGCAACTGGAAGTATCCTCTTCCTCAAATTGAAGACTTTACATGCAAAAGAGTTTCTACAGTCCAAAATGTTACATCCCATGCACTGCAAATATTTTTCTTTCATTTTGCTTTGTGCCTGCTTCTCTTCATTTAGGTCCTTAAAGTTTTTAACATATTTTAATAAAGTTATCTTCCATCACAGCAGGAATGGACATGTCACACTTCCACCATATAACATATGGAGAAACTCCCTCATCTGACACTGATCTCTACGATGAAGAGACAGAGCTTCCTTCTAAGCTCTGTCCTACTGCCACCTCTGAGGCAAAGAGCAAGTGTCAGCTAAGCATCTTCAGATCAATCTAGGAGTGGAGCAAATAATAATGCCTGGCTGGGTTAGGAGACTAGGGCCATTCATGTCACACAGTTTGTTCTTGCTTTCAAGCAGTTAAAATTCTTTCCGGAGAGGCCTTGCTGGAGTTGCTCTCCCCTTCCTGAGCTAGAATCAACTCTGGCAAGCTCAGTGGTGGTAGTGGAACAAAGAAGAAGCCTGTCCCAAAGTATCTGGCCTCAGGCCATTTGGGGAGTGGCACAGATAATGCCCTTCCTGGTTAAGATGTTAGTGCCACTCCTGCCACAGAGTTCATCCCACAGACAGCTGGCTTGCTACATGCTAGAATGCTTGGCTTGTTATGAGATAGCCTCTATGGAGAACTCGTGCAAGGAAAGCGCCCTACAGGTAGACCACAGCTGCGATACAAGGACATCTGCAAGAGGGATCTGAAGGCCTTAGGAGTGGACCTCAACAGGTGGGAAACCCTGGCCTCTGAGCGGCCCGCTTGGAGGCAGGCTGTGCAGCATGGCCTTTCCCAGTTTGAAGAGACACTTGGCCAACAGACTGAGGCAAAGAGGCAAAGAAGGAAGGCCCATAGCCAGGGAGACAGACCAGGGACAGACTGCACTTGCTCTCAGTGTGGAAGGGATTGTCACTCCCGAATTGGCCTTTTCAGCCACACTAGATGCTGTTCCAGAACCACCATTCAGAGCGTGATACCATAGTCTTTCGAGACTGAAGGTTGCCAACAACAAGTGGTATGAGATAGACAGAATATCCCAAGTTTGGGCTGTTAGATGTCCCAGTAGGGGACTTCCCTAGTCATCAGCAGGTCTTCGGGTCCTTGTATGCCACATTTCAGTTTGCTGGGTGACTTGGAAATAATTGACAATTCAGGGGACACTTGGGGTCCTCAATTCCACATGTTCAAATGACCCATTTCCAGCTTAAACTGGTAGTTTGGTTGTCTTGGAGTACAGGTGTACCAAATTTCAGAGTCCACTAACAAACTTCAGTACTACCATCTATCAGTATGAATCTCGAGCATGCATACAGGCAAGTACACAAGAATGTAAAAGTCTGGATATATACCAATACTGTTTCCTTAATGGCAAGACATTGCCTATTCTGTTTGGCTAGAATTTTTAAAAAAAGTATTCCTCAGGTAGTTTAATAAGATTTGTAAGGTCTAACTGTTCTCCAAGTGCATCACAGCTAATATGGA
This sequence comes from Tiliqua scincoides, assembly GCF_035046505.1. Classification (NCBI taxonomy): domain Eukaryota; kingdom Metazoa; phylum Chordata; class Lepidosauria; order Squamata; family Scincidae; genus Tiliqua; species Tiliqua scincoides. The sequence goes on along the minus strand of NC_089821.1, from coordinate 166,156,321 downwards.
AACTTAGTTTGATTCTGTAGTGAATCACAAGACTGGTCAACCCACCAGAGGGGTAGTCATAACATCTGAAAAAATCCTTCCAGACCAAGAAGTTCAATCATTGTTGCCATATGTTAAAGGAAACCCAGAAACAAATGAATCATAAAATAAACGATAATTGATGCCGATTCTGAGCATGTACATTAAATGAATTAACATCCTCTGCTGGGAATTGCCTAGTAAAAATGAAATATGATTAACAGTCATATCAGATTGACAAACCGATAAGGAATTCACAGATACAGAAAACAAAAATCCCACTGCATAGCAGGAAAAAGGATAACTTTGAGTGGTATGAGAACTTGACATTTAATTTTTTTCAAATACCAAGGGCAATCAGTTCTGTTTATAGAAAAAGGTCACAAGTTTAATGATTATATATTTTGCATGTAGCATAGCAAAGGCTATACTTTTCCTCAATAATTTTTTCATCAATTTACCAGTAAAGATCAGCATTAGTAAAGGAATTGCAAGGCACAGTAAGCCCACGTACTTTACACAAATGAAAACTCGTGCAGCCAATCTGAATTGCCAGAGCTCCTGGAGGAACAACCACTCTGGAATCTGTTGGGTTCCAAAGACCCAACAATAGGATGGTCACTTGGGGAGGGGAGGGGAGACCACCAACTTGCAGCTGGAGTCATTGAGTAATTTCCCCAGTACAAGTTCTGGCTAGCCAAAGCACAGCCTGAGCTGGGCTCAGTTTAAATATGATATTAAACATGTTACCAATGCAGTCAACCTCTCATTTAAAGCAGGTTTACCTTGGCAACATGTCCATCATTAACATACCATAACATCTATGGCCTGGGCAGGTGAACCATCAGTGTGTGAAGTCTGAACATTGAAGGGTCCAATTTAAGCGAGATGCCGGTTGGAACACTGCACAGTTAGGTTTTTCTTATGTAACGATGGGATCTTAGGTTCTGTAGAACTGCTGGCAGTTCTAGGAGAAAGGCAGTTGATTCTGACTTAAGATCAGAGCCTCAGGAGTTTCTAAGACAGGGAGATCTATGATTCAGGCCAGACAACACATAAAACAAGTCTGCCCACTTAGTGATCTTTACTTCCCATTACTCCCTGCGCAGATCAGATAAAAAAAAACCAAAAAGGAGATGGAATTGGTAAGCTTAAAATGTTCCACGCAATTTAAATATTTGAAAAAGATTACACAAGATTTGGTTGACTAGAAATAAAATTTTAGTTTATTTGGCATTATTTTATCACTACGTAAAATGTTTCATATAAACATAGTAAATTTAGTATTTTCTTGTGCAAACTTATTTTGATTATAAAATAATTTCACCCATTACTCCCCATTTAAATTATAGAAACACAAATATTCTGCTTTCATATACATTTGGTTTTTAGAAATCTGTAAAAATATACACCTTGAGCCAGTCAAGCATGGACACATACAACCTAGGGATCTGTGTATTTTTTTCAACTTGAGCACATGGGTGTGTAGGCAGGCAGCACAAGCAAGCTATGCAGAGAATGGGAGGTAAGTGCCTCTCCCAGATCCCTCTTTGACCTACTCATGGCTTACAGAGGAAGGGTTGGATAGGGATCTGAGAAGCACGTGGACCACCCATTCTCTTGCAGCATCCTCAACGTGCCTGTGAGACCAAAGTAGTAAAAAGTGTTCTGCTGAAATCTGTGGCACAATTATGTGTGGGTCTTGGACTCGCACTTGACTGGATCAGTACAAATTTACTCTACTTTGCATACAGAAAAAGCGTTTAGAAAAAAGGATAAGGCCAGTTATTGTTCTTTAATTCATGGTAACATAATTGGCAGGAAAAATGCCAGTCCTGCCTTGTAAATTTCCTTCCCACCAATCAAACTGTGAATCCGTTTTCGTTGTGACCTTGATTTTGTCTCCCACTTTGAATGTCAAGTCCCCAGGCTGTTGTCCTTCAAACGGGTATACTGCTGTCACTATTGTAGGATTGGTCCCAGAATATCCTAAAAAGAAATAAGTTCAAGATATTTGTGACATCAGTCCCATTCAAAAGAGAATACTGAAGGTGGTCTACATAAGAACCAAACAATCATGTAAACAAAAAATGATAAAAGGAACACACATATTCAAGAAAAATAGCAAATAACTCTGGAGCAATTATCTGAAGGTTTGGTGGAAACCTTCAATTAACTGAAGCCTTCAAAAGACTTTATGAAGAGAGAGAGAAAGCAAGTAAATGGGGGCCATCCTAATTTCCTATGGCAGGGAGTTCCATAGTCTCAGAATGGACCCTCATGCGGGTCCACCAACTGCATCTCCAGAGATTGAAGTGAGCAGAAGTACCTCCCCAGCAGTCCACCTTAAAATGGATGAGCAAATTTATGGCTTGCAAGAAAGCAGAAGTTAGCAGAGTAGGTTACTCATCTAAGCCCTCAAAGTTACTTTTTGCTGGCAACACTCTGTTCAAGAAACCACCATGAAAGCAAAAGAAAAAAAAATGCAATGAGCAAAATGTAGAATTGTGCATCTTCCAGACTAACACAGAGTTAGCAAACCTGTGGATAAGCTTGTGTAGCAGGTGCCTAAAAATGCAAGAAGTTAACATTTGAAAGCATCACAACAGAGTTTCCAAGTCTTAAAAAGAGAACTCAGAATAAGAAAATGTTTGAAACTGTACAGGGTTTTTTTTTGTTTTTTGTTTTATAAATGCAGGCAGTGCAGTGTAATTCAAGACCATACAATCTTTTTCATTATTTAACATTCACAATATGTGTACATAAAGTCATTACATTAACTACTCAGCTCACACAAGATGGTGCTGCAGTGCTACATTCAACAAATATCTATGGGATTGAGCTCTGTTGATCCCTTAATATGGAAACAGACCAAGGCATTACAGTGATCATAATCATGAGGCTTGTGCTAAATGGAGGAAGGCATTTAGCATCTTTTTAACCTGGGAAAAGGATGGGTGAAAGAATCACATGGCCAAGTCCTCATTCAGGGAGAGCTAACCTTTTAAATGTAGCTCCTGTAGATTAGTTTTAGAGAATGAATGCCAACAGGTGTAGCTTGCCAGGTCAGAATTGCTAAGGTTTGTGAAACCTGACATGCCAAAAATAGTTTTAAATTGCCTGTTAGTTGCCTGGGACATTTTTTTTCCTGGAAAAGCAGGTGACAAAAGTTTTTTTTTTTTTTAAAAGACTCCCCTCTGCACAAACCATTAAGAGGTAAAAGAAACATACAGTAGAATCTCCAAAGTTCTCTATAATGACCACCTCCTTAAGTTGACCCAATTTTCACAGTATGGACAGACACTGCATATACACTATGGGAGACCAACCTCTCTATATTGACCACCTCAGTAAGTTATATCTTGACCACTTCGACCATTGCACAGAGTATTAATTTACCCTCCATAAGTTGCCCACTGAACGTGATACTGTGGGCCTGTGTTTTGTCTGGTTTGTCCCATCTTGGAAAAGCAAGAAGCCATGCGACAATCCCTCCCCTACACCTGCTAGTGCATGTGCGAATGGGTTTTTATAGGTGGACACACTGCACATAGCCAACAGACCTGCGCCGGCTGCCAATTGTACCTGGACATGTACGAAGTTGTGAGGGACATGAGGTTGCTTGTGCATAGTGAAGCCACTGTCCTTTCACTTTGGTTCCCATCACCAGTGCATTACTTTACACTTATATTGAAACACAACTGCTATTTTGCTGCCTATTCTCCCAGTTTGGAAAGATCCTTCTGGAGCACTTCACAATCCCTTCTGGTCTTCACCACTCAGAAAGGTTTAATGTCATCCACAAACGTGTCCACCACCCTGCTTATCCCCATTTCCAGGTCATTTATGAAGATGTTGAAAAGCACCAGTCCCAGGACAGATCTTTGAGGCACTCCACTTTCCACTTCTCTCCACCTTTTTTGTCAATTGCCCATTGACACCCACTCTCTGTTTCCTGGTCCTGAACCAATTCCCAATTCATGAGAGGACCTGTCCTCTTATTTCCTGACTGTGGAGTTTTCTCAACAGCTTTTAGTGAGGGACCGTATCAAACACCTTCTGGCATTTAGTGAATCCAAATGGAATTCACTAAATGGAAGCCAGGCAGCCTAAGTTTTGTTTTTGTTTTTAAGCTGTTGGGGCTATGTAACATGCTACATGCTATGGGCTGGCAAGGGATAGCATTGGTCTGCCTGTCTGCTATGAAACCAAGTATTTTTTTTTAAGCTTATGAATTTTCAGGGTTTTTTTTTAAAACACTGATTGTGGGCTGTTTGTCTCTTGATATAGATATAGATGATATAATAGTAAGCATCACAAGAGGATCAATTCTCATTGATATTTGCAATTAAACTTTAAAAATCCAATCTAAATAATAACTTGGCCTTGCATTTGTTGTCCTGGGAGCTAAACATGATAATATTTAAATACCATTTTTTCCCCATATGTTGACCACCTCCCTATGTTGACCAATTTCCTCCAGTTCCTTGGGTGGTCAGCTTAAAGAGGTTCTACTGTACTAATCAGTCCAAGGCACGTTTACTCAGGAGCAAATCCCAGTGCGAAACGGGAATTACTACCAGGGAAATATGCATAGTTCTGTAGTCATGATTTTAGCCTTTTAGCTGCCCTTGTAAATGTGTACCATTTCAAGAATGGATGACCCTATTCTTATACACTTAAAAGTACCACTAAAATATATTTCTGTATAACTGTCTTAGAACAACCATTCTCATCCTGAAATCTAGAGGCCCAAAATGACATTGATGCTTACAAGCTTGTGCTTTAGCACAAGAATAAGTTAGCCATTAAAAGAAATGCAAGCTCCCTCTGCAGCCAAGCTCTAAAAAGACAAGAGCTAGAAAAAGAAGAGCCTTCAAGAGCTAGACAAGAAGCCAATCTCAATCTACTCTCAGAGCCATTTCCCACATTACAGCCGCTCTATGAGGAGTACCAGAAACCACTTGCAAAAGTCCAAGGAAGTTGGTCTGGGAGAGTTTTTTTACTACCCTGCCCTCTCTCAGCCATTTGTGACTCACCAGCTGCACCCTTATAAGCCCACAGCTAGAAAGCTTTTCTGCCTGCTTTGCCTGGAGAAAATGCTTTTTTGTTGCATAAGAGTTGCATTTTTTTCTGGTTTTTTGGCCATAACTTTTAATAGAATTGAGATATTTCACTCTGGTTTACAGCAGATATAATTTACAGCAGAATGCAATGAAACAATTGCATTCTGCTGTAAATTACACATCGAGTGGCATATGATTATATTACTCCTAACAACTGCGATTTTGGTGATTAGTGATGTCACCCCCCCAGGATAGCACCCGGGGTGGACCGCGCCCTCACTAGCTATGCTACTACTCAACTGACATTCCAACAGCTGCTGGGCCTCATTCTCAGGGCTCTCTAGTTGTTGCTGAAATAAAAATTTTTTATCCTGCACTTCCCTCTCTCATCAGGGAGACACTCAAAATGGCTTCCAATCTAATAATACAACAGCAGCAACCTAAAGCAGCAAACACATCCATGAAGAAAGCAGCATCCCAGCAATTTAAACCACAGCACCACAACACAAAGGCTAAGCAAAATTAAAAGTCTTTAGGTGGTATCAAAATGACAGCAAAAATGGCGCCAATCTCACATTCTGAGTTGGGAAGTTCAGTAACTTGAATGCCACCACAGAGAAGGCCTGTTTTCATGTCACTGTCAGACATTCTTCTTCCAGCAGTGGAATGTGCAGAAGAGTCCTCTCAGATGACCTCAGGGATGGGCAGAGGAGGTGCTTCAGATATTTTGATTCCAAAGCCCAACTAGAAACTAGACTGGAATGGTCAAGATCAAGGCTCTCCAAACCCCAGCCCATGGGCCAGATCTAAGGTTTGGAAGCTTCCCCTCCCCGGTGAGTGGCACTTACTGTTTTGCATCCCTGTGCCCAAATCAGCTTGAAAGAAATGCAGCTTTGTGGCAGAATGGTAAGCGCCTGTCAGGACAGGGAGGGATTTTTCTGGGTATAGTGCTTTCTAGTTTGGAGACCTCAGGTCAAGATAATCAGAAACTCCAGGAGTTGAGTCACTACCACCTATTTAAGCACCTTGTCCAAAAATAGAAGGTTTGAAATGGGCTGTAATTATCCAAACACAGTGGGATCCAGTCAGCTTTTTCATTAGGAGAGCTTCCCTTTAAGGCAGAATGGCACCACAATCTCCAGTGTTTGGTCAGATTCGTTAAGAGAATCATGAATGAGCACCTCAGCTTATTTACATAGCAGCAAGCTATTCAAGCTTCGAAAACACAATGCTCCATCTAAGCTCTCTGAAGACTCATTTTTTTCCCTTCTTCCATATCACCAGAATGGCCACCAGAATCACCAGAATGGCCACTTTCACAGATTCCTCTTAAAACTGACCAAATTTGTAGAAAAATTGCACAAGGCTCATGGAAAAATGTTACACAGAAAGCATACCATCCCACAGGTCAAGTCCTACTAATGCACTGCAGTGGAAAAAAAGACCTCTGCAAGAGTTAAATACCATGAAAAGTACTCTGATCCTTATTTATTGCTCAGCAGGTTTATAAGGCAATGTGACTATATTTTATGTTCAGTTTTGCACTATAGGCTATCTCAGTTAAAATAATCAGATGCCCTCCTATGCACATTAACTTCTGGCAGGTTTGGGCACCTTTCTCCCGAGCAACATTACACTAACCTGGCAAACAACACCCCAAGGTCAAAAAGGAAAGCTTAACGAGCACACCACAGAACTGACTCTGCAAGCCAGCTGCTGGGTAAGCCCATTTCTATTCAGAAGTGACCTACATGTTGACAAATCCCATAACATTTTCTCTTTTTCACTTTCGTGGAACAGATGCCGGAAGAGATTTAAATGGCCAACATGAACTACCCTATGCCTCCATGGTTATTATTTCAATTCATATACCAAAATGTCATTTTTATTTCTGCGGACTGTACTGGAAGAGACTCGTAGCTTCTGCCACAACTGATCTAGTCATCTCTCCAATCACATTTCCCTTTGTAAGAGGATGGCTGCAGAATAATGCTCAGATCATCTCTCATAGGATAAAGATTCTCTCTTTAGATGTACTAGGCTATTTTTTCTGCAATGGTCTTTAACAGGACAATACAGAATAAAATCTCCCTGATTTTGAATCTACTTTTGCACTGTTAACATTAAGCAAAGCAACCTTCTCCCTGGTTATAAATCCTAAACCATGTTTCCAGTTTCTCATTAGGAAAAAAACCCCAATAAACTAAGGAGAAAGGAATCTGTGTATGCTATTTGGTTTATTTTTTTTCTTTGAGGAACACAAAGCATAGTGCTTCCCACAACAGGAAGGGACTCACTCATGAAAAGAGACACCATTTCCCCTTATAGTAAGACAGTGATCTGCTTTTCATTGGTATAATATTCACAGATAAGCAACTAAAGGTAACTGTGGTACATCCTTTGCACAAGGATTCTTTTTGGACACGCAAGTCAACCCAAAACATCAAATATTCCACAGAGAGGTTTCTATAGCTTTGAGTGTGTGTGGGGGGCGAGATGTGCATGGGCACCTGTATTACTTCTATAAGACTTTTGTCTTCTCTCAGTGGGCATGTTCAGACATTCACAATGCCAGGTTTAAGCACTGGAGATGAGATGAAGAAAAAAATACAAAAGTTTGGGCACTGGACAGTGGGAAGAGTTCTGCTCCCTTCATACACATGCTCCTTTCAATGCTAACATTACACACCCACCTACCCACTCCTTGGTTTATATGTAAATAGGGCAGGGCACAAACAAGTGTGGCTGCCACAATCACATCTAGCTTGGCTGATACATTTTTTTGCCAAGCTGAGTTTCAGGACTTCCCAATCCTTGCAAAAGGTTTTGGGTCCATCACACCTCTACAACCCTCTTCACAGTTACAACTTGGTCCACCATTTGCCATGCACACATTCATGACATTGTTTTAAGCATTTTAAGCCTTTGTTCCTTGCCTCACATGATATTGCTGGAAGAGGTAAGCTTAACATTTACTGATGGTTTTATTAATTGTTGCTGAAACTCACCACTGTGTGTACTGAAGATTTATTCCTCCAGGGGAAAAAAAATGCCTATTTGCCACCAATTAACATTGCTAATAAGGTGCAAGTTGAGCATCCACTAGCAGCTCAGTAAGTTTAACTAAATGACCTTGACCAACATGCACATTAAAACAAAGACCCTATTTTTTTAAAAACCTAGCAAGCACTGACCTCAATCTCTATATGTCATTTGTAATCAGCTGGCTCAGCAGTAACATGGATTCTCGAAAATTCCCCCCACACAACCTTCAAGTATGAACAGAATGTTACATAGTGCACTTTTGCTCACTTCACAATAGGACAAGCAACACCAACACACATGCGCACCCTCAGAACTTGCTTTCAATGGCTGCAAAAGTGCTAGAAACAGTGTTGCTCTAGAAAAGCAGTCACAAAAATAGTCTTGCAAATGATTTCCAGGAATTTTCTGCTTTATGATGAGCATTATGGCAATTTATAATAGCAACAACAGATGGAGGGAATCTGCTCAAGGGCTTTTTATTTTCACGGAAAATAAGCTACCAGCCAGACTCGGTAAAACGAGACCCTCAAAAATAGACTGTGTTGCCATAAATTTTTTTTTTAAAAGGGGGGTGGGAAGAAGAGGTTTCACTTGGTAACACTGGTTAATGTAGCATACGTCACCATGGTTTATACAATAGTTATGACACATTATCCCCCTTCTTAAGGATCTTCAGATACAAATATCCATTTGTCGTCCTGATCAGGCTTGCTGCTTTTACAGTTTATAATCTGCTATAGGCGGCTCTCTAGATATTGCTACAAACATATTGCAACCCAGCTGATGTACAGGAATTTTTACTACCATTGTGAATTATTCAATTGATCTGACACATATTACCCCCGCTTAAGAAGAAATTATATGACTGTCCTCTAAGTCTTCAACTAACAACCAGTCATTTCATCATGCATCCATCTGTCCACAATGCAGATTCAACATTATTTCCATTGCTGAATAAATAAATGTCGTCACCACCATACTGCAAGGAGGATCTGAATCCTGAGAATTATTTCTGAAGAGGCAAAACTTGATTGAGTACTAAAAAAATCTCCTGAGACACCCTCAGAAACCTTGCCAGTGTGAAGCTCAGGCCTGTGCTACATGAAGACAGGGATTCACTTTGAAAAATACTATGGAATGGAAACGGGATGGAACTTTGGCAGGTGAAAGAGGAAAACAGCACCAGAGGAAAGAGGAAGCTTCATTCTGTTTAATTTGCTTCCTCCTTCCCTGCAGCCCCTTCCAAGTCCATAGCTGTGATCTGCCTTGCGGAATCTACAGGTAGCAGTATGCTTATTTCAGCAAAACATGAAGTAACTTCCAGGTGCCATTTAGACTGGGAGAACTGCACAGGTGAAAAACTAAGAACACCAGCTGCCCTTGTACCAACCCAGTTTAAAGGACCCTCAGGTTCTTTTAAGAAAAAAAAATCCAAACAAACATTGGGATCTCAGAGCTCACCTAATTTGTGCTTTACAGTGCAGAATATTTAAATATATTCAGAAGGGAATCCTTTTTTAAAAAGTTTTAAAGCAAAAAGAAAGAATACTGCCTTTAAAGCAACCCTGGACCAAAACATAAAATGGTAAATACAAAGTTATTTGGAAGTGGTCAAGTGCACCTTGGTTTCAGGGTGGGTCAGGTACATGCATGGAATAGTGGGGTACTTTGGATTATGAATATCTCATGATTTCCCAAATTTTCTTTCTAATTACTTCCTGAATTCTCAACCCCAGCATTGACTTCCAAGAATAACAATATTATAAGCACTCACCCATGGCAGAAGAGTAACTAGGAAGCTCCGGATAAAGTCCATTTTGCCTTCTACCTACTGTTGAAGAATTCAGATTATATTGGTTAGCCTGGCCCATTTAATCTTGTTTGATAACCTTCTACTTCCAATACCCAAGTAGCCATGATAGATTCACAATATCAAATTCAGTTTACCATGGGAAAGGTGGGGAGGAGGGGAGTTCAAAAGGAGTGGAAGCAAACATATGCCTGCTTTTGCGGCCTTTTGGGTAATAATAATAATAACTTTATTTTTACCCCGCCTTTCTCCCCGAAGGGACTCAAGGCGGCTTACAACAGATTAAAGACATAATTTAAAAACAAATAAAAACATATTAACACATCATAAAAAACAGCAGTCAGAATAAAAAATAGGTAAAAAGAGCATAGAGCAGCAGCAAGTCATAAAAGAATCAGGCCTGTAAAAATTATTAAAAGATGTTAAAAAGGCCGAGAACTCAGAAGGCTTGTTTAAACAGAAGGGTCTTCAGGCCTCGCCGAAAGGTCTCAAGAGAGGGAGCCATTTTTAAGTCAAGGGGAAGGGAGTTCCATAGCGTTGGTGCCACTACTGAGAAGGCCCTATTTCTTGCAGCCGCCCCACGTACCTCCCTAGGCGGCGGCACTTGTAAAAAGGCCTTCTCTGATGACCTAAGAGGACGAGCTGGATTGTACGGGAGTAAGCGATCTCTAATATACCCTGGCCCAGAGCAGTATAGGGCTTTAAAGGTCAATACCAGCACCTTGAATTGGGCCCAGAAACGAATGGGCAGCCAATGCAGCCGCTGGAGAAGCGGACTGACAGAGTCAAACCGCCTACCTCCAGTAACCACACAGGCTGCCGCATTCTGCACTAGTTGCAGTTTCCGAACCGTCTTCAAGGGCAGCCCCACATAGAGCATGTTACAGTAATCTAATCTCGATGTCACTGAGGCATGGATCACCGTGGCCAGGTCTGCATGATCCAAGTACGGCCGCAGCTGGCGCACCAGCCGAAGCTGAGCGAAGGCCCCCCTTGCCACAGCCGCCACCTGGGAATCCAGGAGCAGCTGCGAGTCCAGGTGGACCCCCAAGCTGCGGACCTGCTCCTTCAGAGGGAGTGCAACCCCATTCAGCGCAAGCCGATAGTCCAGCACCTGCATCAGGGATTTCCGAACCAGGAGAGCCTCTCTCTTATCCGGATTTAATTTCAGTTTGTTAGCCCCCATCCAGATCCTCACTGCCTCCAGACAGCGCTCCAGGCCCTCAACCACCACCCTGGAGTCTGGAGAAAAGGAGAGATAAAGCTGGGTGTCATCGGCATATTGATGGCACCCCACTCCAAAGCCCCGGATGACCTTTCCCAGAGGTTTCATGTAGATGTTAAATAGCATGGGGGACAGAATTGAGCCCTGTGGCACCCCGCACCTCAAGGGCCAGGGTGTCGAACAGGCATCCCCCAGCACCACCATCTGGGACCGACTCTCCAAGTAGGAGCGGAACCACCGCAAAACAGTGCCTCCAGCTCCCAACTCAGCCAATCGGCCCAGAAGGATACCATGGTCAATGGTATCGAAAGCCGCTGAGAGGTCCAGCAGGACCAACAGGGACGCACTCCCCCTGTCCAGTCCCCGGCGTAGGTCATCCACCAAGGCGACCAAGGCGGTTTCCATCCCAAAGCCCGGCCTGAAGCCAGATTGAAAAGGTTCCAGATAATCCGCTTCATCCAAGACCCTCTGGAGTTGGGACGCCACCACCCGCTCAATTACCTTGCCCAGAAACAGGATGTTGGAGACTGGCCGGTAGTTATCTAACACAGTGGAATCCAGGGAGGGTACACTGCACTACCTCAATCTACATCAGCAGTTGCCAAACTTACGATCGCTGTCCTTCAAAAAAAGCGGTTCCCATCCCAGCTGGAACTTGCTGCTGCACCTCCATACCACGTTCATTCTCATTAGATCTGGGCACCAGGCAATTCTGGTGCCCAGAATTCTGGTGCCTAGTTGCATTTTTTGCCTGGCATCCCAGAAGCTGTGCAATAGGATGTCCGGGCAGACGCCAACTGCCCAGAGTGTCCTGGTGCCCAGATCAACTGGGAATGAATGTGGTGTGGAGGTGGGAGGGCTTCCCCCAAATTCTGGATCTGGCCCTTCAGCCAGGGTTTGGAAAGCCCTGATCTACATTAGGTAAGAAAACTTTTTCTTAAAGAAAATAAGGAGCCTTGTGGCACCTTGCAAATCAATACATTCCTGGAAACAAACTTTCACAGACTATAGCCCACTTCATCAGAATCATCTAGTTCATGATAATTTCTGCTTCAATAAACCAACTAGCTATTAAGGTGCCACAAGGCTCCTTTCTTGAATTTGCTGCAAGAGACTAACTCTGCTTTCTGGAGCTTTAAGAGGTTGTTAATGGAAAACCTGCATCAGAATTCTGGGAAAAAATGAACACAAATGAGGGTGGGAAGGGGTTCGCATGGCGAGTGCTCTCAAAAGGCAGCCTTTTTTTCCAGTTACAGAATGGCCCATTTGGACAGAATAGAAAAAGAAAATATTTTTGGGGAAATATTTTTCTCCTCATACAAACACATGGAAATCCTGAAACACTCTTCATAGACCATATGAAGTTGGCTTTAAAAAACTATACTCTAGTAGTTATGAATGTAAACTAAGATATATCTAAAGTTTTACTAATTGCTATAAATTCACCAATTAAAGAATGAAAAAGAACTGAAGGCACGTAATACTGTAATTCCTATTTAAAAGATAGATGACTGCTACATATTGTACCTTCTGGTGAAGAGTTTTCAGGAATCCTAGATGAACGTCGTTTTGAGTGGTCATTTGCCTGGGGAGGAAAAAGAATCAAAATTGTTGCCAGTGATAGCAGTACATAGTGAAAGGAATCAATATTTTGAAGAAATTCAAAAGGTATTTTTCTACCAGTGCACAATCCTGTGCAAAGGACATTAAAAGGCCAGACAACCTTACTTCTTTTAGGAGATGAAGAGTAGTTGCCTTTCACGGTCAAAGGAGCTATCAAGTGACAAATGCAGGATCAGACTCCATTAGAGAGAGAGACTCTGTGTGTGTGTGTGTGTGTGTGTGTGTGTGTGTGTGTGTGTGTGTGTGCGCGCGCGCGCGTGAGAGAGAGAGAGAGAGAAGAGGGAGAGATCTCATCCTGGCAGTACAGAAAGAGTCAAATTGCAAGCAGCCAGGAGTGTCATAGAAGGAACAATATGTTTTGATGCAAAAAGAAACAAGTATGGAATAGGGCTATGCAAACCTTTTTCGACTCCTTTGTTGCCCTTGCATAACTTCTCCTTTCCTCAGTTTCATACTTCAGAGTGAAAGATTCAAGAACGTCATAAAGGTCCTGTGCTTGGATTGGCGGTGGTATATCACCAAATAGAATGGCACTGGCACGAATATCCCAGCCATAGAACCTAGATAAAAGTGTTTTAAAAGTTACTTCACAAATTGGGGGGAGGGGGGGAGACTTATCTAATAAGAAAAGAATATCTATGCAGTACTCTCCATCTAAGTATCATACTGTTTCTAGATTTTGTGCAAGATATACATTTTTTATTGATCAGTTACAGAGGAAAAAGTACGTTTGCTCAGAATTTATGATAGTATGAAACGGCAATAGTATGAAACCCAAGCCTTAGAAGGTGTCGATCTAAGGGCAGATTTTTTTTATAGTTTCAGGAGTTTTATAAATATTAGCTATTCTTCCACTTATTTTATACCAACATTTCCATGATAGGACTTTGTAACCAAGTATGTCCGCTTTAAAACCACTGGAAATAATCTGTAGCAAAATAGTCCAATTTGTCCAACAACTTACTTGCTGTTTGTTTCCTTTCTTTCAATTAAACAACTTCCTTCTAAAGAAACCCCTGCAAATAACCCTCGAGATCTGCAGTAGGTAAAGACAGCCGCAGAGCTTCTTAAGGCTACATCACCTTCTAGATTTCTGGGGAGGGAGATAAAAAAAAAGGCATCAGCTGTCAATTCTCTTATGAAAACGATCACATTTCACCTTAACCTTACACAACTTTAAAAATGAATAAACCTATGTTTTTCTCTCCTTCTGAACTAGGTTGGCAGGAATGTTACCCCCCCCCCCCCGTTATGTTCCAAGTCACTGTTAGACACCAAAAGCTTTACATTTAATGTAACTTGCATATGAGCAGCCTTATTAAGACTTTAGGTGTTCCATAATATCACAACCAATATGAAACAACCCTTGAGAAGGGGTGCCCTTTCTCCCTTCTTTTCTGTGGAAGATCCCTGTGGGTTGCTGTAATGCCATCTGCTGTATACTATTCCCATTTTCAACCCATCAGAGTCCTGTGGCACTTTAATACCATTTATTTCTGCCTAAGTTTTTGCCTACTTTAGACACATGAAGTAAATCCTCAACAGGCATACATATAGCTATAGAAGGAAAAGGTGAGAACAGCAGAGTGTATTAACAAGAGAAATAAAACAAGGCTGACCTGTAACAAAATAAACACTGTAAATTGTTGCTGTGCTTACTTTGCAGAATTAGTGATACTTACCTGTTACCACTGCTAACAATGCAACCCTTTACATATCTACTCAGAAATCAGGCCTACTGAGTTCAATGGGACTTGCTCCCAGGTTAAGTATGTATAGAATTACAGCCTTACATTCCAATCCTATGCTACCCAGCACCTGTGGGAGCAGCAGGACCAAAGCGGGTACCGAAAAGTCACTGGAAGTCTCCTTGGGGGAAGGGGACTTTCATTTCCTTCCCCCAAGGAAGCCCCTGCAATAGGTCTCCTCGTGTCCACGCCAGCTATTTTGCTGGTGCAAATGTGAGAGCTTCCGTGTCAGGCCTTCTGGCCTGACACAAAGATCAGGATCCAGAGGCAGTTCAGGATCTGCTGGTCCCACTCCCCCAACCCAGTTCCTACCCCCCGCCCTGCCTTTGTTCCCCCCTCCCCCTGCCCCCAGAGGCCACACCACCACCTGTCAGTTTCCCTTACCCCCAGCAGCTACGCGTCTTCCTCCTGGCAGCACTGGACCGGGCCCTGGGCCAGCACTCACTACTCTCCAAGTGCAGTAAATGTGCTTTACACTACATTTACAGCACCTAGTGCAGGCACTGGAAGCCTTCAGTGTTATATGTTAGAGGACTGCTACTTTGAGATCTGCAGCAGAATCATGAGAATGTTTTAGTGATACTCACCTCCCCAGAGGGCCAATCGCCACTGTACAGTTTCCTCCTAGAGTAAGATTGCCCCCTTTTGCAAAAGCTTCAACTGCTCTTTCATGGTTCAGTATTATTACAAGGTCCGACACCTGGGGTACAGGGAAGAGAAAATAAAACTTGCAGAAGGAAAAACACATGTATTCAAAATGTTTCACCTGCTTACAAGTGAAACAAACAGCAACTCCTGGAAACTGCTACAAATCAAAATTTCTTTCCAGAGGATAACATTTAACACACATAGCACGACTGCTTGTACAGATTAGGCAACAGCAATGTATTGTTTGATTATTTTTATCTCACCTTTCCCTCTGAACAAACAGAGTGCTTAAGGCAGCATACAATAGAGAACACAGTAAAATACAAAAAATAGGAAGAAAGTCAATTGTAAAGAAAAGCAAAACTAGCACAGTAAAAAAAGCAAGATAAGTGCAATTAAAAAAATTAAAACAGGATATTGATTAGGACAAGGACCTCCAAACAGTGATGCATCTGCATAACAATGGCGGTGGTGAAGCCTTACCATTCCATGCCACAGATTCCTGTCTTTGCACCCAAACTTTGCAGAAACTTGCACTGGACAGTCGCTTCCACTGCACTCTGCCCCAGAAGACTCTGTACCCTGATTTCCCGGGGGGAAGCAGCTGCCAGGTGTGAGTTTCTGCAAAGATCAGGCATGAAGACAGGAAGCCGTATTTTCCCCACTTCTTGTGTCAATTGGCAGCTCCAAAAAATGAGAGGGCATTCTCTGCCTATTGCCACTGACCCTTCAAGACTTAAAGCGCACCTATGCTTCCTTTTCCACTGGTCTACATGGTACCATACCTGGGACAGGGATCAGGACTATCAAGAGTAATCCTGCTTATAATAGGATGTACAGAAACACTAGACTTTTCAAGTTAGAGCTGATACAGTTGACAGCAGAAACGCTCAGTAACTACCAATAATAAGAGAAGAGGCGCATGAGCTATTTGGGTGTTTTGAGACATGCATTACTTCTGCAGTGAGCCCACTATGAAAACACACTCAGTACATTTTGAGCAGATGCCTCACCTGGACTGAGCTCAGGGAAGAGGTTTCTCCCCTTACTTTGCAGCAGAAGCCAGATTTGATTGTCTATCTAACGCAGTGATTTTCAACCTTTTTCATCTCACTAAAGTGACAAGGCACTAAAATGTTCAGGACACACCATTTTTTGACAATTTCTTGACAATTGACAAGGCACACCATGTGCTGGTGGAGGACTCACATCCCCAGTGGCCCTACAAATAAATTACCCTCCCTCAAACTCCTGCAGCACATTAATGTGCTGTGGCACATTGGTTGAAAATCACTGGTCTAATGCTTGTGTGACACCACCTACAATTCTTCTCCTTCTGTAAAGCAGTGTTTCTTTTTTTTTTTTTAACTGTTTTAACACTCTTAACAAGCAGAGAAACATGGATCATTCATCTCACAACTGTTCTCTTCTGACGCACCTTGTGAAAGAGGCACAGTCTGAAAAACAGGCCATCTGTACATACATCCTTGGCTGAGGAAATGCTGGGGTAAGCAGAGCTCTCCCTGCAGCATAAAAAAAAACTACACTAGTTTTCAGGCATGTCTGCATACAATTTTAGTTACCCATTAGGTCTTTTCCTCTGTCTGGGTTGATTAAACCCCTTGATCTTTCAGCAGGCTGAAGCAAGTTAAGTGGCTGTCATCAGAGGATAACAGATAGTGTAAACAAGCCTCAATTAAGAATTGCAACACAGATGTTCATTCAACATGTCCCCATTGTCACCACTGCTTGCCTCTGCACAGTCAAACCTAAATCTAGTACGCAGTTTCCAAACAATGGCTCAGACATTGAAGCATTTATCCTGAGTGAAGGAAAGTAAGTACAACAGTTCTGAAAGTGCTACAGAAGGAAAGAAATATGCAGTGGAAATAGAAATGGAAAAAAAATAAGGATTAAAAAAACCAAAACACTTGGGGTGTGTTCAAGTTTAGTAGGTGACAGGGAATGACATGACATGACAGCATACTGCAGGGTAGCAGTGGTGGAGTCCACTAGTTTCCTTGATGTAATGAGCTAGATTCAGTGAGTGGCTCAGATTCCTACTCTGGACATGGGTCACTTATCAGGTACATATAAAGCTTGTTCAGGTTGTGCAACAGTCTCTGGCATCAGCAGCCAGACTCTGCAACCATTCCTCCCAAATGAGAATGCAGCTCCTTATTTGTTTTACCTAAAATTACCAATTTCTGCTCAGCTGTAACTCTCAAGAAAAGAAGCAGTTTCGAAACTGAACGACTAGGTACTAAGTATTCAATAGTTACCAAGCTATTTTAGCTGTCCTTTATAAATCCTACTCTGTGCCTTCAAGTGTTATGTTTACATGTTCAACCACAGCCAAGAGTTCCTACTAAGTTAGCACAACATGCTTGCTACAATACAACTTACCTGAAGGCCATGGGTCAACCTCAAAAAATGTCTTGTTATTAAGTATTATACAGGAAGCGCATGGAAGAGACACGTTCATTTTAGAGAGGACAGTTGCCAGGCCAAAGAATTCTTAATCATCGATTCATCGTAATTTAATCAAATCGGTATTTGATTTAATACATCTGATTTAATATTAGATTTGAGTCAACATTTAATCAAATTGCATCCAACAATAAAGTCATACAATTTGTGTTCATGCATTGCAGCAAGACATCTTAGAATCAATATTTTCCTCCTCTCACACTGGAGGAAATTACTGTTAAGATGATGTTTACCATCTACAGTTTTTGTTAAGCAGTTTTAAAAGTCATCTTAAAGGTCTGTTGCCCAATTAATTAGGACAAAACACTTTTAAAAATTGATCTAAGTTTTTTGAAGTCACCTGACCAAACACCGCATCCCTTATTTTAGACACTTACCTCAATTCCAATTTCAAATCCACCACCAAGGCCAGCTATCCCTATCGCAGATGGAGCCGACCATCCTGAATGTGAACAGAAACAGATTGTAAAGAACTAAATAAGCTCTAGATCTAGTAAGGAAGTAAACTGATGCAAGTTGAAACCAAGTTGGAAGGCAAGTGTATGCCACATCTGCCTTTCAATGAAAGTCAATCTGCAAATAACCCATCCCATTGTGCAAACTATTTGCAAAAAAAAAAAACTTTTTAAAGAAGGAACCACTTCACAGTCATCCCACACACAAAATATTTCCATTTTCTACTATGGAACATCAGGAATTTTGTTCCCAATTTTGTGCTTTTCAACCTCTTTTGTGCTCCAGTGGGGCTGTTCTTATGTTCCGTGCTCATCTGTTTTTCTCCAGGATATTTAGCAACTCCAAAATTTTAACGATTGTTTCTTTAGGCAAAACAGCAAAAAAGGATTTTCAGTAAAGACCACACAACTTCCGTCAAGATAAGCCAAATTCTGTACCACAAATTCAGAGACATGTATAAATTGGATGAGTTAAAACAAATTGTCCATTTTTGCTTATTTTGCTCTTTATATTGTTTGTGCTAATGGAGGAAGAAAACAGATAGCTTCAGGCCACAGCCACTAACATCTAGGCTCTGGGCCCACCCTGACTTTTGAGAGTTCAACAGACACCGCCTCAGCACTTTCACACGTACCTGCACAGTGTAAAGGACTAAAAGCTTGCTTATTTTAAGCTGAAAATTGAGTTATCAGTATGTTGAATTCCATGTCCAACACTTAAATCGAGGTTTGTATGATACAACTGTGGAGGTCACACATCCTAGACCAGTGACAGCTGCCCAAGTCAAGGAAAATATTGGTAATTCAGATATACAAGTTGGCTTAATCCATCTGATATACTATACAGGACATTTAAAAATAAATCATTAACTACTGCTTGAAAATTTGAACAGAAGGTTTTAAATTTACAATACAGCAATATATTGGAATCCTATCTACAGAACTTTGCAAGTTTCTATTAAACAACAATGCTTAAATCACTCAACCAGCCCTATGTGATAAAAGATGTGCATGCACGCGCACACAGAAACTTTACATGCTTGTCCTAGCATCTCTTTTCAATTCCTGGAGAATTTCCGCTCACTTCCCTTAATTGTGGGGAACCACACTCAGCGTGTGGTTGGTCTGTGGAACTCTTTGCCACAGGATGTGGTGATGGCGACTGGCCTGGACGCCTTTAAAAGGGGATTGGACAAGTTTCTGGAGGAAAAATCCATTACGGGGTATAAGCCATGATGTGTATGCGCAACCTCCTGATTTTAGAAATGGGTTATGTTCAGAATGCCAGATGCAAGGGAGGGCACCAGGATGAGGTCTCTTGTTATCTGGTGTGCTCCTTGGGGCATTTGGTGGGCCTCTGTGAGATACAGGAAGCTGGACTAGATGGGCCTATGGCCTGATCCATTGGGGCTGTTCTTATGTGAGGGAGTATGTTATTCATCAAGACCTCCCCACAATTAAGGGAAGTGACCACAAACTCTCTGGGAAGTGATGTGACAGGATTATGATACATGACAGGATCATGATATGTGCAAGTCATGAGTGAGCACTTCATAAAATGAGTAGGGGCAACCAGTAAACATAAGTAAGGTCCAAACCAGTCAACTGTCCATTACATTGGTTCCTCAAAAAAAAAAAAAAAAAAAAAAAGGAAAGGGGTGAGGAACATGTACATTAGATGTTCACCCAATTATGAACTTCAAATGCCTGCTTCTAAGCAAGTGTCTCTTTTTCCACCAAGAATTGCAAAATTGGGGGAGATGGGAGGAAATGCATATTGGAACTGTGGCATGTGGGGGAAGTCAATTTTTTTTGCAACGTTTTTCTGCAAAAAAAAAAAATAACCCCAAAGCATCAACTTTGCTTGAATGGTGATTTTCAGGAGGAGACTTAACACAACAAGAGTTGACCTCCCCATATGTAATGGTTGTAGTAAGGACTGGTCATGCCTCCCATTGCTGGTTTTCTGTTTGTTTTTTGAAGAGGAGGTGTGGAAAAGGGCACTTTCTACTGAAATATCTCTCAGGCTGTAACTGGGCAAACACTTTGTTTGACCCAAAGACACTGATGAAATCTCAACTATTCTTCATAAAACGTATCCATATTGCTGTTGAAGCTAAGAAACTTTGCTCATCTCTCAGGAATGATTGTACCAGAATTTTTTTCTATTTACATGCAGTTCACTTTCTCTCTTTCTCTTACTTACACACACACACACACACACACACACACACACACAGAGTCATAAAAACTAACTGAATGGCAGAGTGGCTTACAGAAATGTTTCCATTAGTCAATCTGAAATATTTTCATAACACAGCAGTTTAGCTCCCAATTTTGCATTACACAATACCTACAGTAAATACTGACTCAAGACAAAGAGAGCATTCTTTTGGACTTTAGAGATTACAGAAACCCTCAATTACTGCCTGCCACTGAAAACACAGATAATTTTTTGAAACATGTCCCTATATTAGTACAATTCCGTCTCAGTTTTACTATTTTGTTTCTGAGACAGGCTTTCACTTTGTAGGCATGCTGGATGGAGAGTACTTCAGTTTCTCATCAGATAGAGAGATGAGTATTCATGGACGTCTAAATGTTTACAGTACCCAAAACCAAAATAGCATCTATTCTGCACTTTACTACATCACTATTAGTTCCTTGGACATAAATTTGTATTTAAAACTGCATATTTTCCATATCATTGAGCCCTAACAAGATGATCCAACCTTTTCCTACAACATACACTTATTTCTTTGTAGATTTACATTCTGCATTTCTTTCACAAAGTGAATACACAAGATGGCTCACACATACACACCTAAAATCAATGTAATAAACAGCAAGGAACATAGTAGCAGCAATAAAAATAGTAAAGCATTGAGAGAGTCATCAGTTAAACCAGCAGCATTAAACGGTAAACTTAAAAATAGTATACAAGCAGTGGTAATAAAAGTACACATTAAAACAATCCAACAACTGAAGGCAGGAGCTATAAAAGCAGAGGCAAAAAAAAAAAAAAAAAAACCTTACACCATTACTAAATACAAAAGACCAAACAAAATAAAAATGTTTTAGCCCCAGATGGAACTCATCAAGGAAGGTGGCAGCTCTCAAATCTTGAGGGACGGAGCTCCACAGCTACAGTGCCACCAACAAGAAAGCTCTCCGACTAACTAGTGCCCCCCCAACCTCTGACAGGGGAAGCATACATAAGGAGGACCTCTCAGATGGCCTGAGGAAAGGACTAGAATATATGGGAGAAGACAGTCCCATGGGTATCTTGGTCCTAAGCTGCAAAAGCTATGAAAAGTTAAAACCAGCTTCTCAAACAGGGCCTGAAAACAAACCAGTAGCTAGTGAAGTAGCTGGAGTAGCAGTTCGAAAAAGTTGAACTGCTGAGCTCCAATAACCACATGAGCTGCTGCATTCCGCACTAACTGCAGTTTCCAGACCATCTTCAAGGGCAACCCTATGTAGGCAATCTAATAGTGATGTCACTAGGGCATGGACTACTATGGCTAGGTATGAGTGACTCAGGAATAGCCACAATTGACGCACCAGTCTAAGCTGAGCAAAGGTCCCCCCAATCAAAGCCGCCACTTGTGAATCCAGGAGAACCCAAAAGCTGTACACTTGTTCTTGCAAAGGGAGAGCAATCCTGTTCAGAAGAAGTTGATGACCCAGCACTTGCATCTTGGATTTCCCTACACCTCAGAACACCTCCTGGGTGTGAACAGAAGGCACTTCCGGTCGCACCTGGGAGTTTTGGCGAGGCCCTCCAGAAGAGAGTTGGGACCTGCAGTAAGTCAAATCCTTCGGTCCCACGGATAAAGCGGGCCAACCTATATTTGTTGCCAGGTCTTGGGAGTGCAAATGGCCTGGAAATGGTTTGAGTCTCCTGCTGGAGTTTTGATTGCGAGGCTTTTGACTTTTAGCCACTTTGGAATTTTTACTAAAAAGAGGGTTAAAAATGGGAAAAAATATACATATTTTAAACACCCAAACACATAATTTCTCATTCAGTTTGTGTCCATTTGAAAATATGGACACATCTCTGCTTAGGTCCATGCAACTCCTTTTCCATGCACAACAGAAAGATGTGAATTGCTTATGTTTAACATTTCTGAGCAGAACAATACAGAAGCACACACTAAGAGCCCAATCTTATGCATTTCCCCCCCCCCCCACAAATGCGGCAATGCCAAACTGGCAAACACAGCATCCATAGTGGGAGAGGGCCAGGAAGCTTCAGTGGGAAAAGAGGATTCTAAAATCTCCTTAACCCCACTTAAGCCTCCCAACCTGCAATGGGTCTCCTTGCACCGGCAAGTTTAGCAGTGCAAGTCTGAGGAGAGAAAAGGGATAGGGAGGCTGCTGGTGGAAGGGATAAGATCCATTGCAGGCCACCTGCTACAGATCCTCCCTTCCCGCCTGGTTTTGCACCCTCCCCACCTCCGTTTTGCCCTCCTGCCTGCCCCATTATCCTACCTCCTCTGGCAAGTGGCAATTCCCTCACTGGCAGAAGCAGGAAGGCACAGGCCTTCCTGCCAGCGCACTGACTTGTATACTGTCAGAGTGCCTTGTACAACAGGTGGTGCTGCTTTATGGCAGTCAGTGCCCTTTTTGGGAGCCTCACCACCATAGGGTCGTGAGGGAAGGATTCGGCCATTAGTTCTTTTAAGAAGACCATGTAAACTTACTTCCATCAGGCAAGCGAGCCAATACAATTCCACTGCCCCCTCGAGCTGTAACCAGAAATCCAGCCTTGATAACAGTCAAGATAGCAAGGCCTTTTGCTTTAGCAATTACATGGGCTGCGAAAGAGAGAGAGAGTAAAAGAAACTGTTAAAATACTGTGGAGGAATACAAAGAACTACTCCAATTTTTTTGGTTTTAAAATAAGTAGTTAGCATGGATGTGAATTAAAAACAAACGTACAGCAACACATTACACCCAATGGGATTTTTTAGGTCTTTTCCTTTGAGTACAGATAGGTCCCTACTTAAATACAGGTTACGTGCCAGAGGTTTGTACTTAGCTTGAAACATTTATTCATTTATGGGGCATGAGCAATGTTCTGAAGTGGTTGAAAAAAACGTATAAAACATTTCTATCTGTAAGTTAGATAATTCATTCCTGGGTGAATGTACATTCTATGGCAACCTTGCTTTTTTGGTTGTGTAATGTACAAAATGGACCTTAGAGCACTTTAGATGCAGGGGTTACATTTGTATTAGTTGCATTCTACAAGTTACAATTTGCATGTGTGTTAAAGTAGTACAGGTAGTAGGAACATGAGTACAATTCTACTAAGGACCCAATCCTATTGTCTTCAGCACTGGTGCTCCTTGGCCAGCTCTGGCTGTTGCAAAAATGCCATAAAGTACTTTTAATAATAATAATAACTAGGTATTTATATACCGCCTTTCTGGTCATCGGATTACTCCTCTGACATTATTCAAGGCGGTTTACATAAATCGCTCAAGGGGATTTTTACAATCTCTCTTTCAAGAACCAACAACATTTCAGAATGGATCTTCCTGGTTTGGTCTCACTTCTGGCCTCCAGTTCTCCCACACAGGCTGACAAGTAGCTCCATCTCTCACATGGAGGGCAGCCAAGACGCTTCTTGCTCACACCAAGAGCAGGTGGAATCACTCAGCTGGGCTTGTCAGCTGCTTCAAGGTCTCGCCATTCTCAGTCGTTCAGGGAGCTGCCGGTGTCTTCGAACTGGCAACCTTCTGATGTTATCTTCGGGCTAATGGAGGCTCTACCCTCTAGACCAGACCTCCTGCCTCCTACTTTTGCGCTAACAGAACTGATGCTGGGCTGGTGCTGAAGCCAGCGACAGTCACTGCTGGGCTTCAGAGTGGTAATGACACGTCACTGGAGCACCGAGAGGTAAATTTCCTGCCAGTGTCCAGCAAGGCTTTTTGGAGCAGGAGGATGATGGAATGGGATGGGAGGAGGGAAGAATTGGGCCCAGGAAGGGGTGCAGATGGCAGCAGAACAATTGCTCCCTTACCCCAGTGAGACCTCTGGCTGCTTCCCTGGCCCATTAGATACAGCAGTGGCCAGGCAGGTCTTGGGTTAACTGCTATTTCCTGAAATGAACCATGCAGATCAATTGAATGGAAGTTTACTCAAACATCAGTACCACTGTGTTCAATGGAGCTTACTCACAGGTAAGTCAGCATGGGACTGCAGTCTTAGCTTACAATCAAAGAATTTATATGCAGGTGGGCCCCTGTATCCACAGGGGTTCCATTCCAGAACCCACAGTTAAATGAAACCGTGCATATGGGTGAATGCCTCCTCCCCACCCTATGGAGCCAAGGGAAGAAGAGCTCCTCTCATGTCCGGAAATTCCTCTGAGCCCAGCAGAGGCTGCAGACATCTGTCCATGGCCTCTGCAGGGCTCAAACTGAATCCAACAGTGTAAAAGACATAACTTCCAGTTTCTCCATGAAACTGGAAGTGACTTTTTTAAGGCACTGAAGGCCCAGGGAAGCCTCTGGAGGAGGGCACCCGCAGCCTCTTCTGGGCTCAAAGAACCCTTTAGGGGCAATGGAGCTCCCCCCATCTCCAGAGGGGAGAAGCGGGTGAGGGGGCTCCCACAGGCAGGGGGCTCGCAAACCCTATGCCTATCCTATAAGTGAATCCATGGATATGGAATATAGGGGCCCCTGTATACCTATACAGAGAGAGTGTGCACTGGGGTCTCAAAATGTAACAAAAGGGAATGTAAAATCGCACACTACATGTATAGAGTTTGTAAATAATTCTTCTGTCAGATAAATTTTCCCAATGACAAGCCAAGCTAACAGGGAACCTTACCTCAAGAAAAGACAGACTAAGGTTTCAAGAACATCAGCAAACCCATCTCTCTACTAACCAGGTATGATCTTGTCTGGTCCATTTCGGGAAGTTATTTCTGTAAACTCTCTTAAAATTTTAGCTGCCTTTTTTGCTTCTGACTTCAAATTGGAAGGTATGGGGTTATTCACTGGTAGAAAGAAAAAAAGAGAGTGATAAACAATATAAAGGAATGCGTTAACTAAAACTTGATTATAAATGGGTAAGAAGCATCAATCACTTAAACAGCTCAATCCTATGCTCTTCTACGCAGAACAGTGCAATCCTAACTTATGCTGGAACAGGGAGGCTGGTTGGGCCAGCCTGCCCCATATCCAGCGTGAGTTTGGGGCTGGAAGAGGCTCAGCCTGGGGTAAGGAGAATCACTTCCCCAGGGAGAGACACAGCAGTCCCAATGGGACTACTCAGATCTGCACCACCTGAAGAGGTGGTGCAGATCCGAGCAGTCTGGAGTTGCCCCGAACTGCCAGGGAACGGGGTCAGGATCCAGCAAAAGTAGCCCCACCCCCTGCTCTTTCGCCGCCTGTCTACAAGGGACTTGTGCCAGCCCAGCACAATTTTAGGATTGCGCTCTAAGTCCCACTATAGTCAATGGGACTCATTCCCAGGTAAGTGTGGATATGATTGAAACCTAAGTGATGTAATAATTGTTCAGACTGGTTTATAGTACAACTTATGGTATCTGGCCTCACAACTCACATAGTACTGTATTAATACCAGTATAGCTTTCCTATAGTAATTAGCATAATGGCAGGACTTTGGAGAATCTTGCCAATCTATGACTACAGAACAACTCACTACAGTATTTTTTTTGCACAATATTAAATCTATGGGGTAGGCGACACATTCCTCCAGGAAGCTTTAGGTAAGTGTACAGCTAAAGACTTGTTGAAATTCCCATTCCGCCAATGACAAAGAAACAGAGAGGTGTTGTAGGAACTATAAAAGCAGTTAAATGCCAGGGAAAAAACGGTTTAAGAACAGAGAAGTTTAAAATTCCACCCACGCTTATGTAAAAACAAAGATACTGAGCACTATGTGAGTGAGTGACACACACCATGGAACAGGAAAGCTGGCGTGCTATCGAGTTAGCAAGTTTCTAAGGGAAGTGCATCAGTCCATATTTAGCATTCTGACCAGCAATGCATGTTGGCAGAGCATATCCTGAAAGAAGCTTATTTCTCACAGCATTCTGACCTAGGATGAAAGCATGAGGTTTCATTGCACTCCTTGATGGCCCAGTTGAAGTCACAGAACACAAACGTGCGTGTTTGTGACAAAAACGATTTATCATCCTGTTAAGCTACTATGCAAAAGCTTGATGACTCTTAAACAGATTGAATGCCTTGTCAAACTGTGGCAAAGTTCCTTCAAAACTGAAGTGTACCCAGCTGCTGCTGCGCTAAAAAAAATTAGACTGTTTACAATATGAGAGGCAGATAATGACACAGGTTTTTAAAAGTGACAAATCAGATTCTAAACACAGTATTTTGTGCAAATGGATCTCAAATGCAAAGAAACTCAAGTTACAGGAAACTGGAATCCAGGTCATGGAACAAGTATGCATTCTAAAGAATATCTTAGAATTGTGCCTGGAGCCAGGTGATTGCTCAAAGACTGGTGAATATGGGTGTGTCTTAGAATTAGGTGCAAGAGGACTGACTCAAGGGGAATCCAGGAAGTGCCTCAAGTCATGGTGACCAGTTGGTCTTTTGACTTGGCAGGCTGAGGGGCGGGATCTCTGTAGGGTACCAAGCAGATAGGCATTTATAGGTCTGCATCCCCTCCCAGGATTACAGAGACAGACCAAGACATTTTGTCATCAAACACCAAACATAATTAACAGTTGCTAGTACAGTATTCTAATACAGACAGGTGCAGATATAACACTCCTGATCTCTTAACCAGGGGGACACTGCTGTTGTTAGCCTGAACTAAGGCTGGCAGGTGAAGTACTGTACAGAGAGAGAGTGTGTGTGTGTGTAAGAGGGGAGAGATCAGACAAAGGAAATGTGTGATTTTGCAACAGGCTCTCATGTTAAGAAATCAGGAGAACTACATCTTCAGCAGGCTCAAGTACTAAGTAGCTTGAAGCTACTTTAAAATATGTGGGCACTCAGTCAAGCTTCAATTGTAAAAATGACATCTAGTAGTGCTCTATCAGTACTCTTGGGCTGTGGAAGTATCTGACTCAATGCAAATACTGTACTAGAATAGCTCTAGTGGCAAAACAATTATGTTGGTTTTACCAAGATTTGAAAACTGCAGACTAACAGCCCAATCCTATGCATGTTTACTCAGAAGCAAGTCCCATTGGAGTCAATGGGGCTTACTCCCAGGAAAGTGTGGATAGGATTGAGCTGCCAGGCATATATGTAACCAGCACTGGTTAGCAAGAGGCTAGAGATCTCTATGGGATAAGGAAATATTTTTCTCCTTACCCTGAGTAATGCTCCAGTCTGCCCAGTGAGGCTACTTGGCACTCCACCAGCTCAATTACTGGTGCAAATCCAGGCAGTCCCGTGAAAGGCTCCCAGGTCCAGGATGGGGGTTAGGATATGGCAGAGACCTCCTCTGCTGATTCTGTCCCCTTCCAGGCCTGTCCAGTTCCCACTCTGCCCTTCCCCACCCTGTTCCACCACTCCCTGCCTCTGTTCTGCCCTGCTCTCCTCAAGCTCCTGTGCAGCTCACCATTTTGTTCACTGCTTTTTGTTATTTAAAAAGTAAATAAATATTTTTCAAAACAACAACTGCCTATCATATGCAGCTCCTGGTTGGTTGGTTTTTTATTGCAGCCTACAAAAAAGTAACACTACAACAAATTTGTTCATCTTTTAAGGTGCCACAAGACTGATCTCAATATGCCCAGCTCACAATATGGAAATATCCCAAGATGCCCAGTTTACCCATAAGGCCTCTCCAAAAGCCTCTCCAAAATCCAAAGGATCATTTGTGTGTTCATTCGGGAACAGTTTTGGACTGTTGATCTGGATTTTGGCGAGACAATCAAACAGGCGACAGGAGAATTCAAAGGACTTCTTACATTTACTCTCGTTTGCAAACGGGACCCTCCACAAACACACACACGTGGATCGAATTGCCCTCCTGAACATCCTGAGGATCAAGATGTTGATCTGATAACAAAGTCAAATGTTTGTGGGCCTGTTGGTCTGTTATTCCCATGCTTGCCATGGATGTGTTTTGCTCTCTTTGTGTGCTCTTTTCCCTCCTCCCCTACCTAGACTACCCTATAAAACCAGCATCATTGTAATAGTTCGGGGTCCCTCCACGTGTGTGTGTTTGTGGGGGGTCCCGTTTGCAAACGAGTAAACGTAAGAAGTCCTTTGAATTCTCCTGTCGCCTGTTTGATTGCCTCTCCAAAATCCAAAGAATCGTGTGTGTGTGTTCATTCGGGAACAAGACTCCGTGTGGTCTTTGATGCAGCTGCCTTCCCAATGTTGTTACCAGTTTATCCTAGGCGTAGAGGTAATCTTCTGACCACAGAAAGTTATAACACACAGCACTGAATCTCTTTCAGGAAAATCTGACAGAGAAGTTAATTAAAAGGACAAAAATATTAGCAAAAGGATTTTATGAACCCCACAGCAAATTATTTTGTAGTCTAAAGAGCTTGAAATGAGCCTCTAAATATACACAGATTGAAATCCTTGTCATCCTCCTAAGCAGGATAATCTCACTGAATGAAAGCGAAAGTACATTGAAGAGTAAAATAATATAACAGCTGAGCAGGACACATTCTGGAAAGAGAGAATTTACCTTATATTTTACAAATTGCTTACATGCGGGCAATATTATTGGACAACAAAAAGTTGATGGACAAAAAGCAAAGCTTGGTGGTAACACAATTCAGGCTTTCAGCCAAGAGCACCACAAAATATGCCAGTAACTACCTGCTTGCACCTCTGCAGCAGAGGTCAGCTTAAGTGGTGGGCCTGCAGAGCTACTTGTCCAGAAAAAGACTGTTACAGACCCCAGGTGCTGAAGTCCAACCAAACAAGGTTGATCCAATCTAGGACAGTCCACTCTGGTTTGCAGAAGCCCACCACAGAGAGAAAGTAAATATTTCACAAAGAAAGTATACTGTTGAAATACTGTTAAATCCATCTGCCCTCAGTCACTTCTCTCTATTGATTATATAGCAAAACCAATAGAGTTCTTCAGCCGAGTGAATAGCAGAGTGATTTTTACTAGATTTAGATTAAATAAGCTTACTCTATAAATCTTTGCACTCTTGCCTTTCTGGTGTCAAGAGGCTAAAACTGTGACTTGCCATATCAAACTGAGGCACCCTAATAAAGATACATCAGGTGTTTGCTATCACCTTCATATTTCTTTAAGAACAGATTGTAAAAGGCACCAATTTGCAATTTTCTGTCTACTTTGCCGTGACATTCTCTTGCTAAAAAAGCAACACACAAAGCTAAAAGAAAAAAAAATCTAATCCAAGACACGCAGGACAAATGCATCTGAAGACAGATGCCACAGCTATCCAAAAAAATTAACCTACACCTTCACCAACTAATGGCAAGAGAAGCCGCATGCGAAAATTCACTACCCTGAAGTACTATAAACTCTCCTTTCCCTATCAAGAATTCAGTTGCACAACAAGAGCAATGCCATAGATTGACTGTCTTGAAGGGGGGGGGGGGTAGCCAATGCTGCTACAAAACAAATGGGGCCGGATAGCCCTGTGGCTACTGGTGCTGCCAACATGGTCTTGGCAATGACACCACTTTACATGCCATTCCATGGAGAAGGACATTTGCCTGCTTTTGTCTCCCCCAGCAATGTTAACAGTCAAAGGATTTCTGTATCAAGATAAGGAATTCCCTATTTTACACACAGAAGGTCTTGCCTGGATTATCTGGCAAGAGCCTGAATACTGCAGGATGTTGGCTGTCGAATGATAGCCAAGTATGCAATTTACAGCCACTTCCTGGCAACTCTGGCTGTTGCCATTCCTGTACAAATGAAATCTGAAGGCCTTTTACCAGGAGAAAGGACAGCAGTCATGACAGAAGTCAGGCATCAGTTCCAATCTCACATACCACCATGCCTACTGATGACAGGGAAAAGGTTTGGGTATCCTTCAGCATCAGAAAACAAACTAAGGAGTCTTTAAAAAAATCTGCAGGCAATAAACAGAACCATTATCATGATATAATTTTGTGCATGTCTGTATCAACTACATACTGCTGTGAAGGTTTTGCTGCAGATAGGAAAACTGGTATTAAAAGTTGCAATGCACACTGAAAGTCTTTCATAGCTTGCATTGGGGAAAAAATATCAGAAAATTCACTGCAATAACAGTTAACAAATGTATTAAATGACTTTCTACAGTACTGTGTAGAATACAAAGCATTGGTCAACCATCTAAAAACAGCAAACAAGCTATTCAAATTAACCTTCCCCCCAACACACACACAAACAAAATGCACAGAGCACTTACAGATTACATGAAACTTCCATTCAGTTCAAGTACAGATGCTAATTAAAATTGCTAAACCTTCACTTGCTAGTAAAGCAAAACAAAAAACAAGCCAGATGGAGTTGGTCAGATTATGTACTACAATATTGGTACAACACTGAGAAAGCATTCACTGATCCAACCCTCTGGAAGACTGGGATCCAAATAAGAACCTTCCTAGGCAACTATTGTAGGCCCTTCCCTCCAACATCTTCCTACAGTCATTTAAACCTGCAGAAAGACAGGCAGTTGGCTAAAGTCAAAAAAGAGCTTCATTGACCAGTAAGCCAATCCTAACGATAACCAAGCCTGCTTAAATTATACAGTAACACCCTAAATTGCAGAAATCAATTGAATAAAGAGGCCTGTTCTTCCAGGAAGTAGGTTCCCCAGGACATGCTCAACCATATACAAGTGCGAGCAGTAGCATAGCTAGGGCGGTGCAGGGGGTAGCAAATGCACCGGGCTACAGCTCCTGAGAAGGCAACATCAGGGGCTGGGGGGCAACAGCAGGGGCAACAATACCTCCGTGCAACTTGGACTACAGGGGAAGGGCAAAAGTCATCCACTGCTATCACCATGAGCAGGAGAGTGTAAATTGCACATGCGGCAACTGGCTAAACTCTTGCGCCGCCCCCCCCCCGCAGCCTCCAGCAGCAGCCTCTAGCAGCTGGAGAGAGCGGGGAAGCCCCTTGGAGGGAGGTTGGGGAAGCCCTGCCTTGGCTGCCCTCTCCCGGGTGGGATGGAGAGGTGAGCGGTGCGCGGTGCGCGGGACAGGCTGCCTGCCCACCAGCTCGCACTTGGTGCAGCTGGAAAGGGGCTCGAGGTGGCAGAACAGCCTGCTCTGCTCCGCCCAAGATCTTGGTGGAGCTGGGGGAAACCTTTGCAGGATGCCTTAGTGTTGGGAGGGCACCGCAGCCCCCCTGCCTGAAGACCAAGAGCCGCCCCATCGAGGCCTGTGGGTGCTGGGGCGAGGGAGCTGCCCCAGCGGGGCTGCCAACTGCCTCCACCTTGCTCAGAGATGCAGCAGCAGGAGGGAAGGAGGGGGAGGCACCGCCACTTCCCACACTAAGAACCAATTGTAGGAATGTCTACTCAGAAGTAAGCCCCATTGTAGTCAATGGGGCTTAATCGAAGGAAAGTGTGGAGAGGATTGCTGCTTCAGAGCCCAAGCCTAGGCATGTCTTCTTACAAGTAAGCCCCATTGTGTCCAATGGGCTTACTGCCAGGAAAGTGGAGAGGACTGCAGCCTCAGTCAGGCATGACTTCCTGCCCGCTCCAAGTCCTCCCCTCCACCAGCCACTGTGAGCGAGGCTTCACTCAGAGCCAGCCCTAGGCACTTCTACTCAGAAGTAAGCCCCATTGTAGTCAACGGGGCTTACTCCCAGGAAAGTGTGGGTAGGATTGCAGCCTCAGACTGTCAGGCACGACTTCCGCCCCGAGTTCTCCTTCCCCCTCAGCCACTGGCAGCAAGCAGGAGGGCTTCTCCACAGCCTCCTCTCCCCGCCCCGACCTCCCCTCACAGGGGTGCAGGGCTGGCCTCAGTGTAGCCCATTGCCCCTGTAGTCCAATGTGCCTGGTTGGTCGGGCGTGCATGGTGGCACACAACTGCTTCTCCCCCCCTCCAATGTGCCTGGTGGGGCTGCTGAGGCACATAGGATGGCATTGTTACTGGACTAACACTGTAGTTTGAATTAAGACCTTAGAATAAAATAGATACTAAATTACTTACAATATTTTTCATTTTGATTTGGCACATTGGTACTTGTGGTGTGTAACATTGCACAGGATCCTAGATTGGCACATGCTTGTTAATCATCAAGCAATTGCATAATCAAGATTTTAGTGGTTTTACATGCTTGGAATGCCTATCCAAACACACACACACACCCCAAGCTTTTGTATCAGCTGATAGGAACCAGCAACACCTTTTCCAAGGAGTCCTTGGCAAAACTACCCAGTCTGTTTACCTGCTGTAACTATGCCCAAGTACATGAAATAAATAGCATACTCAGTAGTCTCCCTTGTGTCCATTTCTAGATTGTGAGCCTTTTGGGGCACAATGCCATCTTCACGTCTGTTGTAAAGCATCATATACATGGTTGACACTATAGTGCTAATAATACTCTGTAGTGTTTTTTTTAATAAGACACTAACTACAAGTGTCAAGACACTGACTGTCACACATAAACATAAAAGAACGTGAATCAGCTTTTGGCACAGCCCACAATCTAACAATATGGGCTAACTGGCGAAGTATAAATGGATTTAATCCCACAGTAATCAACTGGGGTACATTTAAAGATAGTCACTACAGCACATGAATATGGCACAGACCTGGACCATGAACCCACAGATTTTTTGAGAGCATACAAAACAACCCACACCAAAGACTCAGGACATGATACAATAATCAAATTACTTATTCTACCCCATCCTCCATCACCAACAGCTAGCTGGAACAGAGATGCAGCCAGACAATTTTGGCAGCACACTCATACAGGCATAGTGATACAGACACTAGAAAGTCATACTGTTCACACTCAGGGTGAACAGATGTAATAACCGCAAAAGGGGACAAGGCACCCCAAAATGTAAGACATCCAAGAAAAATGTAGGACATGACAATATAGAAGCTAAAAACACTCGCATATTGATTTCATGTGGTTAATTTAAATACTATATTACTTAAAACTATATTACATATAATTTATTAATTGCAAGAAGGTTATACACTGCCAGTAGGGGCCTGCTCACAGGGAAAAGGAGAACATCCAAGTTCTTCTCCAGGACACCAGGCTAAAAAAGAGGACATGTCCTGGAAAAAAAAGGACATCTGGTCACCCTGTTCACACTAGGCATAAAAACAAACAAGCTTGCCAAAAACAGGACTGTAATACTCAAAATTACTGACTCTAACATAGTCCCACTGATTGATCTGTGTGACTGAGCTTGACAAGCCTCTTATATAGGGTTACCAGATACAAAGGGGAACAGAATGCCTATATCTTTAACCTTGTTATATAAGAGGGAATTTGGGCAGGTGCAGCTTTTAAAATGCTTTATGCTGAGCTGCTCCTGTCCAAATTCCACCACTCATGTTGGTGTGCCATGAGCAGCCCACAGGTGTGTCACAGGAACTTGGGAGAAGTTAGTCGGGTTATTGGGAGATGTGAGCCACCCCTCTCCCCCACTGGCAGCATGGTGCACCTTGTCAATTGTCCAAAAACTGATGGTGTGCCTTGACAATTTAAGTGCCTTGTCAGTGTGCCAGAGATGAAAAAGGTTGAAAATCCCAGGGCTAAAGGCACAGGCACTCTGTCTGCCCCCCCTTTGAACCTGGTCACCCTCCCCATATAACTTCAGTATTTCTGTGCTTCCTTAGGAACTGCGTAAGGAAGAATCAGCATAGAAGTGTGTGGGGGAGACTGAGAACAGGGAACTCCCTCCAAGTAGTGTCAGCCCCTCTCAGCCTCACCCCACTGAAGAGTACCCAGATACTCACTCCTTCCAGAGCTCTCCCACAGGCACCCACTACAGCCCAGGCTGGGGAAGCCTCTCCCACTCTTGCCAAGCAGGCATTCTCTGCAGCAGAGGGAGAAGCTGCTGCTGACTGCGCAAGCCCCGCCCCTCAGAACCTTCCTCTGCTGCTGCTGCTGCTGCTCACCTGGATGGAGCAGGTGCATGGGCAAGGGACATAGTAGGCTACGCGCGTGCCTGCTTTCTTAGAGGACCCATTCACGGAGAAGGAAGCGGGTGGGGAGGGTAACAGCTACACTTTAAGAACCCGAGACTCGTTTTATTTACTTTCCAAGCGGGAGGGCTTTGTTTTTCCTATCAGGCACTAAGCTAGACAGACCCGAAGGGGCCTTCTTGTGGTTGCCCTGACGACCACAGGGCCTTCTCCTCGCTGCCGTAAAGTAAGCTGTCGCGAACGCGCGACCGTTCCGGAACGGGGCGGTGCTTCCTCTAGGCGCTGCACTCGGTTGCTCCTCCTCCGGCCCCGCCCCCACCGCTAGCCGGTGTTCTCTGAGCCAAGATGGCGGCGGGGGAGGCGAAGTCCGTTCTGTTCGTGTGTCTGGGTGAGCGGAGGGGGGAGGGCCTGAGACCGGCTCTGTGCCCGCGCTCCGCTGGGTCTGCGGGTGGGCAGGAGGCCGCCTACGAGCGGTGGGGGGGAAGAAGCTGCAGAGCTCCGCCAGGCGGGCAGGGCTCGCAGGCCTCCGCCTCCCCTCTGCGCCCCCCTCCCTTTCCAGCGTTCCCAGGAAGGCTGTAGTCCTGCCACACTTTCCTGGGAGTAAGCCCCGTTCACTATAATGGGGCTTACTTCTGAGTAGACATGCATAGGCTTGGTCTCTAAGGCTGCAGTCCCATCCACACTTTCTTGGGAGTAAGCCCCGTTCACTAGGGCAGCAACTGTTACCCTGCACATGCTCGATCTTGGCTGATCTCAGAAGCTAAGCAGGGTCAGGCCTGGTTAGTACTTGGATGGGAGACTGCCTGGGAATACCGGGTGCTGTAGGCTTATACCATAGTCTTTCGAGACTGAAGGTTGCCAACCATGTGGTAAGGGTATATTAAAGGGAGGGCACCAGGATGAGGTCTCTTGTTATCTGGTGTGCTCCCTGGAGCATTTGGTGGGCCGCTGTGAGATACAGGAAGCTGGGCTAGATGGGCCTATGGCCTGATCCAGTGGGGCTGTTCTTATGTACTATAATGGGGCTTACTTCTGAGTAGGCATTCATAGGCTTCGGCTCTGCCTCATTATACTTTAGACCAGCCATTTTCAACCACTACCATGGCAAACTGGTGTGCCATGAGTGGTCCACAGGTGTGCCACAGAGGTTTGGGGGAAGGTCATTTATTAGTAGGGCTATAGGGGGATGTGAGCTCCCTCACTTGCAGCATGGTGTGCCTTGTCAGTTGTCAAAAGACTGATGGTGTGCCTTGTCAGTGTGTCGAGAGATGAAAAAGGTTGAAAATAAACCTGCTTTAGATGTTTGAAACCTGTGTTATTTTACTTAGAAGTAAGCCTGTTGTGCTCAGTAAGACAGGCCAGTGGTCTTCCACCTTTCTCATATCACGACCCCCCCCCCAATAAGTACTTAAGTAAATAAAGTATAACACTAGGAACCCACCATCAATCCCACCCACCCCCTCCTGGAACACTGCACATCCTTCCCCTGTAACACCATCCCAGGACTGTTCAATGTAACCAAATACAAGTGGGATCTCATAAGAAGAGCCTTGCTGAATCACGCCAAAGGCCCATCTAGTCCAGCTTCCTCTGTCTCACAGTGGCCCACCAAATGCCCCAGGAAGCACACAAGACAACAGACACAACCTGCGTCCTGGTGCCCTTCCCTGCATCTGGCAATCAGAGGCAGCCTACCTCTAAAATCAGGAGCTTGCTTGTACTTACCATGGCTTGTAACCTGTAATGAACTTTTCCTCCAGAAATTTGCCCCATCCCCTCTTAAAGGCATCTAGGCAAGATGCCATCACTACTTCCTGTGGCAAGGGGTTCCACAGACTAATTACATGCTGGGTAAAGAAATATTTTCTTTTGTCTGTCCTAATTCAATTTTAGTGGATGTCCCCTGGTTCTGGTGTTATGTGAGAGGGAAAAGAGCGTTTCTTTTTCTACTCTATCCATCCCCTGCATAATTTTGTATGTCTCAGTCATGTCCTCTGTTTCCACTGATTTAGTATCCACTGATTTGACTCATCACTGATGGTCCACCTTTAACTGTCTTGTAACAAGGAAAAAAAAAACTCCAAAATCCAATTTTGTTCCATTGTTAAATAATTATAATTTCATTCCATTATTCACCCCATCTGGTGGCTGAAAGCCGTATAGTGTCTACTGATGCATTCAGGAGCAAGAGACCTGGAAGTGGGTCTTCAAAGCTATTTTCAAAGGATTTGGTATCCACTAACTTTTTTTATCCACTAGGAGTCCTGGAACAGAATCCTAATGGGTAATGAGGCATGACCTGTAGTCTTATTAGAGAGAGCAGAAAAAACTGACCATGAAATCTGGCATTAGTAAAGGCTATTGTAGCACAATTGTGAAGAACCTTAGTAGGACTGGGACACAATTTCGTGTTACCTGAAGGGATACTCCAGATGCCTCTCCCTTTACCTAGTGATGCTCCACTCCGGTGATCTTCAACCTTTCTCATTCCTGTAAGTTGCTGTGACTCCTCAACTTAGGCTTCTAAACCCCATTGAGTTCCCAACTCCAAAGCTGACAAAAAAATGACTTTGGTGGTAATTCTGTCTTACTCACTGCAAACAAACATACTGCGTCAAGCCCATATCAATCTGTCTCAAAATGGTTTACACTGGCTGGCAACAACTAGTCTGGATTCCAAACAGGAGCCTTTTCTTAGTTCAGTGGTTTCCAAATTGCAAGATATCAGTAGCTACTCCTACTCCCAGTAGCTTCCCTCCTCAACCTTCCTTCTTGTACCATCTTGGGGAAGCAGAAGTTGTCAGTTGTCAACATGAGTAATAAATAACTTTTCCCCTAACCCAGGCTAATCCTATAGTTCCCTGTGGTTTTCATTTACAGTACTTTTGAGATGCACATGATTTTCCAGGGACGTAACCCGTATGTGAATTGACGATTGCCTGTACGTGTATATGAAACTGTATTTCAGAGACACTTAATCAAATCTTTATTTCTATAGGGAACATTTGCCGATCTCCTATAGCTGAATCGGTTTTTAGAAAGTTGGTAACTGATGGAAACCTTGAAAACAAGGTAATTATTGGTGTTGCCACTTGAGCCACCTTTCTCTTAATATTACAGTAGTGTGAAGGGAAAATTATAAATATTTGAATTTATTTTTCTGTAGTGGAGGATAGACAGTGCAGCAACATCTACGTATGAAATAGGAAATCCTCCAGATTATCGAGGCCAGAATTGCATGAGGAAACATGGCATTACCATGAGTCATATTGCCAGGCAGGTACTGTACCCAGTTCCTTTAAATGTGTGTGTATGTATGCTCTTGTTGTTTGCAGTGGATGATAGACAGCGGTGCTGTTTCTGACTGGAACGTGGGGCGCTCCCCAGATGCAAGGGCTTTAAGCTGTCTAAGAACTCATGGCATTGGGACCACCCATAAAGCACGACAGGTAGAAAGAGTCTGTTCCGTTATTTCACTGAAATAATGGGTGTATGTTCTACTGTAATTATTATCCAGTTTTGATAACAGCTTTGTTCAATGCATGGAATGATGAAGAACAAAAGATTAGAATTTATTATACAGTCATTGTAAGTGATTATATTCGGTGGAATTAGTAATAGTGTCTTTGTAAGGAGACAAGTGAAACCAACTTCAGTGTCTTTTTGACACTTTACCTTAAATCTCTGCAACAGTAACACTTAGTGTGTGGGGGGAAAAGAAATCTTAGCATTCATGAGTAGTAAATAAATTTTCCAAGGGCTCCCCCCCATTTTGCCAATAGGAAATGGGTGAGAAGTAGTAAATCAACACCCTCACACATGAGTTTTCATGATGGGAGGCAAATTAAGTCTGATGGTTTCCTTAGTGTTATTTCTTACATCTTGGATAATTAAACTAGTTCAATGTAAATGGTAACTGAATTCTAGGAACTGTATGAAGTGATGGAACTATGCCTCTTCAGTCTCTTGAGCATGGTGTGCTTTCATTTTTTTAATTGTGATTTGCACCGTGATACAGTGATACATCTTGTGATACAGATGTCCTCAGGCATACTGTTCTGTTTGAATTGTAAAGATTCAAACATAAGGATGAAATCTATAATCTCTTTCCTTGAAGTACATCCCATTGACTAAAGTGGTATTTAGTTCTGAGTTAACAGGTATCAGGTTAATTACCAGGTGTAAATCTTCAAAGTATTCACAAGTTGATAACTTTTACTGGGATTTTTTTTGGGGGGGGGGGCACCACAAAAGCAATGTCATTTGCTGAATATTATAATCTTAATACTTAGCACTCCCTATTCATTATCACAATAATCCATAAATAATCCTTAAATAAGGTTGGTAATTATGTTGTAGATAAGGAACTGAGGTTGAGGCCACCCAGTGAGTCATGGCTGAGATAAGATTTGAACTACCGCAGGCAGTTGTCTATAAGTCAACCTCACAGATAAGTCGAGGGCAGGTTTTGAGGCAAGAATCATAGAATTTTCTCTATGATAAGTCCCTCGGATAAGTCGAGGTCATAAACTTTGGGTGTGTGTGTGTCTGATTATAGTTTTGTCTGATTTTACCCTAGGCCAGATCCTGAAAAATAACCTACCAGTAATTGTTACCTAAGAACTGACAGTCTCTAATTTTAAAAAAAATATTGTAAAAGATCATAAGATTCATTTTTATTCATAAACTTTTAAATTCTGGTCTTCATATTTTTGTAAACACTATCAAAGAGTAACTGCACTATAAATAACATATTAATAGAACAGTGGTTCCCAACCTGGTGTTCATGTACCCCCAGGGGCACTCAACAGGACCTTTAGGGGTACTTGAAAGAGAATGGAATAATGGCAGTGCTCCAGAATGCCTTGCAGGGCCAGCAAGGCAGGAAGGGAGGTAGCTAGTTGACTGTGAAAGCCCCACCAATAGCTAATTTTTGGTGATCAATTCATGTATGAAACAGTGATTGAAGACCAGCACAGGAAAAAAAATAAAACATAAAAAAGTGATCTATCACTCAGAATTTCTCAGGACATTTCTGGTGCAAAACAGTGCAAAGGCAGAGTCTTCTGCTCTTAAGCCAGAAGCTCTACATATAACATACAACTTAGAACACAACTGGGAGTGTGCAATTCAGTTCACAGCAGAGACAAGCAACAGCAAATGGCTGTGACCAAGTGCAGCTGCACATAGCTGAAACCCTATTTACTCAGAAGCAGACCCATTGCTTTCCCTGGGTGTTATTCCTAAGTAATGGTGCTCTGAATTGTAGTTTGTGAGACATTTGATGGGAGTGTTTCCGCTTTCAGGGAAGGTGCATCCTGCAGCTGCAACAAGCCCACCCCCACCTGGTCTGAGGGCTGTTTCCTCCTCTTGATTTACAGCAGGATCAAGGCTGTCAGGGGGGTTTCACTCTTAAAGAAGTGGGATGATTCTGGGGAGCTGATTCAGCTCTGCTCTCTGTCTTGGGGGGATGTTCCAATGGAAACTGCTGTCTGCTGCTCTAATCAGTTTCCTGGTCAGTTTCCCTGATTGCATGGCTTGTAAATAGGTGGCAGAGAAAGAGGGACAGTGGGGAAGGGAGAAGAGAAGGGGGAGAAAACAGTACAACAGAGTGAAGGCTGGTGAAGGGAAGAGAGGGGCTGAAGGGCAGAGAGAAGCAGGCAGTGCAGGAGTGGGGCCGGCGGGAGGGAGGCTGTGTGGGGGGCTCACCTCCTCCCTCTCACTTGGAAGAAGCAGATGCAGAGCTGTAGACGCTGCATAAAGAAGCAGCCCTCCTGTCTCTCTCCCCATCTTCAGGCTACGATCTTTTCCTGGGAGTAAGCCCCATTGACAATGGAATTTACTTCTGAGAAGGCATGCACTGGCTTGGGCTCAAAGGCTGCCACCCTACACACACTTTCCGGGGAGTAAGCCCAATTGACAACACACGTGGGACGCGCTCCAGGCTCCTGCTCCCCTTTCCTGTCCTTTCGAAGACTAGCAGGGGCGGAGGAGGAGGAAGTCAGAGCCGAGGAGACCAGGCTCAGGGAGCCTGAGCGGGTGGGACTGCAATGCCCAGGAGCGCCAAGGAGGGGGGAGCTGCAGGCGAGCCAAGCAGCTCCGTCAGGCTCCCTGCTCCAGGTGGGGGGGAGCGGGTGGCGGGTCACCCTCCCCAGCAGCACCACTACTGCTCCGCAGTGTGCCTGAAACAGCCCTGGCCCCTAGTGGCGCCGCAGTTAAGGCGAAGGGTTGACTCAGGAGCGATCTGTTGGGACAAATTTATCGCCCTATAGGCGAGTATCTACGGTACATTGTTCCATTAAAAAAAGAGCCCTACTTGATCAAACTGAGAGGGCCTCAGAGAGCATCCCTTTGACCTTCCTTAACCAGTGTCCAAGTGCATACTCTCGCTTGGCTTGGGTTTTGATTTTTTTGTTGGTTTTTAGATCATCTGGTCCATTTCCTTAAAACACGTTCCTTTTGAAAGACCCATCCATTTCAAAAGCAAAGGGCTACTGCTCAGAAAACCTTCTTGTCTGTGTTGAAGCTAGCTGTACACTTCTCTGGATTTTGACCTTAATTTATATTATTTTGGGAAGTGACTTGCCATGTGGGAAGCATTTGAAAGCAGGGAAAGTGTGTTCAGCCAAGCTAGATGAGATGTGGGAGACATGTAGGTTTTTTGCTTTAGCGCAAGCGCAGAGGACTCTAAATTGAATCAGAGCAACTATGGGAGTTCTTAACCTTTTCCCCTCTGGTGGTTTTTCCATTGGAATTAGGGGTTACCCACCAACTTTTGAACCATTTGGGGAAAAAATACAAGATTCTGATCCAATTCAGGGTGCCTTGTAGTTGTATTAAAAATAAAACAATTCCTCTATGGTCCTCTTGTATCACAGCTAGATCAGCGATTTTCTTCACTGTGCCGCAGCACATTGGTGTGGGGCAAATGGTCCACAGGCGTGCCATGGGAGTTTGGGGAAAGGCCATTTACTAGTAGGACTATTGGGGGATGTGGCCCCTGTGCAGTGTATCCTGTCAAAAAACCGATGGTGTACCTTGACAGTTTTATCAGCTTGATAGTGAGCTGTGAGATGAAAAAGGTTGAAAATCGCTGCCTTAGTTGAAGAAAACTTTATGGAGGGGGTCTAAAAACTTGAACTGCTCAGAAGATAGGTAGTAAAGCAGGCGACTTTGCCTTTTTACACAAGTACAGCATGTGGTTCTGAATAAATGTTTCTTCGCATTTGTTTGAGACTTTCCTCACTCATGTAAACCTTTTGGTTTCCCTGGAAGTTTTCTAAAACAACATAATTTGTACCAGTCCTTTAGTCTCCAGTTTCTTCCCTCACCCATTCCCTTTCTTTTTCTAACAGAAGATAGACTTCTGGGACCACTTACCTCATAGCTATTCTTGCAAACAATGTTGTCTGGTGCCTGAAACATATTTTGTTAAATGTGCCCTCGGTATAATGCTATTTTTCTTGTGTTTTGCCTGCATAGCTTTCATCCTAAAGGCCATCCATAGATCCACTTGTGTTGGATAGCTCAGTGTATGGCAGTGGGAATTTTTTCTTCCACTCCTGCATCTTTGAAGCATGACCTTATTCTAATGCAGAATGTTTAGCTATTCCTGTGTAGGTTTTTGTGTTCAACTAAATTTGCGTGTGTTTTCAAGTGGTTAAGTTCCACACTATTTTTTAGATATTTCACCTGAATAAGTTATATGAAACTTTTTGCTTTAAACAATTTCCTTCTGCCTTAGAATCTCTTTCCTAGATGTAGTTATGCAACTGTAATGGTAGAATTATTACTTGACAATTCATATACATTTATAGCACAAACCTTTGCTGAAAGTTTCATATTTACTACTGAATAAGTATGTTTCAAATTCAACCTTAGTAGTGCATGTTGATGATACATGCCTCTACTAACAGTCTTGAAATATTTTGTTGATTTCTAGATTACAAAAGATGATTTCCTGACTTTTGATTACATATTGTGTATGGATGAAAGTAACCTACGGTAAGTTGTAAAAACATTTCTGCTTTTTCCAGTAGATCTTTTGATAATTGCAGCCTCAAAGTTAGTTGTTTACGCATATTGTGCCCTCTCTCTACTTACTGGGAGCAGAAAGTATATTTTCCCCAGTGCCCTTCTTTCAGGGGCATTCACTGTGGGATTGCCAGCAAAGTAATTTGGCCATGTTGTACTTCATGCATTATCACAATCTTTTCCTTCTGGGACTAAGTGATTGCCAGGATTGGAGAAATAAAAATTTGCCCCTGCTTGATCTACATGTTCATCAAGCTTCAGTGTTAAATATAAACACGCAGCCTTGTAACTGGACATCATTATCGCCCATCCAGTTGTCCAAGGGCCAGAAACGTGTTGCCACTCAACCTGGGCACCTTTCAAATGTTTTGGCTGCATGTTACAGTTTGTACTATCTAGCAATAAGGGCTTGTCAGTTTCAGAATACATAATGTTCAGATGTTCTGTTACATAAAACTATATTTGTTAGATGTCACCTACAAAATCTAAGAGGGAAGGATCATGAAAGTATAGTCTACTTCTGCTCCTTAGAACTGGAAAATGTTTTCCCTTTACTTTCAAATGAAGCTGGGGAAAGTTTATCATGTTTTGATTTTAAAATTATGGGTAACCACTGAGAGAGGATAAAATTATCTCTAGGTTGCAAGATCTGGTCCCTAGGCCACCCATTGGCCATATCTGATATAGGTTACATAGAAGATGATCAGCCTGAAAACAATGATGAAAGTAAATTTTAAAGAGAGGAAACATTGATGAGTTTGATGCAGCTTATCAAGAACCACTACAATAGAAGGGCATTATTCTGCATTTCATCCATTGATGCATCATTATGTAGAGGTCATGAGGAATGTTTCATTTCAAGTCAACTCTAAGGAAAAAAAATTAACCAAAAAACAGCTTGTCCAATTAAGACACGAAAGCATTTTGTTCTGTCACTTTTAAGAATGTGTACAGCAGAGAAAATACACTTTTATTATATAAAGTTGGTCAGTGGAAATGAAGTGAAGGAAAACCTTTCTGAATTTTTTTCAGACAGAAACCAGTTAGAGTTATTGTCAACACCAACACTGTTTCAGTGAACAAGCTTAATTATTATTACCTACAACTGTCTTTCCAACACTGTTTAGTGAGGGTATATCACACAGTTAAAGCACATATGTAATCTTTGTTTCCATCATACGTTGCAACTCTTGACAGCATGTTGATGCCTACTGAAAAAGGCACACTGCACATAATGATTTTTTAAAAACCTACTTAATCTTTTGTACTGCAGAGATCTAAAAAGAAAAAGTAGTCATATTAAGAACTGCAAAGCTAAAATTGAGCTACTTGGGAGTTATGATCCCCAGAATCAGCTCATTATTGAAGATCCATACTATGTAAGTATCCAAGAAAATTTAACCTTTTCTAACTCAAAATCAATATTGTGGTATTCAATAAACAAATTTGTTTACCAGTTCCATTTAAAATGGTGCATTTATCTTTGTCTTTTTTTTTTTATACCTAGGGGAACGATGAAGATTTTGAAACTGTTTTTGAACAGTGCCTTAGATGCTGTAAAGCGTTTTTAGAGAAACCTCATTAATGGAGCTGAATGCTTCTAAAAGTAAATATTTAGCTTTTCTGTAAAAGTATTGGTTTAAGACATCACTTGATTCATATTAAATTGTCATATTTTGCCTCTGAAATAGATCCTGTTTGAATTGTAGTTTTAGTTTTGTACAATTTATGTACATTCTTTTTGAAAAAAATTAGACCTTGATCATACCAGTGTTATGAGAAG
Organism: Tiliqua scincoides; assembly: GCF_035046505.1. Lineage (NCBI taxonomy): Eukaryota > Metazoa > Chordata > Lepidosauria > Squamata > Scincidae > Tiliqua > Tiliqua scincoides. The sequence continues at coordinate 166,112,312 of NC_089821.1, read as the reverse complement.
AATGTGTCCAGTGCAAGCAAAGCGCATGAGTGATTCATAACTAACATATTCTAAGTAGTAAATAAGGCACATCTGCTGCTGCTGTTTTGTTGTAGAGTCTTTAACCTTAAACATCTCTCACAGAATTACATGTACACATTTATGCAGTTTCAGATCTCCCCTAGAAGATGTTTTGATGTTTTACAATTTTAAGTTCTAATAGTTGATGAAAAGAAATATTCACACCCTTTGTGAATGTGGAAAAATAATCACTTCTAAAGTACTTACACGTCATGATTTGAAACCCTGCACAGTAGCTGTGATGCATTAATTTTTCTGTGCATTTGCAAAATTCCTAATATGGTATTTGAGGCTGAGTTCAGCTTCTTAAGTCTTGGCTTTTGCTTTTTGAAAGAACGATGTACTGCTTCTAGTCCAGTCCTTTCTGGCTTCAGGCATGATATCTGAAAGAGGATAGGCAGCACCTTGTAGGGTGGCTGAATATAATTTCCAGTGGTTGGGAAATGGAGCCTTGTTCCTGCGCGTTACTAGCTGGAGTTAAATAAATGTATGTATTATTATGTAAATATGCTCAATTTGCATAACACAAATCCACAAAATTATGATTACTATGCTGCAGCATTTGACTTGTTTTTAGTGTGAATGTACAGAACTCTGCTTCTAGCTTGTTGAACATGGAAATGTTTGCTCTCTAAAAGGTAGGAGTTCAAGGCCAGTACATCTTTCTGTCTTTATACATACCATTATGGTGGCCTTGTGTTCCCCTTTTGCCAGGCTGCTGATAAGAACCAAGGCTGGTTTGTCTACTCATGAGTAAACAAAGCACATGTGGCTCAGTTTCGCTTTCCATAGGGTTCAGTACCTTTTCCTTGTCTTCCGGGGGTGGGTAGGATTCCTTCTCAAGAGTTTGTTGGGGCCTTTATTCATCAGATTGGATACATTCTGGTGGTGTTCTGTCCTCCCTCTGCCCTGTTACATTATAATGGTTACACTCAATCCCCACCTCCGTTTCACTCTCCCACTGTCCCACAGTTGTGCCACTCAGCGGAGTACTCTCCTCCGGCAGCCTTTCCTTTGGATACAATGCTGGCGAGCCACCTTCCTGCTGGTGCTGCTTGCTCCAGAGTAGTAGCATATGTGCTTTACAGCATGTTGTAATACTAGGCTGCAGCAGCAGCAGCTGTACTGGCAGAGCCAGTGATTGCACTGTTAGTCTCCCTCTTTTTACCATCTCCAACCCTTCCTTGAAAGAGAAAGGAAAGTAAACATTTAATAGTGGCTTCAAAATTGAGCCAAATAAAAACATAGCAGGCCAGTGCCACTGATAAAGAACATCTACTTTAAGAAAACTTATTTCTAAGCTTTATCCTAGAAATAGTACTGTTGAATGCAAAACTACCCTCTGAATACAATAATATATAGCTGAACGTGCAGCATATGCTCAGGGGTACTGGCATGAATAAAGGTCGTCTTTGTGTCATTCCACTCCTTTGTGTCAGTCTAGTAGTTCTTTTTTGTTTAAAATAAACCAATATAAAACTTCTTGCTAAGATCCATATCTTGTGCTTAACAGTATTAATGGTGCAAACTGTAGACAAGGAAATATGAAATCATCACAATTCCTTTTGCATTTATCTGAAAGCTGTAGTCATAGGCCATGTTAAGGGGAGAAACCAAACTGTGGTACCCAGTACTAAATCCCCCTGGGACATTAACTCCTTTTGCACTTCCTGTTTTGATCTTCATAATATCAGATACTGCAGCACTCTGTCATTTGCTTTCAGTGGGACCCTGTGAAGCAGGGGTGCTGGATTTGTTTCTGGATAATGCAGACAGGTTTAAGATGATAGCCTGGTTTTCCTGCATGCCCAACTAAAAACTAGTGGGGAAAAGGGCTAACTGCAATCCTATGCATGTCTACTCAGTAGCAAATCCAAAATCCTAAGGAAGTCTGTATATGATTGCAGCCTTAGTAGTGCCAACAGGGCAGTCATAAAATATTATTTTTACTCTGTTGAAGGTCAGATTTTCTTGGAAACAGATGGTGCTCTTTGTTTTGGGGACAGGCCCACTGAGTTTGAAATGCACTGAGACTTACTACGTCATGCACCCAACTCCATCTCTGCTTACCTATGCATTTTTCTTGCAGTTTAAAATAGCCATAATTTCTTTTAATAGGATGAGGTAATAAAGTGCTGCTCAAGCATACCCTCAATCCACAAAATTTATTAAATTTTAATAAAAATGTCAGGTTTTATTTTCAGAACTTTTACCATTTTAGCAATTAACTTCAAGGCCAGTGATCTGAAAGTATAGGACCAAATAGTGTTAAAGAGCAGTCAAATTATGTGGGTTCTTGTATTATTTCATTACCTCCTATATACATATGCTGTTGCCTAATGTGAACTGTTACATTGAGAGTACAGCTTGTAAATAATTTGTACATAAAATGGACAGACCCTTGCAACCCTGAATCCAGAATACACAAAATGATTTTCTGGAATTGATTACAAATTTTCAGTTTTAAAAAAGGAGCTCATGGTCTGTTACATACTTCCATGTACTCAGGGATTGCCAAGGATGTTGAAAATCCATACTCCTGGATTTTTAGGTGTCCTTGTTTCACTTCCTGAGTTTGCTATCAAAGAGAAGGATGTAATGTTCATAATGTAAGACCCATAATGTTAGTAAATAAGTGCTGTAAATTAATAGAAATTTATTTTTAAAAATTACCTTGTGATCATTCAGCATCTGTGGAATGTTGAGGGAAAGACATTATCTGGAAAATTAATTTTTGGGTTTACACTGGCTGCCATTCCCCCCGCTTTTCTCAGGGTAGAAATTAGAACTGCCCATCGAAAACAATGGACAAATCCAAGATTTTAATTCAACTGTAACTAGGCTCTGTTTCTCTCTTTCTCCCCATCTGCCCCCACCCACCTCAGAGGTGGGAAAGTCTCATTTAATTTTTTTAAAATTAAAGTCCCTTACTGATATAGTCCATTAGCTCCATGTTGCGGGAAGGGGGGTTTGGATGGGAGAGAGTGGCTGTTGACAACTTTGCAGTGTAGCTATCTGCTGTTTTATTGCAAGTTAGTGACTGGGGCTAAAAAGGGTATTTAAGAACTTGAGGTTTGACAGATTGCAAATCAAGCAACGCAATCTGTAGTTAAGGTCAGTTTAGCTATAGAATGCTGAAGGTGTTTTTTTAAATTGAAAAATAAGGGAAGGAATGACTTGTTTTGGTCCCTAATAGTTTTATAGCACCCTGGAGGATGCGTGTTGGCATCTAGAGAGATGCATTCCATAAGGTGTTTAAAAAATAAATTAAAAAGCCTCTCCTCTGTTATATAGCAATTAAGTGTCAATTCAGGGCTGAGTAGCCCCAAACCTGAGTCCTACAATAGGGGGGGGGGTGGAAAATATAAAAAGTTTCCCTTCTATACCCAGAACAGCAATACAGGACTTCTGTTTCAGGCTGACTGGAGAAGGGAACAAGTGCATTTGGGGCTGGGAATACCTTCAACTTTTTGTGGTGGAGTCTCCACTTGTTGCCTTGGGCCCCAGGGCAACCACATATTGTATCCATTTTTTAAAGGGTAAAAAGGTGCATGAATCAAGATTTGTCATCTTTCCATGGATTTCATCTACATACTTCAAATGGATAAACTGGACTGTTCCATTAAGCACCAAGAATAGTGTCAAGTTTTGCAAATAATTTTGCCAAGATTATCAAACTTTATCACTTGTATATATAATACATACCGTTGTTATTGAGGCAGTGGCTAAAATAAATTCTGGTCATGCTGGTTATTTCAAACAATGTCCTATTCTTGACAGGCTTTGCCACACATGAATCTCTTCTGTTCCAAATACTGACAGCTGCCATTGCTCCCTGTGCTTTCTTGCCCTTTGTAACCAGGAATACTTTTCATGCATTTAAAGAAAAAGCTTTCAGGCTCATACTTTTTGCCAAGAGAAATGTGTGCTGCTCTGGGAGCAGTCTTTTAATTGGTAAGTAGTTTTGGCCATCCTGTATGCTCATGTTCTATCTCTTGGCTATCATTGCATCAGCTCTCACTCTGCCCTGATCCAATTTGGCAGGGAAAGGAGACTTAGCAAAGACAAGAGGTGAAGCTCTAGACCAAGGTGTCAAACTCATTTCATACTGTGGGCCAAATGGCATTCATGATGCCTGCTGAGGGCCGGAAGTGATGTTGTAAGGCAGGAAGTAATGTCAATGAACAGGTCATAACCAAAAGTAAGCACTTTTTCTCACTTAGAAATTCATTAGCTGCAAATGGCAGAAGAGAAAACACGCAAATCTTTATCATATTTCAAGATATGGGGGAGCTTAAGTATCATGTGGGCTGCCCTTTCTACAGTAACACCTCAGCATTGCTCAGCAGCTGAGAGCCTAAGGACCAAATAAAAAGCTTCCATGGGCCGCATCCGGCCCCCAGGCCTTATGTTTGACACCCCTGCTCTAGAGCAGTGGTTCTCACACTTTTAGCACCAAAACCCACTTTTTAGAATAAGAATCTGTCAGGACCCACTGGAGGTGATGTCATGACCTGAAGTGACATAATCAAGCAGGAAAATTTTTAACAATCCTCGGCTGCAGTCCAACCCACACTTACCCAGGAGTAAGTCCCATTTACTATCATTGTTAAAAGCATATACATAGTAGCCTGTTAAAAGTAGATTTGCAACATTTCCCCAAATGCCAGTGTAGCATCAAGTCTAATATATTAAAAATAAAATATTGAAATGAATAGGGACCTACCTGAAATTGGCTCACAACCCACCTAGTGGGTCCTGACCCACAGTCTGAGAAACACTGTTCAAGAGTTCATTGACAAATTAATGATTTAACTAGGTCTGATGGGCATACATGCAAGGGTTCAGAACAAACTTGGATGTAATATATGCAATATATTGTCATAAAATTAGAACATAGTCAATGGAGTGCCGATTTTTTTTAAAGAGGCAAGAAATTATGGGCCACTTAACCGAAGTTCTGTTCCAGGTAACTGGTTGAAGGCACCATGAAAGTCAAGTTTTAAGCCTATTGAAGAGCAAGCCTTGCTGGCAAAACAATAGCTTGGCATCAGCAAAGGTCTTTTACTATATTAACATTTTAGAACATTATAGGAATGTCAGATGTGGATAGCAGGTAATCTAGACATGGTTTATATCCCAACCGTCTCTCTATGAGTGGATGCTGTTTCCATTTGTGCAAAGGGGTTGGAGGGGAACAATCATTGGTCTCATGAGAACAATCTCAGAACTCTAGAGTCCTCTGTGTTCCATAGAATCCCATTTTGGAGGGTCCCTGACCCTCCAGAATGTTGTAATATTGCTTAATATATACAAATGCCCGTTTTATACATGTAGAAATAATTGGCATATATATAGTTCAGGTATAATATGCTCATAGCAATGAACAAATATTGTATTATGCTTATCTCCTGGTCCAGCTCCATGACAGCTTCTTGTAAAGTGGCCTGCAGAGATAATACTGTGAACAGAGAGGATTGACTTGGGCTTCCCCTGAGTATACCACTGAATTACAATTGCTAGGGGATCTTTAGTGGGGAGGACTGTTGCCTTCACTTCTTTCTGATGGGATTTGTAGAAATATTTGACTGACCACTCTGGGAAACATGATGCTGGATTATATGGCTTTTAGTCTAATCTGTCAGTGCTCCTCATGCGTTGTCGTGTTCTTCCCTTTCTTAGGCTCAGAAGGATAGTGCCTTTTCCTAGAGGGTGAAATGGAGGGAATATAATTGTATTCAATGTTTTTCATTGTTCGTATGTAATCTGGAAGTTCTCATGAGGGTGAATCAAAACCATTGGTGCATATGATTCAGCAGTGCTTCTCTTCTTTTAATAGTGCTGAGATGTCTACCAGTCTCTTCTGGTCTGAAGAGACAGACAGACATTTCAACCCAGACCTGTCCAAGTGGTGGTGGTAGCTCAGTGGTGAAAGTGAAAGAACCAGATCCACAGTTAGCATTATGCTAGTAGTGGCAGGGATAGAAATGTGGTGGCACAGGCAAGTGAAGTAAAGAGCGAGATTGCCAGTCTGAAACTATTCGTAATGACGCAGTTGGAACTTGCCCTCCAGGAGGCTTCAGGTATACCATCATCTTCCATTATGTTAAGTATGTTTGTGTTAGGTTTGTTTCACTTTAAGAAATATTTTTTTCAATTTCAACCAACTGTAACTGGTTGAATAACATTTTCATCAATGTATCTAGTAGAATAAACGTATCCTAAACTACAACTAGGAAGTGTGAACAATTATACATGAAGAGCGGAGTCATATACCAAATACTTTATTATGTTATTTACAGTATTTACATATTGCACATTTAGCTGGAATGTTTATGCCTCAATTGTACACAAAACAGATGGCAGTCTTATGTGGATACAGAATCCAAGTTCCACTTAAACATGTTTGTCTTTTGCACATTGCATGCAGTTTGCACTTGATAAGGACTCAATCTGAGCCCAACATAACAGATTTATAAAAAATTTGTAATCAAATTTTTTTAGTTGCATAAGCATGGAAGTTGTCAAATATCTTCTCCACACCAAGGTTTCCTTGACATGTTCATTCTTGAAAGGCTGATATTTATTGGATGTTTTTATCAATGCAACCTGTAAGGTGGCTTAAAACTTTTTCAATTGTTTTGGTGGCTTGTTGTCTACCATAAGGAATGTATATCTGTAAACAGTGACAACAGTATGCAAAACACATGTTTAAAGAATTTATGGGAAGTAGTCTGTCAACTTGCAAAAATAAATCTCTTGTTCACAATGGAATATGTTACAAAGGTCGTAAATTCAATTTCTCTGGTTTCCAAGGCACTTCTCTTGGTTCTTGAAATTTTTTACTTTGATAGTAGTAGCATCTGGTAGGAAAAAAAATCCAAATAATAAGTTTCACTCTTCCTGAGAGAGAGAAAAATATTTCACTTTACTATTTATTAAGTCAGGTTCTGTGCTGATAGTTAACTCCAGATTTTGTGACATTTCTTGAGAAATATACAAATGACTGACTTTAAATATATACTGGTAACTTTCAATTTACATGTTTTTAATTTGCCCTTTTTTTGAAATGTCCATCCTGCTAAGGACCATGTCTCTAGAATGACTTTTCAGCCCCAATGCATCACTCCACACACTCATATGCAAAGCAGTTCTTATCCAGCTGGGAAGCAGTACTTTATATAACTTCTGGCTACTTCCCACTTGCAGCTTCCTTCTCCCAGCTGGGCATGTCTATCCACAAGGAAGCTGGCTTCTCATTGGTTCTGAAAGTAAAAGGGAGGTTCCAGTGGAAAATATGAATTGCAGAGCAGATGAGTGTGCCTTCTCTCAGTGACTGCTGAACTGAGGAGGAATGAAGTCGGCATATAAGGTCAAGACTTTAAACACTGAAATCTAGAGCAACTAACCTTATATCAACCTTTTCCATATTCAGATTGACTACTAGTAAGCTTAAATAGCTGTGGACTTAATACTGTCATTTGTTTACTTGTCAATATTCCCAAATCTCTAGATGAAGCACTTTGCACAGAGGTCTCCTCTGATCTGAGAAAGGAACTGTGCCATGCCTGCTAACCTCAGTCAGGGGAAGGACTGTGGCTTTGCAGTGTGACAATTCTAAAAAGCTAAAAAGAAGGGTACTACATAGCATAGAAATTGTAAGAGGAATTTAATGGGGTTTATTTTTAGTGCATCTTTCCTGATATTGCTTAAATGCATGGGTAAAATCTGAACTGTGAACTTGTGCAACAAATGCAACTGTATTTACATAATATTTCTTCATGCTACAAGTATATTATAACTGAATTATTAGATACTATTTCTACATGTATAAAATAGGCATGTGTATATATTAAGCCATGTTACTGCATATTACATAAATCTGCTGCTGCAACTAGAAAGACAGCCAATGTCAGTACATAGAAACTGATGCTGACTCAACTCCACTCTTGAAAAAATCAGTTGTGCCTACTATGTTTTGTTCTCAGAAAGCAAATTCACTATCTGCTAACTGCATACAGCTATGAATAATTCACACTTGATGTCTGGGAGACTTCAGAACACTTTCCAGGTGGGGGTATCCTTTTATTTATGGCCAGTATTTTTCTAAATGAAGGGAGTTGCGTCAAGCTCTCTGAAAGGGGAATACCTTCACCAAAGGGCTATTGTTTCAACACGCATGAATTTGTCATTGCTACAATGGAGATGTTGCTGTGTACATGCAAGCAACGTGTAACTGGTTCTTTCAAAAAGCTTACCTTATCCTTCCATGCACATTGGACTTACTGCCAACCGAGTAAGAAGCCGGGCGCATCTTTTATAGTCTGTAGTGAAAAGAACATAAATAGATGTTAATGAAGGACTTGACATATTTGAGTTATTTTTTAAAATGTACAGTTTACACATGCCATTCATTCTGAAAACAATTTTAAAATCACTGATTTTTTAATTGTATTCCTAAGAAACAGCATGCACATGAAATTTTAGAGTTTTTAAAAGAATGTTTAAATGGAGTTATTTTGTAAGCCTTGTTGAACTTGGATTTCTAAATAAATAGGCATAGGCTCTGAACGCATTTTTAAAAAATAATGTGTGCATGGGGGAGGGAACTCTTCAGTCAGCTAAGGAATAACTTGCCATTCCTACCCACAAGTGATAGAGGAAGAGTAGAGGGTACACAGACAAGTTAGATATGTAGAATGGCAAACATGATGTTTTGGCACCCAGCTTTTATTTTTACTGCTAGAATAGAATGACATAGAATGACATTTATGTTAACAATGACTTGGAGGAAAAACTAAGAGGACAAGTAATCTGATATTGATGAGGAATTGCTGCATTTGCTGCTCCACAATGTATGAAACATTCCTTGGGCCAGGGGTATAATTGAGCCAATTATAATTTGGCTGTCCCAAGCACCTCTCAGCTGCTAAGCTGTGAAGACAAGTCACAGCAGAAGTAGCATTGCTGAAAAGGCGGCCATGCTCTCCCATATCTTGAAAATATGAGCAAGAGTTGCATATTTTCTCATCATTTGCATCTGATGAATTCCTACATGAGAACGAAGTGCTTATTCCTGGCTATCATCTGCTTAATGATGTCACTTCCTGCTTAATGATGTCACTTCCTGCTTAATGATGTCACTTCCTGCTTAATGATGTCACTCCAGCCCTCAGCAGACATCATGAATGCTATTTGGTCTTTGAAATCCATGTCCTAAACTGCATACAGTTTAATGATAAGCAACTAGTTGTGGCCAGGGAACTCTACCAGGCTTACAGAAGTCTCATGCTTGCAAAATTCATTCTTGTAATTAGTTTTGTGTACAGTCAAGGATAGTATTTAGTGTACATCTTTGTTTAAGATGTCTCGCAACCTGGTTTAAATGTCGAGCATTAGTATGGTCCTCTGTGTGTCAATCCTTAGTTTATGACCTTTTAGATTTAAATCCCAAGATATTGGAATATGGAGAACTGTGACTAGAAGTAGAATAAATAATTTTCCTAATAAAGCAAAGGACATGTGTTCGCACATGCAAGTACTTTTATGTACAGTTGCCAAGAATGAATAAGTAAACGAACCTAACATCAAACTGAGCCAATGCATGCAAATAGCTGCCAAGTTAGGCTAAGGCTACTGAAGAGGAAAAGAAGTTACAGAGGCTCCATTAAGTATTCTGAGGACTATGGCTCTGTAATGCAAACTGATAAGTTATGACTTGTCAGTTGGGGTGGCTCTGACATTATGAAAGATTTGTTAACAGCCCAGCCAGCGCTGTGTTGTGATGTAGAAAGAAACACATTTGCTTCTGCACTGTGGTATTTTGCACCTGCTTCCATCCTAGAATAAAGTTTTTTCTTCTTCTTTAAGGATTACAAAGTGGAACTTTTTCTATTGCTCTTTGGGAAACTTAATTTAAAATGCTTTGTACTTCAGTACAGATACCTATGAACAAATTCACATGTGATTGTACATGTATGTACTTGGGGGACATACTCATTTAAATGTACATAAGCAGAGTTTTCTGCTTGTTCCTTGTGTGTGTTTTTAAAGGAACAACGTGTGCAGAGTGCCATTTACAGCACATGCAAACTGTGTACTTGGAAATCTGAACCAAAGTACAAATTTCCATTTGAAGCCACCCTCAGAGCGGTCGAATCCCTATCCTAATGACCGCTTCTCACCTTGTTTCAATTATTTTTGTCATTAATTCTTTTTTCTCTGATACATTACAGAGGCTAATAACTGCATGTAAGCCTAGCTTCAGATATATTAGGAGTTTGCCTTGATAGGAACATATTTTGTCCCACAATAATATACAAAAGGCTACCTTTTCAGGATTATTATATTCTGATGGTACACATAGTGTACAAAGAATCTGATGCACATAATTGTTATAGTTATTCCCCACATTCCAGGAATCTTGGATTAAAGTTCTGTTCTGAAGAATAAAGGGGAAATGCATCATCTTAATAGATCAGATCTTATTGCCAGCTATGATTCCCCTGCCAATTGTAGTGATTGAAAACAATGTATCTTATGTCTCTTTGTTTTCCCCATCTCAATGCTGCAAAGCCAAATGGATTGGGTTCATTAACATGTAAAATTTGACTTACTGGTAAACTCCAAATTACTGTATTGCAACCTAAGGCAAAGGGGCTAACTGGTTTAATTGGCGTACACATAAACTGCCTATCTTCAGTTGCCTACAGAAAATACATTTTAAGTGCTGGTTTATGAAGTTAGAGCCATTAGTCCTCTCAGAGCAACTGCAGCAATCGCAACTGGAAATAGCTTCTCATGGGATACAACTTGATCAGTAAATGTGGAATGAAACTTATTTTACTGTAAACATGCATGCATACAGTGTATCCACATTGAGTCTCATTATATTCCTAGCAGAAGTCTGATTAATTTCTGTAACTCCAAGTGCCTTAAGTGAACTGCATGATAATTGTCCACAATGACTGCTCAAAAACTGGAACCATTCCATCCAGTAGTGGGCAATTGTGGTTTCTAGGTGGCCTGGATGGTGATACTTACATGCAGGGATGGTGCAGTCTCTTGTATTGTGGTAAAGTCTGTGAAAGTGTTTTGTGCATTTTGGACCAAAGTAAAGAGGACCTGGAGAGAGAGAGAGAAAGCCATGAATCAATTGAATTGATACTACAGGGCAGAGGATAATGCATAAAAGAAACAAATACAAATGTTAGTCTGCTTACCTGTTAAATGCTTTAAAAACTTGTCTTTCATTCCCAGATCTCTAGGAACTATTTCTGTTAAAAGAAATGAAAGATACTCATTCTACTTGAATCATAATTCATGTTTCAAACATCTGAAAACTAGATTAAAGCTAGTTAAACTTTTTCAGCCTTCCCTGACACTCTTCACTTAGCTCATCATTCTTACAAGCTCTTCAGACTCTTAAATGTTAATCCCATTTATCTTGATTCTTTTGGGTGATACACTATTATGTCACTGGTGTTTTGCAGGCAAGGTATCTTTGCCTCTCTGGTTGTAATTGGTTTATCTGTTGTGATGTAAGAGTGGGGATTAGTCAGCTGAGGGCTGTGCAACTGAATAATGAGCCTATGAGCAACTTTAGTACTTAAATTCCAAAGGCAGTGATTCACTTTTGTCAAATGGCAAAAGTTGCCTGTGTACTCTGGGCTATCAAATAAAGGTACAGAATGGTTGAACCAGGACAGGTGCTGTTGTTTACATATGTGATGGTCTAATGCAGTGGTTCTCACACATTTAGCACTGGGACCCACTTTTTAGAATAAGAATCTGTTAGGACCCACCGAAAGTGATGTCATGACCAGAAGTGACATCATCAATCAGGGAAATCAACAATCCTAGGCTGCAATCCTACTCACACTTACCTGTGTGAATAAGTCCCATTTACTATTTACTATCGTTTTTAAAAGAGTATACATAGTAGCGTTAAAAGTACTGGTCTGTAACATTTCCCCAAATGCAGTCACATACCATGGGAGCACCAAGTCTAATTTATTAAAAGTAAAATATTGAAATGAATGGGGACCTACATGAAATGGGCTTGTGACCCACTTAGTGGATCCCAACCCATAGTTTGAGAAACACTGATTTAATGTAAATCAACTTTCATTTGGTTGCAGGCCATTATTCCACATTGATGTTTAAAAGGAGTTTAATGTTTTTATGGTTCTGCACATCCTTATTTACGCAGATGAGGAGACTACAATAATAAAGGCAACCCGGTTTTACTAGATCTTTAAACTGCCATTTGGTTCTGTAATTTGGTTCCTCAGTTTAACAAACTACATAACTTCTGTATGCACTAAGGCTTCTGTGGCCAGAATTGTCACTAAAAGAGAAATTCATTTATGGGTTCTCAGGCCATGTTCAAGAAATCTTAAAAAGTTTCCCAAAGTTTTGCCCTAACTATGTGGGGCTTTCTCAAGGGAATGGAAAACCATACTGGCACCTAAAATACTCCGAACAAAGTGTCTGGCTCTACTGCCTCATAAATCTAAAAACTAAGCAAGTATCCTAGCCAAAAGCTCAAAGAGCCCTAAGCATAGGTAAACACCTCTACTGATCAGCCTTGTCTGATAATGGAGAGCCCAATATCTACTCCGAAGTAAATTCTATTGTAATCAGTGGGAAAGTGTGGATAGGATTGCAGCCAAAATATCTGCCAAAAAAGATGAATCCAAAAGTTCCCTTCTTAAACAGGAAGAGAAATTTTGGATCCAATCCAGCATTTTTTCAGGAAATGTAAACATAACACGTACTATTGAACAAAACAGTATTGAAAAGGGAACATCCACAGTGAGCGTCTTTGTCCTTACTATTGTGGTTTGCTTTCCCATATCTTATATTCAGTGGATGGGAATTGAGCTAGTAGTTTATTGAAACCCCTTTTAACTGCTTGTGGCTGTCCTCTTAATCTACCGTTGTATTGCTTTTAGTTACTTATATTGATATCTTATTGTTTTGAACATGAAACACTATTGTTTTACCATTAATGGAATGTCTGTGTAGTCTTTGAATTTTGTTGGAACTTCTTATCACATTTAAAACCAGGACATTTCTATACCAGATCTGATTTGCAGGTGCATCTCATCTATTCTCAACATTCATTCATTCTTTTATTTACTTCTAAGTATAGTCAGGCTCAGTAAAATTTACCTTTATCCCATTTGACCTAATTGTGTCATGCAGTGCATTAAATGCTTAGATGTTTCTTGCATAATTCCCAGACATTTGAATTTGACAAATTCACAGGCAAATTCAAATGACAGGCAGACATTTGAAGATTGACAGAATGATCCCTAGCTAGTAGTTCCTTTTAGTGGTAGCAACACTTTTGAGAATAATTCTCTTATTATAATAATTTTAAAAAACCTTCCAAAGTTGGCAAACCTGTTTCAGAACTATTTTGGCTATTTTGTTTTGATTAGAACATGCTCACTAGTATACTTGGCTTAGGTGTTCTGCTAAGTGTTGCAGAATAATTAGACATGTCGCCTAATCCATTGATGAAACAAAGTTGTAGTTGTTTTACGAGATCATACATTTTACATAGGATGAGGTGCACTATATCACTCAGGACTGCAGATGGGTCATATTTTTGAATGCTCTTAAGTTGTAGGTGAGTCCATGTGCTTATTAAAAAAAAAAACTTCCAGCATGAAAAAGTAATCTTCTTCCTGATGTTCTAGTCTACTGCATGCAAGGTACACATAGGAGAGCAATCAAAATCAATTAAATCTATCGTGTACATCACATCATTCAGCTTTTGGTGCAGAATTTGACTTGCCTGAGTGCAGAACTTTTTTAAAACAAAAAGGAGACACAGTCTTGCATACAAAGATTGCAATCCTAAGCAATCTTACTAATAGGTCCTCCTGGACACTTTCTTCCAAATTATCATGTTTAGGATTAGGATAAAATCTTACCAATCCCTAGTCAACTGACACTATGACAAGCATTTGAGAAGACGGTTCTGTGTATTACAGGAATAACCAGAAGGCACAAGAAGTCTGCACAGGCACACTGAGGCTCAGGCACCCCTTGCAGTGCCTCCCTGGCAGCCCAGATCACCTGTTCTAGTAGGTTAGTTTTGCTCTTACATTAATGCTGTGTGCAGATGCAATACTTCACAAGAGCACTTTTACTATAAAGATATGAAAACATCTTTGTTGACAAGATTATTCTTCCTTCAAGCTTGTGATGCAGTAAGACCTGCAATATTTTCCAGTAAATATTGGTTTTTGCCATTTTGGAATGCACCTCTTCTTTTTTCTGTTGTGCTTTATAGAAATGAATGGTGTCATTCACTTATAGGAGAGAAATGCACTTAGGGATGTAATTTGATGAGGTTTAAACCTTCCCCTGGTATTTCAGCAAATAGGATAAGGAACAGGCTTAGCCCCTCTATATTCCAGATTTAACTTGTGTCCTAGACCTCAGTGGGACCATAGATGCTGGCTTATTCTCAGTTTGAATAGCTCTACTATTTTATCTAAACACAGACATGCTAGATTTCATGATCATGCTATAGTTGCATGGAATATAGAAACTGCCTTGTATATCTTAAATGGAAAGTAATACTGATGAAACCTAATTCTCATTTTCCACTGAGCCTTAGCATTATATGTATACTCCTGTGTGCCTAAAGAGTCCAATCCTATGCAGCCGCCTGATAGTAGTGCACCTCTTGTGCTCATACTGACTGCTGTAAATCAGTTGGCACCAGTTGCAAAAGGCATTCTGACAGCACACAGTTCAGTATGCTGCTGGCCTTCCTTCCTGCTCCAGTATTTTTCCTGCCGCTCACCAATGAAGGTAAGTCAGTGGGAGGGGCGTGGAGCATGGAGGTTGGAGGCAGGGGCAGGAATGGGTGGATTGGGATCAGCAGCGCCTGCACCGCTGATAACCCACTTGAACCTGTTTCCTTGGCATGGATCGGCCATGGATAGCAATTAAGCTATCACAGATCCAAGGACCACTTTGTACCACGGAGGCTCACCCCCAGGTAGACCATCTAGAGAAGACCTCATGTACTCCCCCCACCACCATAGGATGGAGCAGTTGCCATTATGGTGCTGCTGCATCTGTGGGGGCGGGTGGCTATCTGCGGAAGTTCCATTCCAGACACACACACCCTGTTGATACCCCCCATGGATACCTATCTTTTAAAAGATAGGGAAAGTGAGGGGGAACATTAAAAATAGTTTACCTTAGTGCATCGAATCCACTGCAGGCAGCCTTCTGAACTGCAGGCAGCCTTCTGAACTGTCTGCAGCATCTTCCTGGTTACTCCGAGGATCCTCCTTTTCTACAGTGTCACCCCAGAATGCATCCTGATGCATTCCCTTCCTGGTAACAGTGCATTCTGGGGCAACATTGGCAGAAAGGAGGAGTCTTAGAGCAACTAGAAAGAGGCTGCAAGTAGCTTGGAAGGCTGCCTGCATCCCTGAAAATGCAGCATTTTTGCTATACTCAGGTAAAGTAGTTATTTTTATGTTCCCCTTCACTTTCCCTATCTTTTAAAAGGGCTTCGCTGGTATCCGCAGAACCGCCAATAACTGAAATGGCTGATACCAAATCCACGGATACTAGGGTACACCTGTACTTTCCTTTTCTTTATTACACTCTTAAAATATTTTAGCCCTGTTGAGATAAAAATAATGTGGATTGGCTAAACTCCTATTCCCCAGTTTAATTGATTTCAAGGCAGATATTAAATATTAAATGTAGGTAGTTGAGATTTTTACCAAAAACATATTTACGTTCAGAGGTGTCAGTCAATATGAGCAGAAGTTAAGGCTTCTATCCTACGAATAAGGATTCTTAAATCCCAGTTCAATGGGATTTAAGTTAGTCATGACTAACATCTCATTGATTTCAGTGGTGCTTAGTTATGACCAACTTGCTCATTGAAAGCCTTTCTCAAACCCAATTACCATAAACCTAGCCAATGTTAAGCATCTTTCAAGTCTCATTGACTTTAGTAGAGAGGCTGCATATCATTTCAGTGGGGGTCTGCTGTGGAAGTGCACTCATGTTTGACACCTCCTGAGGATTGGGATGGGGCTGTTCCAGTTTAATAGAGAAATTTCAATAGTGCTGATTGGCTTGTCCTAGTGCCAGTCAAGAAGCAACTCCCCCTAGTGCTGAGCTGCCTTGTGTCAGTCATAAGGCCTCCTCTCACAGCAGGTGTCAAAGTTTATGGACAATTAAACAAAAAAAAAAAAATCATAAACTTGGGACAACATGCCAGGCACTTGGAAAACAAAAACAAAGTGTGTGGCTCATTCAAAGAGGTAGGGTAGAGGAGGAGAGATGCTTTTATTACAGAGGTTCTATTTATGTCAGTTTAGTGTAGCTTGCAATTAAAAACCCGCATGTGCTCCTTGTGAAAAGTACATCTATATGCACATGCTCCTTGTGAAAAGTACATCCTAGGTACATGCTTTAATATCAGTGAAGTTTTTCAGTGCTTAATCCTAAAGTCTAGAAAAGTTAAATATCAGAGAAATGTTGAGAAACCTCTGATAGTTGGTAGTCAAATATGGACTTTGCTCAGGTACCAAGAAAGGCAATTTTAACTCAAATGTGAGTGCACTTCCACTGCAGACCTACCATTGAAATGATCTGTATGCAGAAACAGGAAATCTATTGAGTACAACTGTTCCCTACACATGAGTGAGACCGTACTTAAGGTCACAGCACCTGAAATCAGTGCAGGACGTAAAGTAATTTATCATAGTACAGAAATAAAGAGTTTTGGAAGACAAAGTAACCCATAGGAATGTAATCCTGCTTTTCCAGAAGCCAGTGCTAAAAATTCCCATTAACAGAACAAAATTTTAGCTCTTGCCCCCATCCCATTTCTGAGTCTTAAACAGGAAATGTAAAATAAGCATGCAATTCTAAGCATGCTTCCTTGATAGGTAACTTCAAAATCAGAATTTACTTCAGGAAAAATATGTTTAGGGTGGAAGCATTAACATGAAATATACTGTTATTTCTTATTTCAGAGATATAACGTAGGACAAAGCTCCATCCAGGCCTGAAATACTGGTGCCCCTTTTAAGCTCTCTACCCATTACCACCACGGGAGCTGCTAATTGGGATAAGGGGGGAGGGGGGAAACCCTGGTACTTAAAACAGAGTGTGCTCCAAAGAACTAAAAACACATTAGAAGTGAAAAGACTTACAGTCCAATTCTATATAAGTTTACTCAGAAGTCAGTCCTACTATGTTCAATGTGGCTTACTCACAAGTAAGTGTGAACAGGTTTGCAAGTGGGGAGTAACCCCTATTGAACATAGTGGCACTGAGGGCCCAATCCTATCTAATTTTCCAGTACAGTTATGCCAGTGGGGTGTGCACTGCATTCTGTGATGGAGGGGCAGTCCCTGGGGCCTTCTCAAGGTATGGGAACATGTGTTTTCTTACCATGGGGCTGCTCTGTGGCTATACCGGAGCTGGAAAGTTGGATAAGATTGAGCCCTGACTTCTCAGTAAGCTTGTACAGGATTGCACTGCTGAGATAAAATTTCTTGAGCTGTAGAGCAGCTTTTAAGAAACATAAAGGGGGCAGGCATTTGAAATGAGAAGAATTTCAATTTCAAACTTTGACGAATAAATAGCTTTAGGATCCTAGGACCACACTGAAAGATAGACCTATAAAATGATGCTTCTCTGATTTTATTCTATTGGTTTGGCTCTTCAGCGCCATCCACTGCTGAAACAGGGTTTAGCTGTGAGAGGTCCGCTATTCCACCAGGTTGTTCAGCGAGAGGGGAGCTTCCCTTTCTTGCTGTGGAATTTTCCATTTTCTTGGAGAACCTCCTGTAGCACTCACCTAACGATTAAGGAAATCCCAGCCATGCCTCCACAGAAGATTTGTATCACACTGGGCTACGCAGGGTTTAACAGAACGCAGTTCATGAGACTTACCAACTCTGTCGGAATACACTCCATAATCAGGAACCCCCTTTCGGTCCAAAAGATAGTCTCGTTTGGATGGGTATTGAACTCCGTTCTCCTCGTCCTCCTCCAGGTAGTACTTTTTCAGTTCTTGAATGATCTCCATGATCAAGTTTAAGAGATTCTGCCTGTCCTTCAGCCCTTCGCTAGATTCGGACCTCTCCATGCAATGTCCCTCCGAAAGCAGCACCAGCACCAGCAGAAGCACCGCAGGAGTCCGTAGGAGTCTGCACATCGCACTTCGGAGGGTAAACCTTGAGTGGAGCCAGGAAAATGGAGCCACCTTCCTCCGCTACTCCCTGAAAGGGGAAAACATTCGGGAGGAGGTGCGGGAAGAAAGAAAGGAACATGTCATGGTGGAGGGGGGTGAGATCAGCTGAAACTGACAAGCTGAATTGAATTGGCCAACTTCAGTTCTCATCGCCTCCCAGAGATCTCTGGAAGTGCTGCAAAGTTGAATGGGACTTGTTTAGATATAGACGGTGGGGAGCCAGTGCTGTTCCCATACATGCTATGTATAGGAGAGTGGGAATTTGGGGGGGGGGGCGGTGGAGAGGTGTGCGTGCTGAGAGCCACCTCCAGTAAAGCACACGCTGCCCTTCCTACAAGCCACCACCTCGTTTGCTAGTAACCATCATTAATAATGAAAGCTTTGTGAAAGCAAGGCAGAAAGACGCACGACTCCTGAACCAGAACCGGGTGTGTTCTTGGAGGGGGATCAGAAACTCTCCAGGAGTTGGTGCTTCAAGTGCGATCATCAGAGGGGAGGAAAAACACTTCCCCCCCAAAAAAAAAAAATCCCAAACGTCTACTCGAGTGCAAAACGAACTACTGGACACCTGGCTCAGTCTTTACTGCTTCTGTTTGACCGGGACTGGAAGCGCCTTGCACGCTGGTGACACTGCTGTCATTCGCGCCAATGGTGCAACCCCCAGGGTGGGCATCGGGGGATTTCTTCTGGAGGGAGGCAGGGCCAATGGCGAGGGGTCTGGGGCACCCTGGGGCGACGTTCCCCATCCCAGCAGTGGGCGGGGCTGTCCCAAGTCAAAGTGCTAGGAGCTCAGTGTGCGCGGTTGGGGTTCGGCTTCTCCAGGAAACCCCGGGGGCCCGGTGCCGAGGCGCGGGCGAGCCCTGGGAGCTGCCCCTTGGCCGGGAAGTCTGTCCTGGCGCAGCTACAGAGCCCAGGGAACCCGTTCTCCGGGCCTCCTTAGGTGAAGGAAAGGTGGCCACTACTGGAGAAACTCCTGGCCTTTGGTGTCCTGCCCAGTCAGCGGGGAGGATGACTTGACACCCAGGGCTGGGCCGGCGCTTCCAGTGCGCCTCAGCCCGTCTCTGCGGCTGTGAAACCTGCCATCGCTCGGCCCATCCCCTGGACGCCGCCCCCAGGAGGCAGCCGGCGCGCCAACACAAGGTGCCCCAGCAGGTGCAGCGTTGCCCAGGCGCCCGCGTCAGGGGAGACAGGCCCTGCACGCCCCGCCGTCTGGAGGGCGCGCCTCCACAGTGGGGGGAGAAAACGCATTCTCGTGCAGTACTTCCAAGCCCCGCTCGGACTGCAGTGGGGAGGCTGGACACCGAGGGCCCGATCCTCTCCAACTTTCCAGCAGCGGTGCCAGTGGGGCGTGCGCCGCCCTCTGCTATGGAGGGACAGTCGCAGGGGGGACGTTTCTTCCCTCACCTCGGGGCTGCATCAGGGCTGGAGAGCGTTAGGCACCGAGAGCCCCAGCCTAGGCATGTCTACGCAGTCCCACTATAGTCAGTGGGGCTTACTCCCAGGAAAGTGTGGAGTGAGCCCCATTGACTATCATGGGACTGACTTCTGAGTAGACACGCCTCGGTGGGGCTCTCAATCAGTGGCAACCACGGGGCTTTTTGGCGCGCTGCACTTTCCCTTCTTGCCCTCGAGGCAAAGCGCCCACCGTCCCTCCGCCCTGCACAGTGCAGCCCCCGCTGGGGTGCAGCGCCGCCCTGACTTTCCCTCCAATCTTCCCCCCCCCCAACACCCGCGACGCCTCTGAGGGCCACAGCCCACTTGGCAAGCGCGCCAGTGCGCGCGGGGCTGGCCCGGGCCGAGAAGCAGAGCAGAGCAGCGCGCGCCTCTCCGCTCCCGCTCACTCGACGGCTCTGCCTGCGGGAGGCTGGGGCTGCAGGCAGCACCGCCTGCCTTGCAGGAGCCCGCGAGGCTGTGGCCACACCGGTGAGGCTGGCGGGAAGCTGCTCCCGACCGAGGCGCGCCAGCCCTGCCTGCTTCTGGAGAGCGCGGGAGCATTACCTGTGCCGGTGCTCTGGAGTGTCCGCCGCTTGCCTGGCTGGCTGGGGCGCCCTCTTTGGTCTCCCTGCCGTGGCTCGCTCGGGCTTGGCGGGCGTGCGCGCCGTCTGCTCTCCGCCACCTACTCCATGGCCAGGCTTTATATGGGCTTACAGGGTGCCCGTGAGGTGGTGGTGGGGGAAAGAGTCTCGACTGGGCGGTGGGTGGACACCCAGCCCCGAGCGCGGCTGCTGCGGCCACTGAAGTTTGTTCCCCTGGCGGGCTGGCTGGCTGGCTGCGCCCCCCGCGCGCCTTCTTATGCAGCCTGCCCGCAGACGCAGAGAGCGCTGTCCCGGCTGGAGCGGGGAGGGCGCGAGGAAGCGGCGGCCCCGGGGGGCAAGTTTCTTTAATTAGAAACGCCGCCTGAAATCCTCCCCCCTCCCCTCCCCTCCCCTCGGCCGCCCAGCCTCGTCACACGCGCCCCCCTCGCCGTGGCGCGCCTGGGCTGCATCTTCATGCATTGGCGGCAGAGGCGGCCGCTTGGCTCGCGCGCTGCCCGGCCGCCTGGCTCGGGGTTTGGGTTTGTGGTGGGGGCGGGAAAGGGCGGGCTGCGCGCGCGGGGAACAGGGGTGGAAGGATGAGCTCAGCCCCGCAAGCGGGAAGCAGCCGCCGCCGCCGCCACAAGTCGATGCCGTTCCCACCAGCCGGTCCTCCTCCGTGGGGAGGAAGGAGGCTCGCGTTTCTCGTGACAGGAAAGGAGCCCGCGAGCTGGAAGCGGCTCACCTCCCAGCTCCAGGAAGGATGAGCAGCCTGGCAGCACCTCCCGCCCAGAGATGCTGCAGGGAAGCCCAGCAGCAGGACGTTGCGCCCCCGCCCACCCGCAGGGCGCAGTGCCCAGGCCGAGCCCCCGTCCCAACAGGGCGTCTGCTGCACCCCACGGGGGGGCGGTCATGGAGCCCCCCCCCAGGCAAGGAAATGTATGCTTCCTGACCCTTGGGCTGCAATGCAGCTGCCTCAGGGCTGGACTTGAGGCCCACACTCCCTCTGGACTTGGAAGGGAAGGCCTGCCCTCATCTTCCAAAGCCATTTGCCAGCCTCACTTCTGGTGACAGTGAATGCCACAAGTTCATCGCAAGTGTTGCGAAAAGGAGAACTTCATGGGGCCAGTCCTGAATCTGCTGCCAATCAGTTTCATTGGGGTGACGCGCCTCTCCCCCAGGTTCTCACGTTCTGAGAAACAGATGGGACACACACACAACTTTTTACTCATTTTCGTAAAAAGCACTCATAATTTAAAAAACCCCCATCATGTCCTCCTTTCTTGTCTTTTTTCTCTCTTATGAAGTCCCAAATGTCATAGGAAGGTGGCCCACCTCATCATTTCTAATATTAATAAGCACGTGAAGAAGGATAAGTGTATAAAATTGCCTTATGCTGAGTTTGACCAGTACTATCTGCCTTGACTGGCTCTCAGGCAGAGGTCTTTCTCAATCCTGCCACTTGAGATCCTCTTAAATGAGATAAACTGGGGATTGAAGCTGTGGTGTCTGCCATGCAAACCCCTGAACTATGATTCCCCATTTCATTATCCTCATAGATAAAAAGCTGAGTGCAGTTGTGGAAGGACATCCAAATGAACCCATAACTGAGCTGCGTTTAAATCCAAAGAGGGCTTAATTTGTGTCAGGGCTCAGCCTGTGGAATCTATCAAGGGATAATCCAGGAACATGTGAAATAATAATAAGCAAAAGTGCTTCTGAGTATATACAGAGACTTTTAATAATAATAACAAAATAATAACGGGTATTTATATACCGCCTTTCTTGGTCTTTATTCAAGACGGTTTACATAGGCAGGCTTTATCTAAATCCCTATTTAAATAGGGATTTTTACAATTTCAAAGAAGGTTCTTTCTTTCAAGAACTACTACATTCAAGGTGTTTCATTCCGATCTGGCTTCACATTCTGGCCTCCATCCTCCCATGTGCCGAGCAGATGGAATTGCTAAGCTTCAGCTTGTCAGCTGCTTCAAGGTCGCATGGTGCCGGTGGCCTCGAACTGGCGACCTTGTGGATGTTATCTTCAGGCAGACGGAGGCTCTACCCTCTAGACCAGACCTCCTGCCCTCCTGACCTTTTTTCCTCATTATCAATAGCTACAGTGATGCCAGCCTTGGAAACAGGCAGACTGAGGCAGGCTGCTTCAGGCTACAGATTTTAGGGTTGGAGGACAGCAATTTGTTCATTATTTGGTTTTGTTTTGTTTTGACCACCACAGGGTATGCCATATGGATTTTCTGCCTCCGGCACTAAGATGTCATTTGTCAGCCACAACCTATCTGTCATTTGTGTTGTCATTTGTCAACCATAGCCTATTCCACACACCTGGGAATATAAAGCAGAGTTTACAAGCAGCATTGAGATCTGGCACTTTATTTTTGAAAAAGCACTAAATCTAGTTCTCTGGGGTTCACATCCATTGCAATGACTCATTGGCATCAAGCCTGAGATCAACATATGCAGTTCTGTGTCAATTACTCTGGAACAATTGCCATCCATAGGTTGGTATGCAAGTTAAGTTCATTAAAGTGAAAGAAAAGGACATTGCATACTATGTCCACAGACATGCACTGACTCAGAGGATGGAATAGAACTGGAGGAGTCTTGGGAAAGAGTCTTCTAATCTAGACATAGTCAATGCTTGGAATTTCATCTGAGGGGATTCACCCTTAAGTTTTGTTCAGGGATGTGTAAACTTCTGAGTCTGTCTTTTGTTTCTTGCATTTTTCTGGAGTTTGCAGTGTTTGTCTCCACCTCCTTGCTCTGTCCTGTGGGGACTCTGTGGGGAATATCCCAGCAGTGTAGAGAACTTCCTCATCACAATGATATTGTGGGACTTACACAGGAACACCCTCCTTTATAACCAGGCAAATAATATTTTGTATTTGGTAACCCATTCTGTGTGTGGTGGGGGAGGCCGCATGGATGTGTATGGAATGACAGTGAAGAAAATTATATTTTTCTCTTTCAAAATACATGCATGCAGTGAGTCAGGAGCCTTTCTCAGTTTCCACTTGCATGAATTTGAAGAGAAAACAGTGGTTTGAAACAATGAGGCAATATGTGTGTATTTTGTATTTGTTGACTAGCAACTGGTGTGTGTAGATGTACTAGAACTTCACACACGAGGGTGTAAATGATGTTTGCCCATGATGTAAAGTACATTATTAATCTTAAAACCTGTGAAATGGCCCTTAGACATAGCATGAGATTTGGGGTAACTTGTACTGAAGTGCAGGCTTTGAGTCAGTTCTGACTGGTAGCTGAGCTGTGTTAAAAACTGTTCATGTGAGTGGTCTACTCACATCAGCAGTGTACAGTCCCAGCCAGAAATTCATGCAAGATCATGGGTCTCCTTCCATGAACAAAATTACAGCATTGACTCACTAGATGCCCTTAAGAGCATCTAGTGCTTAAGCAATTCTCAGGCTCATTTCTCATCTATAGAATGGGAACAACAGGTAACTACTTGTTTTGTAATATTCTTGTGGAAGTCAATGATTGTCTTTGGTGTATGAAAAAAGGGCTAACCATATGTTTGGCAGTTGTGATGAGCAAAGTAAGTTAATGTGTGATTTTATTTTCACCTCTGCCTCTGTGAAACACAGAGAAAACTCCATTTCCACAGGGAAAAAATGATTTCCTTTAAGGAGCCTCCTAAGCAATATAATATGTGTGTAAATGCTACTGAAACAGGATCCGTCGGAACAACTCTGTTTGCTCTAATGGTGTGTATATAAACCTCTCCCTTTTCTGCTAATAAAGTAAACAGAAAGCTGGATGAAACATTGTGACCGTTTCCCAACCTTCACAAAGTGAACAGGGAGGGAAAGGAGTAGTAGAGATAATCAAGATGCACTTTGGTTCACTTAAATAAATAATCAAGGACTGTACTTAACAAATGCAAATAATGTTTCAGGTGCAAAGAAAAGATATTAAGATGCTAGGAATTTGGTGAGTCTAACATCCTATGCAGAGAGCAACAGCAACAACACCATCTGATGATAACTGGTGTTGCTGAGCTCTAGGGAGACCCTCTTGGCTGCATTCTGGTTGAGGAGCAAGAAACAGGAAAGAAGTGGGAAGGCAAAGGAAACCATATTTAATCCAGCATCTTCCCTCAAGAATGGCAAGCCAACTGAATCGTCTGCTCAGCTTTAATTCTCCAACTCCAGCCCTGGCCAAAATTGTACAGCACCACTAGGATTTGCTCATATCCTCATTTTTTCAGTTCAGTTCTTTGGAAGTTGTAGACCCAGGGAATCACATTTCCACATCTTTATGATAATTCTGCCACCTTGCAAATCAGAAGACTGCTGTTGCACCCAGTGGGACCTGATCATTTATCAGGACCTTCTTTTAGCTACATGATGAATTCAGTGTTTGCCATAGGTCTTAGGGCAAACAATGAATCAGAGGTAGGGGGATTTTCCTGGCCTCTGAATAAAGAACATCAACATGGGGTATCATTTATCTTCTATATAATAGATGTAGACCTATACATGTAATGGCAGTCTGCATTTCACAAGTATAGCAAGTATATATGTGGCACTCTCTGGGAATTATTTCTCAGTCAATGCCAGAATTCTTACAAGGACTTTATGTGAAAAGGAAAGTGTCATATCCTGCAATTATTTTGCTTTTGTAGCTTGTCTGTTTTCAGGCATGTATTCCTTTCTACAAGGGTATCTACAAGAGGGATCTGAAAGCCTTAGGAATGAACCTCAACAGATGGGAAACCTTGGCCTCTGAGCGTTCTTCATTCATTCATTCATTCATTTCACCTTTATTGGCATAAGCAATCCAACAAGAAAACAAAATTAAAACATTCAAGGTAGCCACCAATCATTGATCAGGCAAAGAAATACAGAGGAATTTATGCCTTGACGGTGCCTTAAATATATATTTTGCTACAGTCTGAGCGGTCCGCTTGGAGGCAGGCTGTGCAGCATGGCCTTTCCCAGTTTGAAGAGACACTTTGCCAACAGACTGAGGCAAAAAGGCAAAGAAGGAAGGCCCATAGCCAGGGAGACAGACCAGGGACAGACTGCACTTGCTCCCGGTGTGGAAGGGATTGTCACTCCTGAATCAGCCTTTTCAGCCACACTAGATGCTGTGCTAGAACCACCATTCAGAGCGCGATACCATAGTCTTTCGAGACTGAAGGTTGCCAACCAACCATTCCTTTCTGCTGCCTCTCTTCCCTCCATCCAAGGCTGATTTGGAACTCACAAGCCCCATATTCAATCTCGTGTATAGCCTGGTTTGCTCCCTGTTGGCTACTATGATGAAGTAAAGTTTGTGTTGTGCATTGCAAATCATCAATATAATATGTCATGTTTTTGGATTTGATTAATCATGGACTTGTTTCTTGGACTGTATGTGACAAAATTCAGCTTTCCAGCTGTTGAAGAAGTGCATTAACCATTTTGGGGTTCCTGCACTAAGGCATAACACACCCATAACACATAACATAAAATACCAGGGATGAGAAAACCAAGTCACTGACCCCCCCCATGACTCAACTGAAAAACGAGTCATAATGGGGCACTTCCTGAGTTACTGAGTCACCCTTTAGTGACTCTAAAGGACTCAAGTTGAGTCCCCCCCTTTCAAAAAGCCCGCTGTAGCTCTGTGGAAAAAATGGGTCTCTTGCCAGGTGTGTGTGTGTGTGTGTGTGCGTGCGTGCGCGCGTGCGTGCGCATGCATGCGCGCACGTGTGCGTGTGTGGGAGTTCACTTTAAACACTCCCCTGATGTCTCCACCAATCTGCAAAGCGGACAGGAGAAGTGGGAGGGATGGCGAGAGAGCAGGGACAGAAGCAGCAAGAGGGTCACACGCAGCAGCTGCAAGTCTTACCAGAATGACCCAATCCAGTGGCATCACTAGGATTCGTGTCACCCGGTGTGGGAGGCCTGCGCGTCACCCCAAGCAGTGGGTGGGGCAACGCCCCAGGTGGTGGGCGTGATGATGTACCATCGCCCTGCCCCCACTGGTTTTTTGGCTGTACCTTTTGTTAGAACACAGATATTTCAATGTGGTTTGTTTCATTGCATTCTGCAAGAAATTACGCATTTTTTGATATATAACATGATGGTATTATTCCTCCAAATTCTGATTTTAGTGATTTTGAAAACTTGTAGAGTCTGACACACACCCCCTCCCCAGTCAACTTACTAACACCTTATTGCAGCAGTTCTCAAACTTTTAGCCCTGAGACCCACTTTTTAGAATGACAATCTGTCCAGGACCCATTGGAAGTGATGTCATGGCCAGAAGTGACATCATCAAGCAAATTAAAATAAATAATTATAAATAAATTAAATTAAAATAAAAGGAATATAAGGGGGAACCAGTCCTGTTCCACCAAGTGAATCTACTCTGAAGTAAGTCCCATAGTGGTCAATGGGGCTTACTCTCAGGAAAGTGTAGGCAGGATTGCAGCCTGTGAGCCCAATCCTATGCATGTCTACCCAGAAGTAAGTCCCATAGTGGTCAATGGAGCTTACTCTGTAGTCTGCTTGCAATCAGTAGCATAGTTAGGGGGTGCAGGGGGTAGCAGGGGCACCGGGCTACAGGGTGGGTGGGGGCAACAATGTGGTTGAGGGGGCAACAACCTGCAGGCAACAGCACCTGTGCACAACAATTGGGCTGCTGCCAGTGCCAGGCACTCCAGAGGGAGGAGGGGCAACAGTCACGGAGAGGTGTGTGGGGAGCGTATCAGTGCTTGTTTGTGTTTAGAGAGGGAGGAAGAAATGTGTTGGGGGGGGGCTGTTGGATGCTGATCAGGGCACTGGGTGTGTGTGTGTGTGTGTGTGTGTGTGTGAGAGAGAGAGAGAGAGAGAGAGAGCCCCTGATAGGCAGGCATCCCAGAGACCCTTGTGGAGCCCAGCCTGGACTGAGGAGGGGGTTCCCCTCGTGCAGCGGGACTAGTTGCTCACCACTCCCCTGCTCCTACTCTCCTTGTCACAGTCCTCTCTCTGCTTGCCTGCCCCCTTATCCTCCTGGCAAGGCTGCAGCAGCCCAATTGTTGCCACAATCTAAGCCAGTAGGGCTTGCTCCTGAGTAGACATGCAGGAGATTGGGCTCTGAGGCTGCAATCCTCTTCCCACTTTCCTGGGAGTAAGCCCCATTGACTAGACTGGGCTTGCTTCCAAGTAGACATGCAGAGGATTGGACTCTGAGTTGGCTGACTGTGAGAGGTTACCTGCGCATGTGCAGGAGCCTGAAGAGGGTAGCAAGCAAGGCACAGCAACCTGGGAGGCAAGTTGCAGCAGGAGCACGGAGCAGCAGGTGGTTTGGCCTCATCATTTATTCACATAATTCCTCAATTCCACTTCCTAAAGGTCAGCTGCTGGCTCTTATGATTGTCTCCAGTCCCCTCCTGCACATCTCAAACTGTATAAGGCTGCAATCCTAATTTACTTCACTTACCAGGGAGTAAGCCCCACTGAACACAATGGGACTTACTTTTGAGTAGACATGAAGAGATTAAAAGTGCAATAATTACTTTCAACAAGTGTTTGCTATTTTAAAATATTCTCACTCACTTTAACAAATAAAAAGACCCAATGTAATTAATTAAATTTGATGTCATTGCTGGGAAGGGAGCTACAGAATTTTTTTTGCACCAGGCAGCAACTTGGTTAGCTATGCCACTGCCTGCAATAACAACCCCCCAAAAAGAATCAGTGAGATTTCCAGCTCTCCCCAGTGCCCAGTTTAAAGTTCTTCTATTTCAGGCATATCAATACAAAGACCCACCTGGCTTTTCAAGTGCAAAATGGAAAACTTCCCCTTACTAGTTGAAGCCTCTTTTTTTGTCCTTTTTCTTTGGGGGGGGGGGGGGTTGACTTCTGGAGCCTTTGTTGCACTCCAGCTCCATCAGATCCTGACCATTCTGGTGTCCTCACATTCCCCTTTCCCTGGCCTGACCACCAGCCAAGGCACATCTGCCTACTCATGAGTAAACACGACCATGTGGCTGAGTTTGCTTTCCGTAGGGCTCCATAAACTCGCAGCTGGGAGGGAGGAAACTCCTTGGTTGTTTTGGGGGGCTGCATTCATTGGATGAGGACCATTCTGACGTCCTTGGAGTCCTCTCAGCCTGCCCTTTCCAACTGACTAAGGCAAGTTTGCCTACTCATGAGTAAACGCGGCCACATGGCTTCGTTTCGAGCTCAATAGACGCAGCTGGGAGGGAGACAGGGACATGCTAGGGTGTTTTCTTGGGGCTGCATTCATTGGATCGGGACTGTTCTGGTATCATTGGATTCCTCTTGGCCTGCCCTTTCGGATGGACTATGGCAAATATGCCTACGCATGAGTAAACACGCGATACGGCTCACTTTCACTTTCCATAGGGCTACATGCATTTTTTTCCTTCTGGTTTTTTGGCCATAACTTTTGAAAGAAAGGAGCAATTCTGTTTTTTGCATTGCACTCCTCTGGGAATTCCACATCCAATGGTGTATGGCATGACACAGTAGCCCCTAATGCTGCAGTTTTAGTGCGTCACCCCCAGGGCGCATCACCTGGTGCAGCCCGCACCCCCCCTAGCGACGCCACTGACTTGATCCTTGGCAGCTCTACTCTAGTCCCACTGCAGCCAGTCATTCAATGTGGCTTCCCCCTCCCTAACAGTGGAGCTCAGTGTACAGCAGCCAGTCATGTGTTGGAAAGTGTGATTGATGCTAAGAACCTCCCCCCTTTTCCCTCCTTTCTCCTCCTCCCTGAGCTTCTGCAGCCAACTGTAAAGCAAGAACCCCCTTGGCTCCTCTTCCTGCCCTCCCTCAACCAAAGACAATATGAGAAAACCCATCCTTTGTCCAATAATAATTGGTTTCTTCCTTCCTATCAGGGATGGCAAAAAGCCTGCTCTTGTGTCCCCCCCAACTTGACTGGAAAAGGAAGAATTCACCCTTCCCTGCCTCGTGGCTGGAACTCCCTGCTGCTTGCCCGGGTGGTATGTTAAACCACCAGGTTTTTCACACTGGAAACAGTAAGCAAGCACACCCAGACAGAGGCAGACTCAAGTCAGTATGTATGGGGGAAGAGTGCCAAGTTAGAGGGACCCAGACTCAAACGTTTTCCAAGTCTTCCATGTGCATGACTCACGAGCTGCCAAGTCAGCAAAAAGCACACATTTTTGCAACTCAAGTTCGAGTCACTGACTTGAGTTCCCGACCCTGGAAAATACAAGCATTTTACCAACATGCCTATCTGCCCATACCAGTATATGAAGATGGCAATTTGATTTGGAACCTGCCTTTGTGGGTAAAAATGTTATGTGGTAAGTCATTAATGGTGAGTCTGCTAAAGTGTGTGTTTTCTGCTAGAGGGGTAACCATGTTAGTCTGTTGCAAAAGTAAAATCACAGCAGCAGTGGTGAAAATTCCTGTGTTTCCTGTCTCCGTTCCTAAATGGGATCCTGAAGTGGCAATGTGTTTAGTTTGGGCACCCCCTCCCAAATGATCAGATCATGGTGGCAAGTAAAGTTGCTCAGGTGACTATGCCTTGACCAATGAGGTGGAACTGTGGCAGCATCAAACAAAGGACATTTAAGGTTAAGCCAAAGGATGCACTTGCCTTTTGACCTTTAAGCTGACAGCCCAATCCAATGCTACCCAACGTCCATGGCTGCAGCACCACCGCAATGGCTACTGCTGCATTCCATGGGGCTGGAAAGCAGCACCAGGGCTACGGTAAGGGAGCTTACTCTCCCTTACCTGCGTAATCCTCAGGCAACCCTGATGGGTCCCCTCGGATCTGAGCCTGCTATTGAGTGCAGCAGGGCCTGCTGCCATCTCCATCCCTCCTGCCTCTTCCCCCACCATGCCTTCCCCTTGTCCGCCCTGGAACGCCTCCACCTGCCCAGACTTACTACTCCACCGTTCAGTGCTCACCTGGAGCTCTGGGCATTGGTCCTCCATCTTCCGCCTGAGCTGAGCCAGCTCTGATGCTGGACTGGTGCAGACTGTCACAGGCATTCCTTATGGCACATTTGCAACACTGCACTGGCACTGGGCCGGCGCGTGCCTGTTTGGATCAGGCTCTGGGGGCCCAATCCTGCCCCATTATAGCATGCAGCCATGCTAACAGACAGCATTTTATGCTAGGATGGGGGAAGAGATCAGACAGCCTGAAGAGTTAGTAAATATATAGTTTTTAGTTACCCCCTTGTGGGCTGCCCGATCGCCTTGGTGTCTTCTCTGACGTGCCCGCTATATAGCTGAGGCAAGCCCAAGGAGAACCAGGGGGCAGGACTGACAGGAAAATGAGGCATAAGATCTGGCACGTGCAATTGTCATCAGATCTAGCCCCTCTCTCCCTTGACATGACCTTCTGGTTACTCCCCCTCCCTGCCCACAAACTGTCCCCTGTTCCAGCTTACTTGCTCTGGTGCAGGCCACTAGCTGCAGCAGTGGGCCTCTGATGCTGCTGCTTTACAGTTGTGGCTGAGAAATGGCTGCCATACAGCACTTCACAACTGTGGGACTCTGCAGATATACTGCTGCCAAGCAAGTATCCCAAATGATATATTTGTTCTGATTTTTCATTCCCAAATGCAGAACTTATCTGTTATCTGTACATAATATCTGTATATACAGATACAGAATTTATCTGTATAGAACCTAATGTTGAGTTATTAACACTGTAATCCTATGCTGACATTGTGATGGAACCTGACCTTGGTGCCTTTAAGAAATTGGACAGATATATGAAGGAAGGGGCCATCACAGGTTACAAGCCATGATGGTATGTGCAACCTCTTCATTTTAGAAGTAGGCCACCTGAGAATGCCAGGTGTAAGGGGTGGCACCAGGATGTAGGTCTCTTGTTGTCTTTTGTGCTCCCTGAGGCATCTGGTGAGCTACTGTGAGATGCAAGAAGCTGGGCTAGATGAGCCTTTGGCCTGATCCAATAAGGTTTGTCTTATGTTCAGAAGCAAGCTCCACGGACTTCAGTGGGACTAATTCTGAGGTAAGTATGCTTAGGATTGCGCTCAAGATGTCTTATTCTGCTGTTTCTGTGCTTACATGTTTAGTTGTTTTAATAACTGGTTTTAAACATGTAAACCAATGTTCAGTTTTATTATTTATTTATTTATTTATACAGGTATTTATATACCGCCTTTCTTGGTCTTTATTCAAGACTTTATTCAAGGCGGTTTACATAGGCAGGCTATTTAAATCCCCAGAGGGATTTTTACAAATGAAAGAAGGTTCTATCTTTCAAGAACGACAACATTCAGATGTTTCTTTCTGATCTGGTTTCACATTCTGGCCTCCATCCTCCCACGCTCAGAGCACATGGAATAGCTCGGCTCAGCTTGTCAGCTGCTTCAAGGTCGCACGGTACCGGTGGCCTTGAACTGGCGACCTGCGGATGTTATCTTCAGGCAAATAGAGGCTCTACCCTCTAGACCAGACGTCCTGCCCTGCCTCCTGTTTTAATTATAGGTTTTAAAGTTTCTCTAAGTTCCAAATTTTGCAATCTTCTGTGAAATGTGCTGAAAATGTTTCTGCCAATCTATCTGCCTGTAGCACTGAGGTGATATCATTGTTGACAGTGACATTATCATTGGCAAAAATGGCAAGGAACATACAGCAATGGAGTGCTGGAAAAACATCTCTGCCCCAGAATCAGAAGAATAAAATAAAAAAAAATATGCTCATTCAAATATTGACCAAAGCTCATTCTTAAAAAGGTGACACCCAGAGATGGAGACCGGAAACAGAAAAATGCTTTCCTGTGTCTATTCACTTGCTAAAGCCAATTGCTTCATACAGTTCTGTGGGGAGTCTAGATCTGTCTCCATATGGGGAAAAAAAACTGCCATGCAGAACTCCAGAAATTAGGAGAGCACTTCCTTTTTATAAATCCTGCTTATCTTTCTCTGCAAAAGTATAGAATCAGTGGTGTGTGACTGTACTGTGCAGATATGCCCTTAGGCTGTGGCTGAAGTAAATGCTAAGATCAACTGAGTAATACTGCACAAGGTTTTTCCAAGGGAAGTTGTGGAATTTCTTTCTGTTGAGGTTTTTAGGAAAGCCTAGAAAAACACCTGTCAGGGATGGTTTAGATCAGGGAAAATGAGCACAATACAGATAAGGGGGATGGGCTTGGATCTGGAGGATGATTTAACTTTTTAATAATAAATAATAATAATAATAATAACTTTATTTTTACCCCGCCTTTCTCCCCGAAGGGACTCAAGGCGGCTTACAACAGATTAAAAACATAATTTAAAAACAAATAAAAACATATTAACACATCATAAAAAACAGCAGTCAGAATAAAAACTAGGTAAAAAGAGCATAGAGCAGCAGCAAGTCATAAAAGAATCAGGCCTGTAAAAAATATTAAAAGATGTTAAAAAGATGTTTAAAAGGCCGAGAACTCAGAAGGCTTGTTTAAACAGAAGGGTCTTCAGGCCTCGCCGAAAGGTCTCAAGAGAGGGAGCCATTTTTAAGTCAAGGGGAAGGGAGTTCCATAGCGTTGGTGCCACTACTGAGAAGGCCCTATTTCTTGCAGCCGCCCCACGTACCTCCCTAGGCGGCGGCACTTGTAAAAAGGCCTTCTCTGATGACCTAAGAGGACGAGCCGGATTGTACGGGAGTAGGCGATCTCTAAGATATCCTGGCCCAGAGCAGTATAGGGCTTTAAAGGTCAATATCAGCACCTTGAATTGGGCCCGGAAACGAATGGGCAGCCATTGCAGCCGTGGAGAAGCGGACTGACAGAGTCGAACCGCCTACCTCCAGTAACCACACGGGCCGCCGCATTCTGCACTAGTTGCAGTTTCCGAACCGTCTTCAAGGGCAGCCCCACATAGAGCGCGTTACAGTAATCTAATCTCGATGTCACCGAGGCATGGATCACCGTGGCCAGGTCTGCACAATCCAAGTATGGCCGCAGCTGGCGCACCAGCCGAAGCTGAGCGAAGGCCCCCCTAGCCACAGCCGCCACCTGGGAATCCAGGAGCAGCTGCGAGTCCAGGTGGACCCCCAAGCTGCGGACCTGCTCCTTCAGAGGGAGTGCAACCCCATTCAGCGCAAGCCGATAGTCCAGCACCTGCATCAGGGATTTCCGAACCAGGAGAGCCTCTGTCTTATCCGGATTTAATTTCAGTTTGTTAGCCCCCATCCAGATCCTCACTGCCTCCAGACAGCGCTCCAGGCCCTCAACCGCCACCCTGGAGTCTGGAGAAAAGGAGAGATAGAGCTGGGTGTCATCGGCATATTGATGGCACTCCACTCCAAAGCCCCAGATGACCTCTCCCAGCGGTTTCATGTAGATGTTAAATAGCATGGGGGACAGAATTGAGCCCTGTGGCACCCCGCATCTCAAGGGCCAGGCTGTCAAACAGGCATCCCCCAGCACCACCATCTGGGACCGACCCTCCAAGTAGGAGCGGAACCACCGCAAAACAGTGCCTCCAGCTCCCAACTCGGCCAATCGGCCCAGAAGAATACCATGGTCGATGGTATCGAAAGCCGCTGAGAGGTCCAGCAGGACCAACAGGGACGCACTCCCCCTGTCCAGTCCCCGGCGTAGGTCATCCACCAAGGCGACCAAGGAGGTTTCCATCCCAAAGCCCGGCCTGAAGCCAGATTGAAAAGGATCCAGATAATCCGCTTCATCCAAGACCCTCTGGAGTTGGGATGCCACCACCCGCTCAATTACCTTGCCCAGAAACGGGATGTTGGAGACTGGCCGGTACTTATCCAACACAATGGAATCCAGGGAGGGCTTCTTCAGGAGGGGGCGAACCACTGCCCATTTCAAAGCGAGTGGTAACGTCCCCTCCATCAAGGAAGAGTTGACCACCCTCCCTGTCCACTCAGCCAGCCCACCCTGGGCAGCTCTTATCAACCAAGCTGGGCAAGGGTCGAGCAGGCAGGCAGATGGCCTCACACTCCAAAGGAGTCTGTCCACATCCTCAGGCTGTACAAGCTGAAAAGAATCCCACAACACAGGACAAGCAGTTGCCAAGGGGACATCGTCAGACACTGTCAATGTGGCATCCAAGTTGTGACGAATACGATCGATTTTACCTGCAAAATGTTGCGCAAACACGTCACAGCGGCTGACCGTGTATTCCTCCTGGTCTACTGGGGGGGCCTGATGGAGGAGGCCCCGCACCACATGGAACAGCTCTGCCGGACGGTTGTCAGCAGACGCAATGGTAGCAGAGAAGAATGATCTCTTCGCTGCTACCACCGCCATGGAATAGGCTCTGTAATGAGCTCTACTCCGTGTCCGATCGGATTCATCCCGAGTTTTCTGCCACCATCGCTCTAGACGTCTGCCCTGCCGCTTCATCATTCGCGGCTCCTCAGTGAACCAAGGAGCTGCTCCGAGTCTGCGACGTGGCAGAGGTCGCTCCGGAGCAATCTCATCCACTGCCCTGGTCATTTCCCCATTCCAGAGGTCAACCAGGACCTCAGATGAGATGCCAGTCTTGGCAGTGGGGAAATCCCCCAGAGCCCTCAGGAAACCTTCAGGATCCATTAGCCTCCGGGGGCAGACCATAGAAAACGGTCCCCCGCCTCTGCGGAGGTAGGAAGTCGCAACAAGCCTAAACCTTAGGCCAGCTGTAAACACCAGGTCCAGCACGTGTCCTGCAGTATGTGTTGGGGCCAAGATCTTCTGGGACAGGCCCATGGTTGTCATGGCGGCCATGAAATCCTGAGCTGCACCTGACGCAGGGGCCTCGGCATGCACATTGAAGTCCCCCAGCACTAATAGGCGGGGGGCCTCCTATGCCACCCCCGAGATCACCCCAGTCAGCTCAGGCAGGGAGACTGTTGGGCAGCAGGGCGGGTGGTACACCAACAGAATCCCAATCCTGTCCGGCCCTCTCAACACAACGTGCAGGCACTCGAACCCAGCAAACTGCTGGACAGGGCACCTGGTAAGGGAGATGGACTCATGATAGACCATTGCAACTCCCCCTCCCCGTCCCTGCAATCTTGGCTGCTGCAACACCTGGAAACCTGGAGGACAAAGTTCAGAGAGACTAACTCCTCTTGCCATGTCCAACCAGGTCTCCGTAATACATACCAGCTCGGCTTTCTCATCCAGGATTAAATCCCGGATAATGCAGGTTTTGTTATTCACCGACCTGGCATTCAAAAGCAGCAGCTTCAGATCCAGGGACTCACCGCCAAGACCACCAGGCATCCGAGAATTGGGGGAAGGACCAGAAGGAGAGATGATCTGCCTATGATGAACTCTCCTTCTCCTGTAACGGCCTGTCCAACCCCCACTGCCATATCTCCCTTGGCCCGTCACTCTCTTGATAGTGGCACCCCTCCCCTCCCCTGAGCTCCCTCCTAAAAAGAAACACATGTGGCAAGACCCACCTTCTGAGACTGGCCTATACAGAGAGAGACACCCAGCAGGACTGCTTACAAAAAGACTGCTAAATTACATTTACAGGACTACTAAATTACATTGTATTTTAGTTACAATGTAGAACCTAAGACAACTTTTTTTGAGTGGTAAAGGCAGAAATACGGGTGTTTTAATCCTACAACACACTCCTTTTTCACATTAGGGGCCTTTAGTGCTATAAGGCATTGCTCTTTCTTAATTGGCTGGAAGTGAAATTAAAACTGTGGTTCCACGTGGCATTTAATACACTGCTATACCATATTCCCCACAAAAGTCTCACAGTACTTTGGTTCATGGGCAGTCATAAAGATATTTATGCAGAAATGAGTCCCATTTGGTTCATTGGGTCTTAATCCCTAGAAAGTGTGCTTATGGTTGCAACCAGCAAAAGTCCAACTTTCCAGCACCAGTGCAGCCTCAGTGCAGCCCCGAGGTAAGGGAACAAATGTTCCCATGCCTTGAGGAGGCCTCTGTGACTGCCTTCCCATCACAGGAAGCAGTGCATACCCCATTGGTACAGCAGCACCGGCACTGGAAAATTGGATAGGATTGGGTTCTCCATCTGGCAGAGGTTAAAGCTCACCTGTTCTTCCATACCATTGCATTTCTGACATCGGTCTTTTTTAATTAGATCATCACATTCTGATCACAAGCATTGCTGATATGGCCTTTTAATTAATAATTTCTGGGGCCCTGTCAAGTGTTTCTTGGACCACTCTTCTCTCCAGTTTCATCAGTAGTACTTTGCCAGTCCAACAGGCTGGTGCTGCAGTTCTGTTCATAGAAAAATCACCACAAACAAGGTCTTCAAAAAGATGGGAGGATAGATATGCTGTTTGGATTCTCTCTCACAAGGGGGTGAATTAATGTCAATTCAAAAGAAGATGGCCAGTGTGGAAGCTACAGCAGTTAGTATTTGACTACCATTTTCTTATTCCTGGGCTACGTAAACTACTTTGTGAAGTTTTTTTTTGTTACTCCTAATATTCTTAATAATACATATAATTATATAATTATACATATGTTTTATTATTATTTATTATTATAAACAAATAATTTATAAAAAAAATAAAAAAATTTATTTGGTGAAATATAATAAATTAACAAAATCAAAAGTGTAGCAGAAGAAGTTTTGCCTGCTATTGCATTTCTGATTCATATTGAACAAATGGAGTCAGAAACCTGCAGTTTATAGCTGCAGTCAACTCACACATGGGGAGAAAGGGGCTTCCCAGATTCATGCTGAATGCTAAACAATGGATGTTGTCACTGTAGACCCTGTACATGTAGATTACTGTCACTAGAGGAGGGTGCAAGTGTTCCATTGGAAATGTTTTTACTAATGGACTGAGGTTTCGTGACAATAAAAATCTTAAAGTTACTCTCTAGTATTTAAGGTTGCAATCTCAAACACACTTACCTGGGAGCAAATACCATTGAATTCAGTGAGATTTAGTTCTGAGTAGGCATGCATGGGATTGCACAATGCATAATCCTTGTGCAGCATGGCAAACTGCTTTTGAAATGGAGGCAAATGTCAGAAGTTTTTTGATGGCTTGGGAAGGGGTTGTCTGCCATTCAAAGCAAAGGTAAGTCAGAAATTCCACTAGGTTTCCCCCTTGAGCATGCCTCAGGTAGCTCTGTGCATCCTAGCTAGTCCATTTGAATTAAGTTCTGGTTTTTAGTAACAGAAAGAGCGGGGAGGGGGAATGAGACAAAACTCTTACAGCCCAATCCTGAGCTGCCTGGAGCTGCAGGACCCAGAGGCTCCACAAAGGGCTCCCGCCAGAGGCTCCTCAGGAGAAGGGGATGTTCGTCCCCTTCCCTCGAGTAAGGGAAGCAGTCCCGCAATGGGACTACTCACTTTAGCGGCAACTGTTTGGTCGCCGCTAAAGTGAAGGCGCTCATGTAGGGCGAGCAGCCCTGCCCAAGCGCCCTGGACCCTGCGGAGCTCTGCGGACCTGCCTCTCCCCTGCCCCTGGGAATGCCCCCCCTCGACCACACCTCCCCTACGCCCTGACCATGCTCCCATTTCCCGTTCCGCAGCCTAGCGGTCACAGAGACCGCCGAGCCATGGAACGCGGGCACCCACCACATGCTGGCTCAGCGCTGGCCAGAGCTGAGCCAGCTCTGGTGGGAGCCCGGCGGTAAGCCATGCAAATGTGCCTTAAAGCACGTTTGCAACTGTGGTCCGTGGCGTGGATCACAGGATTGGGCTCTGAATCAATATTTGTAAATATGAAAATTAAAAAAATACATTGTGTCACATGAATACACTTATATATATTTATAATGATGCTTGTTTTCTAAGTTATGGTACCAAAAAAATCAATATTTTTGTTTTGAGGTATTGGATCTGAAAGCAATGTTGTCATAGTATAGTCATGTCATGTTCTAACCTCTCAGATCCCTAGGGAGTATGCACCACTTTTGTATCTATTGCAGGCATGAGAGCTGATGCTCTATTCCAGCAATTCAATTTGCTCATCGCTTCTTGTGAGTAAGGTTCCTTAAATATACAAGACCTTCTTTTGCATTTTGTTCACCAGCCATCCTAAAATCAATATGTTTGGAGTCAGGCATAGCCATTTCAAAACATGAAGTTCGATTAGAATCTCTCTAAGCCATTTTGAATCCACATATCTTTTCTCCTCCTTTACAATGTTTAACTTTTTAAAGGGATCATTTTTAAAAAACACAATATATTTGAGCACCAGGGTCAACACCATCTGTCTACAGAGTGGAAATATTAGATCTGATCTGGATACTTGCCAGCTGAGCCAATCCATTCATGCAGTGAAATTGTGGGTACATGCCATGAAGAAATGCAAGTTATGCAGCCCGTATATGTGCTATGTATGGGTAATGCAGCCAATTCTACATCTTCAAGACATGAGACAAAGTTCACGCAAATTGTGTCACTGTGGTAGGAGCCTCCACATGGAGTGCATTGCTCACCTCATACTTATGACATCTGTTCATCCACCACATGAATGGGAATGCTGTTTGGTAAGAGTGTGAACTTTAACCTCAATGCTGATCAATGTTCTTTTTCATGCCAATCAAGAAACACTGTGTTCCACACATGAACTTTCATCCCATCCTACAACTTTATTCAGCATCAACTCAGTTAGAGATGCCTCTGCACTAGCCAGTGCTTTTTAGAGAAGGAATGCAAGAATCTGTACCTTGGAGAGCAAAGTTGGTGTCCTTTGTAAAACAGTTATTAAGGATGAAAGTAGTTAATTTTAGACCTGCTATAGACAGAGCTACATTGGAATATAACTCAGACTTCTTTTTTTTTTTTTAATGATTGGGGTATTAATGGATAAAAGTTGCATCAGGTACCTAGAGTAAATAGGTGAAAGTACCTAACTATTCTACTTCTTAACACAGAACGCATAAGAGTCAGTGTTTCAGGCAGGCCGACCCAAGATCTCTTAGCAGCTGTAAATGCCAAAATGCTGTCCCCTCCTTACCTGCGGATGTGCCAGCCTCTGTTCTTCCCACTTCCTGGACTGGAAAAGGAAGAGGTGCATCGAGCAGTAGAGAAGGGGTGGGGGAGAGGCATGCGAGCTAGAGTATCTCTGTCTCTGACGTTCTGGCCCACCACTTTCTTCTCCTCCACACTTCCTCTTCTGCTTTGTGCCATTCTTCCTTTTGCAACCCTGAGAGAAGGAGGAGGATCAAGTGAGTGGGGAACAGATGTGCTGAGACTTTGATGGAATACAATAAGTGGGTGGGGGCGGAAGGAGGAGGGGAGCAGAGAGCAAAATTGACTTGCACAGAAAAAGGGGGGAATGGATTTTGAAAAAGCATCAAGCAACCTACGACACAAATCTCAAATTTTTTGTCAATATTTTGTCTCAATTTTCACTCCATTTTAATTTTAATGAATGTTATATTTATATTTATATTCTAGGTCTCTCAGCATTAGTATATATCTCACTCAGCCACTAAAGGTACTGAATGGAATGGAATAATGTCTTTCCATTACATTGGATTACATTCAACACCTCTAGTGGCTGAATGTAGTACATACCAGAAATGCATCTTTTGAGTTATTTTTAACCCTGAGAGGCTGGGGAACCTTGGGAGGCTGGATAAAACCCTACCAAGGTCTGGATTTGACCCCTAGACCAGGGTTTGGAGACCCTGACCTAGAGCATCAGTTGGGCCACCCCACTGACTTTTTCAGAAGGCACTTTCAGGGAAAGATTCTTTTTATAGTCGGATCACTGAAGTAGTTCAGTATTTGCACAAACCACAAGGTAGGTAGACTCCTCAGAAGGAAAGAATGGGACACAGAATTTTTTAAAGAATTCCCATTTGTCTTCCAAATAGACCCATAAATGGCATATAGATGTATACGAGAATGGGAATGATACAGTCAATATTAAGCTCTTTTTTGTTTCAGTGATTTCAGTGGCAGAACAAAGTACACACTTAACATTCTTCTCTTGGAATCAATAGGCTATAGAACAAACATTACCATGTGGTTGGATCATGCGCAATGATGGCAACAGAAAATAGAAATCATTTGTGGAACTGATTAGTTTGAAAAGTAAGATATTTATCATCTTTCAAATGTCTTTTTCTGCCTTGACACAGGAGCCTTGACACAGGATTCGGTCTGTTGGTGCCAGTTCAAAGTGTAATGCAGAAGCAAAGATGTTTTGACTTTAGATTTAGTTGGCCTATATAAAAACAATGAGATAACATGTTCCATGAGAGTTTGCCCATGCTAGATTGGTGAAATTTTCATGCTAAAAGGCTTAGCATTTAAATCACACTCTTGTTTCCGCTGATTAAAACAGACGTAGGTTTCCCATCTATATTTCATAAAAGAAAGTGCTATGACTTGCAATGAAGCTGCAGAGTGCAGTTGACTGTTTCAAAATAACTCCCACATAGTCTACATCTGAACAGGTATAGACTAGGTAAAAATTGCTGGCAATCTGCCTTGCATGCAAATTATAAAATGCATTAATTAATCTAGAATGTTTCCTTACCAGAGCCTTTAAAATAATACTTTGAATCTGCTTTTCCTAAAATGTAATTGTGTAAGGATTATTTTTGGAACAGTTTTATTTTTAAGCATACTGAAAGAGAAAAAAGCGTACATCTCCCAAGCTGATGCATAGCCCAATGTGCATTTCTCAGATTACAGGAGTTTAACAGTTATACACGAAAGACTGACAGAGCAAAGAGGTGCTAGTAATTCTGTCTGCTTTATTGATGAGGTATCAGTTGGCCGACAGGACAACTGGACTTCCTAAGCAGTGGCCTCATCCATCATTAGAAATACGGGATTGACAACCAACAAAAGCTATCCTTTTAAAAAGTCAAATGTCTTGTCAAATACATTTATTATTATTAACAAATTATTAACCCCACTGATAGCATCTACTATTTTCTGTGATTTTAGAGCACTTTTTATAATTTATTAGTCCACTTTTCACCATCTGTTCAATTAAGTGGCTAACTTTGCTATCACAATATCCTGCATGAATAGAAAATCACTTGATTTCTGTTGACTCAGGGCCCAATTCTATCCAATTTTCCAGCACTGATGCAACCAAGCCAATGGGGCATGAACTACATCCTGTGGTAGGGGAGCAGTTGTGGAGGCCTCCACAAAGTAAGTGAACATTTGTTTCCTTACCTTGGGGTTGCATTGCGGCTGCATCAATGCTGGAAATTTGGATAGGATTGGGCCCTCACTCCTCAGCTCAAGGTTTTTCCCATATCATATCAAATGCTGTTTTAGAATATCCCTCAACCCTCAGCAGTTCCTTTTTGGGAGGTTGAACAACTTCAAGGAAGTCCTTGAACACAAACAGAAGGCCACATGAACATACTCTCTCACAAATCTCTCACAAAAACCCTTAACTTCTGACGAGCGGACTTCCCTCAAATGAGGAGGCTGGTTAGAAGGAGGTTGAAAGGGAAGGTAAAAAGAGTCCAATCTCTCCAGAGTGCATGGAGGTTGCTTAAAACAACAGTAATAGAGGCCCAGCGGAAGTGTATACCACAATGGAAGAAGGACTTGACTAAGTCCAGGAGGGTGCCCGCACGGCTAACCAGCCAAGTTAGAGAGGCCTAAAGGGCAAGGAAGCTTCCTTCCCTAAATGGAAGTCATGCCCTAATGAGGAGAATAAAAAGGAACATAAACTGTGGCAAAAGAAATGTAAGAAGGCAATAC
Organism: Tiliqua scincoides; assembly: GCF_035046505.1. Lineage (NCBI taxonomy): Eukaryota > Metazoa > Chordata > Lepidosauria > Squamata > Scincidae > Tiliqua > Tiliqua scincoides. The sequence continues at coordinate 166,070,353 of NC_089821.1, read as the reverse complement.
GGGAGGCCAAGTGAGACTATGAGGAACGCATGGCCAGCAACATTAAGGGGAATAATAAAAGCTTCTTGAAGTTTGTTAGAAGCAGGAAACCTGCCAGAGAAGCGGTTGGCCCTCTGGATGGTGAGGGAGGGAATGCGGAGATAAAAGGAGACTTAGAGATGGCAGAGAAATTAAATGAGTTCTTTGCATCTGTCTTCACGGCAGAAGACCTCAGGCAAATACCACTGCCCGAATGGCCCCTCCTGACCAAGGAATTAAGTCAGATAGAGGTTAAAAGAGATGATGTTTCAGACCTCATTGATAAATTAAAGATCAATAAGTCACCGGGCCCTGATGGCATCCACCCAAGAGTTATTAAGGAATTAAAGAATGAAGTTGCTGATCTCTTGATTAAAATATGCAACTTGTCCCTCAAAATGGCCACAGTGCCGGAGGATTGGAGGATAGCTAATGTCACAACAATCTTTAAAAAGGGAAAGAGGGGGGACCCGGGAAACTGTAGGCCGGTCAGCCTAACATCTATACCGGGTAAGATGGTGGAATGCCTCATCAAAGATAGAATCTCAAAACACATAGACGAACAGGCCTTGCTGAGGGAGAATCAGCATGGCTTCTGTAAGGGTAACTCTTGCCTCACGAACCTTATAGAATTCTTTGAAAAAGTCAACAGGCAAGTGGATGCGGGGGAACCCGTGGACATTATATATCTGGACTTTCAGAAGGCGTTCGACATGGTGCCTCACCAAAGGCTACTGGAAAAACCCCACAGTCAGGGAATTAGAGGATAGGTCTTCTCATGGATTGAGACCTGGTTGAAGACCAGGAAACAGAGAGTGGGTGTCAATGGGCAATTTTCACAATGGAGAGAGGTGAAAAGCGGTGTGCCCCAAGGATCTGTCCTGGGACCGGTGCTTTTCAACCTCTTCATAAATGACCTGGAGACAGGAGTGAGCAGTGAGGTGGCTAAGTTTGGAGACGACACCAAACTTTTCTGAGTGGTGAAGACCAGAAGTGATTGTGAGGAGCTCCAGAAGGATCTCTCCAGACTGGCAGAATGGGCAGCAAAATGGCAGATGCGCTTCAATGTCAGTAAGTGAAAGGTCATGCACATTGGGGCCAAAAATTAAAACTTCACATATAGGTCGATGAAAGTGTCGCCCCAATGTGTGGCGGCAGTAAAGAAGGCCAATTCTATGCTTGGGATCATTAGAAAAGGTATTGAGAACAAAACGGCTGATATTATAATGCTGTTGTACAAATCGATGGTAAGGCCACACCTGGAGTATTGTGTTCAGTTTTGGTCGCTGCATCTCAAAAAGGACATAGTGGAAATGGAAAAGGTGCAAAAGAGAGCGACTAAGATGATTACTGGGCTGGGGCACCTTCCTTATGAGGAAAGGTTCGGCGTTTAGGCCTCTTCAACCTAGAAAAGAGACGCCTGAGGTGGGACATGATTGACACATACAAAATTATGCATGGGAAGGATAAAGTGGATAGAGACATGCTCTTTACACTCTCATATAACACCAGAACCAGGAAACATCCACTAAAATTGAGTGTTGGGAAGGTTAGGACAGACGAGAGAAAATATTTCTTTACTCAGCATGTGGTCGGTCTGTGGAACTCCTTGCCGCAGGGTGTGGTGACGGCATCTGGTCTGGATGCCTTTAAAAGGGGATTGGACAAGTTTTTGGAGGAAAAATCCATTACGGGTTACAAGCCATGATGTGTATGTGCAACTTCCTGATTTTAGAAATGGGCGATGTCAGAATGCCAGATGCAAGGGAAGGCACCAGGATGAGGTATCTTGTTATCTGGTGTGCTCCCTGGGGCATTTGGTGGGCCACTGTGAGATACAGGAAGCTGGATTAGATGGGCCTATGGCCTGATCCAGTGGGGCTGTTCTTATGTTCTTATACTCTCTGACAAAGGGCACAATCCTGTCCAACCTTCCAGTGCTGATGCATAAGAACATAAGAAGAGCCCCGCTGGATCAGGCCATAGGCCCATCTAGTCCAGCTTCCTGTATCTCACAGTAGCCCACCAAATGCCCCAGGGAGCACACAAGACAACAGACACAACCTGCGTCCTGGTGCCCTCCCCTGTATCTGGCAATCAGAGGCAGCTTGCCTCTAAAACCAAGAGCTTACGCATACTTACTATGACTTGTAACCCATAATGAACTTTTCTTCCAGAAATTTGTCCAATCCCCTCTTAAAGGCATCCAGGCAAGATGCCATCACTATGGCAAGGATGCAGCCACAATGCAGCTCCAAGGTAAGGGAGCAAATATTCTCTTAGCTTGTGGAGGCCTCTGTGACTGCTCCCCACCCCACCATGGAATACAGCACATGCCCTGTTGGCACGGCGGCATCAGAGCTGGAAAGTTGGAGGGGATTGAGCTCAAAATCAGTTATGAACCTTTTAAATGGTAAAATGATTTACAGCCCAAATCCTGATCTGACCAGCACCCAGAGGAGCAGCGGCGCTGCATCCTAAGGAATTGGGCAGCCATCGGCGGGTCCTCGGGGGAAGGCCCAAGCCCTGCAATGGGGTTACTCGTCTGTTTCAACTATTTAGCCCCCCTCCCACCTCTCCTGTCAAAAAACACTTTACAGCACTTTTGCAACACCCAGTGGTGGTGCAGTGGCCATTCTGTCAGCAGGACGAATGAATATGATTGCACCATCAGTCTACATGGAACTTGTCTTCTCATTAGCTTTACATGATACAAAAAATAATATAGTTTTGTAGGACACATACAAAATAGATAAACAGTTTCCTAGGTTTATAGAGTTGCAAAATTCATATATCTTCCTGAAAGGTTTTGTTGTGCATAAGTGTAAAATACTATTTGTTTGCCTTGCTCATCTCTATGAGCACTTAAATCCCCACGGTAATGCCCACTGCAATAACAGCTGCTGGAGAGAGCAAAGGACTAGGAATTCCTCTAGAGCTGAAGTCATCTGGGGAACGTTTATGACTTCAACAGATGTAAGGATTCAACCACACATATTAAGAATTTCCCCCCATTTTCCTACCTGGTGCACATGCCAAGAAGATTAAAATCCCATCAATCAGCTCTGGAACCAAACTCAAGGAACTTGGATCTACATCCGATGCATCCCATCGTGTCACCACCTCCGTTAGAATAGTGTTCCAACAAAAGTTTGTAAATCAAGTTTCTGCCTCCCAGGCTGAATGGATAACCAAGGCCAAATAAAAATCCCTCAATGTATCACATTATGTTTCCTGTTTTTGCCCTCCCACACTTCATCACTATTCAGTAACTTCCAATTTGGATTATCTGACCAAAGCATGAACCATCTCCACTTTCATAGTTGTTTTCTGTTTCATTGATGTGGCATTCTCTAATGCGAACTCATTTTTTTCTGATTTAGCATGTGGGTAGTGAGAGCAGTAGCTTTAGTTGTAACTCTCTGTGGCTGAGGATTAACAGTTTTGTCCGAATATAATAAGCACATTTACACTCAATAAATGAGCTGGAAATTGTACAAGATTTTGTTCACTGAACACCTGCTGTCATTTTATCAAATGGACACTTTTTTTGAGGATTCCTTCCTTTCTTCCTTCCATAAGGATATTATAAATCTCTGAATATATGCAGTGTATTCTCTGTATAAACACATCTATTTACCTTTTTTATAATAAATCTTGGATGTGAGATAGTTGCTATCATGGATTAGGATTGGGGATTGGGATAGTGCCAAAACGCTAATAAGATTGGATGTAGTCTTGCACATGTCTTCAACAGAAGACAGAAGACGTGAAGACACACGTCTTCAACAGAATACTCTTCTAATATGTGGAAAATACACAATGGCATCAGAGCCACCAAATTTGGCTTAGGGCAGCCCAATCCTGAGCTGCCTGGCACACGGGGCTGCCAGGGTGCCAAAATGACACTGGCTTCTCGGGAGAAGGGAACATTCATCCCTTTCCCCCAAGTAAGGGAAACAGCCCCTCAATGGGGCTTCATGACTCTGTGTCGGCTACTTAGCCGGTGCAGAATCAAGAAGCCTCATGTCAGGCTACAAGGTCTGACACAGGGCTCTGGATCCGGTGGAGCTGAGCTGCCCCACTCCCTCTCCCCGCCATGCCTCCTCCCTGCCATCCCCCATCCCATAACACCTCCCCCTGACTCCCTCCATGTCCCCACTCACTGCCTCCTGACGCTCCAGTGCTGGACTCGTGGTACAGCTTGCAAATGTGCCTTATGGCACATTTGCAAAAGTGCGTTCTTGCAGTAAGCCAGTGTGCATAGCACCGAATTGGGCCTTAAATCCCTAGCAATATCTCTTGTGTTTTTAGTTAAATGTTTTTATTGTCATGGTCTGAATGCTGTCTTTGTAGTAATTTCCGTTTTACTCTTCAGTATTAAGTATTCATGCTTTAAAAATGAACAATATGAGCTACTGACATACATATGCACTTCAATTATGCACACCTATCCATTATTTGGGGACACAGTATTCTACAATTGGAGTATGATTGAAGCTTCCAAGACTATCACCTTAAGGACAGGAAAAATGTGGTTGGGAAACACTTTTTACGATTACACAAAAATGCCCTAGTGAATACCTGATGCTGGTAATTATTTAAATTCTGCGTCCATATTTGTAGTTTCTAGGGCAATTTGCCAGGCTATAGATATTTCCTGTGTTCAACTAAATCCCACAGTCAAAACCATATGGACAATGTAAAAATTGGTCCTAACTCATTTGCTGAAAAGGGAAAATGATACCTAACCACTGAATAAGGTACAGATATAAAAAAAATGACTTTGCTTGCAGAAAAGCTTGAAACATAAACACTAATAAGTTTGGATGTACTCTTGGATCAGTCATTTATTAAATTTTACCTTCCTCTAGAACTGTATGTTTCTTTGAAGGGATTTTATCCTGAAACTGCAAGACAGTCATCATATGTTTGTTAACTATGGCAAAATGGGCAGCTAAATTCTGTGAAATAAATAAAAATACTTTAAAATTCTGCACACTTAAAATCCCTGACCAATAGGCTTTGGCAGCATATTATTTACTTTAGTTATGCAGAAATTGATTATCAAGAAGATTTCTTTGATCACGTCGATTTATTCCAGCGGTTCTCAAATTGTGGGTCAGGACCCCACAACTGGGTCACAACCAGTGGCATAGCTAATGATCATGTAGCCCAGTGCCAAGCTCAAAATGTTGCCCCGGAAGTGATGTCACAACTGGAAGTGACATCATGCCCAGGCTTTTGAAATAGTGAAAACTGGGAGGAACCTACCTCCTCCCCACATCAGCTTGCCACTTAATTGCTCTGCTGCCTCCCCCAGTCAGTGGCATAGCTAAGGCATCTATTTGCTACCTGGGATCAAAGAAGATTTGTAGCTCCACCCAGACAAAATCAAATTAAGTAAATAAATATAAAGTGTGCCCCTGATCGGTTTGAGACACTGTGCTGGGGTGAAGAGGGATGGTTGTTCTCCCCTTGCTAAATATAAGAGGGGCACCACTTGAAAAAGTGCCTTTTACCCAGTCAGCAGGGGTAACTGTATTATGATACATGAAAATGAGAGGTGACTCGTATTAACACCTTATTGATTTCATGCTGTATCATGATAATATGTCATTGCAACATGTCAATAACATGATAATATGTCACTGGCTCTCAGAACAATCAGTCTCATAGGTCAGTTTTGAGATAAGAAAACCCACTTTTTGTTCCATAAGGCAATTGTGTTTTCATTTTCTGGTTAATTGGCCATAACTTTTTATAGAATACAGATATTCCAATGCAGTTTGTTGCATTGCATTCTGCATTAAATTATCTTTCCAATGATATATAACTTGATGGTATTGTTCATACATACCAAGATTTTCACAATTTTGGTCACTAATGTCAAGCTTAGCTTGTTGCCCCCCTAAAGCCTGATGCCCAGTGCAATGGCTACCCCCTACACCCCCTTAGCTACGCCACTTGTCACAACCTTCTTTTTGGTGGGTCGTGAAACCAATAAGTTGATAGCTGATAAAGAATATATATTGAGCCCTATGGAAACTGAAACAGAGCAACATGAGCACGTGAGTAGGTGAATGTGCCTTGGTCCACTTCAAAGGGCAGGCTGAGGGGAACACAATTCCACCAGAAGTGTCCCAATCCTATGAATGTGGCGCTCACCAAACACACCATAGTAAAACAGAGACTTGAGCAGCTGGTACTTTGAAATCTTTTTGTAAAACTAGGTGGATCCTTATAGAGTGTCATTTTAAAAAGTGGGTCCTGGTGCTAAAAAGTTTGGGAACCCCTGCTTTATTCAGTTAAGATTCTAATCTAGAAGCAGGTTTGATTCTGTGCTCAATTAGCTCATTCACATGACTATGTTGAGAGCCTCCCCCCCCCCCCCGCCCGCCACACTGGGATGGCTTTTTTGTCAGCCTGGCCTGGATGAAGCAGTTGTGTGAATTTCTGTTGTACACATTGGTGGTGGCATGCGAAATCAGGGCTTGGTGCACAAAGAAGCATGGAGACAATTGCTTCACCAAGCCAGGCTGTTGAAGTCGCCATGGTTGGAAAGTAAACCACTATAAACAGTTTCGTGAATCAATCCTTAACCTTTGTGAGGAAGAATTTAATTGACGTAGATTGATTGAGATCAGTGGGGAGCCTTGATACAAGGTTGCTTAGTAACAACAATACTTAGCATTTAGAAAGCACTTCTCATACATTCTTGCAGCAGTTCTTACGACAACCCAGTAAAGTTGGTTAGTATCATCATCCCAGGTATGCACATGGGGGCTGAGACGTTGTTTTCTGAAAGCACGATGCTGCCGATGTCTATTCAGATATAAGATCCACTGAGTTCAGTGGAACTTACTTGCAAATAAGCATTGCCACCTAAGGTCCTTTGTGAGCTTATGACTGAGACAAGAGTTGAAGAGAAGACTTTTTGACTCACACACTGCACTTTTAGCCAGTACACTAACTTGTTGTCTCCCATCCCAGTGGTTCAGTGTAAAGACATGAGAGCATCCCTGCAAGTCAGTCCTGTTACTGGGGGGGGGGGGGGGACTTAATGTTTCCATAAATGTTCTCTTTTGCAGAATATGTGTGTGAGGTATGCAGTCTTTAGAGTTTCATCTTGCAGTGTCTGATGATTTTAAGGGCAGCACCCTTAAATAATCCTCTCCTTTCTCTTCTTTGAGCTGTAAGCACTGAATAGCTGTGTCACTTGGCATTATTTATAAAAAGGCACATGTTTATTGTATATTTGTCCATATATAGTTCTGCCATGATGTGATGACACGATCCTTTCACAAAGAATTTGTATCACTATGAAGCACGGCCACTTTCGCACACTGCACGGTGTTTTGGAGCCAGTTCATCTTGTCACAAGTCACATTTGTAGTGACTCAAAACATACTGTGCTCATTCTTAATAGCTTTTTGTTTGTTTCTTATTTTTAACACTTGGCTTTTCCAATTTTTTTTTTTTTTTGAAACAAATTTTGTGATCCTTTATGATTATCAGCAGCCATGAAAAAGGCAAATCACATGTTAGGCATTATGGGGAAAGAGACTTAAATCAAAACAACAAATCTTGTGATGCCTTTTGTCTACATCTCTGGAGAGTTCCCACTTGTGTGCTGTTCTGTTGCCATGCCTCAGAGTAGATCTCATAGGACTGGAGAGGGTGCAGAAACGGCCAACTGAAATGTTCAGAGGAATGAAACATTTCCCCTTTGCAGAAAGATGAAACATTTGGGGCCATTTAGGTTAGGAACAAAGATTGTACAAGGCAGAGGATGGGACCGGATATGATAGAAACTTCTAGAATTCTGCCTAGTGTGTTGAGAAAGTTTCTCTCCCACTCTCATAACTCTAGAATTCAGGATCATTCCAGAAAATGGATGTAGGTTCTGGACTGTCCAAAAGGACTACTGCTGCATGCATCACATCATTCATGTTTGTCATGTTTTCCAGTCACATGATATGTGATGGCCACTATATTAGATGGCTTTAATGGGGGATTAGAGAAATTCGTGGTGGACCAATACTTGGCTGACAGCCAGTATCACACTGGCTATTAGCCATAATGATGGTTCAGTAAAGCCTTCACATTCAGAGGCAGTGTGCTGCTGAATATCAGTTGCAGGGGCAAACAATAGGGGAGAGCCCTGGCCTTTATGTTCTGCTTGTAAACTTCACTACTGGACACAGGATTTCAACCAAAATCGACCCAGCTTCCTTAGACTTAAAAGGTCTCTTTGTATGTTCTTAAAGTATGTTGTTTCTTCTATATGTTTCTTTTCTAAATATTGCAAAAAAAAACACCACTTGCAAATACTGCAGTACAGGGACGGATGAAGGCAAAGCATATTTGAAACCAAAGACCTCAAGTGCCTGGAGAGAGATCTCAACTCTCAGATATGTGAGGAACCAGAGAAACCACCAATGAGAATGTGCTGAGGTATTTGCTTCATAACTGAACTCCTAGCCAGTCCCCATGCAGGGTCAGAAACAAGGGCCTTAATGTCAGGGTTTAACCTGTAGGGATCAGGGCTCAAAACTGTGACTAACAGGTTTTCAACTGGTAGCCTACAGGATGTCAATTAGGTTAGGTCAGGCAGGTTTTCAACCTGTGCATCACAAGAGGGAATGGCAATTGGCCAGAGCAAGTCAGGTGATAGTCTCTGGACGCTATCTATGCTTCCAGGTCAGATGTGGTCCCTGTTCTGGAACTGGAAGACCTGATATTCTTCCATCAACATTGTAATGAAGGAAATGAAGGCAGGTTTTTGTGTTTCATTTCCCCCTCACTCAGTCTCATTCTAAAATGAAAAATTAAGGATCAGTGCCATCTGAATTTTGTACCACTGGAGTTGACAGCATAAAAGCAGGTCTTTTAGTTCCTCAGAACTGTGAACTCATCTGACCTAGAAGCTTTTATAGAGGTCAGGGAGTATCATCTGACCGGCTCTGGCAATAGCCATTCCCTCCTGAGGTGCAGAGGCTGAAAACCTGCCTGACTAATTGTAGGTTACCAGTTTAAGGGCGCAATCCAAACCTGCACTGGAGCAGGCAAGCCAGAAGGCTTGCACTGTATCCAACGCAAGTTCGTTGGCTGCAGTGGCTCAGCCAGAGGCAAGGGGAAGCTCTTCCCCTTACCCCTGGGTAAGGGCTGCACGCCCCAATGGGTCTCCTTGGACCTGCTCCACCTCTGGAGGTGGCGCAAGTCCAAGGAGAGCGGAGCAGCTTGAAGCTGCTCCGTTCTCTGTGGGGACGGGGGTTGGGATCCAACATAACTGCCGGGTCCCAGCCCCGCCCCTGGGGCCACCCATCGCTCGCCCTCCCCCCACCTAGAAACGCCCCCTCCTGCCTCCTCCATGCCCCTCATACCTACCGTTGCTGATTGTGTCAATGCGGGTGCACTTACACAAGCGGCAGCAAGGAAGCTGCCACAGAGGCTTCTGCTGGCCTCTGCACATCAGTGCATCTGCATGCGCCGATGCGGCTTCCTCCCATGGAGGCGCAAACATGCTTTATGGCACATTTGCGACCCTCCAGGGGGACTTATGCCAGCCTAAGTGCCAGTTAGGATTGCACCCTAAACTTGCTAGTGAAAGGTTTGAGTCATAACCCCTACAAGTTACACCCTGACATTAAGGTCCTTAATGCTAATTGAAGGAGAAAAAGACAGTTTACTATCTTTTTCTCTCTCTATTAACAATAGATTACAGTGATCACACAAGTGCTTGGCAGTATGCAGCCAGCTGCCATATATTCTGGTCATAATTCCACAATATTTTCCCCTCCTGTCCAGTGAATATCATGCAAGCGCCATTAAGTATAAAGAACAAGGTATCAACCGCTCCTGAGATGTTCGCATCTTCACAGAAATCAAAAGATGTGAACAGGACAAGACCTTTCTTTAAATTACAATGTGGTGGCCAAATAGTACAGTCAAATTCATGAAGGCAATAGGCTGGAATTTCTGGGTCAACATCCTGACTGTGGAAGTCAAAACATAGGTGAATTCTCTCTCTTCTTGTCTCTCTCCTCTGTTTTATCAGTTCCAAGAGCGTCTGCTTGACAGTCATTCTTTCTCTTCCATCTCTGATTATTCTGATCATGTCTGATCAGTCCTCCCACTTTTTATCTGTCAAAACCTACTTCCTGTCATGCATTGTATATGGAAAGCCAGTACGTGTCATGAGATGTGCATGAAACTAGTGTCCTTGACTCATATCGGTCTCGTGGGAACTCAGAGCACCTTTGTATGGAATGGAGTTCTCATGTTGTCTTCCATCTTTGCTCTGGACACTGTCGGATTTGCTTAACTTCAAAGCCAGAACTGTATCAGGCACTTTTCTCATGAAAGGTTAATACATTGCTGAGAAAAATAATGTGATGTGTCACTCATTACTAAGGAGCCTTGAGAGACCAGGAGAAGAGTGCTGTTATCCCAACATCATCTTAAAAGATGTGCTAGCCTAGGCATGCTTGCTCAGAAGTAATTCCCACTATATTCAGTAGGACTTAGACCCAGGTAAATTTGTCTACTATTACAGCCTTATGGCTCTAATCCTATCTGTACAATACACTGGGGGATCTCACAGTCTGCAACCATTCTATGGCTCATTGTGGCAGACCAGCTACTGATGCAGTTATCTTGATGGTGAAGGCAGATTGGGGGTGGATTTGGATGGAGATTGGGCCAAGCTCTGGGCAGATCAGGGTGGGGTGGGGTGCATCTTGGTGGCAGCAGTGTCCACGAGATCTGGAGCCCTAGTCCCTGGCTGGTCCATGGGATGCATGGGATGCATCAGTGTCCCTGCAGTGCATTGGATGGTCTTGGAAAAGATTGAGCCATTAATATATCATAATAGACAGACTTTTCAGGCAGCCCTGGAAGAAACTATGGCTTGGACTTTAATATAAGCCCCTAAGCAAATTTACCTCTTCCCGAGTCTGATGCTTCTTCTACCCCAAGTTGCTTAGTGTTCCTGCTAATTTGCATTCCAGATATTGACATCAATGTTCCTGCTGTAGAAGTCCTGGATGGGCAAGTGCATGGGTAATGACAGTAGCTGCATCTGCTGACACTCTACCACCTGTAGCACCTACCTAGTACACTTTTAAAGCAATTTTAATTTATAATTATAATTTATAAAAATGCACCCCTGGAATAAAAACACATATCACTGCTTTCTGCTCTTTTCCTCCTTGGGGAAAAAAAAACGAAGTCTGTGAAAAAATAAAAATGTTTAAGAATACCTCTACTTATTTAACATTTATGGGGATTGATTTACCAAGGGTGAAATGCCATTTCTGTTGAGTGTCATCAGTGTCTAAGCCAGGGGTGTCAAACATAAGGCCCGGGGGCCGGATGCGGTCCCCAGAAGCTTTTTATCCATCCCTCAGGCTCTCAGCTGCTGAGGTGTTACAGCTGAAATGGCAGCCCACTTGAAAATTGGGCTTTCCCAAATCTTGAAATATGATCAAGATTTGTGTATTTTCTCTTCTGTCATTTGCAGTTAATGAGTTTCTATATGAGAACAAGGTCTGGCTTCTGGCCACTAGCTACTTAATGATGTCACTTTCTGCTTAATGACATCATGTCCGGCCCTCAGCAGGAGTACTGAATGCTAACTTTGGCTCTCTGTATGAAACAAGTTTGACACCCCTGGTCTAAGCTTTCAATGGAGTCAGGATTTCACTCCATATAATTTGCCAAGCGGTAGCACAGATTTTTGGATGAGTGTGTGTGTGTGTGTGTGTGTACATGTGTCTGTCTGTCTGTGCTCAAACACACACACACTTCCATAGAATGCTAATGGAACAAATAAGTCTATATGCAAGTTCGTGAAGATCACATCAGCCATGATGTTCATTCTCATGACCTCATGCACTGGTATAATGTTTGGGTAACAAATCTTGTGTGGGAAAGTTTATTTATTTTGGGGGGAAATGAATTTTCAGGCTGCCAAGAATATTTCTTTTGGCCTCATGTTCTTCCAAAAGGCGATTCTAGTTAAGCTTTAGGCTCTGTTTTTTGCAGTTATGACAGTGGAGTTGGACTAGCATGACCATGTAGGGCCCACTAATATAAACAGGATTCTGACCGCTGTAGGAGCACATTCAAGGTCATTGAATACAAGTTATTTACATTTTGACACCCTTTAACCAAACTGCCAAGCTCTTTTCAGATGTAATATTGAGTGAATACTATCAACATGATGGGAAAGGGAGAGTGCAATGGCAAGCCCTGTTCCCAGCATGAGGTGTTCCTGATGCCTAGAGCCCCTCTCAGAGTGTGTGCAGTGGCAAAAGCTTTCCATCAGGAAGGATTTTTCAATGCTGTGGTTCATAATTTAGCCAGATACCATGTATTGTTTATTTTTGGTGAATGCACCTGGGATAGAATTTTCATCCCTTCCCAGTAACACTGACAATTGTACATGGGGTGTTTCAGAATTAACAGACAGTATACTACTTATACAACCTTGTTTAATAAATGGCAATACAACGGACCTCCACTTTACAATGGGTTCAATAGAAACAGCATTTTACCCTTTGATTCAAAGTAACTAGAATCTGGTTTTTCATCATGCAAGGCTTACCAGTGAGGCTACCTGAGGCCAACAACTAAGCAGCAGATTGGTGGAGGCTCCCATTGTCCATCTTCTTTCACACACACACCCTGCCTTTGCGGCTTCTCCTCTCACTCCCTGGATTCAAAGAGAGAGGAATGGAGTGTTAGAGGAATTGTGAAGGGGAGGAGAGAGTACAGTGTCTCAGACTCTAGCCTCAGACACTCTCCTCTTGCAATATGTTGTTTACTGGTTCAGTCCCTTTTCAAATACAGGGAACAGGAGGAGGAGGACAAATAGAGGTAACCCTTCTAGCACATTTCTGGATACAGAGGGCATTGACATTCGTATACAGATACGAATAGAGGTAACAACAGAGCTGGCACACTTCTGGATACAGAGGCATTTGACATGCCACATCAGGCACCAGAATGAACCATTTTCATCTCAAGGCACACTGAGAAGGCACTAAAATTGTCAAGGAACACCATTAGCTTTTTAACAGTTGACAAGGCACACCACACTGCTGACCGGGAGATCATATCCCCTATGGCCTTACTAATATATGACTCTCTGCCAAACTCCTATGGCACATCTGCAGATCATTTGTGGCACACCAATGTGCTGTGGCACAGTATATGAAAATTGCTGCCTTCTGCGTTCATGTTGAATGAATTTTGCCTGGACAAAACTTATGCTATTGTAACGTTCTGTACATGATATATGACATCTGTTGACTATATTATATATGGAGCAGATTCCATCGGATGGCTTGACTCTCCTTAGGATTATTAATTGGCAGTAAGTTAAGATCAGAATGCTATTTAATTCAAAACAGTGGTACGACTATTCTCCATATTTTGCAGTGCTGTCACTTTTACTGTTCCTCAGTGACTTTTCCATGATCAGTGCTCATAAGAACCTTATTTAAGTCCTATTGATTTTAGTGGAAGAGCAAAGCATATGCTTAAGTCTGCCCATCAAAGTCAAGGACTGAAGTGCTTAACTTTGTCTGCATCCTGTTCTCTGTTATTTGACAGCACGTTCTGCATGAAAGGAATTTCGGTGAGCCTTATTTCATTTAACTGCCCATTAGGCAAGAGGCTGAATTCCGAATGGGGAACTGAAGCTGTGGCAAAATTATCCATGAATTTATCACTGAGTAGCACTTTGCACCTGGGTCTCCTTACAGCATCAAGTCTAGCACTCTAGCCACTGGGAAACACTGTCTCTCCATTGGCTCCCATGAACATGTATTATGCAGATCAAGTACTTTCCTAATCCCTACTGTTTCTCCATCGAGGTAAATCAGAAAATATATCCTGTTACTGGATATTGTAAAATGCACATACACAGGGAAAAACTAATTTGTGAGCAGGCATCCAGTGTGGTGGCCAATGGCCCAGTGGTTCAGCAGGGAAAATGAGGGAGGCAAGGGAGAATGGTGCAACCAAAACAAATGTATTGTGGGGATAATTAACAATAGAGACATTGAGTAAAAAATGACAGAGTGCCTCAGTAAGCTGGCCCATTCATTCACAGTTAGATACACAATATGATTTGTCTAATTATTCCTAATTATTGATTTATGGCTGAACTTGGAGCATAAATAGTTGTTATGGAGCAAATGAAGAAGAGGAAAGGAAGTCCTTAGAAAGAAAAGGGGACAAGTAGTGGTGTGAGCAAAGGGGGAGGGAAGAAGGGGGAGAAAGGGAAAGTATGTGGTTTCCTAGAAAGTGGAGGTTTTAAGAACACACACACACACAGTTGCTTTTTTAGGGAAGAAAATAGTCTTCTAGGGATGTTGGGGCAAAGCCATTCATAACAGAGCTTTATTTGTCAAAACTACTATTTTGTGCCTATAAAACCATAAGGGGAAAAAAAAAAAACATGTAAAGGTTGGAGCACTTACAATAGTCTGGCTGCAACCTGTCCCTGTCAGAATGCAGGTTGTGGCATGTGTCCATTGAAGCTAATGCCGGGAAGTTCCGAAAATGACATGAGCACTAAGTTCTAAGATCCCAAGAAGGTGCCAGCATTTCAATTATACAGTGTGAGTATCAAAAGCAGGCATCCCAATAAATGCATTTCATCCCATTCTACCAGACAGTAATAAATACAAATATAATTAAGCCAATGAGATAAGTCCCCCTCCAGAGCAACTACAGTTCACCAGGCATTATTGGGGGGGGGGGGAGATTTGGAAGCAGGAAACCCAGAGGCACTTTCCTCCCAGCAGCAAACAGCCAACATGTGCAAACCATTGAAGTGGCAGAGATGTGGGATTTGTGCCAACTAAGTAGCTGGCGCAGATCAGAGTAGTCCCATAGTACAGTCTGGGGCTCAACACCGGGTAAGGGGAAAAATATCCCCTTACCCCAAGGTGATGTCCAACCACCTCCTATTCTTTGTTGGATACAGTGCAGGCCACTGAGGCCTGGCTGTACTGAGGCAGGTTAGGATTGCGCCATCAGGGCCCTAATCCTTGTGCAGTTGAGAAGATGACTGCTGCTAGTTTGAGGGAAAGGCTTCAGGAGGAAGAGTCAGGGAACTCCAAGTTCAAAATGACTGAGAAACTCTGAGTTTAGCAGAATGGTGGCCTTTAGCACTTCTGAAATAGCCAAGGCCTGAGCCAAGCTGAAGCAGAGTCTAAGACAGCACTCAAACTTTCTGCCCCCATTCCAGCCTGCCTCGTCGCCTCACCCATCAGGCTTTTTGGAAGAAGAGGCCAGGCAGGCAAGGAGGTGGCAGTGAAGCAAACTTGTAGTGGCCCATTCCCCTTACTGAGTTAAAAAGCTCCTTGCATGTAGTAAGCTTCCCTCCCCTCTGCCGCTCCTAGCATGACCTTCCTGGCCTGTTTTGAAAAAGTAAAGAAGCACAATGACCAGAGAGCAATCCTAGGGCAGTGATTAGAACAGGATTGCAGCTTTTTCCTGCAGCACCCCCCCCCCCCACACACACACAATCACTGGGTTGCAGCTGCAGCATTGCAGAAAGAGTTGAACTGCCACAGCTGCTTCTCATTCTTGCTCAGCAAGCAAAAAGAAGAGCCGGGAGAGGTGGCAGGCAGGTGTGAGACCCCCCTGCCCATTTTCTGCCTCCCCTGGCCCACCACTCCAAGCGGCTGGTTCACCTGGCCTCGCGAGAACCTGCTCAGTGATAAACGGCTAGTGTATTCCAACAAGGTCCACATTTCCCACACATGTATCTGTCTGAAACATTGAAAGTAATGATGTTTAACTTTTCAAAGCTTTAAATAGCAGCCCCCAATCCCCGTTTTAGTTTTAAGGATAAGCAAACAAACATGGGTTGGCTTTTTCAATCAGCAGATACTGTGTGTTTTGAATCCTTTGGAATATTTTTGTACTTTCTCAAGAATTGTTCTTTCATGGTACGAAGACACTATTTCAAGGTTCACCAGTGTTAATAACAATACCAAGACCTGTTTCTATTTTCACTCAGAATGTTTTAGTTTAACAGAAGGACAGTTCCTCCAGTCAAAATTTTTCTGCCGAAAGGCGTGGGAATTTCCATTTTCTTATGAAACACGCTTTTGTCTTGTTACATACCATGAGCATGGCAAATGTTTGTGAAGTATTACAGGCAGAGCTCCACATCCAGAATGGGTTCCCTGACTGTGTCAGTGGAAGGAACCAATTGCATTCGTTGGAACTTGATCCGCATTGACATGAAAGGAATCGACAGAGCAGACACTGAACTGCGAATCAGGGCACACAATGAGTATCACCATCAGGAATTCTTTTAGATATTTTTAGTTAAGTCACTGTGTACTTCATTTCATAATCTTCTGAAGGCATGCTCACAAACAAGAGCCAGAATGTTTTCTGTAAAACATGGATTTGGAAGTAATCCCATAATAAAAAAGATCATGCATGCAAACGACAGCCTATTAAAGGCAATGGCCAAATGCCATTAGTTGTAATAGATCTAAATTGAACTGGCATTCTGGTTATTTGGAGTTCTTTTCTTTTCTTTTTACAAGTCAGATACATGGGTGATGCTATTAGAAAGATAAATTTATTCAGAACGAATACACTGAAGGCCAAACAGTTATCCCAGCATGTTTGTTTTTATTTTAAAGCTGCCATGGAGGGCAGAGAGCCTTCAGTTTTGATCAAATTACTGGGAGAGAGTTCTTAAACTTCCTTCTCTGCTCTTTCCTGATATGAGTGATTTATTTCAGGATCACGGGCTGCATTGGAATCAGCTGGCCAAGGCCTGGAACCATGGTAGAAGTAGAGACTCAAGCTGTTGCTATATGTAGTGGTCTCCCAGGATGCCCACCTCATTCCATGGGGGAAGCTCCACATCAGTGGGGTTGGATGTGCTCTTGGGACTGAGTCTTTTAGCCTGGATGCACAATGGTGGAGCTTACCACAAGCATGCTTCTAACAGAAGCATGGGCTGCTCTACAGGTGCATCCTTCTGGGAGATCACTTCTTGCTGGGTGGGTCCAGGTACTCCTTCTTGGAGTGGGCTACACTAAGCATCTACATTTGCTGGTGTTAATACACCCATAGGCAGGTCTTCCTGCATGGGGTCAACCACTGCCACCCAGATTCCCAAGGACTGGATGTGACAGCAATCTGCCTGTGACATCTGTTGCCCCATTGATCGCCTGGGTGGATTTGGCTAATCTGGCTGGCTAGGTAGGTGTCCCCTTCCTCCCTCACCGCTCCATGTGCGTCCCTCCCAAAGCTGCACGCCTGGTGGAAGAGGATGATCATCCCAGCTAGAAGGAGTGTACTGTTCTTCAGCTGCACTCCCCAAGGACTGGTCCAGAAAGTGTTCCACAAGAGGGTCAAGCTCCCTCAGAGGTAGTCAATTCTTTCTGGAGGGTTCCTGGGCTATGAGCCAATGTTACCCAGAATAGAAGGGTGGGTTCCTAGTTGGGCAAAGGACAGGGAAAACCGTGTCTCCATCCTCAGCCCTCCTTCCTGAGCTAGCCGTCCATCCTTTTCTAGCTTAGGGTCCAATTCTATCTAATATTGCAGCACCAATGCAGCAGTGCCAACTGGGTGTGTGCTGCATCCTGTGGTGGTGGGGCATGGAGGCCTTCTCAAGGTAATGAAATGTTCCCTTAACTTGAAACTGCATTGTGGCTACATTGGCCCTGGAAAGGTGGAAATTTTTCCCTGGAAAGTACTGGGCCTTTAGTAACCTATTTGAGCTTGGCGGGCCCCATATGGGACTACTCCTTCAACCCACCTGCAGCCCCCGCTGGCCTCCCAGGGTTACTGAATGGGACAGGGCCAAGTAAACACATGCCTGGACTGAGGGTCCCTAGTTAGAGCTCAGTTGGTTGCCGGAGTTGAGCTGGCAACACCCCACCTCCTTACACTGTACGTGGAATCCTGTCCACAAATAGATGCACCCTTCAGACTGCCTTGTATTGATGACCTGCAGTCCTATATATGCTTATCTGAGAGTAAATTCCATTGAACTTAATGGAACCTACTTTTGAGTAGACATGCACTGAATTGCGCTGTTGGTTTGGGAAGTAATGTGAGGGGGAAATTTAAGTAGATTGATATTTGCTGAGCCCTGAAGGGTGTTCAGTGGTGGTAATTTTTGTCTGGAAAAATTAAGCCAGCCTGAATCCTGCCTCTGACTTGCAATACTAACAATGTACCACATTGCGGAGCTGTTGTAAACTACTCTTACCACAGGCTCCCCACCCAGTAATATCGATAAAATTGCCTGTATTGGCACTCACTTGGCAAATGATTTTTTTTAGAGCAGCCAGCCAACAATATATACTATAGCAATGGAGGGAACAGGGCGTTTAAGTGATCCTTGGTGTGAGAATGGTGTGTGTCTGTGTCCCTATTTTCATCTGTGAAAGGTTAAAATAAAATTATCACCTAAAGGTGTTAAAACTGATTTAAAAAGAGACTGCACCAAACTGCGTACTTAAATTTAGTAAGGAATTTTCATGCAGAATGAGGGGAAGAGAGGATCACAAGTGATACTGCAGCGGATATAGCGAGCTGAAGGTTAAACTGCTGCGCTCAGAAAACCTTCTTTAGTTTTGATTGAGGCTCTGAGGCTCTTCAACTACACATTATTGATATAAACTATATATTAATATGGTACGAGGCCACTTTAAAGCAAAAGGCAGAGTTGAAATATGACTGTATAATGATTAACTACATGCATAAAATGATTAACTACATGCCATGTTACATGTAGCGGTGTGAGAAGAGCCTAATGGACCATTTCCTTGGTGCACTGAGAGGGAGCAATTTGGAACAGAAATGTGCACTAGAAGTGATACGAACTCTCTCCCAACCCACCACTTGATTGGCCAAGTCACATGATTTGCAGAATATGTAAATTAGGTTGCCCAATTTGGAATATGGCAGAACTGCTTCTGAATCTCTGGCCTTCACTCCATGGAAACAGGAACTCCATGGAAAGAGGAGTTCAAGCTATATACAGAACTGACCATGAAAAAAGAGGACAACAGATAGAAATTTGCTTTCCATAATTGCATTTTCATTATTCATATTACATGATGTTATTATATACTCCGCATCTTCTTTAGAAGGACAGAAGCTAAGAAACTGGATAAACCAGGTTATTTGTGTTTAATTTCTGAAGGGAACTAAATTAATCACCATCAACTTACCGTATTTTTCGCTCCATAAGACGCACTTTTCCCCCCCAAAAAAGTGGGGGGAGAAGTGTGTGCATCTTATGGAGCGAATACTGCAAAGCTGCAGGCGTTCTCAGGGCAGCAGAGCCTCCTTGGCAGGTGCTTCTGCCCCTGACCAGGGTCCTGCCTGCCTGCTCAATGGTAATGCAAATGCAAATTGTAATGCAAATGCAGGCGCTCAATGGTAATGCAAATGTAATGCTTAGTGACAATGCACTTGCAGAAAAATACTACAGTACCTCATTCTACCAGTGCAAGAATGATAAAGCAGAAAAGGCTAGCATATAAAATTCCTTTTAAACTAGAGGTAGTAAAATATGCTAAGGAGCATGGAAACAGAGCAGCGGAGAGACATATTTTATTACACTATTTGGTTCAGAATATTTTTTTTCCTGTGTTCCTTCTCTAAAAACTAGGTGCGTCTTATGGTCAGGTGCGTCTTATAGAGCGAAAAATATGGTAACTAGCTTGTACTTTGCAACCATAGAAATGTTACCCAAGCCTAGAACACAACAGACCAGCAGTTCCCAAACTCTCCAAGAGTTCGTGGGCACAGTAAGTCTTTGCAAGGGAAGGGAGAAATGCAGCGACGTGCTCCCCAAGATCTCAACACTGCCAGGGGGGACAGGGGCTTCATATTATTCACTAGCAGCAGCAGCAGCCTCCCAAGGGTGTGGGGAGCCCCGTGGAAGCCTCTGCAGGGCACCCCAAGCCTTGGAAAATTTAAAAATAAAGATCACAACCCACTTTCGATTTTCAATCACAAAACCGTAAATGGGTCACGTTCTTTATTTCTAGATTTTCCAAGGTTTGGGGATCCCTGCGGAGGCTTCCATGGGGCTCCCCACACCCTTGGGAGGCTGCTGCTGCTGCTGCTAGTGAATAATATGACGCCCCTGTTGCCCCCCAGCAGCGGCACAATCCTGGGGATCACTTTTCTGCATTTTCCCCTCCTTGCCCCTTAACTTAAAGACAGAGCTCTTCAGGTTGGGGTGTTGCGGCACCTCAGTTTGAGAACGTCTGCAATAGGCTATATGCTAGTATTCAGGTCTCTGAGGGCAAATAGGAAGCCATCTATCCCCTTCCTTCAGCAGCGATCACACACACTAGAAATGAACCATGCATTAGTTTGTACTGGATAAACTACAGGCACAGGACAGCATTAGGAGGCTACAAATAAATAACTGCTTGATTGTGGTTCTTTTCAATTGCACAGAATGAAAAAGGAGGTAGGCCTTGCTGGTGCTTATTTTAATGTTTATTCAATGAATAAATGCCCAGTGTGTTTGAACCATGATATTTAAGAGGATTCCGATGTAATGGGCAGCCCAATCCTGAGCCCCAGGTCTGCAGCAGTGACAAAATGTCCAATGGATGCTGGGCAGCCACAGTGTCTCCCAGTGTCTCCTTGGGTGACATTTGTCCCCTTCCCTCGAGTAAGGGAAAACTCCTGCAATGGGGCTACTCGACTCTGCACCAGCTATTTAGACAATGCAGAGTACAGTAGCCCAGTGTTGGGCCAGGAGACCCAATGCATGCTTTGAATCGGACGGAGCTGAGTTCCGCTGCTCCTGCCCCCCTGCCGCCCCACTCTCTCCCCCTGCCCAGCCTTTCCTTGTCCTCCCTCCACCCCGGAATGCCTCCCTCCCTACCCTGACCTACCGTTCCCCCACCCAGAGCAGGCTCACGCTGAGTGAGCTCCGCCACTGGGCTGGCACTGACTGTCACAGGCATACCTTATGGCACATTTGTGAAAGTGCATGCTGGCGGTAGGCTGGTATGAGCCCTTCAGGATTGGGGGTCTAATTCAGATATAGCTCACTTCAGTATGTATTTTCAAAAGCAAGTATGAAACATGGAAATATAGCTGCCAGGTTGGAAGCATTCCCAAGCTTGAGATTCAAGAGGTGATGTCACAAGATGGGGCCTGGTGATGTCACTTGGCTGCCAGTGTTTGATTGATTAAACTATATCAGATCCCTCTTGTCTGGCCCCCTGTCTGGCCCCCTTCCAGGCCAACTGGAAGAAGAGGAGTTCTTCTTCTATGCCAGCCCAGCAATGTGCATTTGGTTTTAAATGGAGAGAGGTGGCTGGGGGGGGGGGGAACACGGCTGGAAATTGAACCATACACCCTGATAGCCAAACACAGTTTTCTGAAGCCTGAGGCTCAGGCCCAAAAGCTGAGATCTAGCAATCCTATGCCCATGGTTGGAATGCATGGTTCAAATTATCCCTTTTCCGTACTTAATCCACACCTAACGTATGTTAATTTTTTAAGGTACGATTGTTAGGTCTTATGAGTCACTCTCTGGTATCCCTTTCCATTCTTTGGAACAGGAAGCTCTTCATCCTTCTTCCTTCATTTGAACTTCAGTAGAAATGTCATAAAGTTAACACTCAGAGCAACTTTAATAGCAGCAGGAAATCAGGGGAGAGTTGTAGACTGGAGCAGAGTGTTTCACGGCACTAACTAATATACCTCCAAGACACACTTCTTGTTCTGAGGAAATCTATCACAATTGATTGAACTTATGAACATGTTCTCCAGCCTACCTCTCAGCACTGATTTTCTTTTCTCTTCTTTTAAAAATAAAAAAATGCCCTAAGGACCGTTGACTGTGTTCTTTCTAGATTTCGTCAATCCACGCAATTGCATTCGCTTGCACAATCCTAAGGGCATGTAATATGTTTCTAAACAAACAAATAAGCACAGAAACAACATTTTAATTACACTAGGAACAGATGGAGACTTTTTGCATTCTGCTCAAATAACCGAGCATATGTCACAGGAACTGAAGAAGGATGGTTCACCTGATCAGCATGGAGGTCCTCTTTTTCCAGAATGTTACATATTTCTTCAAGATTACTCCCCTAAACTACACTCTTCTATGGTTTCTTATTCTGCCTTCCACAGCTGACCCATCCATGAGGCAGACTGAGACAGTCTCCTCAGGTAGTAAATTAGTGGGGCTGCCCGCCACTATTCCTCCTCCTCCTCCTTGGATTTGAAAAGGAAGAAGGGAACAGAATGAAACAGCAAGTGAAGAGTGACAGCAGCTAGCACACCATTGGATAAAGATGAAAAGCATCTGGTGTGCTGAGTCACGTACTGGGAGGTCTTAGGTCAGGCCTGCTGCCTCCAACCTTCTAAAAGGGTTCTAGTTCCCACCTGTACTGCAAAGGAGAAGCTGCTCTTGCTAGGGTATTTGAATAGGGTACATTATTGGAGGGGCCTAGGACTTTCAGTTTCTCTAGGTCAGGGGTGCTCAACATGTCATTCGCGATCGACTGGTCGATCGTGGGGCAAAATGAGTCGATTGCAGGCTTCTCTCCCATCCACACATCCCTGGGAGTGAGCCCCTGGCAGGCTTGTGAGCCCAGGGAGTGAGTCCAGGGAGCCCAGGGAGTGAGCCCAGGGAGGGACCCCAGAGAGTGAGCCCCTGGCAGGCTCCTCCCTGGGAGAGAAGCTGCTGGCAGGCTTCTCTCCTGTCTACGCATCCCTGGGAGTGAGCCCCATTGACTCTACTGGGGCTGACTTGTGAGTAGACCTGGAGAGGAGCCGCTGGCAGGCTTCTCTCCCGTCCAGGCATCCCTGGGAGTGAGCCCCGTTGACTCTACTGGGGCTGACTTACCTTTCCCCTGTTTTTGCACTGGTACGTATGGAGATCTGCCCCCCCCCAACTTCCATCTGTTGGTTCTGTGTGCAAGGGGTTTTGCACTGGTCTTGCTGTGATGTCTATATAGAGATCTCCCCTCCCCGACACCTTTCCCCTGTTTTTGCACTGGTATGTATGGAGATCTGCTCCCCCCCCAACTTCCATCTGTGTGCAAGGGGTTTTGCACTGGTGTTGCTGTGATGTCTATATAGAGATCTTCCCTCCCCCACACCTTTCCCCTGCTTTTGCACTGGTCTGTATGGAGATCTGCCTCCCCCCTCCCCAACTTCCATCAGTTGGTTCTGTGTGCAAGGGGTTTTGCACTGGTGTTGCTGTGATGTCTATATAGAGATCTTCCCTCCCCCACACCTTTCCCCTGTTTTTGCACTGGTCTGTATAGAGATCTGCTCCCCCGCCTCCCATTTGTATTGGAATCGAGGAAGATCTGGTGAGGAGGTAGATGTGGTGTCAGCAGTGGCCCCTTTAAGGGTAAGGCCTGGACATCCAGCAGAGTGTGCTGCACAGCTGCAGCCACTTGAAGGCAATAGGGCCCTCAGGGATATAAGAGCACCTGAGGCAGGAAGGGTTCCACTTATTTATGTGAGTCAGCCTTTTCCTACATGAAGATCATTAAGTTCCACCAGGACTGATGAACATTTGGAAGTGTGCTTGAGGCTGGCTGTCAGCAGCTACTGTCTGGACTATGCATCCTTGGCTGATTCACTTCAGTGCAAGTCATCAAAGTAAACTCAAGTAATTACAAAAATGTTTATAGTTAATTATGTTGTGTTGTGCAATATTGGCTCATGTGGTTATGCAAGGTACACCAACATTGTACACATAAATGTTATATGTTATGATGGCATGAACATTGTAAAAAAACTCTGGTAGATCTCCGGGCCTTGCTGGGTTTCAAAGTAGCTCTCGAGCCAAAAAAGTGTGAGCACCCCTGCTCTAGGTAATGGTTTCTTCTGACCTTCCCTTTAGCCACTCTCACCTCAAGATCAGTGACATCACCAGTGGGTTTTCCAAACCCACACATTCACAGCGGCGAAGAATACTCAAATACAGAAAAGTAGTTGTATTGCATACAGAGAGATAGGAAAAACATCAAAGAACATAGCAGCCTCCCTCCCTCCCTCCTTTGTTCATCAAAGAACAAAGCTAAAGCAGCCTCCCTCCCTACACCTTTCTTCCACTACAGCTCTCAGCTTATTCAGGTTGCACTGGGTTCAGTGCTGCTGCTAGGGACAAAACCCTGCAATGTTCCCCCCTCCCAAGTTCTGATGGCACATTGGGCACCACATCACCCCAGTACTGAGGGGTCAGGTGTTGGCCTGCCCGGGTGAGCCTTCTGATGGGTGTGAGGCCTTGGCCAATGTCTGACCTGGCTGACCCCTGCCACCCCTCTGATAGGGTTAAAAAAATCACAGACAGAAAAAAAATGACAGAATTCTCTGTAAAGTTGTATTTGAATATGAGTCTCTATAAACAGCCAAAGAGCCAGAGCAAAGTAGTATTGCGTGATACAGGCCTTGGAACAAGCAAAATAAATCCCTTGATCTGTGCAAAGAAAAGAGCTACATAAGAACTAGTCCTGTATCCATTTGTTGTTTGGGCATGTCCTTTCATCTTACAGCGGCTGTTTACCCATAATGAGGGAGTGATCCGCAACCCAGCTTAACCGAAGAGAAAAAAAGGATTTAAATTGGTTTAAATTAAGGACACTTGACTTGAATTCAGATGTTCTGACATGACTGAATTGTTGATTGGGCAATGTGTAAAACTGTGGGAACACAACATTCTTTGTACTTATAGGAATACTAGGGAATGCAAAATCATCTCTGGATGTGGCTGTGCAATGGATAGGAAATGTTCTAAAAAAGTTTGATGTACATAATTGGTAGGCATGTTCAGCCTGTTCTATATTAACTATAGGCTGGGACTCTCTCTCTCTCTCTGATTCAGGGTTACCCATCATATGACAGCTTCATTCTCATCAGCTTATTCTCTTTGATCAGGCTGAGGGCAAAATGTTCTTAAACTGTTCTTAGTACTGGTTTTATTGTTTGCTTCTTTGTTAGGTTATATATGACCAATAAACAAGAGCAAATGAGGATATTGTATTGAAGATTTAAATAGGATAGGGTATGTGGAAGTCCTGAAAATGCAGTGTCTTTTCGAAGGAATTCACCTCCATCTTTAGACTTCTAGAAGCACTGGCCCTTCAGAACACCAGAGATGGGCAAATCCACCATGGCTTGAGTCGAGTCATGGGTCTCCGCCTCCTTTAACTCAACTCGAAAACAGGTTTTAATGGGCAGACTTCTGAGTTGCCCAGAGCATTTTGAGGAAGCTAAAGACTCAAGTCCTGAGTCTTTTCCATAAAAAAGTCACCTGCAGCTCTGCAGGAAAAAAACAGAGCTGCTGCCAGGGTGCTCAGTCTGTCTGCCTGCTCAGCCAAAAGGAATGCTACCTGGATGCTGGGATGCACGAGAGAGTCCGAGCACAAACCAACTGTTGCAGCATGGGAGCAAGTGATGCAATGAGCACACAGGGTGTGAATGGCTCATTTTCTATCACTCCAGGAACCGCCTCCCCCAAGCTTCCCCCTGCCTCCTCATCCAGCCTCTCCCTGCGTGCAAAAACTCACTTGTTCCTATGGCCAAAACCCCCTTCCCCTGTCAGTGAGGCCCCTTCTCTCGAGTTCCCGTCCCTGTGGAATGCTAGTCTTAGTTGGCATTCTGGATAATGCCCAGTTTATCTGCTCATTCGAAAAGCTTTCTGTGATATAGGCTCTATCCTATTCAACTTTCCAGCACCAATGAAGTCGCAGTGCAGCCCTGAGGTAAGAAAAAAACCAAAAACATTCCCTTACTATGACTGTCCTCCCTTGGCAGAATGCAGCACATGCCCTGTTGGCATGGCTGCAGCAGTATTGGAAAGTTGGATAGGACTGGACTTTTCACTGCCTGGAAGGGAACTTGTGAAACACATGTTTCTTGGTTCAGTTCTGCTGTCCAAAGAAGTGCACTATTTCTTCTGCAGTAAGGCTGAGATCTCATCCAGGTACAGGGAAGGGGGAAGAGGGAATGATGGAAGAGCAAACATAGGTTCCAGGACATAGTTTGAGAGCACATGTTACATCCTTCCTTGGTGTAGTTAAGATAGTCTCATTCTTCACAGTGCCTGGCTGGGTAGCAGCCTTGTATCAGAATGTCAGAGACTCCAGTGAATAAAATCAGGAGCACAAAGTGGTCTTTTAAAAAGATCAAAATTTTAATGCTGTCTTGTCCCAAAAGTGTTCTCCCTTCTAATGCCCACTTTTTGGCTAATTAACACATCCTTATCTCTAGAAATAACTGCTGTGGTGTGCAAAAGAATAAACACAGAACTCCTTATCTATAGCAATTAACCAAATTTATTACTATAATTGCAGACACTCCTTGCAATTCCTTTTGTCCAGAGGTTTCCCCCTCCTCTAAACTCCACTTAACTTAGTGGGTAAAGGTTTGAAGCCTCCAGTCCAAGTCCACAGTCTCCAGAGCACAGTCCAGTCCAGTCTTCCCAGTAGCAGAGTCCCTTCTCTGTGTCCTCTCCAGCAGAGTGTCTCCTCCAGCAGGGTCCTGGCAGTGCTCTCTTCTGTGTGTCCTCCAGCAGGGTCCTGGCAGTCCCCTTCTCCTTGTGTGTCCATCCCATAGGTCTGGGTGTCCAATAGGTCTAGGAACTTTGCTCCTTCTGAAGCTGCCTTTTATTCCTTGTTAAGTCCAAATTAGGCTCAGGTGAGCCATCCCTTCAGCCCATGTCCATTCAAAGTCCCATCAAGGTCAAATGAAGCTCAGGTGTCCAACAAAGTCTCCATTGGCCTTGATTGATTACAGCTGTGCAGCTAGCGCTGACCTTCCCAGAGCTGTGAAACTGCTGTTAAAACATGGAATTGCTGTCAACACCACATCATCCACCTGATATTACAAATGCACAGGTTATTTCCTGCCTATAGCCACACACAGACTGCTATCCATTCCTTTTGAATCCTTCTTGCCCTTTTGGTCTAGGCTAAGTCTGCAATCCTTTACATATGTACTGAGCACAATAGGGCTTACTTCTGAGTATATCTGCATAAGATTGAGTTGTAAAGCCCAGAACAAGCTCTTATAACCCAATCCAATTAAATCCCTATTAAATTTTGTGCGCTATCACAAAAGCATCATAAAACTCTTTGTGACAGCATTTCTAGCCAGCATGAGGTGAAGGCCAGAGCATGCCAGCGCTTGCAGAGATGCCCGTTGGGCCAGGTAAGTGCTGTGTTGGAGCAACGGAGGAGGTAGAACTGGAGGGGGGGGGGAGGGTGGATTGGGATCAGAAGTGAACACTATATCCTATCACCTTTCCAGGCCCAATCCATCTGCATGAATCAATTCAAATTTGTGCCAGTGATACTGATGTTGCAGGTCCGAGTTGATCCATAGCAGCTGCTGGGGCATACACTGGGTCAAGGGGACAAATCTACCCTTACTCCAAGGAGACCTCCAGCAGCTGAAATTCCCCCATGGGATATAGTATAGCTTCTGTTGGTGCTGCTGCATCACAGCACAGGAATTTAGTTAGAATTGGGCTGTTAATCTGTGATTAACCCAGGGAATTCTAAATTCTGGTCTAGATTAAGGAATGACTTAATTAAAACCATAATGTCCCTCTTTTTCCTCCATAGGTGAAGATGTAACTTCAGCTATAAGCTCAATTTAGAACACAGTTCTATAACTGTGAACAAAACTGAGGGCCCAGTCCTAACTAGGATTGGGCCAGGTCACAGAGGGGTTTACAACAGTGGAATAATGTTTTGCTGCTGTAAAATGGCTGCTAATGGCATGCACAGCTGGTATATTGGCAGTGGTGGTGTGTTGTGGGCAGTGTGGGGAGGGTATAGATCTTGCTGGCAGCAGCATGCAGCAGATCCTATCCCCTCTTTCCCAATATGTCCCATCCCTTTTGTCTCTTTGGGCTTACACCAGCAAAATGGTTGGCATAGGTCCAAGGAGACCCATAGCCAATCAGGCAGGGGGGGGGGAGTTACAAATGTTTATTTATAAATATTTTACTTACCTCCTGCTGCCTTTCCAATTGCCCCCAGAGCATTGTATGCAGCACCCAGTCCACAAGCATAGTTGCATCAGCAACAATGGTGGGGTATAGGATTGGGAAATCAACCTGTGACTAACCCAGGAATTCTAAATACTGGTCTAGAATGACTTCATTACAAATATAAAACCCGGGAATCTCATCCCTGTCTCTTTAAATTGCAGGGTGCAAAAAGTTGGGATATAAATGTAATAAATAAGTGAAATGATGGAATACTGTACATTCATGGGGGGAGAGACTATGTGAACAAAGGGTAACTATTTAGATCACATGTAAGTGAGAGGTTTGGACATTCCCCCATTCAGTTAGCAGATGGAGAACAACAGGAGTGGGAGGAAACCATGCTTGTCATGGACAACAAGGCACTCCCAAAAGAATGCAGGCTGACATAGGGTAGTACGGCCTAGTATTTCACCCTTGCTGCACCCTGCACTTTCACCCTGACGTGCTCCCCACTTTCCTTTGTTGGACAAACAGCTAAATAGAGGAAAGCCTTGGTAGAATTGCCATCAGACCTGGCTATAAGACCAGACTAAGAGAAGAACTCCGGGCAAAGCCCTCCTCACAGGAGAACTCTAAACCCCAGGGGTTCTCATTACAATCCTTTGTTGTAGCATCTGAAGAGTGAGAGGAATGACACTGAACTTCCCCCTAACCAGGGACCAGGCAGAACAGGGATTTAAACTGAAAACTTATTTTAAACAACCATAGTGGAAGAAGCTGGGTCAAAAATTGTAAGCTGGGAATTCTTTGCCAAATGAACTGAAAATAAATCAGAAAACATCTGATTTATTTTCAGACACACCTAGACCTTCTTGCTAGCTATATCACTTTGCCTAAAGGAGCAAGTTCAGCAATTGGGTGCTCCTTTCTGAGTCCCATGGAGTTGGTTCTCAGACCGCCAAAAGGGAACTACCACAGTGTGTGCTGGGAGTTTTTACATTTACTGGAGTGGCATCATGGCATCCCCTGGTTGGAGGAGTGGAACAAAACAGATAGGAATGTGAGCCAACTGGCAGGCACATTCCAATTTTTAGACTGAAAGATCAGAGAAACCCAGGGAAACCCAGGGGATTCATCATCACAATGATTATATGTGTACTTAATTGAAGGGCTAGTTTGAATCTGAATCACACAGCTATAGGAGTCATTAAAATGTGAATTTTCCCTTTGTCTCAACACGTATTTTTGGATGCAATTAAGATTATAATATTGTAGATTAAATCGAGATGTTTACAGTAGATTTATTAATACAGGGAACAATGCAGGGTAATTAGAATCTGAACTTGTGTTCAATAAACAACCTGCTTCTCAGAGAAGTAGGAAAAATAAGAAGGAATTTTATAGTCAAAATGTTTTTGCATTTTTCTCAGAGCCTTGTATATAACCTATTGCACATCCTTAATACAAACCAGGAAATGAGGAAACAGAAAAACTAAATTAAACAAAAATATTTATACACAGATATAAAATGAGGCTTTTGTATTACCTTAAAAGGCATAGATCAAAAAGTATTTGAAACAAAAAGATAAACAAGAGTAATACTTTCAGACTGTGTTATGTAGTTGGAAAGCAGAATGGCATGAGATACTAGGGAAATGCGTAACCCTGGAGACAAGTTAGAGTGGATTTATTTTTTAAATTTGAGAAACAGATCCAAATTGAAGAGTGGTAAACTTTAAACTGAAGCTGAGTGTTCCAAAAAAGTCTTTTATTAACTGTGGCCCATATCAGTAGTATGGGCTGAAAGCTCTAAGGGTGCAATCCTAACCCCTTATGTCAGTGCTTTCCAGCGCTGGCATAGCAGTGCCAGTGGGATGTGTGCTACATCCTGCAGTTGGGTGTCACTCACAGAGGCCTCCTCAAAGTAACGGAATGTTTGTTCCCTTACCTCGGAGCTGCATTGCCCTTATGTCAGCGCTGGAAATCATAATCCCTTATGATTAGGATTGCGCCCTAATTCAGTTTTTTGAAAATCTCAACTTTCATTTTTTAAAAAGAAGAGTTAGTGCCCAATCCTATGCGTGTCTACTTAAAAGCACCATTTATAATCAATAAGGTTTACTCTGAGGTAAGTGTGCATAGGATTGTGGCCTTAGGCTGCAATCCTATATACACTTACCCAGAGTCAGTCCCATGGAACTCAGTAGGACTTACTTCTGAGTAGACATACATAGGCTTGCACTGTTTTTTAGTCTTTGTAAACCTGAAGTTATTCTTGCAAAGGCAGGGTGACCAGACACCATGGAGGACAAAGTGCCTATACCTTTAACTAGTGTATAGAAGAGGAGATTTTGTCAGGTGTCGCTTTTAAAAATCTTTCCAAGTCCAGCTGCACCTGCCAAAATGCCCTCTTCTAAACAGTGGTTAAGGTATAGGCACTCTGTCCTCCATTGTACCTGGTCACCCTGTGCAAAGGAATATAGGAAGTTGCCTTATGTTGAGTCAAACCATCAAACCCAGGATTTATGAGTTCATCTGGCAGCGGCTCTCCTTCCATGTCAGGGTTTCAGATGGAATTTCTCTCTTTGGATTTCTCTCTTTTTTGAACTTTGGATTGCAAAGTACAGAAATCAACCATTGAGCTACACTTGAGATGGCAATGTTTACTGATATCTCAGGGGTGGCTGAATAAGATTTCCAGTGGTTGATGAAGGAGCTTTACAGCCCAATCCAATCTGTGAGATATGTATGAGTATCTTGCAGGCAGCTCCACCATGTCTTGGCTTGCTGCTGATGGCACGACAGCCAGTAAGCCACAAGTGGTGGGCTGCAGACCAGCTATTGATTGGAGCAGTTAAGAAATTGGGCTGGGTGGGGTGTGGATCTGGGGTGAATCTCCGCTGCAACAGAAAGCATCCAGAAGATCCAGAGCCTCCAACCCACTTCAGTCCCCATGCCCACTTTTGCCCAACAGATTTATGCCAGTAAAATAGCTGGGACAATTCATAGTGTAAAAAAAAATAATGGAAATGCAATCATTGTGGTTACAACAAACTTGTGACAAATCAAGGCCTGCTAACAAGCTTTTTAGTTTCTTATTTTGAAAATGATTTGGGTTTCTGTTAGGCTGCCTTTTGATCCTTTCTGTGACAAGAATTCAAAAAATAATCTATGATTTTTTTGGTAGTTGATGTAAAAGTCCTGTAAATGTGGCTTTAGAGAAATCTCTGAACTTGCACCATCTTGTCAGCCTTTGATAAATTTAATTACCTTTTGGAATCTATTTTGTCAATGCTTTGGGGATGCTATGTAACCCTTTTCTTTTTTTTCCCAATGCCCCTTTAAAACTTTTATTGTGTTGACATTGTTTAAGCAGAAGTTACAGACGACTACAGTACTGTTGCATTCCTTCTTTGGCTACATGAAACAGTCCTGTCTGTTCTGATCTAGCTACATGGAACTTGACAGGCATACTACATTTTTAGAACACAGATATAATTGTTGCATGATGCTTTTTAAGGCATGATGTGGAAGAAATGTAGGACTTTGCCTTTAAAATCTCTCCATGGTCTTTTTATTTATCTCTCCATCAAGGCGGAACTCTGTTTTATTTCAGTATTTCCTGTTGAAAAGCCATTTGGTTTTTATGGAATCTGAAGATTGTGCATTGATAGAATGTAGGGGCAGACAAGATACACATCACACTGACTGTCTCTTTTGGCCCAATGGATTGTCCGTTTGAATGATAATCCCCATCCAAACCATTGCAGCTTTTATTGTTTTTCAAATATTTCTTGGAGCATTTTCAGAGTTTCTACAGCAAGGTAAACAACATTATGCGCTCATCAGGCATGCCAAAGGTATGTTGCTCATGCAGTCATGCATTGTCGCTATGCAGGGCTCTTCTGTGAAGTGGTTGTTCAGCAGAGTATGTAGGATAAGTGTTCTTGTGAAAAGATTCATGGATGCTGCTATCCTCTTCTATAAATATTCCTTGCCAAATGACTCACAGCCATATGGATTTGTGTGAATTTATTTATGTATGTATTTCAAACATTTATATCCTGGTTATATCCCATTATATCCTTGAGTTCTATCCCACTCAAGGTGGCTAACAGTATATGATGGAATGGAAACAATAAACCAATCAAGTAGCGGTGAAAAGGGAAACATTACAGCAGTATATAGTTGGCCCACATTTTGTGCATTATTGACTTTAGCAAATTCAACTTTATGTAGTCTGCAAAGTGCAGATTATTCTACCCACCATTCTACTTACTAAATACATGCCCAGGAGGGAGCTTGAGAAAGGGCAATGAAGCTGCTGTGTCTTGTCATTTTTAAGCAGTACTCATTTTCCAGATGTAAGGGGGTTTACAAGGATTTTTGGCCCAATCCCATGGTGGCTGGGCACTGGTGTGCCATTTGTTGAGATGGCAGAGGCTACCTTATTGCAGTAATAAGCAAGCTTTCATTGATGTGTAGTGCTGTGCTGCTGGTGGGGAGGCTGGAGCAGTGTCATATGCACCAGAGGACAACTGAAAACCCGCCAGAGCAGGTAAGGCCACGCAGGGTGTGGAGCACAGCATGGGAAGAATGGGGGGAGTCATAACAAGGGAAAAGATGGGCAGGGCAGACCAGGCCCAGGAGGGGAGCTGATTCGGTAGCCACAGTGCACACTGAATCCTGTCCCCCTTCCTAGGCCTGATCTGCCTAACTGGGTCAGCATGGACGTGCACCAGTGATCAAGTTCTGAGTTGACCCATTGCAGCTGCTGAGGTTTATCCTGGGGCAAGGGAACAATTGTTCCCTTACTCTAAGGAGACCCTCAGCAGATAAAAATCCACCACAGGGTACAGCAGAAGCCACGCCAGCAGTGTTGCATCGCTGCATGGGGACTTAGTTAGGACTGGACTTCCTAACTGCCTAATGTGATCTTCGCTTTATGCACCGACACTTGAGCATAAACCTTGAGTAAAACTGGGGGGGGGGGGGAGGACTGTATTATGAAACTTAAGTAACATTGAGATAGTCGTCACTCACAGCATATAGACTACAGCAGCTCTACTTGCCTTCCTAACAATAGCTCAATCTTCTCTTCTTTCAGAGAGAGCTCTAGGGTTGCCCCAACAGCTTCTAGGCCTCAGCATTCAGATTTTCCCAACACATAGTTTGACTTCTTTACAGACTAATTCTATACACTGCTACTCAGATAAGTAGATGTAAATTGTAAATGAGTAGATGTAAATGGGCCAACCTTTTAGTTTTAGGGCTTCTGGACCATTAACAATTGTATAGAGATGGGAATTTCAGCAGGTTCAGCTTGTCATCTCAAGCCAATGCTCTTCTCATTGATAGTGGAAGCTGTCTTCTACTGCTGCATTCACTGTGGAGAGAAGGCCTTGAAGTGGGGGGGACGGGGACGGACGGACAGACTCTGAAAGACCAAACCTGTAAGAAAAGGAAGAAATTGGTGACAGAATATTTTCAGACCCAGAAGAAAGGAAATGAAAAGTATTATGTACTATGCTGGAGCAGAAGGAGGCAAAACATAGATTTAGAATCAAAGGAATAAAAACAAATGATATGTAGGTTTAAATGAATGGCAATAAATTGTAGTGGTTATAATGAATAATTTATAATGAATAAATATAATATAATGAATGATAATGAACAGAAGTTGAAATTCCAAAAATAAATGTTATCCTACATTTTGCACATTGCTATTTTTGCACATTGTGATTAAATAAGCCTTCAATAAATTGGTGTGAAACTACAGGGTGTCTCAAGAAAATGGCTCTCCTCAGATCTGCGCCTACCATTGAGCAGGTGCAGAATCGAGGAGAACCATGTTGGGTCTCCTGAGCCAGGGGGTTAGTACATGACAGCAGAGCCTGCTGCCATCTCCGTCCCCCTCTTGCCCCGCTCTTACCCACTGCCCCGCCTTCCCCCGCTGTACCCCCACCCTGGAACGCCTCCCCCATCCCACCTCGTCATTCCGCCACCCGGTGCTCACCTGGAGCTCTGGGTGGTGCCAGTCCATCGGTGTCACAGGCATGCCTTACGGCACATTTGTGATGGTGTTGGGCTGGTGTGGGCCCGATAGGCTCAAGCTCTAAGAGAACTGCAGCCATTCACCAACGTGTGCTGAGATGGTTCCACACATCTCTTCAATCTTCCCTTTGATGTTCAAGTATTTGTAGGTTTTCTACAATGAAGTACAATGGACCCTCATTATCCACAGGGAATCTGTTTCAGGACCCCCTGCGGATGCCAAATTCCACGGCCCTACTGGCATTCTGAGGTGCAGGGAGGCCATGTGTGTATTTGCTGGCAAACCAGAAGTGCCTTTCAGAAGCTGCCAAGAGGCCTTCTGAGAGGCAGGGAGGTCTGGATGCAACATCTGTGAGCTGGCGCAGGCCTTACCACCAGCACTGCTTACATGTGAATCATTGCAAACGTGCTTTATAGCAAGTTTGCAACAACTAGCACCAGAGCAGCAGCTACTGTACTAGTGCAGGATAGGATTGTGCTGTCAGTCCCGCATATCTAGAACAATTTTGAACGTTTAAGAAATCTCCAGTCCTAGCTTATGCATGTTGGTTTGCTTCTGGGTCCTTCTGGGACCAAGTTCTTCTGGGACTCAATGAGAATTATTTTGGAATGACTTTATAGAAATGCAGCCCTAGACTGGCAATAAAGCAGCTGAAAACATGAACAAGTAAATTGAGATGTTTTATCCTGTTACAAGAGGAATATGGCTCTATCATTCTTCAGGACTGCAATTCTGTTCTTTCAGAAAAGAGGCATTTGTACAGATCTCTGTGCTTCCTGCTAGTGTTCTTAGATTTTTCTTGGAGGACAAAGCAATAGTTTGTCACAGTTTGCTTCATACGGGATCCATTTTTAATATGGATGCTCTAACTCTCTTACACATGATTTCTGCCCTGCTATTTCCTTCCTGTTGCTTTTTTTTCAGAAAAAAACCCACTTACACTACATTACATGAATTATTGTTAGCTAGGGAGGAAATGTTTTGGTACTGCATTTTCACTGGAAGAACAAGATCCAGGAACAATAGTAAATTACTATGGTACATAATAAATGAATTTCCACTGCTGGTGAATCTGTACTTCATTCAAGCTCCTTGCATTTACTTAAGGTAGTTGTACCAAATAAATCTCAGGGGAAACACAGTGATTTCTTAGAGAGCCATATATGTTTTTAACGAATGATTCAACATCACAATGTTGCTGAGAAGATGGTAAGGTAAATTGAATACCGTACACTGATGGTTGTTGTTGTTGGCAACCTTCAGTCTCGAAAGACTATGGTATCGCGCTCTGGATGGTGGTTCTGGCACAGCGTCTAGTGTGGCTGAAAAGGCCAATTCGGGAGTGACAATCCCTTCCACACTGGGAACAAGTGCAGTCTGTCCCTGGTCTGTCTCCCTGGCTATGGGCCTTCCTTCTTTGCCTCTTTGCCTCAGACTGTTGGCCAAGTGTCTCTTCAAACTGGGAAAGGCCATGCTGCACAGCCTGCCTCCAAGCGGGCTGCTCAGAGGCCAATGTTTCCCACCTGTTGAGGTCCATTCCTAAGGCCTTCAGATCCCTCTTGCAGATGTCCTTGTATCGCAGCTGTGGTCTACCTGTAGGGCGCTTTCCTTGCACGAGTTCTCCATAGAGGAGATCCTTTGGGATCCGGACATCATCCATTCTCACAACATGACCGAGCCAACGCAGGTGTCTCTGTTTCAGCAGTGCATACATGCTAGGGATTCCAGCTCGTTCCAGGACTGTGTTGTTAGGAACTTTGTCCTGCCAGGTGATGCCGAGGATGCGTTGGAGGCAGCGCATGTGGAATGCGTTCAGTTTCCTCTCCTGTTGTGAGCGAAGAGTCACATGACTCGCTGCAGTACAGAAGTGTACTCAGGACGCAAGCTCTGTAAACCTGGATCTTGGTATGTTCCATCAGCTTCTTGTTGGACCAGACTCTCTTTGTGAACAAAGGTTTCAGGGGTGAAGGATACACTGAAGGATAAGCCATATTATACTTGCCATAATAAGCCATATTATACTGCCATATTATATCTATGCCAGTAGATAAAGACATAGAGGATAATAACTGTATTTATATACTACTTTTCAACAATATAGAAGCTTAACAGCCCAAACCTAACTGGGTTTTATGACAGTGGAGCAGTAGTTCTGCTACTGTAACAGCCATATAGTGGTGCACTGTGCATGCCACCACCACCACCTTTAGGTGTCAGAGTCCGCTGCTGCTGCCGGCTACCTGTGGGCATGCTGGTAAGGCGGCATTGTGGCCAGGGGGTGAAAGGTATGGAATGGGGAGGGAGAAGAACAGGAGAATGTCTTGGTAGGGAGTGGGCAAGTGCACCAGGATCTTACCTTCTTTTCTCTCCCCTTCTCTCTCCCTTCATCTTCTCAAATGTTCCCTTGAGGAGGATTCCAATGATTGTCCCGCCCCCCCATGTGGTAGGATGCAGCACACGCCCCATTGGCATAGTTACATTGGCACCAGAAAACTGGATAGGATTGGGCCCTCCATCATCATCTGAAACACCACTCCAGATTCATCTTTGGAATCTGGGGGTGGTTACCAGAGTTAGGTCCTTTTCTGGGTGGTGACCTGATTGTGGAACACCCTCCACAGGCGCCTGTTATCTTTTCAGCACCAAACTAAACCTATCCTCTTCTCCCAAGCCTTTGATGGTAAATAATGTGTACCTGCTTATTATACTGGTTGTGATTTACAACTACTGCTGTGAATATTTTGGATTTTAGGTTGTAGTGCTTTCAGTTATTGATTTTTTAAAATCTGTATTTGTGTATTGCTTGTGCTTACAAGAAGCCTGGAAGATTGGTTTCAGAGGAAAGACAGGATAGAATTTTTTAAATAAATAAATGAGGTGGATGCTGCGAGGCCTGCCCTCATATGTGTTTCTAATTTTATAGATGTTTTTGAAGATTCTTACAAACTCTTCCTTGAGAATTTTCACAAAGCCACTCAGTTGCTTCCTTATCCTGTGGCATCATTAACTGTAAAGCATCCCTGCCGTTCATTTGCTATTTAGAATTACGGTAAGCTTTCAGACAGCAGCATCCTTTAACATGGTTTTCTTTTTTTTTCCTGCTGCTAATTAAACTATAGAAAAGCTGTTCTATGAGGAAGTGGAAGAGAAAATTAAAAACCTTCCGTATTTTAGTTAAGGGCATCATAATTGCTGTCCAACTTTCTATTGGAATTACCAGAAGGGAATGGATCATTTCTAATAAATCAAAATCTTGGGACAGTTCCTCTAAACTGTGCTATAGCTTATTTTCATTTTTGGTTTATTATTTTGATGACTAAAACAAAAGTAACTTTGAACTTCCTTCCTTTCCACTCAAAAGCTGATGGTGTTTTAATTAAGATTCAAAGGGCAGCTTTTTCAGTACCACTATATTGGCCAAATTTTAATGAAAGCTATATTCTGGCTTTGTATATTAGTCACATTAAGATTTATTTGTTCCATAAAGATGTGTGCGGAAGCGGAATTCTGATAATGCTTCCGACAGTAAGAGGAGAGGAAGAAAGTGGTTGATTTGTTCTTTTAGATTTTTAAGCATTTCACAATAGCATTAATAGTTTTTGGTCAAGAAGACATGAAGGGGTAGGAAGAAAGTCTCAACCCAGTGACATATGCAAGACAAGTTTGCATCACTTGCGAAACAGCAAATCATTCCACACAAGTCATAGATTCAATTCCATGACAGCCCCCAACCCCCATTTTGGCAGACGCAGTCAGGCAGCAAAACCTGGACGCTCATCATGGCTAATTCCTCCCCTATGTACTTGGGGCCAGCACATCCATGAGGCCAACCAAAGCAGTTGCCTTAAGCAGCAGATTAGTGGGGGTACCTACCCATTTCTTCACTGCTTTCCCTCCTCCTGTCACTCCTTGGATGAGAAGGACAGAGCGAAAGAGAAAAAGGAGACAGCAGAGTTAGAACACTGGAGCAGAGGTTGGCATACCATTCAGTAAGGTGGGGTAGCATTTGATATGCTACTCAGGCATCACAAGTTCTTGGACAAGCCCAGACCCAATCCTTGGGCCTCACTATCAGCAGAATACATGTTCTGCTGGTAGTGCCTGCTGCAAAAGTGCCGTAAAGAGCTTTCCATTGCACTGTGCACTCTGCCGGAAGTCATTTTATGACAATGGAAGGCTCTTTCTCTGTTGTAACACCCTGTCCCCATTGTAACACCGTATCAAAACACAGTAAAAATACTTATATAAGTAAAGCATGTTAGAAAGAAAGTGCTATACAACTGTTAGAAGTGCAGCCCAATCCTAACCTGTACTGGAACAGGCAGGCCAGCTGACCTGTCCGGTATCCAGCGCAGGTCTGAAGGTGGAGGTAATGCAACAGTAAGGGGACTTGCGCCAGCCCAACAAATGCTCAGAATTGTGCTCTTGTGTTTATTTGCTCCTACCATTTTGTTGTCTCTACTTGTTCAGATTTCTTTTAACACTTCACTATATGTGAAGGCTAAACTGTAGCTGTCACTGTGCAGTCTGCCCCTCTTAAGTCTCCTAGTTCTGCAAAGTGCCCTGCCAGAGTATACTAGTCACCACCAGTCTGCATAGCAGAGATAAAGAGGAGAGCAGGGCCAAGAGAGGCTGCCCCCTCTACTTTTGATTTATTTATTATAAATAAATATTCCTGCCTTTCCATTTCATTAAAACTTTCAAGGGAGCTAACAGTGTAAGATAAAAGACATGAAAACCCAATACAGGTCCAGCCTATTGATACACGGATTTTTTTATACACGGATTTGACTCAACACAAATGGCCCCTGCAAATGAGAAGGAATGTGCTGATCCCTGGGGAAGGGGAAAAATGCAGCCCTTTAAAATCAGTTTAAAAAACTGAACAGTCCTTTAACAATAGCCTCCTTAATGAGAGAGAGAGAGAGAGGGCAGTTGGCTGACAATCTATCAGTCCTTCTGTCTCCAGGTGACCCCTCCCTTCCCTCTGAGCACTTGAAAGAAAGATACT
The DNA here is from genome assembly GCF_035046505.1 of Tiliqua scincoides. Lineage (NCBI taxonomy): Eukaryota > Metazoa > Chordata > Lepidosauria > Squamata > Scincidae > Tiliqua > Tiliqua scincoides. Next base: position 166,031,272 of record NC_089821.1, on the reverse strand, counting down.
TTGCATTGGTGACGGGAGGGGTAGGAGTGAAGCCTTTCTAAGCACCTTGAGAGAGACTGATCTTTGGATCTTGTCTTAATGACGCTATCTTAACATCACAAAGGTAAGCAAGGCTGTTTTTAAATCACTGGAGCAAAGAAACTTTGTTTTTTTTTGATGGATGACAGCCTCTCCAGGAGATCCCATTGCTAATGCATCTTTTCAGAACTGTTCAAGACCATATCATGCCATCTTGGGAAAGGATGTCTCCCAGACTTTCAAGTGCTCAACTAAAATAAGAGACATTCCTTTGAAGATGTGGTGAACACAAGTCATTTACCATAAATTTGTTCATTTCCCAAGCCTATGGACATCACAGATATGTAACAGTATTTTAATGCCTGCTTGATCTGATTAACCCAGTATGCATCTTCACTACTTAATGTGGTAGTCTGGGATGCCATATGATTGTCTTTCTAGTATGATTTCTTAGAGTATAGAAAAATCTAATTACAAGTTGTTTGTTTGTTTGCATAAAGGCTAAAGGAAAGTGGGCTTGTTTCCATATAGGAAACTTTAAGCTATTTTTTAAATATATATTGGGAAATGACTTTCTGATAAACGTATTCAAGAAATGCCAGCAAACAAAGAAGATCACATAGATACAAGTATTTCTCTTTAATAAGCCCTATGTAATATTGAATGCTGGCAAACTTTAATTTAAAACAAATATAAACTAGAGGAATGTTTGGACAGGGGCTGTTTCACTTATATCTGCTGTACATGCAGGCTGGCAGATTAAATAATTGAAGACACTCTTAGCTGCCTACGCTTCTTAACATCTCTGTTAGTTTAACATTAAGTTTACTAAATTATTTAGGACCATTCAAAGATTAGGGCATTCAGCCTATATTCCATCTAGGCTGCCTGTCTCTAATTGCAACCGATGATACCATATTAATTATAAGGATGGGGAAATTATTTGAGTGATTTGCACCTTCTTAAGCTTTACCCAAATGGAGTCCTAATTTCCTGCACCACAATTTAAACTGAATTAAGTTTCACTGCAATCTAGTGCTTCAGATGAAAATCTGGGCTTTGTATACTACATATTTCTTCCACTCTGACATTTATCTGGAAGCAAAGGAACTCATTTAAGCTACATATATAGACAGTTGTTAATTTCCATTGTGACATTTCTATCTAGACATTTGCAGTGCTCTGATTATGGAGGAAATGGTGGGGGGGTCTTCATGAAATTCAGAAGTTCCCCTTCTCTTTTCACTTCTCCCCATTTTAGCCAGTTCATGGCCCACCCTGTAGGCTTCTAAAATTAGCAGGTAAGGAGGCAATCACAAAACGTAAGAGGTTCCTCTCTCTCATTATAGTTGGAGCACTGGTGCATTTCAGGAAACTAAAGAAAGCCACATTCATCTGAAGGTCCCTGCTGGATCAGACCAAGAGTTCATCATGTGTGTTTCACACAGTGGCCAACTAGACACTTCTGGAACGCTCACAAGCAGAGCATGAAGATAATATCTCTCCCTTGCTATCAGCTTCCATGTCGAGCAGCTGTAGTTGTCCTCTACAGCACACTGTTGCTTTTATAGATAATATGACTCAAGCCTGGAGAGGAGCCAGTCCAAAGCTGAGCATTTTCAGGAAATCCCTGTTGAAGCTGGTTTCTAATGGGTTGGATTAAGCAGGCATGGGGGTATGTTTAACTGGAAATACCATATTTTATATTTTAGTGGGTATTTTCAATACTTAAGTATTGTTTCCTGCTACAAGTCATCAGATGAGTTAGAAAAACCAATGGATGAACTCCCGTAGGCTTAATTAGAAATTGGCTTGGTACTTATGAACTTTCACAGAGGTTCAGGAAAACCTCATTCAGAAAACCAAAGCAAAGACATATTAAAGGATGCCTTTTGCCATAATGTTTAGCATATGTTGGCCTGCCCTCGACAAATAGGCTTGCTTAGGTTTTAGGTAGTGTGGGAAATGAGTGGTGCCTCAGTGACTTTTTTATTTTATCATTGATTGTGTCTCACAAGCATGAATGAATCCCACGTTCATTACGTACATTTAAAATGTGTTTTAACTTAACTCTGTACACATCCAGAATGAAGGAAAGATATGCCAGGCCTAATTAATTTCAAGTTTCCAGGTTATGTCCTTTTTTGTAGATTCAAGGCCCAACATATTAGGCCTCAAGCACAATGTTATTTATTATATTACTCTTGAAATCTACGAATAGCCAGAAATTAATATGTTTGGTCATTTTTCATATTCTGTTTCTGACATTAGATCAAAGCTTGGAGCCAGACTCAGGGTAGCAGCCTTGGGTGTCACACAAACTATGAGTAGGCCAGCCCAAGCTTTTTACACTAGTCCAGATTCCGAGAGAGAGAAAGAGAGACCTTTTATTGGCAGTAGCTCGTCTGTTCCAACACATAAGAAATTAAATTGTTTTTTAAAAAGGCCACACACAAATTTTAATATTAAAATACAAATAAACTATATCACACAGGCCTGTTTCCATACTTTTCTACGACTGACAAAAGATCAGATCAGAAACCTTTATTAGCATCATGACTGACAAAAGGAAAGTAGCAGTGGCCTGCAACGCATCTACTGGGCCATCATTTAGGAGGTACACAAGTTTCAGCTGCTCTGAGAACCCAGTCTTCTTTTCTAGGTTAGATTCTAGATAAATAGAGTGTGTATCAGTATGAACTGGACAAGAAAAATGTATATGAGAAAGGGTCTTGACCTGCAACAGAGAACAGGGGCAATGTCTGTCCAAAAAAGGGACCTTATGATACCTTTCTGGAGTTACTGCTGATGGAACAACGTTAAATCTGGTCCAGATTCAGTAGCTGAGAATGGTAGACTAAGGTCACAATCCTACCCATGCTTCTTTGGACAATCCACTGCAATTCAATGAATTTACTTCCAGTAGACTCATGGTCTTCTATCTAGTTACAGGGATAAACATGGAGGCACGGTTTTCCATGGGCATGTCCCTGTTTATGTGAGGAGCTGCACAAGCTAAAGGGCATTGCACATAAAATTTCTGGTCTGGTTCAGGAGTTATACACATGTTGACCTGGTCAGATAAGTAGTGATAATACAGACTTGCTGTTAAGAAGGTGAAGCAGATATCTGGATTCAGTGCTATACCCACCCCAAGGAACAGCTGATCAGCACTTTTGCCGGTTATCTGACTGGGGATATATATTTGCCACTCCAGCTGTACTGGAGCCAAGGTGTCTATTTTCCGATAATTCAAAGACTATCTATTACAAAATAGTTGTGGATTACTCTCATACAGTTCAACAGGGATAGTAGTCTAGGGGGAATGATTTGTGAATTACAACTCTACTGATGTATTGTTGAAACTGTGCCCTGAAACAAGAGAATTAGTTCAAGTTCACTTTGTTTTCCACGGTTTTGTCAGTCATGTTGTATTGCAGTAGCCACCAATAGTACCGCACAGGTTTCTGTTTACATGTGGAAATGTCTGTGAAAACATAGGCTGGATTACTTCCACTATTATTGACAATAATGCAAAAAAAAAAAAAAAAACCCATTTGACAATTAGAAACTGCTCCTATGAATTTGTACTCATAACCCAGAGTACTGCTAATACATACTGCAAGGGGTGGGTGGAACGTGAAGAAATGATTTACACTCTTGGTGGTCCTGCTTTACAGTCAACTTTGGAAGTGGAAATGAGTTTTTCTTTCCTCTCAGAAAAAGAAAAGAAACTACACCCACTCTTCTCTGAGGAAATTGTACCTTTTGGTTGAGTTCTTGTTTTGGTTTTATGACGCTTCACAGTTGTTTGGTTATTGGCAAGGATTTCCACCCAAAGGACAATATTTATTTATAAAATTTGTATTGCGCTCTACTCCTTAACAAGTCCAGGTGCAGAGGCATCCTGAGGGCATGCATCACTGGGTGTGGCACTTACCTGCATGAGCTCAGTATTCCAGAAGTTCAGGGGTGACATAAAGACATATGCACATCTCCCCCAACCTTTTGGGCTACTGCACTGCTTTTAATTAGATAAGCCTGTCTCCGGACTGCCTTTGTTTGGTGATCTTTGGCTCTCTCCAGGACCAGTCGCTTCGTGTTCTCACTGGTGAATGGCAAAAACACAATCGTGGGCAGGAGTGCAAGGAGGCTGGGCTCAGAGAGGGCCGAAGATTGCCAAATGGAGGCTTGGGCAGTTTGGTGCCACTTCTCACCTTTACCCACATCCCTGTTGTGGGATTATCCATGGGATTATTTCATTTTATTCTTACAACAGTCCTGTGAGGAAGGTTAGGCTGAGAGGAAACAACAGGTCCACAATCGCCATCAACTGTATGCATGACCAAAGGCCTCCCCAGACTAGGTCCATGATTCAAATCAAAAGAAGAGGCCATTCACGGCTCAGCACTTTGATGTTCCACGCTACTATCAAGGAGTAAGAAGAACCATGCACCCTGTCAAAGAATCAAGGAACTTTGTAGCTGTAAGTCTTGTTTAAAGTGGAATATATTTCCTTCAGTTGTTCTAGTGCTTTGAAAGAACAAGTGGTGATTCAAATGAGGAGGGAGTACAATGGCAGAGAGTTAAGCATCTGCTTGGCTTTGAAAATCAATGAAACTTTAGGACTAGCGTTTCTTTAGATTGCCTCCCTTCCCCCCATTTGCCTTATTGATATAGCAATTATATGTGCAATACAACTCCAGTTCTCCATCCCTATTTTATTGCTTTCACTAAAGAGAAGCTGTTTCTACCAAACAGAAAGAAGTATACATCCTATCCAAAACTCAGGGAATGTTGCAGATGTGGCTTGGGAGCCTCAGGGGCTAAACAATATTCCATAGTATCAATAATGTATCTGGTGCAATGGATAAAAATGTTAACATGCCCTCCATTCAGCTGCTTTTTCTTCCGTTATCACTGTCAGTTGCCTGTGAGCAACTCAAGAAATAAATAACTTCCAGTGATATTACTGAATTAGATAGTTCCCTGAGGAAAACCAATAGTACTGAGTCACTTATTTCCCACTTTATGGACTTCAGTGGTACTGTGTCTATTATATACCATCATTGATACTGTCAGAATGCCATCTCTTCAGTTGTTCCAGTGTATGGAAGAATCAAGAGAGAACAAACAAGGACTAAAAGAAGACCACAGTCATGTCCTCTGTGGAAAGCAGGGTACAAAGTTGATTCTGATGGGATGGCAGTGGAACTTCTTTCTCCATGCCATGCTGTTTCTGCTGCCTCAGGCACACGTCAATGAGCCAAACTAGGTACTCATAATAAACTTATACCACACAGTGACATTCAGGGCCCTCTTCAATGGCAGTGTCTGCTTTTGGGAGGCTCTGGGACAAAAGCCCCTGAAGTCCCCGCAATGACATGTTATCCCACATTTTGGAAAGCCCACAAATATGCAGCTATCTCCAGAGTCAATCACAGAGGTGGGGGTAGAAGGAGGACCATTTGGCCTGGGCCTTAGGCTATCATTAAACAGAAGTTAATTTTTCTGGCATTTGATAAGTTTTATTTTGTTTTCATGTGTCATAATTCCATATTTTTATTATGGCTATGTTGGGGAAAGTTCAAGTTTACCTCAGACAAGAGGCTAGAAGGCTCACCTTAAGTACAAAGAGCAGAATGTTTCAACTCAGAAAATTGACTGTAAACTAGGAAAAAAGGGCAGGAAGAACTGGGAGAGCCCTGGAGGACCAGAGTGAGAACTTTTGCTGTAAGGTCTAGTGGGTAGTCTTACCTTTAATGGAAAGACAGTTCCAGGGAGCCCTATAAAAGCCCGAGAGGGAACCCTGGTGAGGTTGTTGTTCCTGAGACAGCTGGCATGTTGACAACATCCAGAGCTGAAAGGAAAGTGTTGTGAGCAGCAGATTTTTGAAAGAGCACAGATTCCAGTTTGTGCCTCTTGGGCATCTTTAGAAAAGAGGCACCTGAGGGGGGACATGATTGAGACATACAAAATCATGCAGGGGATGGACAGAGTGGATAGAGACGCTCTTTTCCTTCTCACATAACACCAGAACCAGGGGACATCCATGGAAGTTGAATGTTGGGAAAGTTAGGACAGACGGAAGAAAATATTTCTGTACCCAGCGTGTAATTAGTTTGTGGAACTCTTTGCCACAGGAAGTAGTGATGGCATCTTGCCTGGATGCCTTTAAGAGGGGATTGGACAGATCTCTGGAAGAAAAGTTCATTACGGGTTACAAATCATAGTAGGTATGTGCAAGCTCTTGGTTTTAGAGATAGGCTGCCTCTGATTGCCAGATGCAGGGGAGGGCACCGGGACGCAGGTTGTGTCTGCTGTCTTGTGTGCTCCCTGGGGCATTTGGTGGGCCACTGTGAGATACAGGAAGCTGGACTAGATGGGCCTTTGGCCTGATCCAGCGGGGCTCTTCTTATGTTCTTATGTGCCAGCTAGGAACATAACCTTGTTCATGCCTTCAGCTGTATAAGACAGGTGATATACTGGGAGCTGTTTCCTTGATCACTCTGTTATATAGTGGGTCCATGCAAATAAAGGAAGGCATAGTGGTAACAGCTCAATACGTTTATTCCATCTTCAGAACAGAACCTGGCAATGAATATGACACAAGGCAAACACCCCAGGCTTTTATACCCTTTAGCTCCGCCCAGACTTCCCATGATTGGTGCAGTTGAAACATTAAATAGAGGGCCAATCAGATGGTAGGATTTCGATCCCTCACCCGATTGGCCAGCAATAAGTCTGAGCCAATCAGTTATGCAGGATTTCGATCCTGCATAATTTGCATACATAACAACTCCATCCTGTGACTTACCTTTTTATTTACCTTACCTACCTCCAAGTTCTGTCTGTTTGTTAGTCTAAGACAGGAGTGGGCAAACTTTCAACTTTAGGGATCCTGAACCTTTAACAATTGTGTAGAAGAGCGAATTGCAGCAGGTGCAGCTTGTTATCTCACAGGTGACAAGCCGCACCTTCTGAAATTCCCTCTTCTATACAATTGCTAAAGGTCCAGGATCCCTAAAGTTGAAAGTTTGCCCACCCCTGGTCTAAGATAAGCATCTGTTCAACTGTTCATCCTGCGTCTGTCTCTGTCAGTTTTCTGTCTGCTTGGGTATGGTCACTGCTTGCTTAATGCACTTGTTGTGCCACCTCATTTGGGGAGGGGAACGACTGGGTGCGGGTAAGCCTGGAGCTCTTGGAATGTTTGTTTCAGAGTAAGAGAGACATGTGCCATCCTATGTGACACAAGTCCCAGTGATCCATACCTTCTAACAGCTGGGCAGCAGATGGAGGGACAAGTACTATAACAACAATAACACAGGGCTACCAAAACACACACCCCTTTGAAAGTTGTCAAGGATGTTTGAACAAATTTAGTATATTTTTGTGGTGCTGAATCCAGAAAAGGCATCGGTTTTGCCTGATTGACCCTAGTTTAGGGGGTACAGCCTAGCCCAGTGATGGTGAACCTTTTAGAGACTGAGTGCCCAAACTGCAACCCAAAACCCACTTATTTATCGCAAAGTGCCAACACAGCAATTTAACCTGAATACTGAGGTTTTAGTTTAGAAAAAAACAACTCATACATTAACATCTTTTACCTACTATTACTTGTAACCCGTAATGAACTTTTCCTCTAGAAATCTGTCCAATCCCTTCTTAAAGGCATCTAGGCAAGTTGCCATCACTGCTTCCTGTGGCAAAGAGTTCCACAGACTAATGACATGCTGGGTAAGGAAATATTGGCAGGGAAGGGGTGGCTGCAAGACCTTACCGCTGCTCATTTTCTCAAACAAGAAAAAAAGTTTTTTTAAAGGCCCACCCACAGAAGTGGGCTCTAAGGCTGCAATCCCAGCTACTCTTTCCTAGGAGTAAGCCTCATTGACTCTAATGGGGCTGGTTGGATGGCTGCATCATGCTGTATTTCATGCTCACAGCTATGTGAAATTGTGCATGCACTTCTTTTCCAATAGGATTGGAGAAGCAATTCTATGGTTTACCTTTAAGATAATATAAAAATTAGTTTTGTGTGACGTTCTTACAGAATAAGCCTCCAGCGGGCAATAAGGCAGGGCCAGCAGCACGTGCAGGGCTGGCGCCATAAAGCCCAAGCTGTGGCCCCAGCGCTCTGCTCCCCTCCAGCTATGCCACGCTGTGAGCTATGCTCCCCTCCAGCCTAGCTCCTCTCCAACCCCACCACGGGAATGTCTGCGCTGCACCCTCAGGCTGCAATCCTTCCCTCACATTCTTGGGAGTAGCCTCACTGACTACAATGGACTTACTTCTGTGTAGACATGCATAGGAGTAGGCTGCAATCCCAGCCATGCTTTCCTGGGAGCAAGCCCCACTGACTCTAATGGGACTTACTTCTGAGTAGACATGCAGGATTTGTCTCTGGCTGCGCTGCTCACCCCCAGCTGCGCCTGTGCTGCGGAGGAAAAGCCTCTCCTGGCGCTGAGTGGGCAGTTGGAAAGGCGGGCTACAAAGGTTCAAATGGCTGAGGAGGAGAGCAGCTCAGGATTGGCTGGTCTTCAGCCAGTGAAGGGCCCTGAGCCATTCTAACAGAAAAAGACAGGAGTCTGCTGGATGCTGATTGGCTGAGCCTGCTGGAGAGTTGGGGAAGGGAAAAACAGGGAGGGAAACAAACTCGGGGCAGGTGGGGGCAACGGAGTGAAGGGAGAGGAGGCAGCAGCTTCAGTGCCCCTCTCCAGGTTGCCTGGCTCAGCGTGCGTGCCCACAGAAATGGGGCCCTTTCTGGCACGCGTGCCATAGGTTCACCAACACTGGCCTAGCCACTTTATATGCTGATTCAAACAGCTTCCTTGTAAAGGAAGTTGATGCCACGGTCCTTTTGGCCCTGAGACCTTCAGGGTTTGACTGTGGACCCTCAGAGGCACATGGGCCCTCTGCCAGTGTCCAACCCCTGATGCCATCTATGGGGTGTGTGCATTAAAAAATTGATGGATGATGGTGCTGGTAAGGGATGGATCAGCATATGAAAATATGGTTGAGCGTGACTGCAAAATTGGGTTGCTTTGCTCTGCATAGGAATAGATGATGAAGTCCTTCCTATATTTTGCCTTAGTCAATTATGATTGTAGTTGCTGCGTGTACTGTGAGAACCTGTATGGAGTGATCAGGAGAAAATAATGGTCTGTCTTTTATGTTATAGAAGAGAGAGGATTAAGTAACAGCTGATCAATATTGTTAAGATTTAGGCAGCTAAACCCAGGAAAGCGTGAACTCCTTTAAATACATAAATAATACCAGTGTTGTTAGAAAGAAAACAGCTGTGCTGTTTCCTTTCTGTGTGTGAATTCTAAACACTGAATGGTGGTATCAGCCGTGTCAAATACCAATGACTATATAAATGCTTAATGACCACATTCAGCTCATTACAGGAATTTATATTTCCTTATGGGAAAGCATACATTTGATAAGGAGTACAGCATCTCCCTCTTTCCCATAGCGTGCCACAGAATAGTAGGATTAAGAAACAGATGAAGGGAGGCCACATACATAGCAGTGTTTTGGTATGCGATTAATAAGCAAAGGCTTCAATGCTAGATGCACTTACCTGAGAATAAGTAATTCGGGGCCCTATCCTAGTCTTTGTGCACTGGCTCACCACTGGTGTGCACTGTTGCAAACATGCCATAAGGCACATTTGTGGGCCCTAGTGCCGGTGGAGCACTGGAGCTTGGCGGTTGTGCAGACCACTGAGCAGTGAAGAGGTAAGTGGAGGTATGGAGGGAGGGGGCAGGAGGCACTCAGGGGCGGCGAGAGGCAGAGGGAGGGCTGAGAGGAGGGAGAGGGGCAGAAGGGAGGTGGGACTGGTGGGGCTTCTCCCCAACCAATCTAGAGCCTCCATGTTGGGCTGTCCGCCCTTCTGGTCGTCGCAGTATCAAATAGCCCCATTGCAGTGCTACTCAGTTTACCCAGGGGAAGGAGATAATAGTCCCCCCAAGGAGGAGGCAGCAATTGCCTGGAGCACGTAGGATGCAGTGGCAGCCATTTTTGGCACCGCTACAGCCCACTTGCCGGTTAGCTCAGGATTGGGCTGCTGAGACTTACTTCTGAGTAGACACGCCTAGGCTCGCCTCAGCACTACAGTCCATGAAGTCTGTCATGGATATGCATTGAGCTGATGAATTCATTTTCAGTTTTATTAAAGAGAATAAAAGAGTTTAAAGTTTTATTAAAGAGACACAGGCCCTATGCACAGATTGAATACCTCAGCCTAAAGCAATTGATTTTTTGCATTTAAAAATATTGCTTCTTATTCTATGTTTTTATTCAGATATAGCTTTTTCCAAAAGTGATTGACACCGATGGACACAATCCTTGGGCATATATCTTATTTTATGTTTCAACTGACTTTTTTCTTTGTATCAAAAAAGAAAATCACATGTTCTTGCAGCAGATTGGTCAGTTGAATACACTGTCAAGGGCACAAACAATGATTTAAAAAAAAATCCAAAGGTAGGATTGTTTTTCTTATTTGTGTACTTGTTGAAAGCCATCATATCATGACATTTACTATGAACGTCATTCATTCTCCCCCCCCCCTCAATTATTGGAGTTTGGAAGGGATATTTTCTTGGGATATTACCAAACAAAATGAATGATTAACCATGTGAACCTATGCATGTCTATTAAGAAGGAAGTCCCATTATGTTCTGTGGGGCTTATTCCCAGGAAAAAAATGGTTGGCAACTTTCAGTCTTGAAAGACTATGGTATAAGCCTACAGCACCCGGTATTCCCAGGCGGTCTCCCATCCAAGTACTAACCAGGCCTGACCCTGCTTAGCTTCTAAGATCAGATGAGATCCAGTATGTGCAGGGTAACAGTTGCTTTCCCAGGAAAGTGTGCATAGGATTGTAGCCGGGCAGCCCAATCCTGAGCTCCCGTGGCATGCAGCTTCGGCAACACTGAAAATGGCTGCCGCAGGATCCTGTGCGACACGGGCTACCGTGGACAGCACCTGGGGAGAAGGGGACTTTTGTCCCCTTATCCTGGGAAAGTATCCTCACAATGGGGCTACTCAATTTAGGTAAAAGCGTTCGTGTAGGGCACCGAGCCCCACACAAATGGACAGTATCTGGGGGAGGGGAGCACCACTGAACCCGCCTCTCTCCCTTCCCACTCTCTCCCCCCAGCATGCCTCCTGCCCACCCTCTCCCCACCTCCTGCCTCCCCATCACACCTCCTCCCCACCCTCTTGCCACCCTCTGCCTGCCTCCCCACTCCCCGGAAAGCCTCCTCCCCACCTATCCCCACCCCCGCTTACCATGGTGCAGCTTGTGCGGTCCATGCGACCACTGAGCAGCAGAGGCCGGGCGCCTGCCCGGTGCTAGCCCGGCGCAGGCCGGTGCTGGGCTAGCATAGGTGTTCGCCCGGTGGATAGGCTCACAAACATGCCTTATGGTACATTTGCGACAATGCACACCAGCAATAAGCCAGCGTGTCGAGCCCAGGATTGGGCTCTTAGTGCAGTGGTGAGAAACCTACAGCTCTCATGAAGTATATCAGGGTTTTATGTGCGGCCCATGAAACATTCAGTTTATTTACTATTGTTATGTGCAGGGTGCCCTGATTTAGTTAGTTCCCATCCATGTAAAGTTTTTTCCTACCAGTGTTACTAAAGGGATGCAAACATAAAGTGAAGTGTGTACTGACTGCATACCACATCAACCATAAGAGTCCTATGCACCCTCAATCAGAGTGCTGCTGCAATTCAGTCAACATGTCTGATAAATATTTGGTATGCAAACCTGATTGATGTACCTCCACATACTAGCTACCCATGAACAGCTACTCCATGTTTTTCTTCGTGCCGCCACCAAGGGGAAAAAAGACATAGCAGCAACAAGTGCAGAGATAGCAGTGCCTATTGAGGGGTAAGAAGCCATTTTGCTTTGCAACGAATTGCTTCTTTATCAGATCAGGCACAGTATTGGCAACCTTCAGTCTCGAAAGACTATGGTATCGCGCTCTGAAAGGTGGTTCTGGCACAGCGTCTAGTGTGGCTGAAAAGGCCAATCCGGGAGTGACAATCCCTTCCACACCGGGAGCAAGTGCAGTCTGTCCCTGGTCTGTCTCCCTGGCTATGGGCCTTCCTTCTTTGCCTCTTAGCCTCAGTCTGTTGGCCAAGTGTCTCTTCAAACTGGGAAAGGCCATGCTGCACAGCCTGCCTCCAAGTGGGCCGCTCAGAGGCCAGGGTTTCCCACTTGTTGAGGTCCATCCCTAAGGCCTTCAGATCCCTCTTGCAGATGTCCTTGTATCGCAGCTGTGGTCTACCTGTAGGGCACTTTCCTTGCACGAGTTCTCCATAGAGGAGATCCTTTGGGATCCGGCCATCATCCATTCTCACGACATGACCAAGCCAACGCAGGCGTCTCTGTTTCAGCAGTGAATACATGCTAGGGATTCCAGCACGTTCCAGGACTGTGTTGTTTGGAACTTTGTCCTGCCAGGTGATGCCGAGGATGCGTCGGAGGCAGCGCATGTGGAAAGCGCTCAGTTTCCTCTCCTGTTGTGAGCGAAGAGTCCATGACTCGCTGCAGTACAGAAGTGTACTCAGGACGCAAGCTCTGTAGACCTGGATCTTGGTTTGTTCCGTCAGCTTCTTGTTGGACCAGACTCTCTTTGTGAGTCTGGAAAACGTGGTAGCTGCTTTACCGATGCGCTTGTTTAGCTCGGTATCGAGAGAATGAGTGTCGGAGATCGTTGAGCCAAGGTACACAAAGTCATGGACAACCTCCAGTTCATGCTCAGAAATTGTAATGCAGGGAGGTGAGTCCACATCCTGAACCATGACCTGTGTTTTCTTCAGGCTGATTGTCAGTCCAAAATCTTGGCAGGCCTTGCTAAGATCAGGCACAGCTCTCAACAATAAGTGTTGAGATCAGGCACAGCTCTCAACAATAAGTGTGTGCCTTAAGGAGACCATGGTTGTAATCCTAACCTCAATTTCCTGGGAGTAAATTCCATTGAACACAATAGGACTTACTTCTGAGTAGACCTGGTTTGGATTGTGCCCCATGCCTCCTTTGCTGTAGGCCAGGGGGTCTCCAAACTACAGACTGGGGGCCACATCCAGACTGCCACAAGATTTTATCCAGCCCACAGCAACTTTCCTTTGGTCAGAGCATTTGCTAATGTTTGACATTTATATTCTCAGTTTAAGCACAGCATTGTTTCTTTGCAATTGTCACAATTCTCTTTTGTCTTGGATCTTATCATGCCAAGTAAAAAAAAGATCCAAGTAAAACTTATCAATTCGTTTAAATTTCATTTATAAAACTGATGTTTTTTGGACTGCAAAAATGTGTGAAATATATAATGTGGTCCTTGTACTGAAAAGTTTGGAGACCCCTGCTCTAGGCCCTGGTGGATGTGGGATATCATGGTTTTTTAATGTAAATGTTGATGGTAATGCAATTTGGCCACTTTATATAATGGACTGCTTTGTGCCTAATGATGAAAAAGGAGAATCAACTGCCAAATCAAGAAGTACAGAAGAAGAAGTAGCAGCCCAAAAGTGGGAAATTGATGATGAGAGCAGAATTGTAAAGGAGTTGGGAGCTGGATTATCTTGTTATTGAACCAAGAGGGAGGCCATTTTGCTTAATTTGCTATGAGGTGATATCACTTAAATATATACAACATTAAGAGACATTATAAAACACGTCATTGCAATTGTGTAAGAAAAATTTCCAGTAGGTTCTGCCATTAAACATACATACCCAGTGACTTTCAAATCTGAAGGCAGCTGTGGAAATGCAGAAGTAGGTACTGAGATGGACATTAAGCCAGAATGAGGCAGTGACTTCAGCTAGCTTTTGTATTGCACGGTTACTTGCAAAAAAAAAAAAAAAAAAAGGAAAGCCATCTCTGATGAACAAGTGAAACAATGCATCATCAGACTCACAGATGTTTTATGTGATGGTTTTAAAACCCTAGTGGAAATTATTAAATGTGTTAAATGCCTGCAACTCTGTGAAAGAACTATGAGTCACAGGGTACTAGATGAAGCTGCCCATCTAGCAGAGCAGCTTTCAGGAACTGTATGTTCAAGTGTGGCCATCAACATAGTGCTGGATGAGTGCAAAGATACCAATAACTAGAGGTGGGAGAAAACGGTGACAATGAAATTAAAGCATGTAACATCACTTTCTGCACGTCTTATTTTTGTAGGAAAGAAAGAAAGAAACTGTTTTATTATTTAATGGGGGTGCATAGATAATGATTGTGGCTTCATCTGCTGACACTATACCACCTATATCACCTACCTAGTACACTTTCAAAGTGATTATAATTTTATTCAAAATTTACATTATCATTATAAAACACATAAAACCACTTTCTGCACTTCTACCTTTGGAAAACACTGGAGTCTGTGAAAAATAAACATGATCAATAATATTGCCTAGCCCAGACTATGCACTGCATACATGTCATTGTGCTGACAGTGATTTGAATGAGACAAAATAATTTTTAAATCTTGGGAATACACAGGTGAGTAGGATTATGTTTAGGATTTTAGACCGTGGGTCTCTAAACCCTGGCCTGGGTCCCACATCCAGCCTGCAAGAGGATTTTATCTGGCCCACAAATGCAAGAGTAACTTCTGCCTGATTCTCAACTCCCCAGAGTTAAAACCACCCTTTGGAAATCTGTTCCAGATACATTCAATATCTGATGAGACTGCTGGCCAGTGAATCCCATCTATTCAAGACAAACTGTTTTCTCTTTGCAAATTAATTTATTTCTCAGATTTCTCCCAACTTTCCTATTACTCAGTTGTTCCCCAACTCTTTATCCCTCCAACACATTAATTCTATCCCTAGTCCCTCCAAATAATTTCCCCTTCAAAAAGTGTTTTTCCACTTTTTTCCCCCCACACATACAGGTGTGTGCCACTTATCAACGGGGATGCATTCTCCAATCCCTGTTATGTGATTAGGTCATTAAGTGAACAGTCAGTCCAATCTATTGCCTTTGTTGTGTAAACAGACACTCCCTGCCAGACACTAGCTGGCTTCACAGGCTACTGGAGATAGATTGCCTCTTCTCTGCATTAAGAGCCTCTCTGTTGTGCAAACAGATACTCTGCTGCAGGCTATGGGAGACCTGACTGCCTCATTAAGAGCATCTTTATTGTGCTTTTACCACTGTCATATATGCAGTCTATTATTAAGCAAACGGTCGTTAAGCGGTGCATGCCTGTATTGATTTTTTACCATATTCCTCCTTTCAAAAACTCATACTCCCAAAATTATTTTTCTTTTTCAAAATCCATTCCCCTTCTTCCTGTGCAAATCAATTTTGCCTTCTCCTCACGCAATCATTTTTCAATATCCATTTCCTCCCTCTTCCATCTCTAATGTATTTATTATTAATTTTTTATTTAAATTTATTTTCTGGTCCTCTGTATCAGATATACGATGTGGCCCTTGTGCTGAAAAGTTTGGAGACCCCTGTTTTAGACAATTGTCTAAACGATTGTCTAGACGATTGTGGGTAGTTTGGGGACAGGAGGGGGAGTGCTGCCAGCAGCGGTGCACAGCAAGATCCTATCCCTCTTTTCCTGGCCTGACATGTCCCCTGACTCTCCTTGAACTTAAGCCAGCTAAATAGCTTTTGTAGGTCTGAGAAGTCCCATTGGAGGTCAGGTGGGCTACAGGAAGGTGATTAATAATGCACAGCATGTATATATCCATCCATGCTGTGGATCATTTTACTGCACTTCTTAGGCCCTTATGAACAGATGCAAACATTTCTTGTGCTGTTTTGCTTGCTAGAGTGAGAGGATAACTCTAAATGGCAACACACCACAAATCCAACATGTGTTTCCATAACATATTGGCTTGGATGACATACAGTAATTGGTCATTTATTACACTGGTGAAGTCTTACTGATGCCAGGAATAAATGTACAATTCCAGAAAAAAAAAGGAAAGAAAATGTTTTTTGAAATTAAATAATAGATAAAGGACACAAAATGGAACGATCACAAGCCAGCAGTAATCCCCCCACGGGAAAAATAGAGACATATAAGTTCAATTTGTGTTGAAAGATCCATTAGCTAGGAAGTTAGTAAGCCAGATTCTGCCCTATGACTCTGAAGGGAATAAGTTAATGCTAGGAAGTTTGGTACCGTAAAGAAGACATTGCAGAAGGAAGACAATTTTCAACATTTAATTATTTCACATTAAGAATACACTCTCCAGGAAAACATATACTACTAGAGCATAAGACAGTGATTTTCAACCTTTTTCATCTCAGGGCACACTGACAAGGCACTAAAATGGTCAAGGCACACCACCAGGTTTTTGACAATTGACAAGGCACACCATGCTGCCAGTGGGGGCTCACATCACCCATTGGCCCTATTAATAAATGACCTTCCCCCAAATTCCTGTGGCACACCTGTGGACCACTCGCGGCACACCAGTGTGCCACGTCACAGTGGTTGAAAATGGCTGGCATGATAGAATGTTGTAATTTATATGCTGAAGTCTAATACACTGACAGCCCAATCCTACCCCCCGCCGTGCTATAGCATGCAGCTGCGCCAATGGAACAGTGATGCCTGCTATGGTGGACAATCAGAAGGCCAACCAGAGATAAGTTTAAAAAAAAAAAAACTGGAGGGAGGGAGAGCAAATTGGGCCCGGGAGGAGCAGGGACGGCGGCAGAGTCTGCTGCCAGATCCTATCCCCCTTCCTGAACCAAGCTCCCCAACATGGGTCTTCTCGGTTTTGTGCCAGCTCAAGGGCTAGTATAGATCTGAGTTGACCCATTGGGGCCAGCAACACTCAACCACTTGATGAGACCTGTGGCACCTTCCCAGGCCCCACAGGATACAGAGGTGGCCACTTTGGCACTGCTGTTTATCACAGCGCCGGGGAGGGATAGAATTTGGCCCTTAGAGTACAATTCTATGTATGACTACTCAGAAGTAAGCCCCACTATGTTCGATAGGGCTTAACCCCAGGTAAGTGTTAATAGCATTTCAGCCTTAGCACAATGCTACACCAAATATCTTTTGGTTTTCTCACCCATTTTTATAAGAACATATGAACAGCCCCACTGGATCAGGCCATAGGCCCATCTAGTCCAGCTTCCTGTATCTCACAGCGGCCCACCAAATGCCCCAGGGAGCACACCAGATATAGAGGATACACTGCAGCCATGTTTTCTAGATTTAGATTTAGAGACCTTTATTGGCATTAACTCATGTTCCAACAAAGGGCATCCCAATCCTGAGCTGCCCAGAGCACCCAGGCTCGGCGGCACCGAAAAGGGCTGCTGCCGAATCCTGCGCCTCCCGCACTACCACGGGAGGCTCCTTGGGAGAAGGGGATGTTCATCCCTTTCCCCTGAGTAAGGTAAGCAGCACCGCAATGGGGCTACTCACTTTACCGTAAAGATGCTTGTGTAGGGCGCGCAGGCCTCCACGAGCACCCTGGATCCTGCGGAGCTCAGCTCCACGGATCCTCCCCTCGCCCGTCCCCTGGCATGCCTCCCACCCCCCTTTGACATGCTTCCTCCCCACCCCCACCGGCCTCCCCCTTCCCCGGAACGCCTCCTCCAAGCCCCATCCCCGCCCCCCCCCCCGCTGTTCCGCAGCTCAGTGGTCTGGGAGACAGCCGAGCCACGGAAGCTGGGTGACTGCCCCATGCTAGCCCAGCACCGGCTGGCGCTGGGCTAGCACCAGTGGAAGCCCGGCGGTGGCGGCACGGAGTCATGCCGCTGACCACAGGATTGGGCTCTGAGTCAATAAAGTTAAAAAAAGATGTAAAGTAAAAAGAAATAATGAATTAAAAAATAAAGTAAAGATAAGATAAAATAAGATAAAACTCACAAGAATTTTAGGGTTAAAAAGCAAACAAACCATACAAATAAACCTTACACCAATCTCTTTCTATACTTTTCTACGACTGACAAAAGGAAATTAGCAGTGCCCTGCAACACATCTACTGGGCCGTCATTTAATAAATATACAGGTTTCATCTGCTCTGGGAGCCCATTCTTCTTAGCTAGATCATGTTTTCTAGCTTTCTCCACATGGCGCATTTTTGTAACTTGTTATTGGCAAAGAAGACTTACTGGCGAGTATTGAAACACAAAAATGTTGTGATGTTCTTTTCTATAGCCTTAGCCCTTCTCCTCCATCTTTTCCCATTCTTTTGTTCTCCTCCTTTCCATGAATATTCTGGGAAAGGACAAACTTCTAAATATAAATATACAATGGCCTACGTTTATTAGGCTGCAACTGGCCTATTGTAGCTTAATGCATCTATACGATATGAGGCATATAAACTTAAGCTATTATTCAACTGGGCCTTCATACAGGACTTCTTCATAGTATTGCCAGACATGCATTAAAATTCTTCATGCGAGCTATAACATCCTGTGTACTCTCATGTGGCCCAATGTTCAGATGATATATCTGACCAGTCACACCAATCACACAAAAAGGAATATGAGCGTGCACATCCTGATCCCCGTCACAGCGTATTGGTCCACTTGACATAATCCCCTGGGAAGTACAGTTTGGATGAACTGCCCACCTCCCACAGTTATGTGGCTGAGGTGGGGACCTAGATATGTATGTACATGTCCATCATAGCATGGTGGGCAGGATTGTCTGAACTGGACTATTCAGAAATACAGGGGAGTTCAGAATTTCTCAGGACTAAAAAAGACAATATGCAGATTTGCTTGGTTGGGGGCCCTGCATGATTGTTATTTATTCGTTGTTACTTTCAACATGAACGGTATCCAAAAAGTCATTGTAATGATGTTATTGAAATCTGGCAAAGATCCTGAAGAATGCTAAGACCTATTAAAAACGTTGGGGTTTATAATCTGTTAGCACTGACCTTGACTTGTGTTAAGGATTATTTAATTACTGTTTATGAAGGGCCTGGGGGTTGCCTCATGAATGGCTATACTTACTCTTTTAAATTCTCTGCAAGGGTGGTCTTTCCAATGACAAGATCCTTCTGGTCACTGAGAAACTGAAGGCCATGCTCTGCCTCTCATGAAAACTAAAGGGTGTGTTGTGTATTCACATATACTTCATAAGACACAGTTCCATGCTTAAGCGTGTATGCTAACTGCATTTAGAATGAAATTCTACTACTCTCAAATCCTTCCACCTTCTTCAATTAGCCTCCCTCTGCAGCAGCTTGCTTCTCCATCTCTAATACTTAATTATAATTATAACTGTAATTATAGTATGAGTAAAAGGAAGGCATTCACGACTTTCCAGTCCTATCAAATAACCCCCCACCCATCAATGCATCAGTGCATTGGAGTACACACTGCATCCTGTGGGGGGGGGGCAGTCACAGAGGTTTCCCTTGCCTGGGGAGGATAAGGTTAAGCCTCCACTGCCTGCATAGATCCACTCAGACCTGTGCAGATGATTTAGCTGGCTTATGTCTGAGACTCAGGGAGGTGGATCTAGGTCAGGAAGGGGGACAAGATATTGCCAGCATCACTGTTACTGATATTGTCTCCTTCCCAGCATAGATCTGCCCTCCTCTGTACCCTGATCTGCTCACCCATTTTGACCAAAAAGGGGGATAGGATATCAGCAGTGCCTTCGCTGCTGATACTGCCCCTTCCTATCCTCAATACACTCCCCTCCTCGCCCCAGTCTCTGCCCCATTCCTCCCTGCCCCAGCCCCTGTACTGACTTACTGATGCTGGGGCTGTTTCTAGCTCCGCTGGTAAATGGCTGTGGGCACTTGCTGCTTGCGCCCGTGGCCTGACAGCACTCTACGGTGTGTTGCCTTTCCTACACTGCACCATCAGAACATGTTCAGGCAGCTCAGAGACCCAATAGGATTGGGCTGTTAGTCTTTCAAAGGCTGATGTCAAAACCAAAGCTTCCTTCTGGAAAGACCTTGCATCAAAATAATATGGCAGACTGCGTTACTTGGTTTTCAAAGGGATCTTTGTTTCTATAGCCTCTTTCTCACGATGCCTCAATACAGTTTGGAGACAGCAGAGAAACAGAACTGGGATTTACAGCCTAGCTTAGATTAGACAATCTGATAGAAATTTGGCACCCTTCATTGTGAGTCTTTTACTATGTGGTGACCAGGAATACAGGAAATTAGTTTGTAAAGAGAAACAACTGTTCAGATGTTCATTGAAGCAACCAATTTAAGGGAAGAAACTGGCTGCCTGTTTTAGTGGCTGGAGCTTCAGAAGTGTCTACTTTGTCGGGAAGAACTGACCAAAAATTTTGTTGGAGTCATGATTTAGTATCACTGCCTTTAAAATGAAAAAGTCTTTAACCTGAGAACACTTCCAATATGATGACTGTCAACTCACAATGTGCATTCTTCTCATTTATAATAAAACAGACTTGTCTTTTCTGCTTGAAAGCAAACTCTTAGGGCCATTTTGCAAAGGATATTTTCCTATGCAGCAATACCTTCAGTGTAGGAAAGTACCTTCTACACCTTCATAGGTAGAAACGATGTGTCCGTTTGGCCATTACAGGTTGAGACTAATTATTCATGTGGGTTCCATTCCAAGCACTTACATGGATGGCAAAAAACGAACTATAGCAAATCAATTTAAAAAACAAAGTTTCCTTGCTCTGGTGATGGAAAAACAGCCTTGCTGACCTTTTGACTCTAAGATAAGAGTCATTAAGAAGACAATCCATCAGTCAGTCTTTCTCCAACTGCTTCACTCAGCCCCTCCCTTCACCAATGCAGACATGCTGGGAGGGAAGGGAGGGGCCGCTGGAGAGAAGAATTGATGGATTGTCAGCCAGCTGCCCTCTCTCTCGCTCATTAAGGAGGCTGTTGTTAAAGGACTGTTCAGTTTTTAAAACTGATTTTAAAGAGATGCATTTTTCCCCTTCTCCAGGGATCAGCACATTCCTTCTCAATTGCAGGGGCCATTCGTGTTGAGTCAAATCCGTGTATAAAAAATCTGAGTATAAATAGGCTGGACCCGTATTTCACTTGTTTGAAAGCCACATTGTGCAGCAAGTTGGAAACATGTGCAAATCATGCCAAAACAGATGTGATTTTTACATATCAGTATGCAGACAGGTACATTCATGTTTGCTTATATAGTACATTGCAAAGAACATATCTCCGTTAAAGAAAAATATGTTCTCAGGTTAATTTCTGTGCCTCCCTGCCACCAAAAACATTGCTGTCACTTGATAAACTTCTCCATCATTGACTTCTATTGATTTTGATAATGGATGAAGAAACCATTTTCACTTGGATTCTATATGCAAAACAACCATTTTTAGTTTCGATACCAACAACAAATGAAGGGCCATGGATTTTCACTGAAGTTCTCCTCTTAACGCATTTCTGGCCAGCCCACAGGTGTACACATTTGATCCCTGTTGTGTATATGCAACATTGGGCAGAAATGGCTTAAGTAAAGGCATATAATACCATTATGCATTGCAGTCAGCCAGGGCTGGCTTTAAGCCAATTGGACCAATATTTCACAATCGGACCCTGTGCCTAAGATGCCCCCATGTTAGGGTAATCTACTCTAGTTCATCAAATACACACAATAAATTGCAACAGATACCCAACATCACATTGTGGGTTCTATAGAGATCAGCAACAATTTTAATTTTCTTCTGAATTCTTAAAAAGAGAGTAGTGTTTGTTTACACTGCTTATATTTTGAAATCTGTCTACTGTACATGAATTACATATGTTAATTATAGAACAGTGTGAAAATTTATTTCTCTGAAAAAGTAAAAAAAAAGTCAAATACAGGTCATCCCTCGTTATCCGCTGGTGTTCTGTTCCAGAACCCCTAGTGGATTAAAAAAAAAAATTGTGGATAAAAAACAGTGGATATAACAGTTTACTGTATGAATATATACACGAAGTTCTAACTGGAAAAAAGTAAAACATGGGACTACTGGTGGGGGGTGGAATCATGGAGAGGGGACATGGTGGGGTTAATATTGGGGTAGTAGTGGAAAGTTTCTTATGAGAAGTTCAATAAAAGAAAATATTCACTGCCTGTATTTGTTTTTTGGCCATTATTATTATTATTTATTTCATATGACTATTACTAAAAAATAATTTTGTCATAAAAAGGGCGGATATCAAAAATTTATGGGCCCTGGGTGTCAGATGACTTAGCTATGCCACTGCATGTCAGGCCTTCCAGTGTGAATTCCAACACGGAATTCAGGAGCTCCATCAGTCCGACCACCTCCCAACCCCTCCTCCAGTTCCTCCCCCACCCTGTTCTGCCCACTTCCTGCTTTCCCCCACCCAGATACTGCTTACCACTGGCCAGTGCTGCTGGAGTGCTGGCCCGCCTTCCAGGCAGTGCTCAGGCTCAGTGCTGACTGGCGCTGGCGGTGCCTCCTCTCCAGGTGCCACAGATGTACCTTACAGAATGTTTGCACTGCAACTGCTTAGGACTGGGCCCTAATACCGCATATAGCTGCCATCCAGAAAGGTTAAATAACTGCACAAGACCCAAGTATATGCCTAAGTGTTGCTTTGGATTCACCACATTTCCAACAATTAGTTCCTTTAGTAAGTTGCTTGTTAAAAGGATGTGTTGGAGTCCAGTAAACTCTAAAAAGAATTTTTTGCTTGTTCAGTCATAATTTATGATTCATATATATCTTAATTTGTTATTAAGATATTAACCTATTTTCTATTGAGCATGCAAAATAAACATTCCAACTCTTTATTCCACTAATCCTGAGGAAAAACAAGATCATACTTACTCAATGACAGCAAATACTTATATTGTAATTTTCCTTTTTGTGTTAGCTTCAATGAGCTTTTTTAGTACTAATGGAGTCTAAGAAGCCAATGTTGCAGCTGGTCCAAATTTGGTCACTAATGCATACTGTCATTGTAAATACTGCCAATTAGCTTAGATTGGTAAGTTAAATTTATCATAAAAGAACTCCTGATCTTGGTTAATCTCCTGTCCAAGGTGAAAATTCCACTACTGGCCCAGGTGTTCCATAAAAAAGACTTCCTGCTGATTTCCAACTTGGGATTAGCTCAAAATATTAACCTATTACGAGTACAGGGATCAAATTTGTCAAATTTTCTAGCAATAGTTGACCAAAGGTATCTAATAGAAGAAATCGCAGGTGGGGCACCTGCTGTTTTAACCCAAGTAGACTCTAAAGCCATCCACTTAGGAAGAGGTGTCAGATACGAGGCTTTCAAAATGGCACTGGAAGTGTGCTCCCAATAGTTGGTAGAGGGTAAAAGATAAGCCTGATGGTATAAGTCAGGATGAGATCAGGAAATTGAAATCCTGCTTCAGATTATGAAAGTTGCATCCTCCTTAATGAATTTTTTTTGTGGGGACGAACCCCATAAGAATTTCCTAAACAGTACATAAAATTTATGAATATATCTATAGGGTTATATAAGAGAATATATTCTGACTCAGAATATAAATCCACATCATGTGTTCAGTAGAATTGGAATGACTTAACCACTGTGTACATTTCACCAAGTTGGAAAAGCTTCCTAAATGATTAATCAACTCTCCAGTCATACTCATTTGTCAGAATTTTGGCTATATATTCCTGTTCTCTTGTGAGGGCTAAGCATATGGGTTGAGGAGAAAAACAAACAAGCATGCGCGCGTGCACACACACACACACACACACACACACACACACACACACACACACACAGAGAGAGAGAGAGAGAGAGAGAGAGAGAGAGAGAAAATGGATAATCTTAGGTTCCAATTGTTCTGTTTATATGTTTGAGTGGTTTGGCTTTAAAAGTGAAATTTAGAACTAGTTTCTTTCATGCTATCCTTCCTCAGAAGGATGAACCATATCTTCCTATGGAGGGGTAAGTAAAAAAATATTTTTATTTAACTTTCCCAGGCTGTCTGATAGCCCACCCCACCCCCATGTAGCTGCATCATACAGGATGGTGGGAGATAGAACTGGGGCACTAGTTACGCTATGAGTTACCACTATGAAAAAAGCAAATTTATATCCTAACCCTACGGAGCAAAAGGTTAGTGGCAGCAATATGGGAGGTATTTTCAGACTTCTCTTTCCAGGGGATTTTCTGTACAATATGAAAAGGATGTAGTAATGGGGGTACAAACCAAAGCCAAAGCAGGATGTTGCACTTAATGTGTCTTGCAAGGATAGCTAGCCAATGGTGCTTGAATGAGCAGCTGTCTTGTTGTGACTTGAGCTTAGACAAGTGACTTGAATGAGGGACAGAAATGGTTTCCAGTGATGCAATTAGACAGGTGATTGGAATCCCCCTATGCGATTTGCTTCACAGTATGAGTTTCCGGCTATGCTGGCAGTGAGTTCTTTCATTTCCTGCTTATTTTGGCAACCGAGTTCTACATTATCTGAATATCTGGAGCAAAACCAACCCCCCCAAATAGAATACCATCAATTAAATGTCCTGCTGGATCTAACAAAAGGCCCGTCTAAACCAGCGTCCTGTTTCTCACAGTGTTCCACTAGCTGCCGCTGGAAGCCCAGGAGAGAAAGTGCATGCTTCCTTCCTGCCATTGCTTGACTGCAACTTGTACCCAGAATCATGCTGCTGTTGAACCTGGAGGTACCACATACCTATCATGATTACTAGTCACTGATAGGCCTGCCTCCATGAATATGTCCAGTCTTTTTTAAAAGGCATCCTAAGTGACCATCACCACATCAAGTGGCAACAAACCTCACAAACCAATAATGCACTGTGTGGGGAAGTGCCTTCTTTTGTTCATCCAAAATCTGCTGCCAAGCAGTTTTATTGGATGACTTTGTTCTAGAATTGTGAAAGAGGGAGAAAGACTCCTATCTCTTTCCACACCATGCATCATTTTATAAGTCTTAACTAGGTTTCCCTTTAATTGTCTTTTTTCTATTTTGACAGCCCAGTCTTATCAAACTACCAGCACCCAGCCGATGCAGCCATGCCATTGAAGCACACACTGCATCCTGTGGCAGGCAGTTCCAGAGGCCTCCTCCAGTTGCTGGAACATTTGTTTCATTGCCTGGGGGTATGCCTCTACTACCTAAATGGGTCTACTCTGAGCTGAGCCAGTGCTGTTCCCTGCACAAGTTCAAGTGGACCCAGGAAGGCGGATTGAGGCTGGGAAGGGGGTTAAGAGATCAGTGGCATGGCTGCTGCCAATACAGCCCCTTCCCAGCCTCAATCTGACCTTCTCCCCCTCCGCATGCTGTTCTGCTCACTGTTCTCCAGCAGGTGCTGGGCAGCAGCCCGAAGTCTACTTGAGGGAAACCCCAAGCCCTGCAATGGGGATTTTCAAGTCTGAGTCAGCTATTTTGCCAGCCCAACATGCAGTTCAGGATATGGTGGAGCAGAGCTCTGCCTATCCTGCCCCCTCCCACTCCAGTTTGTCCCCCCATCCTGCCCTCATTCTGCCCTCCCTCCTCCCCCCAGAAGCCAAACCACCACCCAGCGGTTGCACTTACCCCAGTGGTGGCATGCTCTTTACTCACCAGGTGCCATAATCATGCTTTCAGCACATATATGGCACCAGTGCTGGTGCGAGGGCTCAGAACTGGTGCTGGCTGAGTTCAGGATTGGACCTTAACTCTCTAGGGACTATGGATGACTAACCAAAAGGAATATGTGCCAAACTCTCTACAAATCAATATATACCATGAAGAACAGAAAGTACAGATCCTTAACCACATTGGACTAATAATCTACTGCAATATAGAACACCACTGCATAGCACATGTCATTTGGAGGATACACAACACAACACAGGGACTTGAAGCTTATGCTAAGCTTCCAATGATAGGAAAAGAGGAGCCTGAGGTTTCTGGAATGAACAGTCAGGCATTGGCTTACAAATTGCAAATTTGTTGTTTACTTAGTATTATATCACCAATCATATTCTTGGTCTTGGTAGTCAACAAGTCATTCAATGTAGTGCAGCATATGGTCCCTTCAAAATAATGGAAAAATCTTAATTCTTAAAATATGAACTGATTGTGTAAGTTGCCACCTTTAAGTGATAATTGTTTTGGTTCCTCTGCTAGTACTTTGTCTACTGATGTGTTTGCTGTTGTTGTTGCTTTTGACTCTGCTAGCTGTTACACATTTTCTAATGTGGGTAGGCTACACAGCTGGGAGGGGTTCCTGACCTATGTTCATTAGGGACACTTCAAAAGATTCTCTGTATACCTGAAAGCTTCCCATGAAGCCCTGGAGGATCTAAACTAGCAGATCTCATGTACACAAAGTTAGTAGAAGGTAGGGCTTTATGTAATTTGATTTCTCTGCACTTGATAACTGTTCGTGTGATGACTGGCAACCGAATACATGAACCAGCTCCACTGAACAAGCACTGCATTTCAGTCCAAGTTTAACAAAATGGAAGTCCTACCTGTAGTGTTAGGGTTCTAAAGGTCATTCAGTTGAACTGCCTGTGGCAAAGAGGTACTAGCTGCTCCAACTGGCCAGTCCACAAAATCCACATCATGGTGTGTACAACCAGCACACTCCAGGTGCATTAAAGAGTGCTGTGAATGGGGGAGGGGGACAGTTCTTGATAAATGAGCCAGATTTGTTATTGCTCCAGTTAAAGCCAAGGATAGTAACCTGTGACTTCATTAGCAACAGCTACCATTCATTTGTAGCCATTAGACAGATTCTGTTTCTACAACTTTGAAAACCTTTTAATGTCATAAATTTAGATAATTAAATGCACCTGAGATTTAGTCACAGCATAAATTCCCTTTAAATATTTTCACATCTGCTGTTAAACAGAGCAGATTAGTTATGAAGCCACCATACCCACAATGAATTGTTCCCATACTGCTGGTAAAATGGTTTGTTCTTAATCCCTAAGCATTTAACCACCAGCATGGGAAATATTTGTTCCTTCCTATGTTTCTGCCAGTGGAATGTTCTGACTTATGAAAGTCTCCCAGTATTTATTTATTCTAGTTCCATGTTTAACTGGGTTTGTATGAATAGTTCTTAACCCCTGTGTAAAGGCTAAGATTAACCAAGAGTTAATTCCAGTCTTCAGGTCAGTCAAGTCAGTTCTAAAGTTGTATAAGGGAGAAAAGAAAATTAAAAGGAGAATGGCTATACTAATTAGAGATGCTTTTCTCAAATCTGAATTGGATAGGTTGAGCTATTCAGTCTCCACATTGGGAAATATCTTAAACTCTGAATCAACCTGAACCTGACTGTGTTTCAATGAGATTAGTCCTTCCTTCCCCATTTACCCATCCTGTAAATCACCTACCTTGACATCTAGTAGCCATTGAGAAGACTACATTTCCCAGGTGTGTTTGCACCTGGAATGTTATGTAGCAGCACACTATGTGATAGAGGGATAGGGGAACAAGACATCCATCCTTTGCTTGCCACCACCAGCAGAGCAGAATAGCAGCCAGGTTCGCCATCAGGTGACTAGGTGGGGAAAAAGTTTGAAGTACTGAGGGAAGGAAGGGTTAAATCAAAGCCAGAAAAGAATGGGGGTGTAAGGTCATAATAGTTGCCTCATTTTTGAGGTAAGCATTAGGAGTCTTCAAGGTCTATATTTCCAAAGGTGGAAATACAAGTGTCAGCAGCATCTTTAATACGAATGGCTAAAAAAATATCAGAAAATGCAGTTTACAATAGAACAGTGGTTCTCACACATTTAGCACCAGGACCCACTTTTTAGAATGAGACTATGTCAGGACCCACCAGAAGTGGTGTCATGACCAGAAGTGACATCATCAAGCAGGAATATTTTTAACAATCCTAGGCTACAATTCTACCTTCACTTACCCAGAAGTAAGCCCTATTAACTATCACTGTTAAAAGAATATACATAGTAGCAGGTCTGTAACATTTCCCCAAATGCAGTCACATACCAGGGTAATATCAAGTTTAATATATTAAAAATAAAATATTGAAATGAATGAGGACCCACCTGAAATCAAAATGAAATTGGGGACCCACCTAGTGAAACCCACAGAAACACTGCAATAGAAGCATGACTGTGAATGTTCTGTATATGGATTTTGTGGCCATCTTGACTGTAGCCTAATTAATATTTCACTGCCTGCAAAAAGCTGATGAGCAATTGGGTCAGGTGGAACTGCTTTGAGAGGGTACTCCATAGTCACAATGGCATGACTGAAAATGCAGTATCCCTTGCAGCCACCACCTCACTTATGAAACAGGATAAAATGAAGCAGAGCATCATATCTTGTGTTCTGCCAGATTCCAACTCCAAGCCTCACTTAGGGAACTTATGCCCACTCTAAGCAAATTAACTCCCCTTCTTTCCCCAACAAATGACCCTGATTCTGCCCTGCAGTCCTGCTGGACCCCATCTCCAGGGTAGCTCACCTGTTCAACCTGTAGTGGTCCTCTCTCCTGCCAGCAGCCTCCCACCACTACAGCAGATCCTTGGTCCTCAGCAGGTCTTGGGCACAGCAGCCACACACCAAACTCCAGTGTCTCCAGCAGTCTGTTAGTCAGACCATTAGTCACAAAGTCAGTCAGAGTATCCAGGGCAAAGTCCAAGGTCAGATTCCAAAGTCACTAAGCCAAGTCAGTCTCCTCTCTAACCTGCACTCCTTCAACAACCCACACCTCCTTCCTGCCTCAGGTGCTCCTTATATCCCTTAGGGCCCTATTGCCTTCAAGTGGCTGCAGCTGTGCAGCACACTCTGCTGGATGCCCAGGCCTTACCCTTTAAGGGGCCACTGCTGACACCACATCTACCTCCTCACCAGATCTTCTGCTATTCCACTACATCTTGACAGGTGGGCATATCTGGGACGAGATTGCTCAGACATCATTGCCTCAGATTGTTAGGGTTTTAAAGGAAAGCATCAGTACTTTGACTAGTATTGAACTGCTTATTACAGCTTCATGGATGGTACGCTAATACAATATCATCAACCATGCCCAGGGATTCTTGTAATCACTGCTTGTTCAGCCATACTGCATTGTATCACCATGTGTACTGTACTGTCACTGAGATTATCAGAGTGAAACCTGCACATGATGCTTGCTGGCCTATGACTGATGCCTTTTCACTTCTATTTGGAACTGGTGCCAGGGCTTCACAGTCACTTCTCTTGTAAGGTTGGTGTTGGATCAGTAATAATGGATAAACCAATTTGTGTGAATTGGCCTGTGTTCAGGGAAGTGTTTGAAAAAGCAAACAACTGAAAAGTCACAGTAGACAGATGGATCAGCAGATGAGCATCAAGGCTGCTAAAGTGCATGAGAAATAAAATGAAGAAAACACACTACAAATAAAAGCCATTTGGAACTCTTCCGCAAAGCAAAATAGAGTCTTGTTCAAAAATAGCATCTGTATGTTCTTCCCAAACCATCCATGTAATTCAATCTGAGGAACTATTATGCCCACTTTGCTTCCTCTATCCAGGAGTCACCGCTCAGCATCTGTGGCAATGACGTCCATTTCACCAGCACCTTTCTCAGGGGCAGTATACAACAAGCTGCATGTGGTCCATAGACTGCAGGCTCACTGGGTTTTCTCAACCATTTGTTAAATGACTGTACTCATCACATTTTATTTTTTTATATTAGATCATCTGCACCTCCCCTCTGATTTCTTCATAACTTATGAATACACACATTTTCTCTTGCTTTTCTAATGAGCAATAGAAATTTCAAGAGTGATACTTGAACAATACTCATCACAAGAGTTTCTACAGCGATGTTTTGAAAATAATGTTTGCTTAGTGTTTGGTCCCCATCCCCCCCCATTATACTCACATGTTAGCTATGTATTTCAATTGGAAAGGATCCAGGTATAAAATTAAAATGTGCCCAATAGTGTATATTGCTGAAGGAAAACCTTTTTCTTCTAAGAGCTGGGTACAAATAAGATTCTTAGTTTTTGCTTCATAGAATTAGTTTCCTGTGGTGTCAGAGGCTGACCAGGTTGAGCACCTGCTGAGAGCCATTAAAGGGTCCATCTGGCCAGGTAGTCGTAACACCCAGTCCCCCATCAAGGTGGGCTAGAGGGAGCCTTGGAAACCCAGGCCTCCCAGCAATCTAGCACCAGAACATCCTGTTTGGACAATTATTCCCCCCACCCCCCCATCTCTAGGTATAGTGAGATTGGGAGTTATCCTCAGACTTGCATATTTCCTTCCTTCTCATTGCATGTTGAAGGGACTATCTGAACCAACATTTGGGATAATACTTTCTACATGTGGCAAGAAAACTGGGAGGGAGAAGAATGGATGTGCGCTAATGAAAAGACCAAGTAGTAGTTGCACTAGTAAAAGTTATTACTTTGGGTTTTCAGTCCATGTAGTCACAGTCATTCTAGGTGATGACATTATAGGTGCGCTGTTCCAGTGTGATTTGAAGGGTGCCCACACTTTTCTATATTGTACCTTCCATGACTGTACTCACAGAGTTTAACCAAATAAAAGTGATGCAGTAGCAGCTCCAAGCTTTCAGGACCAATTACTACTAACCAGATACATGCAGGCAGGGCCAGAAGTGGCAGGTTTTAAATTGCTGGTTTTATATTGTGTTCAGCTTGTGTCACTTCCCCATATTACAGAAGCTGGCATGTGTCACAACAGCAGGTATCAAACAGAAATAAAGTAAAACCTGATTCTATCCCCCTCAGAAATGAACTGCATGCAGTAAAACTCCCACATGCCTGCCTGACTTTTGCTGAAACAGACCATCATCTCAGGCTAGCAAGATGTGGGAGGGCTAGTGCCTCTGTTTTCCACATGGATATTACTCATTGAGGAAAGCTGTATCAGCATTACATGTCAACAAAGTGGCAACCACACAATGTGGCAAATGCAAAAGGTTTATTTCATCATATGTAGACCAGGTGGAAAATTTTGGTATGTCATGGCATTCACATACACTTTGTGTCCTTACAGTGTGATATACACATGTACATTCATCACATGGCATGTCATTTTTTCTACAAACAGAAAATATGTTTGGTTGGAACATTGTTATAAGTGAGTATAGTTCACTCAAGACATTATGTTGCCTGACAACAAGCATGATATGCCTCCCTCACATGTGAACAATTCAAAATCACATATAGTTCAGAACCCAGGGTGGGGGAATGTGAATTTTGCTCCATATCAGATAGCCAACAGGTCATAACAAAAGCAATTCATAACCCATGGTGGTTGGTTTTGCACAAGCTGAAGTTTCCAAATGCTTTACAGCTTTAACTCAGAGCTGGCCCATCCATGAGCTAAGTTGAAGACTTTGCCTCAGACAGTGAGTTGGGGATGGTAGCTTGTTGATGGGGCAGTACCCCTTACCCCATGACTGTCTGCTGCCTCCCCCCAATCAACTACCTGCATGGAGTCTGATTCCATCCTATTTTCATAACTGGGATGAGGAGGGCTTAACTCTCTCTTCTGAATTCAGCATTGGCACCACCACTGCTTCCTCTAGTGGCCAGCTAAGGGAATGATGTGAGTCCAGCATTTCCTCCACGGACTCTAAAGGAGGTAGCAGCAGAGGTGGTAATGCTGGGCACAGAGGATGGTGGTAAGTGACATAGTTGGGGTGGGGCCTCTTCTGATTCCACTACTGTTGCTTCCACCATTTCTAGTGGTCAGTGACGGTAATGCTGAGAGTCTAGCTTTCTCTCTGCGGCTACTATAGGAAATGGCAGCAGCAGAAAAGGTAGCACTGGATTCTAAGGATGGAGGTAAGCTGTCTTCATGTTCCTTGTGCTCTCTCTCATTATAAGAGGATCTAGGCAGGCACTGATGGTGTGCAACCAGGGGTGGGGAGTGGGTGGCAGAATTTGGGAGTAGGATTCAGTTAGGGAGTAGGATTCAGTCAGCATGGATCACCTCTGATTTAACCTCCCATCCTGGGGAAGGGATATAAATCCTGGAAACAGTTCCAGCAACTCATAGTAACAAAATTTTAACAAGATATCTCCAAAGGTAAAAATAGGGACAGCAGGAACATACAATAACCAGGCCACACTCCTCAGACTTTAAGCCTGAAAAGTATTTTCAAAGGTTGCTCCTCATTTGCCTCAGATTTCTCCATGTTGTTCATCAAGTGATATCAACTGTAGAGTGTTTAAGAATACACTCACACACACACATACATGGATGAGTTGAGAAACGTAAGTCTTGAAAACCTCCACTTTTTGAAGCACAGAATTAAAGTTTAGAATTAGGAGCTATGGATCTTTCAACTAGTGGTTCCAATTACAGAAATTGACCAGAAGTTATGCTCTCTATATAAAGGTGAGTCCAAGATAGCTACTTTCTCTACAGTTACTTTGACATTTACACCCTATTCTTATACACCTTTCCCTCTTTATATGAACCTGATGCATTCCAGAATACAGCCCTTATAGTGAAACTCTGGAGGAGTACTATTATTACATTAATTTCAGTGGAACATTAAATTGTTCCAATGCTTTAGTTCACTTATCAAACTCTTTTCCACCTTTGCATACCCTCTGAACTAAGAGATTGTTGTGTCATGACTAAGAAGCTCTGCAACTCCTGAATCAACTCATCCCAGCTGATATGGATGGGTACCATTGACCCCACTGACCAATGGCCCCAATATCAGCAGTCTCCTATGTCTTGTGTACAGTCAATTGAAGAGAAACAGACCAATCTTATCCGGACCTGATGGAACCTGTGCACCTTCAGTGCAATGCCTAGGCCAATGGCATGACAGCCACTGTGACTGTGCACAGACTGGGACCACCAGTGCAAAGGGATGGCGCCCCAAGCATGCACCCTCCAGAGCCCCCGCTGGAGCAGGTAAGTCAGAGGAGGGGGTGTTCCAGGGTGTTCTGGGGGAATATTGGGGGGATCATTACCAGCCAGGGGTGTGTCCAGGTTGGTTTGGGAGTGGATATTAGTAACTCCTCTCTTCCCCTCCTCCATATTGCATGTTTACACATCCTCCTTCTTCCCAAAAAGTTTCCTTTTTCTTGTACTGCCTAGTAGCCACTACTGCCTAGAGCTTTTGGGGCTGTGTGTGTGTGTGTGTGTGTGTGTGTGTGTGTGTTGCATTCCATATCTTTTTGATTCCCCTTTCTTCTTTTTGTATATTTATTCCCTTAAAAAAATTGAATTGTGCTACACTCATATCTTTGTCATCTTCATTCTCATTTAATGTCAATCTGTTTAAGTCACTACACCAAAGTCCCTGCACATGTGTTCAGATTCCCTGTGTGTTCATGTTACTCATGTCTCAGAATGTGTCTGGTAAAATCAGAGGCAGATATTTGTCTCCATTGAGGAGCAAAGGGCATTCAGGAAGCTCTGCTCACCCAACAACAGAAAAAAAACTGTGCTGACCTCTGTTAGTAGTTACATCTCTATGCTCCTATAAAGGTCAAACTTTCATTCAGATAGCAAGTATTTTCAGACAGAGGTTAAAGTGCATTGATGATACATGTAGCATATAGCCTGTTGTGAAATTAGGTCATGTTCTAACTGCTCACAGCTTATGCAGATTTCAGTCACCTGCCATGTTACTGAAAATAATTTTAAAGAAGGGAAATAAAAAAACAGTGACAAACAAGTGAACATAGGTTTGCATGACTACTCTAAAGAGATATTTTATTGCCTGTTAAGATCTTCTGATGACATTGGTTCCTAAATAAATCATATAACAGATTCTGATCAATGCATGTGAAATGAAAATAAATTGGCTCATGTTCATACCACTGCTTACAAATATGTTACTTACAGTACAAGCCTATGCATGTCTACTTAGAAGTAAGTGTCATTATAGTCAATGGGACTTACTCCCAGATAAGTGTGTATAGAATTGGAGCCTTACAACCTAATCCTATCCCCAGAGGTGCCGCTGGGTGCCAAAACAACTACTGCTGTATTCAGTGGCCCCACCAGGGCAACCAGAGGTCTCCTTGGGTGAAGGGGACTTTCATCCCCTTTCCGCAAGAAAAGCTCCAGGCTCCACAATGGGGCTTCTCAAGCTAGCTATTTGGTTGGCACAGGCTTGAGAGCCTCCATGTCCTACTTTGCAGCCCAACACAGAGGATAGGATCCAGTGCTAGTGGGACTGGTGGACCCACCCCGCTTCCTGGGCCAGTCACTCCTCCCAGCCTGCCCCTCCCTCTGCCCCTGAATGTCTTCCCCCGACCCTGAAGGCCCTGACTGCCACCCAGAGCTCTTACCTTGCTCTGGATGGTCTCCATCCAGTGCTTAGCCCAGTGCTGACTGTCCCTTCTCTCTGGGTGTCACCGATTTGCCGTATAGCACATTTTAAACACCCAGTGCCAGCTCTGGAGCTCAGCGCCCATGCTGATGACCCATAGGTTTGGGCCCTTAGTATGCTTTTCAAACCCAGTGGATATGGGTAGTGCCATATATGGACTTTATTGAATACTTCCATACAGTCTATTCTCATGGCCTCATACATTGAACTGGGAGGGGCAAGTTAAATAGGATGAGATATGGCTACCAAGAATGAGCTAAACAACTGCAGATATTTATGCCTTGCTTTTCTCCCTTGGAGGTTTCAAGGCAGACAGAACAAAAATACAATAAATCAAACAGTAATTAAAGCAAAATCAAGATAATGACAAATCAAGCAAAGCCTTGGAAACTTCCACTGGTGTATCGTTGAGGAGTGAGACAACCACCCAGTACAGGGCAGAGAAATTCATATAATATAATAAAGCAACCTTAAACAAGACCTATCAATACAGTGGTAATTCCTAGAGCCTCTTCTACTTATGTCAGCTCCTGCGGCTTTTGTGCTTAGGCTTGCCATGGTCCAACGGTTAATGCATACACACGCGTCATAATATGCATGAAAATGGAGAGGAGGGTACACTCAGTCTGTCCGCTATCTGTAGTCTATTGCAAACCAAGTTCTGGGACATGGTTTCCCAATCCAAAGCAAATATTCTAGCCACGGGATTGTATAACTGTGAGAACAATCAATTTGAAAAAAAAAATGACTGCAGCGTACTGAGAATATAAATATAAATACACACAGGTGCAGTAGTGTACATAATATCAAACTTGTTCAAGTACATTGGTACAATGTGTATTTGCACCAGATCTGTACATGCCTCCATTTCTCTTGCTAAGTCCAGAAACTATCTTTTAAACTTGGTTGGGGCGGGGGCTAAGAAAGTATTTGAGGTGTGGGATTGGACTCTGTGGAGAAAAATTAGCCGGATGAATCTCAGTGTACACACAGCTCTGGCATACATGTCTCAGTGTTGTATCACTGTTTTATCATACACATAATAAAAATGCAACCATTTTGTTTAAATAGCAGGGAATAGTTTTGGGAAATGAGTAAAAAAAAGGAACACAAAATGATTTACATTAATAAACATAGCAGTGGGCTTCATGAGAGATGAAAACCAAATTTGTTCTTTGATTTGAATTTGCCTTAATTTTCAATTTAATGAGAATCTAGGGAAGATATAATGCAGGTAGTTGAATCTAGGCTCTAAAATGTTAGAAATGTCTTATGACTAAAGAAAAATTGAAGTTTGCCAGAGTTACCTTCTGGTTACCTTCTGGTTACCTTCTTCTAGTGTTATTTATTCACTAGGGCACTGCAAAAAGCAGGCCTGCTCCATAAAAAAAACCCTCCGTAAGGCCATATACTGTATCTTAATTTCAATTGCAAAAGCTACTTAGTGAATTATCAACCAAAGTGGTGGCGTAGTTAAGGGGGTGCAGGGGGTAGTAGTTGCACGGGTATCAAGCTTTAGGAGGGCAACAAGCTGAGCTTGACAGTAGTGACCAAAATTGTAAAAATCTTGGTACGTATGAATAATACCATCATGTTATATATCATTGGAAAGGTAATTTAATGCTGAATGCAGTGCAACAAACTGCACTGGAATATCTGTATTCTATAAAAGGTTATGGCTAATTAACCAGAAAATTAAAACGCAACTGGCTTGTGGAACAAAAAGTGGATTTGCTTAACTC
Source organism: Tiliqua scincoides (assembly GCF_035046505.1). Lineage (NCBI taxonomy): Eukaryota > Metazoa > Chordata > Lepidosauria > Squamata > Scincidae > Tiliqua > Tiliqua scincoides. Next base: position 165,995,281 of record NC_089821.1, on the reverse strand, counting down.
CAATCTGACCTATAAGACTGAATATTCTGAGTGCCAATGAGATGTTATTATGATACAGCATGGAACCAATAACTTTTTATTTATTTACTTAATTAAATTTGATTTTATCATGCAAGGGGCTACAAAATCTTCTTTGACCCCAGATAGGGGGGTCAGGTAGCAGATAAATGCCTTAGCTATGCCACTGACTGGGGGGAGGTAGCAGAGCAAGTGGGTGGTGAGCTGCTGGTGGGAGGACGTGGGTTCCTCCCAATTGTCACTTTTTAAAAAGCCCAGGTGTGATGTCACTTCCGGTTGTGACATCACTTCTGGGGCAACATTTTGAACTTAGCACCAGGCTACACAATCATTAGCTATGCCACTGAACCAAAGGACTCGAAGCACACTGAAAAACTGAATTATTAGTTCTGCTTCTTTTCTTTTCCTAGTTCTTCTATATATTTGTACATCTATGTTCTTAATATCTTTCAGAATTTTTGCTTCATATTCCAAATGCAGATGGTTTAAATATGATTTAATCTGATATGAAATATTCGAAAAGTTCTTCTATCATGGTCAAGTAGCTGTTCTTCCACTTATATCTGGTTCACTTTCTGAACCATAGATTTTATTGCATTTTATATTAAAACAATCTCCTCAGCAGGTTTGTATATCAGGGTCCTAATCTTCTTTGCATGGCTAGGAAAAAAGATATGGGTAGTGAGTCAAAGATGATGAATCAACAAAATAAAGCCATGATTTTATTGGCCGTGGCTATTTTAGGTTGCATTAGGAGATCCTAAATTAAGGGAAGTAATATTAACATTGCACTCAGCATTGGACTGAGTACTCTTCTTGGAAGTATTCTGGAAGTATTTTATTCAGTTCTCAGTACTGACCTAAACTGACTGTATATCCATTTTTCTTCCTGTTCCATTAACTCCTTAATTTAGATTTCACAAAACCCTTGAATATGTTAACCTGATGAAAGGAGCTCCTCAGGATTATGCCACATTGTTAACAGGCTTCCAGTCCAGTATATGGAGATGATGCTTGCCCCACCCACTCTATGGTCCTCTTTCAAGTCAAGGCACTCCCAGGCCATTTCATCTACACTAGCCCACTGATACAAGCATCTCTCAGTTGACTTTTCAGTTGACTTTTTAACCCTTGATATTTTAAAAAAAGTCAGAAATGAAACTACAGGTCCAGCCTATTTATACACAGATTTTTTTATACACGGATTTGACTCAACATGAATGGCCACTGCAAATGAGAAGGAATGTGCTGATCCCTGGAGAAGGGGAAAATGCAACCCTTTAAAAACAGTTTAAAAAACTGAACAGTCCAGGACTGCCGAGCCGCAGTACGGTAAGCAGGAGCAGGGATGGGGAGGAGGTGTTCCAGGGAGGGGGCAGAGAGAGAGCAGGGGGAGACGTGCCGGGGCGAGGGAGGGAGGCAGGTCCGCAGAGCTGTGGTCTGCAGGATCCAAGGCGCACATGGAGGGCTCTGCGCCCTACAGGAGCGCCTTTACTTTACTGCTGACCTTTTGATCGGCAGTAAAGTGAGTATCCCCATAGTGGAGCTGCTTACCTTACCTAGGAGAAGGGGACAAAAGTCCCCTTCTTCCGAGGTGACTCCTGTGGTAGCCCAGGGCACACAGGATCTGGTGGCAGCCCTTTTTGGTGCCTCCAAGCCTGGGCGCCCCGAGCAGCTCAGGATTGGGCTGCCCAATGTTAACTGAAATGTAGCAATTTATAACTAGAGGTAGTGAAAACAGTATTTTTTTTAAAATGGATTTTGGTGTTTTCCAAAGTTAGAAGTGCAAAAAATGGTTATATGTTTTAATGCAAAATTTACATTATAAGTATAAATTATAAGCACTTTAAATGTATGCTAGGTAGGTGATATAGGGCGCAATCCTAACCCCTTATGTCAGTGCTTTCCAGTACTGATATAAGGAAAATGCAGCTCTGAGGTAAGGGAACAAACATTCCCTGATTTTGAGGAGGCCTCTCTGAGTGACACCCAACTGCAGCACACGTCCCATTGGCACCGCTATGCCAGTGCTAGAAAGCACTGACATAAGGGGTTAGGATTGTGCCCATAGGTGGTAAAATGTCAGCGGATGCAGCCACAAAGTGCAGATCCCCTTTTTCATCCACCTCTATGTATAACATGAGTTTAATTCTTCTTTTACAGTCTAGTGAATTTATACCAAAAAACCATTCATTGATGACATTTCCTAACAGCCCAATCCAATGCTGCCCTAGTGCTGGCACTGTAATTGCAGTACCAATGCTGGGTGTTGCAAATGTGCCATAAGGCATGTGGGAGAGGCTGGGTGGGGGAGGCCTCCTGCTGAATCCTCTCCTACATGTTGGGCTTGAAAGCCTGACACAGGGCTTCTCAAGTCTGTGCTAGCAAAATACCTGGCACAGACTCAAGATCTCCATTGAGCAGGCTGGGGCTATACTTGGACTAAGGGGTCAAGGAGACCTCTAGCCTGCTCAATTCCAGCACAGGATTCAGTGGTAGCTGTTTGGAGCTGCTGCTCCTGTGCTGGATAGGATTGGGCCATAAATAATTTATGTTAGTTTCCACAATTCAATTAACTTGAAAAAACTCATAGTCAGTCAACAAAACCTTTATTAGGCATAAACATTTGATGGGTAAAGACTCTGTACAGAAACCATAGAGAGAATAGAAACCTAAGCAGTACACGAATATATGTATATGTGCGCACCTACGTGTACACACAGATACAAACATACATTACATTTTACATACACGCATGAATTATTTAAAAGACAGAAAACAATCAGTTACTCTGCAGATATTGCCAGGATGTAATCTACTCAGTGATTGCTTGGTACAGAAAGCTTGGCTCGATTCAGATTACTCAAATTTAGGAACTGTTTGACTGAGAGGGCTGTATGCTCTATGTCACCTGCTAGAAGGAATTGAATTATAGTGTTCTCAGAATACCAAATATAGCAAAGGAGAGAGAAATTGCTGTCTTAGCACTTGATATCTGGGACAGTGCAACATAATGTGTATGGATGATTCTACGTCGCCTAAATTGCAGCTACATAAACGACCTTCCTAGGAGGCGTTTCTAAATCTGCCATGTAAGTCATTAGAGGGGGTCACATTACAACGTGCCAAGGTAAAGGCCCTTCTCTCCAAGGGGTGCATTAGGAGCGACAGATATTTTGGTTGTTGACCACTTATAATTTTAAGTTGAAAATTCAAAGGGAAACATTTTTTCCATGCTGCGCTTAGAATCTCTTGCCTTTCTATATCATATAGTCTGGTTTTCAAAAGCCTGGTGATAACTTATAGTCTTAAATCATAATCACCTTGGAGTTCCACAAGAGTAAGAGTTGCTAGAAGCGAGTAGCAGGTATTATTTCAGATATCGTGTGCACTTTAAAAACAAATTCTTTTATATTCAAACAATCATAATCTTATAAATTCTGCATATAGAACAGTTTTCAATTCGGCTGGAGTGTGATACAATTTATTTTCATGTATAGTTATACTGGGAGGATCTTTATGTAACTCTTGGGAAGTAGCTCAAGGCCACAAACTCAATCCCTGGCATTTACCTGGCAGGTTGGCCTGGGAAAGGTGTAAGCATGTCACGAGATTATACAATTGTAAACTTTTGGGGGCATTCCCAAAAGTTAGGCCAAGTTAGGTCACTTGGCAAAGCGCAGTGTACACTGATGGAGTTATATAAACCCAATAATAAAAACTTTCAAATGTTCTTTTTATGTGCCAGTTTGTACATATAGAAGTTATTAAACATGCAAAGTCTTAATCTGAAGCTTTAGAAAACGTAGGTGTATCATTAATTTATACTTCAGAATCTGTCTCGTATTTTAAAAAAATCTACATGATTATAACAAAATAATGACAACCAGCAGTAAGAACATTTTTAATCCTCAATGTGCTTGACAAATTATCGTATGCAATGGTATCAGTCCTATAACATTCTTTGTCCTCTATAATGGAAAAAAATAAATCTCAAGACCTGACTCCCACACTACTAACTAAAATATATCAAATAATTAATTCTTAATCATAGTAAAAAACTGCAGACATGCAAACATTCACATTTTGGCTGAGCTTTAAAGGCTTGATGCAGCTGGGAATCTTTAAATTTATTGCAAAGAAAAAAACCCCCAAACCCTGTTATATCTTAGATGAGTGATTGGATTGGTCTTTGGTGGATATAAGGAGATTTAATTCTACCCTTTACTCCTTCGCAGCAGCAGAGCCTTACTCCTGCATGTTTGGTTTCTTAGTTTTTTGAATGAAAACCTAACTTCACACACAGGACTGGAAACCATCCACTCTTATGCACCTGAGTAACCCCTTTTGTGCCAGAGAAATCTATTGCAATCTCATGCATGTGGTGGCATTTGCAATACCCTATAGTGATTCTGTGATTACATGCCATGAACCCATTCTACAGCATGCATATAAATGCACCAAATTCTTATCACAATCTGAAAACCCCTCCAGTCATTCCAGGTCAGTGGATCTCTGACCATATTTTGCTAGAAGAACTAGAAACAGCACTAATATAGTATGCCTAATATTCCTATGTCAGTATGGTATTAGGATACTGAGAGCCCAATCCTATGGGCTCTGAGCATAGGTGCTGAGCACCAGTGCTGGCACTGGGTGTCACAGACATGCCATAAGGAGTGTAAGGAGCACCACCTCCGGGCCAGCACCAGCCGACACTGGGTCTGGTGCCGAACAGACACTGCCTGGAGCATGGTAAAAGCTCCAGGTGGTGGTGAGGGCAGGGTGGAGGCGTTCCAGGGCAGGAGGAGGGCAGACCAGGGTGGAGGAGGAACTGGGGCAGGAGGGGGTGGGACTGGCAGAGCCCTAATCTGCCCTATCCTATCCTCTGTGTTGGGCTGCAAAGCCCGACATAGAGGCTCTCAAGTCTCTGCCTCCAAAATCACCGGAACAGATTTGAGAAGCCCATTGTGGAGCATGGGGCTTTCCTTGGGGGTAGGGGACAAAAGTCCCTTTCCTCTGAGGAGACCTCTGGCAGCCTCGGCGGTACCTTCTGGTCATTTTGGCCCTGCTGTACTCAGGGGTGGGGATAGGATTGGGCTGTGAGGCTGCAATCCTATACCTTCGAGTAATTCCCATTGAACTCAATGGGACTTACCTTTAAGCAGAGATGCGTAGGCTGGTGCTGTGAATAACTTTTTTTGACTGAGCTATCCAGATGTACAATGTGCAACAGTACCGTCAGCAACAGGCCACTTTAATTGTACTGGCGTGAGCATCAGAATCTGAACAGTTTAATATCATAGTCTTGGCAAATGAAGACCTTTAAAGATCTGGAAGTTCCATCTATGCAATAAAAGTGAAACGTGTCTCACAGATGAGTCTTTAATATTTCACAGAGCAGCCTTACTTTATTAAATTGGTCCAATAATTTGTTTACGTCTCCCATCTTATGAGAAGCTTGTGACTTAGTAAGAATGGCCAAGGTTAGTTTGATGGTGTTCTGGATCCTTTTCTGTACATTGTGTCCTCCTCCTGTTTGCTACCCCAGCAAACACTGTACTTTTGCAGTGTGGTGGAATTATTTGCAGTGGAGAATCCGCATGCAGGAAGAGGACATAATTTTTCCCCTGGCCATTTCTCCCATGAACCTTCTCCTTCCCAACTCATCTTTGCCTTAAATCTAGTCTTGGAGTGTAGCTTTGTGAGGAGGGGTGGAAGACAGTGCAAACATATACATTGCAGGAGAGAACTGGTGGATTGGAAAAGTGTGAAACACTTCTCTTGCCATTCTTGCTTTTCCCTATCCCATGTTAGCTTATTAGATAAACATGGGTACAGGAAACCTGCATTTGACCTGTTATATGTAGTTCTGCCCATAGCCCATCTCTAACACTACTTGACACTCCTTAGGTGTGGCATTTTCTGCAGCCTATAGCCTGCACAATGACTAGCCAAAATATCTTGCATTTTGAGGGTTAAGAATACGTTCAGCTTCACTTTGCACTTCCTATGGAGCATAGTCAATAAACCAGCTCCAAAATAAATTAAAAGTACGTTACAAAATGAAAACACTGCAGGTTTGGATAACATCCTCATGCACTATTTGGAAAGAAAAAAGAAATCACATGCAATGTAATTCTTTTTTTTCCTTTTTTAAATCAAAACTGGCAATAAAACGAATGCCCTTAAGGCTGTTTTGTTTTATGACCAAACCCTGCTCACCTTTGTATAAAAGTATTTGCAATGAAGCTAAATAGAGAAAAGTGGCTCCACTCCAACACTAAACTATTTCCTAAAATGTAATTGAAACTTTAAAGCGACCACTTGGCCATGAGACGGAAGATAAGTAGGGAGCTGGCTGTATTACCCCTTCTCTTTTCAGCTTTGTCTCTATGCTTAAAGTGACGTTCCGTCTTCCTAAAGCAATGAATCTGTTTTAAAACAGTGTAGGTCAACTCTCCGGTCATGTTGATATTTAGATTTAAGAATAGCACATTTACTTATTATTGGTGCAGCTTTTGAGACTTAGCTCTTGCTCGGTATATTTCTTCGGGTCAGTGACTTCCATGCCAGTTAGCCAGGCCAGGCACTGGCCATGATTCCATGCCCATCCACCCAGCTGAGCTGCCCTGGAACCGCCAATACAAGTGATAGGGATAGCACCCAATGCATCATCAGCGGTGGGAAGGGAGCACCATAAGAGGTCTGGTGCTTGGCTTTGCACAGGTTTCCCAACAACCTTGCCTGGCACTTATTTATTTAGCATATGGCATATAATACATGGACTTATATAACAATTAAACTAGATCAAATATCAATGTCCAGTTCGTCCAGCCATTCAAGGACAGAGTTACCTTCATTGAAAAAGTCAGACCATATGCCCATGGCACTGTAATGCCCCTCTAGGAATGTTTGGGACAATGGGCTTAGAATCATGTAGCAATAGCAGTAGTTTGAGCCAGTGTCTGAGAAGGTTATACTCACACAACAGCCATGACTGGGGAGGGGAGGAAGTATATACAAATCATTCAGACTTGTTTCTTCACTTTCTGCCTGTAGAAAGCCTACAGAGTGCAAAGCAGAGTGGGCAGGTGATCCTAGAGATGGGATATGGTGAAGGCTGTCACTTCTGCTTTCTGTTATAAGGCAGGGCCATCAACAAACAGCTCTCACAGTTCAGCCCGTAACAGTCTAGGCCGTAAGCCAGGGCTGGTCAAACTATGAGGTGAATTGAAGCAGCTTTTATCCGAGCAAGTGGTGGGATGGGTGGTGGATTCAGGGTACCCTTCTTCCCAAGTCTGCCATTGTCTCCCTCCGAACCACCACAGATGTGAGCTATATCCATCCAGTTCTTGCTTGCTGAAAGCAAACAAGAAAAGGATTGTCTGTTTTGCTACCCCTCCGCTTGTTCCTTCCTTGTGCAGTTGGACCGCATGAAGAAAGAGCAAGGGGAGGGAATTGGCTTGCCCCTGCCCACACCAAAGAACTGTGCAGGCGGCAGCAGGCCACTTCACTACCCCTCTCCTGTCCCTTCTTGCACAATCCATTTAAACTTAAAATGCTCTCACAAGGAAGACATAAAGCGAATAAGCATTGATATACTATCATTCTGCCAAGGCATTGGTTAACAATTTAAAATATTAAAAAGATAAAATAAAAGGATATGAAACAGAGGCAGTCCTAGGCTTTCCCCTGCCCAGGGACACCTCTGTCTTTGCCGCCCCTCCCGACCCAGAAGTCATTGCGGTGATATCATTGCCACCGCAATGACTTCTGCACGGCTGCCTCCTCTGTTCCTCCTTTGAGAAAAAGGGGAAGGAAGAAGGCAGCCTCTTTTGCATGGCTTCAAAGTTATATATATACAGTGGTGCCTCGCAAGACGAAATTAATTCGTTCCGCGAGTCGTTGCGTATTGCGAAAATTTCGTCTTGTGAAGCGCGGTTTCCCATAGGAATGCATTGAAATTTAATTAATGCGTTCCTATGGGCAAAAAAAGTCAGAACAAAGTCAAATTTGGTTTACAAAGTGTTTATTAAGTGCTCTTTAAAGGCATACAGTATTTTTCGCTCAGTCAACAGTGGCATTAAGAACCTTTCGCTCAGCAGTCAACAGTGGTATTAAGAACCATTATCACTGTCATTAACAAATGGAGAGACTTGAATGTTTGAGTACTCTAGTTTTCTGGAAACCCCAAGAACTCATCATCGCTAGAGTAAGAATTTACGAAGCTCATTTGCTCACAATCACTGACATCACTTTCTTCGCTGTCTTCCTCCCCCTTCCTTAGGGTGAATGTGAGCATAAACTGGCATGAAGATCCTCCCCCTTCCTTAGGGTGAAGAACCCCCCCTTCCTTAGGGTGAATGTGAGCATAAACTGGCATGAAGATCCTCCCCCTTCCTTAGGGTGAATGTGAGCATAAACTGGCATGAATAAAACAAACCAAAACAAAAAAAAATGCAAAAAAATTCGTCTTGCGAAGCCCGGCCATTAAAATTCGTCTTGCGAGTCACCAAAAAATTGCAAAACGCTTTCGTCTTGCGAGTTTTTCGTTGTGCGAGGCATTCGTCTTGCGAGGCACCACTGTATATAGCGTATGGCATATAATACGTACATGGACTTATATATCAATTAGACTAGGTCAAATGTCAATGTCCAGTTTGTCCAGCCATTCAAGGACAGAGCTGCCTTCCCTGAAAAAGTCAGACCATGGGCCAGTATATGCCCTCAGTTTGCAACCAGACACAATGTGGTATATGGTTCGGCGGGAGAACCCACAATCACACTGTGGGGTAGATACTAGCCCCCTTTAAACATTGAGTCCTGACTAATACCATATAGGATACGGATCCTGTTCAAAGTTTTCCAGTGCTGGTGAGGTAAGTTGAAACCTGGCACCTTGCGTGTAGGATCATCTATATATCTACCCGTTTCTGGGCGTTCGACTGCCCATTGAGCTTTCCATTGGGCATTGATGTTAAAATTGTTGTGCAGATGTTGTGCGAGTGCCAGAGAAGTCTTCCTGGATTTAAGTCTACCGATTGATAGATGAGGAAGATCAGCATGTACTGGTAAAAGTGGGTTGTTGGTGATTTTTCTATATTCTTGCACTAAAGCCTCTTGTCTCCATAGGGCTGGTGGTGCTATGTGGCTCAAGATGGGGAGCCAACAGACAGGATTGGGTCTTATACAGCCACTTATGATCCTTATGGTTTCATTTAATCTGGCATCAATCTTGCTAGTATGACAGCTGTTGAGCCATACTGGAGCATAGTACTCTGCTGCGGAGTAGATCAATCCTAATGCTGATGTTCTGAGAGTGGTGGCTGAAGCTCCCCATCTTGTTCCTATTAATTTCTGGAGTATGCTGTTCCTGGTATTGATTTTTGCGGTCGTGTTCTCGAGGTGTGCCTTATAAAAGAGAGTCCGGTCCAAAGTTATTCCAAGATATTTAGGATGGCATTGTAAGGGAGTAGGTTGTTCTTTAGATAGACTTTGGGGCTTCATTGGCTACCTTATTGTTAAGGTGGAAGCATGTAGTCACCGTTTTGCTGATACTGGGTATTAACCTCCAGTCAGCAAAATATTTTCCCAGGATCTTGAGGTCTTCTGAGAGGAGGCCATCCAGCACCTCCATGCCTTTTCCTTGCGCTACTAGAGCCAAGTCATCGGCATGTCCAAATTTACTTCCCCTTGTTACTGGCAAGTCTGAGATGTACAGGTTAAATAGTGTGGGTGCCATTACAGAGCCTTGTGGGAGCCTTCTTACCTTGTTTGCATTGTACCCCATTATGATCTGGAAAGATCTATCACTTAGCATATTGTTGACTAATCCATACAGTTTTTTACAGGGGATGATGTGACACAATTTATATAGTAGACCCTCCCTCCACACGGTGTCATATGCCGCAGTTAGGTCATTCACAGTGGTGTGAAAGGCTCAATTGGGGCAAAATTGGAGCAGGCACGCGCTGCTTCCTGCCACTCTGAGGAGCTCCCCTCTCTCCTTTCTTTCAAGGGAAGGGGGTGGCTCTCAGAAGCTGCTAAGAACCATGCTGAGAATGGCTGAGAATGGCTGCAGGACTACAGCCATTCTTCATGCAGTTGCCTGCTGATCTGAACCCCACCCTCCTCTCATTTAAAGAAAGGGGAGGGGTGACCCTCAGAGTGGTACAGAACCACACTGACAGTGGCTGTGCTCCTGCAGCCACTCTCGACATGGCTCTCAGCGTATCTGGGGGAGGCAAGAGGGTTGCAGCACCACCCCCTCCAAGCACAGCACCCTGGGCATTTGCCTCCTTACACCCCCCACTGATATGGGGAGCACTCCATGTCACTGCTATGTAATGTAACCGCCAAATTGGTGGCTTCTTGTGAGCTCTCTGGCCTGGGATTTTCCTTTGTGAGTTTCCACTTAAGACATGCAGGTCTTTAAACAGCCTCTGGATAGCGGGGAGAAGCAGGACTATTAGGCCATTGGTGGCCTCTTCATGAGTGACCTTGTCTGAGCTTCTCCTCTTTTGCAACCCTTAAGCACACAGCTCTGGCCTGGTCTTCTTCTCCTTTGCTGTCATCTCACACACAGACTGAGCTGTCCGAATGAACTCTCTCAGGCACTTGGTGGTCCCTTCAGGAGCTGATGGTGTGAGCTACCTGGTCTAGGCTTCTCTCAAAGCCTACTGATACGTGCTGTCCCACGCCTGTCTATTCACTGAACAGGAAACACCACTCTCCACAGACTACGGATTACAGGAATTGAAAGAAGTAATATTTTCCTTTTAGTTTGCTTTTCAAATTCACAGTTCTCTAGGGCTTCATTAAATCTCTTCTGAGTAATGGAAAGGTAACTAATGAGATAATTGTTTGTAATGTTGCTCCAGCCCAAAAAGGGAACTATATCTCATCCACCTTCCTTCTAGAATGCTTTAAAGCTCCTGATTCTTCCCCCACCCCTCCCACCTGTATAGTTCCTGACATCCCCATCTTGGGATCTGAGGCACTCAAAGGGCCTCTAGGGCAAGAAAAACATGATCTGTCACCAAAAATTCCTGAAAGGGCTCATGTGTGTCTGCCTAAAGACATCACAACCTAAGTACACTATGTTGCTTTAGAGCAGCAAAGCTAAAAAGTCAACCTTGCAATACCTGCCCAAGACTCTTAACACAGACTAGACAAGCCATTTCATCCTAAAGAAATGAGCAGAGCATTGTGATGTTGTCCCACATTTTTCTGGGCATATGTTGTTCACTTTCAAGTTGGGTTAAGATTTGAATTCATAACTCTTGGGTAGCCATCTGTCTCTGAACAGAGGCACTGTATCTTGAAATGCTGCATAAGAAAAAAGAATTCAGCTGATGCTGCTTTCGCCATACATGTGCCTGCAGCATCTTCATTTGGGATAAGTTGCCCCTGCTGAACAGACTGACCAATGAGAAATTGCTACCTTTCAGTTATGGGAGTTTTCTTGGTTCCACCTTCACAACACTTCATAGATCCAAGCATGCAGGACAATAAAGACAAAATAAATGCAAACAAAGTCAGTGGATTCTGAGAACCCAGAAAGGAAAGAGGTGGCAATTATCTATTTTATTTCTATCTCACCCTTCCCTGTTAAAAACAGGCAGAAGGCAGCTCCCCCCAGACACTAATTAGGACACCACAACATAATAGACGACACCAATAAAGTAGTTTAAAGAAACACCCAGCAGTGTTGTATCTTTCTGTAAATGGGCATGTATAGAATTATGCTCCTACCTTACAGCAGTGGTCCCCAAACTTACTGCCATTGTGACACCCTCCGTGCTGCAGACATGGAGCTCAGCACCCAGACATAATTGGCAATGACACGGGACATGATGATGTAACTGCTGCTTACTTCCAGGATTCGAGTCCACGAAGCAACCCTGAAAACTTTCACAAGAGGTTCAGAGCTGGCGGGTGGGCTGGCCCTGAGTGTTTACTGTGCTGCCCCACTAAGCCGTGCCCTCACAGTCTGAGAACCGCTGCCTTTCAGGGTTGTCCTAAATATTGCATAAAGATAACACATGCAAAGTCCTGTATACGCTCAGAAAGTGCTATACAAATGTTCAGTATTGAGACCGCCTACCTATACTGTGCTTACAGCCCCCACAATAGCTGATAGCTAATACTCAGCAACTGTATCACACTTTCTGAGTGTGCCAAGCACGTCACAATTTTTTTCTTAACGTTTTCCTTAAAACAACCCTGCAAGGTAAATATTATTCTACTATTGCACTTAGGGAGCTGAGGCTGAGTGTCTTGCCTAAGGCCATCTAGTGAGCTCATGGCAGAAATGACATTCAGACTGGGGGACCTCGACCAATTACAACAGCACAGCGCAACAACCAAAGGACACCCATATCTCCTTTCTCTATCATCCACTGGATTACCATGTAGACTAACTAGGGTAATGGGCCACACTACTGCTGCTGCCCCCCTGCCTTCCAGACCACGATATTCTGATCAGGACTGATGGGCTGAGTCATACCGTACATAGGAAGATGCCTGATTCTGTTTCACAGCATTGGTCCATCTTTTTCCATATAATCACAGCAAGTGTTCTAATAAGGTAGTGTTTCTCAAACTGTAGTTTAGGACTCACTAGATGAGTCACAAGCCAATTTCAGGTGGGTCCCATTCATTTCAATGTGTATTTTATTTTTAATATATTTTTAATACATTAGATTTGATGCTATCATGCTACGTGACTGTATTTGGGAAAATGTTACAGATAAGTGCTGGATCCCAGCCCCAACTCCCGCTGCCCATCCGTCCGCCCCTGGGACCACCCACTGCCTGCCCTTCCCCCACCCAGGAACGCCTCCCTCCATCTCCTCCTTGCCCACCCCAGAGCCTTGTGTCGGTCCAGCTAGGCCAACGCAAGCCTCACCAAGGAAGCTGGCACGGAGGCCTGTGTCAGCCTCCGCAGGCCAGCGCACCTCTGTACACTGGCCTGGTTTACTCCTGAGGAGCAGCAAATGTGTTTTGTGGCACGTTTGCAACCCTCCTGGGCTGGCACAAGGGATTTGTGCCAGCCCTAGTGAAGGGCAGGATTGCGCCCTAACTTACTTAATTTGATTTTGTGATATGAGGGGTGTTAAAAATTTTCCTGCTTGATGATGTCATTTCCAGCTATGACATCATTTCCAGTGGGTCCCAACAGATTGACATTCTAAAAATTGGGTCCTGGTGCTAAAAAGTTTGAGAACCACTGCAGTGAGGCACCCATACAGGAATGTTATGTTCTGAATTGGGATACACAGAAGAGAACTTCAAAGTCAAAGACAAATGGCAGCATTATATAAAGCAAATATTTTCAGCAAGTTGTTATTAATTACTTTCAACATAGTCTACAGCCTCTTTATCTCCCTCCAAATCAATACTATATAGTAGTTTCAGTGAACACATCCTGAAAGAAATATTTATTCTTGAAAGTTTTTATAGAAGATACAAAGCTATACTTGTACTCGTTCCTGTCCTGTCCTTGCCACCCCTAATCTGTAGGTAATTTTGAGTAGCATATGCAACTAACGCCAGAAAGGAGTGTGGGAAAGCTCAAGGCATTTCATTTCTTGCATGTGAAGACAGGCCAGGTCTCTGGTATCCCTTGTATGCTGATGACACCATGTACATAAATATAAAATAATCATTACAGCATGTGCAATACCTTCTTCAAGTCCTGTGTTTTTCATAACGGCAAACTTAACTTGCTGCGCAATTTGCACTCCCAGAAACAACAGTTCCTGGACTCAAACAGCAATTGGCAATGCCTATTATTTATGCGTGCCTTCCCTCCTCCACACACCACCCCAAGGACACAGGTTAAATAATTTTGTGTGTGCTCTTCCGTCTAGATGTGAGTCATTGTCTCTGTGTGCTGCTGCTGGCAAACAGTTCCAGAGTCTCTTTCAGTGCCATCCATCAATGCCACTACGCAAATCTTATTATTGTATTGGCTTCAGTGCTGTGGGATTCGCCTGCAAATGTTTTGCTGTCTCACTGTTCAACAAGATTCACAAGATGGCTAAAGTTTGTTTGTTTGTTTGTTTGTTTGTTTGTTTATTAGATTTGTTTTTCTGCCTTTCTCCCCGAAGGGCACCCCAGTTGAACCACTTCTTGTGGCTTGGAAGCTATGGTACTATTAACTAAGGGCGCAATCCTAACATGATGTTAGACCAGTGCAAGTCCCTTGTGCCGGCCCAGGAGTGTTGCAAAAGTGCCGTCTATCACTTTTGCGCCACTCCAAAGGCAGTTAGGCTGTCACAAGGGACTTGTGCTGGCCTCCCTGCACTGTCACGGGCTCGGGGAAGGTGAATTTGCACTGGCCGAGCTCAGCCAGCACAGCAGTCTGGGGAGGGCGGGGAGGAGGTGGGAGGGAGGCATTCTGGGTTGGGGGGAGGGCAGCGGGCATTCCCAGGGGAGTGGAAGGCAGGTCCAGGATCCAGTAGTTATGCTGAATCCTAACCCTCTTCCTGGGCAGCTTGGGCCAGCCCCAGTCTGCTCAGATCTGCACTACCTCCAGAGGTGGTGCAGATCCGAGTAGCCCCATTGGGGCTACAGTGGCTCTCTCCAGGGTAAGGAGCAGTGATTCCTCTTGTCCTGGGCTGAGCCACTAAGGGTGCAGTCCTAACCCCTTATGTCAGTGCTTTCCGTGCATTGCGGTATCAATGGGACGTGTACTGCATCTTGCAGTTGAGTGTCACTCACGGAGGCCTCCTCAAAGGAAGGGAATGTTTTTTCCCTTCCCTCAGAGCTGCACTGCCCTTATGTCAGTGCTGGAAAGCACTGACATAAGGGGTTAGGATTGCGCCCATAGTGCCCAAACCTTGCGCTGTATACTGCGCGGGCCTGCCAGCCTGCCTGTTCCGGTGCAAGTTAGGATTGCGCTGCAAGGCAACATCAAATCTTATTAGCCTTCTTTGCAACTACATCACACTGCTGACGAATGTTCAGCTTGTGATCCACTGCAGCATCCAGATCTCTTTCACATACTGTACTGTCAAGCCAGGTATCACCCACTGTATGCCTGTGCCTCTGTTTGCTGTTGTCTTTGTCTAAGTGCAGAGCCTTGCTGGGTCTCTGCCTGGAAACCGTAGTGAGTAGCCTGAAATGGGCAAGAAGGGTCAATTTCCTGGTATGTTGGAGACAGATGTGAAAATGAGAGTTGACAGCACATTCACAATGCTTCGAGCTCCCTTTTTAGTACAGGTGTGTGTCATTTAATGTTCTCTTATTCCTGTTATAATACGACTAGGTCGTTAAGTGAACATTCAGCCCAGTCTAGTGCCTTTGTTCTGTAAACAGACACTCCTGGCCAGACACTACTTTGGCCGCACAGGCTACTGGAGATAGACTGCCTCTTCTTCATATTTAGAACCTCTTTGTTGTGTAAACCGACACCCTGCTGCAGGCTATGGGCGTCCTGACTGCCTCATTAAGAGCCCCTTTGTTGTGCTTTGACCACTGTCGTTAAGTGGTCTGTACTTTGTGCACTGTGCTTTGACTGCCTGTCATTAAGCTATGCACACCTGTACTGTGTCTGACTTGAAGGACCAGAACTTGCTTTCAAGGCAGATGGCAGGATTGGTATTTGGCTGAATGGTGCTTCATTTTTCAGAAGTTTGGTAGTGTCCACCAACCCATGGCAGAGGTGGCCAAACTGCGGCTCGTGAACTGCATGCAGTTCTTTGACATATAATGTGCACGTGGCTCATATAATTTCTTGGCTGAGCTCCTTTTTGCATCACAAATAATATAAAAGGTAAATTAAAAATATTCATTCTTTAAAATTATTAGAATAAACTGAAAGTCTGGATGAAACTGGATTAAAACGTAATTTAATGTTCATGGTGAGTAAATTTATTGAAAAATGTAAATGCTTCTTAAATATTGTGGCTCTTAGATATCTCTCTTGCAGCTCTCAAACATCTGAAGTTTATTGTATGTGGCTCTTACATTAAGTATGTTTGACAACTCCTGATCTATGGAAAAGCTGGTCCAGACCACTATCCATTTGAAAAGCATGGCTGCAGAACAAGAATGAGTTAAATAAAACACAACCAGATGCCTTACAGGAATGAATGGGGGTGAGGGTCTCTAGTAACCAGTAAATCTAATCTGGGAAATTTTCTTCCCAGCCATATTAGGCCTGTCAATCAGAACCACAGTGGAAAAGGAAATCTGTTGTAGCTTTACAACTAAGGCCTTAGGCTACTCAGTACCACAATAAGAATATTTATAACATAAGTGAAAATATATAAATGGATATGCTTCGACTGTGTCAAATATTTACTTTATAAATATGATAGAATCCTTCATATTGCTGCCTTCAAAGAGACATTTGGGATTTGCAACAAATAAATAAATACGTAGAAAGCAGAGAAATACTGCAGAGAAAAATTGGCATCTGAGACTTTCCCCAAAGCATAGAAAATTGGTGATAATTGACCTCCATCCTTTTCCTGCTGAACCCAGATCCACAGAGGTGGAGAACCTCAAGATTCAGATAGACTGAGAAAAATTCCTGACATTTAGCTGTGGTTCAAGAAATCCATTGGTGCTGGTCCCCTGGGCAACAGCTTCACAAGGTGGGCCAATTAAGACCAGAACTTTTGGCATGCTGGACTTGTAATGATACCTTTGACCTCTCTTTTCAGTGTGTAATATTTTTCTTTCTTGATTGCTTCCAGCATGGTCCTTAAGTTTATCTTGTTTTAGTTTACCTATACTGTGAACTTATCTAGAATTCTGGTTTATTTTTTCTCACTGACATTCACAGAAAGATTTCTTCAGTAGTTATCCCACATCCTCATCCTAGCTGGTTTACACACACACACACACACACACACACACACACACACACACACACACACACACACACACACACACACACGCTGCGGCTCAGCGATCCATGTGATTGCCAAGCGGTGGAGGCCAGGCACCCACCCAGCCCCAGCCCAGCACCAGCCAGTGCTGGGCTAGCATGGGCACTGGCCCAGCGGTGAGCCTCGCAAACATGCCTTGCAACATGTTTGCAACAATGCATGCCAGTGGGAAGCCGACATGCCGAGCTCAGGACTGGGCTCTTAGTTATTAATGAGGATGAAGCTCGCCAATACCTATTAAACAATAGGTCTTCTACACATAAACAGGTCTTTTAGCAGCCCCTGCGAGGGTGACAGAGGGTCTGCTCCAATGTTTCTCTCAGGCCATTGATAGTGTTTTCATGAGCTTATGTCAAACTGATGACAAGTCCCTGGAAAATAATTGTCCAACTACTTAAGCTGATTGGTATGATTTCTTATTTTTACAAACCCCACAAGGTATCTCCCCATTGGACCGAAAATCTCTAGGTAGCATGAGATCCCACTGAATGAGCTGATTGTGTCCCACTGGTCTTTCTGGTCAGGAAACAATGAAACTGTCAATCACTCTTGCCTAATGATCACTTGTAGAGATGATGTCCTTCAATCTAAACCAGTAGTTCCCAAACTTAACCTGGGTCATGATGCCCCGGCATCCTTTCCAAGTCAACAGAATACAATTGTCTTCGATCTTGCAAAATGAAATCTCATGAGATTCAAGATGGTAGTGCCCAATTCTCATGAGATTTCATGAGATCCAAGATGGTGGCATCTGGGGGAACAGGTGCTCATGGTGCCCCTGTGAATGTGCTGCAATGCTGTAAGGCGTCGTGATACATACTTTGGGAACTCCTGATCTAAACTGTAAATACTATGGAAACTGATATTCTTTTCATGTTTTTTAAACTACTTTCTCTGGATATAGTCTCAGTGGAAGCTCATTTTTATTTGCTTTAGCAAGTAAGCTGCACACTCAGTAGAATTTGGCATCTGCACCCTGGGAAGCTTTCCGAGATCTGATTTCCTAGCCAAATAGGAACACAGCATCTAATTGATATCCCACTAAATTACATAGCTCCTCCAGGATCTTCAGAAAAGATGATACACTCCACTTCACGTCACAGTCTGAATCACTGAGTAACGCTCCAGTGGAATGCTGTCATCTTTAGCTGAGACAACAAAAGAAGTCATATGATCCTGTGTAACTGTGTAAGAAATAAGTTCTCAAAATATTACTGAAGGGTTGAAAAGCACACCAAGAAGCTATTACTAAGATAAGTTGAGGGCAGCATTGGTGTCACTCGGCCTATACCCCCTGTGACAATTCCATTACCTTAGTTTTTATGTACTAGCACTAGAAGTGCACTGATAGCTAGGACTAGAAGTGCTAGTATTTCTTCCTGAAACAAAGCAAAATCATTGCTGAAATAAAAAGAGACTGAACCAGCCTGCATGCTAGACGGAGCATAGCTGAACATTAACAGGAAGTGCTTCCTGTTAATGTTGAGTTAGTCTCCCTCAGAAGCATAATGCACTGCCCTGGCACCCACTGTTCCTTCTCTTGTGGAGATTTCCATTGAAGGGAGCCTCCGCAGGAGAAGGACCGGGGACGCAAAGCCACCTGTGCATCCTCTAGGGAGAACCCAGAAGTGACTGACAAGGCAGTCACTTCTTGGTTCTCCCTGGAGGAGGGGCACTCACTGTGGCTGCTTCTTGCCCCCATTCCTTCTCCTGTGGAGGCTCCCCTTGAAGAAGAACCCATAAGTGACCTGTCTTGCACCACTTGCAGTACAAGGCAATCACTTCTGGATTCTCCCAGGAGGAGGGGCACTTGCTGCAATGGTTTCACACTCCCTTCCCTCTCCACAGGAAAAGGAACAGGGGTGTGTACGAAGCCACCAGGACTTCCTCCATAACTAGGGCAGAGCCTGAGGTGCAGTCATGTCCCATTCATGGTGTAGCGGACAGGGCTCTTTAGTTCAGTAAGGATTTTGCTTTGTTTAAGGAAGAAACACAAAAACTAAGGTAATGGAATGTGCATGGGGGGCATAGTGTCCCCCCGTATCCATGGCTTCTGTATCCGGGGTGTGTGTTTGGGGGTGGATGTAAGTAGTTAGCCTTGCATAGGGCACAAAATAGCTTGGGACCAGCCCTGCATATGCCTGAATGATGGAGGTTGGACAAAGGGCATATCTTCTCTTCCCAGGAGTCTGACTCCTTGGACACTCCCACAAGCCTTTGAAATGTTTCTGATATCAACATTTCTGCCCAACATTGCATATACGCAACAGGGATCAAAGGTGTACACCTGTGGCGGGCAAAAATGGGTTAAATTTTTGGTGGATCATGACAAATCGCTGCTCAGAGAGCAAAGTGAGTCCAAGGATGACTTTGACAAATGAGATTAGCACCTGGTGGACACAAAGATACACCAGGCATTAGAACTCCCACTCACTAATGTGCAGAAATAAAGCAGAGCTGAGTATTGCAGAGAGGCTTCTTCTAGGTGCATACACATGCCCCCCAAAACCCATCATCTATGCCATGAGTTGCAAAATGCGGCTCATCCCTCCAGATACAGGAAGTCAGGGCTGATGTAGCCACAGAAGGGCCCAAAACATGGCAGGCATAATGCTTCTATGATGTCATATCCCCCACACCTACAAGGAAAGCTGTGGGTCTGACACACCTTAGGGAGACTCCTAAGTCAGACCAGGACTCATTTTTCCTCCCACACTGAGGCTTTTCCCCTACCCAAGAGTGGTAAACCAACCTGAAACCTCAGATGGTGAAGAGAAACAGAAACAAGAACTGCTTCAGCCCTGCAACAGAGTCACAATAGGGCGTGTCCATCACAAGCACAAACATGATGCTACCTTGTGACCAACGACCAAAGAGCTGCTCTGGCAGTTTCTGCACAGACCTA
The DNA here is from genome assembly GCF_035046505.1 of Tiliqua scincoides. Taxonomy (NCBI): domain Eukaryota; kingdom Metazoa; phylum Chordata; class Lepidosauria; order Squamata; family Scincidae; genus Tiliqua; species Tiliqua scincoides. The sequence continues at coordinate 165,975,451 of NC_089821.1, read as the reverse complement.
GACTCTCCTTGGAAAAAATCTCTGACATCACAAAGAGCCTAGATCTGATTGGCTCAGGGGCTTTGTGATGAAAACACAGCGGACTTCACAATTAGGCAGGAGCATCACACCATCTGGTTGGTCCAAGAGGAGTTGGACCATTGAAAAATGCAGGTTGACAGCCCAATCCTATGCCTGTCTATTCAGAAGTAAGTCCCATTAGAATCAATGGGGCTTACTCCCAGAAAAGTGTGGATAGGATTGGGCTGTGAGTCTCATTATTTGTGAGGGTTCCTTCCAAGCAATCAGTGGATGGCAAAAAACGCACTATAGCAAATCAATTTAAAAAACAGTCTCTTTGCTCTGGTGATTTTTCAAAAACAACTATAAACAAATACACATAACACATAACACAAAAAACATAACACACTTCACTACACAAAAAACCACAAAGGGTGCAGTAAATCATATATCATTATCATATATCACTAAAACTAATAAATCATTACATATCTTAATTCCTCTTCTAAATTTACCTCTTAATATCATTTTTCATTCATCATACATGTATCATATCATATCAAAGATAATATATATGTAATATAATCATGTAAATGCCCTATCATATATTTCTAAAACTTCATTTTCACCCAAGCATAAAAGGGTTTTTTCCCTTGCTCAATTTGTGTTGGTTTTCGTTGTTAATTCAAAACTTCTAAAAGTCTGTCAATTTCCATCACATTCATTATTTTCTCTATTAATTCATTTTTCATTAATATTTTAGAATCCTTCCAATATCTACCATATAAGATCCTCATTACAGTTAAAATCATAATAACTAGGTATACATCTTTTCTTTATCTATAATATCTAAAATAATATAAAATTTGTTGCTCTAGTAAGTTTTTTATTATGCTTCCAGATCTGTTACCATTGATCTATTGTGATATTATGGCCTATATTTTACGCCCATTTTATCATGCATTGTTTTACTGTTTCTTCTTACATCTCAAAGTCCAATAATCCATCTTATAATGCATATACTCTTGTACTAATTTTGATCTCAATCCCTTCAACACCCTCTTTTTTTAATCTGAAACCACAAAAACTTCTAATTTTTTATTTCCCAACAGTGCCCTATTCATTAGTCATCACGTTTCTTTTTACTAGTCTTCCTCTCTTTTTGTCTTTTTCTTGTTGCTGTTGGTGAGCGCCTCTTACTCTCTCCTCTAGGCTCTTCCCTCTCTGATTTTTCTGTTGCTTCTATGTCATCTGATTTCTTTTCATCCAACTCCATTTCTGGTCTATATTCTTCTAATGCTTTCCTTCTCGATTTGTCTTCCTCCTTTTCTTCCTTTCTTATCTCGTCTTTCATCACTGTACTCAAGACGTTTTCTGCATTCATTGCTGAATTCGTATTATATCTCTGTGTCTGATACTGAAAAAACATACCTTCCGGAGAAAGCTTTTGTATGGTATTTGCTTTTCTCTTAAAATTTTTGTCAGGTTTGCATATTCTTTTCTGTTCTTCCTCACTCTCCATGGAACATGTCTCAAAATGTTGACTTTGTTATCATCCACTGTCCATTCCTTTTCCTGTGAGGCCTTCAGTAATTTATCTCTGTAAAAGTTTCTGATGAATTTCACATGGATTTCTCTTGGTAATTCATGTTTTCTCAGATAAGAAGTGCTCACTCTTCTCACTGAGTCCAATTCTTTAGATATCTCCTCCATCAGTGTATCAATCCATTCTGATATTAATCTGACAATCTGTCACGACGTAACTTCTCCTTTCTCCTCTGGTATATTTTGTACCCTCACCACTCCAGCTGCACTATCCATCTGAATTTCCATTAACGTTGTCTCTGCATTGTGCTGATTTTCTTCTATCTCTGATATTTTAGCTTGATCTTTTCTTATCTTTTGTCCCAATTTCTCAATCTTTTGTTTATTTTCTTCTGATGTAATTTTCACCTCCATCAAGTTGTCCAGTAAGATCATCTAATCATTTCGTTAAAGCATCCACACTAGCTTGAGTTTGTACAGATTGGTTTGTTAGTTGCTGTACTATCACCAACAGTGTTTCTATGTTGTCTTGCACAGTCTGTTTCCAGTCTTTCCCTTTTTGTTCCTCTTATACTAATTTTTCAAGTCCCATCTCCAATGCTGGTGAGCCCCAGACTGTCACTGTTTTGCCCGCCATCTTCATTCCAGGCCAAAGCGTCCTCCCGGGCAACGGGCGGCTGGGGCGGGCAAACAAGGGAGAGGAGAGCTCAAGCAGCATACAAGGCCTGTCCCAGTGAGCGCAACCTGCAGGTCCTCCGAACTGCTCGCAGCAAAGTCCAACAGACTGCCAGGAGATGTGCTAACGACTACTGGCTCCAGCTCTGTTCCGAGATACAGATAGCAGCTGACACGGGCAACATCAAGGGGATGTATGATGGTATCAAGCAGGCCCTAGGTCCAACACAGAAGAAAATTGCCCCTCTGAAGTCTGCCACAGGCGAGGTCATCCAGGATCGGGCGCAGCAGATGGAACGCTGGGTGCAGCACTACTCTGAGCTATATTCCAGAGAAAATGTAGTCACCGAAGAAGCACTGAACAACATTGAGTGCCTGCCTGTGCTGGAAGAGCTTGACAGTGAACCAACCCTAGAAGAACTTCACGTGGCCCTGGACTCCCTTGCCTTTGGCAAGGCACCTGGAAAAGACAGCATCCCTGCTGAAGTCCTAAAATGCTGCAAAAAGATCATCGTCACTGAGCTGCATGAAATCCTCTGTCTCTGCTGGAGAGAAGGTGGAGTACCTCAAGACATGAGGGATGCAAACATCATCACGCTGTACAAGAACAAAGGTGACAGGGGTGACTGCAACAACTACCGCGGCATCTCTCTCCTTAGCGTTGTAGGAAAGCTGTTTGCCCGAGTTGTACTAAAGAGGCTCCAGGTACTTGCAGAGAGCGTCTATCCAGAATCGCAGTGTGGATTCCGAGCCAACAGGTCCACCACTGATATGGTATTCTCCCTTAGACAACTGCAGGAGAAATGCAGGGAACAACGACAGCCACTCTTTATAGCCTTCATAGATCTCACAAAGGCTTTCGACCTGGTCAGCAGAGACGGCCTCTTCAAGATTCTCCCCAAGATTGGATGTCCACCCAGGCTCCTCAGCATCATCAGATCTTTCCACAAGGACATGAAGGGCACTGTTGTCTTCGATGGCTCCACATCAGACCCTTTTGACATCCGAAGCGGAGTGAAGCAGGGCTGTGTTCTTGCACCAACCTTGTTTGGGATTTTCTTCGCTGTCCTGCTGAAGCAGGCCTTTGGAACTGCAACAGAAGGCATCTATCTCCGGACCAGATCAGACGGAAAGCTCTTCAACCTCTCCAGACTGAGAGCAAAATCCAAAGTCCAGCTGAAATGTCTGCGTGACTTCCTCTTTGCCGACGATGCAGCTGTCACTACCCACTCTGCCAAAGATCTCCAGCAGCTCATGGATCGTTTTAGCAAGGCCTGCCAAGATTTTGGACTGACAATCAGCCTGAAGAAAACACAGGTCATGGTTCAGGATGTGGACTCACCTCCCTGCATTACAATCTCTGAGCATGAACTGGAGGTTGTCCATGACTTTGTGTACCTTGGCTCAACAATCTCCGACACTCTTTCTCTCGATACCGAGCTAAACAAGCGCATCGGTAAAGCAGCTACCACGTTTTCCAGACTCACAAAGAGAGTCTGGTCCAACAAGAAGCTGACGGAACATACCAAGATCCAGGTCTACAGAGCTTTCGTCCTGAGTACACTTCTGTACTGCAGCGAGTCATGGACTCTTCGCTCACAACAGGAGAGGAAACTGAGCGCGTTCCACATGCGCTGCCTCCGACGCATCCTCGGCATCACCTGGCAGGACAAAGTTCCAAACAACACAGTCCTGGAACGTGCTGGAATCCCTAGCATGTATTCACTGCTGAAACAGAGACGCCTGCGTTGGCTTGGTCATGTCGTGAGAATGGATGATGGCCGGATCCCAAAGGATCTCCTCTATGGAGAACTTGTGCAAGGAAAGCGCCCTACAGGTAGACCACAGCTGCGATACAAGGACATCTGCAAGAGGGATCTGAAGGCCTTAGGGATGGACCTCAACAAGTGGGAAACCCTGGCCTCTGAGCGGCCCACTTGGAGGCAGGCTGTGCAGCATGGCCTTTCCCAGTTTGAAGAGACACTTTGCCAACAGTTTGAGGCTAAGAGGCAAAGAAGGAAGGCCCATAGCCAGGGAGACAGACCAGGGACAGACTGCACTTGCTCCCGGTGTGGAAGGGATTGTCACTCCCGGATTGGCCTTTTCAGCCACACTAGACGCTGTGCCAGAACCACCTTTCAGAGCGCGATACCATAGTCTTTCGAGACTGAAGGTTGCCAATACAATAGTTTCTATGTTGTCTTGCACAGTCTGTTTCCAGTCTTTCCCTTTTGGTTCCTCTTATACTAATTTTTCAAGTCCCATCTCCAATGCTGGTGAGCCCCAGACTGTCACTGTTTTGCCCGCCATCTTCATTCCAGGCCAAAGCGTCCTCCCGGGCAACGGGCGGCTGGGGCGGGCAAACAAGCCCCGTAACCGGGCGACAGGCAGCCCTGACGGGGATTGCTGCCTCCACCATGGTGCAATCCCTCTCGGGAGCGCCGCCGCCGCCGGGGATGCAGGACACCCCCCTGCTCACAGCGGCAGCAGCGGGGGCTGCTGGTGGCCGGCAACGGGGGTGTGTGGCGGTCCGGCAGAGGGGCGTGCCGAGGAGAGGCAGAAGTTCCCCGCCGGACTGAGGGTGGGCGGGGCAGAACCCAGAGGCCGGAGGCGAGAGACTCCGGCTGACCCGGGAGGGGGCGGGGTGAGCCTTGGGAAGACAGCCTCATAAGAGGCTGGGAGAAGGAGGGAGGAGGAGGGAGATGGGATGCAGAGAGAATGGCCTGTGAGAGGAACGAGGCCATTCCCTTCTGCCCCAGGGAGGACCACCTAACGGGCCAGAGGGGAGGAGAGTCCTGCGGGATGCAAGCTGGGGGAAACACCGGCCCCTGTGATCCCGGAGGGTGGGGAAGGGGATGGGGAAGGAGGCCATCCAACCACCCCGACTTCCAGCTAGACTCACCTCTGAAGGATCCAAGTGCTGGTCGTTGGCCTCAGGAGGCGCCTGGGCTTAACCCTCCCCTGCAGCAAGTCAGCGAGATACCTGTGAGGAAACAGGGGCAAGCAACGAGGAGAAATTCAGGTTAAAAGCCTAATGGGAGAGTTGGACTAATGAATGTCAAACTACTTACCAAATTAAACTGCCTAAACCGAACTTGGACTGCTGCCTCTACTTCACATCTATGGCGGGTAAGCGACGGGGGACCCCAGGGAGGGAGGTGTCCCCAAGAATGGACATCACATCCCCTTCTCCAGGGATCAGCACATTCCTTCTCATTTGCAGGGGCCATTCACGTTGAGTCAAATTTGTTTATAAAAGAAATCCGTGTATAACAGGGGTGCTCACACTTTTTTGGCTCAAGAGCTACTTTGAAACCCAGCAAGGCCCGGAGATCTACCAGAGTTTTTTTTACAATGTTTGCGCCATCATAACATATAACATTTACGTGTACAATGTATGTTGGTGTACCTTGAGCCCCACTGAGTATAACAGGACTTACTCCTGAGTAGACATGCCTAGGATTAGGCTGTGAGGCTGCAATCCTAGCCACACTTACCTGGGAGTAAGCCCCATTGAGTACAATGGGCCTTACTCCCGGCGTTTCCTCCCAGAGGCACCTGAAGGGGGGGGGTCGGCACTCCGCGATCTACTCATTTTGCCTCGTGATCTACCGGTAGATCGCGATCCACCTATTGAGCACCCCTCGTGTATAACAAGGCTGGACCTGTATAGAAATAAATATTTCTATAACTAAATGATGGTCTATAGAATCAATAATAATTCACTCCCTAGTGAATGTACACTCTGTGGTAACCCTGCTTTTGTTGATGTGCAATGTATAAAATGGGCCTTAGAGCACTTGGATTGCGGGGTTGGGGGGTGGCTGGTACATTTGTATTTGTTGCATTTTACAACTCGCATGTTAGAAGTTACAAGTTGCACCAGTGCCAGATCCTGGCCCCACCCCCACTCACCTGCCCCCTGCCCATGGGCCTGCCCACTGTCTCCCCTCCCCTCCCTGAAATGCCTCCTTCCCACCCTCCACCCACTCCCCCCAGACCAGACTCAGCCAGCACAGCCTTACTGGTCTGCCAGCCCAACAGGGCTTAGGCTAGCCCTCTTCCTCAAGTGGTTGTGTGAATGTGTTTTACAGCATTTTTGTGACACTGCTGGGCCAGCGCAGGGGACTTGCACCAGCCCAACATGAGATTGGGACTGTGCTCTGAGCCAAATGTCTAGGGCAGCGATTCCCCAATAATGGTTTAGTAAACAACAATGCCCCATGAAGCCCTTTGGGCCACTTCTCAGGCACAAGACTCCATACAGAGGTCAGAAGTTGGCTAGATCTGAAAGAGGATGTCAAAGGTTAAATCATCCCTAGAAAGATGTTTGGAAATCATCATTCTTGGCACTCTGGGGCAAGATGCTTATAGTTATTCTATCATTCCCTCTCAGTTTAGGTTGAGATAAAGGGGGAATAGAAGAGAGATGAACTGAGTTTTCATTGGCTGAAAATTCCATAGTGATGGCTTTTCCTCAGAGTTGTTGCTGTAAGAAGAGACAGAGAAGTTTTACCAATGATGTAAACCATGTTCCCGCACAATGCAGCAAAACTGGAACCTGCATTTGAATCAATGAAGTTGTGACCTTTCTTAACTTGTACCTTGTGCCCTGATCTCATTTTTGTCTGTGACTTTTGTGACAATGACTTCATAGTTCATCAGAATAGACCAGCAGACTGGTCCAATGCTGTCTATCTCATGATGGGAGGATTATGTCCAAAGCCTTATTTGTGAGGCCCTGTGTGTCCAAAAGAATATATCAAAGCTTCCAACACAACTTAAGAAGAACACACAGCCTGCAGCTTTAGATAATTTCTACAGCCTTCAGTTGATGGTGTGCAGAGGTGAGTTGTCATATGCAAGAAATCCCATCAGCTGGTTTAACACGCAAATTAGTCTTCAGAATTTGGCAGCATAATGCAGAAATCAGATCATACTGCAAAAATCAGCTTTCAAATAATTTTTTGAAAGCAAAACACTGTGTTTGCATGAGGGAAAAGTAACTTTTTATAAATAGCCCTTGTAAATTCTTCTCTGATTGCTATCTCAAAGGTCTCTATTATGCAAAAATAGGCACTACAGCTGCATGTCTATAATTTAGGAGACTAGGTTTTAAAAATATCTCCACTTTGGCTGCCTTAATAAGTTCCTTATTAAGAGTCCTGTGATCCAGCTCTTCTTCCGCAGGGAGTCTCTGTTCCATCTAACCCATATTTTGTTAGAAACTCGGCTGCACTGATTCACACACTGCGGGATCAGAAGTTTTCCTTGTAATGATGAGGCCTGACCTGCTCTGCAACATAATACAAATCCAAAATTATCTTCTTTTACATACAAAGCCAGGCATAGCACAAACAGAGAGTGTCCCTCAGGCCTCTTGGGAGTCTTTTGTCAAAGGTTATGACAGCTCTGGTGCACTGGCATTGCTAGGGGGGTGCGGAGGTGCGGGCCGCACCAGTTGACTCGCCTGGGGGGTGACGTGCCCTGGGGAGGATGCGCTAACTTCACGGCATTAGGCTCTACCATGTCATGCCATATGCCGTTGGATGTGGAATGGCCAGCAGCGTGCAGTGCAAAAAACAGAATTGAAATCGCTCCTTTTGTTCAGAAGTTATGGCCAAAAACCTGGAAGGAAGAAATGCATGGAGCCCAATGGAAAGTGAAAGTGAGCCGTAGCACACGTTTTTTTGCGAGTAGGCATACTTGCCATAGTCCTTTGGAAAGGGCAGGCTGAGAGGAATCCAACAACACCACAATGGTCCTGATCCAATGAATGCAGCCCCCCCAAAACACCCGAGAATCTTCCCCCTCCCAGCTGCGAGTCTGAGCCCGAATCAAAGCCACGTGGTCACATTTACTTGCAAGTAAGCGGACTTGCCTTAGTCAAGGCAGGCTGAGAGGCAGGCGGAGAGGACTCCAAAGAGGTCAGAATGGTCCTGATCCAATGAATGCAGCCCCCAAAAACATGGAGAAGGAGGTCCCCCCTCCCAGCTGCGAATCTATGGAGCCCTATGGAAAGTGAAGCAGCCTCACGTCGTGTTTACTTGCGAGTAGGCAGACATGCCTTGGCTGGTGGTCAGGCCAGGCAAAGGGGAATATGGGGACACTGGAATGGTCCCGATCCATGGAGCTGGAGCGCAACAAATGCTCCAGAAGGCAGCCTCCCCCCCCCCCACACACACACTAAAAAGGACAAAAAGGTGGCTTGAATGGTAAGGGAAAGTTTTCTATTTTGCCCTTGCAAAGCCAGGTGGGTCTTCATTCTGATGTGCCTGAAATAGAAGAACTTTAAACTGGGCACTGGGAAGGGCTGGAAATCTCACTGATTCTTTTTGGTGGGTTGTTATTGCAGGCAGACTACAGAGTAAGCCCCATTGACCACTATGGGGCTTACTTCTGAGTAGACATGCATTGTATTGGGCTCACAGACTGCAATTTTACCCACACTTTCCTGAGAGTAAGCCCCATTGACCACTATGGGACTTACTTCAGAGTAGACATGCATAGGATTGGGCTCACAGGCTGCAATCCTACCCACACTTTCCTGAGAGTAAGCCCCATTGACCACAATAGGACTTACTTCAGAGTAGATTCACTTGGTGGAACAGGACTGGCTCCCCCTTATGTAATTATTTTATTTTAAGTTAATTATTTATAATTATTTATTTTAATTTGCTTGATGATGTCACTTCTGGTCATGACCACTTCCAATGGGTCCTGGACAGATTGTCATTCTAAAAAGTGGGTCCCAGTGCTAAAAGTTTGAGAACTGCTGCAATAAGGTGTTAGTAAGTTGACACGGGTGTGTGTGTGTGTGTGAGAGAGAGAGAGATGCTACAAGTTTTTAAAATCACTAAAATCAGAGTTTGGCGGAATAAGACCATCATGTTATACATCAATCAATGCGTAATGTCATGCAGAATGCAATGAAACAGACCACATTGAAATATCTGTGTTATAACAAAAGGTACAGCCAAAAAACTGGTGGTGGCAGGGCAATGGTACATCATCACGCCCACCCGGGGCGTTGCCCCACCCACTACATGGGGTGACGCGCAGGCCTCCCGCACCGGGTGACTCGAATCCTGGTGACACCACTGCTCTGGTGTATTGTTTGGCTACAGATGATCAAGCTACCCAGAATGAGAGGGTTTACTCTGTAGTAGTTTGTCATCTCAATGAGTCCTAATACCCAGAAGCGTGTTTTACTTTTCTTTATAAAGCTACTACCTATGTCTAAACATTTGTGAAATTCAGGAAATTTTTATTTATTTTTCACATTTGTATACTGCCATTTCTTCATGGAATTCAGGTTGGTACATAGTTCCTTCCAGGTCTAAGTTCAACTTTTGAACAACTACACCATCATGGCTATCAAAATTAATTTCAAAATTAATTCAAAAATCTGAGGCAAGTGCATGGGCGGAGAGAGCAGGCTCGTGGTGCCAGGCAGTTCCCACAATGGACACATGCTCATTTGAAGGTCAAAATATTGGCTATTCAAATATGAAAAAAGAAGCTAAAAAAAATCGGTTTTAGGTTAGTAAGTATTAAGGTAACTGAAGTCCTTGTGTTCTTAAAAGCATGGAAAATAGGAAATGGAGGTGTTCCTGTTTGTTGAGGGCAAGTGAAAGGCCTTGACCCATCCCCCAACTGACAGTCACAGTGATACCTGCACATGTGCCTATTTATTAGAAACAATGAGGAATTACAAGAACATTTTTTAAAAATCTATTTGATGAATGTCCTTCAAGATTACAAAAGAACATGCCTCAAAAAAAAAAATTATGAATTCATAAACCTCAAGGGGAAAGCTTCAGCCTTGACTAAAGATTGGTTGCACAATGATTTGATGCTCAGAAAAGGTACGATTTGCTGTAAACTCCCTGATTTCTCAATGGATTTCCACCAAATTTCATTAGTGCTGTTGGGCGTTAGCCAGTTTGTCCTGCCAAATCTGAAGAAGACTGGATGGAGGGCTCGTATTTTTTTAGCGGGAGAATGTTCAGGGCTTACAATGGTGGAATACTGATTTTATGAGGTATAAACTGTACTGCCTTTATAACAGGCATACAGATGAACGTGCATAAATCTCTGCTTTCTGGGCATGGTCCTAACAGCCCAATCCTATGGCCTTCAGCTGCCAGTGGACATAAAAGCAGCCATAAAGAGCTTTCCAGCAGCACATGGAGTAGTTCGCTGCCAGAGCAATGGCAGTAAGGCACATCGTCAGAATTGCAGAGGCCCACTGAGGCAGGTAAGATGGCAGGGAAGGTGAGAGGGGGTTGGAGGGAGGGCATAACATGGGCTGGGAGCAGGAGAAACTGTGCAGGGATGGGGGCGTAACAGGGACAGGGAGGCTGTAGGAGGGAGTGGATCAGGTGGTAATGGCATATGTTGGTCCTACCCTCCTTTTCTGAAGCCACCCCACTCCTTCCTCACCTTGGACTTGCGCAGGCAAAATCACTAGCACAAGAAGACACATTGCAGGGCAGGCAGCTTATGCAGGGGGAAGGGGATTTAAATTTTCCATTTCAATTATGTGAGGCTATTTCAACAGTTAAGTTTTCCTGATTGTTTTTAATGGTTCGTTTTATTGTCCACACATTGGGTGCAACATTAACTTTTTATACTGGCCTATCCTGGTGCTCATTGACTCTGATAAGTCAGTGGTGGGAGCAGGTCATAGAAAAGGCCAAAGAAGAAAATTCAGGGGAGGCTAAAGGGCAGGCGTGGTGAGAGCAGGGATGGGAATCGTGCTGGAGAGGGTGGATCATGGCAGCAAAAGCACACACCAAATCCTATATCTGACCTCCCAGCCTGCTCATCTCTTTCCACTCTTCAGTCGTATACCAGCTGTGTAGCTGGCATGTGTCTGAGGAGACCCATAGGCTGCCAGAAGGCCTACTGAGGGGTAAATAATGATTTTTTTTTTTACTTACCTCTCAATGGCCTTCTGGCCAGCCCCCTACCAAAGTGTGCAGCACCTGTTTGGTTGGCGTGACTTCATGCTATAGCATGGCTGTAAAGCCCAAATCCTAACCAACTTTCCAGCACTGACATAGCTGTGTCAATGGGGCATGTGCTGCATCCTGCAGTTGGGTGGCACTCATGGTGGCCTCCTCAAAGTAAGGAAATGCTTGTTCCCTTACCTCGGAGCTGCATTGCCCTTACCTCGGTGCTGGAAAGTTGGTTAGGATTGTGCCCTTGGTGTAGTGTTTTCCCCTAAAGTTATGGGGTTGGGTCATTTGCGATGCCATGAATGGTCACAGTTCAGAGATTATTTTCAAGAGCATGATCAATAAGACAAACCTCTACATTTTGTCAGGATTGTGTCTCTCAATGTGACTTCATTGGGATTTTTTGTTTGCTTTGTTTTTGCAAGAGAACCATATACTTGAAATGAATATGCTCTGGGTGAAACCAGTGTGCAGAACAGATACTTTCAGGGCATGTTGACGAGAACTTCACCTACTCGCATTAATTTCTTCCAGTTTACTCCATGGGATGGTGTCCAAATAATGAGCTGTGATTCATCAGAATGACTCATCTCAGCTCAGCAATAGGACAGGAAAAGATGGGAAGACTGTAATTCACTGACAAACATCAGTTGGATGACATGGCTCATATTCAGCAAATCTGGTACAAAGACACACACACACAATGAAATCTGCAGCTGTAATGCAATAGGGCTTTTCTGATCACAACCATTCTAGCAAACTTTTTTTTTAACACTGCAGAGGGGCGAAGACCCTGTCTTCTTATTACACCCACTCCACAAGATGCTGTTTAATACAAGCAACCTGCAAAGACTAGATCTTTGACCTTTTCTAGTGAAAATGCTAATCTAGATGTGCAAATTTTTGAAGGCAAGCAGGGGAAGAGATAGTGGCTTAATATTTGTTGAAAGGCATCATATAAGCCTCAGCAACCCACTGACTTACAAATGTGCGATGGAAAGAATATGACAAACATTTTCAGTATGTCAGATGCAGTCAGGCCCACGGACTCCAGTTCGGTCCATGATAGAGGATGACCTTAGATGGCCAGGTAGGCCAATCATACCTGAGCCAATGCAGCTGTGCCGACAGGGTGCACACTGCATCCCATGGGAGGAGTGCTGGGTCCTTTCAGTAAGGGAATATTTGTTCCTATACTCTGGGGCAAGCCTCTGCTGCCCTGCTGGTTCTGTTTATACCTGTTCAAGTTACTTTGCTGGCGTAAGTCTGAGTGAACCTGGGTTGGTGAATCAAGGCCGGAAAAGGAGATAGGATAGCTTCTCCTTCCTGGCCTCAGTCCAAGCCCCTCTCCATTCCAGTCTCCTCCACATTCCTCCCGCTCCCCGACCCTGTTTTCACCAACCCCATATGCTGTCTCACCAGTCTAGGGTTCACTGTCAGGCTGCTGGCACCCAGACCCAGCAGCTTGCCACTTGCAGCAGTGGCCAGGCCACACTGTAAAGCATGTTGCCTTTTGCAGCAGCCATAACGCACGCTTGGCCTCTGGAATGCAAGTTATGGTGGCACAGCATGCTATTAGGATTGGGCCCTTCAGCTGCAATCCCGTACTTACCTTGAAGTAAATCCTACTGAACACATGCATAAGTAGACATGCATAGGAATGTGCTGTTAGGTGAGCTCATTTGGTTCCAGTCTCCCTCTGTAATCATGAGACAATCACACTAGCTAACTTTTCAGGTATGCAGATGTGCAACTTTTTTTGGAGGGGAGGGGGCATGTACTAACAAGGGTGGTGGCATATCTGCTCAGGGTACTCCTGGCTTCATTCATGCTTTTTTTAAAAATCCAAGCCATTTTTTTTATGTTCTTTGTAAAATCACGATCCCCATGATGCCAACACAGGATCAGGCAACCTGAGGCAAAACTCTTGCATCTGAACAGCTATCACATTAATGCCATAGGGTTGGGGTTGGCTCAATAGTCACTGCCATTGTTTTAGAAAAAAGCATGCCTTTATAATTTCAAACAGCTGGCTGTTTTTTCCACCAGCTTTTATTTCAGTTGGTTGTGCATTGTTTTTGTGGCAACACAGGTGTTCCTGGAGGGGGGCAAAACAGTGTCTTCAGGTGCCTGGACCCCCATGTAAAGCGACCCCTTTCCCTCTGCTTCTGAACCATTCAAGAAGGCAAGAGCAAAGTGGAGGAGATGCCTTCAGTTTGTTTTTATAGCCATGACTGGCTTGGAAGTGGAGGGGGAGGGGCTGCATTACACATGCTCCTGGGCAGCTGAAGACAGTTACTGTTTTGCCTGCCCCCTCCAGGATTGCCTCTGTGTGGCAACGCTGACCTGCAGCTCTATGGTGGAGAACTATAAACTTGGCAGGCATAATTGCTGATGAAATCATGCTCCAGTATTGTGCATCTCTGAAGGGATTCATGTACGCATTGGGTTCAGGTACGCAACACCCCTTAAAGTACAGTGATAAATTTTTCTAACTTCCCAAGTTTCCACTTCGTGTCCCCCTGTTCTTTTTTGATGCACTGGAACAGGCAGATGCACACATGATCCTGTAACATAACCAAAACACACAGGTGAGGCTCTCCCATTGTTGGCAAGGTTAATGAAAGCATGCCATTCATGTGTGGACTGGGGAGGATATGGGGCAGGGAGGAAGACAGGTTGTGCTCAGGAGGTGGGTGGGTTCAGCAGCAGTGCCACCTACAAATCCTAGCCCCTTTCCTGGGCCTGATCTGCCTTCGTGGGTCAATGCAGACTTGCACCAACTATAGAGCTGGTGAATGTCTGAGTTGACCTATGGCAGCTACTGGGTCTTACCCTGGGGCAAGGGAACAAATGTTCTCTTACCCCAGGAAGGCCTCAAGATGCCAAAATTCCCCCATGGGATACAGTGAATGCCACGTTGGTGCTGCTGCATCACTGTGCAGGGAGTCAGGTAGGACTGGGCTGTTAATCATCTAATGAACCATAATTCATACTTTACTTCAGTGAGAACCCTAATGTCTATTCTAAGTTGGATCTGGAGAACCTTCACAAAAAGTATTCCAAACATCAGACAATTTTCTATTCCTATTGACTTCTAGAAAAAAAACTTGGGCAATTATCATGTCTTGTCATTTATTTTGTAACATTTTAATGATGCCTGACTTGTTCCCAACAGCACTGGGCGTTGATTCTTTTTCCTTCACAGCAATGCACAGTTTGAAATATACAATAAGGGCCTACTTCTGATTAGTTATAAAGGTACAGAGCTGTAAAGGTACCTTACAGAGAAGGTACGGCAGCCTGATTATCACATAAATAAAGGATACGTATTTTGCCTGCTTTTTCGGAAGTGTCAAACACCCACATCTGTCTTCAGCAATTGATGAGGTGGGTCACTGACATTTCACAGGGATGTGATTGGATTAGCCCCTGGAGGATAAGTAGCACATAAACCTTTTTCCGCTAGCGCCTTGGTAGGCAACTCCAATTTAATGCTTACAAACGGAAGTGTTGCAAAACCAGACATTGCCCTGGTCGTTAGCATTCTTTCCCACAAGCATGATTTAATCCAGTGAAAATCACAGGCCACATCTGTCAAAGTGCTACATTTTAAAGGAAGTGGCTGATTTGGGGGAAAGGACTGTAACTTTCGAAAGGGGCACTTTCTCCCCTTCCTCAGCCTAATTCTCGATGTACAAAAAAAATAGTAAGACCTCAGACTTACAGTATAACAAATCTTCCAGGCATGTACCAGAAATATTGGTGGAACATTCATGCAAAGTTATACACTTCTTTATTACTGTCAGTTTCAATGGGAGAATTGAGCACATGTTTAATTTTCTCATTGTGTAATCAGGGCTGGACTAAATACAATGGCTAATATTATAATGGCGGTGCAAATCCCAGGCCCTTGAATTGCCATTGCTGTAGTCCAGGATGAGGCCTGCTGGAGTGGTTAGGGCATGTACTGACCAGCCCCTCGGTCTGGAAATTTTGATGAGCCCCCTTCCGTCTGTCCTTTGCACAGTTTGAGTTCAGCTGGTTGCCCTTTTGGAGGCCAGGTAGGAATTTTTTGCTGTCAGCCTGATTGGATTTTGGCTGGTAGTTTTTTCACCTACCCCAGACTGGTTTGGGCTGCTGGTTGAGGGTTCCAGGGTCCCCCTTCTTTGGTCACGTTAGTCAGGTAGTGTGCGGGCTGGGTAAATAGGGACTGTGTAAATTGGTGTACAGGATGAGTTTCCTTATTCGAGAGGGTTCCGTTCCCAGAACTCAACTGGATGGCAAAAATTGCATTAAAGCAAATCTATTTGAAAAACAATGTCCCTTTGCTGGGTGATTTACAAACAGCCTTGCTGGCTGCCTTACATCTGCCTTACATCACAGAGTCATTAAGCAGACAGTCCATTAATCATTCTCTCCCCTGATGCTTAGAAAGGCTTCACTTTGAGGCAAGCAACCCATGCATTCACCCAGAGCATAGTGCTGGGAAGGAATGCAAAGTGATTATCTTTCTTTCATGTGCTCAGGAGGAAGGGAGGGTGTCACTTGCCTTGGTGAAGCCATTCTAAATGCCTGGAGAGAGAATGATTGATGGATTGTCATCCAGCTGCCCTCTCTCACATTGAGGCTATTGTTAAACAACTGTTTTCATTTAAGTTAAAGGGCCCTTCTCTTTATAACCGTGGGTGAAAAATCCATGGATAATTAGGTTATACCTGTACATCCTGAGGTTGGCAAAGTCGTGGGGTGAGCCAGGACTGTTCAGATGACACCTGCCCAGGTTGGTGAGTCTGGCTGGCAAGCCCCTGGCTGGATCAAGCTAGGACCACTGAAGGCACGGCCAACTGGGAGGAGGGAAGTCTTTGCTTTCCAGCTGCCTCGACCTCTTTGGGGGGCTGACTGTGATAAGTTTACTCTATTCCTGATAGAATTCTAGCTTTGAGTCAGGATGTGACGCCCATTATATTAGGAGGAAGTAGACAGTTAGTTCCATTTCCCCCAAGATTAGATGCCTGCACATGGGGGGGGGGGTTTGGAAGTTAGTTTGTTCTGCTGCAGTTTTATTATTGTATTATTAATAAAGTGGCCCTTTATCCCAAATCTCTGAAATCAGAGGCATCTAATGAAACAGGTTGGTGAAAGATTCAGGATGGACAAGTACTTCTTCAGACAGCACACAATTAATCTTTGTAATTCACTAATAAGATGTGCTGATGGCCACTAGCTTGATTGCTTTAAAAGGATATTAGACAAATTCACAGAGGACAAGTTTATCAATGGCCACTGGTCATGACAGTTATGCACTCCCTCCAGGTTCCACGGCAGTACGTCTTGAATACCAATTTCAGGGGAGCAATGACAGGAGACAGGTATGCATTCCTCTCCTGCTTGTGCAGTTTCCATGGGTACCTGGTTGGTGTCTGTGAGAAACAGGATGCTAGACTAGATGGGCCTCTAGCCTGATCCAGCAGGTTTTTTCTTTAGGTAAAGTGTTTAACCTAAAGAACCATTAGTGTTTAACCTAAAGTTAACCATTAGTTAACTGAATGTTAACTCGCATGACTGAATGGGAATCTTGCTCAATATTTATTTTTATATATTTATTTTAAAAATGTAGATCAGTTGTTATTTCCACTAGGGGACTTATAACAAAAATTTGAAATAATTAATACATACCATACAATAAACAGAAGAAAACAAAAAATAGCAGCAACAAAATACTTCAACAAAAGCAAACAGAATCAAGATGGAGGAGGCAGCCATTAAATCAAGACAGCGCAGGAAATGCCTGCTGAAGGAGTCATGTTTTTAGATGATGGTGAAAAGCTGGCAGGAAAAAGGCAAGGTGCACATTAAGGGTGCAATCCTAAGGGTTCGGCTGGCGTAAGTCCCTTGCACCGGCTCAGGAGGGTCACAAATATGCCATAAAGCATATCCTGATCCGAAGCTGTAAAAGCTCTTAAATGCAACAACCAGATCTAGAATTGTGCCTGGAAATAAATAGTAGCCCGTGCAGGTGGAACAACTCAGAGAACTACCTGAGGTGCAACAAAAAGTGCCTGATGCCCCAGTAGAATTGTTGAACAGCAGACCTCATCCCGACCTGTAGCAAACGGCTTTTGGGACTCTTCTCATTCTCAAAAGAGGTTGTCCTGTGAAGTGGGTGGCGATGGCTCTGCTGTCCCAGAAACATTCCAAGCTCTGTGGAAGATGGAGCAAGTGCATGGATTGTGACTGAAAGACATAGTAAAGGTTTTGTGAAGTTTCAGATGCAGGCATTGGTTGCAAACACAATGAATTATTCACAGAGAGCTCATTTATTCATACAGTCTGAAATCAGTGATCAATATGAAGGATACACATTCTCGTAGGACAGAATCTGGCCAGAAAAGACAGACATTTCAGTTGGAAAAGGAGGGGCTTCATTCATTTTTAAAAAAAAATGTTTTGTTTGGGCATCGGTGAGTTTGGCTCACGCAGTCACTCTGAATATTTCATGTTTGTAGCAACGTACTGCATGTAACATTTATACACCCCACATAATGCAATTACCTTTTTAATTTCAACTGGAGTGAATTAACAAGGTTATTTTGAGGCATGTGTAAATGCATGTATTTATGCAAAGATTTCCAAATGGTATTTCATCAGCCTGTGCTTGTTTGTGAGCATGAAGCAATTCAAGGATCTTATTCCCCTTGAGAGATGTGACTATTTGGAGAGCTGAGGCATGTGAGCCAGTACAGACTACCTACTGTGAAGAAGGACTTTGGTTCCCTCTGTGGCTTTGCTACTTTTGGCTTTGCCAGAAAAATTGGATTGAAAGAGTGGCAGTTCCAAACCAGTAGGAATTACTACAAATGCCGACTTGGTGGCAGCCCCCAGCCTCTTAGGAACCTTCCACTCACCAGCCAAGGCAGTGGGACCAGTGGGTGTACTGCTTTGCCCCAGTTCCAGGCATCCTTGGAGGAAACCGGTTCTTTAATTTGTGACATGACAGCCTCCATTTAAAGAAGAAGAGTTTATTTTGGAACAGAAACATTTGTGGTTTACAAAAAATGGTGGCTGGTCCCCCTCCATCCACCCAAAGTGCAGAACTGCTCCAAACTCCACCCACTTGACCTGCACAGCTGGGCTCACTTGAGATTTCCCTGGCACAGACCACAGGGGTGTGCCACGTGTGTGAGGCGAGAGTGGGGGGAAGAGTAGTGTGCTTTGCATGCAGTGGGAATGGGGAGATGCAGTGCCTTGCCTCACTGCTTCAGGTGCCGACTCTGCTAGTCTCCCCTTTGTGTCCTTGGAGCCTTTCTTGGAAATGGGTGTACCCCACACAGGGCTCACTACAGCCCTGCTGCAAACTACAGTGATGACACTGAAGAAGGACTCTTGCACATTCAGATGATGGTGGTGAGCAGCTACCACAGCAGCAGCGGCAGACCTTCTCCTTCCCTCAGCACTTCTTCACAGTGTCCAGCTGCCCCAGTCCTTGATGCAGTGTCAGGAACTGTAAAAAGGCACTGAGAGAAACGAAGGTCTGCTGCTGGAGTTGCGCTCGCACAACCATCTGATGAGCATCCTTGTGGGCCCCAACTTTCTGACTGGTGGTGGGGAGCAGTGGGACCTCACATTGCCAAGTACTGACTGGGCATGAGTGTGACCTTTCAAGGGCATGGGCCCCTGGCTTGTACTGCACTTGGGGACCAGACCTGTGCCTGTCTGTATGCTTATCTCAGTGGGACATAGGAAGGAGGGGAAATAGGACCCCATATCAACATCTTGCTTTAACCACCCATTTGTTTTATATATTTGAAGCAGGAGAAGCAAAAACAAAAGGTGGGCTTTTCTACCTATGTACAGGGTATGGTCTATGCAGAGGGTGTTTAGTGCAATCCCTGTTATTGGTTAGGTCCAGAATGTGGAAGGATGCGTATAATAAGTGTGGAATAAAAATCATGGGTCAGTTTCTTCTCTTCCTCTCCTTCCCCATCTTTGCCCACTCTCCTCCCTTAGATCCAACCAAAATTCTTCTCAAGGGCTGGTGCTTCTCATACCACTGACTCAAGCCATGGATTTAACTGGAATGTTCTACATCTGGTTAAAACAAGGATGCCTATTGAAGAAACTGCAGTCAGCATTATAAGCAGAGTGGGTCACACAGTCGTTTATTAAAGCGCATTTTAAATAGTAGTTCTCTTTGTTGAAATAAATAGGAAAAGAAAAGAAAGAAAAACCCTAATCAGTGTGTAGTCAGTTGAACTTTGCTTTCACATGAACAAGAATCCCATATAATTGCATTCACTATTAAGCCAGTTAACGGGTTTATATAAAAAAGATAATTCCAATTTGCTGCCGACTGTGCCTGCATGTTTAATTAATTTTCATCCATGTTTTTTGAACCCCATTGTGTGAAGTGAATCTTATCATAATTGTTGTACCCTCTAATGCCTCTTCTAAAGGTAATGCATTGAAGACTAGTTGGGATGACAGTAAATGAAAACACAGAAGATGCTAACCAGCTTACAAAGGAATTTTGTTTCTTATTTACTTATTTAGATAGTTTTTAATATCACCCAGTCCTGTGATTCACTTTCCAAACCACCCACAGCTGCATGGATTAGGTGCTGGGTTCCAGAGTCACCACCTGGAACTTAAATGAAAAAAAGTTGGGTAACGCAACTGCCTTAAAGCGATATGGTTCCCTTTTCCAGTTGGAATGGGGTGTGCTATTTTTCCCCCTTATTCTCAAACTTCTATGTTTAAAACTAAAAACAGCAAGAGAGCAAAGGAAAAGGCAGTCCAGGCAGTATGAGGCGAATGGAACATTGTCAAAATATTGTCCTTGGGGCCAATTTCTGAAGATAACGTTCAAACGTATGCTTCAGCCATCTGCTGCCTTTTCTGAAGTTTAGAACTGGCTGCCTTGTTGTGCACCTGCATTTTCATTTCCTCCTGACAGCCCCTTTCTCACATTAGCTTTGACAACCCAGAGCCACTGCTGAGTGTGCTGCACTGTTCCAACAATGCTACAGGTTTGCACTCGTGTCGAAGGATCCGTTAGTACTGAGATAAAGTGGGGGCGGGATCTTTGGTATCACTGCCCTTTGCACAGTGTTTAGTAACCTTTGCAAAGAATGCAAAGCTATTCACAAGAGGGCCAGCAGTGAGAAGAAGGAAAGTGTCCCTGTTGCTGAGGCATCAGGACTGATTCTCTCTTGCAGTATCAGGGGTATAGACAGAGCCACTCTACTGCAGTTCCCGTGCCACAAAGTGTGTGTGTCTCTACCCCACTTGAGTATTTCTATCCCACTTCAGCTATTTACATTTTGACCCTTGATATGCCAGGTTCGTGTTCATGGGTAATTCAGTGGATTATCATACCTCTTCACTTTGCAGATGCTACCATGGGTTTGATTGTTAATGAATTTTTCCCCCCAGATGGCCCTTCTGTGCCTGGTCACTGGAGCCTGGGATGGTGGCAGCAGATATAAACAATCAAGGTTTTTTTCTGCTGGGCCAGTAAAGGGAAAGCAGTGAGCAGGAATGCTTATGTGCTAACCATTAGGCACTGCTCACCTTGGTTAGCCAGCCTTCTCCCAGGAGTCTCTTTCCCTGACGGGTACATTTCCCTTCACCTCTTGGGGTGTTGAGGTACAGGTTTCGCTTGGATGTTTGTGCATCAAGTCCTCCTGAGGCAGAATATTGGCAATAAGAATCATGGGAAGACAAGCATCAACAAAATATGTTGCCATACATGCTATGAGGGACAAGAGGTAAAGTGCTCCTTCTGTGAAGTAAGTGCTCTTCCACCATCATTTCCGTCCCCATAGTTCCCTTTTGGGAGGCCAGTGTGGTAGAGCTCCAGGGCTGTGCATCTTATCCTCTGAGTTGTGTCTTCCTTGGCAGAAGCTTACGTACTGGGGTTGGTGTGCTGTTATTGATTGCCAAATGCAGTTTGCATCCTAAGCTCTGCTGAAGGAAAGTGTGCAGCGGGGATAGCAGTAAGTGCTACTTTTACCCTTCCCCATTGTTGTCTATGGGTTTACTTCTTCCTACACCAGCTCTGTCATTGGTGTAGCATTTTTCCAGCACTGGGGGCATATCTGTTGTCTGAAGGTTGGTTAGGATATGTATAGACTGACTCCTCCTTGTCCCTCCCCCTACTCTCCCACACGATGTCTCAATATCCTTCCTGTTTTACCTCTTCATCGATGGATTGTGCCAACATTGCCTGCATTGGTGTGGCATTTTTCTAGCTTAGTGCATCTCTCAGCTGGCAGACTTGTGTTCTGGTGGGGCTATCATTGCCCTGGTGTACATGAACATATGCTGGTGAATTTTGAAGACAGGATGGGCTTTAAGTCAGGTGTCTCCAAGCTTTCAGGTGCCAAAGCCACATTACTCAGTCTTGCCCTTATGGTGTGTCAGAGTCAGCCAGATAATATATATAGTAGGTGAACAATATTTGCAAAATGTTGCCAATATTTGCAGCTGCAAGGCTGCTTGTGGTCTCTCTCTCTTTCTCTCAGCTTGGATCTCAGCAAAGAGACTCAGCCCAACAGTTCTTTCATACGGCAGGAGGAAGAAGATGAAGGGTGGTGGGCGGAGGAGTGAGGGTCACATATATTATAATGCCACTGGGCTCAGGAGGCTGCCTAAAATGTGTTGGTGGGCTAGATGTGGTCTGCGGACTGTAGTTTGGGGACCCTGGCTCTAAGCAGACTGAGTAAAGACAGCCACACTTCTGTGATGTATACAGTATTTAGTATACTGCTGGCAGAGTGCTTTTGTGTGCCAACCTAGCTGTGTTGTTCTCTTGTGCCTGCTGGGCAAGTTATGCATCTGGCCCTCAGACAAACAAGAATGTGGCTCTGTTTGGCAACTTAGATTTACATAACATTATTTCATTCAAACATTTACCAGGGTTGTGAAACGGCAGTTTCCTATTGCTTCATCAGTGAGTGCACAATATCTGAAGAGAAGGAACCCCCGAGGCTTCTGGATGTTTACTCTGTCCAGAAATGAGCCAGGCGGCTCTGTCAGCTAGTCAAAACACAAGAATTACCTGGGGAGTTCTGTGAACAATGCTGCTTTGTAATCCCTGCATAGCTATCTCAGGCTAGGAAGTGTGCGTTATACAGCATCCTTGTAATAAAAAAGCTGTCTTTATTTGATTCTCGGCACCTACAGCGGGGTGTGGCGGTATTGCATTACAGAGTGAGATTATAGAAGTTTCAAGGCAAAGCCATTCTTGAAATAATTCATTGCTTCCCAAACATGTCGCCAGGGTGGTACACAAGAGAACATTTATATTTCTCCTGAACCTCTCCTAAACCCACTAGACCAGTGGTTCCCAAACTTTTGAGCACCGGGACGCACTTTTTTTAACAACACTCTATTGGGACCTACCTAGATTTACCAAACTTGTAAAAAATGAGATCTAGAAAAAAATATTTTATTTATTCATAAGTATTAATAACAAGAAAAAAGACCCTCAAACATTTGTCTCCCTATATTTACACATGCTTACAAACTGCAGGAGCATAGCGCATTGCTGGTAATTAGCAGCGACAGTATCTGATTTTTGAATAGCCTCAGGGCTTAAGGCAATTTGTTATCTGATCTTTCCATCACCCTTTGGCAACCCATCAAAAATCAGGTTGGGACACACCAGTGGGTCCCAACCCACAGTTTGGGAACTACTGCACTAGAGCAGTCTGATAAAGTCATCTTCTTGGCTTTTGTGACATCCCGTATTTATTACTAACTGACCTTTGGCTGGTTGGCAATCTGCCTGTGCATCTGAACAACTTTTTTGGAATAGTGCAACGAATCAAACTTTTCCATTGGAGACTTAGGGCCCAATCCTAACTTCGCCCAACACCAGCGCTGAGTGCCATAAACATGCCATAAAGCATGTTTATGGCACCTGGCAAGTAAGGAACACTGGTGCTGGGCCCACACCAGTCAGGTTCCGGGCCCAGTGCCAGCAGGAAGAGGATGTGCTGCTGCCGGGAGTAAGTGCAACTGCCAGGCGGCAGTGTGGCATCTGAGGGGTGGGGGAAGGCAGGGGGAGAGGGGGTAGGAAGAGGAACTGGAGGTAGAGGGGCAGGATCAGCAGAGCTCTGCTTTGTCTATCCTGAACTCTGTGTTGGGCCAGAATGCAAAATAGTTGACGCAGACTTGAGAAGCCGCATTGTGAGGCTTGGAGCTTTCCCTAGGGGAAAGGGACAAAAGTCCCCTTCCTCCAAAAAGACCTCCAGCTCTTTCCTGGCACCCACTGGCACCCAAGTGGTAGCTGCTTTGGCACCACTGTGCCAGAAATTTCAGGATTGAACTGTAAGGGTCAAAGTAGATCTGATGTTGGCGTTTCATCCAAGGAACTTGTGACAACTTTTTATTTTTCAGCAAAGCAACCTTGAGTCGCTGATTTGTATCAGGGCTACAGCATGGGGGAGGAGGGTCTAACCTAGGGGTGTCAAACATAAGGCCCAGGAGCTGGATGTGGCCTGCAGAAGCTTTTTATCTGGTCCTCAGGCTCTCATCTGCTGAGCAGTGCTGTGGTGTTATTGCTGAAAGGGCAGCCCACTTGGAAATTGGGCTCTCTCATATCTTGAAATATGATCAAGATTTGTGTATTTTCTGTTCTGTTCTTTGCAGCTAATGAGTTCCTAAGTAAGAAAAAAATGCTTATTTTTTTATTATGACCTGTTTAATGACATCAATTCTAGCCTAATGACATCACTTCCTAATGACATCACTTCCTAATGACATCCTAATGACATCACAGCCTAATGACATCACTGTCATCGGCAGGCATCATGAATGCTATTCAGCCCTCGGTATGAAACAAGTTTGACACCCCTGGTCTAACCCATTCCCTCTGTGCTAAAGCTCCTGTCCAAACCAGCCTCTGACTCTACAGGCCCTAATAGAGGCTCTACACCTCTATTAGGTGTAGAGAGGAAAATGTTTGAGCTCAAATTTGTGTTCCAGAGGAGAGGATGAGAGAAAGGATAGTAGAATCCCCACTCTTTTTGAGTGCACTTTATAAATGGCAGTCATGGTGGCAACAGCTCTTGTAGATATTGGAATGCATATTTCTCTAGAAGCCATACATCCTGTCCTGAAGGCCTAGACAGGTCATGGCAGCATTTTGAAGGGGGAAAAAATACTCTGCTCCATATTCCATCTCCATATTTTTTGGCCAGCTTCAAAAGAGTCCCCAACGGAAGGGGAAGAGGAAGAGTTAAGTTCTAGGGCTTGACTTTGTTGAATTAAATTAAATTAAAATCTGTTAATCACTTAAATTAATATCTGGTACTAGGTGAAAGTGTGATGGATTCTCTCACAAAGAGAGTCTGGTCCAACAAGAAGCTGACGGAACATACCAAGATCCAGGTCTACAGAGCTTGTGTCCTGAGTACACTTCTGTACTGCAGTGAGTCCTGGACTCTCCACTCACAACAGGAGAGGAAACTGAACGCTTTCCACATGCGCTGCCTCTGACGCATTTTCGGCATCACCTGGCAGGACAAAGTTCCAAACAACACAGTCCTGGAACGTGCTGGAATCCTTAGCATGTATGCACTGCTGAAACAGAGATGCCTGCGTTGGCTCGGTCATGTCGTGAGAATGGATGATGGCCGGATCCCAAAGGATCTCTTCTATAGAGAACTCATGCAAGGAAAGCGCCCTACAGGTAGACCACAGCTGCGATACAAGGACATCTGCAAGAGGGATCTGAAGGCCTTAGGGATGGACCTCTACAAGTGGGAAACCCCGGCCTCTGAGCGGCCTGCTTGGAGGCAGGCTGTACAGCATGGCTTTCCCAGTTTGAAGAGACACTTTGCCAACAGTTTGAGGCAAAGAGGCAAAGAAGGAAGGCCCATAGCCAGGGAGACAGACCAGGGACAGACTGCACTTGCTCCCGGTGTGGAAGGGATTGTCACTCCCGGATTGGCCTTTTCAGCCACACTAGACACTTTGCCAGAACCACCTTTCAGAGCGCGATACCATAGTCTTTCGAGACTGAAGGTTGCCAATGATGATGGATTCAACATTGATCTTCTTTAGGCACAGTTGTCTATTAAGATACAGGTCATCTCTGACTTGCAATGCAGTTTTATGCGATCACTCGTGGACCTACTAAATAGCAATTAAGGTTTGGTGTAAAATTTGCCATTCGTTAATATTGTTTTCAGCTGTTATGAAAGACAGATCTAGTTCATTCTTGCACTCAACTGAGTGAGAGAGAGGATTATTGGGTCATGGTGTGGAGCAGGGGTGGGCAAATTTTCATCTTTTGGGATCCTGGACCTTTAACAATTGTATAGCAAAGCAAATTTCAGCAGATTCAGCTTATTATCTCACAGATGACAAGCTGCACCTGCTGAAATTCTCTGTCCTACACAATTGCTAAAGGTTCAAAATCCCTAAAGTTGAAAGTTTGCCCACCGATGGTGCGGAGAATAGAAAGGTCCCCAAGAATACAGAAGCTGCCCATCCCTCATTTTACCTTGTGGATTGAGAATTTTCTTTTTTTTAATGCTTACTTAACTGATGCAAATGTAATCAAATTGTGTGTTCTAGTCTAAAACAAATGCTGCACTTATCGAACTGTGAGGCTCCAAACCGCCAGGCTATGCTGGCAGTGACAAACTCTTCTCTCTACCCCATCCCCCACACACAAAACAGTTGGGGGGGGGGAAATGAAGATATTATTGGACTTTCCACAGTTACAAAATAACATAAATAACCAATTACAAAATAACAGATCCGTTATCAAGTTTGATCCACCAGTTACAGCTTGAGGGAATGCATTCACAGTTTTCTAAATATATTTTCTCTTTTTTCATAGACATAGGAATAGCACAAAAGTAATACACTCCTGTTTCTCTCAATGCCCTGAAGACCAAAGTAGTCATTTTAAGACAATTGCATTTGGATGGTCTGATGTCAAGGGCACATAGCTTACATTGTGAATGACTCGCTTACATAGCTTACATTGTGAATGACTCGCCATCCATTTCCTGTATGTGTAGCTTTGCATCTTCTTGGAAAAGCTCTTCAAGCTCTTCATCTTGGAAAGCTCTTCAACCTCTCCAGACTGAGAGCAAAATCCAAAGTCCAGCTGAAATGTCTGCGTGACTTCCTCTTTGCCGACGATGCAGCTGTCACTACCCACTCTGCCAAAGATCTCCAGCAGCTCATGGATCGTTTTAGCAAGGCCTGCCAAGATTTTGGACTGACAATCAGCCTGAAGAAAACACAGGTCATGGTTCAGGATGTGGACTCACCTCCCTGCATTACAATCTCTGAGCATGAACTGGAGGTTGTCCATGACTTTGTGTACCTTGGCTCAACGATCTCCGACACTCATTCTCTCGATGCCGAGCTAAACAGTCGCATCGGTAAAGCAGCTACCACGTTTTCCAGACTCACAAAGAGAGTCTGGTCCAACAAGAAGCTGACGGAACATACCAAGATCCAGGTCTACAGAGCTTGCGTCCTGAGTACACTTCTGTACTGCAGCGAGTCATGGACTCTTCGCCCACAACAGGAGAGGAAACTGAGCGCTTTCCACATGCGCTGCCTCCGACGCATCCTCGGCATCACCTGGCAGGACAAAGTTCCAAACAACACAGTCCTGGAACGTGCTGGAATCCCTAGCATGTATTCGCTGCTGAAACAGAGACGCCTGCGTTGGCTTGGTCATGTCGTGAGAATGGATGATGGCCGGATCCCAAAGGATCTCCTCTATGGAGAACTCGTGCAAGGAAAGCGCCCTACAGGTAGACCACAGCTGCGATACAAGGACATCTGCAAGAGGGATCTGAAGGCCTTAGGGATGGACCTCAACAAGTGGGAAACCCTGGCCTCTGAGCGGCCCGCTTGGAGGCAGGCTGTGCAGCATGGCCTTTCCCAGTTTGAAGAGACACTTTGCCAACAGTCTGAGGCTAAGAGGCAAAGAAGGAAGGCCCATAGCCAGGGAGACAGACCAGGGACAGACTGCACTTGCTCCTGGTGTGGAAGGGATTGTCACTCCCGGATTGGCCTTTTCAGCCACACTAGACGCTGTGCCAGAACCACCTTTCAGAGCGCGATACCATAGTCTTTCGAGACTGAAGGTTGCCAATACAAGCTTTGCATCAACACTAATGTCTTTTACACTGTGCTTAGGCTAGTAGGTGTACTTTGGGGGAAGAAGAGACAAAATGTTCAACATGAAATACTCATCTTGCCAGGTTTTTGCTTAGCGATGCTGGGCTGCTTGATTCTTTACAGTATTGCCCTCCTGCCAACCTACCCTTGTAGATCATGAGAAGGAAAATGTGAAGACCAAAGTGATTCTGTCCTGTCCCTAGAGAAACTAAAGGCCCTAAAGGCCACCATAAGCTAGAAATCTGGTGAAAACAGAAGACAAAATTCTGAACAAGTTCTTATGTAATACAAACAAGCTCAGCTCATGTTACACTTGCAGTTCCCTCTAATCCTCTTTGGAATGGAGGAAGGGCTGTTAGGGAAGCCTTTCCTGAAGAATGGAGCTGGTGATTTCCAAGTGGCCCTGGAGGCTTATTCAGTTGACTCTGCCAGCTAACTGGTCACAATTGTATGGACATGTCTCAATCCATGAATTTATGCAAACTGTTGACACACAATAGCTATTTGATTCTATTCTATCATAGCTGCTGGTGGCTTGTTGAGGGAGAATGTAAATTCCATCTTGGTCTTCATGAGTTCATCATTAGTTTACCCTGCTAACTGGACAAAGAGACACTTTTTCAAGTGATGCTTTTATTATCTTTGATAGAGGTCAGAGGAAGAATAACTGTCCCCCGTCATTCCTGCACAGTGTCTTTTCTTTATTTTTTTCACAGTGTCTTTTCTATTGGCTGTTGCTGACGTTCTTCGAAATCTTTTTTGACTGTAAGCCCTTTTGGGACAGGAAGCCATTTAATTATTTGACTTTGCCTGTAAATCACTTTGTAAACATTTTTCTTGAAAAGAGGTATATAAATATTCTCAATAATAACAATTATTGCATGAAGGAGTCATTCTATTGGCCCTTAAAGAAGCAATAGGGAATCCTTCTTCACTAGCAGAAGCTCAAGCACCTCCCAACTTTACAAGATAGTTGTGGGCAATGAGCAAGGACAGTACTAGAGCCCATGAAGGTGAATGTGCAATGAGTCTGATCAAACATGGTATATAACCTGTTCTATATGTGAATATGTGGCAGCGGTAGGGGCAAAAACATACAATGCAGACAGATTTTTTTTGTCACAATTTCTGCCACATATTAACATATATACAGATGTAGAATAGGCCAGTGGTCTTCAACCTTTCTTTGTGCCATAACCCTGATCGATCGATAGACTGGGATCCATCACCAATCCCACCCCCTCCCAGGACCCAGTCTGCCCACTTCCTGCCCCACTGCCATCTACCCCCTCATTCTCTCCCTATGTGTCTTCACAACAACCCTGTAAGGTAGCAGCTTGAGCAGGGCTGGCCTTAGGAGCCATGGGGCAAGACAGCAAGAAGAGGTTGTGCAGGATTATATCAAGAACTCAGTTATGGTGTATATTGGACTGGATCCAAGTTCTCTCTTGCACAGGTTTTGAAAGATTGCCACAACCCCCCAAATGAGGCTTTTTGACCTCATTGGGGTCATGACCCATAGATTGAAGTACACTGAAGTAGGCTATATAACATGTCTACATTGTATTTCCACAATTGCTTCCAGCAGACCTTTAATTGGCGGTGAAGAGTTTTTTTTCCAACCTATACACTCCTTTTCTGGAGCTACCCTTGGTATTGCACTGTGGCAAGTTACTGAGTACTTTGCAGAAAAAAAAAAATCACTATATCCATTTCAGTTAGGGACAGAGTATATAGCAGCGGCATACTAAGCCTCTTCCTATCTGGTTAGAATAGATGTGCTTCTGCTGCTAACATGAAAAAATATGTGCAAAGTGCTTGGTGCAGTTGACCCTATCGCATGCCACATGATTCCTCTGGTTTGGTCAATGATGGTTAGGTTAAGGCAGGATGGAAAAGAGCAATGGTCATCATCAACACATCATTGCACAAAGGAGTAAAGCTAGCTGCCCTTTAAAAAGTAGTTAATAACAAGGTCTTTTCTAGGGCAAGTTCAAGGAACCCTGTTGATTCTCTTGTAACTATCAGTAATTTTAGACACAATCAACCTAAACAGGTTAGGAGTAGGCAACACTGCTTTATAGTAGTCCTGCTCCAGCTATGCACAGCAGTGCCAGAAGATGGTGGCAAAATAATTCTGCTCTTCCCTATGGGAATTATCCTGTAGGGAATCCCAATGACCACCTTGTCTCACATTTGTTTTAATATCATCATAAAACCACTGAATGAGATCATTCAAGCATTTGGAGTACAGTTTGCTGATGACACTCACCTGTGTATCTCCTTTCCCTCCTGCATCAGGTGTGGTTGGATCCTCCACGAAGGACTACCTGAGATCAGTAATAGACTAGATAAGGGTGAATAATCTGACACTCAGTACAAATAAGCCGAGCTTAAGTGGTGGTGAGTGGATAGGTCCGTTGATTTGGATAGGAGCAGGCTAATAGCTTGTGAATATTGTATCCCTGGACCTTGTGTCTGATTTTGGACACCCAGATGATGATCATTATTGATGAATGATAAATCCTACTTACCACTCTGTGGGATGGTATACTTGAACAAGTTTCTCCAAGTTCAGTGTATGAGTTGTCTGTATGGACTCTCTATTTGATATTCATGGGCTTGGAAGGCACTGTGTTGGATATTATAATTATAAGAAAAACAATACAGTTTTTCAATACACAATACAGTGAATGTGCAAATTGAACCCAACACAGAATACTCTTTTTCTTTTTGTGCCTAGAGGGTGTGTGGACTAATCACATTTTCACAGCTGGATTTTGAATAGGGTCTTATTAAGTTGGTATAAATATCCCCTATCTGGTGTTTCTTCCATGTCAGCAACACAATCATTTGGGTACACAATAAAGTTGTCTTGTTATATGTGCTCCAGCTGTGTTTTGCACTCACAGTGTGAGCATTTGCCAAACATAAACTTTGAGATTTTTTTTTCTTAATAGTGGCAATGTTGGTAAAGTGTTGTTTTTAGAAGTACAAAAAGCCCTGACACAGTATGTCGAAAGAGTAGAAGGAAGGGAGGAAGAACCATAAATATGTCAAATTCCTATGAACACAACATGATGTAACTGTACAAAATTTACAGTCCATTTTATTATAGATTTTTTCCAGGCTGTTCAGATAAAGCAGCTAGCAAAGTACAGTGGAAGAACTTTTCATCTTTCCTTCAGCTTTCCTGTCATAGTTGTTGTATTGATAATCTCCAGATGGGATCCTAATTTTTTTTGGGGGGGGTGGCCCACATGTGTACATATTTGGTCCCCGTTGTGTATATGCAGTGTTGGGCGGCAATGTCTTGGGATATCATTGATCATGATTATTTCTGTTGTGAAAGATGGCAAAGGAGAACAATACAGACTTTGATGGGTTTTTTTTAAATTTCAGAAAAAGGAAATCTTTTTTGCCACAATGTCTCATGCTCTAATAACAATGTATTTTATTCTGGTACAATTTGTGCTCTTTTTTATTGTCCAGTATGTCATCTTAGCCTTGGTTTCATTTGCACATGGCTTACTGTAATAGACACATGAGAACGTTAGATAAAATGCTTCAGGAACAAACAATAAGAAACTTACAAGTCAACACACTGGATAGCAATGTGAGTCACGCTATATGACTAAGGACCAGGATAGTTTTTATCAATTTTTTTTTAAAGTCCTCTCCACTACATGTCAATGACTCAGAACATGCTTGCAGTTTGGATGCCACAGCACAATCTAATCACAGAAGGCAGCCATCGGAGAAAGTTTACAGAGCTGTCCTAAGCTACACTTGTTAATAAATCTTATGTCTTGCTCTTTTCTGACAGCACAAAGGTTCATATATGGCTCAGCAGTATTGAGTGACACATCTGTTATAGCTGTCATGCTCTCCTGGTTTGCTGAAAAATAGAAGTACTGCACAATTTCAATAATGGGGGTACCCTTCAGAAAGTTCTATTCTTTCACACTGTTCATTATTTTATAAATACTGCACCACAACACACCACAACACACACATCCTTGCTTGCTTTTCTCCCTAACTTCCTCCTCATCTTTAGTCTTTCATCAGATGTAAAAAATGTAAAACCACCTAAACATTGTAATGGTCTTTTTCCAGTACAGGTCCAGCCTATTTATACACGGAATTTTTATACACGGATTTGACAAATGGCCACTGCAAATGAGAAGGAATGTGCTGAAAAGGGGGAAAATGCATCCCTTTACAATCAGTTTAAAAAACTGAACAGTCCTTTAAGGACAGCCTCCTTAATGAGCTAGAGAGGGCAGCTGGCTGACAATCCATCAATCCTTCTCTCTCCAGCGGCCCCTCCCTTCCCTCCCAGCATGTTTGCATTGGTGAAGGGAGAGGCTGAGTGAAGCAGTTGGAGGAAGACTGATTGATGGATTGTCTTCTTAATGACTCTTATGAGTCAAAAGGTCAGCAAGGCTGTTTTTCAATCACCAGAGCAAAGAAACTTTGTTTTTTAAATTGATTTGCTATAGTGCTGTTTTTGCCATCTACCTGAGTGCTTGGAAAGGAACCCATGCAAATAATTAGTCTCAACCTGTACTACAGGTGCAACCTTGTTATACCTGGACATGGCCACTGCAAATGAGAAGGAATGTGCTGATCCCTGGAGAAGGGGAAAAATGCATCCCTTTAAAATTACAGTTTTAAAAACTGCTTTTCTTACTATTGTAGTGAGAGTCATGCAAGGGAGTGCAGGTATAACCTAGTTATCCACAGATTTTTCTATTTCAACTTGAGAAGGGCCCTTAATTAAATTTTCTTTAAATTAAAGGAAAACAGTCTTTAACAACATCCTTGTTAATGTGAGAGAGGGCAGCCAGCTGACTCTCTCTCCAAGGCAAATTGACCCCTCCCTTCCCCCACCAGTGAAAGAAAGATCACTTTGCTCTGGGTGGGGTCCCTGGCTTGCCTGGAGAGAGACTCATTGATGGATTGTCTGCCTAATGACTCTGTCTTAACATCACAAAGGTCAGCAAGGCTGTTTTTAAATCACCTGGGCAAAGGGTCTTTTTTTAAAATTGATTTGCTTTAGTTCAGTTTTCCATGTGAGTTCTGGGAAAGAAACCATCTGAATAATGAGACTCAACCTGTATACAGGTCCAACCTTGTTATACACAGATTTTTTATACACAGATTAGACTCAACACGAATGGCCACTGTAAACGCGAAGGAGTGTGCTGATCCTTGGAGAAAGGGGAAAAATGCACCCCTTTAAAATCATTGTTTTAAAAAACTGCTTTTCATACTGTTGTAGAGAGACAGTCATGCAAGCGATTACAGGTAAAACCTAATTATCCATGGATTTTTCACCCACGGAAAAATCCATGGATTTTTATATCTCAGAGTGATGAGAAGGGCCTTTTTAATTAGAGGAAAACAGTGGTTTAACAATAAAATGCGAGAGAGGGCAGCCGGCTGACAATCCATCAATCATTCTTTCTCCAGGCACTTAGAAAGGCTTCACTCCCCTTCATCCCCCCCCCCCAAGCATGTAAAAGAAAGATAATCACTTTGCATTCCTTCCCAGTGTTGCTCTCTGGGTGAAGGGAGGGGTTGCTTGCCTCAGAGTGAAGCCTTTCTAAGCACCAGGAGAGAGAATGATTAATGGACTGTCTGCTTAATGACTCTACTTTACATCACAAAGGTCAGCAAGGCTGTTTTTAAATCACCCAGCAAAGGACATTGTTTTTCAAGTGGATTGCTTTAATGCAATTTTTGTCATCCAATTGAGTTCTGGAAACAGAACCCTTGAGAATAATGCAACTCAACCTGTATTACTATCCCATTTTTAAGATGGGAACCATGACTAGTATTCTAGCAGTGGTTGCACCTATTATAGGAGACAGGCATGGTACTTTGCCCTGAATAGGTGGGAAGATGGATGCTGGAAAGGGGGGAGGGCTATGTGGTTGGAGAAGGATCCATGTCTGCTTTGACTTCCGAGTTGGAATGTTTGAATTCTGAGCTATGCAAAATAATAGCACAAGTGCTCAGTGTAATGGGATCTTTGGCTGATCCCATTTGGTTTAGGTTTGAAGCCTAAAATGATGATGTCACTTCTGGCCATGACATCACATCTAGGTTAATGACATCAACTGTTAAGTCTCAACAGATTGTCATTCTAAAAAGTGGGTCCTGGTGCTAAAATGTTTGTGAACCACTTGCGACAGAGGTTACTGCTTCAAGGGGCAGATCACCCACCGCAGGTCTTACTAACACTCTCAGCAAACAACTTTCCCAGTGCTGAAAACTCTCAGCACTTTCTATTGCTCACTCTTCCCTCCCTCCCTCAGGTCAAAGAGGTAGGGCGAAGGAAGGGAAAAAGCAAACAAACCCATTCAAGGGCACAAAACTGTGGGTTCTAATGTTCTCTCTCAAAGAAACACAGTAATTCAGATAGAAAGTTTTATTTAGAGCTAGGCAGGAAGCTAACATATCAGAGAACACCACTCACAAATTTAAAAGTCAGGTGAGCAATTCAATGGGCATTTTCTCAGAGTCAATACACAAAGGCACAATTTACAAAGAACCTAGCTGTTCTACAATACTAAAACTTAGGCACCTTACCACATCAAAAGACTAGAACTTCTTATCCAAAGTCAAATTAGCAGGACTTCTGATGGCAACTCCCTGGCAAAGATGCACCCTAAGCAAAAAAAAACTCACACCAAATTTATGACTGTATTCCAAAACCCCTCGAGGGTCCTTAGACCAATGATGTTACTCCAAATTTGCTGAATCATCATGAATCAGGCTTATGGTCCAATCAAGCTTCTGCTTGCACTTGCAGCCGGTCATCTTAATTACAACTCCCTACACTTGGGAACAATTGCCAGCATTATCTCTGCACCTCAAGGCTAGCAACAAGCTAAAATATCTCTTCTTTTCTCAGCTAAATCCACTTCTGTCACACCACTGCCCTACATAATCTGCTGAGCCATATTCCCAGGTTACAGAGCTCTTAAATCTCAGTTCTTTTTGGATGTCTGGGCAGAAGGTTATTCCTGGGACTAAAAAGACAGCAAATCTATCAACAGGTGAGTTGTTTTAGGGAATTGGTTCCATAGCCAGGGTGTCAAACTGAAAGTCCTGATTAGCATCTGCCCAACTTCTGATGTTTTCTGGTGGGGGAGGAAGCACTCAGCACTGCTATATGAAAACAAACATTGCAAACGATACCACAATTGAGCTTGATAATGTTGCTAAATATTTTGTATTACTTACTTGTCATAATGAAACTTTTTTTTTTTGCTTTTCTGTATGAGCTTAGGGAGAAATTTGTGCTTCTGTATGAGCTTAGGGAGAAATTTGTACATGAGGGTCATTAGCAGCAGCTCCTAGCAACTAATATATGTGATACATGCAATTAAGACACTGAACACCACAAGTAATAACATACCAGTTACAATTAGGAAACAGTCATTGCTGTATTAAAGAAAATTACAAATGTAAGATTTACTGGGTCTGAAAGAATGTGGTGTACAGCGGAACAGATTACTGATCAGAGTACCTGGAGAAGCTCTAACAAAAAGAATTAACATATTTAATGCAGTTACAGCCAAAACCATTCAATGGTTTGCCTATGCGCTAATACGCATTTGTGGCCCAGTCCTAACTAACTCCCTGTGCAGTGTTAGCACACAGCCTCCACTGTATCCCAAAGGGGAGTTTTGGCTGCTGCAGCTCTCCTTGGGTTAAGGGGACCCTGTTGCACTGGGGTATGTTTCAGCAGGTTCAACTCAAACCTGTGCCAGCGATGTTCCTGGCACAAGTCCACATTGATCCGTGAAGGTGGATCAGGCCTGGAAGGGGGTTAGGATTTGGTGGGTATCACTTCCACTGAGTGCTTGTGGAGCAAGCGTTCCGTGAGTGAGACAGGCCAAATGGATTAGGCTGTTGGGCCCCTCCGCACATCATTTTTCTATATGAATACGATTTCATTGTAAAGGAAAAAATGTGTATACAGTGTACATTCAAATGAGGTGTGTACAAATACCTATTTTGCTTTGTGCACACATGACAAAACAGAAACATGCATTCATCATACATGATGGTGTGCACACGCAGTGTGCGCAGTCCTTCACAGAAATGACTGTGCAAAGGAGTCACATGCCAGATGGCCCTTTGGTTTTCTTAGTAGAAAGAAGCAATGAATACTATGTCTTTAACATTTTCCAGCTAATTCAACCTGGAAATGGGACAACACAAGTCTTATAGGTTTGTGTTGTTTTATATACATTCTTGTACTCAGTCACACTGAGAATTTTGGTTTTTATTTTTAAAGTATACTGTACTTTTAGTATTCACTTTTGTGGCTCTCCTCTTGAAAGTACAGAAAAATAACATACCTATTGAAAGTCCAGTTAAGAGGGAGTAAGTTATAAGATTTGCTACTATTTGCCAAATGCTTGCAGTGGCTATGATCCAGCCAAAATTAAGGATTTTAGGGTCCCATGAATTTCAATAGGAAAAAGTTATGAATTTGCTTTCTCCTGTTGAAATCAATGGAAGAAAAACTGCTAAACTGTGGCTGGATCATGCTGTATATGTAAAGCATAGACTTTACACTCAGCTGGTCCAACATTCCTCAACTGTAGCTGGATTATCCATGTTTATTTATTTATATCCTGTTCTTCCTCCAAAACAGTTCAGAGTGACTTCCATATGGTAGGTATCCATGTTATGTCTCATTTAAGCAGCTTAGGTTGCAATCCTAGACACACTTTCCTGGAAGTAAACCCCACTGAACAAAATGGGACTTACTTCTGAGTAGACATGCATAGGAGTGTGCCCTTTTACTCCAGTTCTATTTAACTGCAGCAGGAGTGCAAGTTCAGGCTCTTTTCTGTCTTCTCCTATCCACTCTGCATATTAAAAACCATTCTGACAGTGCGTGTTGTGTAGTGGTAAGCGTACTGGACTAGAACGAAGGAAAGCCAGGTTCAAATCTCCACTCATGCATAATACTCAATGGATGACTTTTGGGGATGGTGGAAAACTCTGGCCCCTGTCCTGAACTCTTTGGAGGAAAAAGCAAGATTAAGTTTAATATTAAAAATCATATAAAACATAACATGTTGTCCCAGCCATACCATTATCCAGTGATTAGGGAAGTTACAACTCTGCTAAGTTTCTGGTGTTACAGAGCCTCTCTCAAGAAAAGGGGGGGGTGACTCTTGTGTGCAGAAGATTCTGGCTTCTGGAGGAGGGGGTTGATTATATATAACTTCTCTCTTAAAGGCACAAGAGCTATGCCAGAGCAGTGTGACTTGCAATCCTACTAGTGAACTATACATACATGTAGTTGTGAATCCTAATGGGGAAAGCCCACTGGGCACACCTGAAACCAGTGGCCTGATGTCTATGTTCCGGTTGCCTGATTTCCTTTGGACACAATTCAGGGTAATGCATTTAACTTATAAAGCCTGGAAAGGCATTGGTCTAAGCAGGGCTGGTCTAAGAGGTTGCTTCAGGCAGCAGACTGGTGGGGAGCAACCATTTCTATCTACGTCCTTGCCTTCACTGTTCCTCCTCCTCTTTTCACTCCCTGGATTGGAAAATGAAGAGGGGGGCGGAAAGGAAGAGGAAATTTTTTGGGGGGGGAGAGTGTTGAGTTAGAACACTGCAGTGTGGGGACACACATGACATTTGGCATGCTGCCTAGTTGTCAAGAGGGCTTGGGCCAACTCTGGGTCCAACATAGCTTCATCAAGACCATTTCCTCTTTTGCGTCCTTCTGAGATCCACTGAGGACTTTTCACAACACCATCTATGCATCAGATT
Organism: Tiliqua scincoides; assembly: GCF_035046505.1. Classification (NCBI taxonomy): domain Eukaryota; kingdom Metazoa; phylum Chordata; class Lepidosauria; order Squamata; family Scincidae; genus Tiliqua; species Tiliqua scincoides. The sequence continues at coordinate 165,938,294 of NC_089821.1, read as the reverse complement.
CAGGAAGTGTCAAATGTCCCTCCCACCAGTTGTGGAACATCTTCCTGTGGCAGACCCACCAACTTTAGAAGCAGCTCCTATGGCTTTCCCTAGCAAAGAGTTCCAGGCCATGGAAAGTGTCATTTGCTAATTTTGACATAAATGGGCAGGAGCAAACTGGTAGTCTTCTAACTGGTTTTTGTTTTTTTGTATATTGATCAAGGCTATGGAATCTGGTTTCTCGCTCTAATTTAACTCCTTTCCAAAGTGATCCATTCCCGATTTCCTCCACTGAGTGGATGGCACACTTTTCCAAAATATTTACTGTCTCCGATTTGGCCCCTACTACTGTACATCTGCCTCTTGATCTTCCATCTTGGTTCCTAAAGAAGAAGTTATAGAACTAATAAGTACCCTGAAGACTGGGAAAGCCCCGGGGTCAGATGGTATCCTGTGTGAATTCTTAATAAACAATCCCAGTTGGTGGGCAGAGCCTCTGGCTAATCTTTTTACGTTGATTGTCCAATTTGGGATTCAACCTGACTCTTGGTTATCCTCGATTTTAGTCCCTATATTTAAAAAAGGTGACCCTGCTATCCCAGGAAATTATAGACCGATTAGTTTACTCTCCTCAATCGGGAAACTCTATGCTAGGCACTTGTTAAAACGTTTAACAGATTGGACTCGGGAAAAGTGCCTTCCCGGTAGAGAACAAATTGGCTTCTGCCCGGGTTCTTCTACTTTAGATCATGCGCTTTTATTATCTTTTTTAGCTGAGAAATACTCAGCTTATTTTAAGGGCAAACTTTATGAGGCTTTTATTGATTTATGGGGTGCTTTTGACTCAGTCAACAGGGAACTTCTGTGGAACAAATTAGCTTTTTGGGGAATGATCCTCTAACTTTTTTTAATACGTAAACTCCACTCTCCTAATTCTTGCCAGGGCCGGACTAGCTGAAGCGGCTCCCTCTCAGATAAGATACCAGTAACTAAGGGGGTGCACCAGGGTTGTATCTTAGCCCCACTATTATTCAATCTTTTCTTGGCAGATCTGTGCCCCTACTTGTCTCAATTTGAAAAATTTGCCCCTACTCTGAATTATGTTCCTTTACCTATTCTGCTTTATGCAGATGATGCTGTTCTGCTCTCCATTTCTAACTGGGCTGCAGCAACTACTAATAGTGTTCCAATCTTATTGTAAGTCCAGTGACTTGGTAATTAACACAGAGAAGACTAAAATACTGGTCTTCTCTAAGTCTTGGAAACCTGTACCTTGGAACATTGGTAATAACTCCTTTGAACAAGTAAGGTCATTCAGATATTTGGGGATTACTTTTCACCATTGACTTAACTGGTCCTTACATAGGAAATTGGCAATAGCATCAGCTGTACTCCACCTTAATGCAGTCGCCCGCTTTCATTATAATAGCGGTAATCAATACTTCCCTGCAGCATTGCAGATCCTTCAGCCAGTTCATGAGCCAGTTATTATATGGGGCCCCGATCTGGACTGAAGCTGTTAATTGGGTTTTAGTTCAGGTGGTGGCCTCCTTTCTAAGATGCATTCTAGGTGTACCTAATATGATTAGGTTATCGACGATGATCCTTGAGTTGGGTATCCATCTTCCCTCGACTATGGCATGGTCTTTGGCCTTTAAATTTTGGCTACGTCTTCATCTTAACATCCACCCTGATTCCTTGCTTATTATCTTTATAAAGGACCCTTACACCTTCACCTGGCATAGACTTCTTGAAACTTCAAAATATGGGCCTTTCCTTGGAATCCCTTGCAGACACTGACCTTAATCGAGCATATTTAATCTTAAAGACAAGATTATGGGAGGATGAAACTCAGTTACTTTTTCATAATCTTAACCCCACCTGCTCCCCATGTTATTTTGGTCTGTCTCCTTCTTTTGGTCATGGTCTCAACTATTTCCAAAAGTTAGTGAATCCTGGCAAGAGGCGAGCTTTCATGCTTGCAAGACTTAATATTTTTCCTTCTTCAGTCCTCTCCGGAAGATTTCCAAATATTCCACATGAATGTAGAACTTGCAAATTTTGCCACCTGGAACCTGATACAGTTGCCCATATTTTGTGTCATTGCTCTGCTCATAGTTACTTTCATGAACGCTGATTAGAGCCAATTTTATCTAGCTCTATTGGTCCCTCTGAAGGACGTGTGGGCTTCCTCCTTGAGGATAGCGCCGAAGTAATTACCAACTTGGTAGCAGATTTCTTGGTGACTGTCATCAAAAAAAGTAGTCACCTGTGAATTATTACCCAGGATGTGATAGCGAAGGCAAGTTCCACAACGAAGTTAAAATGTTTAATTTTTATCCTGTGTACGATTTTATCAATCGTTTTTAAATGCCAATAAAGGTTTATGAAATGAATGAATGATCAAGACTATGTACTTATATACCCCATAAATCTAGGCTATATGTCAAAACTGGGAAAAGAAACAAAAACCATACAGATATTGGTAGAATTATATTTGGGAACCAGGCCTGTTCTGTTAAAACGCTTTTGAAAACATGATTTGTAACTCAAAACCTGTGTTAGTGGATCACTCAAAAGCTTATCTCAGTGATCCTTGGCAATAAAAAGGATGAGCATTAAGCAGTTATAAAGTAATTAATACCATATGGTGCTGATCACATTTAATCTGCATCTGTTTTTTAAAGAAACTTGTCATCTTGAATTTGCATGAGGAATGGCTATTTCTAAGGGAAGTTGTTTATAACAGCAAAGACATTGCATTCAATCATGTTGGCAACCTTCAGTCTCGAAAGACTATGGTCTTGCGCTCTGAAAGATGTTTCTGGAACAGCGTCTAGTGTGGCTGAAAAGGTCAATTCAGGAGTGACAATCCCTTCCACACTGGGAACAAGTGCAGTCTGTCCCTGGTCTGTCTCCCTGGCTATGGGCCTTCCTTCTTTGCCTCTTAGCTTCAGACTGTTGGTCAAGTGTCTCTTCAAACTGGGAAAGGCCATGCTGCACAGCCTGCCTCCAAGTGGGCTGCTCAGAGGCCAGGGTTTCCCACTTGTTGAGGTCCACTCCTAAGGCCTTCAGATCCCTCTTGCAGATGTCCTTGTATCGCAGCTGTGGTCTACCTGTAGGGCGCTTTCCTTGCACAAGTTCTCCATAGAGGAGATCCTTTGGGATCCGGCCATCATCCATTTTCACGACATGACCGAGCCAATGCAGGCGTCTCTGTTTCAGCAGTGCATACTTGCTAAGGATTCCAGCACATTCCAGGACTGTGTTGTTTGGAACTTTGTCCTGCCAGGTGATGCCGAGAATGCGTTGGAGGCAGCGCATGTGGAAAGCGTTCAGTTTCCTCTCCTGTTGTGAGCGAAGAGTCCATGACCAGCTGCAGTACAGAAGTGTACTCAGGACGCAAGCTCTGTAGACCTGGATCTTGGTATGTTCCGTCAGCTTCTTGTTGGACCAGACTCTCTTTGTGAGTCTGGAAAACGTGGTAGCTGCTTTACCGATGCGTTTGTTTAGCTCGGTATCGAAAGAAAGAGTGTCAGAGATCGTTGAGCCAAGGTACACAAAGTCATGGACAACCTCCAGTTCATGTGCAGAGATTTTTAATTCAGGGAGGTGAGTCCACATCCTGAACCAGGAACCTATATAACCTGCCTGTCACAATGCTCTCAAGCACAGAGAAAGGAAAAAGCTAATTTCACAGTTGCATAAAGTGCTTCGCATTAAGTAGGCTCACAACTGAATTATCACTTATGAAAATTTCAGGGAGAATTTGGCATCTCCTGCTCAGTTGAAATATCTGAGGAATTTTGGCAAGAGTAGCCTTGAGGGGTGAAAAGGAGGGATTTGCATATCTGTAATTTGCCACAGAGTTTTGCGTAAGGTGAAATGGTAAAATGTTTGAGGTGATAGAACTCTCTTGATTCAATGTTTTGAGGAAAGTAAAGGAACCAAGGAATTCTGAGGAAAGTAAAAAGCATTCTAGTAAAACCGTCAAATTTCTCATACATCTCTACAAGTGTGTGTGTGTTTTTAATTATTACCTGACAATGGGTCAGTGGCTGGAAGCCTCACTGAATTGCACAGAACAACTTTGATGCAACCTGTAGTTGTCATTTATCTAATGCTAATCATTTAGTGCACCCCAAAAGCCAACAGGGCTGGAATCTGTAACAAAACACTCACGCAGATGGAAACTCAAGCTTCTGGCTAAATAGCATTAAGACTGCTACCTGGAACATTCAATGTGTGGAACTCATGAATTCAGTATCATTACACTGAAGAGTGCCTTCCCCTTGAAGTATGTTAAAATGTTACTTAGGCCTAAATCCTAACCAACTTTCCAGCACTGGCATAGCAGTGCCAATGGGACGTATGCTGCATCCTGCAGTTGGGTGGCACTCACGGAGTCCTCCATAAAGTAAGGGAATGTTTGTTCCTTTACCTCGGAGCTGCACTGCCCTTATGTTAGTGCTGGAAAGTGGGTTAGGATTGCGCCCTTAATTGTTTAAAAGAAAAAGCTGGATGAAAAAATACGGGAGCTTCCAGAAAGCGGGGTGGTGGTTGCAGAAAGTCCTGCCAACTGTGAAAAGTTGCTTTGACTGCCCCTTCTCTCTGCTCAGCTCCCCCAAATATCCTCCTTTCTACTCTACCATGATAGCCATGCTAGAGAAATGGAACCAACATGTTCAGAAACAGTCCAAGACCTCTTGACCTCTGAGCCACATGCCAAATGCTGCCCCACCTTGGCCGATGATGTGCAAGCGAGCCTCTGCTTCTACCACTCTCCAATGTAGTGAGTGACTAGGTCTGCACACCTGTGGAGTGAGAATGCCTGCTGATGCTGGTAACTCACCACAGGGGGTGGGAAGGAGAAAGAACGGGGTTGGGAAGGGCAGTTTCGGCAGCAGCTCTGCACTCCAATATTCAAACCCCCTTCTCAGCCTTGAACCGCTGACCCAGATCCATATGGGCTTGCGCCAACAATATGGTGGGCACAGATCCAAGTAGATCCAGTAGGTGGGTTTGGGCTTATCCCAGGGCAAGGAAACAAATGTTCCCTTACCCTGAGGAGGCCTCCAGGGGCAAAAACTCTCCTGTGGGATACAGCATTCGCCATTTTGGTTCAGGTGTACCACCATGTGGTGAATTGAAGTTCATAGTTGGAGGATAGATGATAAAGCTTATGTTACTGAAGCTACACAAGTCTGGACAGTACCTGGATGAGTGACTGCATAGGAGCTGCCTTCTATGATGAAAGAAAGGGAGGATAGACATGTAATAAAATATTATTTCATGGGATATATTGCATATGCTAGGAACACTCTTCTACCATCTATATTAACTAATCTCTTAATTTAAAAAAAATGAGTGAAAACCTTTTTTACTTACCTTCATCATGCTTCTCATTTGTCTTGATTGACATGTGGCACAATCTCCCCTCTGTATTCTCTTTCTCTGTGTGTTGTGTTTTGAAGTTTGAAACCTGTGGGTGGGACAAATCTCTTCATTTCTGTATGGTGCCTAAGACAGTGATACAAGATGAAGAAGATAGACTCATGCTAACAGAAAATGAGATGTAGTGGCATATAGAATAACATTTGAAGATGTCATTGCAAGAGAAATGGGTATCAGCTTAAATTCTTAGTATATCAATATTCTTAATTCATGGACGTACATTGGCCCTCAGTGTTGTATTTTTTAAATGTGTGTATTCCTTGGGATGGGGGTAGATGGGAGGATCCACTAACCCAGTGATTTTCAACCATTTTCGTCTCATGGCACACTGACAAGGTACTAAAGCTGTCAAAGCACACCATCAGTTTTTTCTTTTTTTACAATTGGCAAGGCACACCATGCTGTTGGTGGGGGGGCGCACATCCCCCAATGACCCTACTAATAAATGACCCTCCCCCAAACTCCCACGGCACACCTGCAGAGTATTCATGACACACCAGTGTTGAAAATGGCTGCACTAACCAATCCCAGCTGCAATATAAATATTCAAACTTTGCTATAAATGTTTGCTATTAGTGTGGGAACAATATTGAAGAAGGTGGAGAGGGGTGAAGAAGGAAGGGAGAGGAGAAGTGGGCAAAAACTCTAAGCCATCAAAATTTTTCATTGTGGTTACAGAAGAAAATACAGCTGTCAGTGAGTGCAAGAATAATAAAAGCATGGCAAATGGATTATTAACAGCTTTCGTTTGACATGTGTAAGTGATTACAATGAGTAGTATTTATATGTGCTTGGAATCTCCCTTCTAAAAGCGCATATGTGATGAACTAAGCATGGTGATTTTGAGATTACTGTTATGTGAGTATCACTTGCATCAAGTTTTATCTTTCTCTGTTTTATAATTCAGACAATAACTTCCTTATATACAAACAATGTAATATAATGTGAACAATCTTGGAACAATCTTAGAAGTGGTAGACCAGAGCACAATGTAGTTCTGCTTTGTCTTAGACTACACATTATTCACACCATTGGCCCAAATTCCAGCCCCACATGGGGACTTCTCCCCTTGCCACACTGCAATGTGGCATGCATTGATCTTGCTCACCATGCCATTGGCTGGAGGAAGAAGGGTGATGATCCTCTGTCACATGGCGAGTATGCTTACCTGTGCTTGAATTGTAAGGGGAAAAGGTAGAGGGATCCTTCGTGAACTCCACAAACTCCATTCCCTGACTCCTTCAAATTTTAGACAACCCCATAGTGATCTAGACCTAGTAGCTAAGGGAGACCTGCCATAGGGATGCTCTTTTCTTGTGAGAAGGAAAATGTATAGACAATATTGTACATATAGGAACTTCAGTAAAAGTTGAGGGCCTATGACTGTTCCTGCACAGTAGAATGCAGTGAACATCCCATTGGCTAGGCTGCATCAGTGCTGAAAAGTTGGAAAGGATGGGTCCCCAGTCCCCTGTATTAGAAAGTAGTGAGGAGGCTATGATTATATTCACAAAGAAGTTAGCAGTGTTCAGAGAAGGACCCAAAATTGATGTCAAGAATAACACTTGTTTTGTACAACACGTTTTCAGCCTCCCCCATAATATTTTCCCATGCAACACTTACTGCTTGTCAAGAGCACGTGGACAATACAGAAGCTAAATTGTCAAGTGTAAAATGAAAAGCAAAAAGAAGGCAGGTAGAAAAAGATGAAGAAAATGGGCAGAGGAAAAAATAGAAAGGAGACAGTGTGGGAGGAAAGGATGTTATGGTGGCAGCACTGGCCAGCCACATCTTCAGTTCAGTCAGGGCTGGCCCTAGACTTCTTGACTTTTGGGCCCACATGCCCAGTGCTTTACCCCATACCTGCTGATGTGCCTGTATCTGTTCCTCAAACTGTCCCATGTTCTGGTTCAGAACTGTCCTCCCCTCCACATTTCATCTTCCTCTCTGTCTCCCTGGAGGAGAAGGGAACGCAAGTAGGAGGAGGGAGATGAATGCCTCAGGGAGATGAATAATCAGTCTGCTGCCCATTATGCTTCAGTTGGCCTATAGATGGGCCGGCTCTACATTCAGTAGTCCTCTTTTATAATCACTTAATTGTAGCAAGAACCGGAGACTATCTGTACTCAGATTTCTTTGCCCCATCAAGTATGCACAACAAGCAAGTGGAGGAAAATAAAAAATAAAAATGAAGAACTAATTTTTTTAAATTAACCCATCTAAGCCTATACTTTTTGATGAATTCTGGCACAATGCTGTGGGGCCTATACACATCTAACTCCAATATGGTGCTGAATGCACTGAGTAGTTTCAAGTGCATCCAGGTCTATCCTGCTTATCAGAGATTATATTCTCCAAGAGCTCTTCACCTGTAAAAGTAAACTTTGAAGAAGAGCTAGAACAGACCTATGAAACCTATTAGGGAGCGTCTAAAGCAAAACAGAGAGGGCTCAAAAGGATAATGAGACCTCTTCTCACAATGAAGTGGCCTCATATGAAACAGCCTGTCTTGCATAGGATCAGTGCCCCTTGAGACCAACCTGAAGACTTTGAGAGTAGAGCTCACTGGCAGAGCTTGCATTTCTATGGATTTGGAGGGAAACAATGGTTTATGGAAAACTGCACAGCTGCCTTGCAAGCAATTGCTGGACAAAGAATTGCCTGAGCTTCCAACCCAGAGATCTTGCCATCTTACAGCCTCCTTCCTGTAGGAGAAATAATATGGAGTTATTATTGCATGGTTTCTAGACTTTATTGTGAAGACATTTTGGAAAAAATCTAGGTGCAGCTGCCAGTTTGTCTACCAAGATAAGGAAATTCAAATTTCTCAGGATTTCTCTGCAGAATTACTAGAAGGTGCTAGATGCTTAAGAATGTAAATTGCACCAGAAAGTGAACATTCAGACCAAGCATCCTAATGATCAGCAGTATCCCAAATGGAAGACAGGGAGTAGCAAAAGGAAAGTTGAACCACAAGCAGAGACAACCCTTATGGGAAGCCCTCTTGCTCATTAGGATAATGGACTCACTTTGCTGGCAGAAGAAGATGGCCTTTCTGTGTCCCTCTGAAGGGGGAAATTCTATGAGTGTCTACTCAGTCCAGTTACAGTCAATGGAGCTTACTCCCAGGTAAGTGTGAATAGGATTGCAGCCTGAGTGTCCTTTCAGTATAAACATTGTCATGCATGCTTCATTTGTCAAAGTCACAGTTGTATTATAGTTGGACCAGTCTCCTTATGAGACTATGAACCACCACATTTTTTCAGTGCTGTGACTGTCATTAAGAGGGAGAAAAGTTCTTCCCACTTGCCTTACCCCTGGGATCTACAAAGACCTGTTTCTGCTGTACAACCTTAATGATGAGTTAATCTTTCATATTAAGATACCTATAATTTATCACTTGAAATATCTGCAGTGCGCTTTTGTTTTAGTGGGTGAGTGACTGTGTCTTGTAGGATGAAGCATTGTAACCATAGCCTCTTGAAAGACTCTGTCTTCTGCCAGGACAATTGCAGGTCTGGTTATGTCCACTGGATGGCATTATTGTTTTAATGTTGCTTTGTTTGTCCATGCTATTTTGTTTTCATCTTAGTGGAGTCTGTTCCTGTTCTTATTTAGAATAGCTGAGGATATAGTTGTGCAGGGCTTTTTAAGAGGCTCTTGCCTTTGATTGTAACTCTGGCTCTATCAGGCATGCTTAGTCTCTCCACATATAACATGATGTCACAGAATACCCAAGCAAGAGCTAGAGAGCTATCGTCTTTAATGCCTGCTTTCGGACTTCCCAGAAGTATTTGGTTGGTCTCTGTGGGAAGTTGGGTGCTAGACTTGATGGACCTTTGCTTTGATCTAGCAGGATGCTGCTTATGTACTGGTAGGAAATGGGAGATACATTAAAACTCTTGACTTTTAATGTGTGATGTAGGAGTACCCCAATAAAGATGGAAAAGACCTATTGCATTTAATTTAGGAAAGACTAGACATCACATGTGTCTCTAACAGCCCAATTCTATCCAGGGCTTATGCTGACAGATCGCCTGAGTCCCAGACTTATGGTGAGAAAGCTACTTCGCTGTTCGATGGGCTGCAGCCACTAGAAAAACAGTCAGAGACCACACACAAGTGACAATGGCCTGCTGAATCTCTTCTGCCTTGCACTGTCTCTGGTAAATTGGTGTTCAGGAGAGCACTGAATGCAGATTGGGGTGGGGAGCAGTTCAGAAGCAGGAGGGGGAAGGATCTAGGTTGCACTAGTGCATGCAGAATTATAGCTCTCCTTCCCATCTTCAGCCAGCTTCCAGGAGTCTCCTCAAACTTATGCCAACAAAAGAGCCAAGGAGACCCATAGGAGGCTAGGCAGCCTATGGAGATGCAAGTTAAAAAAAAAAAGTTTGCATTTCTTGCAGGCCACCAGGTCATCTCCTCCCATAGCATTCAGGACACACTCTAGTAGTGGTGCTGCTTGCTATGGGCTGGCAGGGAATAGGGTTGGGCCTTTAGAGTGACATATCAATAAAATAAAATCAATTGTTTACATTCTCTTTTGCATGCAGTTCCCTTCTCTGGAGACGTAGCTCTTGTAGTAGCTAAGCATCTGCTGGTGTGGCATGAATGGCTCCTTCTCTGCATCTTTTCAGAGATGCAGCAATATCCTTCTTTTCCAAAAGGGATTTTGGACAATATGGTGATTAGATTGATTTCTTGGGCTTGTTCTGTGAATGTTTTAATGCTTAGCTTTGCTATTGTTTTATGGCTACTTATTTCTTATGTGGGGCATTCATTTAAAATTAAATTTTATTTGTATTGTCAGTGTGGTTAGCTGCCCAAGTTAAAGTCCTTCCCTGACTGAAGGTCAGAATATAAACAGTTCAATCAGTCACAGTCATCATAATATAAAAACAACACAATCTTAGAAGCTGAAAGACTGTTGGGAACCAGCCATACCTAGACCTCAATTCTGTGGAGACTTGAGAGCAACCAAGGGGAGGATCGAACAGTTCTCTTCCTCCAGTGCTGCTCGCCATTAAAAAAAGAATCAGGAGACTTTAAATATTAAAATAGTCTCATAGAATTGAAATGGGAAATTTAAATCCCCTTACCCTTGCCTAAGCTGCCTTCCCCGCAATGGGTGTCCTTGGACCTGTGCTAGTGACTTCAGAGAGAAAGGGGGCCAGGCACATGCCTTTGCCACCAGATCCACCACCTATGTGAGCAGTGCACACAGGCATGCAGTTCATGCAGCCTACTGATGCCTTCTGAGAACCTGCAGGAGCTTGAAGAGGGCTGAAGAAGCCCAGAAAGGGCCAAAACCAGGAAAGGAGGTGATAGGTAGAGCAGAGAGCAAGCTGCCTTCAAAAGGGGTTTTTCCAGCCTCAGAGGGGAAAGCAACTTTCTGTTGCTGGATCTATCAAGGTAAGTCAGATGCGAGGTAGGTATGGTGAATGGGTTGGGGTGTGTCAAGGGCAGGGAGGAAGGAGTGGAGAGCATCCTGGTTTGGGTCTCAGTTTGGGTGATCAATTACATGGTCACCCTAGATATGAAGGACTGTAAATTTTACTGCTCTGTTTTCCATTTATATTTCCAGACATTCTTATCTCACAATATGGCTGCTAAGAGTCTAGAGTCAGACACAGGTCAGATAGCCTGATTTGTCTACAATGTGTTTTGAAGAGTTGTTGCTTTTCTAGTGCACAAGGTTAATTCTAGGGATTTGACACAAAATCAAAGTGTAAGAAAAGCAATTGGTCCACAGTGGATTCCTGCTTCGAAATATTTCACTGATTGCTTACTTCAAGGAGAGAATTAAACATTATTTGGGGATCAGTACCACCCCAGGTGTGCCTTTGCATATAGAATGGGATGCGTTTCAAGCTCTCTGCCAAGACCACTTTATTAGTATGTACAGCCCCCCATTTTTATAAAAAAAATTTAAGAGAACAAATCTGCAAAAGAAGAAAGGAATAAGGTCATAAAATACGATCTTTAGAAATGTAAGACATACTATTAGATGTATGAATCTTCCTCTGTAAAACAATTATGGCAGTTCATTTCAGACTGTCAGATAGATCGGCAAATACTATGCACCATAATTTATTGAAGAAATGGGTTTATAGTAACTTTGTATTATATCATTGAAGTCTTAAATTTCAACAGTCTACTATTAAAGAGTAAGAATATCTCTAGCTCTTGGCTGAATTATAGGGTACATGATAGAAGTTAAAATTGCAGGCTCATAGTCACAATTTGAGTTTAAGCCATGTTAATGTGATTAAGGGCCCAGTTCGAACCACCTTCAGTGCCTGCACAAGGTGTCCCAAATGTATCGTAAGGCATGTCTGTGGCACATGGAGAGAGCAAAATAGCCAGTGCAGATGTGGGAAGCCCCATTGTGGGACTTGTCCCTTTCCCCTGGGGGAAGCCCCAAAAGTCCCCGAGGAGATTGTTGGCAGCCTTGGTTGTGTTGCTGGATGCAGCAGTAGCCGTTTTAGCACTGCTGCACCTGGCAGAGCCGCCACCTTCAGGTTTGGGCTGTGATGCAGCTGATCGACCATGATGTGCTCTTGGTTTCACTTGCATGAAACAGAAAATGTTTTCAAGGCTAACAAATAAGGAAGAAGAAAGGAGAACAAAGAAAAATGTTCAGTGAATTGGAGGGGTGCCACCTAAGCAGTACTGTGCATACCTGTGATTTTGGTGGGGGTTTTGGTATAATTAATAGATTTATGGCTTTGTTTATATGTATTTGCCTGTTGTGATTTGCACCCATAATTTGATATTAAAGGTTCTCTTTTTTTCTTATCTCTGGCAAACAAGTGTTTTAATGCTTCTGTTGGATTGTATTTTTCTAAGTTCTTATGCCACATATTTGTTTGTAGAACTTTGTACTTATGTAAAAAATTATAAAGACATCAACTTTTTAAAACAAGAAATAACAAAGTGCGCATTTCTTAAAGACCTCACTTCCCTAGAGAGGAAACACGCACCTAATCCTTCTGGATAGGTATGTTTGTAACTTATAGCAACCTTCCAAAAATGAAACCTCTTCCACTTAGTCAAAACTGAAAAGGTTTTGATCTATTGAAACTCAAAGTTCAACAGTAATGACTCCAGAAGCAAGGCAGATCAAACCTTATTGTACTCATGGAGGACAATGCTGATACTCTAACCCAGTGGTTTTTGCACATTTAGTACCAGGACCCACTTCTTAGAATGAGAATCTTGTCAGGACCCACCAGAAGTGATGTCATGACCGGAAGTGACATCGTCAAACAGGAAAATTTTAAACTATCCTAGGTTGCAAGTCTATCCACATTTACCCAGGAGTAAGTCCCATTTACTGTCATTGTTAAAAGAATATAGTAGCTTGTTAAAAGTACAGGTCTGTAACATTTCCCCAGATGCAGTCACAGACGAGGGTAGTATCAAATCTAATATATTAAAATTAAAATATTGAAATGAATGGGGACCCACCTGAAATTGGCTTGCGACCCACCTAGTGGGTCCCGACCCACCGTTTGAGAAGCACTGCTCTAACCAAATCAAATGACATTTTGCATTATTTCAGTTAATTTTGGATTGTGTCCAGAATTCCATAAGTGGAAATCCACTTATATAATGGGGCTTTCTCGTTCTTTTCTATTCCCCAGCACCCCTAACAGTTTACTGTAAGGGTTGGGACATGGGAGACCCTCCAGAAAAGGATGAGATGGGTTGACTAGAGGGAAATGGGACTTGCCACACACATACTTCCAAAGAAAATCAGTTATAGACACTTTCTGCAAATGATCAAGAATATTATCCTTAAGTTGCCACTAGGAGACTGAAGCTGAAACAAAATCCTATCTATCACAATTTCTTTTATAAAAATTGCCAAACCAACCACAAAGCTGTCAACCTGCAAAATGCAGCATAAGACAATCTTTTGTGAATTAGAAATTTAATTGACAATTTTCATTTGAAACTTGACTTTATGTTCCCTGAAGCTATCACAGATCTATTTCTTGCTTTCTCCGTAATAATATTACATTGATATTGTCTTATTTAGCTCTGTACTATTTTCTCTCATTCATGTTCGTAGATTTTATTATTTTTCACCTTTTTGTCTTTGGAAAAGAAAAACCTTAAAAGGATTTTAAAAATAAAAAGTCTTAGGGGAGGGGTGAGAATAAAACAAAGGTAAAACAAACTTGCTGAAGAAATAAAGTACAATGTACTAGTAGTAGTAGTACTTACAGCATTTTGAAAACACCAAGAAAGGGCAAGTTAGAAGTGGTAAGAGATGGAAGACCTACAATTGAACAATTATTTTGCAATGAATCAAAAAAGAGAAGGACTTTGATCTTGTAGATACAAAGGACTTGATTTTTATTGTGCTGTGTGAATTTTATCTGTTTCACCTGTCATTTGATTTTTAAATTGCTTTGTTTATTTTTGTAAGCCACTTCACAATTTTTAAAAGAAAGACTTACAGCAGGGTATGAGCGGGGAATAAGGACAGCATTGTGGCCCTTTTTAAAAAAAAGAGAGAGGGAGAAGAAAACCTAATTAGTAGGTCTCTGGATCAGCAACTTCCAAAGCTTAGGTCCAGAACTTGCTTGACTGGAAGGGTTCAGCTCTAGAACATGGGAAGTGATAAGAAATCCTTGCCTCTGAGTATGTGCAGGACACCTTTCCCTAAATATTTAATCAAAAGTGGTCTTCACAACAGAAGGTCTTCCAGAGTTGGAAGGCAAAGACTGGCTCTCTTTCACAAATCAAACTCTGAAAAGCCCTACACAGGGGACTTGCAGCCCAATTCTAAAAGAAGCGCCACCGCTGGGATCAGCAGCACCAAAGTGACTACTGCTGTGTCCCCACAATGGGGCTTCTCAAGTATGCCCTGGTTATTTTGCCAGCGCAGACTTGAGAAACTCCAGCCCAACATGAAATTCAGGAGCTGGTGGAGCAGAGTTCTGCCAGTCCCACCACATCCCACTCTGGATTCCCTTCCCACCCTGCCCTCCCCTGCCTCAGAACCCATCGCCCCGCCCTTGAGGCCCTCACTGCTGCCCGGAACTCTTACCTAGCTCTGGGTGGTGTCCAGCTGGTGCTGGGCTCAGCGCCAACTGTTGCTGGGTCAGTGCTGGCACTGTCTTGGTGCAGGGTGTTGCGGGCACGCCTTATGGCATGCTTACGACACCCAGTGCCAGTGATATGCTCATACTGCTGGTGCTAAAGAGCTCAGGAGCCAATCTGGGACAAGAGGGGGCTGGGCTCTGCTCTGGTGGATCCTGAACTCCAAGTTGGGCTGGAAGGCCCGACACTGACTCTCTTAAGTCTGCACCAGCAAAATAGCTGGCACAGGCTTGAGAAGCCCCATTGCGGTGCTTGAGGCTTCCCCAGAGGAGACCTCCAGCAGCTGCTGTGAGGCTGCAGGATGTAGCGGGAGCCGCTTTGGCACTGCTGCACCAGGCAGCAGCGCCATCTTTATTGGGTTGTAGAATAGGCAGTCTTGGATTTGCTATCCTAAGTTGAGAAGGGAGTGGATCACCATATTATTGCTTAGTTATTATTTTTATTATTATTTTATTAATTTATACCCCGCCTTTTTGCCCAATGGGCACACAGTTGATTACTGGTACAGTGATTGCTACTAATTAGCTATATAATTAGGGGTATGTGTTTTTTTGGTGATCCCCCCCCCCATTTCTTGATTCAAATAGCAAATTGTGGTGTTACATATTTTTATTCCAAGGGCACATTTAATAAATTATAATGATAATTGATTTAAAAATGTACTAGGTAGGTGATAAGAGTGTCAGCAGCTGCAGCCAAAGTATTTCTAAGTGGAAAAGTAATCTATTGTAATTTCTGGAAAATGTCTTAAACACCAAAATGTGGTGTTTTGTGTCCTTATGTGTTTTTAACAAAAAACACTCCTATACATATAATAAGAAGCTGATGAAATTATGGACACACATTCACTGTATTGAATAACACGTTTTGTTCTCTTAGAAATTATGACAATGGAGAATTCATTTATATATTTAATAACTTTTCATTTTCCATTCAGATGGAGCACAATTTTTCACCAGTACTGTCTTTAATTTGCATTTCCATAAGAGTCCAATTTGTGTGGAAATGTAATATTGTTGGGTACCTAAAAACTTTAGAATGGGACTGGAGGGAAGAATGTTGCCAGCCTGTTTTTAAGAAATCATGTGAAACAGCAGCCCCTAGTGGTTAGTTGAGTAAATTAGACTGATTATTCTATCCTTGCTCTTCAATCCTTAATTAGTTTTATAGCTCCAATCATACTGGTACATCAAAGTATATGCATTTATATGTCTATATGCTTTCAACTTGCTCTACTTCATTTTTCTCAGGACAGTAATCGCAAATATCAAAATCTTGTACAGGATTTTCAAGTTCACAAATATTTTGCATTCTAATCTTTATAGTCGGAAACCTATGCAAGGAAATAGAGATATTAACATATAAAGCACAGTTCAGATAACATATCACTAAGATAACAGCTGCTTACATTGGGAGAAGGGAATGCCAAATCTGGGTAGCCATCACTGAGAAGGATTGCCTGTCACTAATAGCATTGGCTCCAGCTTTTGGTAGAATACCACCCCCCAATACTGTGCTCTCTCATGCCTTGGAAAGCATAAGCATACACAGCTACTCCCTGTATGGTGCCTGGGACTAACCAGTGGATGGATAATGGTCCATCACTACAGCTATGGTTACAGGTAGCCAGGTATGCTGCTGCTACCAGCTGTCCAGGTGATGGTGGAGAGCAGTAAGATTTGTAAAATGGTGTTGGGGGGGGGGGGAAGATGATGACCTACTACTACCCACTTCCTCTTGATGGACCAGCCTGGGATCCAGAGCCCAGTGGGGACACTTACAGGGATACTTTTTTCCCCTAACAGTTCTCAAATGCCCCCAATGCAGGCGGGGGGGGGGGAAGGGAGGACAGAGCACATGGGATTGAAAACTGGCACTGAGGAAAGAAGACAGCCTGTTTTTCCTACTGCTCCACCACAATCACCTGGCAAGCATCATAGGGACTGACTTTTCAAGGCAGCAGCAGCAGCCTCTCACTGCCTCAGGCATGGTCAGGTGTGGGCCTTTGCATGGGCATGAATCCCCAGCATGTCCCCTATCCCTGTACAGATGTTGTATAAAAGGCACCATGAAGCTGTCTCATTTGTATGAGGTCTATACACATGTCTAGATGTCTCTGAGCATTGGTGGTTTTGCACAGATCTTACATTACAGACAAGAGGGCTGCAGGGGCTGCTGCTCCAGTGGAATTCTCAGGGGTCTTGGCCTCAACCCCAGCTTCTGTATCAATGGTAAGGACAAGTCTTCCATCATAACGTAAAGAAAAGTGTCTTCAAGCACACAGAGCATTCCTTTACTGCCTCCCAGAATAACCATATCCTATTCACACAAACTTGGGATTGAAAAGCAGGGATTCCATATAGCCTTGAATTTCAGCCCATCTGTTCTTAAAGCACTCAGCACCAGGTTAAATGGTGCTACATTAATTTTTTTTTTAAGCATGACATAACAAAATACCATAGATACTCGCCTATAGGGTGAGAAATTTTTGCCAATAAATCAAGCTTAGATTAATCATCTTGCCTTATCTCCAAGGTCACTTAGGGGGCAGAGCTTTTCAACTCTGGAGAAGTTGCTTTTCAAGGGGCATAGGCAATGAAGAGATAATTAAAGGGCTGTTAATCTCAAAAGCAACCAAGACTGGAAAACTGCAGCCGAAGTTAACCTTTTCCCTGCTCCTGAGACTTCCATTGAATTGAAGCCAGCCTCCTTCTCCAAGATTACAGAGCCTGCTGAAGCCTTGTTCTGTTTTACAAATGCTTGCATTTTGCAGAGGTCTGTTTTTTTAAACACCAGGATGCAATCCTCATTTCCATTTGAAACAAAGTCCCAGGCTATAATTCAGTGCACCATTACTTAAGAATAACACCCATGGAAAGCATTGGGTCTGCTTCTGAGTAAATAGGGTTGCAACTATGTGCAGCTGTACTTACAGTAATTCCTTGTTGCATGTCTCTCTGCTGTGATTGAATTGCACACTCCCAGTTACATGTTATAAGTTGTATATGTTGAGCCTCTGGTTTAACACATCAGGCGCCTTGATTCATGGTTCTCCTGTAGAGGTTCCCAACCTTTTTTCACTTGCATACCCCTTGGCAGCCCATTTCCATAAATTGTACCCCTCATATTAGCTAAATGTTTATAATTAATATTAATATAAGCCCTCATCTCCTCCATAGGAAAACTCATACTTCATGTATTCAACACAGTACTTTCTCTTTTTATCTGTTTGAAGAACAGAAGACTATCCCTTTGCACTGTTTTGCACCAGAAGTGTCCTGATAAATTATTGGTGATTGATCACTTTCCATATTATATTTCAGCTTTTTTACTGTGCTGCTTTCCATTATTGATTTATACATGAATTGATGACCAAAAATTAGTTATTGGTGGGGCTTTCACAGCCAACTAGCTACCTCCCTTCCTGCCTTGCTGGCCCTGCAAGGCATTCTGGAGCAATACTTGCATTTTTCTGCCATTATTCAATTCTTTTCAAGGGCCCCTAAAGGTCCTGAGAGTACATGTATCCCAGGTTGGGAACCACTGTTCTACTGGTTTGTTGTCTACAGTGCACTTACTCTGATAGTGTTTAAAAGAGGTTGTGAAGATCAGAATTTAAAGTTAAAAAATAAAAAATTATCTTATGATCTTTTACTCTATTTCTAATAAATTAGAGACTGTACAGTTCTTAGGTAACAATTACTGGTAGGTTATTTTTCAAGATCTGGCCTCAGCCAGACAAATCTATAGTCAGACACCCCCCTAAGTTTAACCCCCGACTTATCTGAGGATGGTAGAAAATTCCATGATTTTGGCTCAAAAACCTGCCCTCACCTCATCAGTGAGATTTACTTATAGGCAAGTATCTGTGGCAGTTATTTCCAGATTTCACATATATAGGTGCACATATATAGGCTACAGTTCTATGCATACTTTCCTGGGAAAAAGCCCCATCAAACACCGTGGGATTTACTTATGTGCAGATGTCTAAAATTGCGCTGTTAGTAGAGTAATATGAGATGATGACTGTTCCTTGCTAAAATCTGGTAGTTTTTCCTTGGTCATATTGTTTTACATTACAAGTTTGTAAACCACTTTTACAAAAAGGTGGGATATAAATATTTAATAAATGAAAGGCTGCATATAAATAAAGAAAAAAGGTGACTATTGGATGCTCTGTGGAAGAACTGGGATATGCACAGAGGCATGCTTTCACAGTAGCAGCTCTTCCAATGGCACCGCATTCACAACTCATGCCTGCTAGATTGCATATATATCTACCTTTTCCAACGCCCCCAAAGTTATAGATACGTAGGGCTTGAGAGCAATACATTTCACCTATGCACAATACTAGCTTACCCATGCCACTTCCATTGAGCTAATGTTTACATTGCAATGTTTAAAGCTGTTAACCCATTTCTGCCCAGCCCACAGGTGTACACATTTGATTCCTGTTGCATATATGCAACATTGGGCAGAAATGGCTTAAATACACAAATGGAACATGTTCACCTCATTTTTAGTCTGCTGAAGCAATTAGAAGAAAATTCCCTTATCTCTCCCCCCTCCCACCTATTCACACCTGTAAAACAAGTTAGGCAGAGTAAGCAAATTTTTTCCCTACATCTGAGTAATTTTTAACAATAAATCAGGCATTTGCTTCTGCGTTTATGGGGTAATTAGTCAAGTTTTGTCAGCACTGGATTCTCAGACTAGGTTTATCGTTTTACCACTTCATAAATCTGGACCTGTAACAAACATAATAGCACACCTCATATTAATCTACTAACAGCACAGCTCGATGTCTGCCCAGAAGTAAATCCCACTGTGTTTGAAGGGACTTTTACCCGGGAAAGGACAGAAATGCAGCCTATATGTGGGCACCTATATACATGAAATCTGGAAATAAATATATGTCATGCTTAAAGAAGTTAATTTAGTGCGATACAAAAAGTTGCTATTTGCAACACTTCTAAAATATTAACCAAAGCATTTGGCCTGGCCAGCCCACTGCTCAGAAATGGTGTACTGAAATGGTGTATTCTTTTCCAAAGAAAATTACAATGACCATACCAATTCACTTTGTCGTACATTGTTAAAATATTATGATTAATTCCCTGAGCTTAAGGCATAGCTCAATATTAAACATTACATGGTGGAAATGGTTCAAAGGGCAAGATTTCTAGTTAGGAACTGCATCACTTGAATTCTTAACCTGCCCAGGTTTTTTACTCCACATTGCGGGAACAGGGCAGAATGTACAATGCAGAGATCTGACCCCTCTGTTTTCATATCAGTGAGTACATAATATAAGAAACTTGTTGGATCAGTTCAAAGGTCCATCTAGTCCAGCATTCTGTTTCCCACAGTGGTCCATCAGCTGTCTCTGGGAAGCCCATAAGCAGGAGAGAAAGACATGTTTCCCTCCTGCCACTGGTTTTATGCAGTTGGTATTTAGAGGTATACTGTTGCTGAACCTAAAGTAGCACATTGCTATTATGACTAGAAGTCAGTTTGGAGAAGTGACTCCATTAGGTAACCAAGGACCGCTTCCTATATATGTTAACAACATACATTAGCTGTTGTAAACTGATAGAAACATATTTAGGTTATAGTGAGTCTACATGTACCTCATATTTCAGAACAACTTTGAGGAAAGCTGTTTAAAAACAGATGCCAATTTTTCTAATTTGCTACCAAATCTCCTTGAGAATTGTTAGAAAGTTGTTTAACAGTTTTTGAAAAGATCTGAGTAGTGAAGCCTGTTGCTCCTTTCCTTCTACCAGAAATCCTAGTTTAGAATTATTGGTTTCTAAACACAATTACATCCACACTCACTCACTCACTCACTCACTCACTCACTCACTCACTCACTCACTCAGAGTTCAGAGGCAATACAAAAAAACTAAATTATGCAAATGAGTTTGGCTAGAACCATTGGGCCATGCATCTCACTCTCTCTTTTTTTCCTGGTTTAGGAAACCATAGTCTGCCACAATTCTTCAAATTATAGTTTGCATATAGAAATGAGGGTTGGACCAGATGATTTGCTTCAAAGCAGAAAAGAGGGATGGTGCTGTTCTGTGGGAAAAGGGTTCATCTGAGACCAAGGCTTGGGCCAAAGTTTGGCACTATGTCTGACCCCCCCCCCCCCATATCTAAACGCATTCAGAATTTTCTGAAGGGCTCTAAATAATTAAAAGAAAAAACAGGGTGCGATTATAAAAACAAACTTGCATATGTATTTGCATGTACAGTAATATACAATATTAATTTACAGATCAGATACAAATGCTTGCAATCCCAAAGAACTCAAAGAATTCTTTTATCCAAGAAAGTTTGCTTAGGATCTCTGCTGTTTTATATAGTAAAATTATTCATCAAGGCCCAGTTCACAAGTTTCATAGGTATGGCTGCCATAATGAAAACACCTGGTATAAATGATAAATCATGCAGTTAGTCGCTTTTGTGAAACTTCCGCGTGCTTCAAGATGATCATCAACTGGTAGAAAATGGAATGACAAAAGCAGCAATATTAATCTCTTCAATCCAATTGAGATTTTGGCATCATCACTGCACAGAGCCCACCCTTAACTTAGATATAGGATCAGTAATTAATCTGTAGAAGTTAAATTTGTACATGGCATGAAATTAAATTCAGTATTAAAAAAACTATATGCTTTACCACCGGATTTACAAACCAATTTACAAAATGGACCACAGCATGAGATTTGGTCTGACTCACATTTTTGTTTATGTCATATCAAAAAATGCAACTAAAGCTTTTTCTTTGAGAGAACAAGATACTCGTGAGAGAAGATAGATGTTTTCAATGCTTTGCTATCGCATCGTCAAGAACAACAGTATAACAACTGTCAAATACACAATTACAGAAAAAAAAATTAGTCACTTTTCTTGTTTTCTCTTCTTGCTTTCCTTTTCTGCTGTACTGTCTTTAGTTCTATCATGACGTTCAACATTTTAGAAACCCAAGCAATCTGCAAAAAGAAATAAAATATTGACATGTGAGGAGCATACCAATTAAATGCAAGCATTTCCCAAGTGGTATTAAAAACTTACCACAATGATGATTGCATTCAGCAGCAATGGTGTTGAGAACACCAAGGAAATGAACATTCCTCTTGAGTCAAAGTACTGGTGTTTTGAGAAGAATCTGCAAAAGAACGGACACTAAATTAATACAATCACATATAATTCTAGAAGCATAATACATTTTGATGGGTATTCTACTGTGGTCCTTAGAATTGTCAGATTCTGTTTATGTAAACAGCTATACCTCAGGTCCTAGCGAGCGTGACCTATTGCACAGAAATATATGTATATAAAGTTTCAGTAATGTTTAAAAGATGGGCAATAATATTTAAAAGATATTTTCTTCCCAACCCAGTGCTGAATGTACTCTTTCATGCCTATGCAGAGCTATGTATCTACAGCATGCATTATTTCAGATCCATACATGCAAAATGACACACAGAATCCTATCTTTCTGGGAAAAAGAAGAGCAAACAGTGGATGAACAGACATATCTCCAGGGGCTCCTGAGAGACAGTCTGTTTCCCCCCAAAAAACTGCAGGTCTGAAGAGGATCTGAAGATCTTTATCAGGAGAAATAAGATCTTTCCATGCTGCAGGTATCTGAAAGTTTGAAAGCCCGACCGGGGGGGGGGGGGCTCTCTTCTCAGAAACCTAATCGCCAGGGACAGGATTGGGGGAGGTGCAGTGTCTGCAATCAAGCTGCTGGCTCCGTGCTAAAATACCATATGGAAGAAAAAGCACGAAGTGTAAAGTTTAAGTTGGAAATTTAAGTATGTGTTAATATTGTTCCCAGCTCTGACTGACTGATTTGGCTAAAAGCCCTGAATACTCTGGAGGCATTAATGAGAAACTTTTTAAGGATATTGAAAGTGCTCTTTATCTTTGTAGTGGAATAAATCGGTCATGGATTATACTATAAATATAATTTGGTGTGTGGACTAAAATCTAGAATTATTTGTGGTTATAATTTTTATTAGACTTGAAAGAGTTTTGTCTTCTTGAGACTGCTTCTTTCGTTTTGTTTTTCTCCATTAACCGTACTGTTATCCGTAAGAAGAATTCAAAGAATGCTGGTCTGATAAAATGTGGTGGAAGTAAGGAGAATAATACACTGTGGAGATCTTGTGGATTAGAGAGAAATTGCAAGATGGAGCCCGTTCCAGATATTTGGATTCAAATGGTCCTGACAAATATGGAAAAACTGCTCACAATGGGAAGACAGCAGTTGAGTTGGTTTTTGCAGGTTCAAGTCAGTTTAGAGACTCTCTCCCATCAGATGGATGTGTGCAAGGAGCAATTGGAAGATGCGAAGAAACAAGCAGAAAATAAACAAACCAGAAGACTGGACACGGGAAGAAATCAACAGGATGGAGAGGAGGTGCAGATGAAGATCAAGAAAGATAAGATGGACAGAGTAACATGGGTGCACAAAATACAAAATTTGTTGGAACAAATCCAGTTGGAAGAAAGTGTGGATCTATTAGATTTTGTTATAGTGATAAACTATTAAAGATGTTACAGGGGAAAAAATGGAAAGAAAGAAAAAGAAACCTGAGGGTTAACCTGAAGGTTAAAGAAAATGGGAGGATCTTATTTAGTTAATAATAATGGTCAAAATCTATTCTAAAAAATAATACATACAAAATTGATATATATGAATTAGAATGCATTAAAAATAATTGGAAATGTTAATGTGTACATGAATTGTTTTATATGTAGTTAATATGTCAAAGAAAAAGAAATGTAACTAGACTGGAGAATTTGGAATATTGGAAAATCAGATGGGAGAATGGTAAAGAATACATTATATAGTTGGTTTTATAATAGTTGGGAAATTAGATTATTTTTATTTGATATTAATGAGTAATTAAATTAGTTGAGATGATAGAAAGTGAATATTTAGAAAATATATTATAGGGAATTAAGAAAATTTATCATATATAAGAAATAGATAAATGAGTAGAAGAGTCAGAAATAGATCGAAGAATTATTTTATATGTTATTATATTTGGGTAACTAGATTATTTTGTTTTAATGTTAATGAGTAATTGAAGTTAGTTTATGCTTGATAGAAAGTGAATATTTAGAAAATATAGTATAGAGCATTAGGGAAAATTTATTATATATTATATAAATAAATGGATAAATTAATAAAAGCTTGAAGTAGATGAGTAGTAGATTAGGAGATATGGTATGATTAATTAGTAAAGGTATATGGTATTTAGCACTAAATGTATGTTATACGTTTGTATGTTTGTGTGTGTCAATTAAAATAAATAAACGAAGATTAAAAAAAAAGAATCCTATCTTTCTGATTATCTATGTTCACTGAAGGAGAAGGCTGGATAAGAAACAGATGCCTGGACTGAGGAGTTCAGATGCGAACTAGTTCACTGAAGTGGGTCACTGTTATGCCATTGTCTTCAAAGCGATGTGAATGGATTCTTTGTATTGTGCAGGTCATTTGTAGAACAACAGAGTCATGTCTTAAATCATAGGAATATAACCTGACACAGTAGTATATGCAATGAGCAAACTTGCATCCATAACCCTGTCATACACTCACCTTCTCCAGGAAACAAAGTACTGTATATACCTTCCAAGACTACATTTTTAGACACTATAACATGTGATGCTGGATTAAATTAATTGTGCCTTGAAAGGTCAGACACATCCATAACTACCACAACAGTAATGCAGTCATAAGCAATTGGTGCCATTAAAGTTGTACTACTTTAGACTACAACAGTTAATTTTTAGAAACTCAAGTTTGAAAACTTTCTTCCAAGCAATTAATCAACACCTGTTTCTTGCCACTTGCACCTTGCCGTCCTCCACAGTGCTTGGCCCAACTCAATCATAAGAGCTGTGAAGACTCTTGAATTAATGTGCACCTGGAAACACATTTGCAGTACACCTGCTGTTCAGGGTTGGCATTCTCTATCAAGAGTGCCAATTATGCAAAACATTGTCCTGGCATAAAAAAATAATTGGAAGCTCATCTCCTCCTTAAGTCACAGACTTTCATTTCTTTACAATAGTAGCTTTTCAAGACAGGCAGTAAAACTACTCCTATCATACCAACCTAAAATATTCTTCCTCCAAATAGAAAAATACATGGTGTACTAAATGTAAGGGCCTCAACTCAGGACTTTGAGCTCATGTTGATTTCAATGATAAGAGACACAGAAATTCTATGGAATTTCAAGACTGCAATCCTATACGTGTTTACTTCAAAGTGAACCTCACTGTACAGAATGAGTCTTACTCTCAGGTACGCGAGCAGAGGATTGAAGTCTAAAAAGTTTCACTGTGGTTTGTGCCATACATATTTAATGTCTTACATAGTGTATATGTGCAACTGTTGCATCAATGTTCTCATTAAAAATAAAACTGTAAAACGCCATAGTAGTGCATAAACAAGAATGGCAGGAGAATGATATTACGGTTCTGTAAGCAAGTTAAATACAGAAAGTTCATGCAGTTACCTCCAGTTTGCAGCAGCCAGTTCATTGATATATTCTGCACTGAATATCAGAAGCACTACAAAAGCAAAGACAATTCAAAACATGAAAGAATTATTGAGAATGGCACTGGACACAGGGCATGAAACCCTGAGTAAATAATTGTTCCTGAAATATTATCTGGAGGCCCCCATACCACTGGACATGCTTGGCACACAAAAGGCCCCAGATTAATTGCCATATGCAGGTGCTCTCCTCGATGCAGGTGCTGGATTATCGACTTGCTCTGAATGGGGTTGCACTCCCTCTGAAGGAGCAGGTTCGCAGCTTGGGGGTCCTCCTGGATTCGCAGCTGCTCCTGGATTCCCAGGTGGCGGCTGTGGCTAGGGGGGCCTTTGCTCAGCTTCGGCTGGTGCGCCAGCTGCGACCGTACTTGGATCGTGCAGACCTGGCCACGGTGATCCATGCCACGGTGACATCGAGGTTAGATTACTGTAACGCGCTCTATGTGGGGCTGCCCCTGAAGACGGTTCGGAAACTCCAATTAGTACAGAATGCGGCGGCCCGTGTGGTCACCGGAGCCAGGCGGTTTGACTCTGTCAGCCCGCTTCTCCGGGGGCTGCATTGGCTGCCCATTCGTTTCCGGGCCCAATTCAAGGTGCTGGTTTTGACCTTTAAAGCCCTATACTGCTCTGGGCCAGGATATCTTAGAGACCACCTACTCCCGTACAATCCGGCTCGCCATCTCAGGTCATCAGAGAAGGCCTTTTTGCAAGTGCCGCCACCCAAGGAGGTCCGGGGGGTGGCTGCAAGAAATAGGGCCTTCTCGGTAGTGGCACCAACATTATGGAACTCCCTTCCCCTTGACTTGAGAATGGCTCCCTCTCTTGAGAGCTTTCGGCGAGGCCTGAAAACACTGTTGTTTAAACAAGCCTTCTGATTTCTGGCCTTCTTAACTTTTTATACATCTTTTAGTTTTACAGGCTTGATTCCTTGGTGATCTGCTCTTTTACTCTTTTAATCTGACTACTGTTTTTATGGCCCTGTAGTGTGTTTTTAAATGTTTTTATCTGTTTGTATTAATGTTTTTTAAATTCTATTGTTTTTTAATATGTTGTTAGCCGCCCTGGGTCCCGTTAGGGAGAAGGGCGGGATAAAAATAAAGTTTTATTATTATTATTATTATATCTAAACTTATATTCAAACTCATCTATAGCCAGTCTGGATGACTTACAGTCAAAAAAATTAAAACTGAAATATTATAAAGTATACAAGAGATAGTAATATGAAGCTACCTTAAGAGTGCAATCCTAGGCATGTCTGCTCAGAAGTCTTACTGAACTCAGTGGGAATCAGTGTCCAATCCTATATCCAACTTTCCAGCACTGATGCAGCTGCAGTGAAACCCAAAGAAGGCCTCTGTGCCTACCCTCCACTGTGGAATGCCAATCCCCATTGGTGGGGATGCATCTGCACTGAAAAGCTGGACAGGATTCAGTCCTCAGTCTCAGGTAAGTGTGCATAGTAGCCTCGCAGCCCAATCCTGAGCTTCCTGGGGTGCCCAAGCTCGGCGGCACCAAGAAGGGCTGCCGAGAAGGGCTCTGAGAAGGATCCTGTGCGCCCTGGGCTACTGCGGGAGGTGCCTTGTCTCCTTCTCCCGGATAAGGTAAGCAGCCCCGCAATGAGGCTACTCACTTTACCGCCGACCAAAATGTAAGTGGTAAAGTAAAGGCGCTTGTGTAGGGCGCGGAGCCCTCCATGAACGCCTTGGATCCTGTGGAGGTCCGTGGACCTCCCTCCCTCCCTCCCCCCAGCACGCCTCCCCTTGCCCTCTCTCCGTCCCCCGCTGGCTTCCCCTCTCCCCAGAACTCCTCCTCCCCGCCCCTGCTTACCATGCCACAGCTCAGCCATCCAGGAGACCGCCGAGCCGTGGAAGCTGGGCAACTGTCCTGCGCTAGCCCAGCACCGGCCAGAACTGGGCTAGCACAGGCGAGAGCCTGGTGGTGAGGCTGACAAATGTGCCTTATGGCATGTTTGCAACATAAGAACAGCCCCACTGGATCAGGCCATAGGCCCATCTAGTCCAGCTTCCTGTATCTCACAGCAGCCCACCAAATGCACCAGGGAGCATTCATTCTGGTGCCCTCCCTTGCATCTGGCCTTCTGACATAGCCCATTTCTAAAATCAGGAGGTTGTACATGCACATCATGACTTGTAACCTGTAATGGATTTTTCCTCCAGAAACATGTCCAATCCCCTTTTAAAGGCGTCCAGGCCAGACGCCATCACCACATCCTGTGGCAAGGAGTTCCACAGACCAACCACACGCTGAGTAAAGAAATATTTTCTTTTGTCTGTTCTAACTCTCCCAACACTCAATTTTAGAGGATGTCCCATGGTTCTGGTGTTATGTGAGAGTGTAAAGAGCATCTCTCTATCCACTCTGTCCATCCCCTGCATAATTTTGAATGTCTCAATAATGTCCCCCTCAGGTGCCTCTTTTCTAGGCTGAAGAGGCCCAAACGCCGTAGCCTTTCCTCATAAGGAAGGTGCTCCAGCCCTGTAATCATCTTAGTCGCTCTCTTTTGCACCTTTTCCATTTCCACTATGTCTTTTTTGAGATGTGGCGACCAGAACTGGACACAATACTCCAGGTGTGGCCTTACCATCGATTTGTACAACGGCAATATTAGCCATTTTGTTCTCAATACCTTTTCTAATGATCCCAAGCATAGAATTGGCCTTCTTTACTGCCGCTGCACATTGAGTCGACACTTTCATCGACCTGTCCACCACCACCCCAAGATCTCTCTCCTGATCTGTCACAAACAGCTCAGAACCCATCAGCCTATATGTGAAGTTTTGATTTTTTGCCCAAATGTGCATGACCTTACACTTAAGCCATGCCGCCGAGCACAGGATTGGGCTCTCAGACTATTGGTCTCCTCCAGACCAGCATTGTCTATCAGTAGCTCTTTAAGATCATGTGCTGTTTGCCTAGCCAAATACGGAGATGCCAGGGGCCGAATCTGGGACCTTTTGCCTGGAACACACTCAACTACAGACCTCACATGCTAAACCTAAACTCAAGTTTCTTACAATAGAACAGGATAATCTTCCCATTTTCAGCATTCAGCTGCAGAGGAAGAAAGACACTAACATTTTAGTAACAACTCCTTTCTTAAACAATTAAAAAATTGATGATTTTCATCTAACCTAATATGCACAGAGTTCTTTGATCATCTTCTTATGCCTGACATTTGCTGACATTGTGCAGTAAACATCTGATGTGGGCTATAGTAATTGGGGAGTAAGCACCATTGGGGAGTAAGCACCATTGAAGACAGTGAGATTTGTTAGCACAGATGCATTTGACTGTTCTGTTGGGGTGCAAACCTATACACACTTACCTGGAAGTAAGCTCCATTGAATACAGTGGAGCTCATTTCTGAGGAAACATGCACAGGATTGAACTGACAGAAAGGCTATCAATAGATTATAAAATAAAAAACAAGAATGGCCACATTCATCACTTTAACATAAGAATGCTAATCAAACAGAGAGCAAATATATCATGAAAATACATCATTTAATACTCACTGATGGAGAGAAAATACCCTATTTGAAGGCGGTAGTGGTGAAATGAAATGTAAGTGAGGAATATGCAGACAACATGGAAAAATACAAGAGCTACAAGCCATGGCTCAGACCAGTCTGTGTCCTATAGACAAAACATAAAAATAGAAAATCTATGATTACTGCAAAACAAAATGACATTAATTTTTATGTATCTATTCCAAATGAACAATATAAACATTCATTACAATATAAATAAGCATTAACAGTAAAAACCATAAAATGTTGCTCTCTAATTTATTACACATAGGCTACAATCCTAACCACACTTTCCTGAGAGTAAGCCCCATTGAGCAAAATAGGACTTACTTCTGAGTAGACCTGGTTAGGATAATAATAATAATAATACAGGTATTTCTATACCGCCTTTCTTGGTCCTCAGATTTCTCCTTAGACTTTATTCAAAGAGGTTTACATAGGCAGGCAAATTAAATCCCAATAGGGATTTTTACAATTTGAAAGAAAGTTTCTATCTTTCAAGAAACCACAACATTCAGGTGTTTCTTTCTTGATCTGGTCGCACATTCTGGCCTCCATCCTCCCACGCTCAGAGCAGATGGAATAGCTCAGCTCAGCTTGTCAGCTGCTTCAAGGTCGCACGGTGCCGGTGGCCTCGAACTGGCGACCTTCGGATGTTATCTTCAGGCAAATGGAGGCTCAACCCTCTAGACCAGACCTCCTGCCCTTATTGTGCCCTTACTGCATATCTTGTATACATACTCTCTCTCTCTCTCTCTCTATATATATATATGTTATCCATCCAGCCATTAACCAGACCTAGCTTTGTTTAGTTACTGTATGGCATGTCCCTGAACTACTAACCTTTTTTTCTCTGATTTGCATGTCACTCCTTTGTAGGTTTTTTCATTTGTTTTTTTGTGGTCCTTTCTAAGCCTGTTTATTTCAGCAAAGGCTCATTTGAAAATGGGCTTAACAAGACATTGTGTCTGTGCTTGTAGATGGTGGTGTGTTTTTGTGTTCAGGTACACTAGTTTGCCAATCCTCAAATGGCCATAACATAACAAATCTGGTGCATTTCACATCAGTGCCAAAGAGGGTCAGCTATGAATTAGGCAGAAGAGAACCAGGAGGCTGCAAATACCCATCGTGTCTTGTAACCCATGATGGAATTTTCCTCCAGGAATCTTTCCAATCCCTTTTCAAAGGCATCCAGGCCAGAAGCTCTCCTCCCATCCTGTGATAAGGAGTTCCACAGATTCTTTACATGCATGTACCCATCAGGGCTTTTCACCAGTGACGGGCTTTTCCTCCATAAATATGTCCAAGGCACCTAGGCCAGATGCCACTCCCACTTCCTGTGGCGAGGAGTCCCACAGACTCCCTCTCTCCCCTCCTGCCTCATTTCCCCTCCAGCTGTTGAGCCTCTACCCGTCAGGCAGCCCCAGCCAGGAGTCCATCCTTGGTAGGGACCACCTGGCAGACCCTCCCAGAGGGTGTCTCTCCCCACAAGAGGAGGAAACACCCACACAAGGCAGCGTTGAATGCCTTTTTACAAGTACAGAGAGAGATTTTCAGTTGCTTCCCAAGCAATTTCCAAGCACCAGACTGAGAAGGGTTGCCTAGCCAGAGGTTCATTTGCACACAGCTGCAGCTGAATGGTCCCAACAGAAAGCCCCCTACCCCTTCAGCTGGCTCCACCCCAGGGAGCAGGCTCCTCCTCTCATTACCGTCAGAATTCGAGTGACTCCCACGGGCGTTCGAAACTCCATGGCCAGAGAAAGGCTCATAGAGACCTCAAAAACACACACACATGCAGCAACCACACATTTCCGGTTTCCAGATGAACGCCGCCATATGCGGGGCAAGCAGTGGGATGCTTCATGGGGTGTGGAGCCGCTCTACCCCCTCTCTTTGGCCTTATTGGTTGGTATCTGAATAAAACAGCACCTTAAAGACGCACCCATTGATTTTTATGGGCTGCGGTGCCAGCTACCAGAGGCATGAGCTTGCCCAAGATTGCCAGCCCCGCATGTCCACTCAGAACCCGGAAGTGTCTATGTAAGCATCGTTTCATATGGTCTCTTGGGAGAGAAGCTATTCTCGCGATAAGGAGTGGGATTTTTCTTTTTTCTTTTTTGCCGATGGGCGGAACAGTCATAACGCTCCACAACGTATTCTCGCGACACTTTTAATGGAGGGGGTGAGGCTGGAGTCTATAAATAGGGCTGCTGCGGAGTGCTGGGCGTTATTTAAGAAAGACAGTTGAGTAGTGTCGTTGGTAGTGTTGCTCTTTGGACCAATGGGAGGCGAGGCTTTGTTAGGCTTTGTTAAGGAGACAGAGAGCTCTGAGTGACCAGGGCAGCCAAGCCATAGGGCTGCTTGGCTCTGCTGCAGGAAGATGGGGCTGCGTGGCTGCCTCTCCTTAGTTACTTTTACTCCCTAAGGCTGTAGTCCTAGCCTCACTTTCCTGAGAATAAGTCCCATTGAATGCAAGAATGAATGCATTGAGTAGACCTGGTTAGGCTTGTGCCCCAAGGCTAGCAGGGGGAGTGAGGAAGCAGAACTTGCTCTGAGTTGATAGGGAGGTAGGAAGAACTCTCTTCCAAGGCTCAGGTCTTAAAAAATACTTATATGCTGTTTGCTCTGCCCAGTGGGAGTTGTCCAAAGTGGCTTATGACTCCCCCCCCCCCACACAAATTGGTAGCACACTCAGCAGCACCTACAAAAGCTGTGCCTTTTTTTTCCCTTTTGCTTCTAGCACTAGGGAACTGATTTTTTTTAAGCTTCCAGCATTGCATTCTTAAAGTTGTAGCATGCTAAGGCATTTAGAATTACTCCAGGTGATCTTGGCGCTAGAAAGGGCAGTTGCCACCGTTCTTGCATTGTTTCCACCCATTTTCTGTAGGAGCAAATGCAGGGACCAGTCGCAAACATTCATCCAAGCCAGCTTGGAGCTAGAAAAGGTGGCTGTCGCCATTCTTGCATAGCTTCCACCCATTTTCAATAGGAACAGTTGCAGGGACCTGTCACACACATTTACCCAAGTCAGCTTGGAGCTAGAAAAGGTAGTCACCACCATTCTTGAATTACTTCCACCCATTTTCAATAGGAACAAATGCAGTTCCCTGTCACAAATGTTTATCCAAGCGAGTGTAGAGCTAGAAAAGGTGGCTGCTACTGTCCTTGCATCACATCCACCCAATTTCAAGAGGAACAAATGCAGGAACCTGTCGCAAACGTTTATCCAAGCAGGTTCAAAGCTAGAAAAGATGGCTGCCATTGTCCTTGCATCACTTCTGTCCATTTTCAATGGAAACAAATGCAGGAACCTGTCACAAATGCTTCTCCAAGCAAGCTTGGAGCTAGAAAACATGACTACCACCATTCTTACTCCCATCCATTTTCAATAGAAATGAATGTAGGAACCTATCACAAACATGACTGCCTCTGGATGCAGGGTTGCGCTATAACAAGGTGACTTATCTACAACAGATTTCAATGAGGGGAAACCATTTTGCTTTTATTTAAAAACAACAACTGTTCTGTGAAGTATCTCAGCAGCGTGCTGGAAACATCTTATTTTTTTCTAAGTAAAAAAAATGCATCCTGAAGATGTGTAGGTTTTTTATAATGTTGAAGATAAATTGTAGATCTTAGAAAACAAAAAGGGCTTGTCACGTGTAAGACACAAATCTAATTTTGTATGGCAGAATATATAAAAATTTTCTGCTGTGGAAATGGATGTGAGGGAGAGAAAAAAAAAGTTCTGTGTGGTACAGGACATGGCAGCCCTGTAAGCATTTGTAGATGCTATCTTCAATGTGGGTGTAAGTTGGTATGGTGCTGTAAAGTTATGTAACCAAAACAGATTCCTTTTCCCAAACAGCTTAAATTAGTGGTCTTCAACCTTTTTTGTGCCATGATGCCAATAAGTACTTAAATGATGGAACTGGAGACCCACTATCAATTCCGCCCCCTTCCTGTGACTCTTATCTGCCAACCCCTGCCCCTGTATTGCCCTACCAGCACCATTCATTATAACCAAATACTCTTAGAGCAGAAAAGGTCGCTGCAGGATGTGGTGACAGCATCTGGCCTGGATGCCTTTAAAAGGGGATTGGACAAGTTTCTGGAGGAAAAATCCATTATGGGTTACAAGCCATGATGCGTATGTGCAACCTCCTGATGTTAGAAATGGGCTATGTCAGAATGCCAGGTGCAAGGGAGGGCGCCAGGATGCAGGTCTCTTGTTATCTGGTGTGCTCCCTGGGGCATTTGGTGGGCCGCTGTGAGATACAGGAAACTGGACTAGATTGGCCTATGGCCTGATCCAGTGGGGCTGTTCTTATGCAAAGCCTGACACTAGTGAAAGCTATTTTAGCACCATTGCTAAGAACCTGATCAGGACTGGGACACAATCTCTTACTAACTGTCAGTTGATTTGTTTTTTTTACTGTATTTATAGGCTGCCTCTCCCTGGAGGGACCCAAGGCAGATTTTTTTTTTTAGCAGGGGGAGAGTAACTGGCCCACCTCACCCCAGCACTGTCTGTTCTAGTGGCTGTCTGCTGGTATTCATTTGCATCTTTTTAGATTGTGAGCCCTTTTGGGACAGGGAGCCATTTAGTTATTTGATTTTTTTCTGTAAACCGCTTTGTGAACTTTTAGTTGAAAAGCGGTATATAAATACTGTTAATAAAATACTGTTAATTACAATAGTTAAAAATAGAAAATCACAATTAAGCAGAAGTCACAGTTAAAAACAAAAAATTTTAAAAAATATTAAAGTCACAATAGATAGAATCTTAAAAAAACAGCATCTATACCAGGGGTATCCAAAGTTTTTGGCAGGAGGGCCACATCATCTCTCTGACACTGTCAGGGGCCGAGGGAAAAAATTAATTTACATTTAAAATTTGAATAAATTTACTTAAGTTTACATAAATAATATATTAAAGATGAACTTATATGAACGAATGAAGGTCTTGCAATAGCTCAAGGCCTATAAAAGGCCTTGCACAAAGCAAGGCTGGCCTTTCCTTTGCTGCAGCTACTTCATTACAAATGTGAAACAGCAAGTAGTGGAGGGAGTCCTCATCCCACAGCTCATGTGAGAGGTCAAATAGTTGCCCTAACTCTGAGAGCGGTTGCGTTGGACCAGTGTGGGCTCCAACAAATCTCCAGAGGGCCAGAGGCTCACTGGAGACTGGGGGCTCCCAGTGGGCCTCATTGAGAGGCCTCAAGGACTGCAAGTGGCCCCAGGGCTGGGGTTTGGGCTCCCCTGGTCTATACAATAAAGAAGAGCAACAGCAAACAATTCCATCAAAGCCCCATACCTGTAAAAGATCAGATGTTAAAAGATGTTTAAAAGTGTTGAAAGGCTGAAAGGTCTTCTGGCCTCGCCGGAAAGTTTCCAGGGAGGGAGCAGTTCATAGGGGAAGTGAGTTCCATAATGTTGGTGCCACTACTGAGAAGGCCCTATTTTTTTGCTGCCATCCCATGCACATCCCTGGGTGACAGCACTTGTAAATGGACCTTCTCCATAAGCTAAAGGGAAGAGCCAGACTGTGTGGAAGTAGGTGGTTTCTCAGATATCCTGGCCCTGAGCTGTATAGGGTTTGTATATAAAGTTGCCTCCACCTTTACATAGTGGTGCTATCCCTTTGAGCAGGGGGCTTCAAACTTTTGGCAGGAGGGCCACATCATATATTTCATAGAGCACACGAGAACTTTTTTAACACACACGAGAACTATGAAGTTTGAGATTTAATGTGAATGGCGGAGCTGACGTCTGGATTTCAGAACTTTGCTGTACTGTGTCACGGGGATGAACTATATTTTAGACTAGAATTAAGACGATATGTAGAAGCTAACAATATAAGTGAAGGATGAGTACTTGATATGAACAACATGTAACAAGCTTTTATGTGAAAGGATGTTGACTCTTCCTGCTCTACCAGCTATATACAGCTATGCAGAATGCTCATGTGTTAGAAGTGCTAACAGAAAGCGAAAGGAGCAGGTTAACTTTGAAATGCTGGCCAACCCCTTAGGGTTCTTTGATTATCTCTGCAGGCACACATCCATAAGCCCCAAACATGACCAATTTTTTGTTTCAAAGATTTATTACCAAGATCAGTTCAATATCATGGGCAAAAGGGCTCAATCATTTGTAAGAATGCAAAGGGTTCAGTAACTAAGAGTGCAATCCTAACACCTTATGTCAGTGCTTTCCAGCACTGACACGGCCGTGCTAATGGGCCTTGTGCTGCATCCTGCAGTTGGGTGTCACTCACGAGGCCTCCTCAAAGGTAGGGAATGTTTGTTTCCTTACCTCAGAGCTGCATTGCCCTTATGTCAGTGCTGGAAAGTACTGACATAAGGGATTAGTACTGCACCCAAAGGCTCTTAACAGGGCTACTTAGCTTTTTGGTTTCCTACCATGCATCTGGAATCAAACCAAAACTCTAATAAGACCTCGGTTTTTTTCCATGGCTGGTTGCATGGTTACTAAGGGTGCCCATAAGGACCAATTTTAGCTGCTCTTTCCCCACTCAACCTTTATAAAACAGTTAACTTTTTAAAGCATTCAGTTATACCAGGCTAAACAAACTATATAAAACATTGATTTTCTTAGCATGAAGCTTGAGAAGAGCAAATTTTGAGTTTTAATGTGAATGGTGGAGCTGACGTCTGGGTTTCTGAACTTTGCTGTACTGTGTGTCAAAGTTTGGTCCCTCACCAAAGGCTGCTGAGAAAACTCCGCAGTCAGGGAATTAGAGGGGAGGTCTTCTCATGGATTGAGAACTGGTTGAGATCCAGGAAGCAGAGAGTGGGTGTCAGTGGGCAGTTTTCACAATGGAGATGGAAAGTGAAGTGCCCCAAGGATCTGTCTTGGGACTGGTGCTTTTCAACCTGTTCATAAATGACCTGGAGATAGGGTTGAGCAGCAAGATTATTAAGTTTGCAGACGACACCATACTTTTCCGAGTGGTGAAGACGAGAAGTGATTGAGTCCTGACAAACACCACGTAGGGTATGGATCCTATTCAAAGTTTTCCAGTGCTGATGAGGTAAGTTGAAACCTGGCACCTTAAGTGTAGGATTGCCTATATACCCGTTTCTGGGTGTTCAACTGACCATTTAGCTTTCCATTGGGCATTGATGTTAAAATTGTTGTGCAGATGTTGTGTGAGTGCCAGAGAAGGCTTCCTGGATTTAAGCCTACCGATTGATAGCTGAGGACGATCAGCATGTACTGGTAAAAGTGGGTTGTTGGTGATTTTTCTGTATTCTTTCACTAAAGTCTCTTGTCTCCGTAGGGCTGGTGGTGCTATGTGGCTCAAGACAGGGAGCCAATAGACAGGAGTGGTTCTTATGCAGCTGCTTATGATCCTCATGTTTTCATTTAATCTGACATCAGTCTTGCTAGTATGACAGCTGTTGAGCCATACTGGAGCACAGTATTCTGCTGTGTAGATCAATCCTAACGCAGATGTTCTGAGAGTGGTGGCTGAAGCTCCCCATCTGGTACCTGTTAATTTCTGGAGTATGTTGTTCCTGGTATTGATTTTTGCGACCGTGTTCTCGAGGTGTGGCTTATTAGAGAGTGTCTGGTCCAAAATTACTCCCAAGATATTTTGGATGGGGATTATAAGGGAGTAGGTTGTTATTTAGTTAGACCTTCGGGGCTGCATTAGCTAGTTTATTATTAAGGTGGAAGCATGTAGTCACTGTTTTGCTGATACTGGGTATTAACCTCTAGTTAGCAAAATATTTCCCCAGAATCTTAAGGTCTTCTGAGAGGAGGCCATCCAGTACCTCCATGTTTTTTTCCCTGCACTGCTAGAGCCAGGTCATCGGCATATCCAAATTTACATCCCCTTGTTATTAGCAAGTTTGAGATGTACAGGTTAAATAGTGTGGGTGCCATTACAGAGCCTTGTGGGAGGCCGTTGTTTAGCCTTCTTACCTTACTTGCATTTTTCCTCATTATGATCTGGAAAGATCTGTCACTTAGCATATTGTTGACAAATCGAAACTTTTTTTTACAGAGGGTGATTTGACACAATTTATATAGTAGACCCTTCCTCCACACGGTGTCATATGCTTCAGTTAGGTCAATAAATACAACTGGTTTTTAAACCTTGTTGAAAGCCAGTCTCAATGTACTGTAGTTGGTCAAGCTCAGCAGCTGGTCAACACGGCTATGATTTTGTAGAAAGCCCGCTTGTTCTACTGACAGGTGTTCATCTACCGTAGGGCCAATTCTGTTTATGATTAGTTTCTCCAAAAGTTTGTAACATGAGCTCAGAAGGGCAACTGGGCAATAACTGTCTACTCTGTCTTGCGTTTTACTAGGTTTCAGAACTGATATTACTTTAGCTTTTTAAAATTCTACTTGAAGTTGTTTAATTTACTTGGATTGATGATCACTTCAGATGCAGTAACAGCTCCTGAAATCAAACGAAGGATAGCCATGGGAAAATCTACAATGAAGTCACTGGACAAAGTTTTCTTTTTTTAAAATTTCTTTTCATTATATTAAAAGCAAATATGAACAGAAAAAATTTAAAAAAATAATATTACAGGTTGTGTGACAAATGCGGAAATCTCAAACTACGTTTCTTCAATAAAATCATGCAAAAAATTAGTTCTCAATTCTTAAACAATCTACACTTATTAAAAGGTACATTTTCAACACAAAAAATAAAACATAAAAGTTAAATCCCCTATCTATTCATCAAATCCATAGATTACTTAGCCCATTATATCGAACTACATTTCTTTATTCTACGACAAAATCATACAAAAAAATTAATTGTCAGATCTTTAAACAGTCCAAACTAACTAAAAATTCACACAAGAAGAAAAATGAGGGGGCGGGGCGAAGCATTGCCCAAACAGGACGTCTCCAGGACAAGCTCCTGGAAAACAACCTGTTTCTCACCTGAAACTGGGTCTAGGACAGGGGTGCTCAAACATTTTGGCAGGAGGGCCGCATCATCTCTTTGACACCATGTCGGGCTGAAGAAAAACCCAATTAATTTGCATTTCAAATTTGAATAAATTTACATAAATGAATACATTACAGATGTAACTTATATGAACAAATGAATTTTACTGAACTTTATAATACAAACACAAGAGAACTATGAACTTTGAGCACTATGAACTAAGAACATTGAACATTATGAACTTTGAGCAATATAAACTATGGACTTTGAGCACTATGAACTTTCAATGAGAGTGGTGGAGCTGTTGTCTTGATCTCAATAGTTCACTGTAATCTGGTACTAGTTTGGAGGAGCCAGTGATCAGTAATGACTTCAAATGCTCATCAGTTAATGTGGACATGTATTTTGATTTCGCATATTTCATTTTTGAAAATGTCTGCTCGTAGAGGTATGTTGTCCCAAAAATAGAGAGAGATCCATGAACAAATTCTTTCAAATTTGGGGCTTTCTCAGGCTGCAGAGATTTATAGAATTGTGCCAGGTCTCCTTCCTTGTGCCTTGCTCTCAGCAGATCATTTGACTGCAATTCAATTATTTCCATTTGGGACCGACCTGGCAGTCTGTCCACGTCAGAGTCAAAGGGATTCTGAAACATTTTTATTTCCTCTGCGTGAGCATCCAGGTCAGACAAGCGTTCTGTGAATTGTTTGTGCAGCTCCCTGACTTTTTCTGCAGCAAATGATGATGGAAATGCTGCTCCAGTCTCAGCACACAATTTTGCACAGGTGGGTAAGTGCTCCAAGTTCTGGTGTTGTACATTCCTTCCAAGGAGCAGCAATTTGGACCTGAATGTCTTCACAAGTGAGAAGACATCACTGATTAGATTGTTTTCTCTTTGCATACTGATATTGAGTTGGTTCACGTGGGATATCAAATCTACAAAAAAAGCCAGTTTCATGAGCCAGTCAGTGTCATACAGGCCTGGTACATGGTGATTCAGAAATAATTTTATTTCCTCTCTGAGCTGGAAAAAGCACGAGAGGACCTTCCCGCAACTGAGCCATCTGACTGCTGTATAGAAGGGCAAGTCTAAGATCTCTGAATCACTCTCCTTCAGGAACTCACAAAACTGGCGATGAATCAGCCCATGAGATCTTATGTAATTTATTATCTCTGCCACAGGTTTCAGAACACAAGTCATGTCCACATATTTTACACACAGTGCTTGCTGATGGATGATACAATGCAGAAACATAGGCTTTGATAGTCCACTACTCTCCACTCTTCTTGTTATTTGTGCAACCAACCCTTTCTTCACCCCAGACATGTTCTTTCCTCCATCAATTGTCACACATTTCAGCTTACTCCAGTTTGCATTCTAATAAGGACTTTTCTAATCTTTGAAGATGTCTTCCCCAGTTGTGCCATGCATGCTGTGCACTGATGCCAATTCTTGAGTCACATTAAATTCGCTGTCGACACCACGGAAGAACACCAGGAGCTGTGAGGTGTCACACACATCTGTAGACTCGTCGAGAGCCAGAGAGTATACCTGAAACTGGCCTGCCTTGTCTACAGTTTGATGGACAATGTTGTTTCCAATATCTTCTAATCTTCGCATTACAGTACTTTGTGACAGACTCACCATGTTGTAAGCACTTTCAAAACCTTCGTTTATCTCTTCCACCATATCCACTACACACACAGCCTTTGATTAGTTCTGCATCTGTGAACGCCTTCCCCTTTCTAGACAATCTGTATGTCACCTTGTAACTGGCCTTGGTCACAGTTTCATTCTCTGTTCTCCTGTACGTGAACAAAGCACGCTGTGACTCCAAATTTCGTTTGAGTTGCTCCAGTTTCTCAGAACACTGTGCTCCTGTGTATTGCCTCTCATGAGTATGTCCTCTCATGCTTGGTCTCATAGTGGCGACGCAGATTGTGTTCTTTGAGAACAGCAACATTCTCATTGCAGATAAGGCACAGGGCTTTATCATTGCAGTGTTTAAAAAAGTACTTGGTGCCCCATTCTGGGTTGAAAATACGGCCCTCGTCCACTTTTCTCCTCTTTCTATCCATATCTGAGGGAAGTAATGAGACAGCAGTATTAGTAATGTCACTGATGTATGTGTGCTTTCTCTTTCTCACTCATGCGCACAAAAACACAAGAACCTACCTCTTGGCCAGGAAAAAGCATACAGACAAAGTCAGAAATACATGGAGACATGAGCTGACTCTGAGGCTGGATACCCCCACAGATATAACTTGTTCAGAAACAGGCAGGATGTGCCCTGAAGCACACACATTTGGCAAGGAAGAAAAAAGAAAAAAGTCAAGGAACACATGGAAACATCAGTGACAGAATAGCGGAGCTAAATACACATTTTGCTGCACAAAACCCCACCCCAAAAGAAAGAGAACTTTAAAAAAATTATAAAAGCAGATATATCTGAGGGAGGAAATGGGAAACACCAGAGGGGGTGTTGCTCACTGCACATGGCCACAGCAACAGAGCAAGCATTTTAAAAACCAGAGGCAGACAACGCAGGGCTGGTGTGCATCATTTTATGCAGGAAAAGGGGGTTGCTGAGGAGGAGAACCTTAGGAAAAATTCCACAACAGAGCAAGCATTTTAAAAACTAGAGGCAGACAAGCAGGGCTGGTGTGCATCATTTTATGCAGGAAAAGGGGGGTGGGCTGAGGAGGAGAACCTTAGGAAAAATTCCACCGAACAAGCATTTTAAAAACCAGAGGAAAAAAGTATTTTTAAATGGAGGCTCACTCTTTGCTTTGCACCAAAGGGAGGGAGCCTTGTAGGTGACGGTGGTGGCTGCTGCTGCAGGGGTGCTCGCCAGCTCTCCCTGGCACCTGCTGCTGCTGCACTGGCGGAGGAGCAGTCTCTCCCCGCTTTCTTCTGCTGCTGCTGCTGCCATGCGGTGGCGCTCACCCACGCTTTGCGGTTGAAGTGCCTGCTTGCCTGCCTGCCCGCCCGCTCAACCTCCCTCGTGGAGGTGGCGACACAGGCACTGTGTCTCTCTCTGCAGCTTCAGGCTCCACGTGCTGCCCGGGAGCCAGGCAGGGAGAGACTAGCCTTGTGCATGCCCAGAAGGGCTTCTAGTAATAAAGTAATAAACGTTACTTTAACGTTATAAAAGGCCCTACACAGTTCGCTGGGCTGGTCTTTCCCTCACTGCCGGCAGCAAGGGAAAGACATGCCGTGAGCTCGCGCGCTGGGTCAGCGCGGGCCACGGAGATTCTTCCGCGGGCCATGTGCCCATTGGAGGCACACGACCCACTTGGGGGCTGGATGGGGACGCACTGCGGGCCGCATGTGGCCCATGGGCCGGAGTTTGGGCACCCCTGGTCTAGGAGATTTAGAAGATCCGGTAACGATTGCCAGAAGAAGCATTGTTATTCTGATATTCACATGATGTTTGTCAGGCGTTAAAGTACCTGGGAAATTTAGAGCTCAGCCAGTGGGCTTTCTTTTCAGGACTTTGCTGGTAAGGCAGTAAAGGAGGAGACGCAGAGTTTAATCCATGACAAACTACTGAACCCCTGTGGGATATAGTCTACTGAAAGAAAACATTGGGAAGAACAAAGTAAGTGCTGCTTATGTTATGTAAATCCCGGTTTTAAAGGATTGATTTGGCTCAACACTTTGGAGGAAAAAGGAGAGAGAGGGGGAGGATTCTTCCACCCCACTGGATTTTTACATTTGAGAAGATCATTGAGCATTTGGTATAATATGGAACGTGACTTCAACGATATATTTCTTTAAATGTGCAACCCTGTATTGGATATAAATTTTTTTTAATCAGACTCTGGACTTGGGACTATTTTGGATTTCTCTCAGATTGCGGAAGAATCTTGTGAAATGTTAAGTGGCAAATCGAGCTGTTTTGTCTTCTAACATTCCATTGTAAAAAAGAGTTGTCTATGACATATAGTGACATCTAGTGGACTAAAAGATAATTGCAAAGGGAAAATGACATTTTCTAGAGTGGCAGAACTATATGCTAAGAAAGATGGAAGAACTGTTGTTGATGAGTCAAAAACAGGTGATCCAGACTTTACAAATCCAAATTAATGTGGAAAAGCCAACACATATCTAAGTTGAATGAAACGGAAGTCAAAGACATAATATTGGGGACAACTAAGGATCAGCAATCTGAGTCATTAATGGATGAGGTAAACTGGGAAGATAAAAATTCAGAAATCATTGGATCAAAATGGAGAAGAGACATTTCGATTAATAGACCTTGAAGGGAAATCAAGAAATTGATCGAGAAGACTTGCCAGGACCTGGATTTGTTGGGTGGGGTAAGGAGAGGTTATATTTTAAAGAAGGAACGGTTGAGAGATGTTTATATGAAGTTTATTAGGAAAAGAAGCAAAAAATAAAAATGAAAAAGAGGGAAGCTAAAGTTTAGAGATGGTATGCAAGATGTGAATTGATAATTAAGATAATGACGTGATCTGGAAGTTATGCAATACTTGATTTGGGATAAGAGAATATATAGGTTAGCATTTTATAGGTCAATTTTAATGAATTAGAATTGGAATTTATAGATGGGGAAGATATGTAGTATATGGAAGTGATTTGGTAGATTGGTTTGTAATTAGATTTATGACATGTATTTAGTAGAATAATTTGTATTAGAATAAGCTGTATTAATGAAAGAGTTTAGAATTTTATTGACAGAAAATAATGAATGGTGGGAAAGGATGGAAAATTATAGTTAAGGATAGAAAATTATAGTTAAAGCTTAGAGTTAAAATGTAGAAATTGATTAGAGTACACGTGTTATTGAATTTGTATTTTTATATATTAATAATTTTAGAATTTTATAGGTTAACTTGAGATGTTATAGAGGTTATAGATAGAGAAATAATATACTCTGTTAATATGACATTGTTGTAAAATTTAGTATTTGAGATATTGATAAGAGTCTAGAATTTTAATGAAGAAGAGATAATTATGATGATGTAAATGATGAAAAAAATATAGACTATAGAAACGGTATTTAGAGATAAATATCCTTTTCTTTTTTCCTCTTTATTTATAGAATGAGATATTAGCTAATAGGTATATGGTATTCTGCAAACCCAATGTTGTTGTGGATGTGTGTGTGTGTGTGCGTGTGGGGAAAAACAAAAAGTTATTTTAAAAAGAAGAAAAATGAGAATTATGAAAATTACCCTATCTACTCATGAAATCTATAGGTTATTTAGTCCATTTTCCCCTCTGTGCGCATAATTTCATGAATGGTTTCCACTTATCCATAAAAGTTTTTACTGACTTGTCTTTAATAACAATTGTAAGTTTATCCATTATCCATCGAAACCTCTTCCTCCTGATATTGATCCTATTGTATATATTCTAATCTTCCTTTTTGTCCTCCTAAATCCTCCTGTTTTTTAAATCTGCATAAAGTCTCTTGCCTTTTGAACCATATCCAGCCAGTAGTTTTTTGAACCTGTACCATTCGTTGTCTCAAATCTTCTTCAACTTCTCCGAAATTCTTTGGTATGGCTGTTATTTCCATGCCGGGGGCCTGCCCCTCCTCCCCTGGGGGCAGGGCTTCATCTTGCGTGTTGAGGGCCCTCTCAAACTTACTGCGCCGAGGAAGAAGACGCCATTTGGGAGAGCTGCTCCCATAGTTTACGTATTGGATGGGGGACCAGGGTGGACCCAATCCTCCCTTAGGATATCAAGGAGCCCCTTAGGCCCATGGCCAAAGACTAACTCAAATGGGGAAAATCCTGTGGATGCTTGGGGAATTTCTCTGACCGCGAACAGCAGGGGATCGAGTAATCGGGCCCACTGCCCGGGCCTCTCCCTTACAAACCTCCGTAACATTCCCTTGAGGGTCTGATTGAACCTCTCTACGAGGCCATTGGTCTGCGGATGGTATACAGCGGTTCTGAGGGGGTTGGACTTGTAACAGGGCCCACAGTTCCTGGAGCACCAGCCCTATAAAGTTGGTCCCTTGATCGGTTATGATTTCCTGGGGGAACCCCACCCGGGAGAAGATCCGTAGTAATTCTTGTGCCAGCGTTTTGGTTCCTATATTTCTCAAGGGGATGGCCTTGGGATAGTGGGTGGCATAATACACTAGGATAGGGATGTGAGTGAACCCCCACCTTGGGCTACAGGTAAGGGACCCACTATGTCTATCCCAGTGGTGGGATTCAAATAAATTAACAACAGGTTCTATGTTCTAATGACCATTTTAAGTATACCAAAAGATATACCAAAAGGTAGTTTAATAATTCTTGCATTAAATATTCAAATAAGAACAATAAAAGAGGTACACAAAACTAGATTATGTTTTAAGAAGGAGTTTTAAATATTAATGAAAAAATATTAAGTACCTGACAAACTGTTATTGAAGATATTTCCATATTGTTTGATTGGCGTCCTCACTTGTAATTTTCTTTGCTTTTATCTGAGCATCATCAACTGTGTGATTTATCCTTAACCATCTTTGCACTGTAGGAGTAGGATTCCATTCCTTTAGCGGTAGGCCGATTAGACTGATAATCATGTTTGACATGTTAGAAACAGTTAGGTGACTTCTCTG
This sequence comes from Tiliqua scincoides, assembly GCF_035046505.1. Lineage (NCBI taxonomy): Eukaryota > Metazoa > Chordata > Lepidosauria > Squamata > Scincidae > Tiliqua > Tiliqua scincoides. The sequence continues at coordinate 165,894,086 of NC_089821.1, read as the reverse complement.
AACGTATAATGTTGATCTTTGAAAAACCCCTTTCCGCTTCTGCTGAACTTACAGCAATTGTTCTGACAATATTTTTAGCTCTTTGGACACTTTTAGGAATTGAATAGTTCTGGGAATTTTTAAAAGCATTTTCCACAAAACCTCGATACTCTTTAATATCAATTTGGTAATTGAAAATTCCATTAAATACAAGCAATTGCTCTTCAGCTGCTTTCCATGGAACTAGTACTTCTTCAATATTCCAGTAATCTGGCTCCAAAAAAGTGAGAAATTGTAATTTATTGCTGTCTTCTAATTGGCTACAACTTACTTTTAAGTGTCCACAATACAAATGTTCTCAATACTATTGCAGTTAAAAATGCTAAAGTACTGAAATTCCCCATAATGTATCCCTCATCATATGTCCAGTCCCCCCAGTATCCCCCATCAGGTGTCCAGTAGTCCCCCCAGTATTCCCATCAATTATCCTGACACCATAGCCCCTTGTACCCCCTTTGCAGCCTTGCCTACTTTCATTAACTTACCTTCAAAGTCCTGCTGCCTTTCATATGTCTGCCCCCTGCTTATTGTCCAGCCATTAATGAATTTTTCTCTTACCTTTTTACCGCTTCAATGTTCTTCTTCCTTCCTCCTCGGGCCTGCGGCACCTCCTCCATACCCGCGATGAGTGGCGCTCACGTGATGTGGCTGCAACCAATCTCTTAACAGGTGGTTGTATAGGGCTCCCACGGGAGCCTTGTAGGACCATCTGTTTGAATGATTGCCATTGTCGCATCATGGAACGGACCGGCTGCCCAGGGTAGGGTAAGTTTATACAAAAAAAAGGTTTGTTCTGTGAGCGGCGCAGCTGGCGCTCATTAGCAAACGGTTTGCAGAACCGATACATACATTAGGTATCGGTTCTGTAGAACCAGTGTGAAGCGGCTGAATCCCACCACTGGTCTATCCCCATCCTCTCAAAAGGCACCCTAATGATGGGGAGTGGTATCATCTCCCTCCCCTTTGGGGGTCCCTTAGGCCGTGTCCAGTGGCATTCGGGGCACGAAGCACAGTATCAATGGACTTGCTCCCAGATGCTGGGTGGACCAGCCGCTGCCATGTGTTGTCAGCTGCCAAACGGCCTGCTGTGAAAACACTGTGGGTGATGTGGGTGGCCTCAGTCTGCAAGGGCTGGAGCATGAACAGTTGGACCACCTCCTGCCCGGTATGGGGGTCTCTGTCTTGCCTATATTAGATTTTCTCCTGAAACACAAATCGGATGGCATCCCTGGCTCTTGGAACCAGGTTGGCGACCTGTACCAGTGCTGCCTGCAAGGTGGGATCATCCCTCTGTAGGGCCTGGATGTCATCCTGTGGGGCCAGTGGGTCCTCTTGGTCTGCTTCCCCCCACCTCCTCTTTGCCAGCTGCTGCCTCCTGAGCCTCCACCCAGGCCAGCAGCTGGGTGAAATTAGGTTATTCCTTGCCAATCACAGCCCCATAATGGAGATGGGGTGCTATCCCGACCTGTAGGAACTGGCAGTCTCCTCAATCACCACCTTTGCCCACTTCAGATGGTACGGCCGGACATCCCCATTTATGCAGCACACCATTAATACTGCATCCAAAGGGGTCCCCCAGGCCTGCCGGACTGCGTTGGATTGTCTTTCAGACCCCTGAAGGTGGGCCGGGAAATGGGTACTTGTGGTGGCCTCTTAGGTCTGCATAAGCTCTATGGCCTTGAGCACGGTGGAAGGCTTATTGCATAGGACCCAACTGCGGGCTGCTTGTGGGAGGATTGACACAAAGTGTTCCAGGAGCACCACTTCCTGGGCTGACCAGGTAGTTGTTTTCAGCCACAGTAGCCCATTATTTCTAATCCGGTTGCCCACCAACTGAATACTGGTTCCCCCTGGGAACTCATTTTCCCGCAGACGCAGCCTATAGGTTTCGTCAGATACACTCAGATTTCCTAAGATGATGGCCCTCACTGTGTCGTATTTGGCAGCATCCAGAGGGGTCAACGTGTCTACTGCTTCCTGGGTGACCCATGTCAGATAAGGCGTAAGGATAGCTGCCCACTGTGCTTGGGGCTAGGCTGCTGCAACGGCAATCGGCTCAAATGTGTTGTGGAACACCTCTGGATCATCTTCAGGACCCTTCATCGTTTGGATTGGCAATTGGCACTCTGGCCCTATGTCAGGTGATGGCAGGGATACTGGCGTGGCCGAGGTTGGGGTTGTATGGGTGGTCTGGTCAGCCCACGATGTGACGCTCTGGAGTAGGTCCGCTTGTTGGTCAGCCCAGGGCCGTTTGGTCTTTGCTACTCCTCATCCTGGGATTGTAACTGGTTGGCCCACCAACGCAGCCATTTGGACAGAGCGACTACCCCAGCTGTTGCGGGGCCACTTCCCACATTCTTCACCATTGTCATCTCCATGCCAGGGGCCTCTCCCAGGGTTAGGGCTTCCTTTTGCGTGTTGAGGGCCCTCTCAGACTTACTGCGCCGAGGAAGAAGACATCGAGTCTGGAAGTGGGGTTGCGATAAGCAGTTTATTGTGGTCAAGGATTTTACATTCATGAAGGGACCTTGTTATGTCACAAGGACTGCTCCTCCTTACAGTCTTTAGGTTGTGCGATGGTGATGTCATGGCAGAGGGGTGATGCCTAGTCCCGGGGTTGTCTGCTGACCACCCCCAGCTGCAGGGCTGCAATGGTTGGCCTGGAGCTGATGGCAGCCTCTTGGCCCAGCTGGAGGGCTCCCCAACCCAGGGGACTAGGAGGTCCACTGCCTTGACGAGGTTCTTGCACCCTCCAAGTATGCTAGGAATATTCCCCTCCTGGAGTTAGGGGCCGGGTATCCCTGGTTGAGGCTTCTTTGCATCCTTCAGGGGTGGGTAAAGGCAGCTCGGCCGAACAGGGACTGCTTTCACCTCCCTGAGCCACCCTTCCTAAGCAGGAGCCCAAGGAGGAGCGACTTATCCCTATGCCTGCCGGTCTCCTTATGAAGCTAGCAGCTAGCTCCCAAACAGAGCCAAAGACACAGACACAGGCTTGTTTGATGCAGAAGCATGTATTGGTAAAAGCATGTATTGGTAAAAGGAGCAGGCAGAAGAGTAGTCAGTCAAACGGTCCAGACACAAGCAAGGCACAGTCATGATAAGCTGTCCAGGTCAGAACACAAACCAGCAGCACTTAACACAGAACATCCACCATGATCAACCCACACTTGGTGTCTTTGTTTGCTGTCTTTATATGGGGCCAGCCAATCAGAATAGGGCTTCCTAATAGTCACAAGACAGTCTTGTGACCCTCTTTGTTTGGCTGTCCAGTGGTGCTCTGCACCACTCCTGCATTGCCTGTGTGATTTAGCTCTCATCTCCTCAGATCACATGGCTCCCACCTAACACAAGTGCAACTGATTGCAATAACAGTGCTGCAGTTCCAGCATTTATGTTTGTTCACTGGGCCTGGACATCAAGGCCCCTCTGCCACATCCTGGCTGACAACAATTCCAGGCCTGAGAGGTGCCAAAGGCCTGACATCCCTCTATTGTTTCAGCCAAGTTGTGACTCACAATCTTGCATGCCTAAGATCCTCACCATCTCCGAGTGCTTGTTCATTCCCAGTGGCTTTGTCATAATGTCTGCCACATTTTGTTCTGATGGACAGTACATCAATTCAATTAATCCATTACTTTACATTGTGGTACCTTACGTCCATGTGCTTAGATTGGGTCTATGCCCTTTGGGACTTTGCCATGGTGATGCAAGCCTCATTGTCCTCATTGACCACAATAGGGTCCTGCACCTCCACTCCCATGTCACTCACCAGCTGCTTGTACCACATCAGCTCACTACATAGTAGTGACAGGGCTCTGTATTCTGCCTCAGCTGAGGACAGAGATACATATTTTTGTTTCATGGTCCTCCACCCAATTATTGCACCTCCCAGGCAAATTACAATTCCAGATGTGGACTGCCTGTTGGTGAGGTCTGATGCCCAATCTGCATCTGTGTAAGCAGTCAGTCTCAGAGCATCCTTGGGGCTTGATTACCAAACACGGGTCTATCGCCCCCCATCGCCTATCATGGTACCCTTTTGGCTGCTTGCCAATGCATCTGAGTCAGCTTGACTAAATGCCTGCTCAGAGTATTAGTGGCTCCCAAAATTTCTGGTCTAATCTAGTTGCCCAGATATTGCAGACTCCCGATTAGGGATCTGTACATTTCTTTGTCACACTGTGGGCTCTCAGCATCATCTCCCTTTTAAAAATTACCATCAGGTTTTTTACTGGCTCTGAACTTTCCATTTCAAACTTTTGGAGTAGCCAAAAGTAGTAGTAGTAACTTTCTGTTCCAAACTTTTGGAGTTGTATTTTCACCTGCTGGGATAACTTATAGCCCCCTCCCGGCAAGTGCTCCACCTCCACTCCCAGGTAGTTTCTTATCTCACCAAGGTCTCTTAATTTAAACCCTTTTTTCAACTCTTTAATGGTTTTCTCAATTCGCTCCTCCTCTGGATATTATACAGAGATCGTCTACAAACACGAGCAGCAGTATTTTTCCATCGCCTGACCTCTTGGGCAGGGGTCTGCTTTGGCAGACTTAAAGCCCATCTTGGACAGGACATTGTGTAGGCACTGGTGCCACTCAGGTCCAGCCTGGTGTAGACCTGTGATGTCCATATCGAAGGCGGACCCACAGGGTATTGGTTCTGCTGTACCGTCCAGACCCGCCCAGTCTCTCCCTGGCCGGTGCGAAGAACGGGGAACCGAAAAAGGGGGTTTGTTTACCTACTTTAATTTGGTTGCGGCCTTTACATTCATTGAGGGGTCCTGTTCCCTCACAAGACCCCAGTACCCCCCAGGTACAGTTTCAGTGACAGTCTTTCCAGTTTCCTGAAATCAAGGGGCCAGTTGCCCCCCTGACCTTTCTCCCACAATCCTCACCAGGAAAGGTGTCTGGCGCGTGGTGTTCTCTGCAGGTAAGTTCTGGAGTCTGTGCAGTCTCTTTGGAAAGGGCTGGGTCGGGCTGGTGCCCTCCTCTCCGTTCTGCTCTCACCGGTTTGTGGGTTCACCTTAGAGATGCTCCTGGGGTCCTCTGTACTTGGGGATCTCCCAAAGCCTTTGGGAAGCTCTTTCCTCAAGGAGCCAGAGTCTTGGACCTCTGCCAGCCCCTGGCTGTCTCTCAGCTTTGTTTGCCTCTTGTCTACTAGAGGCACCGCCTTCCTTTCTTCCCTTCCCCTCCCTAGCCCCTTCCTTATGGAGCTCAGGAAGGTGCTTCCTCCTCCCTTGGCTGTCTCCTCTCCTCTTATCCTTCTGGGCAGTCCCTCTAGCCTCGCCTCTTCCTGGCCCCACCTGGGGCTGAGATCTGGCGAGATCTCCCGTCCTCCCCTGCTGGTCCCACCCTTTCTGTCAAAAGGGAAAGTGGCACCTGTGCTGTCCTGTCTCTGAGGAGGCCTCTGCCCCGCCCCAGAGGTGAGGAGGCTGACTGTAGCAAAGACTTAGGAGCCTCACCCTCTTTGGCTGGCTCCTTGTTCTTCCAGGACATTCCCTGGAGGATTCCCTGTGTCTGGACACCCCTTCCTTCCGCTTGCCCCCCTTGGTCCTCCTGTTTCCCCACTGGGGGTTGCTGCCCATGGTACGCCCCTGGGTGACAGACCATACAGGACTTTTTGGAGTTTCCGCACCATTTGGGGATCATTGCTGCTCTCGCCCTCTGGTGGTTCCTACATGTAGATGGTTTCCTTTAGTGGGGCATTAAGTAGGTGGTTGCTATGTCCAGGTTGTGAACCTGGCAATTATTGTACGCCGCCCAGACCAGGTAGGCCCTCAGGCACTGGCCTCAATGTTGGAGCAAACACTTCATCATAATCCAGATCTAGGACCTGGGCAAAGTCACGTACAACCAAAGGAGCCTTAAAAATTGGCTGTTCTCCATTTGCTCTTTTGTCAAGGAAGGAGCAGCTTATCTGTTGCTGCCTACAGAATGCAGCCTCAAGGACACAGCCCACAGAGCACTCAGACGCAATCCTTCATTATTTTAGTCTGTATTTACAAGGTAACGGAAAATAATAGCAGCATAGCAAAGAAACATAAAGCCGGCACAACGTGCAATATACATGACCACCTGCCTTTTCACACATGAGGGCTCGTGCAGTCCTTTTAAAGCACTGTGCGTGAATTAGGAAGGGTGGTGTCTCCTGGTACTAGCTCAACACCTGTTACAATTAGGAGCTCATAATGAGCTCTCTTTCCACCTGACTCTTGGTGATTCAGCATTTTACACAGCTAATGGCCCTACCTTATCCAGGCCAAATTTCCCCGGGTTATTTTCTAACCCTGACACCTTTGCTCCTTAACTGTATACACCCTCCATCTGCAGTCCAGTGCATGTTGCCCTGGGGGTAGTTGGACTCTAGTATGCACCCCCAAATTCATCACTCTTTGTCACTCCTTTTCCATTGCTGCCTTCCACTTTTGCTGCTCTATTGGGGCCAGTTCCAACACTTGTTTGTAATTCAGTGGAACTGTTACACTACACACAACAGCACTCGGTGAAAACTTTTGAGGGGGTACACCCAAGTTTTTCCTTTGAGTCGTCCTGCAAATCACTGGGATCTGCCTTTCAGGCTCCTCTGTTTTTGGCAGCTCAGAGGTTAATTCTTCCCTCTCTGCCTTGGGCTGTTGAACCTTGGGCTCCTTATCAGGTTTCCTTGGAGACAGCTCATCAGCATTAGAAGGAGCTGGCTGATTGCTCTCATTGGCATGAACTGATCCTTCAGAAGACACTGCCAGTGCCACTTTTCACAAAACTGTGTGCTGAATAAAATGCTTTTGATCCAGCTTGATAGCCAAGGAAGAACACCCTTTTGGCTTTGATTTCTCCCTTCCTTCGCAAAACTTTTGGAATACATATGAGTACAAAGGACTGACATCCAAATAATGCATATGTTAATAATGCATATATGCATTTTTGCATGGGAAAGAGTGGCTTTCCCATGCAGCTACTCTTAGGGAATTGCTTTAATCCCTGAGTGCCACAGGCAGTTATGGGTGTAATTTGCACAGTACACTTTCTCCCCAGAAACCAGGAGCAATGTACTCCCCTTTAACATCATATCCACCATGGACATCAATACTGCCCCTTTCCTTTCGATAAACCCATTTTGGGCCAGTCACATGGTTTGAGTTCAACTCCTTTTGCAAGCCATGCAGTCTCTTTCAGAGTACAAAAGCACGCATGGCCCATTTAGAGATGAAACTCGTGAACACACTGGTCATGCAAGTTAGGGTTGTCATAAACACTTTGCACAACCCCCCCCCCCTTTGTCTGAGCATCCAGCTCAAAGAAGCTATTTTTCAGTACTTGGGCAAATGTTGCCCCTCCCCTCATTACCAAGCACCTCTCCTCCTTAAACGTTACCTCATACCCAACTTTGTTTAAGGAGGATACAGCTAGTTCAAACACAGCTAGCTCTAGCAGCATACAAAGCTACTGCAGTACCCCAACATCATTGGGAAGATAACCATTAGGTAGCTTGCCTGTGGGCCTCCCAGTTCTCAAAGCAGCTGCTCTTCTAAGTACATCAGCGCCCCCTCAGCTCTCCACCACTCAGCAGTTCACATTCAGCCAGTTTGCCAGGCAGTCAAGTTAGTCCATTAGCTAGTTTGCTAGTCTGTGAGTCAGTCCACCAGTTTGTTGTCTGTCAGTCTACCAGTTTGTTAGTCCATCTGCCAGTTAGTTTAGTCCTTCCTCTAAGCTTTCCTCCTATTACCCACAAACTCTCCCTGTTCCAGGTACTTATATTATCCTGTAATGACCTGGCTGCCTCTAGTGGCTGGAGCCACATCACACCCAATGCTAATTAGAGCTGTGGGGTTAACCCTCAATTTCCTGGCTGATCTTGAGCAAGGGGCCACTGTTAGCACCACACCCTATCTCCTGGGGGGGGGCTCTTCCATATTTTCCCCTACAGTGTCACACTGTAGATTCTGTAGTATCTGTAGATTCATTGAGAGCCAGAGAGTAAAGTGAAACTGGCTTGCCTTGTCTGAGATTTGATACACGATGTTGTCTCCCATGTCCTCTATTATTTGAGCAACAGTATTTGGTGCCAGACTCACCATTTTGAAGATATTTGCATTGTCTAGGTCTAACTGCCACCACGTCCATCATGAAGTCTTTGAATAGTTCTCTGTCTTTGAATGTCCAATCTGTCTTTGAATGTCCTCTTTTGTCCAATCTGTATGGAACCTTGTAACTGGCCCTGATTACAGATGCGTTCTCTGCAAATACAGCATGCTGTGACAGCAGATTGCATTGCAGTTGTTCAAATCTCCCTGAACACTCCACTCCGGTGTATTGGGATTACGTTCATTCATGCTTAGTCTCATAGTGGTGAATCAGGTTGTACTCTTTAGGAACAACCACAGGGCCAATCCTATCCAATTTTCTAGTACTGGTGCAGCTGTGTCAATGGGGTGTGCATTGCATCCTGTAGTGGGGGGGTATTCACAGAGGCCTCCCTTACTTGGGGCTGCAGTGCAGTTGCACCAGTGTTAGAAAGGTGGATGGAATTGGGCCTACAGTCTCTTCAGATAAGGCACAAGGCTTTCTTGTTTGAGTGGGTGAAAAAGTACTTGGTGCCCCATTCTGGACTGAATATATGGCACTCACTGTCCACCTTTTCCTGTGAGGTGCTGGCTTGAGGGGGACCCTCGTATTTGCAAGAGGCAGCGGTGGGGCACTGGAGGTTCCGTCTCCCAGAGCAATGACCCAGCCACCAGGGCCTCAGCAGAAAGTGTGGGGGTAAGGGGGTTGCATCACCGGGGCCCTTCTCCCCCAGCTCCTAGGGCTTTTTGGCTCCTAGCCAGTCTTGGTTCGTGGGCAGGCTGGGTTCTGCTCCCTCCAGCTACCTGACCCAGACTGCCTTCATCCTTGGCCCAGCTGGGCTTTATACTCATGACCAGCCCCTCCAGGCCCCGCCCCTTCCTCCATGGGAGGGTTTAAAGGCTGACTGGCCTCCCCCCCTCGCTCTCCAGGCCAGTACTCCTCCTGCTGCTGGCCTTGGAGCCTGTCTCCTCCTTGCTTTGAGCCCCCCTCTTGCCCTGCAAGCCTGCTCCCTCCAGGTTTCCCCCAGGTAAGTTAGGGGGACCCTGACATTTCCATTGAAAAAATTCTGCACTCTGGTTTTGCAAACTATCATGCTTTGTTTTGAAGTGATGTTGGAGAAGGTTTCATGCAGTCAATGGACAATAATATAAATAAATGTGAAATAGGCTCAGTTTTCTTACCTGTATAAGTAAATTGAAATATGCGGGGTTATTCTTTCCACTGATGACCCTACTCTGTTTACTTGGCATTGTTATAGGTGTACGGGTGGTGCAATCACTGTCCTTGCAGTTCAAAACATTAAGCCTCAAGAGTAAATGCCAGCATTTCGCAGTGCCTCTGAATAATAGAATTGATGTATTTAATTACCAGTTTAATTACCAACTCCTTATTGGTGCCTCTTAACAAATGACAGATTTGGTCCAAATCAGTCCAACAAGAATCACCAGAGAAAAACGAATTTAGATAATATAAGCGAAGATTCTGGTACCAAGTATACTATAAGAGCTTATGCTGTAAAGCAGGATCGTCAAACTCATTTCTTACAAAGGGCCAAATAGCATTCATTAGGCCCACTGAGGAATGGAAGTGTTGTCATAAAAGCAGGAAGTGATGTCAATTAGCAGATCATGACCAGAAATAAGCAATTTTTTTCTCATTTAGGAACTCAGTTGCAAATTAAAGAAGAGAAAATACGGAAATCTTGATCATATTTTCAAGATACAGGAGAGCCCAATTATCATGCGGGCTGCCCTTTAGCAGTGACACTTCAGCCCAGCTGAGCAGTAGTGGACCTCCCCACGGGGCGCCCTGGGGCAAAGGTCTGTGAGGGCACCCCCCCCACTTACCTGGCATGTGCAGAGCTTTGTGCAACTCCAGAATGCACCGAGGAAGCCTACTGAAGCTTCCCCAGGCTCTTAAACTGTTTCTAGCACAGTTTCCGACCAAGTCAGGAACCTCAATGAGGTTTCCAATGTTGTCTTAAAGGCTTGCAGACTCGGCGCTTGGGGTATTTGCCCCTTTGAATCAATGGAAGGTCCTCTGCTGCAGGGGTTGGTGCCGGGAGAGCCCAAGGACCGTGGGCCACATCTAGTCCCCAGGCCTTATGTTTGACACCTCTGCTGTAAAGATTCAACCACCCTTGAACCACATGCACAAACCCTTATCTCTGCAGCAAGTCAGCTGTATCTGCCACTCAAGACATTAGAAGGCATAACATTATATCTGGTCAGGGTAAATAGCCTTCAATCTTATGGATGCTAAGAAATATAATTGATCTGGCCTCCTACCATAAGAAAACAGCAGTTGAAAATATAAAGGGGAACAAGTCTTAAAAAGCATCATCATACAGGACTTGTCTTTCCATGTCCAGGAGCTTTTTGATATCCTGAACACTTGGGTCAGAGGTAATGATCCCAGCAGATCCTATGGTAGACCTATGATCTGTAGTTTTTTAATAAACAGAGCTAGGCCAGGCGAGGGTGTAGGATCAGATAGCAACGCCTGGAGTAATATATCTTGGTTTGAAAGATAACAGATCCTCAAAAAAAAAACAAAAAAAAAAACTCTTAGCCAGGCCAAAACTTCTAGACTCTCCTGTTCCACTTTGAGTCATAGGGCTGAGTAGGAAACATGATGTGGTATTCCAAATATCTTTCATAAAAACTCCACCTGAATCCTCTCCACTAAGTTGTTAAATGCCAACATCCAGATAGGAAAACGGTATAAAAGTTGGAAGATGGATTTTGCATGGAATATCTGCAGTGCAACTGGAATGTGGGAGTTACTCCATGTAAAAGAATCATAAATCACCTGCACGGAAAGCTTGGCTAAGTTGACCACCGCCTGGCAATGTAGTGACCAAGAGTGGGGGGTGAAAAAAAATACCCAGGTACTTGAATTCTTTAATTTGTAGGGTGTGATTCCCATTAAAGGACCAGGTAAACAACTTCTAGGGTTTGCCAAAGACTATAATCTTGGACTTAACAAAATTTTGATGTAACTTATTTCATACCAGGTAATTGATTCAGCAGGCCGTAAACAACATAAGGGCAAGGACACAGCCCTGCTTATCCCTGCTATTAGAAGGAACCTGCCAAATAAATCACCTTGAGGCAAAACTTTAACATGGCAACTCAAACCCGATTAGAGTTTGTGGATCAAAAAGAGGAGCCTTTTATCCATCCTCACCCAGGAAAGCTTAGACCATAACATATCCCTGTTGACGGTGTCAAAGGCACCCTTGAGTTCTAGAAAAGCTGCAAAAAGACATGAATTTGCCTGTGAAGTCTGTTTAGATATTAAATGTGACAGGACCAGGCAGTGATCGAATATGAATTTTCCTTTTCTAAACCCCACTTGTTCTGGGCCCAGGACATCCTGATCACCCACCCAATCCTGTAACTCAGTGTTTCTGAAACTGTTGGTTGGGACCCATTAGGTGTGCCGTGAGCCTATTTATTTCAATATTTTATTTTTAAAAGATCTATTTTTAATCTATTTTTAATAGATTATGCTTGATGCTACCATGGTCTGTGACTGCATTTGGGGAATTGTTAGACCTGTACTTTAAACACGCTAGTATGTATATTCTTTGAACAATGATAGTAAATGGGACTTTACTAGGATTGCAGCCTAAGATTAACAATTTTCCTGTTTGATGTCACTTCCGGTTATGACATCACTTCCGGTGGGTCCTGATAGATTCTCATTCTAAAAAGTGGGTCTCAGTGCTAAATGTATGAGAATCGCCCCTGTAACCTGTATAGTAGGTGATTAGCACACATCTTCCTGATGACGGATAACAGGCTTATTGGTCTGTAATTGGTCAGATGATTTTTAGTGTCCTTTTTATAAATGGGAATCACTATAGCCTGTGCGCAGGCTTTAGGCATAATGCCAAACTTGTCAACTGTTGAGAACAAATTGGCAAGGAGAGGGTCTCACCAATCTGGGTTAACTTTTAAGAACTTGGGGAAGCACATCCAACCCAGGTGCTTTCCCAACTTTTAGTTGGTCGATTAAAATTTTAATTTTTGCTATGGTGACGGGGCAGTGGCATAGCTAACCCATTCGCTAGCCAGTGCAAAGAAGATTTTGTAGCCTCCCTCAAGACATCAAATTTAATTCATTAAATTTGGTCTTTCCATTAAAGTGAGTGAGAAATGTTAGTTAATATTTTGAAAAAGTTAGCACTTGTTGAAAGTTAGGATTGGGTCATAAGTTGTATGAATTAAAACTAAGTTGTGTTATTTTTTATTTACCTATTTAATTTTTTATCCCACTTTTCTTCCGAGGGGCACCGAAAGTGGTTTACGACAATTTAAATATATGTATGCATCTAAAATTAAACTGTAAAATGCAATGTAAAAAAGCAGAAATCAGTTACAGGCATAATGGATGAACACATGCACATAAAATGCAATAATCAATAAATAATGAAAACATCAATAAAACCAGCAGGTGTCAGGTGCTAAAGACAAAAATCAGGTTTGCTGAAATAGAAAGCTTTTTAGAGCTCACTGCAGGCTTCTAAAAGGGAGAAAACTAAAGGGGCCCTCTTTCAAAACACAAACGCTCTTCTGTAAGGGACCAATCTAAAAGGCATACCAATTTAGAACCAAATCCTGTGCCCATCTACTCAGAAGTCCCATTATAGTTAATGGAGCTTACTCCCAGGAAAGTGTGGATATGATTGCAGCCTTAATCTTTGAATTGTGCAAGCAAAGCTACTGAGCACAGTGGAGGTTGAGTGTTGTATATTAGCTGATTATTATTGTTACCATTTGCATGGAATCCTCATGAAGATGGCAGTAAGCCCTAGAGTGGTTGTCATCCTCACTCCATGTTTGGTGGGAAGAGGAAAGGGAGGGATGAGGTCTGTTCAAGAAATGAGATGCTTTCATCTTTTTATTACATGCCCTTAGTTGGACTGTTACAAGACTTTTATAAGCTTTACCTTGGATATCAATGCTCGTCTTAGTATTGCAGATCAGTCCTCTCTCAAATTAATGAACTTGGCTGTGTAGCATGCCTCTTTTCACATCTTGATTATATATCAGTTTGTTCTTAAAAAATGCTCTACTTCTGGTCCTTTGGCGGTTTACTTTGAAGTAGGTGCTACCGTGGTCAATAGGACTTACTCCCAAGAAATAGGCATAAGATTATCTGACTTTTCAGAGAATGCTAAGCACATATAGCCTTTTACAACACACTCCTATTCATGTCTACTCAGAACTTAGTTCCATTGCATTCAATGAGGCTTACTGCCAGGAAAGTGTGTATAGGATTGTAGCTTTATACAGTTTGAGAGCTGCAGGAGGCTGGAGACTATCATGAGAGCCAGCAGCTTACTTTTAGGAACTGAAATAGAATAAATACAGAAGTTGATGAATTACGAATAAGTGAGGAGATAGCCTGTTTGGGGTGCCATGTGCTTCTTGGTGTTCCTGCTGCAGCTTGCCTCACATGCCTTGCCTTATGTGTTCCCCTCTTCAGGTTCCTGCCTGTGTGAATGCAACCCATCACAGCCAGCCAGCCAACTGCAGCAACAGCCCAATGTAAACAGGGTCCTCTGCACATGGCCAGGGGTTCTCTTATTCTTTTCCCATCGTGAAGATGAAGGGCTTTGCAGCTCCTACCCTGAGCATGAGGCTGGAGGGGGCTGAGCTGCAGCTGAGCTCTCAGTTGGCCTCAGGGTGGGCATACTCAGTGCCATAATTAATAATAATACAGGTATTTATATACCGCCTTTCTTGGTCATCAGATTTCTCCTCAGGCTTTAATCCATGGCGGTTTACATAGGCAGGCTGAACCTGTTGATTTCTGGTTTGAAATACAGTATGGTTCCACTTTTAATACGTGAACAAGTATTCCGCTTTTCTTTGGTCGTCAGATTTCTCCTCAGACTTTAATCCAAGGCGGTTTACATAGGCAGGCTGTTCTAAACCCCCGTAGGAATTTTTACAATTGAATAGTTCCAGTCTTTCATAGAACTCCTCGTTCCAGCTGGATTCCTTCCCAGTCTGACCTCTCTCTGGCCGCTTCGCCTCCCACACTCCACTTGACAGCAACTCCTCTCTGCCACTGAGGGTCAGCTCATCAGTATATCAGCGTGTTGTCAGTTCTCGGTTACTTCCGATTGTTTCAAACTGGCAGCCTCAGGCATACAAGGCGGCAGCTCTTCCAACTGAACCAGACCTCCTGCCCAACTGAGCCAGACCTCCTGCTCATGAGCGCATTGGGCACAGCCCTGCACCCTCTTCGATATGCTTCCGTGCTTTCTTGCTAGCCCTGGTGCACCTTCTGTACGTACTTGGAGGCGAATGCGGTGATGCTCTGGATAAGCCCCCCTGAGCTGTGAGATGGCTGTGCCACCGCCCTGCTGCTGCCCCCAGCTTACACTGGTCCAGCAGGGCTCTCAGTGTTGGTTCCACCATGTCACTCATGCCTGGGCTGCTGCTACTGCCACCTCTGCCCGGGCTCTCTTCATTTCCTGCATCCCAGAAGGGAAGGCACAGCTCCTGGCTGACTTGTCCTGCAAGTGCTTGGCAATGGCAGTGGTTGACTGCTGCCCCCAGTCTCCTTTCTCCTGTGCGCCTGGCGGAGCTGCAGCAGCCCAATCGTTGTGTGCAGGCGTTGTTGCCCCCCCCCCCCGGTAGCCCTGTTCATTTACTACCACCTGCATCTGCTCAGCTACACTGTTGTGGGAGGGTGTAGGAGTTTCCAGCTGAGCGAAAAAACAAACGGCTGCGCAGCAGAAACTCGAGGCTGATGTCCAAGGCAGTCCTTCAGGAGGCTTGTAAATTGCAAAGAAGCACTCGACACAAAAAGCTGGGTTGCTACTTGCTACATGCTACAGACAGGCTATTCAACATAGTGCTTGTCACATTTCCTCCTGTGCACAGGACCTGAGTGATTTCACTGGGTTCAGACCTCAACACCCCTCCAAATCATTCGGGTCTTGTCCCAGTGTACAATCTTGTACATTTAACTGGTAACAGAGGTTAAAGATACTGCACGCTGCCCACTATTGATTGATACAATTCACGATTACAAGGTGGACTTTCTGCACTTGCAGTTTGCATAAAATTAGGGATCATTGGTGTTTTGCAACCTTTACAATCAGTCATGTTGCACCTCTCTAGCAACTCTAGTATTTTCTGTGACTGGTGTAATTTGTAACCTGCAGCATAAACTAAAACAGATATAAAGGTTTCAGCTCAGACAGTGGGTGAGAAGACTTCATCATAGTCCTGAGCTGTTTGGCTAAATCCCTTTGCCACTAACCTTGCTTTATAGGCTGGTGCTCCTCCCGTCTGACTATGTTTTCGTTTGTACACCCATCGAGTGCCAATAGCTCTCTTGCCTTGGGGAAGAGTTGCAGCTGAAAACACAGCATGTTTCCTCATAGACTCCATTTCGGTTTTCATAGCTTCCTCCGAGCATATTCTCTCAGCTTTAGGAAGCTTCTTAACTTGGGAGTAATCCGGGGGCTCTGGCCCTACAGTCTGACACACACAGATTGATTTGGGCACATAATGATCAGGGGGTTTTGTTACACATGTGGTTCTACGTAAGGCAGGTGAATCAGGACCCTGTGAAGTTATTCCAGTTTCCTGCCTACTCTCAATTTTAGGTTCACGTAGCTCCTCCTCTCCCCTACTTGGTTGTACCTGTTGTCTAGGTGACACCCATCTGGGCGATTGAGAATCATTCTCACTTTCATCATTCCCAGGTGCGAGACGTATAAACACAGAGGGAGTGTGTTCAACTGAAGTCCACTTGGGGTTATAGAATTTCACAGACCGGGAGATTATTAGTTTGCCTGACTTGGTCATTAACCTATACCCCTTACTTCCAGGTTCATAACCTATCAGGGTAACAAGTTGAGCTCTGAGAGCTTGTTTTCTGCTCCTTCTCTGCACCAGTACTTCCCCACATGTACCAAAAGGATATAAATGTTTTAGAGAGGGTGGTTCCCCATGTAACATCTGATAGGGAGTCATTCCAACGATAGAGGAGTAGGTGCGATTAAAGATGTAGCAGGCACATTTTGCAGCCTCTGCCCAGTAGAAATAAGAAAGTTGGCTATCTGCTAAGAGAGCGCGTATTTTGGTCTGCAAAGTTCTGCCATAGTGTTCTGCAACACCATCTCCTGAGGACAGTTAGGATTTGATAAACGATGGTGTACACCTTTCCTCTCTAGCCAAGTCACAAAAGGTTCATTTAAATAGTGCCACAATCTGTTTGAAGACTAATCAGCTTGTGGCCAAACTTACGTTCTGCATAAGCTGCCCATCTTTTAAATGTAGAAAATACCTGTGTCTTAGACATCAGTGGGAAGCAGAACATATATTTTGAATACTTGTCAAGAACAAGAAGTACGAACCTAGCACCACTGATAGATTTATCCATGGGTCTGATTAGATCTGAGTCAACAAGCTCTAGGGGTTTGTTGACTACCCAGTCGCTCCTATGAGCAACAGGAACTGCTGTTATATTAGCCTTTTTACAGACAGCACAGTCCAGAAACTGTTTACAAGGGGTTAAATTCAAGCCCTTTGAATGCTTTACCGTTTGCAAAACAGCCTTGAAACTTGGATGCCCTAAGGACCTATGCAAGACAGGAATACAACCGCAATGCCTAGGGGTGACAGCGTGTGTAACATGTGCCTCAGCCCTAGGCTGGACAACAAACAGGCCATCTTGTTCAATCCCCAGCATACATACTTTCCTTTGTTTGGACACTGTGCAACGCCTCCCAGCAAACACAACATGATAGCCCTTTTTTGCACAAAGCTGAGATACTGAGCAAACTGTGTTGTAAATTTGGAGCATATAGGACCCCCTCCAAAGCCTCACCCAGTTCTGGCAACCGAACCACCCCACATCCTTCCACAGGAGAGGACAGCCCATCTGCCAATACCACGTAAGACCTATCAGGAGATCGTAAAGTGGAAAAAACACTCAGAATTTGCTACATGCTCAGTTGCACCACTGTCCAATATCCATACAATGGAGGATGACTCCTTCTCAGTTGTTTGTACCAGAGAAAGCTCTGGTCTACGTCTGCCACGTGGTCCTTGCCTTTGAGGCTTCCTGGAGTCTCTCCTCTCAGGGCAGACCCTTTGCAAATGATCCTCCGCGCCACAGGAAAAACACTTTCTGACATAGTGAAGTGCAGGCACGGGGGAGGACACGTCCATACTGCAGGATGCACCTGCAGAAACAGGAGCCGACGTAGTCCTTCCTTTTCCAAACGTTGCTCTTGCTTCTGCTGCAGCCGGCCAGTGATATATGCAAGAGTCAACTGATCCTCTGGTAAACATTCCAAAGCAGTGACCAAATGGTCAAAGGTCTGGTCCAGAGAGGACAACACAATATAGGCTTTCTGCACCTCTGGAAAAATCATGTTTTGCTCCTGTAACCTCAGGAACAAGTTCTTCATGTAGAGCATGTGCTCTGTAACACTGGTTCCTGACCGCATCCGAGCACGATACAACTGCCGTGTGAGAGCAATCTTTGAGGCCACAGTTGTTTGCACATGAATCTGCCTCAAGGTCTCCCAACACACAGCTGCAGAGGTGATTCCACGAACATGCACTATCTGACTCTCTCCCACACATAATACAATGGTAGCCAGCGCACGTTCCACCAACCTCCTTTCAGCAGCGTCCGGTTGGGGTGGGGGGTTCTCCACCACAGTCCATAGCCCCTCCTTACGCAAGAACATTTCCACATGGGTAGCCCAGGTAAGGTAATTCGTCTCATTGAGCTTTACGATAGGAAAGCTGGTCGAAGCCATTTCGGTGCCAGCAGCCTGCATTCCGTCTTACAGCAACAGCCAGATAAGACCCACGCCTCCAGGCAGGAAACGAAAACAGAAACAGCCTTGGAAACATCAACAGCCTGGGCCCATAACCTGTTGTGGGAGGGTGTAGGAGTTTCCAGCAGAGTGAAAAAACAAATGGCTGCGCAGCAGAAAATCGAGGCTAATGTCCAAGGCAGTCCTTCAGGAGGCTTGTAAATTGCAAAGAAGCACTCGACACGAAAAGCTGGGTTCCATCACCAAGGTATATTATATACAAAGGATATTTACCATAACATGGTCGAACATATAGCAACACACATGCGGCTTCTCGATTCCTATGTGTCCCCCCCCTTGAGCATTTGTCTGCAGGCTTGTTTTATGCACAAGGCACGCCCACAATCAGGTGCACAGAGTTAGCCATCAGTAACAGCTGCTACTTGCCACATGCAACAGACAGGCTATTCAAACATAGTGCTTGTCACATTTCCTCCTGTGCACAGGACCTGAGTGACTACACTGGGTGTAGTCAGTGAATATCGGTGGGAAGAACATTATCTACAGGAGTAAAAGCAGGAATCATTGGGGGGCATGCAAATAATTATAAGAGCCTATTACCACCTCCCACAGGTTAGTGTCCTTTTGAGAGGGGGCCTTCAGCAGGTTGTCAGAAGCTGTCCGTACTATATGTAATGCAAATGATGGATTAATCAAAGAGTGCAGATAGAAGCCATCTCCCTATAATAGAGCAGAATATGAAAATATAAAGGAGAGTATGCTGAGTGATTTACATTTTGAAATTCAATATCCAGAAGTCTCTGCTTTTTGTTCCTGAATAGCTCCACCTCTCAGTACATACTCAATAAATCAAGGGAGAAACCAATAGCCTCCATTTTCTTCCTGACTTGATTTAACCAGTCAGATGAATCTTTTCAGGTAGCCTAGGTCATAAAAAACTATTTGGACCAGAATGGAAATGAACATGCAGCCACTATTTAAACAGCAATAATCATGCTCTGGTTTCCATTAACACCTGCCCTGTCTCTAAACAAACAGCTGCATGAGGGACACACCTGGGCAGTCCCATTATCATCCTAAGAAACTTCACTTGGCACTCCAAGGAATAATTACTCCTATCCAAATAATTAATTGCTTCTATCTAAATAAAGAAGCTGTGATGTTACCTTTGCATTAAATATCTTAAGAGCTGCTGGTATAAAACAATTACCTTGCTTGTAAAAAAAGTGAATGATAGATTGCGTAGTAAAATTTGCAAAGTTAATTGCCAGATTCTGCTGAACACTCTGTGAAAGGCTGTATTGAAAATTCACCCCATGATATTTAAAGTTTTTTACCTGGTCAATTATTTCACCACTTAGGAGATCATGTGTGGGATCGCCACAATTTGGAGAACACCATAATCTTAGATTTCTTGGAAGTTCAGTTTGAGTTTGTTAATAGCCAAACAATCATAATACTTATTTAATACTTATTGAGTTAAACCTACTAACAAGAGATTCAACTGTATCATTGGCATATAATAGCAGAGGTACGTGTATGGGGCCCAACTTGGGACAATGACCATCAAGCAAGCTACAGCACAGTAGTAGACAGCAAACTGGCAGTGCCACCTGCTGCTGGAAACAAACTGAACACTTAGTAAGTGTAGTAGTTGTGATGATCTGAGTGATCTATAATCTTCTCTGGGTTGTCTTCTGTAGCTGCCTACACTATACTGGTGACCTCCTCACCCAAAAAAAACAAAACTTGTCTTGCTGCAGGAAAAGCACATTAATGAACTACCTGATGGAGCTGTCAACTGTAGAGTTGTAAACGCTCCTTCCTTCCTTCCTAAAACGGTAAAACCCTGTTGACCTTGAACAGAACGAAACAAGGTCAGGGATCAAAAAAAGACCCCAGGGTTTGAAATGCCTTCTCATATACCAACCTATTGTAGGTTAACTTTGAAAAGTGGTCCGTGTGTTCAGTCACTGGAATGATTTAGTAAAAATAAATTAATTTTAATTTGTGTTGAGAAAAATTTCAAAATGCACGTGAACAGCTTTGTTATGTTATTGCCTTTTATTATGAACAGATCCTTTCTTGCTTTTTTTTTCTCTGCAAAGCTTTTTTAGGATTATGTTTTTTTAGGATTAAGTTTAAGCTCCTGCTAAGTTCAGTTTTGATGGACAAAATTGCCAAACTGTTCCAATGTTCTTGCTGAATTATTGATCTCAACTAAGTTTTGATCCATTTCAGCTTGGAAAAACTCCTTTCTTCTGATGCCACAGTCACTGGGGTTGTAAAAAAAACACAACCCTGTATCTCCCATGTGTAACTTTGGTTTGGCAGCAAATTGAACCTTGCTAGGGAAATAGCATGCCATTCAAGCGAATTCATCAAAGAAAAAAAAATATAGGATACAATATGCCCATACAGGAACAGGATAGAGAAATTTAGGGGCGAGCAGACCCTAGTTGCCAACTCATGTAGGTTTTGAGACTCCAGATCAAGCAATCATTGCTTTATAATCCTATATAGATCTCTGGGTATGAATACAGACCCACAAAGTCTAGTGAAAAGGTGACAGCATAGGACATACATCTGCGTAAACCTAGAATTGCCTTAAGAAAGTTGGCCTGAATGTTCTCCAGAGTGATTAATTGTACTAATCCAAATAGGGCTTCCATAGAGAAGTTGCATTAGAACCTTGGCATTTAATATCTTTAAGTGCAGCAGGAATATAACAATTACCCTGGTTGTAAACCTTGTAGTACTTTGAGAAGTGGAGTAGGTTGAATTGGTTGCCAATTTCTGATGCGTGCCCCATGAAAGATTATATTGAAAGTTGATCCCAAGCTACTTTTAGCTTGTTCAATTTTTTCACCTTTTATAATCCAAATATGGGGTGTCTAAGATTTGGAAAACACCATGATTTTAGTTTTAGATTTTAGATGGACTATTAGTGAATCCTGGGTAAACCCCATAGGGGAAGTGGGAGCTGCAGGTATCCTTGTAGAGGCTGCCAAGTCGGGGTGGCTGAAAATCATAGGGGCCGTTGGGACCCAGGGACCCAAAGAGCGCCAGGGTAACCTACAGGCTGCCATGCTGCATCAGGAGTGGGCAGGGTGCCTGGCCAGGCCTGAGTAGTCTGAGCTCAAGCCACAGGCCAGGACCCCGCTGGAACACCAAGCCTGATCTGCAAAGGTGTGCCAACTTGAGAATTGATGACCCCCTCCCTGTCATCCCATACCTCCCCCAGTTCATGCTTACCAATTGCCATCAGTTCCCTTAAGGTAAACATTGGTCCACTGGAAGGGCTGACCTCGTTCTCCGGTGACAGAAGACTGTGTGCACTGGGAGCCAGAACCACAGGAGCTGCTGTTCTGTGTCATTCACAAACTCAGTCAGCTTATCGAGAATGGAGAACCTCTGCCTCTGTAAGATGAGGCACATGCGCTTCTTGATAGCAAGAAGCTCTGCCAAGCTGGGAGCTGAAGCCACTGTATGCCGCTCTCTTCAAGGCCCAGAAGGCAATAGAATGGCCACAAATTAGTACAAGACCAGCAGAGACCTGTTGACAGGAAAAAAAACAGGCACAAGATGGACGAACTAATAGAAGGAGGCGAAAGATATAGAAAGATAATTGAAAATTCTTGAAATATAAGAAAAAATAACACCCAATGTAGTAACAAATCAGTAGTGGAAAACATTGAAATGAAGACAGTGAAGGATAAACATAAGTCCTTTTCTTATCTACAAACATAACAAGGGCCGTGATAAATTTGGTGACCTGTTACTTACGGGCATAAGTCCAAAAAGCCAGTGAACACCAGTGAGCTAGATGCTGTATCTCAGAGGAGGTAAAACCAAAATTTGCCACTTTGATAGCTGCACCAATATGAAAAGAATGCAAGCCAAAATCAAGAGAGGATAAACCGATAAAAATTAACATACTTCTAAACCAAGACCTAAATTGGAAAAGGATAAGGGAAGGTTCATCAGAATGGCACAAGAGGCAGAATGGCTTAAGAGGGGTTCAGAATACCTACCCCTGGAAAGCAGGAGACATTCCAAAGCAATGACTGGGCAAGTGGTGAACCAGTGGCATGCCTAAGGAGAACCTTGTTTCCTTTACCCTTCTGATCGGTCTTTGACCATTGAAGGTTAATTACATTCCCCTCCAATAAGACTAAAACAGAATTGCAAAAATTGACCTGACCTCTTGCTCTTAGCTGCTGCTAAAACCTCACTAGGCCAAAAAGCAAAGTCAGGGCAGCTCCTCTGAACAGCGGACCTCATAAGGGGAAAGGGAAAGGTCATTGAAGGCCCTGCATAGACCCAGAAGGATCTGTGGAATAATAGTCTTACACTTATCGGGCAAAGAAGGATTGGTCCAACTGGAGGGAGCATTGGGTATCAGCCCAACAATAAGCCCCTCACGGGCTACAGTCAATGAGCTCAGCCCTATTGTCGCATCTCTGGCAGGCGCATCCAGGTGGGGGAGGGTAAGCACATTGCCTGGCTGTTTTACGGGAATGCCATTCTTATGAAACATAAGTGGAAATGCTTATGTTGTGCCTTGCATGGTATTTGCATGTACAACACTATGGAGAACACACCTACTTCTGTGTTTCTTTCACTAATGTTTCTTAGAATGCAACTTAATAAAAACAAAACCAGCAGATGAACTTCATTTTAACCTGTTGTCAGTATAATGTATATATAATGAAATGTATAATGTATATATATTATATAATATAATGTATATGAAACACATAAACTGTTTGAAATGCATTGTGGGATTTTTTGTTTAGAAGTTCTATAATCAAAAAGGACAGGTGGGAAATTTAAAGAGTAGGGAAAAAATCAATTATATCTTGACTTTTAAAAGATTGATTCTAAGAAGCAGGACTAAATAGAGGAAGAAGTAAAAAAAAAAGCAAAGGTGGTAACTTTTTTGGCTTACTGTGTATTTTCATTTAGTTTAATAATTCTTTTCGGTAATTGGTTTCAAATTGCATTAGTATTACTATTTAAATCCTTTTTTTTTTCCTGATCTTTTCTTCCTTTTTCTTAACAAGGGATTAGAAAGGTTTTGCAGTCATCCCAGTCAATTTTTTGCTATCAGCCTGCTGCATTTGAATCCAAAATTTAGATAGATATCAAATGAGGCAAAATGTGAGTACAAGGCATTTGTAATTCTGCTGCATATCTGAAAACATCTCAGTGTTCTGGAGGACTAAGTTAAGGCAATTTTATTTCTGCTTGGCTGTTAGGTCAATGCTTGAAGTAATTGTGTCTCAGAATGAAGGCTTACTCAATTTTCCACTTTAATTTGGAGTTGTGAAAGGCTTTCAAAATCAATTCAACAAATACTGGGTGGATCCAGTGTTTGTGTTTTGGGGTGGCATGTTTGTGGGCCACTCCAAAACCCAGGTCAACCAGGTGGGTAGACCTGGACTCTGGGTTGAAAATGCCCTTCATAGCTGAGGTTCACGGGGCAGGTAGACCTGGACTCCCACCTGGACTAGGAGCCCAGATCTACCTGCCTGGTAGACCTGGGCTCCAAATATGCCCCTTCCAGGTGGGTAGACCTGGGCTTCCAGCTGTGCTTGGGCTGTTTCCTGTCCTGGAAAGTGCCCTTTCTCTCTGGCATTAGTTTGGGGGGCCTTGCATCCATGACCTGCCCCTCCTTGGATTGATCCCTGCACACAGTATAATAGAAACAACTGCCCTAGAATTTCAGAGAAGGAGACACAGGATTGTACTCTCACCCCAGGAGCTTTCAAGTCAATGACTTCTACTCAAGTCAATGTCTGAAGGTGTTTTAAGCTGTTGGATAATGTCGAAGGAAGGAGGCTGCAAGCAGGCAGGCAAAGAAGCACTGCGTTGCTGATGCAGCAACAACATCAACGAAAACACGACCCATGCTTTTGCTCAGTTGCCCTCTGCCACTGCCCTTTCCCACTGGCGCGGCAGTTTTTGGGGGGGCACACACCCATGGCCCCCCTTTGTATCCACTCCTGTGTCAAAGAGAACAATTACTGTACTAGATGCCCAGTTCTGTCCCTTGAACCCATGCCAGGTATTGCTGGTGTATGTGCGAGGAGAGAAAAAAGGCCGACTTGGAAAAAAGATAGGATCTTGGCCAGTGGCATATATCTAGACCACCTGCAGCCCAGGGTCACAAAAAGCTTTAGCAACAGTTCCGTTCCAAGCACTCGCGCGGATGGCAAAAAATTTACTATAGCAAATCAATTTAAAAAACAAAGTTTCTTTGCTCCAGTGATTTAAAAACAACCTAGCTGACCTTTGTGATGTAAGATAAGAGTCATTAAGAAGACAATTCATCAATCAGTCCTCCTCCAAGAGCTTACAAAGGCGCTTTACTCAGCCCCTCCCGTCACCAATGCAAAGTGATCACCTTTCTTTCACTGCTCAGGGGGAACGGAGGGGTCCGCAGGAGAGAGGAGGACTGATGGATTGTCATCCAGCTGCCCCCCCTCTCATTAAAGAGGCAATTGTTAAAGGACTGTTCAGTTTTTTAAACTGATTTTAAAGGGATGCATTTTCTCCTTCTCCAGGGATCAGCACATTCCTTCTTATTTGCAGTGGCCATTCATGTTGAGTCAAATCTGTGTATAAATAGGCTGGATCTGTATATTATTGGACCTGCCATTATATCAGTTCCACTGAGTGCAGCTCAGGTATATCAGGCTCTCTAGACAACCCCATCCAGCTTCCCAGGGGGTTTGCACATAAAGGGGAACTCTGCCACTCCTTTTATTAGGCTGCTTTCATGGGAAGACATTATGGTTTTTAAACTATAAAAGGATCTTTCCAAGCTCAAAATAGCAGCCTTCAAATCAGCAGTTCCACCATCTTGCACTATCTCAGGACGACTTAGGACTTGGATTTTCCTCTGGCGCAGAGAACATGAGTTTCATGGGGGTTTATCAGCAGGCAGGGAGCCAGAGAGAGTTGACCGTAAAGCAACAGATACCATAGGCAGAGAAACCTGCTACCATTTTGTAGACAATAAAGGAACTATATTACCATGCATTCCCCAAATAAATACAGCTGACAACAGGTATGGAATTAAAATGGGCCACTATTGAATACAACAAGATTACAATAGGGCAACAAAAGGAGTAAACAATACCCATCCCAAGTACTGGATTCTATGTGGAGGAAATGGCCCTAGCCGTCTTCGTCCCCCAGTCTCATAGGGTGTCCACCCGACTCCAGGCGTAACTCAATTGTTATTAAGCCCGTGTTTCAACGTTGCCTGAAGAGGGTAAGTCAGCTGAACTGCTATGCCTTCAGGTCATCCCTGCAAGGCCCCCAAGTTCGGACAAGGGGCTAGCCAGCCTGCCTCCTTAAGCCGGTCAGGCATCAGGGGAGTGGTTCTGGTTCACCCCCTGTCCTTGGTGACTTCGATTGGACACTGAGAAGGTCTTCTGCATACCCACCCCGCACTTCTACCGCCACAAGGGGAGGTCAGCCTAGCGCTTGGCCTTCCCTGCACCCAAAAAGGTTCTCATGCCCTGTTGCAAGTCTGTTAAAAAGTGGCCATAACCCATAGGGGAAAGATGCACTCCATCGCCACGGTAAAGAGCAGACTGCCCAAAACAAATTCCAGGATGATGGGTAGCTGCTCCCCCGAGCTCCGTGATGACCCTACCTAGGTAAGCATTGACTCTTTTGCGGGCAACGTATATCCTTCTAATGCTGCGCGCCCACCTCCAAACACTCTTAGGCAGCATATCAGACCACAGGATTATGATCCCGGGGAACTGACTGGCTAGTGTTGTAAAGTACCTGCAGGCCTGGAGCCTCAAGGACATAGACGTTCTCTGGCCCAAGTCATTCTCACCTAAGTGGACCATGATTACCTGGGGCAGGGAATTGAGTGCAATAAAATCCAAAAAGGTTGGGAAAAACTGACCCCATCACATACCCTTCTTGGCCAGCCAATCAATGTGTGCAACATCACCCAGCTCCAGCTGAGAGCCGAAACTGGATGACATGGCATGCTTCCGGGCCCAAAAAACTATGGAGTGTCCGCAGATCAGGACCCTGGCTGGGCATCTTGCTCGCGGACCTGTTGAAAGAGAAGTACACCATTCAGGCCGGAGCCTGCTGAACCGAGGTCCTTATAGACCAAAAACACGGCACCTACACATCGCACCAACGTGGCGCAGCACCCTGGGGGAAATGCATCCAGCAAAATAACTATCCCCCAAGCTCACCCCAGGATTCACGGCCTATACTAACAGGCCTAGCGTTACCGAGCATAGTATTTAAAAGCACCAGAGCGCCATCTGCCGATGCGCTTGATGTCCTGGGGAGAGAAACTGATGCGATCTGCCGCAGAAGCAGCCTCAATTCTAAACGAATGAAGCCCGTATAGTTCTGGCCTTGAACCCAGGTGATCCAATGCCCTTTTAAAAATGGCCGGAAACAGGTAAATTGTGAGGGGGGAACGATCCAAATGGCGAAAGAGCCAACAGGAAGTACTGTTCCATAACAGATACTGGGCAAAGGTACCACATAGGAGACCGTTTAAGCTGAATCCACTGCCCACGCCCAGTCTGGTCCGTCTTGGAGCAAGTGAAGGGACAAAATCCCATGTTTTAAAACACAGTCACCACATTGAAGTACTCTATCAGGGGAGGCAAGCTTTGACTTAACCAAGACCTGACCCGGGCAAAAAGCCCCATAAAACATTATAAGAGTCACTGCTCTAAAAAACAGAGACTCAAAGGCTGAGGAATACATGGCACGAAACTCCATACTCAGCCTGTGCAAAATGGTAGGTGTAATAGATCGACGCTTATCTGGGCCTGCTGGAAATTTCCTTCTGAGCCCTGCAACCATTTTCTACACCCTGAACTCTTTGGTGAAATCCTGCAGTCCCCAGGCCCTTGACTGAAAAGAAATGGCTGCCAGATAAATGGACATAGACTTACTGGATATTCCCCTATCGCACAGTCCCAAAAGGAACTGCATAAGAGTGTGGGGCGGGAATAGTCCCTGTTCTGGCACCAAAGTTAACCTACAGAAATGACAAAACTCACGGATTTTACTCAAGTAGCTGGCTCGGGTGGATGAAGCCAACGATGCCCAGATGGCTTCCTGGGCCTCATTGTACCAAGTTCCCACAGCCATTGGGGCATGGGCTCGGGATCCTGCCTGGCCTCGGGGGCTAGTTGCCAGAAACACTCCTCCTGAAATTGAGAGAGAGCATTGGCTATGCTATTTTCAATCCCAGGTACATGCCTAGCTGAGAAACAGTGTTGATAGCAAGGCAATGCTTAACAAAGACTCTAACCAAATTCATAACCCGGGGGGATTTGGAGGTCTGCATGTTAATTATATGGACCATGGCCTGATTATCGCACCAAAAGTGAACTGAAGAGTTGGCAAAATCCCCCGCCCACAGATGGACTGCCACAACAATTGGAAAGAGCTCTACAAATGTCAAATTCCTGGTGATCCCTTCCTGAACCCGACCCTGTGGCCAAGGAGCTGCACACCAATGTCCTCTAAAGAACTCCAAATCCCAAACCTCCCGCAGCATCGGAGTGAACCTGGAGTTCAGCTTCAGTCAACTACGAGAATCTCCAAAGGAGATCCCATTGAAATCTTTCAAAAATTCCAGCCACAGTTCCAAATCCTCCCTCATACCCGATGACACCCGAAGTCTGTGGGACGGGCGCCTAAGCCCAGCCATAGCGTTGCATAACCAACGTACAAAGGCCCTGCCAGGGGCAATGACCTTACAGGCCAAATTAAGGTGCCCCACCAGCCTTTGTAATTCTCTTAACGTTAACTTGCAGGACCCCAGGGCATAACATCCCAGTCAATTTGTCCATTTTATGCCTAGGCAGGCGACTGGTCTGTGTCACCGAGTCTAACTCGATGCCTAAAAAGGTGAGCTTACTCTGTCTTATCGTGTGCCAAAGGGAGCCCCAGTTGCCCACACAGAGCAGAAAAGTCACCCAGAAGCCACGCACAGTCCCCATTCAATGGAGGCCTCATAAAAAGGAAATCATCGAGGTAGTGCGCAGTGGAATGCAACCCCATTCTAAAGCGTACAGTCCATTCCAAAAATGAACTAAATGCCTCAAAAACCGAACAGGAAATCGAACATCCCATCAGCAGCGCCCGATCCACGTAAAAAACCCCTTCAAAATGAAAACCCAACTGGCAAAAATCCTGCGGATGCACGGGCAGTAGTCTGAAGGCAGGTTCAATATCTGCCTTGGCCATCAAAGCCCCAGGGCCACACTTCTTGAGGTGGCTAACAGCCTCATCTAAGGAAGTGTACCTGACTGAGCACAGGTGGGTGGGTATCCTGTCATTTACAGAAGAACCCTCTGGAAAGGACAGGTGGTGAATCAGCCTGAATTGACCCGGGGCTTTTTTAGGTACCAGTCCCAAAGGTGACACCTGCAGCTTACTTAATGGAGGAACAGCAAATGGTCCAACTACTCTGCCTGCCTCCACCTCCTTGGCTATTTTACACCTCACCACCTCCTCCATGCCTATAACTGACCGGAGGTTAAAGCAAACGTGTGGCTGGCAGGTGGTGGCACAGGAATCCTAAACCCAAACTTGAACCCATTCATCAAGAATTGAGCTGGAGATTGATCATTATAAAATTGCAGCCAGTAGCCTAAGGAGGGAATATTAATTGGCGTTGGGCCCATTATTAACACCTGCTGTGGGTCCGCCTCCGGACTTTTTACCACCCTGGAAGGGTTGCAAACCCGACGGGACCACTGATCTTGGGGCATTTTGCGACTGGGTGTTTAGCACTGCACGTGCCGCAGCCATGGGAATAGAAGTATCCTTGCTATTACATTTCCCGGCGGTGTTAAACTCGAAGCATGCGCAAAGGTTTTGAATCCACTGCGCACCACCTGGTGCTTTAGACTGTTCAATTTTGGAACGTGCAATTAAATGCCCGCTGTCCGCCCTATCACCCAATGTTACTCTGGCAGGCAGAACCAACTGCATCCAGAGTTCCCACTGGGTTACAGTACAGTCCAGGACTAGGTCTTGCGAAGCCCTGATGCGGAAATGATGGTCGTAGGCCATCCAAGCTGCCCCAGCGTGGTGGCGAAAAGTGTGATGAATAACGTCCAGGTATTTAAAAAGTTTCCCTGCCTTCTTCGGGTACAACTGGACAGTGACCCCAGAATATACAATGAAACCATTGTGCCAATTGGTCCAGTTTTTATCAATTTTTCTTAGCCTAATGGTTTCAACATCTCGCACAGGATCACCCACTTTGGGGATAGGCTCAGGCTCGATGTGTAAAAGCCTAAGCATGTCTTATAAAGTAACCTCGCCATATTTTCTGCTTGACCGACAAGGCGAGGTGAGAACCCAGAGGGATGGCTATAGTGCCATATGAAACCTTAGGCTTCTCCTTCTCCTCTACAGGCCCAGAGAATTGACCCCCCCAGTCCAAATCCTGTTGTTCCAAATCAGGCTCAGGCACCGCTGGGTACTGCCAATAAGGTGGAGGGGCTCTACTGGTCTTGGGTCTAGCCTTGGAGTATGGATATGCCCAGCCCAGTGCCCAAGGGTACTGTGGGTAGCTGGGACCATGTCAGAAAGTAGGCGGCCCCCATGGGGACCAGGGCTGCTCTGGGGCAGCCCAGCCACAAGACCAGATGTGGCCCTTCCACTCATCTCACACCGGTTCCAGGTTCTGATCGAAGTCAAACGCTGGCTCACCTTGCCCACCGCCCCCTCAATAGGCCTGCGGCTGAGGCTTCTTAACTGAACTGACTGCCTCAACTTCAGGGGAGCTGTTATCCTGTGGGTCGCTCTCCTCAGCAGTGACCTGCACACCAGCTGAGACGGCGACCAGCTTAAGGGGGAGAGAGGCACCCATCAATGCGCCTTTATTTTTTCTGGTGGACCAGGAGCCAGACCAGAACTCAAGCCCCCATCACCTTGACTAGCCTTCCTGGGTGGTTCTTCTTTTTGTCTGGCTTCATAACTGGCCATAAAGGCATGCAACACCGCCATCTGATCCTCATTGTCCGATGAAGAAGGGGGGAAGGGGGCGGCCGCAACGGGATAGGCCCTTTGGCTGCCTTACCGTCTGACTTCAGTGCTTTTTTCCCCATGTCTATACACCCCAAGGTAATATGTGAGACAGGGCCCCCCCCCCCGTGTTCTTGCTTTAACCAGTAGTATACAGTAGCCCTTAGAGAACGGCACGATAGCCTCCCCGCAGAACTCCTCCGCCGTCACCGGTGCTCAGGATCGCCCTGCTGCCGCCAAAGATGCCCAAGACAGATCTTCCTAATGGTGGGGGAATGGGGCAGCCAGCAGGAGCTGAAGCCCTGCAGTAAAAAAACCTGCACAGGCTTTGTCTGCTAAAAAGCGGGGGTAGGAGCGGGGGCAACCAAGCTCAGTGTGCAATGGAGGGAAGTGAACTACGTCCCCCCACAATTAAGCCCTCCACAGCAGCCCTTGACAAATCAATGGGGCTGCTGATCCAGCACTGGGGGGGTTGCAGAGCGCAATGCGAGAACAAAATGGCGCCGGGCTCTTCCAGCCTTCAGCGCCATGCGGCCACCCAAAATGGCCGCCGCCCACAGCCCGGTTGCCCCCCTCGGGCTCCCCGTCGGCTGGCGAAGCCAGAAAGAAGCCTCCGCTACCGTCCCGCACCGGGGGGAGGCCGCCCCCCACGGGTGCCTAGCCGCCTGGTGCAGACGCGAGGAGGCCCCCGCAGCCGCCGCCCGCAAGGTGCGCGGAGCCCGCAGCCCCAAGCCGCAGCACTGGGAGCGCGGCTCGCAGAGCCCGCAGCTCCTGCCCCAAGAGGCTCCCACTGTCCGCTACCCCCTAAGGGGCAGACCCAGCCTGTGCACGGGACCTGGGGCAGAGGCGGGAGCTTGTAAGCGTGGCTCTTGGCGCTCCAAGCCCCGTCGTGGGGCAGCCTCTCCCCGCTCCTGTTAAGCGTCCGCTCGGGTTGCTTGCCAGGAACAGACTCCCATCCCCTTTGGCTAGCCAGTCAATCAGCTGGCAGCCAAGACCCGCTGCCGGCTGACGGTGTGGGGAAAGCCTGGCAACATTAGCTAGCGCGCCAGAGAGGCGTGCTAGCATCCCTTCAAATGATAAAAGACTCTTCTGGTACCAATATCTAGAGTCATTAAAAAGTTTTTCATTTTTAAAAAACATAGGTGCCTCTGACAGCAACTGTTACCCTGCACTTGCCTAATCTTGGAAGCTAAGCAGGGTCAGGCCTGGTTAGTACTTGGATGGGAGACCGCCTGGGAATACCGGGTGCTGTAAGCTTATACCATAGTCTTTCGAGACTGAAGGTTGCCAACCAGAAGGAATAACTTGAGTTCCAAATTTTAAACAAAGTCTAATACTGTGAGGCAGACTAGGGAGTTTTTAGAATCTCAGATCAACTACTTCAAGTGTCGAATGCAGTAACCTGCTCAGAAGTTCCATAACTTTCCTCTTATCTGTCCATCTCCCACAGTAGTTCTTTTCAATCAGGAGAACAATTTGACACTCTTGGAGGCAATGGGGAACGCCAGTATTAATTGGCCTCCTTTTTTTCCTTGTTGCAGTGGACTTGTTATTAACATCCTACTTGCTTTTTAGGTTGGCACAATTATGCTTTTCTTTGGAGGGTGGAAAGCTCCTGGATAGCATCAAGTTGATTCAAAATTGAATTCAGTTGCTGGAAGATTGCCATAACTGTTTCTCCTGTGTTGATACAAAATTGTCCCACTAGTCTTAACTGTTGGGATCTGGAATCTGGCAAACATTCTGCTAAACATTTCTCTGAATGACATTCTTCACTCCTAGAGGAACGCTCTGTAAATGTTGGCTTTATAAACAGGTTATTTAGTGGGAGTGGGAAGATTCCCTCTCAGCATTCATCAGTTGCAACCTTGGATGTCGTTAAAATCTTGAAGTTCTCAGGCTCTAGCGTCCCTAAGATTGCGTATCTATTGGGGAGATTAAGTTAGAAAGTTCAGTTACAGACTCTGACACTGAAACAAAGCCATCCAGTTGTAGTTGCCTGAAGATCCATGGCCTGAGAAAACTGTCTTTTCTTTTTTTGCCATCAGTCAGTGATTTGCTCCAAAACAATTCTGTTGAAGGAGAAGAACTCAACAGACTAGGCTAATAAATCTTGTTTTTCACTGAGTGTTGACAATATTTATTATTATTATTATTATTATTATTATTATTATTATTATTATTATTATAAGAGGCCTTCAGCTTGATCTTGAGCCATGGCGACTTGATGGATGAACGATCTATAGGAAGATCGATCATGTGCAAGACTAGAGAGGTCTGCTAGGGTCTTCGTTGTCGTCGTTGTGGTTGTGTCGAGCCATCTAGTTGCTGATCTTTCTCTTAGTCTTGCTGCTTCTGTTCTTCCAACCATGATGTCCTTTACTATTCGTTCTCTCTGATGTTTCCAAAGTAGGTGAGTTGTACCTTGGTGATTCTTGATTCGAGTGACATTTCCAACTTAATTTGTTCCAAAATCGATTTGTTTGTCTTTCTGGTTGTTCATGGTTTTGATAACATCCTTCTCCAGCACCAAATTTCGAATGAATCAATTCATCTTTGTCCTGCTTCTTGATTGTCCAACTTTCACATCCATATGTGACTACCAAAAAGACCAAGCTGTGTACGAGTCGTGTTTTTGTCAATTGTGTTTTTGTCAATTGTGTAATGTTCCTTGACTTGAAAACCTTGTCCAGTGACTTTATTGTAGAAAGCATTGTAGATGCATTGACAGAATACATCCTTGTCTAACGCCACATTCTACTTTGAATCGAGATACGTTGCTGTATTCTGTTTGCACTGTAGCTTTTTGATCAGTATAAAAGTTCTTTATTAGGCTGATCAAATGGTTCAGCACACCCATATCTCTCAAGATTATCCAGAGTTTTTGGTGATCCACACAGTCAAAAGCCTTGCTGTAGTCAATGAAGCACAGATAAAGGTCATTTTGATATTCTTTGATCTTCTCCATTATCCATCTGACGACGGTGATGATGTTTCTTGTTCCTCTGCCTTTTCTGAAACCTGCTTGTTGTTCCGGCAACTCTCTTTCAATATAAGGTCATAATCGCCTTTGTAGGATCCTCAGTAGGATCTTGCTGGCATGAGGTATAAGTGCAATAGTCCTGTAATTCCCAGTCAGTAAAATCTCCTTTCTTCGGAAAAGGAATAAACACAGATCTTGTCCAGTCCTCGGGCGATCTTCCAGTTTTCCATATCTGTTGACATAAATGTGTAATGGCATCGACTGCTGCTTCAGAAGACTTAATTAGTTGCACTGGAATGTAATCACATCCAGGTGATTTGTTGCTTGACAGAAGTTTTATCACAGCAATGACTTCATCTTTTAAAATATTCGGCTTTTCCTCAAAATCAAAATCCGCCTCCTCCTGTATTGCCGTGTTGTTCTTGCAAAGCAGTTCCGTGTATTCTTTCCATCTTTCTTTGATCTGTCCTGGCTCGGTTAGTTTGTCTCTACTGGTGTCCTTCAGCATACCAATTCTTGGTTGGAACTTCCTTCTAATCTCTTTCATCTTCCTACATGCCATTTTGGTCTCACCCCTCAGTCTTTGTTCTTGATCTCAGTGCATATCTTCTGATAATAGGTCTTGTCTGCTTGAATGACTTTCCTCAGTCTTTTGCTGATGTCATCTGCAGCTGGCTTGTTGCCTCTACCTTTTGCCATTCTTCTCTCCTCAATGATGTTAAGTATCACTTTGGATAACCATGGCTGCAAAGGTCTTTTCTTCCTCTTACTTATTGACTTGTCAGCCTCTTAGGTAATAATAGTTTTTACATGTGTCCATAATTCCTGAAGCTCTTTTCCTTCTGTGTCCGTTAAGGAAAATCAATTCTGTAGGTGGTTCCAAAACACTTCTGGGATATTGGCCAAATCGAACTTTGGAGTGGTCTGTTGCTGAATTCATTTCCATAGTTTGACTCTGATTTATGTGTCAAGAATTCATGATCAGTTCCACAGTCAGCTCCTGGCCTTGTCTTCACTGTAATGATGGACAATTTCCACCTCTGGCGAACACAAATATAGTCAATCTGGTTCTTGTATGTCCCATTTGGTGAAATCCACATATAAATCTTCCGTTTATGGAAGATTTCAATGCCAAAGTGGGCCATAGTAAGCATAGGACAGTTGTTGGAAATTTTGGACTTGGCAAAAGAAACAAAGCTGGAGAAAGGCTGATCGACTTTTGCTTGACAAATCAGCCTTGACAATAAGGAGGATGGAATTACAAGCCACTCGGCAGCTATACTACTGGGAAATTTACAGACCAAGATGATAGTTCTGGATCTGCTGCTTTCTCAGACGCCATCTTCTCAGCCATGCCTAAAGAATTGGTGATTGGTGGCTTCATCAGTTCAACGTTATGGCCTTCTGTTTCCACTGGGAGCTAGGGCGGGGATATGTTCAGACCAAGAGTCTCTTTTAGGACCCTACCACAGGAGCTAGTTCCATCTCCTCTGCATAGGATGCTGCAAGCTCTGTCTTCAGTGGCTCCCTACCAGAGGTTTTAATCAAAGGTTTAATCCTTATTGATCTGATTTTCAACCAGTGTGCCATAGTACACTGGTGTACTACTAATGGTCCACAGGTGTGCTGTGGGAGGGCCACTGGGGCATGCCAGCCTTCTCCAGGAGTTTGATGTGCCTTCTCAATTATCAAAACACCGATAGTGTGCCTTAACAACTTCAGTGCCTTCTCATTGTGCTGTGAGATGAAAAAGGTTGAAAATCACTGACCTGTGGTGATCCTGGAGGTAATGTCACAATCTGTGATGAATCATTTGGCAGACGTTGAATAGGTTCAACAGAGCATAGGACCTCCTCAAAATTGATCATAGGGTTCCGCATATCTTTCTCTTTTAAATAATCCACATCTTTAACCAATGCATTCATCCCACCAACTTAAGGGCTTCAGGGGGAGGAGGAGGATCTTGATGTGATAGAGGCACCCATTTGTCTCAGGCCAGCCCACAGCCTTTACAGTTCTTTTAGAGATTGGAGGAGAGGAGTACACCAAGCTCAGGTCAAGTGCAGGAATCTTCTTTATTAAAGTGCACAAAATAAAATAGACTTACAGATTTCGTGGAATGGCGCAGGGGTATGGAGAAGGTCGAGGGTCGAGTGAATGCTGAGTTAGAATAGGGAGGTTATATTGGGGGTGCGGGATGCTAATTGGCCAAGATGTGTCAGTCATCTGCCAGTGAGGGTCGAGAAATGCCAGATCACATAACCACTCCTCATCTTCCAACTCTGCTTGGTCATCTCCCCTCTCTTTCAAAAAACTTCTTGCTTCATTCAGCAAATCACGAAATCTTTGCAGAAATTCGTGCCTACTTAGCCACCTTACATCTGTGTGCAAAATGATTTCCGCTGCCCTTTCATCAAGAGTAAGATTGAAAAGCCATCTTTGCAGTGATCTTCCATGAACTGAATTTACAGTTTTGAAAGTGATGTCCATGACAGACTTTGTATTGTCTCTTGCTTGCCAGAACTTGCTGGTGAATGATGCAGTGGTAAGAAAGGAAATCTGGAAAGTCGTCATGCTGTCTACAGAGGGCTATGAAACCGTTAACCTCACCTGTCATTGCTCTTGCTCCAACAGTAGTGAAGGAAACAAGTCTATGCAATGGAAGATTACACTTTGTCACAAAAGAATGGAAAGAACTGAATATTTCCTGACTGGTAGTTCTCCCTTTTAAAGAAATCATTCCAAGTAGTTCTTCTTTAACACTGAAATCTTCAAAAACTATCTGGATAAAGACTAGTAACTGGGCTATGTCTCTTATGTCTGTAGATTCATCCAGTTGGAGTGAGAAAGCAACACAATTTGACAACATCCTCCAATAATTGTTCAGTTGTGTCTCCACACATCTTTTTTTGCTGCACGACGGTGTTTCTTGACAATTGCACATCTTGAATAGCAGCTACGATCTCTTATTTTTAAATCCTTCTAAAAGATTTTCAGCTGCTTCAAGAAAACAATCTTTTACAAATTCCCCTTCAGTGAAAGGTTTGCAGTTCTTTGCGATCAGGTTGCTGACCTTGAAGGATGCTATGGTTGCATTGACCGAATATCACCTTGGCTTCGCCGTCAACTGTTGCTGAGTAGCCGATTTCAATTTAAGTTCTTTGAGCTTCAGTTTATGAATTTCACCTTTGGGTGGAAAATCAGCATCAAACTTATTGCTATGCAGAGCCTTATAATGACATTCCAGATTACCCTTTTTGGGCAAGGATACTGGGGTGTTACAAATTAGACAACTACACTTATCTTTCACCATGATGAAGAAGTAGTCCATTTCCCATTCATCATGAAAGTGGTAGGTTTTGCTCTTTGGAACACTCATCTTCATTATACTGGGGTGGCTGGATGTAAGAAGGCCAAATCTGCTAAGTTAGTATAAACACTGGCTGAATCTGGTCCAAAACTGTCACTGTCCCAAAGTATTAAAGATCAACAGGAACTGAAGACCTCTGGATGATGTGCAATACAAGGACTGGAGATGCCAAAACCATGCATGCAGTTCTTAAAGTAAAAGTAAGAATTCATCATACTGGCACCAATAATCAAATACCACCAAACAATCATCAAAAAAACGCAAACACCTGTCCAGCAAACCAGATAAAATCAAATACCGCCAAACAAGTTCAAATACCACCATACGCAATTTAATAAATTCTGCACACCGTGTAGAATCAACACAAAGGCAAGGCAAAATAAAATCGCAGTGTAGAATCAACGCAAAGGCTAGGCAAAATAAAATGGTTTGATCCAATTTGAAGGCAAGGCATAGGCAAGTTAGAACAAAATTGGAAAAGCCCGCCAAAATCACCAAATTCTTGACACTTTGTTGTGTCTGCCCAAAAACGTATAATGAAAGCAAACTATAAAGCGACCAACGACCAGCACACGACACAACTAATATGGTAAGTGTATTCAGTTAAAGCCTGAGTGAATGGATATCGCCCGGTAAATAACACACTTCTAAGGGGTGTTGGGGTGGGGGCAGGAATGGGTGATTCTGAGAGGCAGGAGACCAGGTATGACGCCGGGCCTGTGGCATCTCGTTGTGGGGTGCGGGCGGTGGTCCCCTGGGGTACCCACAAACTATTGGCACGAAAACAACAAGCACCCCCAATACACCCACAGGCAAGATTCCCGCAGGCAAGGAATAAAGACAGGCAAAGGATCAGCAGCGGCAAGCCCTCAGCAGACGACCTGCTGGCATGAGCTCTCTCCTAGCGATGGGGTGAGCTGCTGGAGAGATGGAGCCAAGTGGGGCTGGCGATCTACCTCTGACCCCTCCGCGATCTACAGGTAGATCAAGATCCACCTGTTGGACATGCCTGGAATATAGCAGCAGCACTCAAAGATCAGGTCTTCAATTTTTACTGCATATATATTTATTATTATTAACAGTGGCACAGAATAATAATAATAGATACCCAATTCCCTGCCTCCAAGCAGATTATGAATGTTTAGTGGTTTCTATTATTGGCTAGGAGGGGGTGGCTGCAAGACCTTGCCACTACTCATTTTCTCAAACAAGAAAATAATTTTTTTTAAAGCTAAATAATCCAGTTCTGCATTCCTCCTCCCCAAATTATGAATGCTCAGTGGTCTCTATTAATAGCAAGCAGGTGCTCTACTACTCACTTCTCAAACAAGAAAATTTATATATATAAGGACACAATCCTAACCAGGTCTACTCAGAAGTAAGTCCTATTTTGTTCAATGGGGCTTACTCGCAGGAAAGTGTGGTTAGAATTGCAGCCTAAATAATCTTTTTTTTAAAAAGCTAAGTAATTGAATTTTCCTTCCCCCCACCCTTGTAATTGAGCAAAGCAGTACTTACAGCAGGATGCTTTTCTTTTAAACTAGCCTCCAGTTGGTGCAAAAAAAAATCTCTGGTAATCCAGGAAGTCAGGAGCAGCCAGTAGCAGCATGTGGAATGAGAATGAATGGCTGAGAGGGCTAGGGTACAGAAGGAGGGCAGCTCATGATTGGCTGGTGATCAGTCAGTGAAGTGGTCTGTACTGTTCCAAAAGAAAAAGACCAAGAGCTTGCTGGATGATGATTGGCTGAGCTGGCTGGAGACTTAGGTAAGTGAAAAAGCATGGACCTTAGCCAAGCAGAGCCAGCAAAATTAAAAAGGAAAACAAAACACAGAGCAGTTGGGGGCAGCAGCAGAGCGACAGGATAGGACGGCAGTGAGCTCGGGGGCGGAGGGAAGCCAACTCGCCCTCCCCAATACATGGAGGCTCGGAAAAAGCCTTTAAGAAGCTGCCGATGGTGGCTTTTTAAAAAAGTGAAATGCATTTTGGGGGGGGGGTGTAAATTGCAGCTTCAGTGCCCCAATCCAGGCTGCCTGACTTCAGCACCTGGGGCTTTTGCCCTGTCTGCCCCCTGCCCAGTTCTGCCAGTGTGTTCTTGCCTTCTCTTTCCCATATCAACAGCAATTTTCAATGCACTGTAATCAGGTGTCTGCTTAACAGGGGGCCTCTCCTCATTCATGCCTTATCAGATAGGAAATTGCATTTCCTAAGTCGTGTTAGATAATATAGCTCTCTAACCAGAGGTGAGAAATGGAACTGTAAATACTGATACTGCTAGCAGACAGCCATCTTCCCTCTTGTCAGAGATCTGACCCAGCGGCCGTCTGGATTCTCCACTGTAGTCTTGCTCTGGGGTGTTCTCAAATGGTCAAACAGGTGATTTCCTGAGCTATGAGCCATGGGCAAAGTCCCCTTTGGCTCTTGTCAAAGGCCCATGCCTCTGGGCAGGCCCAATGTTATAAGGCACTTCCAGGACAAGCAGATGGGCAGAAACAACAGTGAGCCCCTCCAGCTAACCAGCTGAATCCATTTAATTCTTAAACAGCCCCCTTTCCATTTAAACCCCTTATTTTATTTATTCATTTATTTAAAGAATTTGTACCCCATCTTTCTCCTGGTAAGGGCAATCAAGGCAGCTTAAAGAATTAAAAATAATAAAACATTACAAATTAAAACAACAAAAGCAAGCCAAACCCAATGGAGCACATAAATCCAATTAAAGTTGCATTTGATTAAAACTCCAGCCCATCATGTCAGTTATAGAATGCCATTCTAAATAAAAATGTTTTAAAGCTCCGCCGAAAGGTCTTCAAGGGAGTCATTCTTAATTCCAAGGACAGGGAATTCCATAATTGGGGTGCCATCATTGAGAAGGCCCTGCTCCTCACTGCCATCTCCCTCACTTCCATCAGTGGTGACATTTTAAAAGGGTTCCATCCCAGACTTCAGCCTGAAAGCAGACTCAAATGGATCCAGATAATCAGCTTCCTCCAAGACTCTCTGGAGCTGCCTGCTCAGTCACCTTGCCCCCCCAAAAGGTATCTAAATTTGAGACTGGTCGAAAGTTGTCCATAGTAGTGGGACCCAGGGGGGTTTCTTCAGAAGGGGGTGAACCATTGCCAGCTTCAATATTGGTGGCATCACCCCCTCTCCTAGAGGTGAGTTCACCACTGTCCCTATAATAGGAGTTACGTATGTACTGGATTTCACTTATTTCTTGTTACTCATGAAGATTTCTTATTACTCATGCCATGGCAATAATAAATCTCAGATAGAAAATTGGGAAATGGAATAGTGTAATTATCATGCCCAGCTCTCTAGACATTTCACATGCATACCGTTTAGTGGGGGAGAGCATATTTTACTGATAAATTGAAATGCAGATTAATTTGCCCAATGCTATTAGAGACATACTATCATAAAAAGTGATTTCTTAAACAGATTATGGAAATTTTTAGTAATGACCTTTATTGTAACATTACTGCCTCTTCATGAAAACTAATGTGAAAATTCTAATTGAAAAACTAATGAAAACTAATGTGAAAAAAAAAAATCTGTTTTATGGTACACTTTTAA
This sequence comes from Tiliqua scincoides, assembly GCF_035046505.1. Taxonomy (NCBI): domain Eukaryota; kingdom Metazoa; phylum Chordata; class Lepidosauria; order Squamata; family Scincidae; genus Tiliqua; species Tiliqua scincoides. The sequence goes on along the minus strand of NC_089821.1, from coordinate 165,854,188 downwards.
AATTTGTTTTGGATGTTCAGTTCATAAATTAGAAATTTAAAAAGCCAATAGAGTTAACATTCATAAGTTATGAGTTCAAGTCACACAAGAGTTTAAATCTTGTTGGAAACTCTCTAATGTATGAGCAGCATACAGTAAGGTTTAGCATTTGAGTGGTAAGGGCTGGATCACCAAAAGGGCAGAACGTTTCATTGTAAAATATATTTTATATACTGTTTTCCCTTTTATTGCTGTGTTTTGTGGTGGCTTGTTGTCCTAATAAAATGGGTCCAGTTTGGAATTAGCTGAATTCAAAGTCATTGTCTCATTGGAGACCCAAACTACACATTAGGTTCACTGCATGCTTTTTCTGTTTCCCTTTCACCCCACAAAGAGACACGGACACAGTTCTAATGGAAGGATGGGCCACTTTATTAACTATTTTATAATCTGCAGTAGGAATAACAAGAACTAATGTCATGCAGGCCCTAGTTGGGGAAAACAGAGCTAACCATCTACCTCCCCAGAGGGAATGGGCAAACCATTAGGCTTCCTCCATGCCTCTCACTGCCACCCCATAAGGGTCGGGGCAGCTGGGCAGCAGAGGTCACGTGGGTGACCACCATGCACCTTTCCCTGCCCAGCCCAGGGGATCAGCCAATCTGCCTCATCCAATCAGGAACGCAAGCATGAGCAAGCTTGGTTCCTCCAGCCTTGCTGCCCCACAGTGGACACCAAGATTTTCTACCTACCCCTGCCTGCATACCTGCCACATAGGGGAGGGGAGGGGTCAGCCTAGCTTGGCCCTCCACCCCATATGGAAACAAAACCTTCTGTAGGCCCTGGTACAGGTTTCTAAGAAAGAACTCCATGTCTGTGTCAGAAAGGTGGACCCCATCCCCCCCAAACAGTGTGGGTACATCATGAACAATACCCAGGTGGGGGATGACCTCTCCACCAGTCCCAATTACTATTCTACCCAGCTATGCGTTCACCTTCTTCCTAGTGATCTCTGCGGGCGCAAGTTAGACCAGAGGACAACAAGCTGCTGGAAGCACTGTCTTAGCTGGTGAATATCCTGCCAGGCCTGGAGCCTCAAGGACAAAGGTGTCCTCTGGCACAGGTCATTCTCCCCAAAGTGAATAAGCAATACCTGTGGTGGAGGGGTGGGTCTCCCAAAACTCACAGAACATCGGTAAAAACTGCCCCCACAAAATGCTTTTCCTGGCCACCCAGTGAATACAGGCAAAAGCGCGCAGCCCTAACTGGATGCTAAAACCACTGGCATCTGCCCTCTTCTTGACCCAGAAGATGATGGAATGGTCGCAGATCCGCACCCAAACTGGGAGAGTCCAGGAACCTGCAGACAGAAGAAAACCAGCATGAGGCAGTAGCAAGTTATTTGGCAGGTTAACCTTACAACCAAAACCATCAAAGGTCTATACTAGGCTCACTTTCAAAAGGAGCGATCTACGCTCACATGCCAGTGTGTGTCCCATGGCACTCACAGGTCACCACCTGGAAAAAACTTTCCAGAATTTACCTCCTTCCCACTACTGGGGAGGGGCCTCAGCTGGGGGGAACTGTGGCTGGAATCCCATACTCAGGGCTGTCAAGGACTCAGATATAATATCCAAATGCCGCAGACTTCCATCTGCCAATCCTTTTGAGTATCAGTGGGCCTGCAGACCCATAACAGCTGCAATTGAGGCTGCCCCTAACTGAAAGGAGTGTAGGCCAAATTCCCCACTCCAGAGGAATTAAAAAAGAGTAGTCAGCATGGCGTCCTCATGGCTGAAAAGCAGGCCTGGTGCAAGCAGATGGAAAAGGAGGAAAGATATCTGTGTCCTTACTTGGCAGAGGACCAGGTTCATGACTTGACTGAAACAAACCTTGCAGCCCACCCTGTGCTGGTCTGTTTTGGGAAATCAGAGCATGATGATCACTCCCTCACCCACAAAGGGTATATCCTCTATTTGGATAGCTCTGCCCAAACTATCATTTGCTGAGACTGCCAAAACCTCACTGGGGTGGAACACACCAAAGAAAAGGATGAGGTTTATGGCCTTAAATGCTGTGGCTTCATACTGTGAACTGCACAGTGTGTCGTATTGCCTTGCCAAGCACAATAGCAACTCAGGCATAGTCAGTCTCCTGCAATCCGGTTGTGGCGGGACCTGTCTCTTATAGCCCTCAACCATCTTCTGAATACAGAAGTTGGTTGTTACATCGCTGAAGCCCGATACGTTAGCAGAAAAGGCAAGCGCTACCAATGTACTGCCAATGTTCTAGCTGCTACCCCCAGCCCCTGCAAATATAAGATGTATGTCATCAGATGCTCAAGTGGAATGAGCCATGGCTGTGGCAAAAAAGGACCACCCTATAAGCTTTGAACTCCTGCGCATTACTGTGTTAGCTGCCTCGTAGAACATGTAAGAGCTGACCAAATTATCTCTTCAAATTATCACCAAATTATCACCATCAAACTGAAAACCCAGCAACGCAAAATCATCCCTTTTTTAGGCTGCTCCCCCTGGCCATCAAGAGAGGAGAGTGAGCCCAGGGCTGCAGGACCCCAAGGGTACCAGGGACCATACCAATAACCTGCTGGCACAGCCGGGGGAACAGGGGCACAAACTTCCTCCCTTTTATCCCACACACTTGCCACGGTGTCGTGTTGTGCCTGAGCAGACTCACCAGCCAGCAAAAGTCCAGCCAGAACCTCCTGTTTGACAGGTGACTCCCAACGCAGTTCTGGCATGCACAGCATTGGCATTCTTGGCACCAGAACCAGTGGCATCTGCGGACGCATCACCTGATTGAGCACCACACTTCAGGGCAGCTGCCTTAGAAGAAAGGAAGTTATATACAGCAGTACTTTTATGCTTCCTGGCTGACCGACGCAACCCTCCAGAAGCTTGAGATGCCTTGCCCTGTCACCTTTACTGGCCTTGTGTGCAGCCCTCTCCTTAAGGATAGCCTCTGCTTGTGCTATGAGAGCCATCGCCTCCCCCATATCATCCTCATTCTCTGAAGAAGAGGAAGGCTCCACATGCCTTGGAGCATGGCATTTGGGAGCTTTCCCCTCGCTTTTAGAACTTTTTTGGGCATACCAGGCAACCCACTATGTGAGGAGTAAAACGTTGCAAGACCCAAACCCAAACCACCTCGAGAAATCCCTAACGCTTCACCCCACTGACCCAAGCTGTATCCCAAAGCCATCCAGTACTGAGTCACATCACTGGGTTATACTATCCACATTAAAGAAACCAATCCAGTATGCAATCCAGAGCCACCCACTACTGAATCCAACCACTGGGTGAGCCCTCCAAAGTAAATGAAACCCAGCTGGAATAACCTAGAGCCACCCCAAAATGAGTCATACCACTGGGGTATACCCCACAGAATTACTTGATTTCAAACCAGGGAGCAACTCGGATCTACCCAACACCGAGTCCAACCACTGGGTTCTTCCCCCCAAATGGCCACAGTCCAAACCCGGGGAGCCACCCAGAGCCATCCAATACTGAGTCAAACCGCTGGGTTATCTCCCCCTCCCCAAATTATAGATATTCAAACCAGGGAGCATCCCAGAGCCACCCAAAACTGAGTCAAAACATGGCTATTATCCCCACAATCGCGAAGTTCAATCAGGGAGCAACCCCCCACAGTGATTCAAACCACAGGACTATCTGCAATACGGAGTTTAAACCCTGGGAGCAACCTATCCACAAAATGGCAGATTGCTCACAAAATAAGAATATAAGAACATAAGAAGTACCCCGCTGGATCAGACCAAAGGCCCATCTAGTTCAGCTTCCTGTATCTCACTGTGGCCCAACAAATGCTTCAGGGAGCGCACAAGACAACAGACACAACCTGCGTCTCCCCAATAGCGATGCAGGGAACCACCAACTAACTCGCATGGGAGCCCATGGCCTGATCTCCAGCCCTGCTCTCCAAGCCACTCGCTCCCTGCTCACCCCACTCCAGGGGCCCCACAACAAACTAGCCAGGCAAGTGCCCTGAAGCTATCTCACACGTGCTCCCAAGGCCATGCAAGCGGGAGCCTGCCAGCAAGGACAGGTGCTCAGAACCCCGTTGCTCTGTCCGCAGGTAGGCAGAGCAGGTCCTCTGCAGCCCTGGAGCAACCAAAAGGTCTCTGCTTCCTGGCCGCAATGAAGGCTCAGAGTCTCACAACGCTGTGCACACCGACCAGGAGGTCCTCCCCCTTCCAGATGCCTCCAAAGCCGAGCCGTGTTGGAGCGCGTGCTCAGACGGCCTACTGGCTGAAGCAGAAACTTACAGTCCCGCTCTCCCACTTGGCAGGTCGCTGTTAGGGCCAAGACACCCCTCACAGCCAGCCAAGGTGCACAAATGGGGCTCAGGCAGGCTGAAGAAGCGAAAAGGCAGGAGCTCTGCAAGTAGGCTCCTGCCTTAACGAAGCCTCGTGGAGCAACTGAGGGTTGAGTAATGGTCCCCTCAGTCCGCTCCTTGTCCCCACCCAGTGACAGCCCTGGCAGCCAATGAGCTGCCCAGGATTTCCTGCTTCTGCTCCACACCTTAATGGGGGGCACGATAATTGACTGTCTCGTGGTAACCATGCCTTTCTTTGCCATTGTCCATCTCCATCACTGCTCCTATTCCCAGCACTCAGATACTCCTGGAAAGCAGTCTTTACTACTGATCAGAGGTGTTTTACCAGTGAATATAGAGGTTCTGTTAGTCAAATGCGGGCACTTTTCAGTACTCTTTCAGTACTCTCATACATGAAGTGGATGTCAGAACTAGAGATGTAAAATTTCTGGAAATTTTGAAACTTGGAAAAAAACCCCGTTTTTTTCCAGAAAAAAACAAATATTCAGAAAAATAGAAAAAAATGCTACATTAGCACTTTTTTTTCTTTTCCAAATTGAAAGTCATTCTGTCACGTTAGGAACATAAAATATGACTATGGACAATTTGACTTGGCATAAAATTATCACAACTAGCATATTAAAAATATAGTGTATCCAAATAATTATTACAAACAGGATTTACTTTTTTATAATATTTATTTGTAATTGTAACAAATGGAGCAACAATCTGAACAATTTACTAGTTTATGTGGAATAGACAGAAAAACCTCCACAAAACAATTTTTAAATATCCAGAAGTAACAATTATTCATATTTCCTCTCCACAATATTAAATAAAAATAAAAAACGCATTGTCGTAAAAAGAATTGAAGAGGAGGGGAAGTGTATAGAAGAGAGTGGGACTAAGTTTCATTGAATGGGCATGAAATTCAATCAGAATCATTTTCTGATCTGTAATTATCAGTTTCAGTCTCTGCTTCTGCAGCTCCTCTGTTGTGTCTGTCATTATCACAGTTATTATGGACTTCTAAAGACTGAAGGTTTGCCTGGATTGAAACAAGCTTTTCTACCCTTTCACATGTCAGTTTATTTCTTGATTTAGTGTGAGTGTTTCCAAACATAGACCAGATTCCCTCACATGCTGCAGAAGATGGGGGAATCTGAAGAAGGCGAGAAGCAAGAGGAGGCAGAGGCTGTGTTGTGCAAAGACCCTGCCACCATATTGCAGGAGGAAAATGTTTGGCAGAATCCCAGATTGCATTCCTGGACCAAATCCCTGTTCTAAATTCTGCAACATTTGAAAGTACCTTCCCAACTTCAAGTCCTAAATGTGATGCTTATGTTGTAATCCAGTCAAATGCAGTAACAGTGCTGTCATCACTTTTGTTTCCACCTTTGAATCTTGGATCCAGCAGATATGCAGCAGCATGAATTGGATGGCAACAAAATTCTTCCCTTTTAAAAATAAAATCTTTCACTTTCTTCTCTAGTTGTAAGTGAAAATATACTGAGATTTTCAAAAACAGTTGTTTTTATCTTGGTCATTAAATAAGGAATTTCTGACAAAAGCGCACGATCTGATTCAGAAGCAGTGATTGCTGCAGCAGTTGGCTTTAGAATCTTCAGGGAATTTTGCAGCTGAACCCAGAAGACATCCTGAACAAGAACAGTGTTTTTCACACTCCTGGGTACTTTAAGGTCTTCAGCTTTTACTGTTTCTTGAAGGGCTTCTTTGTTTTTTAGTAAACTTTCAAAGGAGATCACCACTCCAGCCCACCCAGTTTTACTACAGAGCTTTAGTGTCACTATTTTATTCTTTGCATTTTTTCTACTTGCTTTTTCTTGAAAACTGCAGCTACAATATGAGTACCTTTTACATGTTTTATAACTTCTATTGCTCGTCTATAGATCAAATGTCCAGTTTCATAATATAATTAAGAAGCAAGTTCAGCCCATGAGACGCACATGCTATTGCAGTAATATGTGGATACTTATCCATTATGACCTCCCATGCTGCTTTCATATTGTTGGCATTGTCAGTCAGCAAAGCAAATACTTTACCACTCCCAATTTTCTGTAGGACTTCACACGTTTTACAGCTGATATACTCTGCAGTATGTCTGTTCTCTCCTGTTTCAATGCTGTTGTAAAAAAACTGGTTGAGGTGTTGTTATAGATTTAGATGAGATTTAGCGACCTTTATAGGCATTAATTCATGTTCCAACAAATGAGTCATTAAAGTAAAATAATATGTAAAATAAAAAGAAATAGAGTTTAAAATAAAATACAATAAAGGTCACACAAATTTTAAGGTTACAATGCAAACAGACCATACAAATAAACATTACACTTCATCTCTTTTCATACTTTTCCACAACTGACAAAAGGAAATCAGCAGTGCCCTGCAACACATCTACTGAGCCGTCATTTAATAAGTACACGTTTCATCAGCTCTGATGATACGCACAGTCTGCCTTTGAACATTTACCTGTAAAGTTGAACTTGTAACAGGAATGTGGGGATTGAACCCACTGATTCCTGGCAACGGGTGCCCCCTGGCCAAAGGTGCTTCTTAATATTATAGGGCCGCTATCTGAACGATCACCTTGGTTTGGTTTGGAGGGCATGATAATCTGGACCCAAAGCTCCCACTGTGGGATGCCCCAATCTAAGGCAGGGTCATGCGAAGTGCGCAGTCTAAAATGGTCATCATACGCCAACCAAGCTGGCCCAGAATATTCCCTAAATGCCCTATGTATGATATCCAAGTACTTAATCAGAGCGCCCGCTTTTACTGGCTGCATCTGAATGACCACTGCCATATATATGCCATATATATAACACTGCCGTATATATAACAGTCAGCCAGTTGTTCCAATTCCTATCAATCTTCCTTCTCCTGACTACCTGGGGGTCGGGGACTGGGTCCCCTACTTTCTGGGTAACCTCTGGCTCCTTATGAAGAAGACTAAACAGATCCACAAACTCCCCCCTCCAAATTTTTTCCTTTACAGCCAATGACAAATACCCCCCATGGGAAGAGCCATGTCACCATAAGGGACCCATGGCCTATCAGATACCACTTCTGCCCCTGCTGCCGGCGAGGAGCCAGTGACATAAGGAGGCTGGACATAAGGCAGGCCATAGGGGATGATGGAGATACACCTGTAAAGGGGAGAGCGGTGGCAGCCCCTGTACCTGCTGATGCCTGAGCGGGGACTGCTTGGCAACTACCCTGCCAATCCCCCTGCCCTTGAGGATAGGCTGCCATAACTTGCCATTGGGGGTAGGCACCCAACCCAGACCAGTAAGCAGCTGGCGGTGCAACTGCAGCCGCTGGTAGGGGAACCCCTTCCCTTTCATCCCACACAGCCGCCCACGCCACACTGTCAGGCCACAGGCCCTCATCTGAATGTGTGGGATTCGTAGAAACTGAGTCTCCCGCAGACCGCTGCTCCCACTCCTCAGAAGCTTCCTTCTCCTTACTCTGCTTCAGAGGTGGAGGTTCCAATACAGCCTGTGCAGTATCAATTCCCTCTAGAGCCTAGACCCTCGAACAGAGATTTTCAATCTTTTTCATCTCGTGGCACACCAGCAAGGCACCAGAATTGTCAAGGCACACCATCAGTTTTTTAAGGATATATTTTGTTATTTTAAAAAAGAGTACTAAGATTGTATTTAAGCTTGAATAGTTAAAGTTTTAATGAATAACTTTTGATTAAATAAACTTTTAAATAAACTTTTAATCAAAACTTGAAAGTTCAATAACTAAACTGTTATTTAAGAAATAAATAAATCAGTGAGAAATTTGTGCTTGGTGACGTTTCATGATGTCCCTTGTCCGAGGACGGATGGTTGACAAGCATACCCTCAAGTCTTCCTCCAGTGTTTGAAGCCTTGACCTGTTCTTGCTCTTCATTGTGTTCATAGCAGAGAAACCAGCCTCACATAGATAAGATGCTGAGAAAGGAGGAAGTGCTTTAATTGCCATCTTTGTGATCATGGGGTATTACTCTCGGAGAGACAATCAGAATGAGGCCATATCTGTTGACAAGTGTTTCAGCTTCAGTCTTCTGTCATTTCTGATTTCTGTCAGCTCATTTTCTTCTGCAACAGGTAACTCAGCTGACTCACATGCACTTAGCACAAATGGATCTCTCACCCAGTCCAAGGACGATACATTAAGTTTGGGAAATATTTTTCAATGTTTGTCCCCAGCAGTGACAAACTTTGTAGAATTAAATCCACAAGATTTTTGCCCAGTTTGCAACTTTTTGTCAGTTCAAATATTTCAACTTTGTTTTCTTTTTTTATTCCGGCTGCCCACAGTGTTAGTTTTTCCTTAAAGGAGATAATTTTGTCACTGCAAGACAGATTATTTTCATTCTTTCCCTGCATACTCTTGTTAAGAGTGCTCAAGGCTTGGAATATGTCAGCTAGGAATGCAACTTTATTGCACCAGGTCTCATCACTAAGCAGGTCAGCCAGCTCAGACCCTTCTGATGTAAAAAAGATTAGAAGCTGTTCCCTCAGTTCATACAACCTTGAAAGCACCCACCCTGGAGATAGCCATCTCACTTCTGTGTGCAGTAGAAGTTGGGTATGAGCAGCTTCCATGGCAGAACACAGTGCTGAGAACAACCTTGATTTTAATGGCCTACTCTTGATGTAATTAACCATTTTGATTATCTCAGTCAGAACTTTTTGGAGTTCAGGTACTATTGATTTTGAAATAAGGGCCTCTCTGTGCAGAAAACAGTGTGTGAAAACAATGCCAGAGTTCTTTTGTTTGGCCAGTGCAATGGATCCTTTTAGGTTTCCCGTCATAGAGGGAGCACCATCTGTGCAGATGCTGATACATGATGTCATAAGAACATAAGAACAGCCCCACTGGATCAGGCCATAGGCCCATCTAGTCCAGCTTCCTGTATCTCACAGCGGCCCACCAAATGCCCCAGGGAGCACACAAGATAACAAGAGACCTCATCCTGGTGCCCTCCCTTGCATCTGGCATTCTGACATAGCCCATTTCTAAAATCAGGAAGTTGCACATACACATCATGGCTTGTAACCCATAATGGATTTTTCCTCCAGAAACTTGTCCAGTCCCCTTTTAAAGGCGTCCAGGCCAGATGCCACCATCACATCCTGTTGCAAGGAGTTCCACAGACCAATCACACGCTGAGTAAAGAAATATTTTCTTTTGTCTGTCCTAACTCTTCCAACACTCAATTTTAGTGGATGTCCCCTGGTTCTGGTGTTATGTGAGAGTGTAAAGAGCATCTCTCTATCCACTCTGTCCATCCCCTGCATAATTTTGTATGTCTCAATCATGTCCCCCCTGAGGCGCCTCTTTTCTAGGCTGAAGAGGCCCAAACGCCATAGCCTTCCCTCATAAGGAAGGTGCTCCAGCTCCGTAATCATCTTAGTCGCTCTCTTTTGCAACTTTTCCATTTCCACTATGTCTTTTTTGAGATGCGGCGACCAGAACTGGACACAATACTCCAGGTGTGGCCTTACCATCGATTTGTACAACGGCATTATATTAGCCGTTTTGTTCTCAATACCTTTTCTAATGATCCCAAGTATAGAATTGGCCTTCTTTACTGCTGCTGCACACTGAGTCGACACTTTTTTTTTCAGAAGACTGGGGAGTTTGGCAGGCGGAATTCTCCATTTTCTGGGTAGTTTCCATTTTCAGAAGACCATCTCCAATTCAGAAGCTTGCCACAATACATGCCACCTGCCCTGGACATCCCAGGCATGTCTACGAAGCCCCCTTCCCACTGGTGCAGGAAGACTACATCACTCCTTTCCCGCAGTACCGTTGGTTTAGGGTCCATGAAACCCTTTCTACTGGTTTAAAGGCATACTAACCTAATTTGACTGTGGATTTGATTGACTTTTTTTGGATATAAAAATTTGGAAAGTAGCCCTGGATACAAAATTAGAAAGTAGCCCTGCAGGAAGTGTCTCTAGTTGGTGTTGATAAAAATGGCTTTTGAAAATCTAAAAGATGATCATGAAAGCCAGGCCTTGTTGGTGGACTTTCTGATGGATTTTAGAAGAGAAATGGAGCAACAAGTCAGAGAACTCTGAACAAATTGGGCAAATAAGCTCCTCCCTTGTAAACTCGCGGGAACAGATTATAAACAATAGAGAAGAAAAAAGAATGGATCAGATGTCAGGTGAAGTTAAAGAAGTGGAGTATTTTGAAATGGGACACGAGATGGAAGAAGCAATTGTTATAATAACTGGGAATCTTAAGGAAGAAAAAAGACGAAATGTTCAGAGAGCAAGCTGTCTCAAGAAGAGGAAGAATTTATGGATTGAATTCAAGAATAACAGAATGAAAAAGAAGAAAGAAAAACAGAGGGGGGGACAAAAGAAGAAAAAGAAGAAGTGGAAGAACCAGTAGGAGGACTAAGAGGGAACACCAATAAGATAGAGTACAAAGTAAACAATAAGAAGAAGGGCGAAATGGTTGAATAATAAATAGAATTTTTTTTTTAAACATATTAAATTAAAATAGATGTAAATGAAAATTTGAAATATAAATATTGTGGAAATTAAGTGGTATTAAGATAAATATTTTATTAATTAGATTAAACTAAAGTGGATGAAAAGGGAATTTGGAATATAAGTATTGTGAAAATTAAAGTGGTAAATATATGAAATAAATTAGATGGAATTTTGGAATATAAGTATTGTGTAAAATATAGTGGTATTAAGACAAATAAAAGGGTTATTTTATAAAAAAGAAGGTAAATAAAATAAATTATAGATGTCAATTTATTTTGGAGAAAATATTAAACCTGTATTTTGGGTTAATAAATATGTGGTGGATAAGCGAAATATAATATTGTAATTGGAGATATTTGTTTTTAGATGTGATATTAGAAATTAAGAATCAGATAAGAGATTGTATTTTAGAGGTTAGTTTAGTGGTAAGAAGAGTCTATAAGTAAAAAATTTGAAGCCTTTTTTGATTGGATAGTTATGGAAAATGATGTATAACATGTTATAGGAGGTATTGAAGGAGGTAATACCATGGTAATCGGAGACTTCTTTTTTAGATGTCATATTAGAAATTAAGAATCAGATAAGAAAGATTTTATTTTAGAGACTAGTTTAGTGGTAAGAAGAGTGTATAAGTAAAAGCTTAAAGTGTTGTTTTTTTATGATGGGATAGATAAGGTTAGAGGAAAAATATGGAATGTTAAAGTATTAACCAGTTGGGTTAAAGAATATGATAATTTTTGTATTGATTATTAATTTCGTTTGGATTAATGTTTGTTGTAATCGATGGCCACCACCCTCGTGTGTAACCTATGTAGTCCTAGCCCTAAGTCTATCCAATTTTCCTTACCTGTATCTGTAATAAATAAATAAAGCATTATATAAAAAAAAGAAAAAGAAACCCTTTCTACTGGTCAACCACAACGGGGGAGAGTTGTTTGAGGGGGTCACATGAACCCCCTTCCACCCCATCATTGGGCATACCACCCCCCTTTCCACTCACACCGTTCATCCAACTGTTGCAAAACCCTTTCCTGTTGGTCAGGCATGATGAGGAGAATTGCTTGAGGGGTCACATGTACCCTTTCCCCACCACACACCTACTTCCCCTAGGGGAGGGATTTCTGGCAGGAGGCACAGTCTGGGTGGGATATCCACCCCCAGGGAGCGGGAGGGGCAGGGTTTACATCTGTCAAAATTAGTTTGGTGAGAAGAATGTACTAATTACTACTGTCATCAAACTACCTCCAGTTAGGTTTAGAGTCAGCCTAACCAGGCAGAGGCAACCATGCTGCAACCCAGGCCTCATCCAGGCAGGGGTACACCATCCTTCCCTTTGGGGCAGTGATCTGCAGGTGGAAGGGCGAGGCAGAGAGTCACAGAGAGCACACAGTCAGCCAGGGCAGCAGCAGCACTGCACCATACTCACTGTAGGCCTCTGTGTGTCTCCCTGGTGATTGACCCCAGTGGAACCTATGGGGCTACTCTGGGGTGCAAACCACCAGAGGCAAGCTACTTGGGAGGAAATTGACTAACTCTGCTGGGAGCATAGACAGAGGGGGTGGTGGCTGCTGTGAGCGATGGTGAGACTGGTTGCAGGGATGCCAGCATGCTGCCCAAAGGACCCTGCTGCAGCCCCACCCTTTAGTAGCACTTGCATAGGCCCCTGTAGGATTCCTGGGTTCTGCACCATGTCCATGGCTGGTGCAGCAACTCTCAGGAAAAGGGGGCATGTCTGTCCCATGTGAGAGCTAGGATTTGGCAACACTGCGCCCCTCCCAGCAGCACCCAGGGTGTGCCAGCCCAGGCTTTCAAGGGGTTGCACCATACCTGTGCCGCACCAGTCAGTGTAAACCGCCTTGTCAGCACAGCTGAAGTTGCGCCAGTGTATCTCTGCATCAGCACATCTGGGAGTTAAAATTGTATTCTCAATTACTATATATACATTTTGAAGAAACAAAATTGTAAAGGGCAGGAAGAAACTAGCAATTGGTGGCTATTTTGTCAGTTTATATTGTACAGGAAAAAACCTCAATAAAACGTTAATAGGATAAAAATGACATTTTCTGTAATATAAATTCACCTGTTCCAGGTGGTGACAGGACTGCAGAGTATCCTGCAATTTTATAATCATCTCCTTATGCTGTCTGGGAAAATATAGCTATTACTCTGATTTGACACATGTCAAAATATTCCTATAGTCTGTCTTGCCAGTTAATACACCTCAGGTGACAAGCTGCCTCAAGCCTGCAGAAGTGAAAAACGGCAAGGAAGTGTCATGTCAAACATCAATGGCTTAAAGGTTAAACCAGTAGGTCCTTAGTATCTGAAATAAATTGCTCACTTTAAAAAAAATGAACGGTGGACTGTTATGTAGCAATAGATTTAGATTTTAGGCATTGATGTCTTTCCAAATGGGAGCAATTTTTCCCTTCATTTATTGAATTGTAAAGTATTTCAATTTGATGCTATTTGCTTGACCATTTTAATGATGTTCTTTGTTTTATCCCTACTCAGAGTGTTAAGAAATGTCACTTATGGCCCAATCTTATCCCCACCAGCCTGTGTGATGCAGCGGATAAGGGGAATTTCAGCGAGGCAAAACATTGTCAAAGTTCCTGACATCCACAGAAGAAAAACATCTTTTTCAAGGGAAAAAAAAAATGGATGCAGCAGGCATCTCATTTGCAAATCCTGAAAATGATTTACATTTGCAGAAGATATTGGAGATGACAAATGGTGACAATGATATTACAACCTAACAGCTGGACTCCCTGCATGGAACAGTTACTGCTGGGGATGGGGGGAGTGAGCAATTGGTTTTAAGACTAATGGAGGCAGATGGAAAACTTCCCAATCTGGAGAGAATATTAAGGGTATTTCACTTAACTATTTCCAAAGATGATACATTTTTAAGAGTCAAACTAAGGCTTGATTAAAAATAAACTATGGAATGAGAGTGTTAAAGCAAACTGCTTAACTGAATTTATAGCTTATAGTACAGGTGTACCTCCTTATTTAAGATATTTATACCCCACCTTTCCATTCCGCTTAAGGGCCATGCGGGGTTCCATTCTGTCACCTCCAGGGCTTCCCCAGCCCTCCTGATGCCTTTTATGGGCATAAAAATGGCCATTCCAAGCCCCTCCCAGCCGTGGCAGAGGTCTCTGGCCTCTGCAGGGATTAGAAGCCCCTCTGGAGGTGAGGAGAGCACAGTTCCCTTCGCCTTTAGAGGCTGGGGAAGCATGGAGGTGATGTTGCCTGTATCTGCGGATACTTGAAACCGTGAGTATGGGATTCGCTGATACGGGAGCCCCCATATATTTTATCTTTTTTTTCTTTTTCAGTATACACCCCCCCCCCCCCACACACACACACCAGTTTGTGATATGGAGGCAATAGCTTCAGGCTCATTAAGAAATGACACCAGAGTATATTTCTGGAGATTAAGCAGCCACCCTGTTCTGTAACAGACAACAAATTGATTATGTGGATTTTGGAATACAGTTTTTATGCCAGTGATCCTGCTTGATTCCAACTACCCCATACAGATGTAAAATCAGTCTGCAGTGCATCCCAAAGGTTTTCATCCATTTCTTCTGGATAACTAACTGATTAAAGGCTCAATCCTGTATTGAGATATGCTTGTGTATATGCAGGGCCTCTGAGAGGAATTTTGGCAGGGGGTACAAAGTTTCTTTTGGGCCCCTTCCCAAAGGGGGAGGGGTCAACAAGGGGGGAGGGCAATGACGGGGGGTATAGTAAATATGAATAAATAAAAGATGATAAGAAAGCACATTTGATTTGAACATATTTGTTTACGTATAATGCAGATGAGAAAGAACAGTACAGAGAAGGAGACAGAATTTAACTTGAAACATATATTAATATGCAGATATGATCATCGGAAGACATAACTATTATTAAGAAACTTACAGTGCAATCCTATTCATGTTTACTCGTAAGTAAGCCTCATTGTGTTCAATAAGGCTTACTCCCAGGAACACATGTATAGAATTGTAGCTTTACTATTTACTTTGCAAAAAGAGCTTTCCTGGCCTTTTTCTGTGAAAAGTTTTGAATCGCAACGTGGAAATTAATTGTTCTGGCAACGCTTGATTCAATACTTAGCCTGGCCAAATCCGCAAGACGTCCCTGAGACATTGTAAATCTTAAATAATTCTTAATTAGCTTTAGTTTGCTAAATGACCACTCTGCAGAAGCTACTGTTGCTGGAATTGTTAACACTATTCTTAAACTAATACAAACATTTGGAAACGAGTCACCTAGTTTGTACTCTGTTAACAAGTTCAACAGATCTAATGGTTTTAATTGTGCAGTTCCAAAATTTGCTTTATGCAGTGATGGTAAATGTTCCATTTCTTTTCCAAAGTCATCACTGTTAAGGTCAGCAGGATATTGTTCTGACAAAGATAAAACTTTTCTCTCCTCATCACATGCAGACATGGAGAGATACTGCTACAAAAAATCAAATTTTTCTGCCAACTGCTTAACAGCATTGAAGTGGACAGTTATCCTGCTATAACATGGTCCACCAAAACATAAAACACACACTTTCTGAAATAGGCCTCTTCTGGAGTATCATGTATGTCATCCCTTTCCTCCAAGTAAGCATCAGGTGTATTGTCATCATGCAGCCTTGCCATCTTGCGCCTAGCTCCATCACCTCTGTGGGAGAGTGTTATTTCTATATTTACATTTGTTGCAACCAATTTGGCTTCATTCCATATGCATTTCCAGTTGTTTCAGAGTTCTTTTATATCTGTGATAAGAGTTTCTATGTTTGCTGCTTCAACATCCAGTGTGGCATCTTGAGCTTGGATGACCTTGTTGCAAATATCTATGGCAGCTAATACTTTGTACCACAAGGCTGACATTAACACACATGCAAACAATGTCACGTATACTAAAACTCCAGTGACTTCTTTTCTTGCTTTTGTTGTCAAATTTAGTTCTAGAAGGTCTTTCAGTGCTAATTTAATGCCAGGCAAGTGAGCTGCAAAAGGTCATACAATTCAATGTGATCAGACCATCTTGTTTCAGACATACCATGAAGAGAACCACCAATATGGTTTTGTAGTAATTCCCACCTCTTAGGGACTAGAACTGGTGGTACACAGTTTGAATTGTTCCAAAGAAGGTTATTGCTTTAGGTAGGCATTCAGCAGCATCATTTCCACATAAGTTGAGTGTATGACAACCACAAGGTGAAAAAAATGCTGTAGAGCACTGTTCTAGTACGTATTTTTGCTTGCGCACCGTTGTACTTTCTGGCCATATTAGCCCCATTATCATAGGCTTGAGCTCTACAATCACTGAGAGGAATACCTTGTTCTTTCAATGTATCAGTTATCAACTGAGCAATTTCTTCCCCTCTTTTGTTGCTATAATCTGCAAATATAAGAAATCTTTCTTGAATCGCATACTGCATTTCTTTTAAAAGTACATATCTCAAAAGAAATGTTGTTTGTTCAGTATGGGAGGAATCTGGTGTGAAATCTACTATTACTGCAAAGTGCTTTGCAGATTGCCTCTCAAGCAAAATGTGTTGTTTCACAATATTTGAGCATTCTGCAGTAAACTCATTTTGTGAGTCAGGGGACAGATAACAAACTGGAAGCCGCTCACCCCTTTTCTGTGACTCCTCCGCACGTAGTACATGTTCCCAAACGATGGGGTCCCACCTGGAGAGCAGTTCAATGAGTCCTAAAAAGTTTCCATTGTCTGGATCACCAATTCGTTGGGATGAACCAGTAAATGGTAGACTACTTTCAACATCTATTATACAAATTAAGAGGTTATACCATTTTGCAGCTTCAGTTTTGATTGATGCTTGTAAGATTATGTCAGTTCCTGTCCCAGACAGCAGGCGCATTTCCAGTTCTCGCCAAACTAGGTAACATTCTCTGTGGCTATTGCCTTTTGGGATCCTGTAGGAAAGTTTCCACCACTTTACATTCAAACCCCATCCTTCAGCAGATACCAGTGCAGACTTCTGTGCAGTGGAAGTGCTAGTCTTGACTGTCTTGTGCCAAAATAATCTACATGGGAAGCAATATAAAGCTTGTTTCTGTTGAGTCCAAACAAGCCAGTCTCTTGAATGTACTTCTCCATTAGTGCGTTGATATTTCAGTATGCTTTCTGGGAAAACTGTATTGCAGGTATCTTTTGGGAATGTTTTAGGCATAGGGGTGTGACCATTCATAACATACTTTCCTATTTCCTTTTGAGGTGGAAACTCAGTTGTGATATATCCAATGTCAAGGCCTACATTATGATCACTCCTCTCTCCTTCCAAATTCACTTTCACATGCATCTGTATGTCTGTTTCTTTCTGTTTTTCATTTTCATTTTTTGCAACTGCCTCTTTGCATCAAAACTCTGTGCAGAAGCACCCAAATCAATTGCTGCTTGTTTGGGGATAAGGCTTTCAACATCTTCTTCTTGTTCCAATTCTACAGGTGAGCTCAATGGAGAACTCTGTGAATGCGAAGCTGCACCTAACCAAAACTGAAATAGTGTTTGTTGACCCCTTCTAGGAGTTTCATCTCGTTCTTTTTTGTCTTCTCTTTTCTGGGCTCCTGATTTATGAGAATAATACATTTCAGAGACAGAAAAGTCACAAAATTTTTTTGTAGATGTTGAAAATGTTTAGGGAATATTTAGATGCCAGCAGGCCACAAGAACAGATCTCAGCCCCTCTCATAGCTCAGAGCACAGGTCTGCCTCGTGTACTAGTGCCCAAGCCCAGTAGGTGGCGCTGCTGCTTTGCCTTCAGGGACTTGGAGTCCAGTTGGTCGGCGCGTCCTGTCTCCCATGCAGCAGTCTGCTGAGCTCTCAGGAAACTGTATGGCTCTGGACCCCTTTCAGACCCCGGGCCCGGGTACAAATTACCCCCTTTACCTCCCTCTCCTAGGCCCTGTCTCCATGCACACCAGTGCAATGACAGCCCCACTGATATAGAAGCCCACCTGCCAACAGACAGCACAGATGCTGGCAGAACCCTGGCAAAACGCTGTGTGAACATAGCTCAGAGACATCACTTGGATGATGACAGCACAGTTCCACCAGCAGAGACCAAAACAGGGAGGATACTAGGGCACGATTTGGGAGGGATTAGGAGATGTTGAGTGTTTGAGTAGGAGTGAGCCTTCATAATGCTTACTTGATTAAGCAAGTCACATTAGTCAGGCGGAAATTGGGCTCACAGTCACTGTGGGTTAATTTAGTTTTGGTTGATTGTTAAAGCCTTTGGACATTTAATAAATGCTACCACTGTTGCCACTGCAAGACCACATGAGCCCATTACATGCATTGTGGTCCCTGGAGAGCTTAAATCACATGTAAAACTCTCTTGTAAAAGAATCTGATTGGTCCCTTGGGATTGTTATGTTAGCTCAACACCTATTTTATTAGCTTGTTTACAGTTTTTATCCCACCTTTCTCCCCAAAGGGACCCAAAATAGTACAAAAGTGCAGAATACAAAATCACAAATTACATAATAAATTAAAACCCATCAAACAATTAAGAATATCTTAAAAACAATAAAAAGCTATTACAATAAAACTTAAGAACAGCAGCCATCTTATAAAAGAAAGACCAAGCCTTTAAAATCCAGGTGTCATTAAAAAGGCCAATAGCTTAGAAGGCTTGCCTAAACAAAAATGTCTTCAGGCCTCCAGGCCTCCTGGATCCAAGGCTGGATTACATTCATTTCTACATTTGTAAGTGCTGCTATGCACATTTCATAATGTATGTGAATAAAACCAATGCACAATTACCCACCTTATTTCTTAAGTTATAAGGGTACCAAAAAAAGAATCTTGCAATGGTTGCACTCAGTTCTGAATATGAGAAAATGTTAGATTTCTTGCATGTAGACCTTTTGCACTGTCACATGATTTATGATTTTCCATTTTATTAGTGAACATCAGATTCAGAGAGTTAATTATTTAAAAAATGGAGGGGGTAGTCATCAAACTTGAGGAAGCCTCTAGTAAGCATAGAAGTAATAAATTGTTTAAAATCTACAATAAGACACACCCAAGCCAAGAGGAATCAGTAACATTCACTAGCCAAAAATAGTGCAAGAGGGACAATATCTTGAGAGGTTTGGACTACTATTTTCAGGGAATATTATATTCTGAGAATCACTAAGCATGCAGCTACTCTTTTCTTTACAGACTCCTATTAAAAGAATATTCACCTTTAATGGATGACAGAAGCCAACAATTGTTCCTCACCAGCAATATCTGTATGTTCATCTAACTTAAATAAGAGCCATTTTAAGGCATTTTTAAATCCATCTGAATCAGAGTACACGTACTAGTTGGTCTCTGAATTGTATTATCGGCGTAAAGGATTTTTTATTAGCGATGCAGAAGTGGTTTTCATTAAACATAGTTAGGGCTGTTGGAACGGCAGATGAAATTACTAGCTGTTGAAGGACATTGTTGCTTTGGCTGCAAGCGGGGGAGCTCACATGTGACGTCTTCAGACATTTTGATGACAGTGTTATGAGTTTTGAAAGCAAATCTGTCATTTTGATCATGCACCATTCCTGTTTGGGAAGAAACCAGCATCTGTTTGGCATCTGGGTGTCTGAAGAAAGCTGACGTTGTGCTTTCATTAGAAAGGAACTCACTGCAAGCTATCCACCATAGTCATAGTTGATCTGTTTCTCCAGTTATCTCTCACAAATATTGTTCATGCAGTGGCTTATTTTCCCACTTTTCTGCTTGCTTCTTTACTTGTTCTTTCTTATAATCCTGTACTCCATTGGTGCCTGGAGCAGGGGCAGGAGCTTGCAGCACACTGTTTGCTTGAAACTCCAGCCCCATTTAGCAGCCACTTGTTACCTCTTGTTGGTTTCTTCATTGCTGCATCCATTTTTCAGCTTCCTGTCAACTGCTTGGTGGTCCCTTTGTTTTTTCCCTTCACTGTTGGAAGAATTGCTTCAGCAATTGCAATCCTTGGTGTTGATCCTTTCGTGGCATTGACTTGCACCTATATCCTTGGTTGATGCTAGCTTACTTTTTACATTTGACCCATACTTTACAGCTGTTTATTAAGCAGTCCTTGCGCCGCCGCCCCCCCATCAATACAAATGATTTCCCTATTGCTTGTATTCTCTTTATCTCCATGAATTGTAATAAGCCATCAGTACATAAAACTCAGCTTTTTAGTTGAGAACAAGTGCTAATAATTTATTAAAGTTGCAACGAGGTGTTTGCACCACCGATGTAATGCCTGCATTTATCTTTTTACATGATTAATGTTTTTAAGAACATTGGTGATAAAACTATGTGCTTTCTTCATGGACATTCAGATGTGAAACACATAATTCGTGTTGTGGCCTTTGGAAAGTACATCTGTTTTTAAAAAATCGTTTTCAGCCAAGGGCTTATTATTCTACCAGGGTACAGAAATAGAGCATTAGCTAAAGATTTACAGAGCGTGAAGCTGTTATAAGAAGCTTACAGGTGAACAAATTACATTTTTCCTGGGCAAGGATTTGAGCACCAAGGAAAAGAGGCTACAAAAATGGGGTATAGACTTGGAGAATGCAAAACTTCATGGTGATTTAGCATAAAAACATATCCTTGGATTCTATGTATTATTCATATAACAGGCTGTGGCATAACTGTTTTAAAAAACCATGAACAGCTTGAAGGAACTACCTGTGTTGGTCTCTCATGTGCATTCCTTTACAGTGTATCAGGACAGAAGAAAAAGCAAATAAAATGAATGACTTCCTGATCTTCTAATGACTAGCACACACTTTGTACAATGGTCCTATTGTGGGTGCACTGCCTGCTCCCTCTCAACTTTTAACACGTGTAATTATGGGCTGTATCCCATGTGTGTCTTGTGCAAATCAAAGGCACTTCCATTAGTAAAAATTGCAGGGAGGATTTTTAAATAGGGGATTTTTTTGTTGATCTACCCTCATCCCTCAGTTTGGATATCCCTCAGTCTATCCCTCATAATAGGCCCTCAGTTTGGCTGTACTTGTTGTAAGAGGCGACTAAACAGCCACCGGGTAGATGGGACTTGTTAGCCTGGGAAGGCAGCTAATCTAAGAGAAGGAAAACTCTGATCCCAAACCTCCACTGCCTTGTGGCTACATCCAGTTATGGAAAAGTCAAAAATAAGTACATGGTATTTCAACATCCCAAAATATTGTAATATTGAAAGTACTAGGCTCCCATGTGTTGTCTTTGAGTTGTATTGGCAACCTTCAGTCTCGAAAGACTATGGTATCGCGCTCTGAAAGGTGGTTCTGGCACAGCGTCTAGTGTGGCTGAAAAGGCCAATCCGGGAGTGACAATCCCTTCCACACCGGGAGCAAGTGCAGTCTGTCCCTGGTCTGTCTCCCTGGCTATGGGCCTTCCTTCTTTGCCTCTTAGCCTCAGACTGTTGGCAAAGTGTCTCTTCAAACTGGGAAAGGCCATGCTGCACAGCCTGCCTCCAAGCGGGCCGCTCAGAGGCCAGGGTTTCCCACTTGTTGAGGTCCATCCCTAAGGCCTTCAGATCCCTCTTGCAGATGTCCTTGTATCGCAGCTGTGGTCTACCTGTAGGGCGCTTTCCTTGCACGAGTTCTCCATAGAGGAGATCCTTTGGGATCCGGCCATCATCCATTCTCACGACATGACCGAGCCAACGCAGGCGTCTCTGTTTCAGCAGTGAATACATGCTAGGGATTCCAGCACGTTCCAGGACTGTGTTGTTTGGAACTTTGTCCTGCCAGGTGATGCCGAGGATGCGTCGGAGGCAGCGCATGTGGAAAGCGCTCAGTTTCCTCTCCTGTTGTGGGCGAAGAGTCCATGACTCGCTGCAGTACAGAAGTGTACTCAGGACGCAAGCTCTGTAGACCTGGATCTTGGTATGTTCCGTCAGCTTCTTGTTGGACCAGACTCTCTTTGTGAGTCTGGAAAACGTGGTAGCTGCTTTACCAATGAAAATGTCTTTGAGTTGACACCCATAACAATTAACTGTACATTAACTGTACTTAGTACATTAACTGTACTAAGAGCCCAATCCTATCCTTCGCCACACTATAACATGCAGTTATAAAAACTGCTCTACATGCCATGGTGGAGGGGGCAATCTGAGGGAAATGAGAGGTAAGTAAAAAACTTTACTTACCCAGTTCAGCAAAATGGCTGCACATGACAACCCCATCCCAGATCAGATTGGGCTATTTTAAATGCATAGCCAGGTTTAAGTGCATGCTTGGTAGCATTAGAAGTCATTGTATTGCCATATATCTAAATTACATTATATTGTGTATATACTTGAAATTTATTAAGGTAATTTTATAGTGTCCAGCTTTTTGCCACTTGAAGATCACAGTTGATGTGTTGCCATTTTGACCCTCCATTCAAGGATCCACTGGAGACTTCCCAAGCTGAGCATTCTACACTAGGGTGAGCTCCTCTTGGATGAAACAACATCACTTCACTGACATCTACCTGAAAAGAACACAAATGCTAGCAATTTGTCGATGAAAGTGTCGACTCAATGTGCGGCGACAGTAAAGAAGGCCAATTCTATGCTTGGGATCATTAGAAAAGGTATTGAGAACAAAACAGCTAATATTATAATGGCGTTGTACAAATCGATGGTAAGGCCACACCTGGAGTATTGTGTTCAGTTCTGGTCGCCGCATCTCAAAAAGGACATAGTGGAAATGGAAAAGGTGCAAATGAGAGCGACTAAGATGATTACGGGGCTGGGGCACCTTCCTTATGAGGAAAGGCTACGGCGTTTGGGCCTCTTTAGCCTAGAAAAGAGGCGCCTCAGGGGGGACATGATTGAGTCATCCAAAATTATACAGGGGATGGACAGAGTGGATAGAGAGATGCTCTTTACACTCTCACATAACACCAGAACCAGGGGACATCCACTAAAATTGAGTGTTGGGAGAGTTAGGACAGACAAAAGAAAATATTTCTTTACTCAGCGCGTGATTGGTCTGTGGAACTCCTTGCCACAGGATGTGGTGACGGCATCTGGCCTGGACGCCTTTAAAAGGGGATTGGACAAGTTTGAAAACACCTCTGATTATTTCCACATATTGTTACAGAATTTTGCATATAAAAAATGGATTCCCAGTGGAATTCTAGGAAGTTTCACTTTGGAATATTTCAATCTTAGATGGGGAGGGTTGAGATTTGTGTGCCTGCATGCAAGCCGTGACAAATTAGACATCTTTCCCCCTTCAGCAACCTGATTCATGAATTTTAAAGTTAAGCCAAGGTAGTTCCTTCAGATTAGTAGCAGACAGATCATTTAGTTGTTTGGGCCATAGCAAATAACAATGTTAGTAGAAGAGGGGGGGGGGTGTTCCACGTACATGCAAGCCTTCCCTGAATTTTGATGTAATATTTCTTATTCTTTTAACAGCTTTCTCTCTAGCTAAGGTATTGAGGAGATCCCATACAAAGGCAGTAGAGGGAGCTATAGGACAGTGCATCTCTAAATATTATCTAACTGCACTGAACATGGATTGTACACAACAAATGCCAACCGAGGACCAAACTAGATGTACCTGAAGGTCAAAACTGATGTGACATCAGATATCTCTGAGGAGATCTACCAACTTTAACTTCAAAATAACTGGGAAGAGTTTCCGTTTTGGCAGGAACAGAAATGCTGGGGGGGAAGGGTCTACTTCCCCATTGGACATTTTCTTTATCTTACTTTTAACTTTCCTTGGAGGCAGCTTTAAGCCTCAGTAGGGGAAAAATAGAGGCATCAAACAGTGAATAGTTTTAGGGGTGAGTTAGGGGTAAGAAAACAACCCATTTCAGTGCCACTGCCATAGTCAAAATTGGGACACATTGCAGCTAAGTTTAAGTTTAAGAAGAAACAAACAGGTCCAACTGATCACTGATTTCCTGTGTTACTGTTTCATTATCTGTTTTCTTCTTATGCTTCTTTTCAATGAAAAGCATTACCCTTGGGAGGTAACAACAGAAAGAGGGGATTGTCAGTTCTTCCTTTCCTCCTAAAAATCACGCCTGAAGTTGCTTTTTATCCATCAGAACCATCTATTTCACTGAAGAGGGAACACCAATTTAGGGATGATTATGATCAAGCAGAAAGAGAGGAAAGGGTTGAGCAGCCATTCTGCTTCCACAAACTTTTCTTTAAAAAAAAAAATAAATTAATGGAAAAATAGTCAAAGAACTCCCTGCTCCATTGAGTTACTCTTCCACACTTAAAAGCCTTACACCTGCTTTAGGCTAATTAGTTTCCCTTATTCAAAAATAGCCAGCCTTAATTATGTGCAAAGCCTTGGTGAACCCCACAACTTCTGTGAAGGCATCCAGCAGGTAGCTCACCTGTTCAAGCTACAAGAGTCCTCCTTTCTCTCCCCTGCACGCGCACACCTCTCTTCCTCCTACTTACCTCTACTCCCACACTCCCTGGCTGGCAACGTTTCTTTCACCTTTATCTCAAAGGCCTCATTATCCCTACTAGGTTACAGCTGCAAGCCACACCCATTGGAAGCCACCTGCTTGTATCTTCCACTATTGCAACCATGTTGAGAAAAGAGCTATTTTAAAACTCATTTCTGCCCAGCCCACAGGTATACACATTTTATCCCTGTTGTGTATATGCAACAGTGGCAGAAATGACTTAAATAGTTTTAGGTACACCCACCATCATAAGCTATGCTTTAGCTTGAGTAGAAGTTAATAAAATGAGCTTATGAAAAGTACCTGCTTTTTTAAAAAAACAGGTTTGAAACTTAAAAAAAATCAAAACAATACATGGACAGAGAAACACACCCTTCAGAGGGAGAAAACAGTATAGCAGTTGATGGGAACTGTTCTTGTTCCCACTATAGTGCGCTTAAATGGCTTCCTTTTTTAGCCAAAGTTTTAATTAAGCAAAATGGCTGCTGAAGTTTACATGCATTTATGTGCAATTTATCATTTGTTCTGGACTGTATTTTATTATTGGTGTAGGCTCAACTTATCCATACAGCAAATGCTGTGACAATCCCATCCCTATGCTGTGATCCCACAATGAAGTGGTAAGCCTTTGAACACTGAAACCATTTAAGTGAGGCTAGTTTTATGTGTCCTGCGCACCTGATATCTTTAATCCCTTCCTCCACTCAACTGACATGTGCTTGATACTTGGAACATTTACTATATCCACGAGGAAGCAGCTCCTACCCTGTCAACAATTTGTGTAAATGAGTCTGGAGTGTCAAGCCTAGGCGTGAGAGCTATGAGGCCAACCTATTTCATCTGCTATTAACTCAGTGGGTGGCCTTAGACAAGCTGCTTCCTCAGTCTTGACTCCTCCATCCCATCTCCTGCATTGAACCTCAGAGTAGGAGCAATACTTAATTCTATGTTTACTATTTCTGGTTGCCTCAGGTGGCTACTGCTGTTGTAACAACAGTTCTACCAAGAAACACTGTCGAGTGACATTGTAGATGGATGCCTGTGTCCCACATTAAGTTACAATGTTCAGTTCAGACTGGTATGACTGTGGAAGTTCATTTCAGTCAGTCGTGAAGCAAGGAACAGGGCTTATGTGTACAGCACAAGGCATTTATATTCCAGTTGTGCTGCCTCTGTTTTTGCTGTGTGTAACTTGTCTCATTGACTTGCTAAAAATGCCAGCTTTGCTAACATTTATCATCCCAAGGGAAGGAAGAAGGAATACAGAGTTTGCCCACCTGTACATTTCTTACTAAGGTTAATTGCTGTATGATGTCCCACTTAGATTCTCAATTCTCTTGACCATTTTTAAAAAGTTGCTTAAAGTTCAATGTTTCTGAAGTTTTTAGTTCTTTTTATGACCTCTGATCAGTTTGCATTCTCGTTTACTTTTTAGGGGCAATGAGAAAAATATATGAAACCACCAGCACACTGCGAGTAGAGTCTCTCAGATTTGACTCAATTTTGACTCCACATTGACAGAACCTATACACGTTCCTTGAGCAACTGTCTGTTCAATTATTTGGGATTCTTTTCAGTTTATACGGTCTGAGGATGTGGACAGGATTCTCTGGAGTGTGAGACCTGCTGCTTGATCTTTGCCCAGTGCCATTATTACCATCTACCTGGGTGAGGTAGCGGAATGGTGGGGAGGATAATTAACTTAAGAGCAGGCACTGCCAAAAGCCTTAAAGGTGGTGGTGGTTCACTCTTTTCTGAAGAAACCCTTGGTAGACCCAGTGGTTTTGGATAAATTTCCAACCAGGCTCCCGTTTTGGGGCCAGGTGATCAAACTAGTGGTGGGTGTCTCAGCTTCATGGAATTCTGAAAGATTCTCTGGACCCCTTTCAGTCTGGTTTCACTCTGAGTTATGAGACAGTTGGATTTGTTTGACTTGATTGATGACCTGCATCAAGGACTTGATAGGGGGAGTACATTCCTATTGGCACTGCTGAACCTCTCAGCAGCCTTTGAGACCATTGGCCGTGGTGTCCTTCCAAATCAGCTGATCAGGTTGGAGCTTGGAAGTATGGTTTTTCAGTTGTTCCCCTCCTTCCTGACAGGTTGAACCTAAATGATAAGACTAGGACTGCGGTTTTCAAACTCTTAAGGCGTTTGAGGACTGCAGTAAGTCCTTGCAGAGGAGGGCAAGGAGGCAGCAGGGGCGGGGGGAAGGCAGCGACGCGATCCCCATGTTCGCGTTGCTAAGGGGGCTGCAGGGATTGGGATGTACTCACCAGTCCCTGCAGCAGCCTGTCGTGGGTGCGGGGAGCCCTGCATGAGCGTCTGCCTTCTAAAAGTGAAAGCGGAGCAATCACGCTCCACTTTTGGTTTTGCTCCTTAAGGGAGCAGATGCCAGGGCTGTCAGGCTGGGGTGTTGCAACACCCCAGTTTGAATATCTCTGGGCTAGGGATACCTGGTCACTGATTTGAGGGTGCCACAGGGATCTATTCTGACCCCCATGCTGTTTAGCAACTACAGGAAGCCACTGGGAAGAGGCCATTTGAGGATTTGGAGTTGGGTGTCACCAATATGTGATATCCAATATGTGGATGACACCCAGCTCTATTTCCCTTTCCCACCATCTTTCAAGGGGATCATTGAGGTTCTGGGACTCTACCTATAGGTGGTTGGGGCTAGATGAGGGGTAATACCCTGAAATTAAATCTGGACAAGACAGAGTTCCTCCTGGTCCGGAAGATGCAGATACTACATATACAACTTGCTCTAGATGGGGTGTCACTCCCTCTGAAGGAGCAGGTTCTCAGCCTGGAAGTCCTCCTGGATCCACAGCTGTCCCTGGATGACCAGGTGGCATCTGTGACCAGGGGGTCTTGCAGCTTTGGCTGGTGTGTGAGACTGTATCTGAGTGAGTCAAATCTGGCTATGGTTGTCTATGCACCAGTGACATCTCGTTTACACTATGTAATGCATTCTACATGGGGCTACCCCTGAAAACAATTTGGAAGTGGCAGTTAGTGCAGAATGTGCCAGTCCGGCTGGTCACAGTGGTTTGATTCTGTCATGCTGTTGCTCTAGTGGCTGTACTGTCTGCCCATTCCATTCTGAGCTCAATTCAGGTGATGATGGTGATGACCTTATGGTGATGACCTTCAAAGCCCTATATGGCATAGGACCAGGGCGCCTCAAAGATTGTGTTCCCCCTATAGTCCTGCATATCCCCTACTACTGTCAGACAGGGATACCACTTAGGATACCGAAGCCATCTGAAGCCAAGGGGATGGTGGCGAGCTGAAGCCCTTTTCTGTTGTGGCACCACATCTTTGGAACAAACTACCAGAAAATCTATGAACAGCCCCCTTTATATGGTTTCCAGCAAAATTTCCCTCTTCAAATGCCAAGCAGAATATATATCTATGTCTATATATTCTGCTTGGCATTTGAAGAGGGAGAAAACTGCTAGAGAGCCCAGTTTAATTTAGTACCTATATGTTTTCAATTGGTATTTGTATATTTTTATATTTGGATATTATTGCTGTTTTTCCATCTTTTAACTATACTACTATTGTTTTAATTGATTTTACTTAATATTTTTAGTAATTGTACTTTTAAAATGCATTCTTACTGTTGTACACCACTTTGAACACAAGATAAGTGGTCTATAAATCTTTTAAATAAATAAGTAAAAACTGGCCACATTTAGTGCTTTGGAACACTGCTTGACTGAAGAATTGAGCCTACTGCTTCTCTCATGTTCCACAATAGCTTTGCCTGTGTTTCAGTAATTAGGGAGAAGGGCTGTCTGATGCTTTGTTTTCTTTGGAGCTGGTACCAGTAGAGGTAGGTGATATCTTTGTGCCTGCAAAATATCAGACACTAGGGTCACTAGACCCATTAGCTGGAGAAAGGCAATCCTCATTAGCATCCCACTGCAACAAGCAAAAGGATAGCTGCTCTCCTCCTTCTTGTTCCCAACAAACTTTCTCCAACTGGAAGCTCTGTAACAATCCCAGATAAGGACTCTGATTACCTTATGGGGGGAAGACATGCACATTCTTCTTCTTACATGATTTCACCATCACTGGCAGCAGACTTTAGCCTGAGGTCTTTCAGATGTCAGAAAGAGGTCTTTCCCAACCTTGCCTGGTAACTCCAGGATTTGACTCTTCTGGGCAAAAGTCCAAGTGTTCTAGTCCAATCATGTGCATGTCTACTCTTACTCCCATGTAAGTGTGCATAGGATGGCATTCTTCGGGCCCAATCCTATCCAATTTTCCAGTGCCAGTGCAGCCCTGCCAATGGGGCATGTACTGCATCCTGTGGTGGAGCAGCAGTCACAGAGGCCTCCTCAAGGTAAGGGAACAGTTGTTTCCTTACTTTGGGGCTCAATATGGCAGCACTGGTTCTGGAAATTTGGATAGGATTGGGCCTTTAGTGTGTTCGTATAATTGGAAGTACATCAGTCATAAACCCATCATAGAGAGCCCAGATTAGATGGGCAGTAACAGTAACTAAAGGCTTAGAGAACTCCCACCCTTCCAAGTATATGTAAAAAAACATTTACCCCCGTACCCCACAAAAGAGACAGACACAGTGCTAATGGAAGAATGGGCCACTTTATTAACTATTTAACAACCTGCAGCAGAGGTGACAAGAACTACTTTCGTGTGAGCACTAGTTGGGGGAAACGGAGCTGCCTGTCAACCTTCCCCAGAGGGAACGGGCAAACCATTGGGCTCCAGCGCATGGTGGGATAGCCACCCACCATGCCTCTCATTGCCACCCATAAGGGTCTGGGCAGCTGGGCAGCAGAGGCCACATGGACCTCTGCCTGCCCAGCCAAGGGGGTCATCCGACCTGCCGCATCCAGCTGGGAAAGCAAGTGTGAGCAGGCCTGGTTCCCCCCTCAGCCTTGCTGCCCCACAACAGACACCAAGATTGTCCTACCTACCCCCTGCCCACACGATACCTGCCACACCGGAACCTGCTGTGAAGTCCATCCCCCTAGCGGACCAAGGGGGCAGAGTCTCGACTGAGGGATCTTTGGATGCTACAGCCCCGTCCAGTTGGTGAGGAAGGTGTAATGAAAGATCAGAAGATCATCAGGTGGATGATGTGGTGTTGACAGTGATTCCATGTTTTGACAGCTATTTGACAGCTCTGGGAAGGGCAGGGCATCTCCACAGCTGTAATCAATCAAGGCCAATGGAGACTCTGATGGACACCTGAGCTTCATTTGACCTTGATGGGACTTTGAATGGACATGGACTGAAGAGATGGCTCACCTGAGCCTAATTTGGACTTAATGGGACGAACAAGGATAAGAAACTACCCTGACCCAGAGGGAACCTGACCAAGAGGCTACCTGACCCCAGACCTACAAGACAGACACACGAGAGAAGGGGACTGCCAGGACTCTGCTGGAGGACACAGAAGAGAGGACTGCCAAGACCCTGCTGGAGAGGACACAGAGGAGGGACTCTGCTGCAGAAGACTAAATTGGGAAGACTGGACTGTGCTTTGGAGATTAGACCGTGAACTTGGGCTGGAGGCTTTGGACCTTTACCCACTGAGTTAAGTGGAGTTCTGGGGAGGAGAAAGCCTCTGGATAAGAGGACTTGCAGGGAGTGTGTGTGTTTGTAGCAAATCATGTTGGCAACCTTCAGTCTCGGAAGACTATGGTATCGCACTCTGGATGGTGGTTCTGGCACAGCGTCTAGTGTGGCTGAAAAGGCCGATTCGGGAGTGACAATCCCTTCCACACTGGGAGCAAGTGCAGTCTGTCCCTGGTCTGTCTCCCTGGCTATGGGCCTTCCTTCTTTGCCTCTTTGCCTCAGACTGTTGGCAAAGTGTCTCTTCAAACTGGGAGAGGCCATGCTGCACAGCCTGCCTCCAAGGCCACTCCTAAGGCCTTCAGATCCCTCTTGCAGATGTCCTTGTATCGCAGCTGTGGTCTACCTGTAGGGCGCTTTCCTTGCACGAGTTCTCCATAGAGGAGATCCTTTGGGATCCGGCCATCATCCATTCTCACGACATGACCGAGCCAACGCAGGCATCTCTGTTTCAGCAGTGCATACATGCTAGGGATTCCAGCTCATTCCAGGACTGTGTTGTTTGGAACTTTGTCCTGCCAGGTGATGCCGAGAATGTGTCGGAGGCAGTGCATGTGGAATGCATTCAGTTTCCTCTCCTGTTGTGAACGAAGAGTCCATGACCCGCTGCAGTACAGAAGTGTACTCAGGACGCAAGCTCTGTAGACCTGCATCTTGGTATGTTCCGTCAGCTTCTTGTTGGACCAGACTCTCTTTGTGAGTCTGGAAAACGTGGTAGCTGCTTTACTGATGCATTTGTTTAGCTCGGTATCGAGGGAAAGAGTGTCGGAGATCGTTGAGCCAAGGTACACAAAGTCATGGACAACCTCCAGTTCATGCGCAGAGATTGTAATGCAGGGAGATGAGTCCACATCCTGAACCATGACCTGTGTTTTCTTGAGGCTGATCATCAGTCCAAAATCTTGGCAGGCCTTGCTAAAATGATCCATGAGCTGCTGGAGATCTTTGGCAGAGTGGGTAGTGACAGCTGCATCGTCGGCAAAGAGGAAGTCACGCAGACATTTCAGCTGAACTTTGGACTTTGTTCTCAGTCTGGAGAGGTTGAAGAGCTTTCCGTCTGATCTGGTCCGGAGATAGATGCCTTCTGTTGCAGTTCCAAAGGCATGCTTCAGCAGGACAGCGAAGAAAATCCCAAACAAGGTTGGTGCAAGAACACAGCCCTGCTTCACACTGCTTCAGATGTCAAAGGGGTCTGATGTGGAGCCATCGAAGACAACAGTGCCTTTCATGTCCTTGTGGAAAGATCTGATGATGCTGAGGAGCCTGGGTGGACATCCAATCTTGGGGAGAATCTTGAAGAGGCCGTCCCTGCTGACCAGGTCGAAAGCCTTCGTGAGATCTATGAAGGCCATAAAGAGTGGCTGTCGTTGCTCCCTGCATTTCTCCTGCAGTTGTCTAAGGGAGAATACCATATCAGTGGTGGACCTGTTGGCTCGGAATCCGCACTGCAATTCTGGATAGATGCTCTCTGCAAGTAGCTGGAGCCTCTTTAGTACAACTCGGGCAAACAGCTTTCCTACTACGCTAAGGAGAGAGATGCCACGGTAGTTGTTGCAGTCACCCCTGTCACCTTTGTTCTTGTACAAGGTCTTGTTCTTGTTCTTGTACAAGGTCTTGTTCTTGTAGCAATAAATTCTTGTTAATTGCTCAACTGATAAGGAGTTCTGCATTTCTTTGCACAGCTGTTGAACCACAGTTGTTGTTCTTGGAAAAGGAGGGTGTTAATTAGCCAAAAGTGGGCATTAGAAGGGAGTTGGAATATTTGGACGGGACAGAAGGCGAGAGGCAGATAAGAGTGGTTTGCAAGCCCGTTTTAATCCTGTTAAAGTTTTTACGTTCATCTAAGGCCCTGTTACAGCACAGGTGCCCCTTGATCTGTAATTGTAATCAAGTCCATATATCAACAAGGAGGTGTGATATAGAGTCCATGTTTAAGTCACAGGTCTTGTTGGGTCCTTAATAAGACTGGTGTCAGTGCTGGGTGGTTCTGGCCCCTCCTGGGTTGATGCTTGAGGGGGTAGGTAGCTTTCCAGGATCCGCTATACGGCTCTCCCAGGGTGGGCCTCTCTCTGCCCTGGTAGCAGTGGTGGTGATCCAGGGTTCCCCAATTCGGGGTGTCCTGGTGTTCCTTTGCCCTCTCCCTGGTCTGATGGGGCCCGTTTGGATGCCCTCCAAGGGACTCTTGGGGCTTGGGGTGAGCAAGCCTCTTCACCCAGCCTGCTGGTTCTGCCTGGCTCAGGCAAGTTGTGGGGGCTGGTTCCCCTTGGCTGGGGCACTGGCTGCCCACTCCTGGTCAGGTCCTGCCAGACGGGGTATCCCACTGGGCGTCAGGGAGCAGGCAAAGTGTGCCTCCGTTCTCCCCTTCCCTCCTCCCTACCCCAGGAGCCCAGGAAGGCACCACCTCTCTCTTGAGCAGCCAGGCTGCTTTTGAGCTCCGCTCTGCTCTCCCCTGGCCCCGCCCCTTCCAGGCGTTCCCCGGGCCAGAGATCTTGCGAGATCTTGGGCCATTCCCATATCCTGCTGCCCGCTCCAGCCACATTGCTCAGGCGCGGCACAGCCGGGCAGCTGCTTCCCCAGCCGGCCCCCCGCCCTGTGGGTGACCACGCCACCGCTGCCCACTGCTCCTGGGCTCTCAGTGGCTGCTGGCTCCCGCCTCCTTGCCCTGCTGGTCCCCCCGAGCCTCCCCCTGTCCATGGGGGCTCAGCGTATTCACAGCTGCCTGCTGCTCCTCCTGGGGCTCTGCCCAGCGCAGGGTAAGCCCCCAGGTGACACCTGTGGACAGAATAAACCCAGCGTAAGGAAGGAGCAACAACATAACAAGAACTTTACCCAATTCCTTACCAAAAAAGCCCATCGGCAACCAGAAACTAAGCACCCAGCGCGAACAATGTGCATCCCATTGCACTCATGGGTGATCACCCAGAAAAATCTTCAGTTTACCCCAAGAAAAAAAAAACATGCCTGGGGAGACATAGTATCTGATTCTTGCAGACTTCTACCTGCCAATTCGTTGGATATCACGAGCCTGCAAACCCATCACTGCTGCCACTGAGGCAGCCCCGATCCAGAAAGAGTGCAGGCTAAAGTCCTCACTCTGTAGGCCGAGCTCTGACAGTGCCCGCCTGAAAAGAGATCGGTATTGAAACAGTGTAATTGGCCTAGCGTCTTCGTGGCAGAAAAGGGGGCCCGGAGCAAGAGGACGAAACATGAGGAAAGCCCTCAGCGCAAGTACTGGGCAAAGGGCGAGGTTCGTGGCCTGGCCCAAACGAACCCTACACCCCACGCTGCACTGGTCCGTTTCTGAAAAACAGAGAGTGATGATAACACACCTACAAAGGCTATATCCTCCATCCGGATAGCTCTTTCTGAACTACCCTTGCTGATGCTGCCAGGACCTCGCTAGGCCGGAAGGCCCAAAAGAACAGGATAAAGCTTATGGCCTTAAAAGCTGTGGCTTCATATCATGAAGCACAAAGTGTATCAAATTGGCTCACCACCTGCAACAGCAGCTCAGGTGTCACTGGCCTCCTCCAGTCTAGTTGAGTTGGGACTCGCCTCCTGTAGCCCTCAACCATCTTCCAAATATGGAAGTCGGTTATTGTATCACTGAAACCTGATGCCTTGGCGCAGAAAGCCGGAGCAGCCAAATGTACTGCCAGTGACCTAGAAGCTATCCTCAGCCCTTGTAAATACGCAACGTATCTGATAAGGTGTTCTGGCAGAACAGGCCATGACTGTGGCAGAAGAAGGGCAGTCTGGAAAGTCTCGAACTCCCGCACCATACTCTGGTAGCTTTGCCTTGTAGAAGGTGCAAGAGCCGACCAAATCATCTCTTGCATCTGGCAAAACCAAGGCTCCAAAGCCACTGGGAAATTTGATTGGGGTCCTGATGTGCCCCTGAGGCCCGCTGTCAGAAACGCTGCACCTGAAAACGAGACAAAGCGTCTGCAATGCTGTTCTGCAGGCCAGGAATGTGCCTTGCCAAAAACAGGGTATTGTTCCTAAGACACAGAAGAACAAAAGCTCAAACTAGACCTATGACCCAGGTTAATGACAAAAGCCACTGCCTGGTTGTCACACCAAAAACAGATTGTGGCATTGGCACACTCCTTTGCCCATAGGTGCACCGCCACGACCAATGGGAATAGCTCCAAGAATGTCATGTCCTTTGTGACACCACTTTCAACCCATTCCCTGGGCCAGGGGGCCGAACACCACCTTCCTCTGAAAAACAAACCAAAACCATGGCCACCTGCTGCGTCCAAATGGACCTGCAGCTCCGCTTCCAGCAAGTGCTCAGACCGCCAGAAAGGCACACCATTATAGCCCTTGATGAACATCAGCCAGGTATGCATGTTCGCCTGCATGTCCACTGTTACCCTGCTGCGGTGGTGCTGCTTACGCAGACCACCCATACTGTCGCATAGCCTGCACAAGAAAGCACGCCCAGGCGCCACAACTCTACAGGCAAAATTTAGATGTCCCACAAGGACCTGAAGGTCCTGCTTGGAGAAACCCTCTAAGCTTATGGAGCTTATCTGTTGGGAGCCGGCTGCACTCCCGAAGTGTATCCAGCTCCACACCCAGGAAGGTAAGTGTGGCAGTCGGCCCTTCCGTTTTGTCCGGAGCAAGGGGAACTCCAAGCTCAGAGCAGTACAAGACAAAGGAGTCCAACCATCGCGGGCACTGACTAGTCCCTGCCCTTCCAACAAACAAAAAATCATCCAGGTAGTGCATCACCTGTGCCAAGCATGCGTGGGTGGCCACTGCCCATTTCAAAAAGGTACTGAATCTCTCTCAAAAGCCAAACAGGAAAAAGAACAACCCATCAGTAACGACCTGTCCACATAGACTCCTCCCCCAAACTGAAAACCCAATAAACAAAAGTCATCAGGATGCACAGGCCAAAGCCTAAAGGCTGACTCTATATTGGCTTTTGCTAGCAGAGCACCCTTCCCACAGCTGTGTACCACCTGAATGGCCCGGTCCAGAGACGTGTATCAAACTGAAGCTGAGGGGGTATCCTGTCATTGACTGATAACCCCCCTGGGTAAGATATCCTCCTGGGTAGGATATCACCCTCTGGGTGATGAATAAGGTGAAATTTCTCAGGTGTTTACTTTGGTACCACACCAAGAGGCAATATTTGCAGGTTAGGGATTGGTGGAATGGCAAACAGGCCGGCCACCCGGCCAGCCTTCACTTCCTTCTCAATCTTCTTCTGCACCAGCTCCTCCACGCCCTGAACCGAGGGCAGATTCCTCGCGCAGGTCGAGCCGGGGGGTGGTGGTGCAGGAATCCTAAAACCGTCACTAAAACCCTTAAACAAAAACATAGCTGCTGCCCGATCTGGGTAGCTGCCCAACAGTTGAGACAACACTTGTAACTTAATTGGAGTTGGGCCCCTTACTAGGTTGTGGCCCCTGCTGGCCACCTCCTTTTCTGTTCTGATTCGCTTGTTGTGTTTGGGACCGTCTGAACCACCCAAGCCTGGGACACACTGAAACTGCATGCTTCCCTCCACACTGGCCACAGGCATGTGCGAAAGTGCATTCTGATTTGGAGCACTTGCCTGTGGAATTATATTTATAACAGGAGCACGGGGGTTGAACCCACTGAATCCCTGCTGACAAAGGGCCTTGCCCTGAGGACGTCCTAGAAACAATGTGGCCACTATCTGAACGATTGCCCTGATTCGGTTTAGGACTATGATCTGCACCCACAACTCCCATTGGGGGATGCGCCAATCAAGGGCAGGGTCATGCGAAGCGTGCAGGCGAAAATGGTCATCGTAAGCGACCCAAGCAGGACCAGAATATTCCCTATACGCCCTGTGAATAATATCCAAATATTTAATTAAGGCCCCGGCCCTTGCAGGCTGCATCTGCAGGACCACTGCCATGTATATAACCCGTCAGCCAGTTATTCCAGTTCCTATCTATCTTCCTCCTTCTAACCACCTGGGGGTCAGGGATAGGGTCCCCTACTTTCTGGACTTGTTCCAGATCCTTATACAGCAAGCTGAACAAGTCCACAAATTCTCCATGGGTAGGTGTTGCCGCCTGAGTCGCTGATGTGCTCATGCCCTCTCTTTCGTCCCACTCCCTTGCCCAAGCCGAGCTATCTGTGAGCTCTCACCAGGAGGAGCAGGAGGCATGGATACCGCGCTTCCATTCACCGCCTGTAGATCCTAGGCTTCATTCCCTTCTTTCTCTTCACCTTGCTGTGGGGGTGCACCCACCGTGGCCTGGGAGCTACTTGCGCCCTCCAAGGCTGAAACCCTGGAAGACAGAGACTGCATCAGCCGTGCTCCACCTCCCCTCCTAAAAGATCTCCTAGTTAGAGGGGGAGGGGCACCCAATACATTGCTCCCATCCCCTTGTCCAGATGCTCTTAGTGCCCTTTCCCTTTCCAGGGCTTCCACTGGTGCCATCAATGCTCCCAGTTCAGTAACATCATCCTCAGAGGATGAAACAGGAGCGGGTGGGGGGGCAGGGCATTTGGGTGCCTTCCCCCCAGATTTTTTTATTTCTCTTAGGCATGACTGTCCCACTCACTAAAGACAATTGATGTAAATGCTGCTTGTATGCCACCACGTGCACACACACCTCTTAAATAACTGGCAACCTATCACAAAATTACTATTACAAGGTTGGCAATGTGCTAACCCTTCACCCTGCTTTCTCCCCTTTATATGTTAAGGAATAAGAACATAAGAACAGCCACACTGGATCAGGCCATAGGCCCATCTAGTCCAGCTTCCTGTATCTCACAGCGGCCCACCAAATGCCCCAGGGAGCACACCAGATAACAAGAGACCTCATCCTGGTGCTCTCCCTTGCATCTGGCATTCTGACATAACCCATTTCTAAAATCAGGAGGTTGTGCATACACATCATGGCTTGTACCCCGTAATGGATTTTTCCTCCAGAAAAATCTTAGGTGGGGGGGAGGTATTAGTGTGTCTAGTTTGCACCAAAGGATATGAGGTGGTGAGAGGCTTTGGGTAAAGGCTGATCCCCAATAGGGTGCCTCCCAGCCCCCCACAATCTTCTGCTTCCGTTGCCTGCTGCTTTCCTCCGTTCCTGCTGGTCGTCCAGATGAAAGAGGAAGAGAATAAAAAGGGGGGAGAGAAGGAGGAGAAGAGGCCTCCCTGCCACCCTACAACCACCTGGAAAGAAGAAAAGAGGGGAGGTTGCTGCCACCCCCAGCTCCAAAAGAGAAGGGGGGAAGGAAGGCTCGCCGCCTCCTGCCTCACGTGGTGATGTGTGCAAGCTCCTCTTGCTCCTCCACTCTTCCACCCTCCGGGGGGGGGGGGAGCAAAAAAGCAGGCTTGTTTGAGCTGCCTCCTTCACCCGAGCCCTGCAGCAGTCGGGCAGGAGCGCTCACAAAACGCGCTGCCGCCCAACAAACCGAAGCGCTCCTCCACCCTCCAGAGGGAGGAGGCAAAAGGGCAGTCTTGTCCGAGCCGCCAAGAGTCTCCTCCTGTGCCCGAGCCTCCCAGCAGTCGAGCAGGAGCGCTCACAAGAGGTGCTCGCCAGCAGAAGAAGCCCTGCAGGTTAACACAGAGGGAGCACTATAGTTCGCTCCCTCTTGCATCGCTGCCAGCGCCCGAATGGTGCGTGGGCCAGCGGCGCCTCGTGGCCTCTGCCTCCCTGCACCAACCAATGGTCAAGGAGTAGCCCTATGTCCGAGCCTCATGCCGGGGTGGCACCAAATGAGGCGGCATGCTATGCGCGCACCACCGGAATTATATATGGAGAAGTAGTTAAATTTCATACTATATGAAATTGTTCCTAGAACATTTTGCTCATAATAGAGGTGTTCCTTAATACCAAAAAATCCAGGTTGGATCCATCTTCTTAACCACCTTATATTCAGACTTGACAGACAATCGTATAAGATGACACTGTTCCCCTTTTTTTTGTCAACATTTTGGAAATTTGATGTACATATGCAGTGAGTTTATGGAACAGTATACGAGTATACTGTATATTCATTTATTTCATGACAATTGCAATTCATTTATACAGTATACGTATATTCATTTACGTATAATTCATTTACTTATAGTATACTGTATATTTATACAGTATTCGTATATTCATTTATTTCATGACAATTGCAATTTTTTTGAAGCAAAAAAGACCCCATTGTCATGGTTGAAAAAGAATGGACTGCTGAGGGAACAGTCTGAATTTCAACTTGTACAATGTTCTTTCTGTGCTGATTGGCATACTGGGAGCAGGAAATACAATTTTAGATAAGTGATATTGTTTCCGGTCTTGTTTTCTCTTCCAGGAGTAAAGAATATTTTCACATTTATTGAGACAAGACTTATTTTTAAAAAAAGTCCAGGAAGAGAAGCGAGAACATTGGAGCCTCAAATCAAGTGCCATGTTCTATATTAAAAGCTAACAGATGTCTTCAGATATTAATAATGGTGGGTTAGGGCATCCTGTTTTGTTTAACCAAAGGGTTATAAAGAAAAATCCTGTTTTAGGACTGCAGTGCTTCAAATATGCCTCCCACATTGTTTGTAGGATATTGTGGATATTGTCTGGAAAGTAACCAGACTTGTGGAAGGCTGACTCTCATTCGAGCAACTGTATCACAGGCAGAAAGCCTACCAATCCCCACAGTTCTGTCTTCGGTTTTGCCTGCTTTTCTTCTCTGATAGCTTCCTGGAAAGTATCATCTCTCTGCTTTTCTCTTTGGAGCACAGCCTTCCACACTGTGATGTATGTGCCTTACAGATTCCATACAGTTTGCAAAACGACAGCAAAGAGCATGTCCGTCTGATGAACGGCTAGAGAGATGCAGAGCCTTGTGGCCACCTTTAAGGCTAACACATGTATTGGAGCGTAAGGTTTTCTGAGTGACAGTCCACTAAATCAGATGCATGAAGTGGACTGTAGGATCTGATGAAGTGGCCTCTGGCCACAAAAGCTTATAATGCAATAACTGCTTTAGCCTTGAAGGTCCATAGGACACTGTTGTTTTTGCTGGTATAGATTAACTTGGCTACCCCTCTGGAACTTGATACACTTCTAGTTGCCTCAAAATTGGGTATCATCTATGTTCAGAAATATAGAAAAGAAATACAGCTTGCTGATAATAGAGTCATTTCCAGAAAAAAAAAAAAACTAACTTCAAATTGCTGTACCAGTTACAAACTTGTTTGGAGGAGGGGGGCAGTAAGGAACACAAGTTCATCTACAGTACAGATTCAAAGCTACTTACAGCCCAATCCTAGGTATGTCTACTCAGAAGTAAGTCCCAGTATCATCAATGGGACTTACTCCCACATACGTGTGCAGAGAATTAGAGCCTTCAAAACTCATATTGTTCTGGCCCATCAGGAAAATGCTCCTGTGGGTTCAGTTTGATTCCCTGAGATTGAGATAAAAAATGGCTTCCAAAACAGAAAGGGTGCTCTCTCTCTCTCTCTCTCTCTCTCTCTCTCTCTCTCTCTCTCTCTGTGTGTGTGTGTGTTTATTTCACTTCCACAGACACCATAGATGGTGGAAGCACTCCACAGAATGGTGTTAGGTTTATAAGCTTAGGCTTTCATGAATACCTCGTAGGAAAATTCTCCATCGCCAG
The DNA here is from genome assembly GCF_035046505.1 of Tiliqua scincoides. Lineage (NCBI taxonomy): Eukaryota > Metazoa > Chordata > Lepidosauria > Squamata > Scincidae > Tiliqua > Tiliqua scincoides. The sequence continues at coordinate 165,814,664 of NC_089821.1, read as the reverse complement.
CTGCAGGACTGAAAGAAAACGATTTTGAAAGCCTTCAGAAACTTATTTAAGGCACAGTCATGGTAACCCAATATTATAACTCTGAATATTAACAACCATTTTGATTTCATTTTTAGTATTTTTGATTGGCATAGCATGTAGGATTTAAATAGGAGGAGGTATTAGCAACACATTCTTTCCTGCTGAGTCACAGCTACTTTATGAAAGAAACCATGAGAGCAAAATGATAATGGTTTATATAATCATGCAAAAGGTACCGTGGTGATAGTTCATCAAAACTAACATAAACACTCCAGTATTTAGTTTTGATCTTTTTCCCCCCATGAAGTCTTCTCTTAATAACTTGGAAAAAGGGGAGTGAATAGAAAGCAAAATAAATAATATTTCTATAATTCATTAAGTACTCCTGCTTCAGACATAACCTGTCTTTTGGAACTCTTTTGATAGGGTTGACCTGCTAGAGATGGGGAGAGCTCTGGTTCTGGTGCCCCCCTCCCCTCCTGATCTGTGCTGGGACCAAAATTGGTAGCCTTTGCTGCCAATACAAAGATAAAGTCCGGAAAGCAGAGACCATCCTTGAAATCTTCCTTCTCAGTTATGTGGAGAATTATTTCAAAATCTAGCCAGTAGCATGCAGCCAAGAGTCCAGGGCAGGGGTGCCCAAACCCCTTGTGGCCCTCGAGGACTCCCAATGCGGCCCTCAGGGAGCTCCCATTCTCTAATGAGGCTCTGGCTCTCTGGAAATTTGTTAGAGCCCGCACTGACCCAACGCAGCTGCTCACAGTGTGAGGGCGACTATTTGACCTCTCGCGTGAGCTGTGGGATGAGGGCTTCCTCCACTGCTTGTTGTTTCATGTCTGTGATGCAGTAGCGGCAGCAAAGGAAAGGCCAGCCTTGCTTTGTGCCAGGCCTTTTATAGGCCTTGAGCTATTATTGCAAGACCTTCGTTCATTCATATAAGTTCATCTTTAATATATTCATTTATGTAAACTTATGTAAATTTATTCAAATTTTAAATGTAAATTAATTCTTTTTTTCCGCAGCCCCCCGACAGTGTCAGAGATGATGTGGCCCTCCTGCCAAAAACTTTGGACACCCCTGGTCCAGGGCAATGTTCTGGCTGAGTTCAACAACAACACACTACATTGGTGCCACTGTATTGCTGCACAGAAAGTGGTGGTGGATTGAGCTGTTAGGGCTCTAGGTTTCTCGATGCAATGACACCCCTCGAATCCCCAGTGAAGCAAGTGGGACTGGTCATGCACAGATCACTCTGAAAGAGACAAAACACCTGTGAGCATCTTTTGACCTTCTCCTAGGTTTACCGAGATCCTAGGTCCATCTGGCTTATGGCAGTGTTTCTCAAACTGTGGGTCGGGACCGACTAGGTGGGTTGTGAGTGAATTTCAGGTGGGTCCCCATTCATTTCAATATTTTATTTTTAATATATTAGACTTGATGCTACCATGGTATGTGACTGCATTTGGGGAAATGTTACAGACCTGCGCTTCTAACAAACTAGTATGTATATTCTTTTAACAATGATAATAAATGGGACTTACTCCTGGGTAAGTGTGGGCAGAATTGCAGCCTAGGATTGTGAAAACGTTTCCTGCTTGATGATGTCACTTACAGTCATGACATCACTTCCACTGGGTCCTGACAGTTTCTCTTTCTTAAACGTGGGTCCTGGTACTAAATGTGTGAGAACCACTCTCCATCTGCCAATTGACTTGCTCAGGTGGGTTTGGATGCTCATTTGACTGACCCATGCCAATCCCAGAGATAGGTTGGTAGAGGCTCTTCTTGGTGGAAGTACAGCCCAGTCCTATGCTCCCCCCCCTCACTATAGTATGCAGGTGCATCAAATTCTGGTATATGGTATGGTGGGAGCAGATCAGAAGGCTTGGCAGAGGAAGGGAAAATATTTTCCCTTACTAATCTGTAAGCCTCTTGGTTGCCTATTGACATGCTCAGACCTTCGCTAGTTATATACCTAGTGCAAATTTAGGAGAAAAAGGGGGCACATTGGGAGGTTCCAGAGGGCTTATCTGGAATGTACATTGCTCACGCCAAGATACACCTGCCCCCCCCCGGCATGCCTCCCATCCTCTGCTGATAGTTCCTGGGCTTCGTGCATCAGCATGCCTTTTAGGGCATTGCTGCTGCAGTTATGACAGTGGAAAGGAGTTCCACTGTTGTAACGGACCCATAGGTGTGGACCATCAATTGATGAAGGTGAAGCTAGCCATCTATCTCTTTGGCCATAAGCTGTTCCTGTAGTGGTGATTTCAACATGTCTCAAGGGTGCCTCTTTCCTATGAAGCCTTATGCTGAGGTTTTCCTTAAGAGAAAGAAACATGGGCATCAGGGAAAAAAACATATGCTTTGCATATTAATGATTAAGTGCATGTTAGGAATGTGTGAGAAGAGTAGGGATCCTTTTGAGAATTCATTTCACTTACTTGTGTTAATTCTCAAGCAATGGTTTGTAAAGTTTATTTTTTCAGTTTGTAGTCCTGTAGTTGGTGCTTTCTCTGACTCTGCCAGGTGAGAGAAATGCCAATTCATTGCTATGGTATTGATTCAGTATGGCTTCTGTTTTTCTTTGCCTTCTAAACAGAAAATTGCAAATGAAAAAATGTTATGGGAGGCAAGGGAAGCAGTTGAAAAATTGCTTGCTTATGCCACACAGACTTCACAGAAAACAGTCTCAAAATTACTTGAAAAAGTTTAGAAAGCCTTGACCAACACTGCCTACAGCCTCTTAGCAGGGTTAACAAAAGCCTCAGATGGGATTCCTTCAGCTCTCTTGCAGAGAAGGGTAGGTTCCACATCACACACTGCACACCTCAATTGTACTAAACATCTGTGCCATGAAAGGCAATGGGCCAGTTCAGGAGAAGGACCACAGCCCAATTGGTACTCTAGAAGTAACATCTGTATCTGTGTTTGCAAATGCTCAACAGTCCATACGGGGAACCCAGAGTCAAAGAAAAGTTATTTCCTAGTCATTCATCCTCAGACATTCCTTGTCAACATGTTTTTTAAACACATAAAAAGTGTAGTAGTAGCCATTTGCCACTAATTTATTATGCCTCCCAGGGCACATAATACAGCCACCTTACTTAAACAGTGCAATCCTATGTGTGTTTACTCAAAAGTAAGTTCTGTTTAGTTCAACAAATAGAAGGATGCAGAGGCACCCCTGCAGAAAACGGCACCCAGGTAGCACTTACCTGCTAAGTTCAAGGGTGAGGTAATGATGTCACCATGTCGCTCCCAACTTTCTGAGCTTTCACATTGGTTTAAATTTGAAAGACTGCCTCCCTTCTGCAATCTTTGGGCCACTTTGGACCAGTTGCTTTGTGTTCTACCAGTGAATGGCAAAAACACCATCAGCAGAGAGGCTGGGAGACAGCTTGGCCTGAAGATTGCCAAAGGGAAGCTCTCAGGCAGTGTTGCATCACCCTCCAGGGCATCACCATGGGAGGCCCACCCATTCCCTATTCCCCTTTGTGACACCACTTGAAGGGTGGTGTGTTAATCAGTAAAGTAATTGATTTTCATTCTGCTCTCTGGATATTTGAATGTACCTCCATGTCCTTCTGTCACTGAACAGAAAGAGATGAGAACTTATTTCCATTATCCTAGACTCACCAGACTTAGCAGAGCTGCCTAAAACAGAGTTGAAAGCTCAGGGAATGACTTCCTTTTTCTCCTCTCTAGATCAATATTAGCCAAAGACATGAGGCGAAGCTATTTTGCTCCTCTGAAGATCAGCTTGTAACTTTTTTTTTAAACCACCCTCCTTCCTTTCACTCCCACACGTTCTCAGAAGGATGGTGGCTGATGATATTATAACACATCCGACAGTTTAAATAACTGTTCAATATACTGAACGTGACAAAGGGAGAGACTGTGTTAATATCAAAGCTGCCTACTACTATTTGAAAGTTCAAATATGTTAGCATTCATCTGTCTCCTGTCACTTTGGCTTTTCTTCATCTCTGGTTTTATGAGTGATGTCCTCAGAGAAAAAAGATTAAACTGTAATAAATATTTATGCCAAAATCCAATCCAGGTAGTATTATTAGGATGTGTCCCTTCTGAACATATATTTTATTTAGAAAGAAATTGTGCCTGTATCCAAGACACAGCTAGTGCACAACAGAAGACAAACAGGGCTGGGCCTGATTCTCATGTGAATCTGATCCAGTGTGTCTTTGTCTTGGCTTGTGGCTAACAAAGAAAGTTGCTATCCTATGCACACTTTCAGGAAATAAGCCCCAGTGAGTATAATGGGACTTACTTCTGAGTAGACATATATAGAATTGAACTATTATATTGGCTTGCATGTTGAATAGCATTATTAACATGCTATTTAGATCAGTATTGTCCAAAGTGGCAGGAAGCAGCTGACACGGATTTCAAGTAGGGTTCCCCCCCCCCGTCTTAACTGGAGATGCCAGGGATTGAAATTGGAACTTTCTATATGCACAGCAGGTGCTCTACCTCCAATCAACTGGCTATCCTGTGTGTGTCCTTTGGCACCACGTGGGAGTAGCAATGCATGCCTATTACCTTACTTCATGAGGTCTGAGCAGCCTAGACCTTACAACTCTTCTCCCTGACATCTTCCTTCCTTTGGGCAGAAAGGGGTATTTTGTATGAAGGAGCATTCAATCAGGTGAGCCTACGCCTATAGCCTGAAGTACTGTAGTAACCCAGACTTTGTTCAAACAAAGACTGAAAGATAGAAGCCTGAAACCTCTGTATCAGTGGTTCCCAAACTGGTGGGTCGCGATCCACCAGCCAGGAAAAGCCCTGTTTCTGCCTCCTTAAGGGGTGGGGAAGTGTGAAGGCAGTGATGCAATCACCAGGATCGGGTGCTGCCAGGGATGGAAGGGGGTGTTTTTAGTTTACCAGGGGCAGTGCTGGCCTCCTGGGGGCTGTGGGAGCACACGGATGCCTCTGCAGGGATGTCCAAACCACAGAATGCTTTAAAAAAAGCTATTATGACCCACTTCCCATTTTGCAATAGCAAAACCCTCTCCACACTCCCCAAGAGGCCCGTACTGCCCCTGGTATGTTGAAAACATCCCCTTCCATCCCTGGAAGTGGCGTAATCCTGGTGATTGCATCACTGCCTTCGCCCCTCCCCCACAATAACTTACATGATTCCCATATTCCCTGCAGAAGTTTGGAAACCACTGCTCTATATGATGCCCCATCATAGGTGAAGATCACATACATCTCTGCTGGCAGATGAATGTTAGATGGAAGTGCAGCTATGTGAGTTATTTGAAAAGGGTGTGATACAGGATGAGAATGGGTAATATGAAAGGTTATCCATAAAGTTAGGTACCAGTCTTTAAGGGATCAACTTTTAAGTGTTGACTGAATTTTGCTGTTCAGGTTTGGGGGATTAGATAGAGGCAAGGAATGTCAGGAGTCATTTGTGTTCCATAGTGTTGCTATCTCTTGCCACCTGAAATTAAGAAGGCACCATACATCTAGTATATCAAGAAGGAAGAGGTTAATTATTCAGCATCGGCTCTATTTACGTCTTATTTCATAGGAATTGGGACGAAGCACGTTTAGTTTATGTGGCAGGAGAATTAAATATTTTTAAAAGGGTAGTTGTTTCTAGCCTGCTGCTAAAGCACATAAAAATTAATCCACTCAGTTTTACAGGGTAATTAGTATGTCAGACACTCACAGGATGTGTACAAATTAGTGAATTTAAACTGGCAAAATAACACAATACTCTTGATTAGTGCTGAAGAAATACATTTGATTGTTCCATTTGTAGCTGTGTTAATAGGATACTTTCCTTGCCTCTTCTAATCTTCCATGCTGAATTTAAAGGACTTTGTCCTTGACCTCTAAGGTGGTTGCATTTTGCTGTAAACTCTTTTGTTTCATTGTCTACTTTTATGTTCCCTCTCCTAAAAATGTTTTCGTCTAGTTCAGTGGTTCTCAAATGTTTTAGCCCAGGACCCACTTTTGAGAATGAAAATCTGTGTGGGACCCATTGGAAGTGATGTCAGTAACTTGAGTGTGATGTCATGGCCAGATGTGACCACTTCAAGTAGGAAGTGGCCAGAAGTGACCACTTCAAGCAGGAAGTGACATCTATGATGCCACAGCTGGAAATAATGTCATTAAGTAGGAAGTAACAATTGTTCTCACCTAGGAACTCAAAAGGCAAAGACGTGAGAAAATATTTGAGCTCAGAAGCTTGTTCCAATTCTCTCCCATGCTTCATTTTTAATGTACCTGTTTATTATTTGAATTTATAGGCTTGCCTTCAAGCTGAACTCTGGTAAAACCAAAACAAGTCCCAGAAATGATAATATGCTAGAATAAATGTGGGCATTATATATTGGGGAAATTAATCTGTCACCTATTGACACCTTGGTTACTGGGGAGATCATTACATAAGTCTTAATTGATTGACCAAGGAGATATTTTTTAGGATGTTTAACCCTCCACTATTGAGTTTGGCAAGCTAGGGTGGGCAGTTTCTCCATATGCATCATATGATAATATTACAATATCCTGCCGTATCACTTACAGGATCAGGAAGTTTATTGTTCTCAGAAAGGCAAACTCTCAGTGAGAAGCTCACACCTGTTTTACAGCCCAATCCTATCCACACTTACCTGGGGGTAAGTAAATAAGCCCCATTGACTCTGATGTGACTTACTTCTGAGTAGACAGGCATAGGATTGGGCTGCCAGATGGCAAATACTGCTGTGATATGCAGGAAGTCCCCTGCCTCTCCTGTTCCACTTTTGTCTCTGCTATGGCAATTATTTGTAAGCTCCTCAGGGCAGGAACTTGATGGAGAAATGGCTCCAGTCATCAGGGAGAACCCTCACACCCTCAAGGAAAACTCACAAAAGCGGTTTGAATGCGAGGAAGATATAGCCCCACTTTCCTGACTTAATTTAAAAATCTGAAAGCATTAATGTTCTGATATACTAAATGTCAAGATGGGGTGCATAAAGGAGAGTCTTACAGCTACATGCAAACACTGGGAGTGAAAAGTGGTTAATTCCTCTGGAATGGTCACAGCACTCTCAAGCCTGGCCAACCCCACAACCCCCCAGATTCCTATACCTTTTAAAGAATCCAGTACCCAGTTTCCAAATTGAAGTTCTCAGCTGACCAGTGGAACAATAATAATAATAATAATAATAATAATAATAATAATAATAATAATAATAATAATAATAATAATACAGGTATTTATATACCGCCTTTCTTGGTCGTTATTCAAGACTTTATTCAAGGCGGTTTACATAGGCAGGCTATTTAAATCCCTGTAGGGATTTTTACAAATGAAAGAAGGTTCTTTCTTTCAAGAACCACAACATTCAGGTGTTTCTCTCTGATCTGGTTTCACATTCTGGCCTCCATCCTCGCACGCTCAGAGCAGATGGAATAGCTCTGCTTCAGCTTATCAGCTGCTTCAAAGTCGCACAGTGCCGGTGGCCTCGAACTGGCGACCTTGTGGATGTTATCTTCAGGCAAATGGAGGCTCTACCCTCTAGACAAGACCTCCTGCCCTCCTGCCCCAATCTTATTTGATCTGAAAACACATGTGATTTGCACATGCACAAGCATTTTCTTCACCATTAATTTGTATCGCTGTGATCCACCTGTTTACATTTGTGAACCACTTGTTTACACTTATGGCAGTAAGTCCCACTGAGCTCAGTGGGCTTACTTCTAAGTAAACCTGCATAGAATCTGTAGTGGCCAAGAAGCTCTTCATGGCTGGGAGGGTGGTGTCAGGGGCCTCCCTTTGTTATTACTGTGCTTCCAGGGAGCAGGGAAACTGCCAGGAAATAGCTCTGGTCATCAAAGAGACCCCCATCCTCAGCAATGACCAAGGAGCAGGCTTGAGCATGCTTGGAAGCAGAATCCCTGCTAGTAAAAACAAAGGCAGTAAAAGAGAGTGATCCTGAATAATTAAGGGGGGGAGATTAACCAGTACAAAGGCAAAAAGAAGGACTCTGCCACCCCCCCACTCCCATGGTCACTGCTACTAATAACAAAGGCAGGCAGGGAGGACTCCACTTCCTTACACTGCCTTGGAAAGTAATTAGAGAGGCAAACGTAGCCAGGACAGGTCCTGCTTGGCCATCCTGAATAATGGGGGAGCAAGGAACACAGGACTTTCCAGGCACTTTCCAGGAACGAACAAACAAAGGCAAAAAGAGGGGCCCTGTCACCTTCCCTCCCCCAGATGAGGTAGTGTGCACAGCCCACCTCAAAATCAAGAGACAAGTGCTCTCCTCCTTGGTTGAATGCAGCACTCTCTGCTGCAGCATGAGACACTAAGCAGGCACATCCTCTCTCCTATGCGCCTGCTGCTCTTTTGCTCCTGGGAGGAGCTTACAGAATTAAGCTGTTCCAGCCAGGGACAGGCTGTTTCAACTTCCAAGACGGTGCTGCCAGTCTAATTTGCCAGATTCCAGCTTTCAAGATTGCGGTGTCAAATTAATTTGCCAGGTTCCAAGATGGTGTCTCTGGGCTTTTCACGACCCACGTGACATCAGGTTGTGACCCACAGTTTGAGAAATGTTCTAGTCCATACTTGTTCGATCCCCACCACATGATGATTTCTTGCCATTGCCATTCAACAGCATCTGTGTACAGTGCTCAGTGGCTTACATGATAACCTTCCTTTGGGCCCATCTCAGATAGCTGTTTTGTTGAAAGTGTGAAGGTTGCAGAGCTCATGACATGAGCTTCCTTCCAATGTATCAGTTCTGCCAGGATCCTGCTCCACACATGGCAAAACTCAGCATACAGAAGGAAAATATATAATCCAAATCCACTAAGATTATATAGCTGGAAGTCTTCTGACAGGTCTTTTTATAGCCTCTTTTCTCTCTCAGTACTCTATTTTTTGACAGCTGAGTCTTTCTGCTCCAAACAGGCAGAAGACTATGCTACAAGATTGTTTTTCTGGTCACAAGATGGTTCTTCAGCTTGAAAATGCATCCCTCTGGATCCAGTCCACATCAATACAATCATTGTATTGTATTGTACTGTATACACTTCTTTAACATGTTTTTCATGTAGTTCATTCACAGCACCCAAGTGTAGGTAATCTAAATTCAGTTCTTAAGGTTTCCTTCTCAGCTGTTTTCTTTCTTCTAGGAAGTGTCAATATGTGAATGTGTTCCTTGGCTTCAAAATGCTGATAACAGATCAGCAAGGGCTAGGCTTAGGTATGCATGTGGCATTCTAACTATTCAAAAAGTATGCAAGAAAATGTACTAATCACCAAACTGAATTGTAGCCCAAAACATTTCTGCCTTAACTTCAGTGTAGTTCTATTCTGCACCCCATATTATGTCTGAATTGCATTTTTGGATCATGATGTTTATTACAGTGGCAATAGAGAGCAATCGCCAGATTGGAAAGAAATCTGGTATCCAGGTAAATATTCTGATTTGAACCAAGTGAATCGCAAATGTGTCAGAGCTGAGAGGAACTGTCTTGCATAAAGATAATGCTGGGAGATATTGCGTTAATGCTGTGTCAAAATACCTTGCACTGTTAGTCCTCCTTAAAGTCCCCTGCCTCAAAAGTTAATGAGTAGCTTATCAGGTGGCTTTGGGCCAATCCCTGTCTTTCAGTCCAACCCATGGCTATGTTGGGAGAAAAAAGGAACGTGTACTGCATTGAGTTCCTTGGGGGAATGGTGAGATAATTATTATTGCTCTTGTTATTCAATATACATGTCTGAGTAATGCTGTACAACCTAGATTAAAATTATGATTTCCTTTCTTTCCCCCACACCACAAATTTCTGGGTGATTTCAAAGAGCTACGTCAAATGTACGTACTGTAATAACAATTCCTATATTTCCTCTGATATTCTGTGGTCACACTGCATAGGATGTTGACAGAGCAAATGCAAAAAGCAGATGACAAAGTGATAGCAAGACATTGAGCAAGGAGAATGTCTCTCTGTAGCGGAAAAAAAAAAAACTTTGGCAGCAAGGGCACAGGCATGTAAATGCCTCAAACATGTCGTTATTCAAACTAAATAAAACTGCCTTTCCCTTTCTGTTCCCCACTCACCCAGTCAACTCACCTGAAACAGAAGCAAAGTGGTCATTTCCACTATTGCATTTAGTGGGGCTTGAGATTTAGAAATGAGACTTGGGATATTCTCCTGTACACACTTTCCTGGGAACGTGCCCCTTTGAAGACAATGGGATTTACTTCTAATTAGACATGCTTAGAATTGAGCTATTGGTGAGTTTCTGTAAAGGCATCATCCTATTCAGTAGAAAGACATCAATTGTATTAATCAGTAAAGGCATCAATCGTATTCGGTAGATTATACTCCAGAAATTAATAGGAACAAGATGGGGAGCTTCAGCCACCACTCTCAGAACATCAGCATTAGGCTTGATCTATTCCGCAGCAGAATACCGTGCTACAGCTGTCATACTAGCAAGATTGATGCCAGATTAAATGAAACCATGAGGATGATAAGCGGCTGTATAAGACCCATTCTTTTCTGTTGGCTCTCCATTTTGAGCCACCAGCGCTACGGAGACAAGAGGCTTTAGTGAAAGAATATAGAAAAATCACCAACCCACTTTTACCAGTACATGCCAATCTTCCTTATCTATCAATCAGTAGGCTCAACAGAAAGCCTTCTCTGGCACTTGCACATCATCTGCACAACAATTTTAATATCAATGCCCAATGGAAAGCTCAATGGGCAGTCGAACACCCAGAAATGGGTAGATGTATAGACGATCCTACACTCAAGTTGCCAGATTTCAACTTACCTTGCCAGTACTGGAAAACTGAACAAGATCCATACCTACATGGTGTTAGTCAGGACTCAGTGTTTAAATGGGGGCTAGTATCTACCCCACAGTGTGACTGCGGGTTCTCCTGCCGAACCATATACCACATTGTGTCTGGCTGCGGGTGTATATTGGCCCATGGTCTGACTTTTTCAGTGAAGGTAACTCTGTCCTTGAATGAAGGAATGAAGATGCTAAAAGCTTGTGTGCTACTATTGGATCAATGGGGACATCTTTGAAGTCCCTTTTTATTCCTCACTGTTGGTTTTATGGGCTTATCTGTCAAGGACTGTTTCTCAGATACTATATGTTGATGGCTCCCTGTTTGTTCCTTAAATATAGAAAGCTGCTTTATGCTGAATAAGATCTATTTAGACCTGGGACTTTGATAGAATATCAGAGGAAAGAGCACTTGGGATTTGATGTTCTCAAGCTGAGAGTGTGGCTGCTTGATGGACCTGGATCCTGGGCCCTTCTTTACTCCACCTACACAGCAAGGCAATAGGACAAAAATTTCACATAGCAGTGCCCATTCATTGGACTGTGCAATGTACAATTTTTCTAAATGTGGAAGACAGGAATTCCTGTTACTCAATGTAGGATACAATAGCCTGACACATACTAACACATTTGTTGACCTGACCATCTGAAAAAGTTACACGTGCACAGAAACATCCTAAGTGGAAACGCGGCCTCTGCTATCCCTCCGCCAACAGCACTAACTAACTAAGGGCGCAATCCTATCTTGCACTGGAACAGGCAAGCCATGAGGCTTGCGCTGTATCCAGTGCTAAATAGGGCTGCAAAGTGGCTCAGCCAAAGGGATGGGTCTCCTTGGTCTTGCGCCACCTCAGGTGGTGGCACAAGTCCAAAGAGAGCGGCTGCTTGGGAATGGGAGTTGGGATCCGGCATAACAGCCAGATCCCAGTCCCGCCTCCCGCTCCTCACCCGCCTGCCCCCAAGACCACCCTCCCCCCCACCCTGGAATGCCTTTCTCCCACTTCCTCCCCGTCCACCCCAGAGTCTTGCATTGGCAAGCTTGGCCAACAGAAGACTCGCCCCACAAGCCACCACGAAGGCTGGATTCAACCTCTGTGTGCCGGCACACCTCTGCGATGGCGCAGCTTGCTCCTGAGGAGGCGCAAACATGTTTTACGACATGTTTGCGACCCTGACTGCACTGCAAATAAATAAATAAATAACTTCTGTATGTGCCCTACTGTCATCTCACCCTCCCAGCTGTTTAGGAAAGGAGAGGGAGGTGGAGCTAGCTGAGCCAGCCCCCTGAACCTTCCAGTTTGGTGCCACCTCTTCATTCTTATTCTGCACAGCCCTGTTTAAATCAAACAGGATAAGCAATGATGCTTGGAACGGCCCCAGCGTTCTCCTCTCATCTTGAGGAGGTGGCACTGGAGTGGAACATAAGGGGCCAGTTCACCATGCAATGCCTTTCTCCTAAGCAGCCAGTTGGGTGAGGTGATAGATTGATAGTGGCAGGTGTGTGTGTGTGTGTGTGTGTGTGTGTGAGTGAGTGAGTGAGTGAGTGAGTGACCCCCCCCCTCATGGTTCTGGAGGAAGAGATGGGCTGTAGCTGCCCCAGTCCTCTGTTTGCTCATGCTGAGAAGCAAGAAGATTAGAAAGTCAAAGCACTTCAGTGGGTGACAGGTCAAAGATGGCAGCAGGCAGATGTAGAATGCAGGGCACTACTTCTCAATTCACTGCTTCCCTTTCAGTTTGCCACTCAAAATGAGCAATTAAGGGCGCAATCATAATCCACTTTCCAGCACTGACAGAAGAGTATTGCAGCTCCGACGTAAGGGACAAACATTCTCTTACTTTGAGGAGGTATCCCTGACTTCCACCCAACTGCAGGATGCAGTACACGTCCCATTGGCACAGCTATCCCAGTGCCGGAAAGTTGTAGGATTTGGGCCTGAGTCAGTCTCATCACTAGGCCAGTTTAAAAGCTTGAGATTGATTTCCCACCCCATTCCTTTACATCACAAAGCCTTCAAATTCAAGCAGTAGGCCAAACATGAAAGGAACCGTATCTGACAGTAATCTTTTACAAAACAATATTACGTGAAACATTGACACACAATCTTAAGTGCTTTACCCAGAAGTAGATTCTGTTGATTTCAATAGGACGGAGTTCCACATCATACGTTAAAGGTGTTTATACCCTTCTGTATTGGAATCCTTAATTGCCATTAACACAAACAGTGCTGTTCGCAGCACCCCATCATACTGCTTGCTGCTTGACTCATGCTCATCTTTTCCTCTCAATTGGACTGGGTATAACAGATCTATGTTATGGAGGGGGGGGGCTTATTAAAAAGTTCCATAGGGCTTCGCCAGATGGTGCAAGCATGGCCTTCCATTTGCCTTCCAAACCTGTGGCAAGCCGAGGCTGGAATCAAAGCTGCATGGTTCGCAATGGTACATCAGATACACCGCATGCTTCAGTGAGAGAGCAGGTAGAACACACTTTTCTGTTGCATCATTCATGTGCACATCACAGCAGACACTCCAAAGGCTGCTCAAAAATGAGGCTAAGCCATTTATACATAAAGTTAGAATTGGGAGGGAGGGAGGTCAATTTCCTCAGGAAATGGAAGGCATCCTAAAAAAGTGGACAGATGGGATGCCCAGAGTAACAGCAAATGTTCTCATATAGTCTTTATTCTCTCCACTCACCCACTGGGAGAGGAAGAGAATGATCTGTATCTTTTGGACGTGGACTGAAATACTTCTGTTCCCATTTGCATCAGTAGCCACGAAGCACTGAACAGATGTTAACTTCAGGGAGCTTTTAGCGAAGCAAATATTGGGGGCGGGATTTCATTTGATGAACTGTAATGTTGCCTCTTTATGGACTGCTCTTTTGTTCACAGCTTACTCTGAAAGACGGGTTCAGTTGAACTTCATCTTGTGCTGCATGAAGGTTTTTGCTGGTAAACACGGACAAACAACATTGTTTGCCACCTTGGGAAAGAAACTGGTCACCTGATGCAGTCCACATTTCAGGGATGTTAGCAGCAAAATCCTCACTGATAACATTTAAGAGTTGTTGACATTCAGTAATGGCTTCAGATGGTAGTAAATAGGTGCCTGTTGTTTCCAGAGTTGACTCTTTAAAATATATTCTTGAGATAGTCGCAGTTTTACGCAGTCCAATTACTCTCTAGTTCAGCGATTTTCAACCTATTTCATCTCACGGCACACTGAGAAGGTGCGAAAATTGTCAAGGCACACCATCAGTTTTTTGACAATTGACAAGGCACACCACGCTACTGGACAAGAGCTCGCACCCCCCCCCCCATGGCTCTACTATTATATGACCCTCCTCCAAACTCCCGTGGCACACCTACAGACCATTTGTGGCATGGCACACCAATGTGCCATGGCACAGTGGTTGAAAATAGCTGCTCTAGTTGGTTCCAGTTATCCATGTGTAAATGAAGGCGAAGATAGACATTAGTAGGATGGAAATGGTTTGAGCTTCTATTTGCTGCATTCTAAGGCACTAATCTTTCTTCTGTTCCCCTCCCCCTAAGGCACAGAATGTGTAGTCAAACACAGTTGTTATCTGTGGGAGATTGGTTCCACGATTCCTTGCAGATAATGAAATGGGGGGGGCAGGGTCATGGCACCACAAGGACTCATGTGGGGCCTGTGTCAGGCTCTCTGGAGGTTGCAGCAGCCTCCTAGTCTCTGTGAGTGTGGTGGAAGTACAGTGGGTCGTTCTTATCCATGGATAGTGAGACACTGGCTCAGAGGGCTTCCCGGACATAACTAGAAACCATGTCCAGTTTACGTCCATGACTTTTGGTTGCAACCGGGAGGTGTTCTGAGGCCAGAGAAGGCCTGTGGAGTAGGCTGTGAGCTTCAGAATACCTCCCAGTCACAGCAGGAAGCCATGGACATGAACCAGAAGTGGCTTCCAGTTGTGTCCGGGAGGTGTTCTGAGCCCAGGGAAGGTCGAATGTCCAATCTAAAAGCCTTCCCCAGTCTCAGAACACCTGCTGGACACAAGCAGAAGTGGTTTCCAGTCATGTCCGGGAGGCCTTCTGAGTTGGATGACCAGTTACAATGGAGGTCAGAGTGCCTATACCTTTAACCATTGTATAGAAGAGGGCATTTTGGCAGATGCAGCTTTTACCGTCCTTTCATGTTGAGCTGGACCTGTCAAAATTCCCTCTTCTATACAATCGTTAAACATATAGGCAGTCCGTCCTCTGTACTTTCACCACACTAATAGCCCAATCTTATGGGACTCCTGCACCATCAGAATTGACCTTCTGGCAGTGCACTGCACTTCATGGCCATAGTGCACAGCCTGGTTGCCGCCACAAATGGTGAGCTGCAGCGGGGGTTTGTTCTTTGACGACTATGATTATGAGAAAGACAAATTAGGCATGGGGGGGGTGATAAAAGAAGAAAGAAAAGATGTCAATGTAAATCTGTCATTCGGATTAGAAAGTCCTCACACTCAGTTTGTAGCCTAGCAACATGGAGTATCTCAAAATATTTCTAACTCTGCCACTACTAACAGCTGAACAATTTTTCCATGGTTACTTTGCACACTTGCCAGTTTAACATGATCCACCAAAAACTATTGCTTCATGGTCCATCCTTTACAATCACCACAATAGTGCTTTTCCCAACAAGTGGCTGCCTTGTAGAGCACTGACCTCAAAAGTAGATTATCAATACAATTATTATTAAATAATATTAAATATTAAATATTATCAATACAAAAAGGGCCAGTATAGACAATATGTCTGACTGGCTCTGCCCCACATTTAATGTACAACCTGCCCCCTGGGTGCACTATCCTGCAGCCCTATAATTGTGTGGGATTTAATACTGTATTAAACTATTATTTAAATGGCACATGCCAGATGATCTAGATGAATCTCTTCCATGTGGTCATGCAAAGTGGGAATTGTGCACCAAGGAGGCAGGGCATGCGTGCTGATGCCCTCATGGCAGGGTGGGTGGGGATAGCAGTTGTACTATGTGACACAGCCCAATGTACTTCTATGCTTCTTACTGATCATTTAAAGTACATCATTGTCTGACTTAGCACTTTCAGAAATGACGTTAGGTCAGTCTTGGCACTTGCTTTGTCTATTTTGAGCATTTTAAAAATGCACCACCTCCTCTCCCTTAAGAATTAAGGAAGATATTGCTGAAGTGTGGATTGGCAATGGGAAGAGAGAGATCTGGAGATCAGAAGCCTGGCCCATACAGTGTAGTTGGGTGACACTGATTACCCGGTGTGTATGACTCACTTGTCCACCCGAATTATGACATTTAGTTTCAGTTAACGCTTTTGCAATTGATGACAAACTTAGTCGCCGTTCTATAGAAATTTCAAACCACTGGGGCACAGTGTGATCTGACATCTTCCACCTCCACAAAATATAGTAGATCCAGGCACAAACTCACAAACCTGCTTAAATAGTTCTGAGTTCTACCTATTCTGATTACTTCCCAGTTCAGAAAACATTCCATTTTCCAATTTCCTGATGATAGAGAGTACTAAATTACTGACTTTACACTTGAATGAAGACATTTAATAAATACAACAGGCAGGTAAAATACTAGCCACATTTATCTCTGATGTAGCCCCATCAGGTTCTTAGGTTATTGAACTGAATATATTTTGCAGTAAAGGAAAAAAAAATCTGACTTAGCTTTCTTTTTCTTTTTATTTCCTTTTTTTGGTAGCATATGGCATAAATAAGATGTGCAAAGGCGATCTTACTTGATAAACAGGGTTAATGACTTAGACTTGGAAGAAAGTAGGTGTTGAGCTTTCTTGCTAAATAAAGGAATCTTTGCCTGAGAATATTAGCTATTATGAAAAGAGAATGTCGGCTCTTATGAAACCAGCAATTACTTACAAAGAAGGCTGCAGACCTGAAATCTGCCATTTTATGAAAGAGTAGGAAGTGCTCTCTCCAAATTACAGAGGTGAAACTGACAGCCTGACAGCTAAAGGGCAGAATGATTTATTCTTGTGTAAAAAATAACTCACATCTGTCACACTTGCATTCCGGAAAACTATTTCTGCTGACGATGGTATATTAACTATTTCCTCTTTCCTAGTCTGCATTATGAGGATAGGCCACTTTCTATGCAGATGTAACATTTGAAATATAACAGCAAGGAATAGCGAAATCCTATAAACTCTACCTCAAGTAGCTATTTTCTGAAATCTGGGAAAACCATTTCCATTTATTTTAGTTGGCCCTCAGTGTGACACTGTCAATAAACCATATGAACCAGTGGACATTGAACTTGAGAGAGTCTAAGCTTTTTACATTGCATTGCCATTAAATTTTTACATCGTCATTAAATATAATTTTTTCTTTAAAAAAATCACTAAAATACCATATTCTCCATTCTTTTCTCATGTCATGCTACCACTTCTTAGGCCCTAAAACCCTAGTGTTCCTGAAAATAACTGATTTGACTGGAGGAGACTCCAGCAGAACATCACCCAACATGACCCTGATATTGCAGGGCTGAGATGGATGCATTAAGTTCAAATCTCCCACACTAATATTTAGGTCTGTGAAGTTCTCTCCATACATGAGCCTGAATTTCTCTATTTTTAGCCAGCATTAGAGATCCATTCAGAGATCCATGCATATTGCCTTCACTACTTCTGTTTACAACATCAGCCCAGTTCTTTTCTGTCTTTTACCCATCAATTTACTTGTTGTTTCTGGTTTCAAAACTCTTTGGTGTTTCTTTGTCATTACAGGAGTGAGCCATTGTAACCACCTCCCTATTCATTGCTACATAAAATGCAAGTCAATTTCACATCACTTCATTTCATGAACTCTACCATCTGGAGTCACTTAATTTCTCAACTAGGTCCCCTCTGCTGCTACAGCCATTGTTTCCTCTCTACAATTCCTTCATTGTCTTATAGTTTGAAGCATACCAGGACAGAAGTGTAATTGTTATTGCTCAAAATTCTGTGTTTACAGTCCATGACATATTTTATTCTCTTCTGTTTTTGCCACTTGTGTCTATGCCAAAGTGTTAGCTTTCTCCTTGTTTAACAGTTAAAATGGACATGAAAATGAGAGCAATAGGAAACATTGCAATTTGAGTTTCTAGAAAGTGAGTTTGCCTATTCGCAAGTAAACACATGATATGGCTCAGTTTCACTTTCCATAGGGCTCCATGCATTTTTGTTTTTTGGGTTTGTGGTCATAACGTTTGATAGAATGGATATATTTTACTCCAGTTTTTTTCATTGCATTCTGCTGCAAATTCCACATTTAATGGTATATAACATGATGGTATTCCTAAAAACCACGATTTTAGCTATTTTAGTCACCAGTGTGCATCGCCCCCCCATGTGCGTCACCTGCTGTGGCCTGCACCCCCCTAGCAACGCTACTGCTTTAGGGACAGTTTTAGGCACTGCCATCAAGTCCTGGCAAGTTCCTTGAGAAAATGAATTGGAAAATTCCAAGAGAGAGTGCATTTGAATATTGTGGGAGATTCTAATTAGTTTCTTGACACCCAGTGCAGTGTAGTGAATAGTCAGGCTAGAACTTTGGAGATCTAAGTGCAGTTTTCTGTGAAACTCACTGAGTGACTGCAAGATACTGTTTCTGAGCCTAACCTGCCTCACAGAGTTGTTGCAAGGATAAAAGAAGAGGGACAACAGTGAGCACTGCCCTGGGCTCCTCAGAAGGCGGTCAGGACATAAATGCAATGAACAAGAACAGTTTTTTAAAAATGCCCACATGAATGCACCCTGGATTAGCAGCAGTGCAGAAACCACCATAATGGGTCATTGTTCATTATAGATCTAAGCTACTGACATCAATAAGGAAGTATTGGTCACCTTTCCTATTCAGCAAATGTATTGTTCTGGCTTTTTGAGTTCTTTAAAGTTGAATTTGAATCATTCCGGCTTTTTCTACCAGTTCCTTTCTGCTGTTTCCTGTTCCAAATGAAGCATAAGAATTTCATGCGAATGGGGTCTGAAGACGCTCCAGGCAACATTGCCCATTGAATTTAAAATTTAAACTACTGCTTATTTTACATTCTGCTATTGTTGCATCCTATTTACAACTGAACCACCTCTCTGATAATAACTCCTATGCATCTTTGTTTAAATAAGAATAATCAAACTCATTATTTTGCCGAAGGCATGTCTTATTCATGCTATTCATACAACTATTGTATGTGTTAGCTTACAGAGATCCCCTTCAAAAATTTGTTTTCTTTCGCTTATTCAAAATTCTGTTTCTCAAGTAAATAGTGGCATAAAAATGTATGCCTCAAGGGAGGCATTCTTCTCAAGGGAGTGTAGAAGTCATGATCATATCAAAGGACTCTGTCCCCTTGGCCTCCCCCAAATCCACACATTGGCTTGCTAACATATCTGCATAGGGGCCTATATGCAAAGATCATCATTGTGTGATTTATGCCTGCAATAATTGTGTGATTCCAGCCTACATGACTTGGAATCTATGCCATAGATCTCCGGAATTTATGCACTAACAGCAAATTCAGATGAATGTTGTCTTTCCTATTGCTGTTAGATCAGAAACACAGTGATGCCATCCTGAAGTTGTGTATTTTTCACCTTTATATACTCCTGATCAAGATGGCTTCTCCTCCTTTTATCTACACAACAACCCTGTGAGGTAGGTTAGGCTGGGTGACTGGCCCAAGACCACCCAGTAAGCTTTATAACTGCTATTTCTATCAGAAATAGAAGCCACCAGGGCCCTGAAAGTCCTGGCTGCCTTTCTCACAACTAAAGGTAAGCATTCTGCTTTGAGGGAAGGGGAACTGGGTGATGGGAGCAGTATTAGAGCCTTAATGAGCAGTCAATTTGATTGCTCACAAAACACAAGTTTTTAGAAGTTGGTCTTTTTCTCATTTCTGCTCACAAGCATTGGAACAGGGGGCGCTCACTTTTTCAAGCACTTTTGATCAAACGTTGGCAACATCTCACATAGGACATATTGGATTTGATCCAATATGATCCAATCCACACTCAAATATGGATTTGAGTGTGGTCCCGCAGGTCTCAGTGAAGCCTTGTTTCTCCATCCTTCTGCGTTTGTGAGAGTGCCCATGTAGTACGAGTGGCACTGCAAGGAATGAAAAGTGTGCAACTTCCCTGTCCCCCCTGAGCTATCCATCTCATGCAACTTATTCATGCTTGGAACAGGAGTCACTTTTCGTGATTACCTTCCAACGTGCACGGAAATAGAGAGCTATAGGAGTTGAGCATGGATCTCCTATTTTTCACAGTGCTTATTCATGATTGGTAGAGGAATGGACAAACAGAACTCTGTTGAAACCAACGGACCCCTTTTGTCTTGGATTCTGTTCTAGTGCTTTACTGCATTGAACGGTATATTTTTGCTTCAGATCCTTTGTTGAATTTTTTTAAACAAATGAAATTCCTGTTATGATGGCTATTAATATCATTCGCTGGCTACACTGCTCATGTTGTTGTTGGTGTTGTTTTTTAATCCCAATTGTGAAGAAGAGGCTGACATATATGTAGAAGCACCCATTAAGTCTAAATAATGTTGTTAGAGGACAGTCAGATGGCATCCCTTGATGTATTCCAGTATTGCTGAAATGCATTATTAGAAAGATGATGAAAATCAAGCTAACAGTACTTAACTGAGTCCAACAAAAAGAATAAAACCATCCTTCCTATCTCTCCCATGTGAAATGTACCCAATCTAAACAATTCCATCCATTTGTTTTGAATAGGCTATAAATGTCTTTCAGACTACTTCCGATATGGCATTTTCTAATCAAAATGGAGATGGGATCCCCCCAAGAAGAAATGAAGTAAACAAAGACATGCAGTTAAAAAAGTAAAAAGAAAGGAATGTGAAGTCTTGTGTGTGTTTACTTCTTTTGAGCGTTTTAGTGACAATTGATCCAATCCCCCAGTGAAATGCATGTCAAATGTATTTATTTCTTTGTTAGGATAAATTGCCAGTCACAAGGAAATAAAGACAACTTAGAACAAATGTGTGTTGCATGTTCTCTTCAAACTGATTAAATCTTCATTTGAGAAAAGAGAAGGCTATTTAAAAACAAAAAGCAAGGGAAGAGTCTTCTGCAGTACCAGAAGCAAGGGGCAAGGAGATAGACACTGCTGAAGCAAACCACGTGGGTCTGACAGGGTCTCCCCCCTCCCCGTCAGCACTGAGTCACCAGTCAAGAGTTCAAGCTTCCTGACTGTGAGTGAACAGCAAGGCCATTTCAACCTAGCCTCTTCCTTGTTTGCCTCAGCTTTCCAACTCACTGCGTGCATTGACCCATCAATATACCTTCGCCTCTTGGCCACATTTTCTGTTCCTTTGTGCCTCATGATATTTTCCCTCTCCTTTTCCTGTTCAAACTGGAGCTTGTTTTCTCCCAAATCTCACTTGTCCTCTTCAGTAAAGTCACTAATAACTATGACACATTTTAGTGTCAGTCCCATTCAGTATGGTCTCTTCCAGTCCTCTTCCTCTATAGCAGGGGTTTCCAAACCCTGGCCTGGGGGCCAGATGTGGCCTGCGGCGAACCTCTCCGGCCCGCAGTCAGCCTCTGATTCCCTGAGAGCCTCTGGCCCAGTTGACCAAACACAACCAGAGTTGTGCTTGTGGGGTGGGGAAATGGGGGTCCCTTTAAGTGTGTGCTTTATTTCTTGGGCTGTGTTCATTCTTGGAGAAGTCCTGGACATTTGAGCCCACTCATTTATTTATTCATCTAAGTTCCATCTCTAATGTATTTATTTAAATTTTATATTTAATTTTTTTTTCTGGCCCTCGACACTGTGCCAGATATTTGATGCAGCCCTTCGGCCAAAAAGTTTAGAGACCCCTGCTCTATAGAAACCATTCACACACCTTCTATTCCCCCTTCTCTTTGTCTCTCATCCTTCTTTTAAATATCAGGCAGCCTTAGATATTTCTCTGAGTTTAAACATACATGCCAGCTTCCTCTAAGTGGGATTGCTAGAATGTTGTTGCTCATTTATTTGCCACTCATGTGATATCATTTTGCTACTCTCCCATTGTTCTGCTACTTGAACTAAATTATTTTGATTTCCCCTCGTTTTATTGTAAACAATCCCAAAACAAACTGTGTTCAGGTATAACCTAATTATCCACAGATTTTTCACCCACACTTTTATCTCAGTGCAATGAGAAGGGCGCTTTAAATTAAAAGAAAAAAGTTGTTTAACAATAGCCTCGTTAATTTGAGAGAGGGCAGCGGCTGACAATCCATCAATCATTCTCTCTTCAGGCACTTAGAACAGCTTCACTCCAAGGCAAGCAACCCCTTCCTTCCCCCTGAGCATGTGAAGGAAGATAATCACTTTGCTCTTGATAAAGGGAGGGGTTGCTGGCTGAGAGACTGATGGATGGATTGTCTGCCTAATGACTCTGCCTTACATCACAAAGGTCAGCAAGGCTGTTTTTAAATCACCTGGCAAAGGGACATTGTTTTTCAAATGGATTTGCTTTAATATGATTTTGCCTTCCACATGAGTTCTGGGAATGGAACCCTTGCAAATACTACAAATACTCAACCTGTATTATGCTTTTTGGATTCCCTCTTCCCTCTTAAAAATATCAATTTCCCTTAAGTACTCCAATCACCAAAGGTCCTTTAAAATGCTTGTTTGGGTGAAGTGGTTGATAGAGATGTAACCACCTGATCTTATGAGCTGTGTGCACTGCTGGAGCTTGCATTCTGGCAGCACATGGCACTTTCTGGCAGACATTGAGAGTCATGACATGCTGCTGGACCACTGCTTTAAATGACTAGCAGCAAGGCGTACGTGGCAATGATTCCTGGAGCTCAACTGGTCCTGGTATGATGACAGGGGAGTCAGGGAGAGGGAGGGCAGGGAGAGTTTAGAGCAGATAGGCAGTAGGCCTGAAGAAGTAGGGGTGAATCCTCGTGGCACCCACATATCATGCTGCATATGCCAGGATCCTATCCCTGTCCTTTTGCCTGTCCCCTCCCTTTTTTTCTCCCCAGACTTATGCCAGTTCTAGAGCTGGTATAGATCTTAGGAGACACACGGGACCCCAGAGGACTTACACAAAAGGAAGAGAACAAAAGTTCACTTACCTGGAAGAGGTCTCTTGATCACGCCACCACCTCCTTGGCACAGCATGCCTGAATTGGTGCCAGTGGTGGACGATAGGTGGGGCAAGATCACATTAAGCTTGTCATTCCCCTTTGTCTTTTTGTGATATCTAAAAATGCATTATGTTTCGTCTACTACAAAGTCCTCCCTATAAAGGGAATAGTTTGGGCTTTCAGGGGCAAAAAAGAAAGGAAGTGGGTAGCCATATTGGCCATTGGGAAAAAATCAAGCAGCACAATCTGGTAATACCTTTATTAGGACCAAAAAAAAAACAGACAAAAACACACCACAAAAACTTAAGCAAATTGTTTTGTCTCGCTGATGCACAAAACAAGGAGCCTAAATCCAGCTTGATCATTTTATCCAAATGGCATAAAATGGGGCAAGGAAAGGAAGAGTAGCAGATATTCATTCACCCAAAGTCCAAATCATTGCTCTATCTGTGTTTGGGGGGAGATGTATTTAAGCTGTGCTCTCTGAGTACATTCTAAGCACATTCCCTTGCAGCAGAGAATACTGCTGCAACTGCACTCCCAAGTCTGAATACTCAAACTGAAGAGTGACTGGCATTCAGAAAGCTAAATATGGACACTGTTCATCTCTTTATTTTGTTGTCCTTAGCAGATTAAGGGTGCTTTGAAGGCAGTAATTTATTTTAGTTGAGCCACAGTTGGGAATACATATGACAGGAACCATTATATTCATAGACAAAATGTGAGCCATTTCTGCCAACAATATGAAGCAATTATATTTATGTAGTTTACTGCCTAATCCTATCCACCATTGGCATTGATGCAATTGGATTGATGGAGTATATGCTACAACCAATGGGAGGAGGGGGTGATTGGACAGCCAGGAGGAGGTTGGCATTTATTTATTTTTTACTTTCCCCCCAGTAGGCTGCCAGTAACCTGTGGGTTTCCTTGGACTTATGCCAACTGTTTTGTTGGCATATGTCCAAGCTGAGGAAAGGGATGGTTCAGCTTGGGAAACCAGGGTTAGGTTCTGATATGTGCTGGTGCTGCCAAGAAACCTCCCCCCCCCCACCTCAACTTCCCTGTGCATGACATGCCTCGGTCACCCACCTACCAGTTCTGGCAGAGGCTTTGGGAACTACTGCAGCAGCATGTGCCACTCCTCCTTCCATCTGCAGCAGTAGCCTGGAAGCACATGATGGTGGCCCAACTTTCACACCACCATAAAGGGCCTTGTGCTGCCAGAATGCTAGTTCTGGTAGCACAAGTCCCCAATAGGATTCAGGCCTTACAAAAATTTTACAGGGAAAAGGGAGAATCTACTGATTTCTTTTTTTTTCATATTCTCATTCCCTTATTCTTTATGAATATGAACCAGCCTTTAAGGCCCAATATTATACTGGGCGCACAATGGCGATTCTTGCTATATGCCACCACTCCACCATTTGTCAGGCTGTAGTAACCAGTGCAAACAGCCTGAGGTTGCACACAAGTGACAGTGCTCTAGATCAGTGTGCAGTTCCTGGCAGCCCCCCTCTGTACCCTGACACATCCCAACCCTATCCCCTTCCACCAGCACTGATGAGTCATGCCAGAAAAGCATGTGCTGCATCCTATGATGGAGAGGGATCGGACAGCCTGCAGGAGGTACAGTAAGTGAAAAAAAAATTGCAATTACTTCCTGGCAGTCCGCTCAGTCATCAATGTGTCTCCTTAGACATAAGCCACCTATTTTGGTTGTGAATGCCCAAAAGAGAAAAGGTGCAAGGAGGTTCTAAAAAGTGAAGATCAGGTCTGCTGTTTGCAGCAGCGGCCCCGTCACATGCTATATAGAGCATCGCTAGAACATGTTTTGCAATGTTGTAAATTGGACTGTGCTAATGGAATGCAAGTTTTCTCACAGACTCCACTAGCTTAGCTATAACTTATAACCTGAAGTTCTGTTTACCAACAAAGTTTCCTTTGGATCCTGTATCTTCACACATAGCAATGAAAAATGCTACGGCGTTATACCAGCCACCTCCCAGGGTGCACATTCTTATTTTGTTCTAGTGCACCCCACTGCATCCCCTATGGTTAGCCAAGAAAAATGCCTCTTTACTACCCTCTGCCTCTGTATGGATCACAGTCGCACTCTAGTATCCCCAGGAAGTTGCTGCATTCAGTCAATTGTTAATCAATTAAAGGAGAGATCCATGGAATGACTTTTCAAGCAAGACAATTGTTTTTGTTAATGTATTTAGTACTTACAATTGATACTGTATGATTTGCAAGTCCAGTAAATTTTACACAAAAATGGAGAATTTATTTTCCCCTTCCCCTCTCCTGGTTTCCCCACTCCCATACGGCAAAACCAAGGAATCGGTTTCTTCTTTTCGATGGTACCAACAAATATTTGATGCATTTCCTATTTAATGTTTCATGCAGCGGCAGAGTCTCATGGAATGTGTTTACAGAAAGTGACAGATCATTAATCCCAGCCTCTCTCTAGGCATGACCTCCGTAACAGGCACAATGACAGTAATTTCTCAAGACTTCTGACTTCTCATCAGGATGTCCCTTCTGCTTGTACAGTTGGCTGCACCTAATAAACTACATGGTAATAACCCATGTATACTAACTTTGTCCTCTAAATTGATGCATAATCTATCTAAAAATGACAATTCCTTTTGAGAGAGAAAAAAAACATTCAATAAAGGGTGCTCCAATGAGGCATTGTTGCTTTTTCTTGTGGAAATGAAGTATCTCCCAACGAGTTGATTTTTTTTTCCACTGTGAGATGTTTCATTACTTCCTGAGTACGGTTACAGTGGCGGGGATTATGATGGAAAATATTCATAAGCAACACAATGCATAAGTAATGTATTGTACTGTGCATTGCCGAACAATTAGTACAAGAAAACAAAGTAATATGTGCTGGTTTCTCATTATTCATACTCCTCTTTACTTACTACTTAATAGTTTGCTCAGAGTCCAGCCACAATATGGGAATGAACAATGGAGGCAAAGCAAAACCAGGAAAACCTTGCAGTGCAATTCTATGCATGTCTACTTCTAGGTTCAATGGGACTCACTCCCAGCTGACTGTAGATAGTATTGTTACCTTAGGGCCCAATCCTAAGCCCTAAGGTAAGGGAACAAATGTTTCCTTACCTTGAGGAGGCCTCTGTGACTGCCTCCCCACCAAAGGATGCAGTGCGTGCCTATTAGCACAGCTGCACCGGCACTGGAAAAGTGGATGGGATTTGACTACAATCCTATACAAAGCCTATGTATCACCTCCATTAATTTATTCATCCAGTGCTTTTGGATCCTTCCTGTGTTGCTACACATTGATTTTACCCCTCCTCCAAATTGCTTGCATGCATGGTCTTCTCTCATCCTCACACTTGTGAGTGGCTAAGGCTGACAATAACTGCCTGAAGCCCATTCAATAAGCATTGTGACTGAGCAGGATTTGAACTGGGGAGTCCCCAGTCTAGGTCCAGCAGTTTAGCACACTACAGAGCAGCAATTTTAAACCACTGTGCTGTAGCACATTGGTGTGCCACGAGTGGGCCACAGATGTGTTGCAGGAGTTTGGTCACTTATTAGCAGGGCCATTGGGGGATGTGAGCCCCCTGCCAGCAGTGCTGTGTGCATTGTCAATTGTTAAAAAATTGAAGGTGTGACAATTTTAGCACTTTGTCAGTGTGTTGTGAGATGGAAAAGGTTGAAAACCGCTATAGAGACTATACCTGGATTCCATAACAGAAGTGCTGAATCCAGAAATTATTCCCTATAGCCTTCTAAATGTTAAACATGAATCTGGAAGTCAGACAGAAATGACTTTTTTTTCCAGCTTTCCATGCCAGCGACAATGCCGGTCATTCTATTGGCATCCATCATTTTGTTTTTTGTGTGATGTTTAAACAGCCATTTTTCAAACAGCATCCATTTTATTTTTGGAATGGGTGAGTAGGAGGTGTTTCACATTATATTCCTGTGAGGAATTTTCATGATATTACTTGAATCCCATTCATGTTCTGTCATTTCAGCACATTGTAATGACCTGTGCATTTGTTAAAGAGAAGTGGGTGGGTGGTGAAATTGGAGGCTTAATAGGTTGGTTGGCTTTGTCTCGCTTTATGCTGCTGCTTTTTATAATTATTCTGCTTCACTTTGCTTTCTGGTCTTTTGTTGCATCTTGGCAGTCCAATCCACAGATGAATTAAGCATACATTACTTAAGCCAATTTGCTACCATCCAAAATTGATATTACAGATGTCTGTGTCACAGCAAAGACCAAACAACAGTCCATGTTCAGGGAATGTGCAGCATCACTCTGCTCAAATTCAAGAGATCCTCTGGAACTCCTAGAGGATCCAGCCCTAATATGAACTTAAAAAATCAAATGCAAAGATCTTCCCATTTTCCAGTTAGATGAGAGTGTCTGTACATTGTACATGTGGCTTATATAGAAATGGTATATAATATCTGACATATTTTGACCTAGATGCAACTTTACCATAAGCTTTACCATATTAGCTAATTTTACCATATTTACTATATTAGCTTTACCATAAGCTAATTCTATGTCGTTTTACTCTTAGGCTGGTTGGCACTTTCTGGACTCAGAGTTAGAGAGACTGGGGTGATATTGAACATCCCTGATAGAGGGTTCATGAGCAGAGTTGGGCCAAACACAAAAAGCACTGACATAAGGGGTTAGGATTGTGCCCTATGGTGCTACAAGGCTCTTTGTTTTGTTGTTGTTTTAAATGGCTTTTATATATCAAAGGGAGAGTAGCTTTTATTCCTATGCTGCAACCGGAGCTCTTGGAGCTATATCTAACGTAGCCTACAAAACCCCTCTTTCATTCTGTTTTATAGTTCAGTAGGACTGTAACAGACAGCGGCCTCTCCATCATCATATCAGCCAACATTCTTTCTCTCTTCCTGGTTCGGTTTGGTTTTGCATAATTTCCAATGAATGTGACACTCTTAGTAACATTTCAGTTGTTTCTTATAAATATATTGTCTTAGTGTTTCTATATATAGTCCATATATAGTGTTTCTATATATAGTCCCAGTTGTTTCTTATAAATATATAGTCCTAGTTTGGATTATATTTTTTCTATTGAACCTTCTAATGGCTCCAATCCTGTGCACACCTCCCTGGGAGTAAATTCCATTACATTTAATGGGATTTACCCCCTGAATAGACAGGCATGGGATTGTACCACAGGGCTATTTGGAATGTTTCACAGGGTTGGGCCTGTTTCTGACTCTGTGTTTGGCATCCTTGTCAGACTTACCATTTGAAGGCTGACTTCCTAAGTATGGATATTTTATATGCAAGATCAGGCTCATTTTTATTCTGTTAAATGCTTTATGATTATACTATTGTTGATAGTTCCCTCTAATTTAGAAAGCTAGCCTGAAGATATAAAAGAGGGATATAAAACGCTAATAAAAATGCAAAATGCTTTATGAAATTCTGAATTGTGCTTCTGTAGAAGGGGAGGCAACAGGGAAATGAGGGTTCTCCCAGCCTTGTAACTGTGGTATGATCCCTACTAAACATTTTGCTGTACTGCTGCTGTCTTTTCGTTCATTTCAAAAGTATTTTCTTCTTTCAGCCACATCCTTGAGCCTGATTAAACTCAGTTTTCAGACTGCCTTCCTAAGGGAGATTCTGATCTTTCAGAAAGAAAAGGAGGCTGCATTTAGAAAGTGACCGTGCTTTTTTGGTGGTCACAAAAAAAGCTATACCACAATAACTTAATTTTTTTTCTGCAAATAAAAACCTAATCACGCAAATTCATTTGAAAGTAATTAAAGAACCCTCTTTCTTGATTCAATATAACTTTAATGATTTTTAGAAAAGGCTCTGGTGATTAAAAATGAACATTTTGTGTTTAAATATTAAACACTGGCATTTTAAGACATGGCTGTAAAATCCAAAAGTCAAGAAATTAGCCTTTTTAGCATTATTGTTTAAAGCATCCAGTTTTATTTATTGTCAGGTCTTTAGTAAAATGATGTCACTATAAACTTACTCAGTACTTCCATTTGTAATTTAATCTGTTGTCATGCCAGACTTCATTTCAGAAAGGTAAACATTCTTCTCCTTGATACTCAAAACTCCCAATTGATTTTTTTCCCTTTCATATGCTTCTAGTTGATATTTTTTTCTTTGTAGCCATTGAGCTCCACTTTGTATTGAGGAATCCACTTCCTATCTTATTAGCTAACACACCATAGTGCTAATTTTTGTCTCCAGTTACTGATATTTCAACTCATTTCCCATGGCAAAAGATAAAGCAGTGCCAGATTTTCTAATGGAAGATGGCAATGAAGAAAGATAAAAAGTGGGCTGATTCTTGGGGAAACGGAGTAGTTCATTCTATGTGGATGATGCATTAGACTCCATTCATTCAGCAATGAAAAGGAGCAAAAGAGTTCAATAGAATAAAGCAACAGAGGTGGTAGCTTGAGAGCAGCAGGAGAAATAATTTAAATTATAGGGCAATTTTAATACTTCTTTAATGCTGCCCAATGAGCTGTCATAAGCCTGAAAAAAATAAACGCTTGCCAAAAGGGTTACTATTATATCTGCCTTTTGAAATCTGTCAAAAATGTATCAGCATGTAGCATATTTCTGTGCAATGCACAGAGAAAGCAGAAAATAGCTAAATCTCCTGCTAAGTAAAGCCATGTGTGTTCCTTATAAATGGCAGAAAACACAAGTCACAGAATGATTCCAGTTACGGACGTGGTCACTGTACTCTTGCAGCCGATACCCTTCCGTTAATATTGCAGTAATGCTCTCACCATGGGTGCATTCCAGAGGCTACAGCTGATGCCAAAACTCTGTCCCCTTATGGGAAACCAGAATCATATTACACCACTTGTCTGTCCTTCAGTTGCACTGGTTACCAATATGTTTCTGAGTCCAATTCAGTGTGTCATTGCTTATGTTTAAAGCCCCAATCTGATTTTGAAGCCACTTCCGAACCTTCCAATAGCACATAATACACCAACAAGATTGCTAACTGAGGGCCCAATCCTATGCTCGGCGGCATGGCTCCATGCTGCTGAGCACTGTCGCAAACATGCCGTAAGGCACGTTTGCCGGTCTCACTGCCGAGCTCCTGCCGGTGCTAGTCCAGTGTCGGCCAGTGCTGGGCTCATTGGCGCCCAGCATCCACGGCTTGGTGGTCTTCTGGAGCACTGAGCTGCGAAATGCTGGGCGGGGGTGGGGGCAGGGAGGAGGCATTCCGGGGAGGAGGGAGGCTGGCAGGGGGCGGAGAGAGGGTGGGGAGGAGGCGTGACGGGGAAGTGTTACACGGGGAAGGTGGGCAGGCTGGAGGCATGCCTGGGGGAGGGAGGGAGGTGGGCCCGCGGAGCTCCGCTCTGCAGGATCCAAGGTGCTCGTATAGGGCTGCGCACCCTACATGAGTGCCTTTACCTTACCGCCAACCTTTTGGTCGGCGGTAAAGTGAGTAGCCCCATTGTGGGGCTGCTTACCTTACTCGGGGGAAGGGGACAAAAGTCCCCTTCTCCCGAGGCACCTCCCGTGTTAGCTTGGAAGGCACAGGATCCCGCGGCAACCCTTCTCAGTGCCGCCGAGCCTGGACGCCCCAGGCAGTTCAGGATTGGGCTGCCCGCAGGATATGCAGGTGGTGGCAATGGCAGATCACAAGATCTGCTACTGTAGGCCCTGAATAGGATTGGGCTGTAAATGATTGTAATTGTTTATTAAATTTTTTTTGTATTGAGATTTATGAACGGTTTTATTCTAAGCGTGCAATCCTAACCCACTTTCCAGCATTGACATAAGGGCAATACAACTCTGAGGTAAATATGGCCTTACCTTGAGGAGGCCTCCATGACTGCCCCCCAGCTGCAGGATGCAGCACATGCTCCACTGGCACAGCTACGCCAGTGCAGGAAAGTTGGTTAGGATTGTGTCCTAAGTTTGTGAGCTGCTTTTTTGGGGGGACCCTTTTAAGGAACATGATATACATTATATAAACTGCCTTAAAATTAAAAGTAAATAAAATGTATACTATTTTAAATGTGAGCCATCTTAAGCACATTTTTGTGCAGAAAGGTGGGTATAAATTACCAAACTATCTAAGAACACGTTTCACTGTTTTTAAAATAACTGCATTGGCTCCTGGTCTATTTCCAGGCTCATTTCAAGTGGCTGGTTCTGACCTTTAAGGGCCTACATGGCTTGGGACTAGATTATCTCAGGAGCAGCTTATTCCTGCCTGGCTAGTAAGAGACTCATCCAGAAGTCCTCTGTGGACCATTCTGCCAGCAGGATAAAGGTGGGTGGTGACCTATGATAAGGCTTTCTCTGTCATGGCACCCTGAACGCAATGTATGTGTTTTCTAGGAGCATGCTTCATGGCACATAAAAACAAAATGTACTGTGTTTTGTCATGGGCTCAATTCTGCCTTTTCCATAATTCTAGTCCTTTTTACTTCAGGCATACAATTAAATGGTCAGTGTTCAGTCCCCGTCCTCCATCACTAGAATTTGAGAAGGGAAAATACTGGTAAATTTTGTTGAAGTAAGTTTGCTGACAATTTAAAAGCAATAAATTAAATAGAGGGCTGTTGACTGAGTGCTACTTCAGGAAGATTTTTAATCTTTGAAATGTTCTTAGTGAAATTGCTAATTACATTCTGTCCCTATTCAATTTAATTGCAGACCAGAATAATACAGTTTCCCTGGTAATATATTAATGTTCATATAGCAAGTTTGACACGGTGTTCAGTAGTTTTTTCACATTGTGAATATTTTATTTTGAGCAAATTTAGCAACATTGAGCAAACAATATTTGCATGCTGCTTACAGCCCAATCCTATGCATGTCCTGAGCAGACATGCATAGGATTGGGCTGTAAGCAGCATGCAAATATTGTTTGCTCAATGTTGCTAAATTTTCTCAAAATAAAATATTCACAATGTGAAAAAACTACTGAACACCGTGTCAAACTTGCTATATGGTCACCGTGCCAAACTTGCTATATGGTCACCGTGTCAAACTTCTGATCTTATTATTGTCAGTGGGACATACTCCCAGGTGAGTGTGGAAAGGATTGCATTCTCAAAGACATTACTTAAACGGGCCAGCACAATTTATACCCTGCTGAACCCAAAACAGAACTTGCCAGCTTTGTACCATGGCCTGGGAGGTCGCTGACATTCTCCTCACCCCATTATGGTCCAAGGCAGGCAAGCAGTCAAAACAGGTTTATTTAGTAACTTGGAGGACTGCCATACATGACCAGGGAACTGAGGTCACCTTAGTGCTTCATAAGCTGTGCAGACACTATCCAGAGATAACATTTGAGAAATACTACAGTATTTTATAAGTACTTATATACTTTTAAAAGGCATTTTTAACAGAAATTATAAAAATTTAGCAGACATTATGAAGCTGTAGTTACCAACTTATGGTCCAAAATTATGCCCTATTGTGAGTTGTGGTGGTGGAGGCTTTTTTACAGTCACAAAGCAGCCTCCACCTGTGGCTAAAAAGTGGCTAAATCTCCTGCTAAGTAAAACTGGCTCATTTGTAATAGAATTTGGCATTACTCCTCCATGAAGGCCTCAGTAAAAATGTTGGTAGTGGGTCTTACACTTCAGTATGTCAAACCTTGCGTGCACATAATACCATGATCAAAGAATGCTAACCCAACAGCAGTATTGTCAGCCCAAACTCCAAAGAGCCCCTTTAGGTAAGTTAGAATGCCTGCCTTTCCACCATTCCAGAAAAGTTAGAATTTAGCATTCCTGTTACAGAATTTTGCTTGCATTTTGGTTCATTCCATCATTGTTTATTATGTATCATCCCCAATTCATATATGCCAACAACTTATGTATGACTCAAGCCCTAATCCTAACCAACTTTGCAGCTCTTACATAGCTGTGCCAAGGGGGCATGGGCTGCAGCTTGCAGTTGGGGGGCAGTCATGGATGCCTCCTCAAGATAGGGGAATGTTTGTTCCTTTATCCTGGAGCTGCATTGCCCTTACCTAGGTGCTGGAAAGTCGGTTAGGATTGGGCCTTCGGTCTTATACCAATTCAGTAAAATTACAGGAATGTAGCTACTGTTTATAAGAAGTTTATCTCCAGTTGTTGTTGTTATTGTTGTTATTATTATTATTGACACTTCATTAGGCATTTATTGACATAAATAATAGGAATTTTCTTCTTCAGCTGTGAGGGATTTCCAAAGGACAGACTGGCAACATACATATACCTAAAACAATCAGACTTGGTAGCCATAAAAGTGGCATTGGACAGCTTTTGTCTATCATAGAAAATAAAGGAAAGCAGGGTTGAGTGCTATGAAAAGACCTTATCTTACATATATTCAAGATTAAACTTACCAAAGAAGTGTAATTGAAAGTGTTGTGTTATTTGGCTGAGGTTTATTCTCCCTTCAGACACTCTGTGCTACAATCATCTGGATGGCACTCAGAAAGTATTCAGAGAGCAACCATTAATTAACCTAATAAATGACCGTTTTAAAGAATTAATTGGTTCTCCTAATGCCTCAATGGAATTAACAGGGAATTCTTAAACAGTTTCTTGATTGAAAGCTAATGCGCTAGCAATGAGTAATGTAATGTACCTGAGAATGCTATTAAGCTCAGGCACTGTAATAACAGGAACATGACTAGAAATCCATTCAGTAATATGTAGAAATGCCCTTCATTAGGCATTTATTGACATAAATAATAGGAATTTTCTTCTTCAGCTGTGAGGAAGTTCCAAAGGAGAGACTGGCAACATATATATACCTAAAGCAACCAAACTTGGTAGCATAAAAGTGACATTGGACAGCTTTTGTCTATCATAGAAAATAAAGGAAAGCAGGGTTGAGTGCTATGAGAAAATTTACAGAGATGTTCAGTGCACAATGATTTGGTCTGACAGTTGTTGTATAAAAGGAGATGTCCTTGATCACTCTCTCTCTCTCTCTCTCTGAAGAAGAATGTGTTTTGAAAGATCTCTGAGTGCTTTCCTTCTCATGTGTTGATATGCTTTGTTGTCAGTCACAGAATTAATTAATACCTTCTTAGTTAAAAAAAATCTCCTAAGACTTATGCCATATTTTAATGTTTCATAATTAGAACTGAGTGGGAAGCTTTCAATGTTTATTTTCTTAGAGGCATTGAACAGTCTGTGACACTCAAGGAACTAGTGAGGAGTGGTAGTGGTTACAGGTTCTTAAAATTACCCGTTTAAGAAGCTGTTGTCAAGGTTTCTTAGAATTAAAAGTATATTTACTATAGAATAAGTACAGGGCTCTTTTTCCTCTCCTGATTGCTGCATACACTTGTAATAATCCCTCTCAGGAAACTGAGAAATGTAATCATGTTATGCTTTCAAAATTAAAGGTGATAAGTTTTTCAGAACAATTTTGTGAGGAAATAATCTTTCATTTTGCTGAGGCCTGGATTTGGATGACTTCTGGAGGTTGTCACCAAAGGTAGTTTTACAACCATGTTCCATCAAAAGCACTTAAGAACTACTTGCAATGTGTATGTGACTGTGCTTGTGTAACAGACAGTCATATTGTACTGTTTATCTTCTTTCTGTCTGCTGATATTTTATCTATTTATTTAAAATCTTTTCTGTGACCATTCAAGTCTTAACAGCAAGCCTACAACCTTTATTTTTTTCGGGTTTAGATATTGTGTTGAACTTGTAAGATCAAAACTGGTCTTGTCTATAATACACATTTTGTGTTATAAAAGTTAGACCTGTTATTGGGTATATTTGAGGGATGCTGAATCCAAAATTGGCATTGGTTTGCCCAGTTGGCTCTAGTTTTGAGGTATGGCATAGTCACCTTATATGCTGTTTCAAGCAGCTTCTTGCAATGGCATCCGCCTCTTCACAAAGAAGCTGTTTGAATCGGCATATAAGGTGGCTATGCCGTACCCTCAAACCTAGAGCAAATCGGGCAAAATCCATGCCATTTTTGGTTTCAGCATCTGCCAAATATCCTAAATTTGTTCAAACATAATTGACAACTGAAAAAAGGCCTGTGTAATCAATTGGTACAAGACTAATGGGTGCTGCTAATATCTAAAGCAGAGGTATCAAACATAAGACCTGTGGGTTGGATGCGGCCCCCGAACACAATTTCTCTGGCCCCTGTTATAATCAAGCTCTCGCAGTGTGATAATTGGGCTCCCTCATACCTTGAAATTATGAACAAGATTTGTACATTTTCTCTTTTGTCATTTGCAGGTAATAAGTTCCTACATGAGAACAAAGTGCTTATTTCTGGCTATCATCTGTTTAATGATGTCACTTTCTGCTTAATGATGTCACTTCTGGTCCACAGTAGGCACCATGACTGCTATTCCGCCCACTACTTGAAATGAATTTGACACCCCTGATCTAAAGTGTTGTTGTATTTATGGCCTTTTACTATAAAGTGAAGCCAAATATAGGCTAGGGCAGTGGTTCTCAAACTTTTTAGCTCAGGACTCACTTTTTAGAATGACAATCTGTCTGGGACTCACCGGAAGTGATGTCATGGCCAAAAGTGACATCATCAAGCAAATGAAAATAAATAAATGTAAATAATTAAATTAAAGTAAAACAAATAAGGGGAGTTGAGATGGGGAAGCCAGCCCTATTCCATCAAGTGAATTATCTCTGTAGCCTGCCTACAATAACCTCAACTCCCCCCCCCCAAATAATCAGTAATATTTTTAGTCCTGCTCAATGCCCAGTTCAATTTAAGTTCTTATATTTAAACCAGTTCAGTGTTATTTGAGGTGAAATCAGTTTTAAATCCAGCATGTTTTGTATGTGGGCTAGATGGATCTTCAGAGCTTCCCTCTAAACAGCTTTAAAACACCAGAGTGATGAGAAGAGGAAATTAGGCTCACTGAGGGTGGGGAGAGGAGCTTGGACTATCAGAACCCACCTAGCTTTACAAGTCTAAAAAAGAAGAAAAAAATTCACCTTACTAGCTGAAGCCTCTGGTTCTATCCTTTTTAGTGGGGGGGGGCTGCCTTCTGGAGCACTTGTTGAGCTCCACGTTCATTGAACCAGGACCCA
This sequence comes from Tiliqua scincoides, assembly GCF_035046505.1. NCBI lineage: Eukaryota > Metazoa > Chordata > Lepidosauria > Squamata > Scincidae > Tiliqua > Tiliqua scincoides. Next base: position 165,778,585 of record NC_089821.1, on the reverse strand, counting down.
TCTGGTAGCTTTGCATTCCCCTTTGCCTGACCTTCAACACCAGCCAAGGCATGTTTTCTTCCTCATGAGTAAATGCAAACGTGACGCTTACTTTCACTTTCCATAGGGCTCAATACATTCATTAGCTTGTAGGGAAGGACTTCCTTCTTAGGTGTTTCGGGGGCTGCGTTCATCGGACAGTGATCCTTCTGGTGGTGTTGGATTCCTATTGGCCTGTCCTTTGCAACAAACTAAAGCACTCTTTGCCTACTCTTGAGTAAACATGTTATATGGCTTAGTTTCCATAGGACTCCATGCATTTGCCTTCTCAGCTATCAGCTAAAGCTTCGCAACCCATCAAGTAAGTTGTGACCCACAGTTTGAGAAACCCTGAATAGGGTGTACAGGCAAATCTTTGGGTGATTTTCAGTAGATTTGCAAGAGCTTCTGGCATCCAATTGTTCAAAGTAGCAATAACACAAAGTATTGGTTTTAAAAAAAAAAAAATTCTCAATTAGTTTGCAGAAATGATGGTAGCTTGATGGAAAATGGACTTTCGTGTAAACTCAGTTCTGGAACTAAAAGCAAATTTCTGGGCACTCTGTTTCTTAGTCCTAACTTTATGCTCTCCTCCCCTTGCCCCTGCTTGCTACTGAACCAGACTTTAGTTAGCAGACATCAGTGTTCTAGGAAAAAACACACCACTAAAATAAGTTCACAAAGTTGACACAATATATACTGTATAATTGATTTTGCTAAGAAGCAGGCTTCACATTTAATATCATCATTGTTAATTTTAACCAGTAAGCAAGTAAATATTGGTAAGTATATTTCCAATGAATACTCCATATTATCTGTGTAATCCGTTTTCTCTTAGAGATTTTATTACTTGTGACATTGCAGCTTCCAGACATTCTCTACTGCCCAATGCAAAGGGGTCTTGTGAAGGAGGTACAACAATCTGTCAGAATTTATGTGGCATTTTTATTATAGACATGTCAGGATGGTAATATCTCTGTTTGCAGCCTATCATTGTACTGTCCCAAACACCTGCTCCTCATAGATACTTGTTTACACCAAAGGAGATAAGAAGAAAGGAAATTTTTCACAACCTGTAATAAAGCAAACATCAGTACTGGAAAGATTGCCCAAGTTATTGAAAAAAGCAATGTAGGTCATCAAGATGAATCAATAATATCTCCTCACTTGAGAAAAATCCCACCATTGGCATCTTATGGATATAATATCCATTTTAACCAAAGAAACATTCATGAAACAGCGTCATTCTATTCAGTCAGGTTTGAAGCCAAACAAAAGCAAATGTAACAACCACACAGTATATATTTGTGAAAGATGACCAGGGTGGAGATTATAATTTACTGCCTGGATAGGATATAAATAGCAGCCTAACTGAAAAGAGATAAGAATATTTTAAAGAAAAACCTCTCATTGTAAGACTTCAAATGTGGCTGCTCTAAAAGATGGTTTTGTGTGAGAATGGAGTCTCAGCATTACTAATCCTAGAAAATGCTTCTGCAGGGTAATAAATTCCTTGAAGATCTGGTTAAAATGGGAGTATTTTGGAAAATGATAATCACCATAGTTTCTTAATATTTAATCGTATACAGACCTTTAGTCCTGTTAACTGTGAAGAGTCCCTACAGCTACAGCATCTCCATGAGAACAAAGGCAAACCATGCGCCCACCAGCACGCTCACAGTTCCATGCCCCTTTCTCCACAGAAAGAGTGGAAACTACAAGTGCAGCAAGGGTGTGGCTTGATGGCATAGGACTTGGTGGCAAGTGTGTGGCTTGGTGCTGTAACTGTGGTGATACTCCACAATTTACTTCTGAACAGGACTCTAATTTTTGAAGAAGGTTCTGGTGACGTATGGCAAAAGTTACAACTGATGACACACCAGAGATACAAGTGGCCAGCTATGTGTACCAGCAGCCTTTGGATGCCTACTGGGCCCAGTAAGTAACCCTAGGGGGTAAGAGAGAGGTGGGAGGGCAGAATGGGGCAGCAATGGGGGCAGGGAGGAGGGCAGATCAGGACTGGTAAGGGGGTGGTTTCAGCAGCAGACTTCCTTGGCTTGATCCGACTACCCACGTCCGTGTGAACGTGCGCTAGCTATGGAGCTGACGCGGGTCTGAGAGGACCCGGCAGACTGCCATGAGCTTATCCTGGGGCAAGGGGACAAATTGCTCTTGCTCTGACAAGGCCTCTAGAGGTCCAAACTCACCACAAGACTAGTTAGAATTGGGCTGTAAATTGACTTTCTTATTGCTATGTGTAGGAGGTGATGTCAGAACTGAGAATTACCTAAACTATGGCAACGCCTGGAATTTCGTGCTGCTGAGTTTTATGGAATTCTGGGGAATTTTAGGAAAAGTGCAGAACAAGTCATACCAGCCTCATCTCTGCCCCATACTGAGCTGTACTAGGCCTGCTACAAAGTTTCCTTACTGTAGGTCCTCACTGGAGATCAAGGAGAGGCTCGACTGGCACCTGGTAGAGATCTTCTAGGAGGATTTCCTGCTACAGGCAGGGGGTTGGATTACATGATCTTGTAGGCATCTTCCAATTCTATGATGCTATGTTTCTATAAGTTGTCCCCACTGCACAGAAAAGGGAGGAACTCTTTATTGTGAGGATAGTGGCATTGTATAGGGGCAACTCTCCATGCTAGATGTGGCCTGAAGACATAGGACACAGAAGCTGTTTCACCAAAGTATATCAGTTCATGTCAGTGCACCAAATCTTGACCTGAGCCTGGAGAAGAAATCCTCTTGAAATAATCCCACCCAAGCCAGAACTATCAGCCACCCATTCATTAGTATGCTCTATGGAAATTCGTGGGAATCCCCATTGCCCAATTACAGCAGGGTGATCGGAGTTTGTATGGCCTGGCCAGAACACACGAGCCCCTTCCCTTGAGGGGGTTGGCAGAGGGCTGTGGCTGGGGGGAGCAAAGGTAATTTAAGGACACAGCAGCAGCCCCCCTTCCTTCTTTGCTCGTGGTGTGGTAGAGACCTGCTTGGGACCGTGGAGTGCACCTTTAGACAGCATAGGCAGGGCAGAACCCAATAGCAGTCCTCAGTGGCTCAGAGGCATGAGGACATGGAACTGGGGCCCTGGTCGGGACTGCGGGGGTCCTCCTCAGCGGCTCAAGGAGGCACAGCCTGCGGTCCGGCTGCCTTCTCCTTGTGGGGCAGACCTGGATGAGCTGCGTCGCCCATGAACGGGGCGCGGCTTGGAGTCGGGTGCACATCCAGCCTGGAGGACAGAGTTGGTTCTGGGGCCGCCCAGTGGTCCCGCCTCCGCACCACGCAGGGGTTTCGCTGCAGCTGCAGGTCTCAGCCTCCTTTTCTGTATTAAAATGCTAATAAAGTGGCCCTTTCTCCCACACAGTGTCTTGAGTGTTCATTGGACTGTGCCCAGACAAAAATGAATTTGCCCACCAAATACCCAGCTAGTTGGATCCATGACCTTCTAATTGCAGCAGAAACTGGCAGCGCCAGACTACCATAGCAAGCAAGTATTCCTGCTTAATCACCTGACACTTGATCTGTACATCCTTTACAGTTAACTCTTGATTTAACAGACTAATGGAGGAAAGGGGTTCTATTAATGCTAAAAGTCCATTAAATCTAAATGCATTGAAAACAATGTAGAAGTGTATGCACATAACTCGTATATTAGTTTTTAATGAAGCAGCAAATGGCTGTTGTTCTAAGTCTGTTAAATCAAGGTTCATTAAATTGAGGGTATACCATATATTATTAATAAGAGAGCTGCTATTTTAGTGTCCATGTCAGGGATAACAAGTTCTTGCTAAGGAAAATGACTTTTTATATGTAGACTGTCTCATTAATATCAGATAAGACTGAATGATAATGCTCAAACTGAATCAGGCTCATGCCGCAACAGTTACAACACCTTTGATCAAAGGGTATCCGCGAGTAGTGACCGCTCAACACTGCAGAAGGGAAGATATTCAGCCGGGCTAACATAAAAGCCCTCCTCTCAAGGGGATCCGTAAGAGAATAAAAATAAGAATACCGACTGGCAAAGGAAGGAAAAATACCATAATACATAGGGGAACAAACCTGATTCAGATCAGATGATAACCATAAAAATTCAGACTTACCAAGTCTTTCATAAATAAGAGATAACGCCTGATTAAAATCACTGTTGAGAAGCGAGTCTAGAGAAATACCAATAGATGCTAGTTTGGACATGCAAAACAAAGACCAAGAAGATTGGAAAGAGTCTTTAAAAAAATGGGCAAGAAAGGATCAGACTTAAAAAAGAGTAACCAAAATTTAAACCAAAGAGTAACCAAAATTTAAAAGTAAATTTCCATGCCAAAATTGAAGGGGGGTGTACACCCAACTCAAAAGACAAGGTAGAAAGTTTAATATAATTAGGGACTCCAAGAATCCGTCTGTAAAAGGAGGCGGCCAACTGATCGACTTTGTTGGACATGGCATGAATCCAAATAGGAACCCCGTAAAGCAGGCGACTAACCAATATTGTATTAAAGATATGGAGCGCAGCCAGGACAAACTGGTTCCCGGCTGAATAGTGAAATTTGGCTATAGCCCCGATTAGGTGTGAAGAAGAGGCTGTCACAGAGTTTCTATGGAAGGACCAATTAAGTTTGTAATGTAGGTGGATGCCAAGATATTTAAATGATTTAACTTGATCAATAGGCCAGTTGTTAATTGCCCAATGAAGAGGCCTCCATGACTTGGAGAAAACCAATATTTTGGTTTTCTTCTCGTTAATAGATAAATTATTCCACAGACAGTAAGATTGAAATAAAACCAAAAAGTGCCTAAGGCCTGAACTGGAAACTGAGAGAAGGGCGGCATCATCTGCATATAATAAAATAGGGACAGGCGTTGTGTTCAAAACAGGGGCAGATTTCTCGACCACTGATAAATGAGCCCGAAGATCAGCTAAAAAAAGATTAAACAGAAAAGGGGCTAAAATACAGCCTTGTCTGACCCCTTTAGTAATTGGAATCTTCCCAGTGAGCGAACCATTGCTGTTGTAACGAACTTGGCAAGAGTTGGCAGAATGTAATTTGCGAATTTAAAAAAGTAAACGAGGAGGGATATCCCATGAAGCTAATTTCTCCCATAAAATATCTCTGCAGACTGAATCAAATGCAGCTCTTAAGTCTATAAAAGCAACAAACAAATTACCCTTGAAATGGATAGAATATTTCTCAGCTAAATAAGAGAGAATAAAAACATGATCCAATGTAGTGGAACCAGACCTAAATCCAATTTGTTCGCACCCGGGCAGGTTCTTAGAGGAGGCCCAATTGGCAGTTTATTCATTATTCATTATCTCTGCGTCTGTCCCGCGTTTCGTAAGCTTCGTCGCTCTATTCTAGATGCTGTTTTTTCAAGCTACTCTGGCCCCTCCCATTTTCTAGCAGCATTTCTTCTACATGATTTTTCGCAAGAAACGACATCGCTTGTTGCCAAGTTTCTTGCAAAAGTTTTTATCTTTAATAGTTTAAGGTAGCCCTGATTGGTATGTTGAGTGTGCACTTTATTTGTGGTCTGTTTCTTGTGTCTTGTCAGTGGGCTTATTGCGACCATGTATTTATTTATTTATTACGTATGCCAATAAAGGTTTTCGGAATTCGGAATTCGAATGATAATGCCTCCGAACTGCATTGCTTAATGTCAGAAAAATTTTAGCTAGTATACAGACACCATGATTTGCCATTATACCAGCATGACTCTCGGCCCAATTCTATCCAACTTTCCAGCACTGATGCAGCCACAATGCAGTCCCAAGGCAAGGGAACAAATGTTCCCTTACCTTCAGGAGACCTCCGTAGCTGCTTCCCCACCACAGGATGCAGCGCATGTCCCATTGGCATGGCTACATCAGCGCTGGAAAGTTGAATAGTATTGGGCCCTGTTTCTCCCTACATTATCAAAAACTTTGTTTTATTGCATTTCATGAAAAAATACAAAGAAAATAAAAACCACCCCTTTTCCCTAGCCCCCATTGCTTATTTGTACAGCCCAATCCTATCCCCTGCCAGTTCATAGCACACAATATCAGTGACAGAGTGCACACTGCATGCTAAGGTGGGGAGGGGCAGCCAGTAAGCTCAGAGAGAAGTTAGTAAAAACCATTTTTGCTTTCCTTCTCTTAGGCCACCTGGCCTCCAGTGTCCTCCTTGCACCTGTGCAAGCTCTAGTTTACACGGGCCACTGTTGCCTGCACACAGCTTCCGGCCATTTGCTCTGGAAGATGGTCTGCAGAATGATGGAGTGACTTTTACGCCATTGTTCTGGGATGTAAGCAGCAACTGTTACCCTGCACATGCCTGATCTCATCTGATCTCAGAAGCTAAGCAGGGTCAGGCCTGGTTAGTACTTGGATGGGAGACCGGTTGGGAATACCAGATGCTGTAGGCTTATACCATAGTCTTTCGAGACTGAAGGTTGCCAACCATTAGGCTGATGGATCAAGAGATTCGTCAATATAAACCCTGTATTGGATTGAGCTGTCAGAAAGCTGAAATTTCCAGGTTAGTAAGGACACATAACTGGCTCAATTAAGACCTTTAATATAAAGATATTGCTTATGTGTCTGGCTTATCCCAGTTCATAGATTTTTGTTAGCAATCATGGGCCACCAATCTTTTTGAGCCCCTCCATTTCCTGCCAGTTAAATTTGTTTGACCATTAGTAGTTTGACCATTATCAGCAGATTTCAATGTTTTTGTACATGGCATGTAGTCCGTTTCTCTCTGTCTACTCAAAAGTAAGTCCTATTGTGTTCAATGGGGCTTATTACCAGGAAGTGCATATAGGATCGCAACTTTAAAGAGATAATGTATATCAAAACATTGTTTAGAAGCACACTTTAAAAAATGAAATATTGTTTAAAAGTACATAATGCCCTGCTCAGAAGTATTAATCTGTCAACATGAGCAATTGCTAGCATCAGTGGCAGCACAACTCAGAATGCTGCCTGATGATTCCTCAGGTCACAACTTACTATTGTCTCTTCAACTGCAGAAATGTAGGACTTCTGGTTTCATTGGGCAAGAGGTCTGGTCTAGAGGGTAGAGTCTCCACTGCCTGAAGATAACATCCACAAGGTCGCCAGTTTGAGGCCACCGGCACCGTGCGACCCTGAAGCAGCTGACAAGCTGAAGCCGAGCTATTCCATCTGCTCTGAGTGTGGGAGGATGGAGGCCAGAATGTGAAACCAGATCAGAGTGAAACATCTGGACTGTTGTGGTTCTTGAAAGGTAGAACCTTCTTTCAATTGTAAAAATCCCTACGGGGATTTAATCAACCTGCCTATGTAAACCGCCTTGAATAAAGTCTTGAATAAAGACCAAGAAAGGCGGGGTATAAATACCTGTATTATTATTATTATTATTATTATTAGATTTAAAGGGACTGTGAAAATGAAGGAGCTTCTTCCTTCTGGCATTCCCTTCAAATCAAACCAGACGTCCTGCACTTCTGTGCTTGAAGAAATCCTGCCTGGAGCAAGATAAAGAAGTGGATTAGTGTGGGTTGCATCCATGACAGGCTGGAGAGAGGCAGTGGCGGCAGCAGACTCAGATTAAAGGGCCTCCCAAATCCTCCACTCTCTTGCCCCCCATAATCTGCTACTGATGAAACCTGCATCATCTTGCCCAGAGGTTCTCAAACTGGGGCGTTGCAACGCCTGAGCCTGAGGTGCTCTGTCTTTGCCCCTTTAAGGGTCGAGAATGGGGGAATGCAGCAATGCAAACCCCAAGATTGTGCCACTGCCAGGGGCATCAGGGAACCATTGGCCTTGCCTAGTGGATGGGTCGTTCCTGGCTAGTGTTACTTAATTACCTGTCTTGGACCCCTCCTTTCCTCCCAAGGTAACCTGTAACAGCCATCAATACAGGACAGAGGGAGGGGATGCAGAACGAAGACAGGCAAAGTATGAACTTAAGGGAAAAGCTCCAGACTTGCTGCCTTGCAAATTTTATTATTAAAAGACCCTTTGCTGACAGCTAACAAAAACCGCAGACAATAGCATCATCATAGCTAAAAACAAAAATAGCAGGACATGTTCAACAGGCAGACCGATACCAGACTACTTCCCTTTAAGAAGGTGGGGGCAGGTGCATGAGGAGGACTGCAGTCCCAAACTACTTGTTCCATTTGAAGGGATTTTAATTGCAGTTTGGGAATTCTATGGGCTAGCTGATGAGAATACCATTTAAGTGTACAAGCAGGTGACCATCAGCTGAATCAATGGGGAGATAACTATTCTCACAGAAGGTGTTTTGTGACGGTAGAATAAAGATAAAATGTGCCTTGTGGATAATTATATGAAAAGCCCTAAAATGTGCTTGTCAGTATTTACAGGGGCAGCTTTAGTGTAGTATTACTATGGGCTCCTTCCTGAGGGATTACGTGGGGAACCATTTTTGTTCTTCAGCACGTTTGCTGACATTGTTTATACGTTTAATTGGATAAAAGGGCTGTTTCTCACACTACAGGTAAAGACGCATCCCAGCATAGATAGACCGCATCTATATCATTGGGATGACATTCACATGACTAAAAACATGCATTGAACATGTACCCAGGAGGCTCTACAGTTCCCACCAGCATATTTACCGTTCAGTTTTGGACACAAAGGTGCCCTTCAAAATGTGAAAGAAAAGACATGCAGCTGGAAATAGAAGTATGGATAACTTCCCATCTTTTTAGTGATACATGATATGGCCCAAAGTCACCCATAGGATGGGACAGGATGAAGGGGGAGACCTTAACTCCAATTACCTCTGTCACCTCCAGTACGAGATCAGTGCTGAAAAAATTGCAACTTCAGTAATATTTATATTCATAGTAATACATTCACACTGGAGTAAATATATAAACCTCAAGGTTATTCATTATCAATTATAGATGTCAGTTGCTTAGAAAACAGACTTCAAAGAGTAACTCACAAGGATGACTGGTTTTGGTTCCTTTATTGATCTTTATTCCATTAGTATTCAGCATTCCATTATAAAGATTATAGGATTTTATCCACTGCAGCTTGCTGTGCCCTGGTATCATATTTCTGGGTTTCTCTGTCTTAGCAAATATGTTAACCAATGACTTTGATGCTTGATATTTCTACTGAAAACTTTCTTAAGTGTTACGATTGGTATGTTCATATTTGGAAAGAATTTCCACGGTTTCAAAGGACCATGGTTTCCAGTTGTACGAACACAATCCAGCCATAATCCAGTTCTTTTCAGTACAATTCATTTCAGTGGGAGGAGGTTGGCAGAGAAATCAATGAAACTTGAAAGGACTTGGCTGTACTGTGCCCATTTTGTGTAGGGGCATATTTTGTGTGCCCTTTTCATGTAGAATGAATATCACAGAGCACAAGAAAGGCTGCAAAGATTGTGAGCAGGGAAGTATGTCACTTGTGGAGAACCTTGGTATGTCACTTTCTCTGGATGCTGTGTTGACAAAGAAGTGACAAAGCCTATGCTAGAATTGAAAGAATTATGCACATAATTTTGAGCACGCTGTGGGTTTTTGAACTAGTTTGTTGAACAACAGCCTCCCCATGTCATAATGGAAGTTCCATTTAGTCCCACTATAGGACCTAGAACTTCAAAAGCAGAGAATGCACCTCTGTAATGGGCTGTGGGTAGGCCCAACCTGATCCAAAGTATCACCCAAATCCATCCCCCTCTTTGTCTTTCATGGGATGCCAATGTAAGCAAGAAATACATTGTGTAATTACATTTGTAGCAATGACATTTTTAGGTTTAAATTGGTGCTTTGTAATGGTAATGTTCAGCAAGAAAATGTACACAGGTAGTAAGTTACTGTAGATACTCGCCTATAGTACGTAAAATTTTTGCCAAGTTATCAAGCTCCAATTATCACTTCACCTTATCTCTGGGTCAATCAGAGAGCAGAGCCTTTCAACTCTGAAAAGTTTAGGTTCTTGCTAAAGCTAAAGGTCATTTGGTTTTGGTTCTTGCTAAGGGTCATTTGTTTCTATAGTAACTTTCCTGGGAAATTCCAGCCAAAGTTAACCTTTTATTCTCCTGCAACCTGGTTCCTTTTTGCAAATGCATGCATGCATTTGCCAGAGGTATCTTTTTCAACACCAGGATGGGATCCTCCTTTCATTTGAAAGAAAGTCACAGGCTACAATTCAGTGCACCATTATTTAAGAATAACTCCCATGGAAAGCAGTGGGTCTACTTCTGAGTAAAAAGGTTGCAAGTATATGCAGCTGCATCTCTCTGCTGTGAATTGAATTGCACACTCTTGGTTATGGGTTATGGATTGTATGTATGTTGTATGTAGAGCTTCTGGCTTAACATACCAGACACCTTAAAGGTGGATTTGATTCATGGATCTCCTGCAGTGGTTCCCAACCTTTTTCACTTGCCTATCCCTTGGCAGCCCATTTCCATAAATTGTACCCTTCATATTAGCAAAATATTTGTAATTAATAATACAAGCCCTCATCTCCTCTATACGAAAGTCCAGACTTCATGTATTTATCACAGTGTTTTTTCTTTTTATCTGTTTGAAGAACAGAAGACTCTGCCTTTGCACTGTTTTGCACCTGAAGTGTACTGAGAAATTCTGGGTGATTGATCACTTTCCATATTATGTTTCAGCTTTTTTACTGTTCTGGTTTTCAATCACTGGTGCATACATGAATTGATGTCCAAAAACTAGCTATTGGTGGGGCTTTCACTGCCAACTAGCTTACCTTCCTTCCTGCCTTGCTGGCCCTGCAAAGCATTCTGGAGCATGACCTGCCTTTTTCTGCCATTATTCCATTCTTTTTCAAGTACCCCTAAAGGTCCTGTTGAGTGTCCCTGGGAGTACATGAATACCAGGTTGGGAACCACTGTTTTACTGGTATGTTGTTTACAGTGCACTTACTCTGATAGTGTTTAGAAAATGGTGGCGAAGACCAGAATTTAAAAAGAATAAAAATATATCTTATGATCTTTTACTAGGTTTTTAATAAATTAGAGACTACAGTTCTTAGGTAACAGTTAGGGGTAGGTTATTTTTCAGGATCTGGCCTGGGGTAAAATCAGACAAAACTACAGTCAGACACCTTACTAAGTTTAACCCCCGACTTATCTGAGGGTCATAGAAAATTCCATGATTTTTGGCTCAAAACCTGCCCTCAACTCATCTGTGGGATCAACTTGTAGGCGAGTGCCTATGGTAAATACTTTCTGTATCCCTGTTAGAGTCTTGATTCAAAATGTGGCCACATGCAGCTCCCACATATAAGTAACCCTAAGCCTGTAACTACATATTGGTACATTTAGAGTCATGTATAGTTTGGCCCTAATGCTAGATATGGTGTCTGATACTGCTAGGTTTTGGATTTCCAAAAGTGGGGGAGAAAAAAGTTGAATTGTCAGAGAACACTTGCTTGGGAGTGAATACTATTGAAATAAATGGAACTTACATTTGAGTAGATATGCACAGGTTTATCCTCAGCATGTGTCACATGGCCTTTAGTATCATTGATGTATATTCTCTCTTTCTTCCAACACAGTGTGTATATGGGGGTTGTGCAAGCAGTCATGCATCCATGTATTGAACAGACCTGGATCTGCTTAGCTGCAGTAAAGTTACTGTCTCTTATGGTGTCAGACTGAGCCTGGTGATATACAAGTGAATACTGCACTGTTTCCTAATTTTATTATGTTGATTTTTATGTTTTCCATAAACAGTTTTGGAGAACTGCCCAGAACAAAAGCTTGTTTACAAATGTTTTAAATAGATAAGGCACTGTTCTTAATTAGCCTGCAATAACTTTTTCCATTGTCCTTTTCAGACTGGAACAACCTACGAACAAGAATAAACAGTATGCCCACTCCCAGGAACACCTATGTCCTCCTTTGTCATTCCATCTAGTCTGAAGGAGTTCTGTGCAATGCCAAACTCACATACCATGTTGTGAACTTCCATCCTGAGAAAGGTATTAGTCACTATCCTTTATACACTGTTCTTCCACCACATTCTACTTTCATTTTATTATTAACCACACTTCTCAACTTATAGCTGATCTAGGTTAAAGGGTAATTCTGTAGTTACAAGTGCTAATTCAGAGCAGCACTATTCCTTTACAAGTCTAGTCCAGATGATGCTTTCAATAAAAAGGTTCACATGTTGCAGTTTGCACATCTTCCAGCAAATGCTGCATTTTTCTGGTTGTAAGTTGATGAAGAATACAAAAGAGCTAAATTTAAACTTTTGTCTGTATTTAATTCTTCGTATAAGATGAGTGTGATTACTAGACAGCTCCAGAAGAGATAAACTAGTAGAAGGGAAGGCTGGACAAGTGTAATTGGAGGTTGTTTTTTTTAAATCCCCTTTGGCTGCCTTTAAGCCATTTCTGCCCAATATTGCATATACAAAACAGGGATCAAATGTGTACACCTGTGAGCTCGGCAAAAATGGGTTAAAACAAATGTTTCATACCTTTGAACAGTTCAGAGTGTACCACAAACCTTCTATATCACTTGTGAGTGGTCTCATTTGGCTACATTCCTTTCAGCCGAGTGGTGGGGATTTTAGAAAAGAGGGGGGAGCTGGGATAGGATATGCCGAGCTGGGGCATTCAGTAGTGAGTGAAGTGCTCTCTGCTTATGTTTAGAGCCACTTCCCTGCTGTAAAATTCCAGGTAATGTTAATGTAGCTAGTGATTTGGTAGATACAATCCCTGAAGTGGGATAGGTATGAATGGGATTACTCTTCAGGTCAAGGATGTGCAGTGTGCAGGAAGCAGGTGAGGCAGAACTGTCCCACTAGAGTACTTCAAAAAGTGCTACCGCTGCAGTTGTGAGACTCAAGCACTCACAACTCATATGCTCCAGTTATGAGTACCATGGGTTGTGAGTTCTTGTGCACCTCACTTGACAGCAGCACTTTTTGAAGAATTCAGGTGGGACGGTTCTGCCTTGCCTGCCGCCCCCATACTATGCGTCCCTGCTCCAGGTGGAAAACTGTGTGTCCAAAAGCATGGAGAGGCACAAAACAATGCACAGCTGGGCTGAAGCAGAGAATGCTACATGTGTAAATCACATGTGAACAACATAGCAGCCAACCTGCGCTACAGCCTCACCAACTCCAAAATTGATTAGTTGCCATTGTTTGAAAGCATTTTGTGGCATGCCCAAGATAATGTTTTAAAGACAAAGGCATATAATCACACTGGCCAAGTCTATAGTACTTTTCTTCTTCCAGCCCATGTGTTGTTAAACTTGGACTTTATTATTATCTATCATGCCTGGCAGAATTTAATGTTTGCTTAGGAAGTGTATTCCCTTTATAATATGGAATATATCATGGATTGATTTTTTCTTTTCCCCAAATATGCAAACAGAGGCATTAATATTTAATTTAAAATAAGATGTCTAAAGCAAACTTTCATTAGTATAGTGCTTCTGTTTTTGCTTTTGTTATAATTAGCTATTTCAATGAACCGGTAATCAATTAATTTCTTTCCATTTTAATGTAACAATTCCCTACATTAAAAGCTCTTCTTCATGCTTACAAAAAAAGCTGAAATTCCACATATACTAATAACAATTACTACAATATAAATATTATAACCATATTTTAGCCTAATTGTGTAATTGAATTCAATTAGTCTTTAGGTATTAGAAAGTCATTCTAGCCATACTAAATGGAAGCAATTTGGCAGCCTGGACTATAAAAAGAACAATCATTAAGCAAATTAAAAACAATGTTAAAAATACCACTTTCCCAAGGAGATGAAATTGCATTCAGTCTGTCAGTTATTCTTAAAGAGCCTCCCAGCTTCGTTAAAATCTGAATCTAAAAATTATGTACCTGTGTCTATTTCCAGAGACATCTGATTGTTTTTTTAAAAAGTATGTGTTAAAGAATGATAACCTAAAATCATCCAAACAAATACTGAATTTCATTCATAAAAAGCATAAATAATGCTCCATTATCCTCTGCAGCGGTCATAGCTCAGCGGCAGAGCATCTGCCTTGCAAGTAGAAGATTCCAGGTTCAGTCACCAGTATCATCACATAAAGTAAAGGGAAACAATCCTACCTTAAACCCTGAATAGCTGTGGTTAGACAACTTACAGCCCAATCCTGAGCTGTCTGGCATGCAAGACTGCTGCGGCACTAAAATGGCTACTGCGGCATCCAGCACATGCCAGGCAGCCCACAGTGGTCCTTGGGAGAAGGGGACATTTGTCTCCTTCCCCCAGGTAGGGAAGTAGCTCCGCAGTGGGGCTACTTGATTTTGCAGTGGCTCTTGAGCCACTGAAGAATCAAGGAATCTCATGTCGGACCACGCAGCCTGACATGGCCCCCTCCCGACCCGCTCCCTCCCCCAAGACACCCCACCCTGGCCTCCCCCACCTCCCCCCCGAATGCTTCCCCCCATGCCCCCACTTATCTCTCCACTGCCCAGTGGTCCAGACGAGTGCCAGGTAGTGGAATGTGGACCCACCAACGGAGCTGGCCCAGCATAGGCTCGCAAACATACTGCGCACTGGTGATAAGCTGGCCCTCTGGGCTCTGGATCTAGCCCTTAGATCAGGACTAATGCAGCTGCTCCCAAACTTACTGGGCTTATAACACCCTTTGTGCTGCCGAGGCTTCTCCCGGAAGTAAGTAAGGATGATGACACAAAATGTGTCATGCGATGACGTCACTGCACTTGCTTCCGGGTTCAGAGGCGGACTGAGACCCTATAAACAACAGTTAGAGGTTCAGAATAGGTGGGAGGGTGTTTTTAAGTGCTCAAAAACTGCATGCAACAGCTCTACCCACCATCCCAAGCTTCTTGCCACTACTTTCAAGGTTGTAGTGTGGTCTTATGGCCAGGCATCCCATGATGCTCCAGTGAGTGCCTCACAACACACACTTTGGGAACCTCTGGACTAATGGTATGACTCAGAATAAGCCATGTTCCTATGACTGTACTGTTTTCATGCATGTCAATAAAGCCCAGTTTATTTGTGTCTTTATTTTAAAAAGGTTCCTATATACTTAGCCTTTCTGTTTCCTCTTTATTTCCAATCTTGCAATTCATGATGGCTGTCAGATCAGCATGGGTTTGGGGCACTTTTCCCCAGACATAGGCCAGCAAGCAATGCTCTTGTACTCTGAATACTCTAATGACACCAACTCAAAAGCCATCCAGCTACTCCCCTTCAGCTATTCTGAGAGGGAAAACATGGTACTAAAGGGCTAAGGGCCCAATCCTATTCAGTTTTCAAGCACTGGTGCAGCCACAATGCAGGCCCAAGGTAAGGGAGCAAATGTTCTCATATCTTAAGGGGACCTCTGTCACTGCTGCCTCACCACAAGATGCAGTGCATACCCCATTGGCACAGCTGCACCAGCACTGGAAAATTAGATAGGATTGGGCCCTGAGTGGCGCTAAGGGAAGCAACAATGCGCAACGACTTGTGAAGCACAGGCACACCATAGGGGAGACTTACAATCATGCTACATAAGAGCACATTGAAACCTAACATAAACCTAATCTAACTGCTTCTTCATCAGAGACTCTATTCCCACTGGCCTCTGCTCTGTGCACTCTCTTACTCAGTGCTACTCCAGTAGCATGCCACCTTCACCACTCTTGCTCCTATTCCCAGTCTTTGGGTTCAAAAAGCGAATGGAGTGAAAGAGGAAGCGGAGGAGAGGGAAATGGTGGGCTGTGGCAGGATTCTCCCTGTATTACTTAACCGATTTGCCCTTATCATACTAACATGTGCCCACAACCAGAGATACCTTTACTCCAGGCTCAGTAATACAGACTGGCCCTGGTTTTTTCTTTTATTTCACAAAACTGTTCCATTACATAAGCCTACAGTGATGTATGAATTTAAAGAAAGGGTATATTGTGAATGTTTAGCTGACTGTACAAAGCAGCAACAAAGCAAAATGGTAAATGGAAAATTTATTTACCTTTCTGTTAGTTTACAGGCAGCACAGTGACTTAGGAGAAAAAGAAAGGGAAAAAAGAATTTTAGACTGTTTTGATACCTTGCTCTATAGGATTAAAGTTTAATATTGTACTTCTCTGTTCTTAACCAAGGACTTTTATAATCCCAATATAGTTAATTAAAAAAAAATAAGTATACTAAGTAAAGCTCACTTGCCATGTAATGAAAATTAAACATTCCCTGGAATACTTGGCTGATTCTAGTGATGCATTTTTGTTTGCTGTTTTAAATGTTAAGAATGTTTTAGAGGCTTATTGTTGACACTTGCATTAACAATCCCTTTGTATAATAATGTTCTGTTGAACAAATAAGAAGAATGAATTAAAAAAATACACTAGCTAAGCAAAGGTGCTAAAAATAGTGTACATTTTGGCAGTACACTGATGCACACACACAAATTTACTTTGACATCTGCAACTAATGCTCAAAATCTTCCTTCTGATCATAAATAAAACAAGAGTTCACACACACACACAAACAATCTCTTCAATGATTTGCCTTCTGTTTTTTTTTCCATTAACAGAATATCTTCCCTAAACTAGCTTAAAAGGAAGAGCAAATGTTAAAATTGCAAACACCTATAAGAAAATGGTTCAAATCGATTGTGGTTCTCTGCAAGGCCTATGCATGTAAGGGTGGAATTTGCAATGTTTTATTGTGCTTTTTTCAGCCAGTCTCTTTGCTTTGCATTATCTCTAGGACAGTTCTTTGGGGAACATCCTTCTCTGCAACAGCACAGATTAGCTCTCACCTAACTGCTCTTCAGTTCAGTAGAGGAAATGTGTCTAATGTAGAGTTTCTCAACCAGTGGTACGAGTACCACCAGCGGTACTTGAGCTGGTGTCTTGTTGTACTTAAGGTGGTGCCTGGCAGTGAGACCAGGAATGCAACAAACGAAACAGCAGTAGAAGGCTCAGCTTGGCAAGTTTTTCCATGCTAGAAAAAGCCCACCTGTTCACCCTGAGTCTCTTATTGGTGTTTGTCACATCACATCTGGCCTCCCAACCCAGAAGTAATTGGTGATGATGTCATGCCTAGTTACCTCCGGTGGTACTTCTAATAGGTGCACCATGTGAAGTGGTATGGTGGGGGACGTATGTTTATAAACACTGGTATAATGTATTTATTATGGCTGAAAGCTAAGCATGTGCTTAAATTGCTTAAATCAATCCAACCCTGCATATATGCAACAGGGATCAAATATGTACACCCTGTGTGCTGGGCAGAAATGGGTTAACCCTTTGTTTGAATTCAATGGTATTTAAAAAAAATGCTTTGGTTGGATTGTGCTCTACCTATGTTATAGAAATAAACCAATGATAAAAAACCAGTTTCTATCCTTCCTTATCATGAGGATTATGTATATGAAGATTTGAAAATTATTTTTAAAATATGTTTATAAGTTCTGCTATTTCATAGAACACCTTCATTCCAGATGGATTTCTTCTCAGTCTGGTATCTTTCTGGCTGTATTTGCCTCTCGCATTTGAAGGTGGCCACCTCCTCTCTCTCACCAAGGGTAGTCATCTCCGCTCATAGGTTGGAATGCAAGTCTTCTCTCTCACTGAGGGCATTCACCAGGTGGGATGACTCAGCTTGTCAGCAGCTCAGGGATACTTCCAGCTGTTTCAAATTTGCATCCGGAGATGCTCTTCAGGAAAAGAAGGCAGCCATACCATTTGGCCAGACCTTCTGGTCCAATCATGACAGTCATTTAGCCCAATTCTTTGCACAAAATCAAGATCTACTGTAATTAAATAATCACAAATGAATTTTCATCCAGTCTTAAAACCTTCATTGGAAGATTTTCAATAATTTATTCAAGGAATGCAGCAGAAGAGCACTTTATCAGTCCCACTACCTGGAGTCAGAATACCTTCTCAATAGGCCCCTCCTGTTTGACTTCCTGTTTGCTTGCTAACATGCAAATCTACCTGTCCTGGAAGGCTTTTGGCACCACATAAGATGGTATAAGGTTTTTAATGTGGGGTTTTGCATTCACGGTTCAATATTTGTTCGTTGTGTTTTATCTGTAAGTCACCATGGGAGTCCTACAAGTGAAAGAGGGGAAATAAATATTTTTAATAAATTAAAACTAATGAACAAATAATGTTTAGTCATCAAAGTTTCAACCTCATTTTTCAGAATTCATGGGAGAAAGTGAAAATTGAAGTCAGAAACCTTAACACGGAGGTGTCAAACACAAAGCCTGGGGGCTGGATGCGCCCTCGGAAGTAATTTATCTGTTTGCGGGGGTTCTCCCAGCTTGATCATTGGGCTCTCTCATATTGTGAAAACATGAACAAGATTTGCACATTCTGTAACTAATTTGCAACTAATGAGTTTCTATGGGAGAACAAAGTGCTTATTTCTGGCCATCATTTGCTTAATGACATCACTTTCTGCTTAATGATGTCACTTCCAACCTTCACAGGCGACATGAATGCCTACTGCCCTCTGTATACCTTCAGCCATCTGTAGGAAACAAGTTTGACATCCCTGCCTTAACATTTGCCACTTTGTTTTTATCTTCTGAACTACTGAATTCTATCTGTAGCCTTGTGCACAGATACAGAGAAGAGGTTTAAGGGAAGGAAAAGGAAAGATAAAAGCAAGAAATTGCACATTCCATAGATTTTCCTGGAAATGTACAAACAAAACATAACTTAATAATGTACTAGTTGCCTTTAAATCAATTTATTATTCATGAGCTGAGATGCAGATATTGGAGAAGCGACTGTCACGGTTCCTTCTCTCTCCGATTATTTTAGCACTGCATTTTTGGCAGGAGCCAAACCTTTTTTTTCCCCTTCATGAATAATTAAGCTAGGTGTTGTTCTGTGCAAAAAATCAGCTCAGCATATTTTCAGGCTGTCCTGTGAGGCCTACAGGAATGGTATTGGCATATATGAAAAGGAGACAGACAGACTGACACTGTGTCCATCTGATAAATGCATGACACGGGTCAAAAGAATTTTGCCAAGGAAAGGGTACATAATTGTACCATATCAGTTCTCCAGAGTCCTCCAATGGAAAACAAACAAAAAATAAAGTGGCATCATACTGTTAAGATGGCAAATTGAGTGAGCAGCAGAAAAATCATTTTCTATGCCATAGGCAGCTACCTGTTAACCAAGGGGAATCTAGCAGGTGTGCCAGCCTGGTGTGTCACACTTCACAG
Source organism: Tiliqua scincoides (assembly GCF_035046505.1). Lineage (NCBI taxonomy): Eukaryota > Metazoa > Chordata > Lepidosauria > Squamata > Scincidae > Tiliqua > Tiliqua scincoides. Next base: position 165,759,389 of record NC_089821.1, on the reverse strand, counting down.
AGCAGTCAACAGCTGAATTGATTTCCTTAGCTTCCTCATTACCTTGGATTTCTGACAAGCTGGCAGAAGTAGGGGGAAAAAATCAAGTAAAGGACGTGACTGGAGTACCTTATTTCAAATCTGTAAGGGGACCTGTATTTCATCAAATGCAAATTGACCATATCTGAGTTTTGTCTGTCTACATCTTTGATTTATTCATTTCCCCTTTAGACATCACACCTTGTTTTGGAACAATTTAGCCAGACTGCAGTGGTTTCTGGGAACTGTAGAATTACTTTTTGCCCAGCAGACCACATCATAAAAGAAGATAACTTCAGAATGATGCAATGCTCATATATATTCAATAAGGTGTCTTCCTTCTGATTACAATTTCCTATGTCGTTTCAGCCAATGTGTGTCTTTCTAGGCCCAACCTTATCAGCTGTTTCAGCCATTGTGCCAGTTTTAAACTATTAAGATAGTACTGAAGTCTTTAATAATCCTGTTGTCTTTTCTTGTTCTTGATTTTCCTTTCTGCCTTCATATAGACAAAGTATTTGTGCTGTTTTAACTGCTTAAGTTTAACAACAGCAAATAATTACCTATCAGTGTGGATAGCTACAAACTCCTTTGTTGTTTGTGTTTGTTGACTACAAAGTGCTGGAATACAGCAGCTTGAGGTCCTAGCCAAAACCCTTCCAGGTGCCTTAAACCTGGCTATACATACATCATCATAAAGCTAATTCAAAGTAGACATACTGCCTTCATTCTGAATTGGTTCTGAATTGGTATCTGATTGGCCTTGTTGCTATGCTTACCTTGAAATTTTTGACTGGAATGAGAGTTCCAAAATCACAAGAGGTGGGGCCCAATCCTATTCAACTTTCCAATGCCAATGCAGCAGCAATGCAGCCTGGCCTTGAGGAGGCCTCTGTGACTGTACCCCCACCACAGGATGCAGCACACGCCCTGTTGGCATGGAAAGTTTCCAGCAACTTTCACTGTTGGAAAGTTGGATAGGATCGGGACTGCCATTAGGAAAACTTATTGTACAGCAGGAAGAAAGGTACAATAACAGAGCAAGAAAGGAAAATTTGAAGGGAGCCCCACAAGAACATAAAAATATTTACTTGAAAGTATTAACTTGATAAATTCCACTACTATTATATCAAAATTAAATAGGACAACAATCAAAACTGCAGTTATCCAATTTGAAGCCAACATTTTCTGAAATAAGGGCTTTACCTACTTCCTAAAGTTCAAAAAGAGAACCTGTCAAATCTCCCTCCCCGAGCTGGTAGTTTCATAGTTGAGGTGCCAGCACCAAGAAACCTCTAGGGTCTTGTAAGTAGCTTCCTGTACTTTTGGCAGTGGGAGCAGTCACAGAATCGCTCCCTCCTAAGACCATCTCAGTGCACTGGAAGAAATGTGAGAGAAGACATTTCTTCAGATATGGGATTATCGAAGCTGTAGCCAAGAAAGCAACTTCAGTTCTAACTAAAATGGGTCTTTATCAATGTTACTAGAGCTTTGGCTCACACACACGCATGACAGAGTTCACACAGAGACATGTATTTTTAAAAAGGGACTAAAACCCTTTGATATTTTTCCAATTGAAAGTGTGTGCATTCACAAAGGAAGTGTATAGTTAAAGAATGCTGAATTTTATGGAAGAGTTCGTAGAACAGAAGTCATGCTGATATCAAAGTTTTGTTTTTTCTCCTTGAAGTAAGTGAAGTGCTGTGAGGTGTGTAAAAGTTGAAAGAATTAAAAACTAGTTCAGGCTGTGAAAAACAGTATTTTCAGAACCTGCCTTATAAGTTGGGGTAATAAATGAACAAAACCACAACAGAGACATTCTTTGGTTGGGCTTGGTCAACCTACTGAAGCTATACTCAGGATAGACAGCTACAACATGATACGAAAGTTGAGATGAAACATGATCTATAATGACATCTCTCATTGTTGCCTGTGATACTACTTTAATGCAGCACTGACAGCCCAATCCTTTTTTTCATTTTTTTATTTCCAAATTAATTACAGAGAATACATATACAATACATACACATGAATTATCTAAAGATAAAGTATAGCAAGTATGAAGCAGTATGTCCTAGAGCGCAATCCTAAAAGGGACTTGGGCCTGCGCAACTCCCTTGCACCGGCCCAAAGTTGTTGCAAAAGTGCCGTAAAGCAATTTCACCCCACCCAGAGGAGGAGGGAGGCCAGAATGGGCCCCACAGTGATGACGCCCAGGTACGTTCACATCTGACAAGTCTAGCTGGCGTGGGAGCTTGGAGAGGATGGGCAGGGGGGAGGACGGGCAGGCATCCATGTGTGACCCAGCACCAGACGGGGGGTGGAGCCAGGATCCCACCCTTGGGCCAGGTCCTAACCCCACTCCTGGGTAACCAAGCACAACATCGAGCTGCTTGGATCTGCGCCACCTCTTTAGGTGACACAGACCCATGTTACCCCTTGCCTGGGCTGAGCCGCAGACAGCTTCAACCACACATTGGATATGGGGCAGGCCTCCCCGTTCCAGCGCGGGTTAGAATTGAGCTTATATCCCTGCTCTATTCTGTACTTCAGATTACACCATTCTGATCTCTGTCATAACTTTTTATACTTCTCATTGTCACTAGTCTTCTCTATAATTAAGTTTGTTTCCACTATTCTTATTCCTCAAATCCACAGATCATTGTCTCATTTTTTTCCTTTGTATACAGAAAGTCAGTGAGTGATTTCCAGTTTTCTACAGAAGAAATTACTGATTTTTCTTTAAGCAAGGTTGTCAGTTTGTCCATTTCTGCTAAGTCCAAAATTTTTATCCACCATTCTTCCACTGAGGATACTTCTGATGTCTTCCATTGTTGCACAAAAGTATTCTCACTGCACTAGTTGCATATAAAAATAAAGTTTCAACTTTTTTTCTTCTCTGTCCACGGAGACTTTCTCCCTATGATTTGAAATGCTGAGCAGTCAGTGTCCTCACGGAGAGAAAGCCAAAGATGATAGAACACAGCAGCACTGAAGGACATGTCCAGCTGGCATCTCCTATTCCCCTTACACCTGGGTGCACTCTACCCACTTGCATTTTGTTGGCAACCTTCAGTCTTGAAAGACTATGGTATCGCGCTCTGAAGTGGTACCCACTTGCATAGGTCTGGCTATAGATGGCTATGGTTGCATGCTCTCCATGTTCTCCACCAATCCAAAACAGTTTGCAATCCAGAGGCAGCTCTGCAAGGATTGTTTTCCCTTGCATGAAATAGCATGGGAGTTTTAAGGAGTCTTTTTGGAACATACAGGTTGTCCCAGATGTAAGGACATTCCAACTTAAGGACAGCTGCGTTATGCTTTCACACAGGCGTAGTCTGTCCGTTCTGATGTTTTCATGCAGGTGCTGCAGTTTGGAACAGTAAGTTTCATGCATTTGCAGGTTTTGGAACCAGAGAGAGACACTGGTTTGTCAATCAGATTTGGGGGTTGGAGACTGTGTTTTTGAGAGGGAGAGAGATGTTGCGTTTTGGAGATGCAGAAGTGGTGGGAAAAGGAAGTGCAGTACTTAATAGAATTGTACCCATGTTCCTCTCCAAATAATAGATATGCAGATTGTAACTTCTTGTAAAATGTAAAATGCATGTTGTAAAATGCAGTTGCTGCAAATGCAGCCCCCTCTTCTAAGCTCCTCAAAGGCCCATTTTGCACATCACACAGCAAAAAGAGCAGGGTTACTTCAGAGTGTACTTCATTAGAGAGTGAATTATTTTCTATTTTACAGATAATTATTTATAGAAATAAACATTTTTATGTTTATTTTTCTATTATCTTTTTCAACCACTACAGAAAATTGTTCACAATTTCATTTACACCACATAAATAATGTTTCACCTTAAGTACAGTCCTCTGAACCCGAACCTGTACGTAAGGAGGGAGGCTACCTGTATACAGCTATATGAACAGACCAGATTGGAAGCAAATAGACCAAAAGGCAGCACAACCACTGATCCTGCATCAGATTCCTAAAGAGCAACCCTTATAGCTCCCTAAAACTGGATCCCAATTTTAGCTACCTCCAGCTGAAAATTATCTTTCACTCTTTTTCATAAAGTCAGAACTACAACTCAGGTGCAACACTGTCACTCACATTCCTTAACCTGGAATCATTAAGGACCCCTTGATTGATTTTCTATTGCAAATGAATGCACCAATTTTTTGTTATGGCCAAGGAACTTGATCAGACCTTAGCAAAACAACACAAGACTACCAAAGAGCCATAGCAATATGGTTCTATATGACCCATCCCTGAGCTATGAATAAATTGCCCTGAATATGTGTGCAGTCTGGCATACAGGGTAACCAATACGTATTTCACAGAATGGTTTCATGACTTTCTGCATAGCTAGAACTGATAGAAAATTAACTGTGAAGTTCAACACCTGATTTGCAAAAACAGATGTGCTCCAATCAAGCAGAGAATTGGTTGTTATGACACTAGCTGAGTTCATCTTTTCGCACTTGGTAAGAATACAATAACTAGTTCTACCTGTAGCCTAAGCCATTTATCTATAGCTTTTGCACATCACGGCAACTCAATCTCCCCATAGATACAACTGCTGAGGCCAAATTAAATAACTCCTTTTACAAAGAAGTAAAGCACTGAAGCAAAGAAACCAACTTTTCATGTGTGTAGAAAGAAACTCACTTTAGTGAATATAGGTGAATGCGGTCACTGTATGTTGTAAATCAGCATTGTTTATTTTTACAGTTTCATATTGCAGATACCTTAATTCTGCTCAATGAAAAGAAAGATCCCAGAACTTTCATTCCCTTGACAAACATCATTATACACGTTATACTCCTTCTCCCTACCCACCTTTAGTGTTTTAGTTTATTTTATTGATGCGTTGCAAGCTCAATAGAAGCACTGCAAATAAGGGTCTCGTACTGAGCCAAAATAGTTTGACTGCTCAGTGGAGACAATATCAAGCTTGCACCTCTGCAGACAATAAAGGTTTACATCAAGAAATAGTTCCTTGTATGTTATAGAAAACAATATTGGCAGTAGTGCTCCACTAGCTCCAGACCCTTCATCGACCATCCTGGCTCTGCTGGGGCTGTTAAGACTAATGAAGCCACCAGCTCAGCCCCTACACATGATGCCTTCATATCTAATCATAAGCAATGGATTTTTGCCCCACCAATCCAATGATGCAACCAGCCTGGATAGATGCCACCACCCTGCAAAGATATCAAGGATACTGAGTGGGACCAGCAGCTACATCCAGGACAGCAAAGAATAGGCAATAACAGTGTGCAGTGGGGAGGGGATTATGGGTGGATAGCAGGACTTTGGACGCTGCCATGCTTTCACTGAAGGGTGGGAATGGCTGTCATGTGGGTGAATTGGACTGTGCTAGCTCCCAACAGCCAGAGGAGAAACCTGAGAGAACCCCACAGTTGGGAGGGCATGGAGGTTTCCCAGACTCCAGTAATGGAGCAACCTAACAGCTCCAACTCTTAAGTCCTGGAGTGACATAACTGTGGGCTCTGGTACTCTGTGGGGCATCACAGCTGTGGCACTGTCTTTGGATCTTCATCACCAAACTTCTGGCTCACCCTATTACTCCCTGCCCATCCCCACTACCAATGTATGCCACCGCCAGCTATGCCTAGGTGCTCTGGTAGCACTTCCATGATTTCACCAGTGATTTGCTCTGGCTGCTTTGCATGCATCAACAGTCTGTCGCATTGACAGGAAGAACCTTCAGCTGATCGAATGATCATTTTTCTAGGGAAATTGGGGACTTGGGGTCCAGGCCTATCCAACTTTCCAGCACTGATGCAGCCACAATGCAGACCTGAAATAAGGAACAAATGTACCCTTGCCTTGAGGAGGTCACTCTAACTGCCTCGCCACCACAGAATGCAGCGCATGCCCCGTTGGCACATTAGTTGCATTAAATTAACCAGTTAAAGATTTCTGTGTGACTTAGGCCCAAATCCTACTCAACTTTCCAGCACTGGCATAGCTGTGCCAAGGGGACACATGCTGCATCCTGCAGTTGGGGGGCAGTCACGGAGGCCTCCTCAAGTAAAGGAATGTTTGTTCCCTTACTTTGGAGCTGCATCGCCCTTACCTTGGTGCGGGAAAGTTGGTTAGGATTTTGCCTTTCGGCTAAGTTACTGAGTAATTAATCTTGGTTTTCTTCTGGTTTTTTAGTCCCATTACTTCTCTCTCAATTTGACACACACATTTGATGTAGAAAGGCAGCCCTGCCCTAGTAGGCTTTTATGTTCAAATTTCTCCGCAATGCCCATCCCTCCCACCCACCATAGAATTTGAGTCCCTTCCCTCCAAGGAGCTCTATGTGCCAGACATGTCATTCCCTCAATCCCCTTTAATCCTCACAAAAACCCTGTGGTGAAGCTGTGAGAAGTGACTGGCCTATGTGATCTATCTGCATCTGAAGCATTCAATATCAATTCTTTCTGAATAGTTAAAAGAGCTAGAATGGCATTTGTTTTAGAGCAGTGGTTTTCAACCTTTTTCATCTCATGTCACACTGGCAAGGCACTAAAATGGTCAAGGCACACCATCTGTTTTTTGAGAATTGACAAGGCACACTGTGCTGTCAATGCGGGGGCTCACATCCCCCAATGGTCCTGTTGATAAATGACCTTCTCCCAAATTCCCACCACACACCTGGGGACCATTTGCGGCACACCAGTATGCCACGGCACAGTGGTTAAAAATGGCTGTCTTAGAGTGATGCTCTGTTTGAGGCATGATGGAAAAGAAAAATGGTGGCTGCAAACTGACTATCAATTTGGCAGTGGAAAAAAAATCATACCTGTGTGCACACATGAATTTCATCCACCCAGTTTTGACTCAACCCTAGTTTTTATATCGTTCTAGTTTGCATGTTGTTGATTTATCTACTTCTCTCTTACGTGGACAGTAATATCCTTGAGGACACCTCCGTTCAGTTGCCATGACAGCTCAGAAGAGCAGGATGATTTCTCTTTCTCCAGTAGGTGCTCTATGTTGAGGGACATGTAAGAACATATCAGGAAGAACCAATCTGTTCTTAGAAGATAAATGAGATTTTAATACAGCTTGTGAAGCGGGTCTCTTTAGGGGATAAATGAGATTTTAATACAGGGCAATCATTCTCCTGCTATAGCTATAAAGCCAATAACGACCAAGGATACAAGGAGGTGTATACCTAGTTCTATGCAGTCCAGGGAAATTTAAACTGATGTTTCTTAAGTAGCAGCCACTCATGCCACACAGCAAAGCACTGTAGAAACTGAGGTGAGCTTCTAAAGCAATTTATTATACAGGCTGGATATTCCTTATCTGAAGTGCTTGGAATCAGAAGCATTTTGTTTATCACATTTTTGCATATTTCAGAATACTTGCATATACATAATGAGAGATCTTGGGATGGGGCCCAAGTATAAACACAAAATATCCCTTATACACATAGCCTGAAGGTAAATTTATACAATATTTTAAATAATTTTGTGAATGAAACACAGTTTGTGATTTTATTTCTTTGGGCAAAAAAGTAAAAAAAAAAAAAAGTCATGTGGGCACTCAAAAAAGTTCCATATTTCTGAATACTCCAAATTTCAGAATTCCGGATATAGGATGCCCAACTTGTACTTTGCCACTAAGTGCCTTTGCCACAAAGAGATCACAAGCCCTTAAGCTCAACCAGACCAACTCTTTGGATTCTACTTTGTATGTTGTGTATATATGTACTTGGCACAGGCCAAAAGAAAACATTTTAATTTTGATTCATGATCGTCATAGAAAAGGTTCCACCTCCAAAAGCCATTTGAAATTTTAAAAGGGGATATTTTTTTTTGCTTTTTTCACCCCAAAAGTAGCACATTTCAATATAGTTTGTTGTAGCTCCTTTTTATAATTCATAATAACCAGAGATAATGTTCTTAAGGAACCGTCACAATCACATGAAATATAAACATGAGGAGGGGCTGTCAACTGCTCTTCCCTTTCCTTTCTGAATGGGGCTTCCTTTGTCCACTACAGCATTTTGCTTCAAAGACACTATGGCAGTAGAGAGACTAGACAGATTTTTGCTATATGGGGAAAGTACTCTCAATAATGAATATTTTATAATATGTTGACAATTTTTTAAATTATGGGTAATTATCTTCTGCTAGCTGCTACAGTCATTTGAGCTCTCATGTGAAAGTAAAATACGCCTGTTTACACTCATCTAATGCTGACAGACTTCTCATGGCCGGAATCAATTATTCATCATGCTAATGGAAACAAAATAGTCTGACTCTCTTTCAGATAAGCCCTCCAGCTGTTAATGCAGGTGGAGGGAAACTTGTCCGGTTCCCCACCTGCATGACATGGCGAGCAGCTATTGGTTGGGGGAGGGGGCAAGCTGGGGCATAGTTTAAAGGCTGGCGTCCATGCTTTTCCAGCCTCTTTGTTCCTCCACAGCAGTGGAACGGGAACTGGAGGAGAAATAGGGAACCGGTGTCTACCTTCAGGCAAGCAACAGGCCAGGTTAGGGCCAGTGCTGAGCCCCGAGGCTACCCGGATCAGGGGCAGCCTGGCTTGACCCCAGAATGGAATTGGGATGCTCACCTTTGTGGTTCCCTGGCTCAGGGTGGGCAGAACAATTCAGCTGGCTGGACCCCGTTTCCAGGGGTTGGTGATGAAGAACCTGCAGGAGCCTTGGGCAAGCTCAGATTCTGAGTCAAGGTGGTTCGCCCAAAGGAGGGCTCAGACAGGAACTGTCTCCTCTTAGTTAGGTGCCCGGACTAAAGGGGGGTGGAGTATAGCCAGGACCTGTTGCATTGCACCAATCGCTGCGCAGCCTTGTAATGGAATAAATCATGGCCCTGTTTCAACCAAGTCTTTTGTGTCACGCATGTTTGTGGGGGGATACCTGGGCAAGTTCCTCTATGGTCCCCTTCTCAGCAGGACGAGTTCTTTCCTGGCCTCGTGCTTCCTATGAAATCAGAGAGCCGTGCTCTCTGACAATGTTGGGCTTGAGCCTTATTACCAAAATGAGGTTCCCTGTTCCTTGTGTCTAGTCAAGGGTGCTAGTCAATTTAAGAAATGTGGTTTTAATGACTGTGTGGAGACGGCTGGGTTTCTTGACTGACTTTTATTTACTTTGAATGAATGCATTTTTAAGTGTGATGGAGCAGCTGTGAAATGGAGAAAGCGCCCCTCATGGGAAGGAACTGAGAATTGTTCTGCTAATGATATCAACATAGCAGAGGGGATTGTTGTGATTCTCCACTTGAGAACAGGGGACACCAAATGAGCTGAAAAATTGGGAAGAGGGGAAAATCCTGTTCTTGCCGTCAGTGACATTTTAGCATAGGGCAAGGTATAGGTAAGCATTCAATCTCTCTGCAACAGCAGAATTGTAGGTCTGATTATGGGCTTGTGTTTGTTGTGTACACGTCGCAGTTGACTTCTTTCTTTGAGAGACACTTTTAACGTTTCATTTCTGTTATCCTTTGGCAGGATGGATGTTGTACAGAAAGGATTTGAAGAATCATGAGTTAAATCCCAGCTCTTATTTTTCTAGCTAGCCAGTTTCTCAGCATCTGTTCCAGCTCTGGCCTGCCAATGTATTCAAACTACTGTGCCTGGCAAACCATCTCTTTTCTCCTCCTAATTTGTGGTTGAACCTGGTCAGGATCATGGCAGGCATAATTCATCAAGTTTCCTGCTATTGTCCTCTTGGGCTACTATCATGTGCCAAGAAAAACTAGGTTAGCTTTCCTTCAGAATGCTGTCCAGGGCAAGTCTTCTGAGACCCCAAATCTCTTGATAGTGTTGCTCTTATGATAAGCCTAATTTTCATTGTATGGGCCCAATCTTATCCAACTTTCCAGTGCCAATACAGCTGCAGTGCAGCCCTGAGGTAAGAGAACAAACGTTCCCTTGCCTTGACAAGGCCTCTGTGACTGCCCTCCCACCATAGGAGGCAGCACATGCCTCATTGGCATAGCAGCAGCTGGAAAGTTGGATAGGATGGGACCCTACATCTCCATACTCTCTCTCTCTCTCTCTCTCTCTGATGTTTGGCTTTTGTTATGCCTTCTAAAAAAATTTTCTTCATCCACATTTTGATTTATGTTGACCAAATGCATCACATTCTGTTATGTTGACACATCACATCCTAATTATTTATTTATATCATTCCCCTCTGTGTTTCGACCCTAAATCTACAAGGTAGCTTAATATCAAGTAAAATACATAAATATAAAATATAATAATCATAACAATAAGAACAACAAAAGAAAAATTACAAATCAACCAGAAGGCGTCTCCCCAAAAGTAACTGCTGTATCCTATCAGCATCCCCACTGATGCAGCTGCACCACCAAAGTGTGTGCTGCATTCTGGGGGGGGGGGCAGTCATGGAAGTCTGCTCAAGGTAATGCAACATTGGTTCTTTCAGAATAAGATTTAACTGCCCGAATGGGTCTACTTGGAACTCAACCAGCAATTTTGCTACACCACCAGTAGTAGCAATTTTCAGCTACTGGAAACCTCAGAAAGACTTCAGATGGCTGCCTCCCTGGCTCTCTGAAGGCCCCCAGACAGTGGGGGGTAGCACTTGACGAGGGGGTACCTCGGACCAGGAGCGCCACTGAAACTCAATCCTATCATTCTCCCCCCCCCCCCGCTGGTGCAAGTACACCAAAAAGGCGGTGTTATATCAGTGGGATGGGGGTGGGGAATTAGCTTTAGAAGGGAAAGGAGATATAGTGTCAGCCTCCCATTCCTCAATGGGTCTCCTCGGACCTGTGTCAGTAATTTTGCTAGTGCAAATCTGAAGAGAGAAAGGGGCAGGGGAGCTACAGCTAGAGCGGATAGGATCGGCGCTGGATCCACCCCCACCCACAGCCTCTGTGCCCCTGTTCCTCTCCCCTCTTTGCCTCCATTCTTCCCTCTCCCACCCTCCTGCCTTCCCTGCTGACTTTCCTGCTCCAGCAGGTGGCCAGTGATCTGGAGGCACACACACAGGAAGGCTCCAGACTTCCCACCTGTGCTCTGGCAGGATGCTACTTTGCTGGAGCACGTTTTAGAGTTGTTTTGCAGTAGCCAGCATTAGTGGAATGCTAGGGCTGGGCTGCCCATCAAATAAGCTTAATAAAATCATCTTTCAGTGCTAAATAGTCAAAAATATTTAAAGATCACTGAGATTTTTTTGCCCTCCTATATAGCAAACAATAAATTTTGTATAGTAATTTGTTAGAAAATAAATCTTGGTTGCTAAGGAACTGAATGACTGATGACATGCATGGCAAGCAAAGTTCTTTAAATAAATAAATGCACGAGAAAGCTTCAAACATTTGTCTGAAGGATGTTTTCACAAATTGAAGAAGATTGTTGATTCTGTCTTTTAAATAGGTGGTGCCTTCTCCAAGGAATTTGGTCTTCTGGTTGGTCTGTGAAGTGATTCTCCAAGGTTTTTGGGGTCTCTGACCTTGATGCTCTTATCTGTTATTCATAGCTGAACCTTTTTGGGTTTCATTTTTTTTACCATTCTGACTGCCACTGTAATTTTTATCTGCGTATTTTAAATTTTATAATTCAACAGGTTTTTTTTTTCATTTTTGAAAACTGCTTTGGATCTTTTGAAACAGAAGAGCAGAATATAGATATTTTAAATAATTAAAGTTATAAATATTTGCCATGAACTTGGTGAGGCCTGAACTTCACAAAAATGAACAGTTCAATCTTGTGCGATCTTACTTGAGAGTCAGCTCCATTGAACAAAATTAGACTTCCTTCTGGTTACACATACCTAGGATTGTGCTGTAATTTTCATTTCTGCCATTTCACCTGAACTGAAAGTTCACAATATCATGGTCAACTGCAATATGCATCTACAACTAAATGATGTACTCTGGACAATTCCAGTAAACAAATCTAGGGAATAAGAACAAGCCTCCATGCTAGGGTCTGATTGGAAGTGCCTTAGGGCCCAATCCTATCAAATTTTCCAGCACTGGTGCAGATGCAATGCAGCCCCAAGGTAAGGAAACAAATGTCCTCATACCTTAAGGAGGTCTCTGTGACTGCTGCCCCAGGACAAGATGCAGCGCATGCACCATTGGCACAGCTGCACTGGCACTGGAAAATTGGATAGGATTGGGCCCTTACTCTTTCCATGTATTATCTTTCATTTCCTTGTTTTTCATTGAACTTTTTAATGACTATTACACAGACCTGTATAAATTGTGACCTACCATAAGTACATAAGAAGAGCCCCGCTACATCAGGCCGAAGCCCATCTAGTCCAGCTTCCTGTATCTCACAGAGGCCCACCAAATGCCTCAGGGAGCACACAAGACAAGAAGATACCTGCATCCTGGTGCCACTCCTTTGCATCTGGCATTCTGAGGGAACCTGCTTCTGGAAGTTTCATATACCCATCACAGCTTGCAACCTGTGATGGACTTTTCAAGTCTACAAGTGGATAGCTGAAAAGAGCATACGTATCATCAAATATTAATGCCATATAACATGAATACACTTCCAGCAAAACCCTATGAAGAATTGGGAGGGTCGCAGGAGCACTTTGTTCCATTGTCACGAAATGGCAGCTGACAGTGTGTAGAATGCTCCATCATTAGCTGTTTTGAGAGCACTGCTACAAGAAGTGGCAGTGTTCCCTGTCTATTGCCAGACCCCGCCATGGCAATCAAAGCAGGTAAGGCAGTGGTGCTGGACATTTGGGACAGTTCATGGGTCTGGCAATTGACAGTCTCATGCAAAAGCATCCCTTCATCATTTAGATATCTTGGCAAGTGAGAGGAGAATTACAACAGTTTCCACACAGCACTTTGATGCAAAGCTATAGTATCTCGCAATGCCCTTCTCCATGGTGAAGATCCTCCCAAAACATTTACTCACAAGTAAATCCAGTTTAGCAAAGGTTCCACCCCAGCAACTTTAAGCACAACTTCCTTGCTTGCAGTGTCAGCCCACTTTGTTGCTTACTATTGATCATGACTGGGGGATTGCTGGTGAATCGCCCTTGAATGGCCTCCCGAGTATCCTCTACAAATTGTCCAAATGTTTGTTTCTGTTTCAGTATAGTTTGATTGGACTAGAAACGTTTGAGCCTCAGAAAACATCGGCTCAGAGCAGCGTCAGAAGGCTGTATGCTATCTGTATCGAGGGAGAATAGCTATTGATTTATGTATTGATTACGAGTGTGAGTTTTATGTTTTAAAAAGTCCCCACACATCCAATTGGTATACGTAGGGTTTTTTTTTTTCTCTGTCCAATAACCATAAAAACAAACTGTCCAAGATCCTACCACTATTAACCCAGGAAAACAAAAGGTTAGGAAAAACCTCTGCAAAATAAACAAACCTGGTTATGGGAATTCATCCTTGGCATATTTAATTAAGGGTAACTGTGACAGTCCGGTGGTTAAATGAATCATGAAGAATTTCTAATCCATCTAAATGTTGCTTCCAATAGGCTGCAGCCTGAGAAATAATATTGCCTCATGCAGGAGGTCTAATGTGTCATTCCCTGTTGCAGCATATTCATCACTGCCATCAAGCCATCCTTGTATCTGGTTTCTTAGATGGTGTAAATGCTCACAGTAATCAGAACTCTGCAAGAATTTCTCTTCCAAATATTTTCTAACTTAAACCAAAAGAGTGAAACTGCAGCCTATTGGAAGTTACATCATTACAAAACATGATGTAACTCAGAAAGTCATGACCCAATTGTATCCTGGCCCAGCCTGCATAGTTCTGGGCCGCTGACACAGCAGCCTGTAGGCTGGCTGAGGAGCAGGTCAGCCAGTAGAAGTCAGTAAAGGAAAAAAATACTTACCTCTTTGGCCACTCTATGGGTCCTCTATGGGTCTACTCAGATCTTTGCCAGCTCTTTGGCCAAGAGGGAATATCAGACCCAGAATCAGGGAGGGGAAGGAATCAGTAGCTGCTGGTGCTGCTGAGATCTGCCCTGTCCTGGCCTGATCCCTGCCCTAATCTACCCCATCATGCCAAAAGCCAGTCTGTGCAACTTCACTGCTAGCATGTAGCCTTCCTGCCTTTGCACCAGCAGCAGTGCTCTGCTTACCAACAGAGAGACTGTCGCACCAGCGGAGCTTGCAGTATACTGGTGAACCTCATTGTCTGCCAGCATACCACGTGGCTAGAATTGGGCCCTGCGTTACTTTTCCTTTGATGTACAAGAAATTAGGTGAACCCTGAAATACTTATTGAATAGACAGTGCTTCAAGAAACCCCTGCATATATATCTGTACTTATTTCCTTTTACTCAATGTGAGTGGCTGTTTTCAAAACGCTCTATCCTATGTTCATCTTCTAAACACAAATAATCATTACTAGTAAGTAATATCCTATTCCTCTCTTCAATGAATGGAAGGCACTTCTGGTTGCCTGGGGAGAGATGTGGAGGAGGAGAGCAATTCTTGCCAATCTCCCCATAACCCCAGAACTTTCTGCACTCCACTGAATCTCGCTCTGAAAAGTCACTCAATTGCCTAGAGCGGTTGAAGGGCACAGAGGTCTACTGGGCTGAGAAGGTGGCAGAAAAGTTCTGCATGTGCCTCTTAGAATATTATTCATACTGTAATTTATTTTTAGCAACAAAGCTCAGGAAATGATGTACACTGCAAAAAGGAAGAAAAGATAGTTCCCTGTTCTAAAAGGTCTTACTATCTAAAAGAAAGACAAAAGGGAGAGACCAGCAAACACCACTGGAAAAGGTGCTGTGCTGGGATGAAAATGGACAACTGATCTCTCCCTGCTAAATATAACAGAACTACTAGTCAGCAGGCACTAATTAGGGGGTGACAATAGGACTAGCCATGTAATTGTTGACCTAGCCAGATTTGTCAGCATTTTATGGCCCATTTTACTGAGGCTGCAATCCTATCCCCAATTACCAGAGAGTAAGCCCCATTGACTATAATGGAACGTACTTCTGAGTAGACATGCATAGGAGTGGGCTGTAAATCTCCTTATGGTGATGCAATGCTGCTGGCATGGGCTATGCTGCATCAGCCCCCTCCCCACCCTCCCCCAGTCTCTTTCCACCCCCTGTGCCAAGCTTACATGCTCTGATGGACCTCCATTATTCTGCTGGATTGCATGGGAATACTCCTTCCCACCAGCACACTGTATCCCTGCATTGCTGCAAAGTGCTTTACTTTACTACACGTGTTCCACCAGCACTGCCAGTAAGTAGTTAGGCAAGTTCAAAGCCAAAATGAAATGAAAGGAGAAATTATGTCAGAGGAAACTCAAAACACAAGGCTATTTGCTGATAGGAACTTTCTGGGGACTTGTCCTGCTTAGTTCTCCGGGGTATGAAGAAAAAAAAAGTGATGACAATTTCTAAGGAGGAAAAGTTCTGAAAAACATTATTCTTAAGCACTGATAAAAGCTAAAGGCAGGCTTGATTATTTCAATTTGAGCTAAACTACACCACAGACGTAAAGTTCCATATGCATAACCAAGTGATGATCAATACCAGGCAACAGTGGGTTGCATTCATATGTGTTTTCACTGATCTACAGTCTTTGGTGGAAAGCGGTGAATGAAAAAAAAAATCCTTGATTTTTTGGGGAGGGTATTTTGGTATATCGATGTGTGCTGCGTGTAGTTTGCCCTACTGTTAGAGAAAGTGTGTGTGAACACAAATAAATAATGGAGAAATGTAATGTACATACCTGTAATTTGGCTTTCATGTGCCCCCTAGCTATGCAGGGCCTGTGGTTCTACAGAAAGCCAATAAATTACAGCTGTTGGTCTCAGCTGCCATAATTAATGACTGCATTTCTTTGATTAACAGCATTCAGCCATGGCTCAATATACATAAACTGATTCTTCTCAGGTGAGGTCAGGTGAGGTCTTGTTCCTGTAATGCACAAATCCATTTTCTCAGTTATGCACAATAATTTTTGGAATTTTATATGCTCGTAAGATGATACAATGAAAAACCTGGCACAGGACCTTGGGGACTAAAAAGAGGCATCTTGACAGAGGGCCAGAAAACAACCATATTACCCATTGTCTCAAGAGATAAGATTTGAAGTAGTAGGTCACACAGATGCAGTTCCTCCTGCCACATCTATCACCCTGTCATGCATGTTATTAAGGCACAGTCCCAGGGCCTACAGGACAATGAAGTCCACTTAAGTACACATGTATTGGGCAAGCAATCCTGACTGTTCCAGAGTTGGGATTTTCATATCAGTGCATGATGACAGATGTGCAGTAGCTATGCTAATAACAGGTAACTTGCTTGACAATGAAACAGGCAAGCGGTGAGGTGACCATATCCTAGTTTTTAGTACTGAATCTGGCCACAACAGGTTAGTGTGCACTTCAATATATATAAAAGTCTAAAATGATCCTGCTCTCTGGTGTCCCATGTTTGTCAGTGCTCTGTAGTTGAATGCTACAGCATTGTGCATTACAACTCCCGTTCCAGTGGGTCCTGGCTCCCTCTCAGGTGGGGCCAGCCCATTCATGAGGTCAACTGAGGTGGTTGCCTCAGCCAGCAGATTAGTGGGGGCCCAGAGTGGCCAGATGTCATAATCTGGAAAAAGAGGGCATCTGGTCACCCTGGTGGGGGGTTCCCTGGTCTGCCTCTCCTGACACCCCTGGCTCTTCCTCTTGCTTCCTAGATCTGAAAACAAAAGAGTAGAAGTGTGGAGGAGGGAGGAGTAGTGGACTACAGCACCTAGTTCACCACTCTTTTCTCCTCTATACCTCCTCTTCTGCTACATTCACCTTTTCCTTTTCAAATCCAGGAAGCAAGAGGAGAAGCAGCAGCAGCAGCAGCAGGGCAATAAACCCCAGGTAAGGGGGTGTGTGGTACCTGGCAGACTGCCCGGGTCTGGGCCAGCCCTGCTTTCACAGTCACCAGCAGCTTTGCCCATATGACAAGACAAGATGCTTATACTCAATATTATGTGTTGCTCCAGCAGAGGCTGCCAGTTGTTCAGCTTTCTTGAATATTGTGCATCTTGCTGAATTTCCTGTGACACCAAATATGACCATACTCTTGCGAAAGGTCTGTATTCAGTACCTGTCATTTCTGTCTAGACCACTAATTTTTTTATTAAAAAAACTGGGCATCATCAAGAGAAGTACACTCAGGCTAATAGTGCAGAGAAGGGCCATTATTAAAAAAAAGGGGGGGGGGTGTTGGGGCAACCACCTATTTTGCCAGATTGCTCCAACTGCATTAAGCCATTCAACCTTCATCTAGTCCTAAGGCCATAAATGCAATAATGTTTGAGAGCACCCCTTGCAAAGGCTGTCAAACAATACAAATCTGAAAGAAGTGCAACCATCCACGCACAAGGAGTCAAACTCCTCTCCAGTGGAACTCTTTTGACTTGCAATGTCTATTTCAATGATGAACAATAGCTGAGCAGAAATAGCTTCTGCAGCAATTGTTCCTGCACGATCTGCACTGAATTATCTAGAATGCTGAAGTTGTTTTTCCATGAAGAATTGCATAATGTTTCATGAAAAAGAAATGTTCAATAGGAAGAGACGCTGTTGGAAGGCCTGAACCCTTGCTTTGATGAAAATAAAACAACAATCCAAATCAATTAGAAATGTTAAAACGTAACAACCAGCATGACGGTCAAAAGCCAGGGCAACACAGACAGCAGAAAACTATGGCTTGGTGGAACAAAAAAAGTTCTAAACCATCTTTGGGATATCAACAAAGAAAAGGCAAGCCTGACCTCAGTTGTGTGTTCCACAGGATGGGGGCCACAACAGAGAAGGTCATATTGTCTGTTGAGTCCCTTTCAACTGTATTTCCAATAGTGGAAATACCCTCAACAGAGCTTCCCTATATGACCTCATATACTTGTATGCTGAGAGACAGACTTGTATGATGAGAGACAGTCCTTTACGTATTTACGTCCGAGACCATTAAGAGCTTTATAGCTCATCAGCAGCACTTTGTAGAGTCCTGATCATGTGTGCATGTGCTGTCCAGTACTTGCCGTCCCCCTTGACTTTGGTGACTTTGCCTCTTTGTAGCATTAATGCAGCAGCTCTAAGGCCCAAATCCTAACCAATGTTCTAGCACTGACAGAGCTGAGCCAATGGGATATGTGCTGCATCGTGCAGTTGGTTGGCAGTCATGGAGGCCTCCAAAGTAGGGGAATGTTTGTTCCCTTACCTTGGAGCTGCACTGTGAACGAAGAGAGGTGAGTCATGAATATGAGAGGGGGAATTTGTGAGCCACAGATTTGTGAGTTCACAGGCATGGGTCCCGCGGATATGGGGGAGCCTGTATACCTCCAGGCTGATTGTGGTATGCTTGAATGTTACAATTACTGTCCTGACCATAAACCAGCAGTCAAGTGTTAGTATTAATGTATTCCAAATATTACTTGCGAATCTGTTAGTAATAGAGTGCTGGTCATGGAAGTTATGCTTCATCTCTGAATTTGTTTGCATTTTACAGTGGCATCAATGTTCCTGAATCGTATGATTACTTTGCAGCTGGACTCAGGTTTACCCAGGCCACCAACCATGGCTGGCTATTATCAACTACTGTATACCATTTTTAAGAAACACTAGGAAAAGCCCAGTAGTTCATCAAAGTTCTTAAACTAGGCATTTCTGCTGCTTGGAATGCGGGAGTTTCATTTCAATTAAATGGGAAAGGAGCTTATCTTCTGGAAGTGAGCAGCATAGATACAATTCCGGGGGGTGATAATGGCTTGGCATCAGGTTTGCGATAGCATCTGCTCAATAAATAACCATCTACCAGCAGCTGGTCTATTCAGGTAAACTGTATGATTCAAAGTGTTTGCAATGAATATTACAGTATCACTTTTGCTCTCTTAAGAGAAAGCTTACTTTAAGCCCAATTGGTTTGATGATTACTGTGAGAAAATTATGGCTTGAGTTAATCCTGCTGGAGTATCCTCTGAAATGACGATATCCCAGGAAATGACGATCGGTGGGACTCCTTCACATCGTTACCTGGTGTCACAAGACAATTTCGTACTGAAGCACAATTCTTGTGAAAGGCTCTTGCAAAATTGCTATGCTAAGTTACTACAGTAATTAAGCAGTAGCTGATATGGTAGAAAAACCAAAACTCATAACCTTACAACTACTGAACAAATAATAATTGTGATGTTGGACAAAAATGTTCAGCTACAGTCTGCAGGAGAGAAACTATGCAGTGGGCTTCATAATGGATTATATTAAAATGACAGGGCACTGTCTAACATAGTTATGCAATTAATGTGCTGCTACAGTAGAAAAATGTTCAAGTTGAATATATTACAGCTACAGTGTTGTCATGTGCAAGGAATGTGCACAGCTCCTGACTGGTCACACTAAAGTATACACTACGTGGATCAGGACTGCAATCATTGAAGGCTAGTGTGGCATAATGGTTTAGGACTAGGAGGATCTGGGTTCAAATCCCTGCTCGGTCATAGATCCTACCAGGTGACTTTGAGTCAATTGCTATCTCTCAGCCTGACCAACCTCACAGAGTTGCAGTGAGCCTAGAAGAAAGACCATGTATACATGTGAATCATGAGCAATGGCCATACTTCACCATTGGTGCACAGCCCTCATGAACAATCTGTTCACTTGTAACCTTAGTGTGAACAAATATCCAATATACATATATGTGGGCTGTTGCAGATCCAGACCAACCCATTTGATCAATAACAGGCACATCCTGCCTCCTCAACAAAACCAGTATGATGTGGCTTAATTGCATGGAAAGGACTTCAGCCAACCCCCTGATGGGAAAATATGGAGGGGTTTTCTCCCTTTTCTCACCCCGTTCCCAACTTTTCTTCTTTTTTATTTTCTTGAGAGTGTAATGGGCTCTTTTCTTCTCTAACAGATTAATGAAAGGGGAAAAGTTGTGAAAGCGTTTTATGAATTCAGGCCTACAAAGACAAGGTGGTTTGCTATGCGTTGATGCTGACAAATTATATTATAAACCCTTTCAAATTACTTGCTACTTGCAGCGTAAGGCAATAAATTAAACAAAAAACAAAGAGCTGGATATGCGCTCCTTGCCATAGCTTGCCTTTTAGCTCTTTTCTTTTGGTCTTTTTCGCTTTTCCCATTTGCACTTTCTTAAATAATTTCTTACTTAGAAAGGTAGAAGTTAATTTGCTATATATTCTCTGCAGGTATTGCTTACAAAATGTCATACCATGTGCAGTGGGACCTAATTATCACTTGGTGTCATTAATGTTTGATATTTTACTAATGGGAAATGCCATGGGATTGTGAGCATTATATATTATAAATAGCTTCTTCGTGATGCTTTGAAAAAAAAAAAATTAAGTTCTAGTTGATAACACTATTCAGGTGTAGGGCTGATCAACTTTTGTAGTCTCATGGAGCGCTTTATTCTCCAGATTGTGCTTTGGGGCCCAAGCATGGCAACCCGCAAGACTGTATGTTCAAGAAAAGCATTACATAAAAATACACACATTATATACAAAATTCAAAAGTGAGACATAACATTAAGGTGTGAAACTTTATGTTCCTTACAAGATGAAAACAATGTTTGTAAGGTCTTGAAGGCCAGAAAAATTAGAGGGACTCCAAAGTCTTTTAATAGGCTATGCCTACTCCAATGTACTCAATGCAATTCCTGTGAGTCTGTTTATCAGGGGAAGACTTTTGAAGCATGTTGACAGGTACACTTGGTGTAGGTGATCTGCAGTCATTTTGTCTAACACAGGCCTATAGACCTCCTATTTTTCTTAATTCCCAGGAACTGCAAAGCCAAAGGTTTTATCAAGCATCTGGTGGGCCATGATATGTGGCTGATGGGAAGCACTCAGCCTGGCGGGTCACAAGCTATGCAGGTCTGATCTAGAAAATTGATCACAGATCTACACTACTTAGTGCTCAGTCCCATCCCAGGGTTGTAAAACTCATTTCATATAGTGGGCCAAATAGTATTCATGGCACCTACTGAAGGCCAGAAGTGATGTCATTAGGCAGGAAGTGATGTCATTAAGCAGATGATAGCCAGGAATAAGCACTTTGTTCTCAAGTAGGAATGTGTCAGCTGCAAATGGCAAAAGAGAAAATGTGAAAATTTTGATCGCATTTTCAAGATATAGGAGAGTGTGGCCACCTTTTCAGAAGCACTGCTTTTGCTGAGGCTTCACTTTGCAGTTTAGCAGCTGAGAGGTGCTCTGAAAAGTGATGCTTGGGGAGAAGGTGCCTGCTGAAAGAGTGGCTCTGGGAGAGCCAATTAGATCTGGGAGGATAGATGACTCTTCACTGTGGCCTTAAGTTGTTCAACACCCTTAGATCTCTGACTGCCAGCTCTGCACCCTTCTTCCTTGTCCATTGCCTAGCTATGCAATGGTGAGACATCTGCAAGATTAGAAAACGTTGTGTCAGTATTAAGTTTGAGAGTTTATTGAGAGTAAATGTTGTTGAGGGAAGGCGAGAGTGAGCGTTGGCTCTGATGCAGGAGTGGTTAACCTTGGCCTTATAACAGGAGGCCGGGCGGTAGGTGGTGACCTCTGCCTCACTGAGGGGGGACAAGGGGTGCGCAGTGACCTCTGCCTCAGTGAGAGGGGGCAAGGGGTGTGCAGTAACCCAAGCCTCAGTGGGAGGGGGAAGGGTTGCTGTCTGTGGTGGAAAGAAAAATAGGTAGAGTTTTTAGACTGAAAGTCTATAGTAAAGTGAGGGGGTACTGAGTGTTGTGTCAGTGCATGGTTAAGGTCTGTGATTTGAAGGTTGGTCCCACCAAAGTACAATGCATTTGACACCTTGAGGCAGCCCAGGGAAGAGGAGTGTAGGGGAGAGGAATGCAGCCACCATTGGTAGAGTGACAGGATGTGAAAGATATGGTAGTGGGAGTTGGGTAGGCCATTACAGGAGAACAAGGGTCAGTTGCGGACAGACGGCCTGTCTTTCTGGCCCTTCCCTCATCCCTCTGACCCTCAGCATTCTAGGCATTGATCCCATGAGTCTGAAACTGCTGCTCTCGAATGCCAAGTCAGTGAATAATAAGATCTGCCTAATCCAGGATTTAATCGAAGATGAGAGTGATGACCTGGTGTGTATCATGGAGACCTGGCTAGATGAGGTGGGAGACTTAGGCCTCTCCCAGATCTGCCTGCCAGGTTTCCAGGTACTGCAGCAGCCACAACTACAGGGGCGGGGAGGTGGGGTTGTGACGGTCTGTTGTGATACCATCTTAGCAGGTACCCTGTCCAGCGGTCCACAGGGTTTGAGTTCCTTCATATCATGTTGGAGGAGTGAGACAGAATAGGGATTCTGTTGTTGTACCGCCCACCGTGCTACCCAACAGCCTCCCGGCCTGAGCTGACTGGGGTGATCTCAAGCGTGGTGTTGGTGTGCCCTTGCCTATTAGTGCTGGTGGACCAACATCTATGCTGAGGCCCCTGGGAAAGCTGCAGCTCAGGCCTTCATCGCCAACATGGCAACCATAGGTCTGTCTCAGAGAATATCTGTCCCAGCACATAATGCAGGACACACATTGGACCTGGTGTTTACTGGGCAGGTTGATGGTGATCTGGATGTGGAGGAGATTAAGATCATTCCTTTGTCAGATCATTTCCTGGTGGGATTTAGGCTTATTGCAGCTTCTTGCCTCCACAGTGGTAGGGGACCGAATTGTAGGGTCCACCTCCAGAGCCTGATGGATCCAGATGGATTCTTGAGGGCTCTGGAGGATTTTCCCATTTCCAGAACTGGTGACTCACCCAGCGTTCTGGGTGCGGCATGACTTGGACACCACATTAGGAGTATCTAGTGATGTCCCTGGGGCACCTGTCTGTTCTTCCATCTGGAATTCTTTTTAGCTTGTAGAACCTGAGGATGTGAACAGCATCCTCTGGAGTGTGAGGCCAGCTGCTTGCCTGCTCAATTCTTGTCTGACATGGCTAATTAGATCTGCCTAGGGAGGGCTGGCTGAGTGGACAGGGAGGGTGGTGAATTCACCTCTGAGGAAGGGGATGTTGCCTCTGACCTTGAAGCAGGCAGTGGTTCGCCCCTTTTTGAAGAAACCCTCCCTGGATCTCACTAATCTGAACAACTTTTGGCCAGGCTCCTAGTTTATGAGAGTCCTGTAAATATGTTTCTCATCAGTTATCTGATCATTTTTTACTAATGGCCCAATCCTATGGGCATGTTGCACTGCTAGAGCTCGAGTTCCATCAAAGTCCTATAAGGTGGTTGCAAATATAATGCATGGGCAGGGATGGTGGGTGGAACAGCATGGGGAGGGGGCAGAACAGTGGAGATTGGGGCAGGGAGAAGGGTGTCTAGGTCTATAAACTCAGGGCAAGTCCAAATTAATTAGATATTTTTAGAAGACACTTAAGTGATTTCTTCTAGAATTGTACCTTCTGCCTATAATGCAGATGAGAGAATTTCTGTTCCTGACAGATTTTCAGGTAGGAGATAATATTCCCTTCCAATATGCTAAATTTTCCTCATTAAATCACTACCCCAGGCTGTGATGTGAGGTTTTAAGAAATAACAAGCAAATGCATCTTTGGTATCTGTTTCATGTAATAAGCAGCTCATCTCTCTATTTTTCTTTTTTTTCAGATTTGTCTTTCAGAAGGAAAGACAAATCTGTCAATATGAGCAGGTAAGAACTAAAAAAATAAATAAAACTGATCTATTGCTTTTATTTTAAATCCCTTTTGAAGGAACTTCTATCAGAGTTGAACTGAAGATTCTGCTTGAGGCTCCATCAAGACATTTTTGGTACAGCTCTCTGAAAGAAAATGACATTTTATTCCAAGTCCCCTTTTAAAGTGATGTCTTACCATTTTAAACAGTAAGGAGAAACTTGGCAAATCTGAGAACTTACCACGTTCTGCATCAGTTTATTTATCTCTGTAGTAGAGTGCTTATGCCTCTTCTTAAGTAATGAAAAGCACCCCTGCTTGTTCTTCTCAGACCCATAGCTTAATAGGTGGCGTAAGTCCAAGGAAAGTATGCAGGTAGCACTGGCTGAGCCAATGGGGATTAGATTCAGCATCAGCAGCAGACCTAGCACTGGGCAAACAGGGCAGATGCCCCGGGCAATGAGCCCGTGCAACTCTAGGAGCACACAGGAAGCATTACTGAGGCTCCCGACATGATCAGAAACCGTGCTTCCAGTTCTCCAGAAGTCCTGTATAAGATTAGGGGGAAGCCTCAGAATGCTTCCCCAGTCAGTTCTGGAGTCGCGTGAGGCTCTGTACACTGGGTAAGAATGGGGGGTGGGGGGCGCCACTGCAGACCTTTGCCCCAGGGGTGGGGTGAGGTGAATCTGTTACTGTTCAGCATGCATGTTTGCTGCTGAGATCTATCCCTCTGCCCCGGTTTTCACCTCTTGTCGTCCCCTCGATCTGCCTCTCCCCCTGCCTACTCCCTCTCCACCCACAACATACCTCCCCTACCAACATATTGGCATGGCCTGGTCCAATGGCCGTGGACCAAGAGCACTTCTGATACTGATAATGCTGCAACTTTGCAGTGGCTCAGAATAACAGCATGCTGTGCGCAGCATCACAAAAGGCAGCTAATAAGATTAAACTTATTTAAGCAGCACTCCTGCAAGAGAAAATCTCTCTTTCTTGCTGGGTTATCCTCAGGAAGAGATCTTTAGCAGCCTTCTGCTTCTCAAGCAACGTGTGTAAATACTGACATCAGAAAGCCAACCCCAATAAAATCCTACTGGACATGAGCAACTGCAGATTTCTTCTTCCTCCTCTCCACCCCCTTTCTAAATGTAACACACTGTACATCAGGATTATGTAAACATAGCCACACGCATAGGCAAGGAACCAGATAGTCAACATGAATGAATTAGACTCAGAACCACCTTCAGAAGTTAAACAGCTTCTTGAAATTCTAGACGGCTTCCTCAGAAGTGAATCTACTCAATCGTGAGGAGGACAAATCTCACACTGGCAAAGCATGACAGCATCAGCTCAGACCGATGCTTTTCCAGCAGGTCCACTTATGAGGAAGATATACAGTCTGTTGTGTTAAGCTCTCCTTTGTGAAATCTATTCTAAGGAGACGGAGGGCCCAATCCTATCCAACTTTCCAGGTGCAGCCACAATGTGGCCTTGAGGTAAGGGAACAAATGTTGCCATACCTTGAGGAGGCCTCTGTGACTGCCCCACCACCACAGGATGCAGCGCATGCCCCATTGGCATGGCTGCACCAGTACTGGAAAATTGGGTAGAGCTGGTGTATTACTGGCGTGCATCAGTGTGCATGAGCACATGGCATATTCATGTACTGTATGAACCAAAGGAAAATATATAGTACAGTGGTGTGTGTGTGTGTGTGTGTGTGTGTGTGTGTGTGTGTGTGTGTGTGTTGGAGACATGCAGAATTATGTGGGTGTGCATATTTGTGAGAGCAAGAAAAAGATTTCAGTTCTCTGGGTGTAGGAGGGAGTCACATAATTTTTCAATTCAGAGCTTCACTGCTGACATGTTTTTGCCCTTTTAGTGGAACTCTAATGACTCCTGCAACTGAACTGGTGGATCTTAACAAAATATTTTTGGAACCCCCAGGTGGAAAGCGCATTGTTTGTGTTTCCTCTTTATGCCACTTCTGATTAACATTTCTGTTTCGAGAAACGTTTCTGTTTCTAAAAACACTAAAGAGTAGCACTAGTCCTCTGGGCAGAGTCCTTACTGAGACTTAGCTCCATTCTACATAAGCAACTTGTACTCTACAAAGTACATAAGGAACCCTATGACAATCCAACCTCCATTCAAGAACCATCATGACAGCTGGCACCTAAGATGTTAACACCCCACAACCTCCTCTCCTTTCTGGCTTCTCCTTCGTTTCTCCCCAAGCCAGCTAAACTTCTCAGGCAACTTTTTTTCCCCTCTAAACACCCGTATCTTCTCTTTCCCTCCTGAAAAAATGGCACCATGCCCAACTCCCTTCAAGTCTGCTGCCTCCCTTGCATATTAAAGGCTTGCTTCATGGTCCTCTTTCGAACTTTGAGACCCATCTTTGTCATGACATGTGTGATAGCTTGAAATGGTAGTTGGCACTTTCAAGTTGGAGCGAGCCATTCTCAGCCTCAGCCGTTTTCCACAATCTGAACCACACGCACCCTGCTCCTTTCCCCCCTACTAATCCCCCTCTCTTCTTTCTGTCATACCACTACCCCCAAGGGGCAGTGCCAGTTGGCAGACAGGTGTGGGTTTTGGTCCAGTGCCACTGAGTCAATAAACAACACCAGAGGTGGAAGATTTAGAGGATTCTTTTATTAAGCGTTGGATGCAAGCGGACCCCAGGAGACAAGCTCAAATCTGAGGACCCTGGCCGACTGATATAGTCCATATTTATACACATCACATAAAGAGTTAGAAAAAAAAGAAGACTCCATCCTTGTCACCCCTTGCCCTCTCCTTGCTCCTTGGGACTTGTAGTTTTTCCTGTGTTGTAACCAGTCTGAGATTGCTAACTTCTTATTTAATTTTAGCCCATTAGCAGGGCTAACTGTCTGAGGTTTAGCCTAGCTAAGCAATTTGTTATTAGTTGTCAGCAAGAAATAGTCGGTTACACAGTCACAGGCTCTTCCCCGAAGATACACTCTGTCTTACCTCCCCACTTACAAGGAGAATACTTGCTTGTTTCACAGGTTTGACATTACCTGCTTATAAGACTTGCTTACGGGGGGCGGTCTTTAAGACAGGAAAATGGCCGTCTCTCCCCTGCACCTCAGAAGCTTCTGTTCCTTTGGGAAGCCCAACTAATCCACCAGCATCCATTGCCACCCCCTTCCTCCTCTTTGCTCTGCTGCTTTGAAGGAGTTCCTGTCTCTTATCCAGTCCTCTTTCCGCCTCCTTCTAGCTGCTTAGTGTCTACACCAGGGGTGCTCAATAGGTGGGTCGTGATCTACTGGTAGATCGCGAGGCAAAATGAGTAGATCGCGGAGTGCCGACCCCCCCCCCTTCAGGTGCCTCTGAGAGGAAATGCCGGGAGTAAGGCCCATTGTACTCAATGGGGCTTACTCCCAGGTAAGTGTGGCTAGAATTGCAGCCTCACAGCCTAATCCTAGGCATGTCTAGTCAGGAGTAAGTCCTGTTATACTCAGTGGGGCTCAAGGTACACCAACATACATTGTACACATAAATGTTATATGTTATGATGGCGCGAACATTGTAAAAAAAAAAACTCTGGTAGATCTCCGGGCCTTGCTGGGTTTCAAAGTAGCTCTCGAGCCAAAAAAGTGTGAGCACCCCTGGTCTACACCAATGCATGCTGGGGTGACAACAGAGGAGCAGGAAACCTGGAAGTGGATCTTTAAGGCTATTTTTCCATTGAATTGGTATCCACTGATTTTTTAAATCCACCTGGAGTTCCAGATAGGAACCCCCGTGGATAACAAGGCATGATTATTGTATATTTAAACAATAATCTCAACACAGTATATAGAAGATATTGAGACGGATATTGCACATGCCAGTCTGGAATCTAACAACATTAGCTAGACACCTCAAACCTCCATTTGGCCTTCTTTTCTGAAATCTGTGACATCTGTGTATGGAGCATGTATCAAAGATGCTAAAAACACACAGTAGCACAGCTTCCATCTACTGGGCTGAGAATATGCCCGCATCCAGATACTACTGTAGAGCCATCACCAGTTCCTGATGCCATCATCAATTATACTGCAGACACGTAGACATGATCTCTTGTGCACACTGAAAAATATTTGATGCAGTCTATAGGTTAATATATTAAAAATATATGCATGCTGCCTGTAAGCAACCCTAATCCAAACCTAGGAAACCCCTTCCCCTAATCCAGTGGTTCTAAAACTTTTAGCACCAGGGCCACTTTTTAGAATGAGAATCTGTCAGGACCCACTGGAAGTGATGTCATGACCAGAAGTGACATAATCCAGCAGGAAATTTTTAACAACTCTAGGCTACAATCCTACCCACACTTACCCAGGAGTAAGACCCATTGACTATCATTGTTCAAAGCCTAGACATAGTAGCCTGTAAAAAGTACAGATGTCTCACATTTCCCCAAGTGCAGTCACATACCATGGGAGCATCAAGTCTGGTATATTAAAAATATTGAAATGAATGGGGACCCATGTGGACTTGGCTCATGACCCACCTAGTGGGTCTCAACCCACAGTTTGAGAAATACTGCTCTAATCTGTTTCTGTTCTGGCAATGCTAATCCAGTAATAATGGAAAATACTTTGTACACTGTCAAGGGTATTATCTTCTTTATGTACATATGTGGAGGAAATTAGTGACCCAACCCCTGTGAAGTAAATATGTGCAGAAGCACGCTTTAGCATATGTGGCAACCTGGCAAGCACACTTACCGCTCCCCCTCCCCGCATGAGGCAAACCTTGAGCGGGCCCCGTTCACAAGCTAAAAGCATGAAGCCGTAAACAGCATGAGATAGCATATTAGAGAGGAGTAGTGTTAAGACCTTAGGAATGTTGTTATCAGTAACCACTAGTAACCGCTGTATTGTGGAGAAAAAAAGCCAATAAAAAGAAAGATGCGGGCTCAGAAAAGCGGCTTCGCTGCCTGCCTCAGCTTTGAAACCTGACTCCGTCTCTTGATTGCCTCTCCGACCCCTCACTGCTTCACCCTGCTAACTGGGTAAGAGGCACTTTTTCAAGTGGGTGCTCCTCTTTTTTTAGCAGGGGGAGAGTAACTGGCCCTCCTCACCCCAGCAGTGTCTTCTCTAGTGGCTGCCTGCTGATGTTGTTTTGCATCTTTTTAGATTGTGAGCCCTTTGGGACAGGGAGCCATGAGTTATTTGATTTTTCTCTGTAAACCGCTTTGTGATTTTTTGGTTGAAAAGTTGTATAACAATAACAATAACAATAATAATAATCCTGTACCAGCTGAGTACCTGCGTACTGCACTTTGCAAATGCAGAGACAGCTTTACGGCAGAGACAAAGCAGCCTCCACAAGCATGTGCTGCCAAGCTGCTTCCAAGGAGGCCAAGGTACCTCCTGTGTGCCGATGGATGGCTGAAGACCCGCCAGAGCAGGTAAGGCTGCACGAGGGATAGAATAGGGTGGGGACAGAAAGGGGGAGGAGGCAGGCGGAATGGGATGGTTATGGGGGAGGGGAGGAGGGCAGATTAGACCCAGGATGGGATAGTTTGGAGCTGTGACACATGCCAAAGCCTGACCCCCTTTCTGGGCCTGATCTGCCTTCTTGGGTCAATGTGGACTCTTACCAGTGATCAAGCTACACAGTTGACCATCACAGCTCTTGGGGATTATCTGTCAGGTCTATGTTCTGGATAAGGCAGAAACACAGCCAACAAGGTGGTTCAGGAACAGGTGCAGATTGCTGGAGTCAGCAGGATCAGCAAACACCTGTGACTGCCTCACCCTGGGTGTGGCTTAGCCTACATTGATTGGCCACTCCAACTACTTAATGTTGAGCTTCCAGTGCAGCAGTAGGAGACTGCTGCTAGTAACTTGGGAGGCTGGGTGTGAGTATATACATGTTGTTACTGACCATGGAATGAACTTTGACTGTGTATCTTGGAAAACTGATTTGGATGTGTTGTTTATGGACTGACTGCTTGCTCATTGTGCTGACTAGGACTGTTTACTGATTATTCTACCTGTGATAACCCTTGCTCTGAAATATAACCACTGCATTCAAAGAACTCTGCTGGTGTATGCTGTTCTGTGTGCCTGCTCATCCAAGGTTCCATACAACTCTTTACCAGACAAAGGGTTGCAACTCTAACATTACCTTGGGGCAAGGGAATGAATAACCCTGAGAAGGTCTCCAGTGGCCAAAAATCCCCCACAGGATGCAGCTGAAATCATGCTGGCACTGCTGAAATGCTGCATGGGTATTCAGTTAGAATTGGGCTGCCTGACTCAGGGCCCAATCCTATCCAATTTTCCAGCACCACTGTAGCCACAATACAGCCCCAAGGTAAGGGAACAAATGTTTCCATGACTGCTGCCCCACCACAAGATGCATGACCCATTGGCACAGCTGTACTGGCAGTGGAAAATTGGATAGGATTGGGCCCTCAGTTGGCTCATTCATGGCTTCTTGCTCAACAGCCCTCAAAAGCTTGAATACAGTGCGAGGCTGGGGTGGTCAGGCAACTCTGGGGAAGACCTAATAAATACTATGCAAGCCACTATTTGTGCACAAGTTTCTGTATACCTTTCTATGTGTGTCATGCATTCTGGGTTGTATAGCATTATGAAAAATTCCAGCATTCCAACACTAGCACTTAAAAGGTTCTGGACAAGCTAAATAAGGCCTTTTGTTATTTGGGGCTGTTTGGGAAAATCTGGAATGAGGCAGACCCTTTAATGATAAATTTGAATAAGTGAAATTATAATTAACTTTAGAGTCTGCCTTGGTTTTGGGAATGTTGTGTGTGTGTGTGTGTGTGTCCTGGATTTTGGCAGAATCCCAAATGGAAATGTTACTGTCAGTGCTTTTAAAACACAAGTAACATGCACATACAGGGGGAAACAAACATATGCAAGACCCTAGTCGGTCAGTCAATGCCACATCTATTCAATTCAGTGGTGAAAGGGTGACTGAGGTAAGAGCAAAGGTGTTTACTGAAGTGCTCAAGAACAAAACAGGGGACTCACTTCACCCTTAATCTATACAAGAGGAATTCTGCCACTAACACACACACATTGGAGTGAATGGTTCTTACACATTTAGCACCAGGACCCACTTTTTGTAATTAGAATCTGTCAGGAACAACTGGTAGTGATGTCAAGACCGGATGTGACATCATCAAGTAGGAAAATTTAACAATCTGAGACTGCAATCCTACTCATGCTTACCCAGGAGTAAGTCCCATTGTTAAAAGAATATACAGAGTAGCTTGTTAAAAGTACGTCTGTTACATTTCCCCAAATGCAGTCACATACCATGGGAACATCAAGTCTAAAATATTAAAAATAAAATATTGAAATAAATGGGGACCCATCTGAAATTGGCTTGCAACCCACCTAGTGGGTCTCCGACCCAGTTTGAAAAACAATGCTATACTGCATTTAGCCACTAGAAGGGATGAGTAATGGAATCTAATGAAATAACTATTTAACATTGTGAAGGCAGGAAATGCAATTTTGGTACTTTTTCCCCTTGTTACAAGGTATTTAAAAGTGGACCTTGGTATCATTGGTGAGTCAAATCAGTGGATACCAAATCAGTGGATACTGAGGTCCCACCTGTATGCATGTTTGAATTTTATGCTTCCCGCTCTTTCTTCATTTCCCTGGCAGCTAAAAAGTGCTTATGCCCATTGAGACAAGCATGTGCACAAATTTCAAGAATCTGGTGTCCTTAAAGGATATTGTCAGAAACTATCGCTGTTTAGGTTTTCATGTGTGCAATGTAAAGAACTGAGAATGGAATCAAAATAGCCATTACATTTTGGTATCTCTCCGTTCACCTGGTGACCTAAATTAATACTAATTTGAGGTGAAAAATCAACTGCTGATCACTGTAATTAGTGCTGAAAGGTCACTTCTATAAATAAAGACATATTTAGAAATACGGCAGCCAATGCAGCATGGAACACAACAAAGCAACGTCACAATTTCACCATTAATTAAACTAAAAATAGCTCAGCCATTTTTGTTCAGCCCAGAGGGTCATTTTAGAGACTGCAGGATAGAAACCATGGCTTTGACAGGAAATAATGCAACATGCTGTTATGTAAAAAATAAGAAATAATTTTAGCACATGTAAGGGAAGAGTAGGGCTCAGTACCTAGCAACAGGTACCACACGGCAATTCCCTTGGAGTTAAACTGGAATGACTGTTGTTACTACTACCACCACCCAAGCTTAAGGGGACAGAAGGGAACCAACAGGAGGAATATCCCTCCAGGTATCAAAAGCCTTAGAGATTCCTTCCAAAGCTGCATGGTACCAGGAGGTGATTGGATAAGATAGGTAGAGTAACCAGCTACGTCCCAAGATAATTTAGACCAGTTCAAGTAAAACCAGTGTGCGGCACTGCGAGGGGGTATGGACCACACCAGGTGACGCACAAGGGGGAGGGGTGACACCACTACATGCCATAATTCTTAAAATCTTTGTATTTTTGAATAATATCATAATGTTAGATATCAATGGATGCATCATTTCATGCTGAATGCAATGAAACAAACCGCATTGAAACAATTCTATTCTATCAAAAGTTATAGCCAAAAAAACAGTGGTGGCAGGGCTATGGTACATCATGCCCACCTCCCTGGGATGTTGCCCCACCACAGCATGGGAGGAGGTCCATCATAGGGGTGATGCACTGGCCTCCCACACTGGGAGACACAAACCCTAGTGACGCCACTGGATAAAACAATAAGGTAACAAACATTCCCTTACCCTGAGGAGGCCTCCATGACTCCCCCCCCCCCACCTCAGGATGCAGCACCGAGGAAACATAACATATGCAGCACCCTTTGGAAAGTTAGTTAGGACTGGGTGGTAAAATCATCAAAAGGAAATGGAAATAAGACAATAGCAGTTTGGAAGTCAAACTGAGATAACCAGGAAGAAGGGTTGGGCAAAGGTTGGCAGGAAAACAAATTATAAAACTATCACATTTTTCTGGGTACTCGTGTACTCACTGCAGTATTGGAGATTGGCTCCTAGAGCCATGCACCAGTTTGCATCCACTAGACCAGAGCAAATGCCTTATAGGACTTTGTTACCCCACTTTTTAGAACCTCTGGTATTACCTGTAGGATTGGTTACTGGGGGTCACCTGAGTGCCTTGACTTTCCTGTTCTGGGAAATCAGGTGGGTGAGCTGTTTCAAAGCCAAGTTCTTTGTTCACCAGATAGTTAGAGAGACAGAGGAAGGTAAACAGCAACAGCAAGGGAAAGTGGTTGCTACTGCGAAGTGACTCAGTAGC
Source organism: Tiliqua scincoides (assembly GCF_035046505.1). Taxonomy (NCBI): domain Eukaryota; kingdom Metazoa; phylum Chordata; class Lepidosauria; order Squamata; family Scincidae; genus Tiliqua; species Tiliqua scincoides. The sequence continues at coordinate 165,726,441 of NC_089821.1, read as the reverse complement.
TCTTTCAGGAGTCTCCTTCAGTGATGGGAAAGTCAAAATAGGTAGAAAAAAGAGGGGGAATTTTCACCGCCACAGCACAGGGGTCGTATTTTAACTCATTCTACAAGAGTTAAAAGTTGTTCTTTATTGATACTTGGTGCCAAAAATCACAGTACAGGATTGGCTTCTGGGTTGGTTGCAGGATGAAGGGGCAGGATATATGGAGCCAAAAGTTTATCTTTATTAAGGCAGTAGCTTCTTCTCTTGCATGTGTAACCAAATACTAATTCCTTTAACAGCATGCCGAAATATAATGGGTTTTCAAAGTCAAAGGCTGTGATAGGACGTGATTATTGTCCAACTGACTTTTTCACAGAATAACTAATGAAATTGTTTCTAAATTAGTACAGATTAAGGCTGCTTATATTTTTTCTATAAAAAGTGCTGTAGCAACTCTAGTCCAGACAGGCACTGAGTAGTATACAAGATTATCCTCCTCAGAATCATTTGATGGAGTCTCTCAAACAGCAGTTGATGTGGTTTGTTTCCTGGTCAGCCATATGGAAGGCAAACATCATTAATTTTGTGTCATTCTTGTAAAAGGCAAGTTGAAGAAAGCTTTTATCCTAAAGTGCACTGATTTCCTTTAGGATCTCATGTTTTTGCATTCTAATGGCACAATCCTAACTTGTGCTAGAACAGGCAAGTCAGGAGGCTTGCGCTGTATCCAGCGCAGGATTGTGGCCAGCAGTGGCTTAACCGGAGGCAAGGGGAAATTTTCACCCCTGGGTAAGGGCTGCTGGCCCCAATGGGTCTCCTCGGACTTGTGCCACCTCCTGAGAAGGTGCAGAGCGACTTGAAGCTGCTCCGTTCTCCCCGGAGACAGGGGTTGGGATCTGGCATAACTGCCGGATCTCAGCCCCATCTCCCACTCCCTACCTGCCTACCCTGGGGCCGCCCATTTCCCTCCCTCTTCCTCCCCGCCCCCCACACTTACCTTTTCTGCTTGTGTCTGCAGGTGGGCCGACACAAGTGGCTGAGGGGAAGCCAGTGCAGAGGCACCTGTCAGCCTCCGCAGGCCAGTGCTTCTTGGAGCGCTGGCCTCGCTTTCCTCGAGGAGGCGCAACCGTGCTTTACAGCATGTTTGTGACTCTCCCAGGTGAGAGTTTGGATTGGTTTGGATTGCGCCCTAACACATGCAATTTAATGGTCACATAATATACCATGCTGTGATCCATGCTCAGGCTCTGTTTGTGGGACGGAGATTACCATGGGTTCATCATCTCCTACCTAGCTGGTTCATAGAGGTGTGAGCAGGTCATAGCATACCAAGCAGAATCTAGAATAGTTAGCACTGTACATGCCTCCCATAGTTACTTAAGCATGCCAATTTCCTTACCATGGTAATGTTTGAATTGGGCCTTTTGTTTTTGGGAGAGAACACCTACCCAAAATGTTCTGAAAGAGAGAAACCACACTTTGAACAGCATACATTCAAAAAGATTTCCATCTGTAGTGTTTGCATCCGTAGTGTGCCTCAGGCTTTTTATATTTATCCCTGTTCCTGTCACAGGTCAGAAAAGTGATGTGTTTTCTCATGCCAGTAGTGTTTACCTGGCACAAGAGGAAACGGTATAAGCCACAAGCAGAGGGCAGTGTGGGGGACACAGGGTTCGTCTCCTACAGCAGGAATACTCAGGTGCTGCCTTTGAAACTTTTTCAAACAAGCCAAGCAAAAGCATCAAGCTCAGTAGGAGGCAAACTAAGAAATTTGCCAAGGAGCAAAAGTTAATATATAGATCACCTTTTCCCCCAAGGGCTACATGAGAGACAATATGTAGCTCAAATACAAAAGAGTACAATCCTATGCAAATTTACCTGGAAGTAAGTCCTGCTGAATACTGTGAGACTTACTTTTGAGTAAACATGCAGAGACATATTTATCCAGGAAATTTTTAAATCCCTGTTTTTTGGATTGAACTATTGCTCCCCACTGCAAGAGTGTGGGATAAAATGAGCTAGATTCTTAAATGAAGCACAGTAAGTTTAAAAGTAAGATAAGTGGTAGCAAAGAAAATATCCTGATGAAGATATTTAGAGTTGTTTGGGGGGGGGGGGATAGACTTAGGGAGGCATGGCTATGGAGTAGTAGCATAGCTAGAGGGGGTGCAAAGCACTAAGTTTTGCATGGCGCCTCACCACAGTGTGGAAGCGGCCCTTCGGAGCCATTCCTGGCTACTAGAGCAAAATGGGGGAGACACCTCTATTTTGCTCTAGTGGCCCAGAATGGCTCCAAAGGGGAGGGCAACTTGCACGCCACAGTGAGGCACCGTGCAAAACTTAGTGCTATACTACTATGGGGAGTGTCATGACAAGCTCATTCACTTTAATTTGCCACTACACTGCTCTAATCATTGTTATCTGTGGCAAACAGTAAATATCAACTTTGTTTCCCATCTGTAGGGGGAATGGTAGCTACCTCACACACAGGATTATTTGAAGATGTTGACCGAACAACAGCATGCTTCCATGTTTGACAGTCAATTATATGAGAAAATAAATCTGAATCTATGTTGTTTGTGTCATGTTCCTCTTAAAGCTCTCATAGTTTCATGTACATTAAGGATTCATAATTGGTTAGCAGCACTCGATGTACGTGACAGTCTGCCTTTCTAAACTAATTCAAATTGATTTGGAACAGATTTTCCAAGTCACCATATCAGCAATAAGGAGATTTAATTTGCAGTTTTTAAAACCTCAGTCACATCCTGCCTATTTTTTTATTTTATTTTTTGTAGAGGAGAGGAGGCTGACTAGGTGACTGCATTTGCTCCACTTAATTTTTGCATCCTGCAGAATGTCCAAATATTATGATTAGGTATAAGATATCTGGAATTGATCTGTCAGGATTCTGCTGCAACTTGTCAGGTTCTTAACTCCTGTGTCAAAATCTTTAGAAGAATGCAATCAGCGTTAATGTGAACTTCTATAATCCTGGAAGGGTTACAGCTACTAACTGCAAAATCAACATGCCTTAGAATTCTAATATATCATACAGGCCCTCTAGCCCAATTCCTGGTTAGTAGCAGGTTACTTGGAAACAATGCAATGGTTCCAGCATTAACTGGGTGGCAGTAAACCACGCAATGGAAGTTCAGCCCAGGAAATTTCTTTTCACATGACCTTAAATCTATGATGTTGGTTATGAGTGTGTGAAGACCTATACATAGCTGCCATATTTGCTTGGTTCCCCTCTCCAGAGGAAAGTGCACTTAAGTGGGCAGTTGTATACATGGAACATTTGTATCCTGCATTACTTTAGATGCATGGTGATGGTGATATGTCTATTACTTTTCTAGCCTACAAAGTGTGTCACTGCCCTAGTGATTTCTGAAACAGGCCCATGCTGTACAGTATCCTTATGTCCACTATTTTCTTGAATGTTCAAGGGAAGGTGATTTCACAACCTTGGTGGATAGCATCTTTCAGTCTCAAATGATGTCTTATGCTGGGCAGATTATTTCTAAGCACAGTTTATTGCTTGCCTTCTTGCAGTAGATAAGATGAACAAATATAGTCTCTCCTCTTCAGTGGCTGAAGATTGTCCTGCTTCTGGTTCTGCTACTTGTGTTTTTCTCTTTGTTAACCATATACAAAATCCAGGGTAACCCAGGATCTCTGGGCTCCTGGAGTAGCATGCCCCAGTGCTGGCCAAAATTCTTTTGTGTGTGTTCAAATGTAATGTTATCCCTAACGGTCTGAATGAGGCCTTACAAGGTCAGACACAGATGGCTCTGTGCTTTCAGTGGGCGACAGCCGAAGGTTTTCTTCCTCTAGAGGAAGACTCTTTCAAAGGTGAAAAGCCTTAGGGTACAACTCCTTTAACTACCAGGTGGTCTTGGCTGTGATGCTTCTGGTAATAAAATGTCATTGGCCCTTCATGCTTCAGGAGCACATCATTAAAATATTGTCATTGCTGAAACACTGGAATAACTTAATCAGATCCACAGAATGCAGTATTTAATGTCATTTAAATTACAGTGAGAATCTCTGGAGCATTTTAGCCTACACATTAAGTGCATATTATTCTAGCTAAATGCAAATCTCAGAACTTCATATAACCAATTGCCTGGTCCCTTGTCAAGCTACTTAGCACCTCCCTGATGGAAAGTGTTTTTAGGGTTTGCAATGATTGCATCGCAAAACAGTCAAGGAACTCTTTGAAGATTTTCTAATGTTTTATTCCTCCAGGATAGATCAATTAACAAGCCAGCTTCCCAGAATTTGGATTCAGATCTTCAATCTGCCTGCCACACAGTCTTGTCTTCCCAAGAACCACACCCAAAATCAAGAGTCTTTAGAGCCTGTATAAACAAATAATTACCCATGTGAAACTCCATGTCATTTCTATTTTCTTATTTCCTTATTGGGCCTATTATACCAGCTGCTGGCTACTGTATGCTCCTGCTTCCCCCTTGTCTTCAGCAGGGCCTATAATCCCTTCAATTATACTACTCCACTCTATCCCCTTGGATCCTGCATCATCACTCTGGATCACTCTGACCCAAGAAATTATACAAGTGATTTTATAATTCCTTTGGCCTCTATTTCATTTATTCTCAACTTAGAGAGAAGAGACTTACAACACAATCTTATCTTGGCTTGCACCAGGAGGCTTGCGCTGTGTCCAGCATGAGATAGGGAGCCAAAGTGGCTCAGGCAGAGGTAAGGGGAAACTCTTCCCCTTACCCCCCGGGTAAGCCACTGCAGTCTCTATGGGTCTCCTCAGGGAGTGGCACAAGTACGAGGAGACTGGAGCAGCTTGCAGCCACTCCATGCTGCTCAGGAACAGGGGTTGGGATCTGGCATAATTGCCAGGTTGCAGCCCCGCTTCCCGCTCCCCACTTAGCTGCCCGCTCACCCGTCCCCAGGACTGCCCTCCCCCTGCCCTGCAACACCGCCTTCCTGCCTCCTCCCCACCCACCACAGAACCTTGTGTCGGTCAAGCTCAGCTGACACAAGGCTCCACAGCAGAATTGGTGCAGGGGCTGGATGCAGCCTCTACGGGTCGGAACGTACCCTTTTGCCAGCCCAGCCGACTCACAAGTAGATGCAAACATGCTTTACAGAACATTTGCAAGCCTCCTGGGCCGGTGCAAGGGACTGATCCATACCAGTTTGTGCTGGGTCAATGCCAGTGTATAGTATAGCAAATGTGCAATAAGGCATGCCTGCAACACTTACCATTGGGCCAGTGTGGGCGCTGGCTCAGCGCAAGCCCAAGCCAGGCAGAGGAGGGACAGCAACCACCCTGAGCTCCAGCCGAGTGCCAGGTAGCTGAGGGGTGAGTAGGGGCGTGGGGTGAGGCATTCTGGGATGGGACAGGGCAGGGGGAAGGCGTGGCAGGGAGAGTGAGTGAAACGGGAGAGGGGTGGGACCAGCAGAACTCAGCTCCACCAGATCCAAAGCCCTGCATTGGGCCTTCTGGCCCGACACAGGGCTGCTTTATTCTACGCTGGCTAAATAGCTGGTGCAGAGTCAAGTAACCCCAATGCAGGGTTTCTTATCTTACCTAGAGGAAGGGGATGAATGTCCCCTTTCCCCAAGGAGACATCAGAAGCCTTTACCAACTGGCTGACACCCATAGGATGCAGCAGCGCCATTTTGGCACCACTTTAGCCCTGGGCTCTGAGCAGCTCAGGATTAGGCTGTAATCTTATCTTATTCATCAAAAACAGGCACCTGAACTTATGGATCACCTTGGACATATGCCACCTCTTTTGGTGGCATATGTCCTTGGTGAGAAAAGGGCCAGGGAGGTTTGAAATGGAGGGGGATAGGATCTGGTGTGCACCACTGCCATTGGATCCACCCCTTCCTGTCTCCTCCTCGCCCCTGGGTCCTCCCCCTCTGCACCCGGTTACAAAACATCCCAATTCTCCAACTCCATCCCCCACCCTATCCGTCCCCACAGCCAATGCTGACTTAGGGCCAACACAGACTGTGTGTGCCGGCTTACCACCAGCGCACACTGTCACAAATATGCCATTAGTCATGTTTGCGAGTCCTTACTGTGGACCCAAGGATGGAGCTAGCCCTCCACAAAACCACACTGGACCAGCTCCAGCACTGGGAATGCGTTCTGCATGGTGTGTGAGGGGTGTGGGGAGAGGCAGGGGAGGTGGGCAGATGGTGGGAGGGAGGTGTGGCACAGGGAGGAAGCGGGGCAAGAGGAGGGCGGGACCAGTGAAGCTTGGCTCCACCAGATCCTGAGTCCCATGTGGGACCATGCAGTCCAACACAGGACTCTCCAATTCTGTGGCAGCTCCAGAGCTGCTGTAGAATCGAGTAGCCCCACTGCGGGGCTGCTTCCCTTGCCAGGGGAAGGGAACGAAAGTCCCCTTCCCCCGAGGAGCCACCAGTGACTGCCTAGTTGCGCACTGGATACCGCAGTAGCCATTTTGGCACTGCGGCAGCCGCGCATACTGGGCATCTCAGGATTGGGCTGCTGATGAGTCCAGCAGTGTGGCAGGGTCCGGTGGCAAAGTTGTAGCATTGCCATCTCTTATAGCAGCACTCTCAGAATGACAGCTGATGGAGCTCGGTGCACACCATCAGCAACCATTTCATGTCAGTGGAAGATCTTGTATTGTCGTAAGCCCCTCTTCCCAAAAGTCCAATCCTAGCTAGGATTGGGCTGTCAGGCTGCAATTCTATGCATAGTTTCCTGAGAGCAAGTCCCATTGAAGACAATGGGCTTGAAGACAATGGGACTTAACTTCTGAGTAGAGAAGCATAGGATTGTGCTGAATGTATGAAAAATGATAACAGAAAAATACGTTTGCACTAAAAATATTTAGATTCATATCTATTCAAAAGAAATCCATTCATTCTTGAAAATACCAGTCATTTCAACAGAATACCTGGTAGTTGTCCAAATACTGGTGACTGCCTAATAATGACCTTAGGAATCATGCTGAAATAAAGGCAGCACTTTTGTTAGTAAAAATACCCTTGAGACGGCATTATCGTTCCTAGTACTATGTTTATTGAGCATCAGAGTTAATACTGAAAATGTCTTATGATGCTCAATAATAATAGTAATAACGTTTTAGCTAAGAATTCTATAAGTGGGAGGGAAGCATGCTTTCATTTCATATAATGTAACATTTTTTATGAAAAAATAATACTGTGCCAGTTTTTTTAACATGATGTTTTTACCCACAGTGTTTTGTGTGCAGGGGCAGGTTTTTCAAACAAAAAAATGAAAGAAACACAGTCACTAACTCTTTAAGAAAATCTCAGAAGGAAACACTATCTTATCATTCACACCCTTAACTTTCACTTTCTGTTAGGGAATATACAATTTAGCTTCTCACAGCACAATCCTAAGTTGCACCTCCATTAGCGCAGTGGTCCCTGCGCCAGCCAAAGACATCGTGAATGTGCTGCAAAGCATGTTTGTGACACCATGTGAATAGGCAGCACTGGTAGAGAGGCCTGTTGTATCCAGAACTACTTCAGTAAGGGGCAACTTTGACTAGTGAGTGGGCTGTGTGAGTGCCCCCACCCCTTTATCTCAGCAGGCTGAGACCTCTTTATTTATTATGAGTGTCTTCAGGTTTAAAGCATTCAAAAAAGAAGCTACAAACGATGTTGTTTTAAGAAGAAAGAGACCTGAATGCCACAAAATGATAACTGAAGACACTGGTGGTATCGTGCTTTCTAATAAGTTAAGCACATTTCTAAGATCAAAGCAAACGTCTGCTTTGCAATTAATTGAAGGAACGGTTGAGGCCTTATTGGGATAATTGTGTAATTAAAAAGAGAACTGAGAGTCAGGAGCTAGCTGAGCATAAAGTCTCTTCCATGACTCTCAAGAAAGGAAAAGCAAAAGGTAGGAAGAGAGAGTGGGCGAGATCTGTTTAAAAATGCATTCCAGCCCTGGCAACATCAAAACAGCATCCCTTTTGCAACTTGTCAGAAAGTGCTTGATTGACTTCTGTGCAGCAGGCACACAGGAGTCCGTTTCCTGGAGAAGAATGCTTTCAGCACTGTGCATTAGGAGCAAAAAATTCCTTTCAACCTCACACATCATAGTATTAGCGTTGTCACTGGCATCCTCTTTGCTTGCCACAAAGCAGTGATGCTAATGTGGATGCAGACGGGGGATGGAAACATCTATTTTAATTTCAGATTTCTTCCTATGCCCTAGTTCAGTAATGGGGTTGCATGTGTAGAGGAGCGCTTTGCACTTAAGAGGACAGCTGTTCAGTGTGGAGAAAACTACCTTGGATTCTGTGACAGATCGTAAGAGGGGACCACCCAGACCCACTGACCCTCAGTATATTGATCTATGTATAAATAAAACATATGATACCGCTTTGTGTGAGCAACTTGAGAAGAGACAGTGAGGAGTTAGCAACTGATCACTGTCTGCTGGCCTCTTTGTGAATAGCTGCTGTGACACTGGGCTGTGAAGCTGATCTCTAAGAGCAGAAAGGGGGAAAGTACTTTGTGTGCCTTTAGGCTGGAGTGTGAATTATTTTGAAGTGATCCCCCCCCCCCCATCCATCTGGGTCTCAGTAGCATAGGCCAGATGCCTGCTCATTCAGGATCATGTCCTGGATGGCCAACATTTTCTTGTTGACTGTTTGTCAACCCTGATCTTGTTGATTGGGAAGATGAAAACAAAGAATAACCATTTATGGTTAATCTTTCCTGGCCTGTCTGCCCTTTCCCACTGCCATATCTCTTTATCCTGTCATTTTTTTCACTAGCAAAAGCCTCAGCCTCTCTCCTTATCCTTACCCAGTGATAACACATCAGTCAATCCCCCTCATCAGTACACCCCTAATAAACCTCGTAAAATGCCACCCAACCACCAGGCAGCTTCAAAGGGAGTAAAAAAATGATCATTACCTAATACTGCCCCAGAATTGCCCCCTCCAATTGAACTCTCCTTCCTCTTTAAGCCATTTCTGCCCAACGTTGCATACACACAACAGGGATCAAATGTGTACACCTGTGGGCTGGGCAGAAATGGGTTATCTTAAAGTTGATAAAGAATAGCAGTAGCATTTCCACTGTGAATACTGTGGAATTTTATCAAAAGAGGCAATGGGATATGTTCTATTTGGTATGAGCTGTAAAAGTCATTTGATTGGTTTTACCGGGATCTGGCATTCAATTTTATCAGGATTTGGCATTCACCATAATAAACTCTTCATTACAGAACTGGAACTGATTTCGTGAGGCTTTGTGTAATATTTAAACATTTGCAAGCCAGCATGGAATTGCCTGCCGGTGTTCGTAGACGAGAAGGCAGGGGCAGGAGAGCCTGGCAAAGTAGCTGTCCACACATTGGTTGGAGGCTGCTGCTGAAAATTATAGTTTGCATAGTCCCATGGAGATTATGTGCTTTTATTTCTATGACAATGTACAAGAGCAAGTCTCTTCTGTAGCATCACCCACGCCAAAATGGACATAGAATTAAGAACCCTGTATATTTGTGTTCTCTCTCTCTCTCTCCCCCCTTGCCCCTTCCTTCACTGAATTCAGTGGGACTTCTGACTAGACATTACATGCAGAGGATGGCATGGTTCTCTTTCTCGCTCACTCATATGCACACATACTGCCCTGATGGGCAGCCCAATCCTATCCCTGGTGGCTCCACCAATGCAGTGTCTACTGCTGCATCCAGCAGCACTGCTGGAGCCACTAGAGGTCTCCTCAGGGAAATCCCCAAGACCCACAATGGGGCTTCTCAAGTCTGTGCCAGCTATTTTGCAGGCAAGCCTCCATGTCAGGCTTTATAGCCTAACAAGGAGGATAGGATACAGTGGAGAACAGCTCTGCCAGTCCCACCCTCTCACACCCCGGTTCCTCCCACACCCTGGAACGCCTCCCCACCCCCAAGCGCTCTCATAGCTGCCCAGAGCTCTTACCTTGCTCTGGGCAGCGTCCAGCTGGTGCTGGGCTCAGCACCAACTGGTGGTGGGCCGGCACTGGCGGTCCCTATGCAGAGGGTGCCGAACAGCACATTTATGACACCCAGCACTGGTGCTGCAGTTCAGCTCTGGCACTGGCACATAATAGGATTGGGCCCTAACTTGGCTGCAGGCCTGATGGAACACCACTAGCTGGCTGGGGAGATGCAGTCCTACTACACTAGCCCTGCCAGACTCAGCAAGGATGCATACTAGCTGCAGGCAGCAGGGGTACAATGCAGCCTCATCAGGCATCAGCAGGCTACACAAAATCCAAGCCAACCCACAAGCTTGAGCCCTACTCCCGTCTCTCATTGCACCACTACTGATACCACTTCCTCCTCTTTTCAGGCACAATCCTTTTCCTGGTGGAAAGATGGAGAAGGGGAGAGTTGACCATCTGCTCCTACCATACTGAAGCCTAGCAGTCACAGACAACAGGGCAGCCCCAACTGGCACTCAGCTTACTGCACAAAGCATAAGCTAAGCCAGCAGCCCCTTCCCACCCTGCCACTGCTCTCTCTTCATATAGACTGGGAGCATTTGTCTATTCTCTTTTCAGGGGAGGGCAGAACACTTTGAGCTCTATGCATGTGTGTAGATGCACTTTTTCAGAGGCTCCCGACCCAAAATTCACACCCCACAATTCCATCCTTGCCTAGGCAGGCAGGAGACGGCCTGCAGATCTAGGTGCTGGCTAAAATGACAGATCTGGTTAAGAGCCATAGCAGTGCTGGGACACTTGAGCCACTTGTTACCTGGCACAAGGATAGGTACCCCCCAGAGGTACAGGCACAACTAGTCAAGATGTGCTTTTTTATTATTTGCAATGGGCAGTTTTCATGCTGTTTTTATCTGTTTAGGGTTTTTAACTTTTGCAAACCATTTTGCAGTTGCATTTTCATCAGTTGTGATGAAGAGGGAAGGTATTGGCAACCTTCAGTCTCGAGAGACTATGGTATCGTGCTCTGAAAGGTGGTTCTGGCACAGCGTCTAGTGTGGCTGAAAAGGCCAATCCAGGAGTGACAATCCCTTCCACACCGGGAGCAAGTGCAGTCTGTCCCTGGTCTGTCTCCCTGGCTATGGGCCTTCCTTCTTTGCCTCTTAGCCTCAGACTGTTGGCAAAGTGTCTCTTCAAACTGGGAAAGGCCATGCTGCACAGCCTGCCTCCAGGCGGGCCGCTCAGAGGCCAGGGTTTCCCACTTGTTGAGGTCCATCCCTAAGGCCTTCAGATCCCTCTTGCAGATGTCCTTGTATCGCAGCTGTGGTCTACCTGTAGGGCGCTTTCCTTGCACGAGTTCTCCATAGAGGAGATCCTTTGGGATCCGGCCATCATCCATTCTCACGACATGACCGAGCCAACGCAGGCGTCTCTGTTTCAGCAGTGAATACATGCTAGGGATTCCAGCACGTTCCAGGACTAGGTATGCATTTTTAAACAAGTAAACACTAAGCTGAACCAGCAGCATATTTTAAAAAGTTTTTTCAAGTGTTAATATGTTCCTTTGGCTCAGCTTTGTGCACTCAAAGTGCTTTGCAAAATCAAATCCTTCGTCTTTCCCTCCCACTACAAAGAACATGAAAAGTAGGCAAGATGGCATCTTGAAACAAGAAAGGTTTTCACCTTTTCTACCTTAGGGACTCCTGCTGAAGCTGCTATTCATCATTATAATTTGCATCACATTTGCAGCCGCAGATATAAGTCCCGCAGATCCCCTGCAAAAAGTAAGCTTGATTTGGAAGTTTTGAAAAAAGTTTCCTTTGTTGTCACCTCAGTTTAAAGATGGATATGCTATGATCACTATGCATATTATTACTAGGCTCTGCATATGCTGTACTTTTATGTCGGAAGATAATTGAATCTCTGTGGGCAATTCTACATTAGTCATTAAATTATAGTCATTAAATGTAAGTGGAATAGTGGCACCCAGGTATTTTAGATCCTTGCTATGCACATTCAGTGTGCAACATTCAGATTGAAGACAAACTTGGCTGCAAAACAACACATTGCTTAGGTGTTTGGTTGTTAGGTTAGTCCCTTCCTACCGCACGGACAGTGCAAACCACCAACACATGGACAGGTATCTCTAAAAGCTTCTATTTATCATAAGCCAGCCTAAAAGCCTGATTCACTTCAAATAATACAGTGGAAAAAGCTAGATTTATTTTATTATACAAATGCAACTCTTTGGATTTGTATGTACCACAAATGCTTGCATAGCAGGCATTTCTTATTTTCTGCCAAGCATGCTGTAAGACTCAGCATCAGTCAACAACAAGATAAAACACTCCCCAGTAACAGGGGGCAATTATAGCACACCGTTGAAGACTCCAGATGACAAGTGGCTTCAGACTGCCACTTTTCCAGGAGAAGTCAGAAATGTAGGTCATTAACACTTGCAAAGTTGATATTAGGAATGTGCAGAGGGTGCCAACCCAAAGAGAACATATGCTGTGCACTCTTTCATATGTTTCCTTTGAACATCTAATGATGTTTCTCAAATATATCCCGTTTTACACGGACTTGTTCAGTTGTAAGAAAATGACATACTCTAAATTCTTTTTTTCCCCATGATTTGATGTTAGTGAGTTTGTTAGCATATTTTGGCACACATTGTTTGAAGGAAGAGCTAAATCACCCCTGGAGAAATAAGGTAAACAAACTTCTTGCTTCCAGTATGGCCAGGAGAGATGGTAAGGTGGACACCAAGCAGGTAGTCATTCTTATTGGAAATGGGAGAAGTGATTGGCTAAGAACACTTTATGATTATAAAAATGCCCAACTGAGGTAGGATAGAGAGATACTGGCTTTCCAGAAGACTGTGATTTTCCTTGCTAAGCGTCTGATTGGAGCATGTATTTCCCATGTTAAAACTTTAGCCACTTTCCTGATTGGCACTTGGAAAGAACTTTGGGGGACAGTAGCAGACCTGCCCTCATTACAACACAGGGTAGGTCTGTGACTTCCTTCTTCTCCCCCCAACATGCCACTCTTCCCCCCCCGCTGCCCCGATACTCACCGAGGCATAATGGAGCCTTGTGCAACACTCAGCAGCTGCTGTTTCCCGACGAAACCGGAAGTTTTGCTTACAACAGTGGGAGAAGTCTCAGAAGGCTTCTTGCCCACTGCCAAGAGCTGTGCAGCGCCTCACCTGCCTGTGAAATAGCTCAGACAGGCAGCGGGGCAAGCGGAGATGGCAGCAGTGTGGCAAGTACGCAATGAGCACAGAGCCTTCCCCCCAGTCTGCCACTATTGGGAGAGTTGCTTTGGCTAAACCTCCAGTATTTGGCTAAACTTCTAGTGTTAAGGGGGCTGACTCATTCCAACCCATCTATCTGCATTCCTGCAGTACTCCCTCTGCTTCATCTTGTCTTGCCTTGCCTCATTTCCTCTTTCTTGTCCTCCATCTTTCACAGTGTTACAAAATCACTCTCTGCCCTTCTGCTCTGCCTGGGAGTTGGTTACTGGGGGGGGGGGGTTGCTTCTGCTCTGTCTGGGGGTTTGCTTACTGGGTGGTGGTGGGAGGCCGCGAGATGACTTGCACCAAAAATGAGGCAATAGAAGCATGAAGCATGTCATCACTCTGGCTGCACATGAGACCAAAAAATACTAGGCATTTTGTGGGTCAATGGCAAAGGGCAGGCATTTGCATTACATCAGGAGGTAGACAGACATTGCTAGTCTGCCCCCAAGAGGAAAGTTGTTTTTTCTGGCATTGACAAAAGACTCAATCAAGGTACAGGGCAGGGCAATCAAGGTGGGTAGATGAATGGGCACGTTAACTTATAAAATAGAAAGATCTGGGAAGAAATGGCATTGTAAGGAGGTTTCCAAAGACTTCTAGTCTCCTGACTGAATTTAGCTTAACAATCTGCTTGTTTACAACTGTCCAGAATCACAAATTGTTGAAAAGTGGAATATATTCCTATTAAATAACACAGGCCTACAAATTTGAGGGTCAGAAAAGTTTTTCCCAAATGTTGTGGTGGTTTGGTATGAATTTGGGGTGCTGATTTCAAAAATGGCATCCGTTTTGCTCTATCACGTCTAGTTTTGGAGATATAGTATAGCCTCATTAGTGAATGGTTCAAGCAGCTTCCTCATGAGGAAGCCATGATGTAGGCCTCGTCATGAGGAAGCTGCTTGAACCATTCACTAAAGAGGCTATGCCATGTCTCCAAAACGAGACGTGATAGGGCAAAATGGATGCCATTTTTGGAATCAGCACCCCAAAATATATCCAGGAATTGGTGTAACGTTTAAGGAAGCAAAATGTGTGTTGGCCTGTGTAAGTTATTAGTTAACATCAAGCTGGCCTGTGGGTTGCACAAGGCATTAACTTGAGACTCTCATGAGTCTCATCCTCATGAGACTCATCCTCCAGATGAACTTTGGTTCATCCCAAACTCCTGTCCTGTTGAGGCAGAAATCTCTAAGAATGAACTCAGGTTTCTTGACCATTCCACTTATGTGGAATGGAGCTATCTTGGTTTCCAAAGTGTGTGGAGGGTAGGAGTAACCTTGCCAGTGGTGAACATTGAGAATTTACTAAGCTGCCACATGTTTGCTGGTTAATCTGGTCTGATGCTTCAGAGAAGGTTGTTTTGTGGAACTTGCAGCCCATTCCTATCCTCTGCTGTCCCAGAGCATGCACTGCCATCATCACAGCCTGCACTGCATGTTATGGGCTGTTTTGGGGCCAGACAACCAAGATATTTTTTTACTTACCTCCCTGTAGGCTTCTAGGTCCCAATAGATTTCCTTAGACCTACACTAGCACTTTTGCTGTGTGTGGGTCTGTGCCAGGAAGAAGGGATAAGACCCAGCATGTGCGACTGTATTGAGATCCACCCCTTCTGCCCCTTGCCCTCTCCCCACCTCAAACTTCCTCTGATCTGTCCCCGCTGCTGTCTTACCAGTGATGGCAGAGATTATGCAGGCCAGTGTCATCTGCATGCAGGGTTTGCACAGGCTATTTTGACTCACAGAACAGCACAGCACCCGCTGCACTTGCAGCCCAGGACTTAGATGAGCTCAACGGTTCCCAAACTCTCTGTCTAAATGTCTAAAACTCTCTGGGAGTTTGGGAACCTCTGTAAGTCTTTGCAGGGGAGTGGCAAAGGCAGCAACGTGATCACCAGGATCGTGCCGCTGCCAGGGACAAAAGGAGGTTGTTTTTTGTACTTACCGGGGGCAGCACCAGCCTCCTGGGGAGTGCGGGGAGCTCACCTCTGTAGGGCTCCTCAAACCTTGGAATGTCTAAAAATAGATATTGTGATCCACTTAGCTGTTTTTAGACATTACACAGCTTGGGGAGGAGGCCAGCGCTGCCCGTGACAGATGCAAAAGCCTCCCTTTCATCCCTGGCAGTGGGGCAATCCTGGTGTCACTGCCTTTGCCATCTCCCTGCCCCTTAAGGGGGCAGAGATAGGACTTCCCTAGCTGGGCTGTCATGACACCCCAGTTTGGGAACCTCTGCATTAGCAGATTGTGAAATGCGCTGGCATAAGATTCTGATATGATTGGGGTGTTGGTCTTATATTCAAGAGATTATAACACTGCGTGGAATGAGGTCAGTGGGAGAGCAGGTGCTGTGATTCAGAAAGTCCCAGTTTCAACTGCTGGCATCTCAAAGTTGGGCTGCAAAAGATCACTGTCTGAAACAATGGAGAGCTGCTACTGGTCCAACAATCCTAAGCTTATGAACATGGGTCCAGAACATTAATTTTCTCAATTTATTATGTTTAAAGTCTCACGTTTCAAGACAACTCTTGGGCTGTGAAGGATTGAGTTTTATTGTATGTAATTAAGAAGGGCCTGTCCCTAGTACTTTCACAGTTCCTAGCATAGGACCAAATTGTTCATTCAGTCCTCTTCATTTCACTGATTATATATGGTATAGCATGGTATGGTACTTATCACAGCTCAATGTTCCCTCAGATTGCTGAAGCAATTGAAATATAATCATCTTATTAATAAATGCTGATTACATGCAAACTTTTAAAATTGTAGGTTAATTGTTCCATGCTATTAGGTGCACATGGCATATACTATTTTATATTCCATGTAATTGAAATTGCACCTTATGGCTTGCTAATATGCTACTTAGACTGAAATGTCAATTTACAAAAGGACTGTTGATTGTAGACAATGTTGCTCCTGAGATATTTGTGTCTAGTTTGCCCACCAACTTACAGTACATGATAAATGTCAACTCAGTTATACTCTGGCCAGTGAAAGGTCAGTAAAAATAACTTTTACTTTCCTCCTACTAAGTCAATGGTTCTCAAACTCTCTGGGAAAGTTTGAGAGCCACTAAGTTCTCTCAAAGGGAGGGGGGAGGCGGCAGGGGAAGGCAGCAGCGTGATCCCCAGGATTGCGCTGCTCAGGGGGGTTGCAGGGACTTGGGTACACGTACTCAAGCCCCTGCAGCCTCCTGGGGGTGTGGGGAGCCCGGCGCGACCTGCAGCAGGGCTCACTGCAGCAGTGAAAGTAGATGCGGAGCGATCGCGCCCCACCTCTGCTAAAGCGGAAGTGGAGCTCCGCATCTACTTTCACTGCTGCAGGTCGCGCCGGGCTCCCCGTAACCCCGGGAGGCTGCAGGGGCTTGGGTACATGTACCCAAGCCCCTGCAACCCCCCTGAGCAGTGCGATCCTGGGGATCGTGCTTCCTCCCATCATCCAGGCTGCCCCCACCCCTTAAGGGGGCAGGGGCCAGGGTCTGCAGGCTGGGGCGTCATGACGCCCCAGTTTAAAAATCCCCGTAGTAAGTAATGGGTCTTCTTGGACTCGCACCAGCTATTTTGTTGCCATAAGTCAAAGGAAAGGAAGGGGGCAGGTCTGGGGCAGGAAAGGGATAGGATCCAGTATGAATGACTGCCACAGAGATTATTTTTCATATTCCTTGGATAAAGAGGACCCCCTGTACCAAGCTACCTCACTTGCATTCAGGAAGGCTATATATTGCGTGTCAGATAAGAGTCCACAACTTACATCTAAATCACCTGTCAATTATATCTCAGCTCTGGTTCAAAATATGTATTATAAAACCATTTGCTGTGGCCTACCTGATGATTACTGGGACTTGACCCATTTAAGTGTTTCCAAAAATAGAGGCATTGTGCTCAGGTTTCATATAAATTCACTTACTTTGTAATATTGAAGAGGTATTGAATTCCTTGTCTCAGATTTTCTTATTTCTATATCCATGGTATAATGATGCTGATTAGCCAATGTATTCTTTCAGTTTTGTGCAGAAATAAAAAATAGAATATATATATTTTTCCAATGTAGTGGTTTGAACCTATCAAAATTCATTCCAATACCTCTTGATATTATTGTACTGTAATAATATCTATATTACTATTTTACTATGCTATTGCCTGATTAGTTTGAAAGTGAAGAGAAGTATGTTTTCTCTATAGTGATATTTAGATTGTGCATAGCTTTTTCCCCTGCACATTCCTAGTACTTCACAAACATTGTTTCAGTAATCCTTACAACAACTCCGTCAAAAATGGCATTATGTTCCGGAGGGACAAGGGAGATTTTGATTGTGTGGCCTCTCATGTCAGCTAGTGAGTTCACAGCAGAAACAAGATCTAGAGCGGTGCACAGCTTAGGGCCCAATTCCATCCAGCTTTCCAGTGCTGATGTTAACTGTGCCAACGGGGTGCTCACTGCATCCTGCAGTGGAGGGCAGGGTCATGGAGGCCTTCTCAAGGTAAGGGAACACTTGTTCCCTTACCTCAGGGCTTCATTGTGGCTGCATTGGCACTAGAAAGTTGGATAGGATTGGGCCCTCAGTGCATTATGGTATACTATGTTGTGTAACAGCAGTCAGTTGGGGTCACTCATGGACTACTTGGGCCTACTTATGCACCTAGTTAATATATCTCTATAGCCCCAATATCCTTCAGGATTTACTGTTATGCAGTTCCTAATACTGGGCTTGTTGATGTTTCTCTTTTCTTAGGTGCTCTTCCCACACTCCCCTCTACCCTCTGAGAGGAATTTTATCAGGAGGTACAAAGGTTTTGGGCGCTCCTTTTGGGAGTACAAATATTCTTTTGGGTCCTTTCCCTTCTCCATTGGATCATAATTTCATACAATCATTTGATCATAATTTCTGAATATATAATACTATGTAGTATTATACAAATGTAATACTTACCCAAAATGTAAGCTAACATGTGTGTAAGCAACTGTGGAAACAGAGGCAACCACACCAGGAAAGATATGCCTGACATTTTCCTTTGGATACTACAGTGAACTGGATCCACTTCCTCCATCGTACACAAATGATATAAGCCCAATGATATATGGTAAGAGAGGGCCAGGTCTGGTTCAAATCTCATTTCAGCCATGATGTTCCCTAGGGGACCTTCGCTCAGTCCTTCTCTCTCCAGCTAACTGAGCTCACATGGTGGTTGTGAGAATAAAACTGGGTCATAAGGGGTGTATGTAAGTCTGGGCCTTCAGTAGTCCTCCCCACCTCTGTGCTCAGAATAGGGAAAAGTTGATAGCTAAGGTGAGATACTCCTGCTACTAGGCTAAAGGAGCTGCCCATTGCTATCCCATCTAGTAAAATGAAAAATGCCCATCCCCCAAAAAGCAATACAGCCAAGGGAGAAAGCTTTAAAGGAGCTGAAGCAGATTGTTACTATAGTGATTCTGCCAGCAGATAAGGGTAATGCTACTTTTGTTCTTAATACAACAAATTACCAGTGTAAGATGAAAGATCTTTTAGACTCTGCCACGAACAACCTCATACCTAAGGATCCTGCCATGTAAATGGTCTGGAGGACCAATGAGCTAATTAAGAAACCCTACCTAGACCCCCTTATACAGAAAATTCTGTGTTTCTCAGAAGCACTTCCAACTAGAATTTATGGACTGCACAAGGAGGGTGTTCCCTTAAGACCCATTGTGAGTACCATAGGGTCTCCAGGAAGTTTATGAACAAATAGATGGGGTAGCAATGGGCAGCCCCTTAAGCCCGGTAGCAGCCAACTTATATAAGGAGGATTTTGAAAACAGTATGTTGAGCACAACCATCTATGAACCATGGACAGCCCAATCCTGAGCTCCCCAGGACACCCAGCCTCAGCGGCACTCAGCAGCACTGAATGGCTGCTGCCGGATCCTGCACACCCTGGGCTACCGTGGGAGGTGTCTCGGGAGAAGAGGACTTTCGTCCCCTTCCCCCGGGTAAGGTAAGCAGCCCTGAAATGGGGCTACTCGCTTTAACGCTGACCAAAAGGTTGGCAGTAAAGTAAAGGCAGTCCTGTAGGGCGCTGAGCCCTCCATGAGTGCCTAGGATCCTGCGGAGCAGAGCTCCGTGGACCTGCCCTCACCCCCCGCTGGACTCCCCCCTTCCCAGAACACCTCCTCCCAGCCTATGTCCCTGCCCCCCCTTACCGTGCCATGGCTCAGCAGTCCAGGAGACCACCAAGCCACAGAGGCTGGGTGACTGCCCCATGCTAGCCCAGCACCTGCCAGTGCTGGGCTAGCATGGGCGGGAGCCCGGCAGTGAGGCTAGCAAACGTGCCTTACGGCACATTTGTGACAGTCTGCCATGGCATGGAGCCATGGCACAGAGCTCAGGATTGGGCTCTACTTTGGGTAAGATATGTTGATGACATTTTTGTCGTATGGAATAAGGGAAAGGAGGAGCTGCCTTTTTCCTGAATTTTCTTAATAGTGTACATCACTCCAATTTATGTTGGAGATGGAAAAGGAGGGTGAACCCCCTTTCCTTGATGTACTAGTAGGAATATAGATGGAACCCCAGATCATCGGGTTTTCAGAAAATCCCCCCCCCCACACACACACACAGACTGCTATTTACACTTCCAACCATCATCCCAAACAAACAAAAGAGGATTGATTTACACATTAATAAAAAGGGCAGAAAGAATTTCAGAGCCACAGTATAGGAACTGGACCATGCCAAGAAGGTATTGAAACAAAATGGATACTCCCGGGGATTGGTTAATGGCGCACTGGTTCCCAAAATGAGGGTCATTTTAATCTATATTCAAAGGGTAATTAACAGCATCTGCAAAATTCTGGGACAAGCAAACATTTAATTGGAAATTAACTAGAAAGGTTCAGCAATGTTTACATTCTGTGAATGATCCCAGATAATCATGGGATTCACTTGGTGTCTATAGGATTCCATAAAGTTTACATTGGCACTACCAAGAGGTTGGTCAATACTAGAATAAAGAAATATCAAAGATCTTGTAGACTGGGACAGGCTGATAAGTCAGCAGTAGCTGAGCACACTTGGAATATGGGCATTGAATCAGCTTTGACCAAACACAAAAGTCTTCCCAAGTCACAAAAATCCATTACGGGGTACAAGCCATGATGTGTATGCGCAACCTCCTGATTTTAGAAATGGGTTATGTCAGAATGCCAGATGCAAGGGAGGTCACCAGGATGAGGTCTCTTGTTATCTGGTGTGCTCCCTGGGGCATTTGGTGGGCCGCTGTGAGATACAGGAAGCTGGACTAGATGGGCCTATGGCCTGATCCAGTGGGGCTGTTCTTATGTTCTTATGTCTTGGTGAGGGAGCACCAATACCGAGTGCAGATAGAGAGGCCATCAAAATTTATAAGCACTGTAAGAATATGAACAAAAAAGAGGAAACACTTAGCCTCAGCAATGCCTGGACTCCTGTGCTCAGTAAAACCAAGATTTAAAGATTCAACAAAGAACAGATTGCAGAACTAGGGGCCTTTGAGAAAGTTGGGAAGGAACAACCAGGTGATGATTGTGGTGATGAGGTAATTGGGGCTAGGAGTGACCAGCAATTGGCTGATTGAAGATGCCTGATTATAAAAAATCCTCAGTCTTTCCCTAACATTTAAGGACTGAGCTTTGTTGGAGACAAGAGCACTTACCTGTGCTTAGAGTTATGTTTGAGCTTTGGGCTAGGACAGGGGTCTCCAAACGCAGGCCTGGGGGCCAGATGTGGCCCACAGCAAGCCTCTTTCCGACTGTCATACACTCCCAGGGTTTTGGGGTGCCCAGAGTTCTTGGTTTTTGCCCTCAAGGCAAGCCCTCAAGGACCCCTGTTTGGTAGTACTGCCACCACCCTGTATGTGTCAGTGTCTCAGTCCAGGGACACCGAGACCCTCTAGGCTTAATTCTATCCCTTGCAGGCACTGAGCACTTTCTTTAATTAAAGCCTCAGTCCTCAAGTTACTAGTCCTCAATGAGTATTTGGTAGCTTGCTGAACGGCTAGGCAGGATTCTGAACCTTTGTCCCCAACAGACAATGAAACAACTTAGTAAAAGGATTTTTTACTTTATTAAATACATAGGATTACATAAGTTACAAAAGGCTGCAAATGCTAGAGGCATAAAACTTCTAGAAACATATCAGCATTAAAATAACAAAGCTAACTGGCTATCTCTTAACTCTCACCTGGGTCAGCTCCAAGTTACCTAAGAGGCCACATGGCCCTGATGGACCAGGCTTTGCCTGCAGGAAGTTGCACCCCCAAACTTTTCCACCAAAAGATGACAAAAGACTCCCACACACCCCTTGGGCTTTGTTCTTATACTTCTCATGCTAACAGGATGCAGGTGACTCTGTACTTATTTAAACTGTCCAATCAGAAACTCTTGGGGACAGAATCTTCCCGAAGTGGGGCTGGATGCTAGCCCTCTCAGCTCTCCCCTCCCCACTGGAGGTCCACAGCTGCCTTCCCCCTTGATGGGCGCCTTTCTCTTTGTGTAGGTGCTACATTATCACCTTCCATTGAGTTGTTAATTCCATTGGCTGTTGTTACTCACATCCTTGCAGCTAGGAACTGCAAGCCACTTCTCTGTTACTGGTTAGTTTGGTTCAGGCCCTACATGCTACTAGGCCTAAACTGTACATATTCATGACACCGGCCCGCGTCCAACCTCTTGTCCCCTGAAAGCCTCTGGCCCACTCATCTGACCAGAACTGTGCTCTGATTGTGTCTGGAGGATGTTCTGAGGGCCAGAGAGGTTCAATGAATGAGCACATTCATTCATTTATTCACTCATCTAAGTTCCATCTCTATTTATTTAAATTTTATATTTAATTTTTTTCCAGGCCCTCCACACCACACCAGATATATGATGAGGCCCTCTGGCCAAAAAGTTTGGAGATCCCTGGGCTAGGACACTCACTTCAGTTTTGTGCTTATGAGTCAGTAGAGAGTGATACTAAACTTTGAGTTTGGGGATAGGGTAGTTAGTGCTTTCCCTTAAGAAAGCCACACACAGTAGGGACAAAATGTTGGGAATTATTCAGATTTTTTTTAGAATTGTAGCCTAGGAACCCAAAATGCATTTCTCTCTTGAAGACAATTCTGGCCGCAGAAGCCTCAAATCATACATGTCAAAAAAATGCAGGAAGCAGGGTTCTCCTAACACTTTTTGATAGGATGTATTTCCAAACAGTGGTTCCTTGCAAGGATGTTACTCAAGAATTAAGTTAAATTGAGGTCTCATTGCTTCAACACATTGACCAAATAAATCACTATGCACAATATAGCAGCTAGCACTCAATACATGCCTCTGCGTTCCTCCCCCAGGCCAAATTATCAGGGTGTTCAAATTTTCTTTTGGACCCCTTCCCAAAGTTGGAAGAGGAGGGAACAACATGTTAATCAAAATACCTTTCTAAGGATGGGAACAACATGTTAATCAAAATACCCCCAACTACAATTCATCTGAGCTTGTCCTATCTTAATCTATCTGTGAAGATCAAATGTCAATCTGAATTTTTAAAAAACGTACATGCTTCAGGAAGACGTCTTGAACAAGACACCTTGACTTGAGCGTTGGTAGGTTTCTATGGGTAGGGGAATGTAAGTGGAGAGGCAGCTACCAAGAACACTTTCCGTATCCTTGTTGTCCTAATGCGTTATGTAGAGGGCAAGCCTGTTCTGCCACTTCTTTTCCTTTTTCTTCTTTAGTCCTTAGCTGACACTTGGGGAGCAGGTTGACCTCTCAACCAATACGCTGCTAAGTGCCGCTGAGATACGTGTGTCATTCATGACATGCTCCCACTCTTGGCGATTGTTGGTAATATTTCTTACCTTGTCAATGGTCAATTACTGGTTTTTTAGAACTTCCTCACTGTGTTCTGCCACTTGTTTGATCTTAAAAGTAGCAATAGAAAATAGGAGTGGAGATTATCTCTCCTGGACCATTTAGCATTCTGTACGTCATCACTAAGTGAATCTTAGCCATAGACAGCCAGTACAGGTGCTGGAATGCTTAGCATTCATTCCAATTATATATGATAATTGCTGATGCTGCTGCATGAGTCACTTTCACTGTTAGTGGCCCCTTAGCATTCCTAGGAACACATTTAGGACTTCTGGATTTATTTCCATATTATGGAAAATAAAGACTTGTAGCTATGATTCTAAACAAAAATTTCCAGAAAGGGACTCTTCAAATTCAAAAGCTGAAGAAAGAAATTAACAAAGGAGTAGCTGTTAGCACCAGTTCCATAAATCAATTATTGAAGAAGATGCAGTTGAGAGTGTAAAAAGGAGGTATCAGTTTAGACTGTACAGATGCAAGGTCATTTCTTTTCAGTCACAGGAGATTTAAGCATTTCACATGCTCGCCTAACACTAACAGAACTGACTGGAAAACACACACATTGCTTAATGAGCAAGCCACATTTCATCAAAAAAGTCAACCTAAATGACTCCTTTAATTATACATTACATAAATTCTCTTTATAACCTGTCAACAGGATTCCTCTGCATGACAGAGAAAAGGGAATCGGTGGGGAATATCCATAACAGAGAAAGAATTCTTAAGGGATTTGCTGCTGTGGAGGTAAACAGCATTACTTGTTAAGGAACCGTATTAAGCGCCATCCAGAATTTTCTTACTTTCCAGTTTTAGTGAAGGTGTCATCACCCAAACTGGGCATGTAATAAAAATATTAACAGTAAAGTAGCAGTAGATGGAATCTCCATAACTACGTGAAGGAGCACAATAAACAAACTTGGAGTGCAATCTCTGCCCAATTGCTCAGAATTTAATTCTGCTGCTTCATAGAGTCAGATCAGATACCACATTAGAGCAGTGGTTCCCAACCTGTGGTCCCACAGGTGGTCTGCAAGACCCTGAGAAGTGGTCCCAGAGGTCTCTGAAAAAGATGGTCACCTTCTATCACTTCCAGCATCTCCCTGAGCTTCCCCATTGACCATCAGAGAGGACAGAAAATGGACACCCACAGCCGACACTTCCAGCATCTCACCAAGCAAGCGCTGCCCCATGGACAACCAAAGAGGGCAGAGAACAAACTGCCAGCAGCCGGTACTGAAGTGTCAGCTGCAGCTATGTGCAGTCCATTCTCTGTCCTCTCTGGTAGTCTGTGGGGAAGCACGCAGTTGGCAAGATGCTTCCCTATGGACCACCAGAGAGAACGGAGAACGGGGCCTCCACTCTTTCATCTAAAGTTAAATAACAGCTGCGGAAGGGGTCAGGATCAGAATCATGACATGTAGCGAAGGAAGATTTAATTTCTTCCTTCCACACAATAGTCCTGATTATTAAAAATTGTTCCCTTAACAGCTTTTGAAGTGAGAGAACATTAATCAGGAATTTGGCACAAATGGGTTAATACTCCCCCACATGGTACAGTCCAAATCAGCTGCTGTTTCACGTAGGAAACCCTAGAAGCTGTAATGATGTGTTTGGCATCAGCTTGTCATTTGACCCTTTGTGGCACTGGCTGTACATAAGGACTATTTCACATACTGTATTATAGTTGCCAACATGACAGCCATTACAAATTGATCTGCGTAGTAGCTGTAACATATTAAAAACATGTTGACTAGGCTAGCACGAGTCTAGCCTAGATTCTTAAATCCTATCCATTTGTGGGCCAGGCTACATATTGCAGGGCAGCACTCATTATCCACAGGGGTTCCATTCCCAGAATCCTTGTGAATACTGAAATCCATGGATGTTGTAATCTGTGGATTTCAGGCCCCCAAGCTCTCTGAACCTGATTTCAGGTCCAGGGGCTCTTCTAAGGGTTCAGAGGGCTTGTGAGGTTCACCCCGCTCGTTCGGAACCCACGGAACAGAGCATGTCAGCTGTGAAGCCCTTTCAGGGATGTCCAGTAAATACATTTGGGAATTCCTGGCCTACACCTCACTTTGGTACATGGTTGGAAGAAAGATCTATATTGTTTCCTGATTAACAGCATGTTAAACGTGCCCCCTTACCGGTATGCAGATCTAAACATACAACAGATCAGACTGTTGTAATTAAAAAAAGAGATTTTTAAGGAAAGTCAAAAACAAAAAAGCTTAAGCGCTAATCAGATGCTCATCATTCTAGATCAGGGGTGCCCAAACCCTGGCCCTGGGGCCACGTGCGACCCTCGAGGCCTCTCAATGCAGCCCTCAGGGAGCCCCCAGTCACCAATGAGCCTCTGGCCCTCTGGAGATTTGCTGGAGCCCACACTGGTCTAACGCAACTGCTCTCAGCGTGAGGGCGACTGTTTGACCTCTCGCGTGAGCTGTGGGATGAGGGCTTCCTCCACTGCTTGCTCTTTCACGTCTGTGATGCAGTAGCAGCAGCAAAGGAAAGGCCAGACTTGCTTTGTGCAAGGCCTTTCATAGGCCTTGAGCTATTTCAAGACCTTCGTTCATTCATATAAGTTCATCTTTAATATATTCATTTATGTAAACTTATGTAAATTTATTCAAATTTTAAACGTGAATTAATTATTTTTTCCCTGGCCCCCGACACAGTGTCAGAGAGCTGATGTGGCCCTCCTGCCAAAAACTTTGGACACCCCTGTTCTAGATGCTAAACCTATATGAGAGAGAGAGAGAGAGCACACCCTGCATCAATAAGCTCTTGACCATGCCCCCAGATATCTATGCAAGGAGGAATGTGTTTATCTGATTAACTTATCAATGCTTATCTGCATTGAATGCAGGGAAAGATTCTTCCTGAATTCATTACTAGCTTTTGTAGATAGTACTGCATGCAAGAATGGCCACAGTGAGTAGCAAGAAAGCACATCAGTATGGGATATGGCAAGTCATCATTCTCCACCCATGGTTGCTGTCTGTGGATTGTTATTATTATTATTATTATTAATAATAATAATTAATACAGGTATTTCTATACTGCCTTTCTTGGTCCTCAGATTTCTCCTTAGACTTTATTCAAGGTGGTTTACATAGGCAGGCAAATTAAATCTCAATAGGGATTTTTACAATTTGAAAGAAAGTTTCTATCTTTCAAGAAACCACAACATTCAGGTGTTTCTTTCTTGATCTGGTCGCACATTCTGGCCTCCATCCTCCCACGCTCAGAGCAGATGGAATAGCTCGGCTCAGCTTGTCAGCTGCTTCAGGGTTGCACGGTGCCGGTGGCCTCGAACTGGTGACCAGCAGCTTGACACCCACTTGCTCTGCTGCCTCCCCCCAATCAGAGGCATAGGTAAGACATCTATCTGTTACCTGGGATCAAACAAGATTTGTAGTCCCCTCCAAGACAAAATCAAATTTAATTAAGTAAATAAATTAAAAGTGTGCCCCTGATTGGTTCGAGACACCGTGCTGGGGTGAAGAGGGATTGTTATCCTCACCCGGATAAATATAAAATGGACACCACTTGAAAAACTACCTTTTTACCCATTAGCAGGGGTAACTGTATTAGGATACATGGAAATGAGAGCTGACTCCTTGGTTTAATGCTGTATCATGATAACATGTCAATAACATAATAATATATCATTGGCTCTCAAAACGATGTCTCATAGGTCAGTTTTGAGTTAAGAAAATCCACTTTTTGTTCCACACAGTTGTGTTTTCATTCTCTGGTTATTTGGCCATAACTTTTGATAGAATACTGTGGTTTGTTTCATTGCATTTTGTATTAAATTACCTTTCCAATGATATATAACATGATGGTATTAATTGTATATACCAAGATTTTCACAATTTTGGTCACTAGTGTCAAGCTCAGCTTGTTGCCCCCCTAAAGCTTGATGTCCAGTGCAACAGCTATCCCCTGCACCCCCTTAGCTATGCCACTGCATACCTGCATGCATCCAGGGGCAGCTATTTAGGGCTCCTGGTCTTTCAATATTAAGAATCTTGGTGTGAGTAAAGTGTCTATGTGAGCTTGCATCAGATTGTAAGTAAACTCCTTAATCTTTGACCTGAGGTTTTTGTTTTTTTGTTTTTGTTTTTTTTTGGTGTGTGTGCCTTGGTTTGCAAGCAGCCTGGGTAGAAGAGCAATAACCCTTTGCCTTAATCCAACACAGGATAGGGGTCCAAGGAGGCTCAGCCAGAGGCAAGGGGAAACTTTTCTCCTTACCTCCAGGTAAGGCGCCCTTGCTCCAATGGGTCTGCTCGGACTTGTGCCACCTCCTGAGGTGGCACAAGTCTGAGGAGAGCGGAGTGGCTTCATGATGCTCCAAACTCCCTGGGAACGAGGTTTGGGATCCAGTGTAAGTGCTGGACTCTAGCCCCGCCCCCTGCTCCCCCCCCCCCCGGGGAAGCCCACTGCCCGCCCTGCCCCTGTCCAGCAACACCTTTTCCCCGCCCCTGAGGAAGCCTGCACAGGGGCTTGTGTCAGCCTCCACAGGGTGGCACACCTCTGAGCACCGGCCTGGTTACCTCCTGAGAAGGCCTTATGGCACATTTGCAACGCTACTGGGGCGGCGCAAAGGACTGAGCCCATTGCGCCCTCAATGTGGTGGTGATACTACTAGTGACAAAAATTGTGAAAACCTTGGTATTTTTGAATAATACCATCATGTTATACAGTAGATCATTTGATGGGTAATTAATGCAGAATGCAATGAAACAAACCACACTGAAATATCTGTCTTCTATCAAAAGTCAAATAACCAGAAAAGGAAAATGCACCTGCCTTATATAACAAAAAGATGATTTCTTTAACTCCAAACTGATCAATGAGACTGATTGTTCTGAGAGCCAATGAGATGCTATTATGACAGAGAACCAATAAGGTATTAGTATGAGTCAGCTCTTATTTCCATGGATCAGAGCTAATACTTGAACTCTTATTCAGTTATGTGAGTGTCATCAAGTTGGCCACTGGTTTTTTGTGGGTCACTGATTTGTTGGGTAACCTGTACTATTATAAATTAAAATAAATAATGCTAGTGGGGGATACGCCAACCCTAGTGATGCCGCTGCATTTGTTGTGCATATGATATTGTAATTTATTCTGCATGGTCTGGTACCGAAAGAGGTCCTTTACAGGAGTGATGCAATGAACTATCGCACTGGCTGATACATACTCTAGGTGATGCTTTTGGGCTGGGTGGTCAACTTTTTAACCGGCCTCTGTAGCTTTGCCTTTAATGACAGCTTCAGGTGATGTGCAAGAACTAAGTGAATTGATTTTTAATGGAGACAAACATCATTACATGCTAATTAATTAAGCAGGTCACCTTAATCTTCCAGGTACAGCTACAGAAGGTGGTTCAAAAGCTGGTAACGCTTCTTTGAAGTTGTGAGTGCTGAATTCAAATTCCAGATGACTGTAAAGCTCTCAAGTGACTCGCAGGATACATCTCAGGTGAGAATAAATTGAGGAAAGGATCTACAGCCCACCAGCTCAGCCCCTTGAATTGGATAAAGATGAAATCTAAACAACAAGCTTTCTGAATAAATATTGAACAAAAAATAATTTTTCACTAAGGACAGATATAGGGAAAAGAATAATTACATTTACTGTCGTTTCTTCTACATAGTGCTTCTATGCAGGCCTCATTGCCCTTTAAATCCATCCTTGTTAAGTCTGTGCAGGATTCTGCCCTGAAATCTCTATCAGAATCTCCAGCCTGTAGATTGCTAGGCTAATGAAGTGAAAACCCTGTAAAGGAGCATTGGCTTGAGTGTAAATTGAATTCCACCCTGCTGTTCTCCCCTGGTATGTTGCGATAGCTCCAAATCTATTTGCTGCAGCATTGTCAAATGGGAATGATAATGGCATGTGTAGCATAGGATGGTGTTGATGATGGGTGCCCAAGATAAGTCTGGCAAAGTACTTTGCATAACAACATGATTGCCTTGGAGAAATGTACAGAAGGCTGTAATGCTTTAAAAAAAAAAATCTAGAACTCCCCCCCCCCCCACATTTGTGTACAAGTTTATATCTGTAGGGTAATAGCAAATTTCAGTGTGATCTTGTTAGTCATGATCACTACTGCATTTTCCACCTGCAGGCTGTGACAAACTCAATGAAACAGAGAAAAGAAGAAAATTGTATCTATAGTTAGTGTTTCCAAGACTCCGTTGCTATTCCTGATTGTACCATAATCCCATGCCTTATATTCTTTTTCAATCAGACTAGTCACTGGAACCTGCCAAGCTTGTCATGGCTTGTGAAAGCCTTTCTGAGATCCATTTCACACTGGTAAAGACCACTGAAAAGTCTGTATGCGCTCTTGAAATGATGGAGTACTGTTGCAACATTTGATTCGGTGCTACTTCTTTTTCCCCCATTTTTTTGTGTACATATTTTTCTTTTTATGTATCTCAGGGCCAAAGTGCAGGAGATCTGTGACCATTAAAAAAAAATTCAACACACTCACAAACACAGAGAACTTAAGAAGGTACTGTGCAGGTAAGGAAGGAAACTAGATTGGGCAGTTGAGTTTGGGGATTAGGGTTTTAACTTGAAGGAGAGCTTATCTTCTCTGTCATCCCATGCTGGATGTTGGAGGTAGGCAGATCTGGAGATAAACCCTCTCCAACCTTTTCTCGCTTGCAAGTACATGAAAAGATGCTGGAGTTGGCTGGCAGGAAGGCAGGCAGGCAGCAAGTAAGGGAAGGTAGTGGGTGTGCACAGGGCATAGCTGCCCAGCTCTGTCTGCTGCCAAGACAGTTTTCAACCAGCCTCATGACTGGGCTAGCCCTGCACATTTCAAAGTAACATGAGGAACAGCCCAATCTTCCCAGCACTGGAATGCAGTCCGGTGCACAAGTACCTGGGAGTAAGTCCCACTGAATAGAAAGGGACATACTTTGAATAAACATGCATAGGTTTGTACTACATGTTGGTATTGAGTTCCCTCCACTTTCCAAGCTTGTGACTTGCATCTCTTGCTACAAGCTCCCAGTGAGTTGACTTTGAAACAGCAACCCTGTATACCAGTGGTTCTCACACATTTCGCACTGGGACCCACTTTTTAGAATGAAAATCTATCAGGACCCATCAGAAGTGATGTCATGACTGTAAGTGACATCATCAAGCAGGACATATTTTAACAATCCTAGGCTGCAATGTTACATGAAAAGCCCCTTTTCCCTTAGTTGTGATTTTATATCTGGTTAAGTTAGTAAAACATCATGCAGGCCACCCTTCTCCCAGCACACTTTTCCAAAAACCCTGGTCAAGCTACAAGCTCATGGATTACACAACCTCCCCTTCAATGTGGACACTATACTTACTCCTTGTATTGTTTAACCCAGGGGTCGGCAACCTTAAACACTCAAAGAGCCATTTGGACCTGTTTTCCGGAGGGAAAAAAACCTCAGGAGCCACAAAACCCTTTTGACATCTAAAATGAAGATAACACTGCATATATAGTTTTTTTTTTTTATAGGTCCCATTTTTATAATGTAGCCCCCTCTTGTAGCTTTTAGTTAGTTTTGTCATATATTCTTGTCCTGTGTTTTCAGTGCCTGGTCCTCTATGGTGTTTTGCCTGATTCCAAGGCCATTCTCTGCCTGGAGAATTATGCCCACTTTAAGCAAATTAGCTCCCCTTCTTTCCCCCAACAAATGACCCTGGTTCTGCCCTGCACTCCTGCTGGACCCCACCTCCAGGGTAGCTCGCCTGTTCAACCTGCAGAGGTCCTCTCTCCTGACAGCAGCCTCCCACCACTACAGCAGACCCTGGGTCCTCAGCAGGTCTTGGGCACAGCAGCCACACACCAAACTCCAGTGTCTCCAGCAGTCCATTAGTCACAAAGTCAGTCAGAGTATCCAGGGCAGAGTCCAAAGTCAATAAGCCAAGTCACAGTCCAAGGGCAGATTCCAAAGTCAGTCAGAGTATCAAAGTCAATAAGGCAAGTCAGTCTCCTCCTCTCCAACCCGCACTCCCCTTCCTGCCTCAGGTGCTCCTTATATCCCTGAGGGCCTTATTGCCTTCAAGTGGCTACAGCTGTGCAGCACACTCTGCTGGATGCCCAGGCCTTACCCTTAAAGGGGCCACTGCTGACACCACATCTACCTCCTCACCAGATCTTCCTCGATTCCAATATATATGGTGGGTATGACATCTGCTTATCTTACATGGAAACTAAAGAACTCCCCCCACCTTCCAGAGGCACCCTGCTGGAAGGAAGAAAGGACACAGACTCCAGAGGTGGGGAAGAGAAGAAGGGGGGGCAGGCACAGGCCAGCTTCTGCCCTGCCTGCCCTCCCTCACTCAGGCTGCAACCCTCTCCACACTATCCTGGGAATAAGCCCCATTGACTACAATGGGACTTCTGAGCAGACAAGTTGGTTGGAGCTCTCAGGTTGCAGTCCTCTCCACACTTTCCTGGGAGGAAGCCTCACTGACTAGTTGTGAGTAGACCTGCACAGGAGGGGGCTGAGGCTACAGCCCTCCACACCTTCCTGGGAGTAGCCCAGGGACTACATTAGGGCTTGCTCTTGAACAGACCTGCATGGGCTCCCACTCACCCGTCCTTGGGATTGGCCTTGAGCAGGCTGCCATCCCAGGCACCCTTTCCTGGGAGTAAGCTGCATCTGCTGTAATGGGGCTTACTACTGAGTAGACACACAGGATGTCTCCTCTGCTGTGGAGGAAAAGCCTCTCCTTGCACTGAGTGGGGACCTGCTCAGGGAAAGGCGGGCTGCAAGGGCTCGCAATGGCTCAGGAGGAGGGCATCCTGCTGGAGAGTTGGGGAAGGGAAAAACAGGGAGCTTAAGCCTGCAGAGCGGGCAAAATTGAAAAGAGAAACCAATGCGGGGCAGGTGGGGGTGAAGGGAGAGGAGGGCAGTGAGCTCAGGGGGCGGAGGGAAGCAGCCTGCCCTCCCAGCACAGGTGCCTCCTGTTACCCCCTTTGCCACTTTCACCGGGAGGAGCTGCAGCAGATGGCTGAAAGAGCCGCATGCGGCTCTAGAGCTGCAGGTTGCTGACCCCTGGTTTAACCCAATCACTGTTTATGCAAAAGTGTCTCCTGATCCAATCACTGTTATGCAAACACATTAAACCTCAACACACAGGTCACAATCAGGTCAAGTCACCTCCACTTCCCTGTGGTTATATGCATCTTAAATCCACCTCCCGGATCATACATTGTAGGAAGAAGTCTGACATAGTAAATCGTTGTTTAAGTACCTCCTATTCATTGTATTGTTTAACTCAATCACTGCTTAAGTACCGTATGCAGATTTGAACTGCCTTCCTGGTTTACTACATGCTCTAAGTTCCCCCCCCCCAGGAAGCCAGCCATTGCTGATAACTGACTTCCTGATCATTCATGTTTTACATATTCCAAGTACCTCACTGTGTGTAGTAAGCAAGTACATCCAGGTCAGCTCCAGGTCATCCAGGTCAGCTCCAGGTCAGCAAAAACCCTTTTAAGAGAGAGGGCTGGCACATGCTCACTCTCTCTGACTCTCCCCCCCCCCCAAGGCAGAAGGTCCTCCTCCCAGGACTTCCCCCCCCATCCAACTGCTCTACAAGAAAGGTAAATATATCACGTCTGGAACTCGTTCCTTTCCCCCCCTCTTTTCCTCCCCATCTTTAGTTAGCAACTGGGATTGGCAGATCAGGAACCACTAAAATCCTTTCCTACAATATTTCCCTTTTCTAATCTTCTCAGATGCACCAAATACTTTTCACATGCAACCACCATAAAGCTAGGTACACTGGATGCAAGTACTAGGACCAAGACGCATCATTTTTCCATGTGCATTATGTTTACCTGTGTGCTTTTGTAATAAAAATGTAATCTTTTATTGAAAGTTCTCTTTCTCTCAGTCTCCTCATTAACCTAAAGGGAATTTCTCAGCATTACACCATCTTGTTATCCAGCCTATGGTCCTGCAGTTTCCATTAAGGACAGTGTAATTATTCCCCTATACATAATAGCCTTTTTTGGTAACAGCAATCCTACCCACACTTACCAGGATGAAGTCCCATTGACTATCATTGTTAAAAGAATATGCATAGTAGCTTGTTAAAAATACAGGTCTGTAACATTTCCCCAAGTGCAGTCACATAACATGGTAGCATTAAGTCCAATATATTAAAAATAAAATATTGAAATAAATGGGGACCCACTTAAAATTGACTCGCGACTCACCTAGTGGGTCCTGACCCACAGTTTGAGAAACACTGCTGTATACTGTTAAAAGAACAGAATACTTTGGCTTATTTGCCTCTTGTCTGGGATAGATATGGATTTAGAAGCTTGGGTTTCCCTTTCATATCAGAATATATCTGGAGGTGTGTCACAGACTACTTGAGATTGGCTACTGCTGTTTTTCGTATCAAAAATCCTGTTGTGTAGCCATACACAAATGATTATAACAAGAAAGAACTGTGACCAGTTTTTTTGCCAGGTAAACAGTGTAAAATTGTGGAAAATTGTTGCTTTGCAAATTGATGATGCTTTAAATTTTAATGAGCAATCTGAATATAAACAGTGACAGTGTGCGCTTAATAAACAGGCTAATATAATAACAACCACAGCAGGCATTTTAAAATGGAGGTGAAGAAATGTGATACCTCAGAACTATCTCTTTGTAAAACCATCATTCCATATGAAGAAATTTAAAATGGGCATCTTCAACTGTTTCAGTAGTCATGAGCAAAGGCATGCCATTACAAAATCAAGCCTACTTAATCATGGGATAACGACACATTTGTAATTTCATATGAAACACAATTTTTTGCTTGATATTGTTCACTGATTCCCCCCCCCCCCCGCTGCCACCATGAAAGTATTAATTGGTACAGTTGTCAGTGCATGCATAGTAACTCATCTGATGCGATCGTATTCAGCCTGGGGGGGATCAAGATTTTGCCTACAATTCATAGTAATATTTTAACCCATTTTTGCCCAGCCCACAGGTGTACACATTTGGTCCCTGTTGAGTATATGCAACGCTGGGCAGAAATTTCATTGTAATTCATTGCACATCAATCTGGATGCTGGATAATTGCGGAAGTTTTGCAGTGCAACTTATTTTAATTTGTTAGATATTTATAAATCAGGTGATTCTGTTTTGCGACCTCCCTTTCTGCATTCTCCTTAGTGAAGACAGTGATCTTCAGTCACTGTCTATAAATGAAGATTTCCAAGCTAGAACTATGGCTCCTTAGTTTTATGTTCGACTCTTTGGTGACCATAATGTATGGCTTTCCATAATATGAAAGTGAACAGAGCTGGGAAGTTGTTATTCTCTTTGCATGTTGGGGCTTGTGCACCTGAAAGCTCTTGTGCAGAGATAACCAAATGGAACATGGCTTTATGCAACATGGTATAGCGGTATACTCAGAAGTAAGTTCCACTGAGCAAGTGTGTATAGGATTGCAGCCTAATTCTAACAGCAATGTTGAAAGATATAAAGCAGTAAAACCTACAGCCATGTACTTCTCCTAATGCAGGGGTGTCCAAACTTTTTGGCAGGAGGGCCACATTATCTCTCTGACACTGTGTTGAGGACCAGGGAAAAAAAAGAATTTATATTTCAAATTTGAATAAATTTACATAAATGAATGTCAGAGATGGAACTTATATGAATGAATGAAGGTCTTGCAATAGCTCAAGTCCTATAAAAGGCCTTGCACAAAGCAAGGTCAACCATTCAACCATCACAGATGTGAAACAGCAAGCAGTGGAGGGAGCCCTTGTCCCATAGCTCATGCGAGAGGTCGAACAGTTGGCTGTCACGCTGAGAGCAGTTGCATCAGGCCAGCGCGGGCTCCAGCAGGTCTCCAGAGGGTCAGACCCCTGTCCTAATGGATCCTCCAAAGGTCTATTAAAATGGGGGGGGGTCATTATAATTTATTGCAGCAGCCCAGTCACTGGGCCGTTTTCCATTCCTCCTCTCACTGGAGGAGTGGTCATATACACACATACACAGATATCCCTTGATGGATCCAAGCTGCTCTCTTTTGCACACCAGAGCTTTAGAATAAAGCAAGTATGTTTGGACAACCCTTTTTGAAAGCTGCCAGAAAAGGCAGGAGAGGGAAAGAGAGAATAGTTATTAATGAATTTAAAACGTACACATGAATTGAGTGATGGTGATGCAAATTAACCCGAATTCAGAGCTCCGTGAGTAGAACAAAGTGTGTCAGGAAAGCGAAATCCTTTTCCATAATATCAAGGACAGCATGTGCACAAATACATGAGAAGTGGTGCTTCAGGTCTCTCCGATACTAGAAGCTGTAGCAGTTCTTTGGCTATGGCTGAGCGGTTGGATGACAAGAGTCCTCCAACCATGGGGCCAGAGATGTTACACAGCGTTACAGATGAAGAAAGGTTAAGTCAGCTGTGTCAAGTGGTGGCAGCTCCTTTTACAGCAGAACTAGGAGAGGAAGATGGAACAGTGACAAAAATGGGATCACTCTGTGAACTTTTTAAATTTGAAAAGCTATCTTTAAATATTCTAAATAATAATCTTAATAGGGAAAACAGAGACTGGTTTGTATATGTGCAGCTTTCATTCTCTGATTAGAATATCAAGTGAATATGTTTGGAGGTGAATCAGCCATCAGTGATGAATTAGGACAGATCAAACTTTCATGTGATCCAGTGTCAACACCACTTATTAGTGGAGGGAGACTTCCATTTGGCTGAGAATAGTCAAATGATGGGAACATGCATGTGTGTATGTTTACTTCTGGCTATGTCTGCAACTGCTATAAGCCATTACATATCACAGGAATGGGTACAGGTGGAGTGCGCAACACTAAAAATCAGTAGTTATGCTGATTTTGCTGATATGCAGTTTGCTAAAAGCATTTTGGCCTTCTCTGTTGACACAGCCACAAATAGCTAATATTTTTGTTGTGCAAGCCTATGCATGCCTACTCCAAAGTATATCCCATTACTCCTAGGTAAATGTGTATAATCTGAGAGCCCCAGGCTCTGACCCCTTAAAGGACAAGGGACAGGGGAAGGCAGTGATGCAATCCCCAAGATTGCGTCACTGCCAGGGGACAAGGGAAACCACTTTCAGTTTCACAATTGCAAACCAGAAGTGGTTTCTGATCTCTTATTTTTAGTATTCTAAGACCTGGGGAGCCTTGAAGAGAACTGTGCAGAGCTCCCCACAGCTCCTGGAGCCTGCTGCATCTCCCTGTAAGTAAACCCCCCCCCATGGCCCCTGGCAGCAGTGCGATCCTGGGGATCACATCACTGTAATGGAAATGCACAAGATCCCTTGAGGAGATAGGGTGGGTTGTCAATAGTGACCCCTTGCTCTGGCAGGCAAGTATGGGGTTAACACCAGGGCCTCAGATTGCAGTGAGTGTGTCTCACAGCTGCAGCCATTGGGAAGCAAAAAGACCCACAGGGATAAAAGCAGCACCTGGAAGAAGGAAAAAGGTGTGGGTGTAGCAGGTTGGAGAGACGGAGAGAGCAGAAGGACGGAACTTGGAGGAAAGAGGACGAATGGACTAAATGGATTGACTGAATGAATGGAAATTACTAGAATAGAGACTGCTGGAGACTGGTATGTGGCTGCCATGCCCAGGAGCAGCTGGGACCCAAGCTGTTGTTGCAGCGGCTACAGAAGCTGCTGGTGGGAGACTGGAGGAAGGAGGAACTCTCCAGGTCGACCAGGCAAGTTACCCTAGTGGTGGTGTCCATCAGTGCTTTCTGCAGAATTAGGGCTATTTTGAGTGAAGAGGGCAACTAAATACCTTAAAGTGGGCATAAGTTCTCTAGATCAAGCTTGTAATGGGAATTTGCTCCCTTTGCCCATTCCTTGCCATGACTTACCTCAGGAGTTTTATTCCTGAGAAGTTTGAGAACCCCAAATGTATAGGATTGCAGCCTAAATCAGGGTATTATTACAGAGTAATATCTTATATATGTATCAGAGTAAACTTTAATATCGGAATAGCATGACATGCAAGACATGCAGAAGATTAGAAGTGACCTAATCAATTTCCCTGCTATTATCATGAATGTTACAAGCCACTCTCAATAGTGGCCACGTCTGTACCTGCTTTTCAGATTTGGGAGATAATTTTCTTGAAGCTGGTTGTATAAATTAGTCCCTATTTATGTGCCAATGTATTTTTTCAGGGTTTAAGGCTGTGAAAATAACAATCTAAATATATTCATTACCAGCCATGATTGATGGGTACATGAAAACATTTGGTTACTTTAATCGGTCTGTGCTTGAGCAGTGCAAACTAAGCAAACTATTCCTCTGCTTCAACAGATTCTTGCTCTCCCAACTTTCTTCCCCACCAATTCTCTAGAAATTTACAGGACAGATTCAAACCATCTGTTGATGGTAGAAAATGCATTATCTACAAGCATAGTTCTTATGCTGTTCTTGTTGCAGCAGGTTTCTCATGAAAGGATTTCTTGTTTTCAGTTGTATCACCTAAGCTGAAATAGTTGGTAAATGTTATTTTTTTTAAATACAGTCACCTTCTAGAGAATGTCCTGCTGTTTGTAAATATGATTGATGAGTTCATCTGTCCAATGTATTCAAATTGTCTTGAAAGTGTGAGTGTAACACACTTGGTTGTTGGTCTATAGATTTTTGTAAGCCACACTATCAGACTGACATCCTATTTTCTCTGTATTTTTGTGTAAGGATTGTCACATTCCATATATCTCTGTAACTAGTTAAAACTAAATTTCTTCTGGAGAGCAGCGTACCTAGCGCTGGGCAACCAGGGCAAATGTCCTGGGTGCTGAACCCTTGAGACTCTAAGACCACAAAGGAAGCCTCAGTGAGTTTTTTAGAAGTACAGTTTAAGACCTCGGGGGAGCCCCAGTTGGTCCTAATATTGTGTGAAGTTCTGTCACACTCGAAAGGTACGGGCAGTGGTGGCGGCTTCGCACACATGGCAGTGAACCTTTGCCCCAAAAGCAGGGAGGGGTAAGTCCGCCACTGCTTCTGGATTCTATGTCATACTCTTTGTTCATCACTGTTTCAGCTCAGCGTTATACAAGAACATATTACAACTCCACTGAATGCTGATCAAGAAATGAGAAAAGCACGTTTTTGTTTTTCCATTTCTGTGTTATATAGAACTGGATTCATTCTCCCTGTGATAATATTTGTTGCTTCAGGAGTTTTGTTAATCATTTAAGGAGACACATCAAAGAAAAATAACATTGTTCAAAACTAATGGCTGTCCGAATGTGGTGTTCAGATAGGTGTGATCAAATCTTTCCTCTTCATCTACATGATGTATTTCACAGCATTAATATTATCTGCAGCGTGTGGAGTCATTTACAATGAGGAGTGGCGCAGTATTTTGTGTGTGTTTGTTCCACTTTCAGTGAAGCTAGCTATATTCCTTGCTTTGATCTTGAAAGCAGATTGCACATGGATGCCCAAGCTCAAACTGCTTTTTGCCGGGAGGCGTGTCAGAAGAATTAAATTGAATGGAAATGATGAGAAATTAAGTCCTAGAACAAATTGACAGATTAAAAATGAACAAGGCACTAGGTCTGGAGAGTGTACAAATGAGAGAGAGGGAAGAACTTGACTGTAGAACTGTTGACCTTTTAATAAAATTATGCAATGGAACTAAAATAAGTCTTGGCACCTGTGAGCCCTGTGTCTAGCCCACCACAGGTGGCTGTGCACCTCATGTGGCAGCGTAAGCCAACAAAATGGCCACCAGAGCCATTGGAAGGGCCAGAAGTGCAATTTTGACTTCCAATGATGGACAGTATCTGGTTTTATATGATCCAGAACTTCTCTATTGGTTGGGGGGGAGGGAGATGTGAAAGACTGGAAGACAGTCAATGCAACAGTGGTCTTTAAAAAACAGACTCCTTGGGGGGGGGGGAATCAGAGAAATGACAGGCCTATTAGAATAATTCCTGTCCTTGGTGAATTGATATAAACCACCATAAAAACTGGAATTGTTAAAACAAACATGGCTGAATTGGTGTAGAATCAGTGGCAAAAAGGGAAGTCCTGCTTCATCAAGCATCTTGAAGTCCTTGAGAGTCTTAACATAGAGGTATCTAGTTTACATTATATACCTGGACTTCCCGGAATCTTTTGGCAGAGTTTCTCATCACAGGGTTCCTGGGTAAACTTTGCAGCCCTGAGAAAAGAGAGGAGTTCTGGGATGAGAGCAGTTTATCAATGATGGGTTAATCAGTGGATTTTGACCAGCTTCGTTTCTGCCCAACATTGCATATAAACAACAGGAACCAAACGTGTACATCTGTGGGCCAGGCAAAAATGGGTTAAATCAAACCTTCAAGGTCAGAGGTAATTTTCTTCAGAATACAAGCTATGGGGATTGGGGGTGCAAAGCAAGCAGTGGGAGAGGTCTGATGCCCTATTTGTGGGTCTCTTAGTGGACTGGCCACTGTGAAAAGCTGGGCACTTTGATACAGCATGGCTCATCTTTTGAGCTTGTATTTGTGTTTCATGGCTTTTCTTTAGCACACATGTTTGTTCTGATTTTATGAACCATAACAAAGAGTCCTTGACAAGATTAGTGTGCTATAGCGTGCTACGGATTACACGCTTCATAAGAAAAGATATGAAACTCCCTTACCCTTGCTTTCCCTTCAGTGTTATCTAACTAATTGCTGCTGTCCATTTGTACATTCATCCACCCTTCTTTCCCTCCACTACAGTCCCATTCCATCTCCAAGAGGACCTCATTCTTCTACACCCCCCTCCAAAGCATGCACAAGGAGAGACGACTGGCGGGCTCCTGGACAGTGTTGCTGAGAAGCCACCTAACCTTGGCAGTGTGCTCCCCCCAAACAGGTGGGACTGTACCTTTTCTGTGTGTTTCCTGGGCTGGCTAATACACTAAAAAAAAAAATATAAACAAGGATTAGGAATACCAGTCTTGAAAAATAGCTTCCCTCTCCCCTTTCAGAAGACATTTTCGTGTTTTCTCTCATGCTGCGTATGTGAATTTTCACCCTAGTAAGATACTTGAATTTGTCTACTAGTCAGAAATCATGAATACGTATTGAGTAGTTTTCCTATCAGATCAAGGCCTTTGTTCAGGATTCATGTTTTTTCCATTTTTAAGGCCTGAATGTTGATTGCCCTCCCTACTACTGCTGCACTACTACTACTGCACTATTTTTCAAGGTGCCAACAGTGGGGAATGGAATTTCCAAGCCCGTAAAACCAGTCACTCAGCAGCTGAAGCAGTATGTGAATCCAAGCCGCAGGCATCCGATTTAGAACAATTGGGTTGGAATGCCACCACCTTACCAAGTGGAAATTCACAGGCTGTTTCTAATGTGAAGTTGATTATTGGTTGGACATCTTTCCAAAACCACAAATTACCTAACAGTCCTAATAATTTCATGGAGCAGGCACCTCTAGTGCTCCACACTTCCACCAGCTGGAGCTATCGGCATAGTTTAGAAGTGAACTCTAGTCCCCTTCAGACAGACATCGCATGAACACTGTCCACACACTGCTGGATGGGATGAGAGTGCACCTGCAAAGGCCTGCCCCTGCACTGACGTGCATGTAAAGCCTTACTGCTCATTCATACAGCGTATTTCTGTACTGACAAACATGATTTCTTCACTAGGCAAACAAAGTTCCACATCATTGAGACGGACAGTGCCCCCCCCCCCCGGTGCAGCATTTGTCAAGGCAGACAAATACTGTGTGCTTGTGTGGCAGGAGGCAGGCCCAGCCATGTGGTCGTGGGGCTTAGTGTGTGCACTGTCAGCCCATCTAGCATTGTCTGGAAAGAATTTGAGTCATTTTTTTTGTTTTTGTTTTCTGAAGAGAGCTTGTATTAATTACTTTTGGGATCCAGTTGGTCCCAAACCGTCACATTTATTCTCCGCTGCCCTATGTGGTGCCATTTGGGTCTGAAGACTGAAAGGTCCTCAGGGCTATGACGTCCT
This sequence comes from Tiliqua scincoides, assembly GCF_035046505.1. NCBI lineage: Eukaryota > Metazoa > Chordata > Lepidosauria > Squamata > Scincidae > Tiliqua > Tiliqua scincoides. The sequence continues at coordinate 165,685,379 of NC_089821.1, read as the reverse complement.
CCATGGTTTTATGCACCTGGACAGAGTCTTGGTTTTCTGTGATTCAAGAGAGCTATACAAGTTAATGAATCAGGGTTGGGATCGGTGGCATCACTAGGGTTGATGTCGCCCAACTTGGCCCTGCCCCCCGACGTGTGCAAGTGCCATTTCTCTGCAACAAGCCTTGCAGGACTACAATCTTATAGACAGTTTGGGGAGTAAAACCAAAATGCCTATTCTAGGAGCCTAACATGGGGGGATTGGTGACTCCTACTCCTGTGGGAATGGGGGGGGGAAGAGACATCTTCATGGGCTGGCCACCCCTTCTCTCATTGCTTTGAGAAAAGCAGGGCCGATCTGGTCACAGCCCCATCTTTGGTCCTTCACGTCCAGCAGCAAGTTGCTGCTGCACTCCCTCGTTGCTGTCGGAGAGGGTGTTGCGTAGTGTGGTTGCACTGCAATGCAGTGGGCCTTCCTTTCACCACAGCATCTGGCTATATGCCCAGTCCCCATGGTAGCCTCCCACTGGGCATGCTCACTTGCAGCACCGTTGTGCTGGTCTCCAAATGTCCAATGTTCCTTAATAAATACAATGATTGAAACATGGAGAAACTACAAGAGGACAAAGGATCAATGATGTATCTTGATAACCTCTCATATAGAAAAGAGTAAGTGAAGACAATCCCAAACTCAACCAATTCCCATCTGGAAGTTCTCTCTAGTTCAGTCCCTTTCCTGTGCTTTCTCATGTTTAGTGGCTTGACCCATTTGTTCTTTTTGGCCATTCCCAGAATCATCTAATATACGATCAGAAGGCATGATTTAGAGTTATCAGTATTTAATGGTCCCGGCAGATGTTGTGGTTATGTCTATTTTTATATACTGTTGGTGGCAATCCACAGAGCTTCTTTCCCCTTTGTACCATTAATGAAACTGAAATTATTCAGTTATTTTCTCGTGGGGAACATTAGCTGCAGTTTTTTTTTTCTATTTCCATTTTTAATATTACTGTAATTCATAATGTACTTAATAATGTAATTCAGACTAAAACATTCTTGCTGGATAAAAATAATTGAAAAGACACTAGGAACCTTTTTAAGGAATTGTCTTAATTAAAAAATCAGACATGACAGTGCATTTTTGTTCAATTATTTCATCCTCTCTGGATTATCAAAGTCACTTGGTATTCAGCCTGATAATAACACCTTAAGCATGAAATAAATTAACAGGAATGCATAATGTGTCTTGTCTGGTGTATAAATGAGAATAGCTTCACATTTGTACCCACTGTCATTGCCATTCCTGGCACCCACACTCATCCCACTTATGGAAGTGATATGGTAAAGATTGCTTTGTGCGCAGAAAAAAAATAGGGAAGTGATTCATGCATCTGTTTTTCCCCCACAATGAATTGCGTGGGCCTCCTCTATGGGTACAGTTCATGCCTCTCATTGTGGGAGTGATACATGACCTCCTCCTTCAGACATATCTGAAGCAGTTAAAAAAGCAGATGCATCAAATTACTCCCACATTTTCTTTTGACAGTTCTTCATAATGTCCAAGGCCCGTTTTTACATTTGGAACATAGTCTCCACTGTTGTGGCTGATATTTCTTCTTGAGTAGTACTGGACTGCCCATTTCTACCTTTTTGCTAGGGCTGTAATCCACCAAATATGTATTTCATATCAAAATAAGAAGGAATTCGAGGAGAATAATAGTTTACTGAGATATCCTTGGGAGGGGGGGAGGCAATCCAACAGGTTAAAATATTCAAGTATCTGGGAATTCTGTTTCATTATAGGCATACTTGGTCATCTCATTGCCAGGTTGCTATTTGCTCAAGTAATTTATTAACTCAAGCTACTCTGCAGTTTTTTTACACCTGGGGCAATTCTTATATAGCAGCAGCAGCACAGATCTTTAAGTCCAAGGTTCTGGCACGATTGTTGTTTGGTACCCCTATCTGGATATCAGCTGTTTACATCTTAGTAGAACGTGTTCAATCCAGTTTTTTTTATAAGATCTTTGCGGTACCCCACTGCATTCTGTACGCAGCATTGTGCCTTGAAGCTGGCCTGCATAAGATTGAAACTCAGGCCTGGCTAATATTGCTGAGATTTTGGCTAAGGGTTGGCTTTGAGGCAAATTGGAACATAACGCTTAGTAATATCCTTGCTGATGTTACTCTTTCCCCAGGTCTGACTTTATTTTATAAAAGACTTCAGTTGCTTGGGCTATCACCTGACCTGCTAGGAGGATTATCCATTACTGCTACTTACAATCTCATTCAGACCCAACTATTTGATACAGAGAAACGGGATTTACAAGCTGCAGTCTGTAAATCTTGTTCCCCTCTGTATTTTGGTCTTTTGAGGCCCTCTGATTCAGGTTCAGGCTATCTTTCATGCCTTCACCTCAGATCTGTAGACCCTTTCCTTGGCCAGGTTTAATATCATGCCTATGAACGTGCTGAGAGCAAAATTTGCTGAGAGCAAAATTTAATAGGTCATTGGAGAGCTCCCAGTCATGTTCTTGTTTTAACCTCAGTTGAATCTTTGAACCATGTCCTATTTTATTGCCCCCACGATACTGATTTACATCATCAATTCCTATACCTATTTCTGGAAAACTTTCATGGATTGGATATTGACACTGTTCGGTATCTGCAGGATGGGACAAATGAGTGTTGCTTGTTATATGTTGCGAGATATTTGCTCTCAGTGTTGTCAAGGAGTAAATTTTTTTTTTATTTCTGCTCCCCTACACAGTGATCCTGAACAATGAGTGGTTTCAGTTTTGGCAGTTTTATCCTTTTGTTTATTGTAAGTTTCTTTATGCTGATATTGCTGTCATCTACTGGATATTGTTTATGCCAATAAAGGTTAAATGAATGAATGTTTACTGAGATATTACCGCATTTTCTGACTGTCGCAAGGTTCTGTTGAAATCTGAGGTTCTATGAAATAATAGTCCATATTCATTTTCCACCTGCCTGTGCTTTCTATTGTTCATCTCAAAAACCACAGCTCCCTTCATACTCTCATGGTAAGAGTTCTTCCCAATATTTTTGTTTCTCCAGGGAGAGTGAGAGGTAATCGCACCAGGTTGCTGGGGACCCTGGGAACTCTGCATAGTGATTCATGTGGATTGAGTTCAAGTCCTCTCCCTTAGGGCTTCTAATCACCTTGAATACTACTGTTGGATTATTTCTAGCATATTCATGTCTTCCCTGAAGCCTACTGGCAGTATTCTCAGAGATGGTCTTCTCCTTGCCAGTGTTGGCTAGAGGACAAGAATTTCTTATCTGTGCTTCGCATACAATGGGACTAGACTACTGCATCCCTTTCTTTTCTGTTTTGCCACCCATTTTCCCTTTTGAGTCTCCTAAATTATAAGTCTGCAGGCAAGGCCTTAAATATATTTTAATTTATGACATTATCTCATTACTATAGGCACATTCAGAAGGAAAATTACGTATTTAAGTATTAAAATCTTTGTAACCTGTCTTTTCAATTAATTAAAAATATGCAAGGAACTGAACCATAATACATTTGTATAGTTCTTTCTGTGTACGTGGGTCCCTTCACATGTGTTATTTTGATGTCATCCTTACAACAACCTTGTTGTTAAGGTAAGTAGTGTTATCTTCGTACTGCAGCTGGGGAGAATGAGTGGGAGGGGCTTGACCAAGGCTATCAAGTGAGTTCCTGGCTGAGGCAAGACTCAACTACGGAAGTCCTGATTGGTAGTTCAGTCTCTTAGCCACTATGCCACACCACCACTACACCACAAGACACACTAATTAATAAAAATTACATTTATATCCTACTTTTTTTTCCTTCAAGGAGCTCATGACAGTCTACCTGTGTCTTCCCTTCTCATTTTAGCCTCCCAGCAATTCTTTCAGGAAAATGTAACTGACAGAGTGTGTTCTTCACAGCTGAATAATCATTTCTGAACCCAGGTCTTCCCATCCTAGTGAGGCTCTAGTCACTACACTATGTTGGCTCTACTAAAAACTGTACAAAATAAAACATCCAAAAATCCCCCCCCCCCATTTTAGAAACACCCCATAAATGCTAACAGAGATATTAAGCATAGCAGCAGAAACCAAAGCAAAAGAATAAAATTTATGGGCAGCCCAATTCTACCTGAGGGCCCAATCCTATCCAATTTTTGAAGGCTGGTACAGGGTGTATGGCTGGAATGGGGTGTGTGCTGCATCCTTTGGTGGGATGGCAGTCACAGAGGCCTCCTCAAGGTAAGGAAACATTAGTTCCTTTACCGTGGGGCTGCATTGCGGCTGCACCAGTGCTGGAAAGTTGGATAGAATTGGCCCCTAAATCCCTGTGTGGTCATGCAGTGGCACTGGTGTGGCTAGTGCTGTATCACATGGGGAATTTTCTGCAGTTGGAGGTCTCCTTGGGGTAAGGGGACATTTGTAAGCTGGGGTAAAAGGGAATTTCATTAGGTATAGCTGGTCATCTCACAGATGACAAGCTGCACCTGCTGAAACTCCCTTCTCTGCACAAGTGTTAAAGGTTCAGGAGCCCTAAAGTGGAAAGGTTGTCCACCCCTGGTCTAAACCCAGCATTCTAATACTACTCCACTGTGTTTCCCAAATTGTACAGTATAATTACTAAACTCAAATGAAATCATACAATCAATAATCACATTCTTTATGGGGAAGAAATTACAGAGGATTTAGGAAGGTGTTTTAAAGCAAGTCATTCTTCCTATCTCAAATACTAATCTCAGAAGTAGGACCACACAAAATGATTTGCCTTAAGGTAAGTGTGTTAACTGGCTTCTAGTGGCACACACTGAACATTGCCATATAGGAGAATGATTTGTTGAAAGCCTTCAGAAATGAATCCACAAGCTTCACTGGCAAGAGAGCTAAGAACCCAGTTCTGCTGAATTACAACATCACAGAGACAATCAGTAGGGAGGGATATTGAAATGATGGGGTGCATGCAGATTCCTGGCAAGCTTTGAAGGGGGAAATGGATGGGTAAACCTTTAACTCTGTCCACCCCTGCCATACATATCAGTAGTAGCGGACGCTGGGATCTAAACCATGGCAAATGTTCTTATCCAAAATGACTTCTCAATGCAGAAGGGCAGAGAGCATCAACTTTCCTCCTCCAAATGATCTTTCCATTACACTTTAATACTTTAAAATATCACTGTCAGCGATTTACCGTGCTAATCGAGTATAATTATGGACCTGCTGCTTTTTATCAAAGCGTTTGGCACTTACTCTGGCTCGATCCTTTTTTTGGATCCGTTTCTAGGAGATTGACAGGGGTGAACTATCCTTTTCCACAAGGGTTATTCCGATGCCAAACAATCTTTCATTTTGACATTATAGTCTCTCTTTTTCTGCCTTATCATGAGCTTTGCTCTGTTTGCATGCCCTTTATGACTCGAACCCTCGGCTGCTGCTATCTCACATTATCCCTCCTGTGCTTGGATGTAAGCAGTGTTTAATTAGTGGCTCTTTGGTCCAAGCTTATGATGATAAAAAAAGGCAGCCATTCCCAAAGCTGGCGTTAAAAAGCTAATAAGATATTATGGCAATGAGTCAAATTTTGCATTCTGAGACAGCCAATAATACCCTTTGCCCATTAAGTCAAAACGACAACCTTTCCTGACATAAGTAAAGCTTCTTAAAATGAAAGGCTGAGCCAACTAAGCCATGCCGTTGGAGACCTTAGACCTGAAAGGAATTGCATGGAGAGATATCTGCTCTCTGCTGCTTCAGGACAGCAGTATTTCCAGCAGGGCAATTCCGAGGGTAATGGAATTGCACTCAAACTACTACTATTGCAATGATTGTAGCCATGAGCAAAGTTTTAAGCTGATGCGATATACACCCATAGACTAAAGAACATCTCCTGTAATACCATAAAACTCTTAAATATTATAGACTGCATCTGAAATGTTCAAAATACTTACATAATGAAATCAACTTTCTTAGACAACCCTAATGCAATCCTATGCAAATTCAACCCAGTGCACAGTCTTGGGTAGGTGCACTGGCGTACCTGGAGGGGTCAGGGGGAGCAAATGTCCCAGGCAGCACCCTGCAGGGGGTGGTGCTGCAACCCTTCCTCCTGTTGTTTTTTTTCTTTTGGGGGCCCATTTTCAGGCCTGATTTCAAGGCCTCAGAAGGCCTTTTAAGGGCTGGGGACACTGCCTGTGGCTTCCCTGGCACCAGAAGGCCTTCTAAAGCCTTCAAAATAAAATTAAAATGGCACTTGGTTTTCCACAAAAACCAAAAAAGTGCTGTTTTTCAGGCAAGGGGCAGCACTTTGCAGTTCTGTGTCCCCTGGCAGCACCAGATTCAGGTTAGCAGTTGGGTAAGTGACAATTTTTTCCCCCCTGTAAACTATACTAAGCATTCAAAGTTTTTAACTTGTTCATTTTTCTCTGCTTGTTTTCAATTTCAGAAGGAAAAAAAAACATACGGGTAAGAGAAGCTACATGTGAGTGTCATGCAGAATCGAAAGAGACCACTGACAGCAAGCTAAGTTTAAGGCTTTTATTAGGAGGAATGGAACCTGAACCAAACAAATGGAAAGACCTTATTTCAAATTCCCCCAATTGAGAGAGGACCTCAGGCAGGCAGGCAGGCACTAGACAGGCAGGAGGCAGCAGGACCTGAGGCAGGCCAAGAGCTGGAGGCTTGATGGAAGTTCCCCTCTGGTTCTCAGCTCCAGCAAGAAGCTCTCTCTCCTAGGGCTCCTTCCAGCAGCTCTCTCAGCTCTCCCGCAGAGCTCAGGGTTCAGCTCCTCTCTGCAGCTCTTCCCTGGTGGTCTCTGAGCGCTCTGTGCTGGTGCAGCCCCTCTTATAGCCTCAGTGGCTCTGCACACAGCAGCCTCTACCTTTCCTCCAGTGGTACTGCAGCCTTCTCTCCTGCAGCAGTTTTCCATTTGGTCCTCCAATTCTCAAGGGCTTGTTACAAGGTACTCAGTTCGCCTTCCTCAACAGTGAGCCCATTGGCTCAAACAAAACTTTATAATGATTGGCTCAGACAAACTCAGACTGACTGTCTATTGGCTCATGAAAGGCACAGGCTACGATCGCCTCAGGCCTATGATTTACAGCAGTCAACTGAGCCCAAGTTCTGCACATATCATGAAGTAACAATCATTTTGTACTGTTGCTTGCAGGCCATCAAGGTGATTTATTAACAGACAGAAAAGCAGTTGAGTCACGAAACAAATACATCAGCGTATTAACCTTAATTGAACATTAAACTGAACATTTAGCATTTAATTAACATTAAAACATTAATTAACTTGGAGGTACTGCATTTGACAAATCAATGTGCTGCAGTCCTGTTTAGACCACTTGCAGGATCAGTGTTAAGATATGGTGACTGTTCCTGAATCCACTGACAGGATTTGGCAATTTCCAAACCACTTACTGTTCTTCTACCCATCATGGATCTTCCACCAGGGGAAAGAAAATACCATCCCACTACTACCATGCTTCTGAAGAAACTTCATGTCTGGTTTAGACATGGAAACAACTTGGCCAATGTACACTTTTTCCATTTGCTTTCTTGAATAAGCAAAATTACCAGGGGGCAGATGTCCCAGCTCAGTTGCTGGATATTAGTATTACATACAGTCTGATTTCATGCACAAATTGACCATTTCTGACCCTTTCTGGATAATGGCCATTTGATTCCAAAGTACAGAAAGCACAGGGAGGTGAGTCCACATCCTGAACCATGACCTGTGTTTTCTTCAGGCTGATTGTCAGTCCAAAATCTTGGCAGGCCTTGCTAAAACGATCCATGAGCTGCTGGAGATCTTTGGCAGAGTGGGTAGTGACAGCTGCATCGTCGGCAAAGAGGAAGTCGCGCAGACATTTCAGCTGGACTTTGGATTTTGCTCTCAGTCTGGAGAGGTTGAAGAGCTTTCCGTCTGATCTGGTCCGGAGATAGATGCCTTCTGTTGCAGTTCCAAAGGCCTGCTTCAGCAGGACAGCGAAGAAAATTCCAAACAAGGTTGGTGCAAGAACACAGCCCTGCTTCACTCCGCTTCGGATGTCAAAAGGGTCTGATGTGGAGCCATCGAAGACAACAGTGCCCTTCATGTCCTTGTGGAAAGATCTGATGATGCTGAGGAGCCTGGGTGGACATCCAATCTTGGGGAGAATCTTGAAGAGGCCGTCTCTGCTGACCAGGTCGAAAGCCTTTGTGAGATCTATGAAGGCTATAAAGAGTGGCTGTCGTTGTTCCCTGCATTTCTCCTGCAGTTGTCTAAGGGAGAATACCATATCAGTGGTGGACCTGTTGGCTCGGAATCCACACTGCGATTCTGGATAGACGCTCTCTGCAAGTACCTGGAGCCTCTTTAGTACAACTCGGGCAAACAGCTTTCCTACAACGCTAAGGAGAGAGATGCCGCGGTAGTTGTTGCAGTCACCCCTGTCACCTTTGTTCTTGTACAGCGTGATGATGTTTGCATCCCTCATGTCCTGAGGTACTCCACCTTCTCTCCAGCAGAGACAGAGGATTTCATGCAGCTCAGTGACTATGATCTCTTTGCAGCATTTTAGGACTTCAGCAGGGATGCTGTCTTTTCCAGGTGCCTTGCCAAAGGCAAGGGAGTCCAGGGCCACGTGAAGTTCTTCTAGGGTTGGTTCACTGTCAAGCTCTTCCAGCACAGGCAGGCACTCAATGTTGTTCAGTGCTTCTTCGGTGACTACATTTTCTCTGGAATATAGCTCAGAGTAGTGCTGCACCCAGTGTTCCATCTGCTGCGCCCGATCCTGGATGACCTCGCCTGTGGCAGACTTCAGAGGGGCAATTTTCTTCTGTGTTGGACCTAGGGCCTGCTTGATACCATCATACATCCCCTTGATGTTGCCCGTGTCAGCTGCTATCTGTATCTCGGAACAGAGCTGGAGCCAGTAGTCGTTAGCACATCTCCTGGCAGTCTGTTGGACTTTGCTGCGAGCAGTTCGGAGGACCTGCAGGTTGCGCTCACTGGGACAGGCCTTGTATGCTGCTTGAGCTCTCCTCTTTTTCTCAATGACTGGTGTCAACTCCTCAGAGTGGGCTTCAAACCAGTCTGCCGCCTTGTTGGTCTTCTTGCCGAATATGGACAAGGCGGTGTTGTAAACGGTATTCTTGAAATGTTCCCATCTGTTGGATGCGTTTGCGTCGGCCGGGCCTGGAAGAGATTCCTCAAGCGCTTGTGCAAATTCCTCCACTTTTCTCTGATCCCGGGTCTTGCTGGTATCAATGCGAGGTCTTCCTTCCTTTTTCGTGTGATACAGTCGCTTTGTTTGCAGTTTCACTCTGCTGCACACCAGGGAGTGGTCAGTGTCGCAGGCAGCACCATGATAACTGCGTGTGATCTTGATGCTGGGAAGGCTGGAGCGTCTGGTGAGGATCAGGTCGAGCTGGTGCCAGTGCTTTGATCTTGGATGTCTCCAAGAGACTCTATGTTGGGGCTTTGTGTTGAAGAATGTGTTGCTGACACAGAGACCGTGATGACAGCAAAACTCTAGCAGGCATTGGCCATTTTCGTTCATCCTCCCAGTGCCAAACTGACCTAAGCAAGTGGGCCATGAACTGTTATCAGCACCAACTCTAGCATTGAAATCGCCGAGGATGAACAATGGCTCTTTTACAGGGATTTTCTTGACAGTGGTGGCCAGGTCATCATAGAATTTGTCTTTGGCTTCTGCTGGAGACGACAGAGTCGGTGCATAAGCACTGATGAGAGTGATAGGTCCTGCTGATGACTGGAGCTGCAGGGACAAAATTCTTTCACTTCCCACAGTAGGTGGGATGATGGATTTCAGCAGGGTATTTCTGACCGCAAAGCCAACGCCATGTTCCCTGGTTTCGTTTGGTGGTTTTCCCTGCCAGAAAAATGAGAAATTTCTCTCCTTGACAGATCCGGAATCTGGCAGCCTAGTCTCTTGAAGGGCGACGATGTCCATCTGCAGTCTGCTCAGCTCCATGTCGATGACAGCTGTTTTGCGTGCGTCGTCTATTTCTTGCAGGTCATCAGAGAAGCCAGGTGTCATTGTCCTAACGTTCCAGGTGCCCAGCTTTAGGGCAGTAGTTTTCTGTTTTCTGTTGCATGGTGCAGAGTTGTCGATCCGCTTGTCGGTTTTCACCCTAAACCCCATGCACCCCATGAGGTTAACGGACCGTGGCGAGGCAACACCTTACTGGCTGGGGACTGCCCAGCTTAAGGCGGGCGGTAGCTGCCCAATGAGATGCAATGATCTCTCCCACCGTTGGAAGCAGCCCCTGGCGTCATGCTCTATGCCAATCGAGCAAAGACTTATAACCGGTAAACTGCTGCTTCCCGTGTTGTGCCGACGCCGTATGGCGAAGTTGGAGTGTCCTCTCCAGTGCGCGAAGCCTGGGTAAAGAAGGTATGGAGGATAGGCTGTTACCCATGCAGCAAATCCCCCCTCTCCACGTCGCTGGAATGGTCCAATGGAAAGGCAGAAGCCAATACGGTTGGTTCCAGCGGCGTCGCAGGAGTTGCCAGAACGTGACTGTGTTCAGCCATGAACTGCCTAAGGGACTCCGGCTCCTGATTTTGCCTCGAGGTTGACTCCTGAAGCCTTTTCCAGAACTGGATGTAGCCACAAGGCAGTGGAGGTTTGAGGTCAGAGTTTCCTTCTCTTAGATGAGCTGCCTTCCTAGGCTGACGAGTCCCATCTACCCGGTGGCTGTTTAGTCGCCTCTTACGACAAGTACAGCCAAACTGAGGGCCTATTCTTAGCCCCCAGCCCCCAATCTCTGAGCATGAACTGGAGGTTGTCCATGACTTTGTGTACCTTGGCTCAACGATCTCCGACACACATTCTCTCGATACCGAGCTAAACAAGCGCATCGGTAAAGCAGCTACCACGTTTTCCAGACTCACAAAGAGAGTTTGGTCCAACAAGAAGCTGACGGAACATACCAAGATCCAGGTCTACAGAGCTTGCGTCCTGAGTACACTTCTGTACTGCAGCGAGTCATGGACTCTTCGCTCACAACAGGAGAGGAAACTGAGCGCTTTCCACATGCGCTGCCTCCGACGCATCCTCGGCATCACCTGGCAGGACAAAGTTCCAAACAACACAGTCCTGGAACGTGCTGGAATCCCTAGCATGTATTCACTGCTGAAACAGAGACGCCTGCGTTGGCTTGGTCATGTCGTGAGAATGGATGATGGCCGGATCCCAAAGGATCTCCTCTATGGAGAACTCGTGCAAGGAAAGCGCCCTACAGGTAGACCACAGCTGCGATACAAGGACATCTGCAAGAGGGATCTGAAGGCCTTAGGGATGGACCTCAACAAGTGGGAAAACCTGGCCTCTGAGTGGCCCGCTTGGAGGCAGGCTGTGCAGCATGGCCTTCCCCAGTTTGAAGAGACACTTGGCCAACAGTCTGAGGCAAAGAGGCAAAGAAGGAAGGCCCATAGCCAGGGAGACAGACCAGGGACAGACTGCACTTGCTCCTAGTGTGGAAGGGATTGTCACTCCCGGATTGGCCTTTTCAGCCACACTAGACGCTGTGCCAGAACCACCTTTCAGAGCGCGATACCATAGTCTTTCGAGACTGAAGGTTGCCAATACAGAAAGCACGTATCAATTTGTGGGAACCAGCAGAGTTCAAGCTGAATTCATGTATGTCTCCACTGGATATATAAAATGCACAGGTGATGTATTAGGAAGTGCAAATCTATTTTGTCATCTGTTCGCAAGTTTTGCTCAATCACCATCTTTTATTTTCTTTCCCAATGGAAGTTACACGGATCTTCAATGTGCACTTCCACTTCCATTAGTAGATCTTCCATTAGTAGCACAATGGAAGTTACATGGATCTTTTGGTGCCACGTCAGCATACAGACATTTACACTCCCAGAACCATTTAGGGCGAAATCCTAACCCTTTATGTCAGTGCTTTCCAGCACTGGCATAGCGGTGCCACCGGGACGTGCTCTGCATCCTGCAGTTGGGTGTCACTCACGGAGGCCTCCTCAAAGTAAGGGAATGTTTGTTCCCTTACCTCAGAGCTGCATTGCCCTTATGTCAGTGCTGGAAAGCACTGACATAAGGGGTTAGGATTGCGCCCTTAGAAATACAAGGCCTATACATGATTACTTGGAAGTAAGTCCCATTGTATTCAATGGAGCTTACTCCCAGGTAAATTGGCATAGGACTGGGCTGTAAGGCTGTTATCCTATACATACTTACTGTAGTGTAAATCTCATTGAACTCAGTGGGGCTTACTTCAAAGAAGACATGCCTAGGATCGCATTGCTACTAGGTTTCCTGGTAAAATACCTGAAGCCTGGAAGAAATCAATAATAGTCCCTATCTTTAAAAATAGTGATAAAAATAACCCAAACAGTTACCGGCTGATCAGTTAACTCTCAATAACAAGGAAACTACCACAGATACTCACCTATAAGTCAACCCCACAGATGTCAAGGGCAGGTCTTGAGCCAACGATCATGGAATTTTCTATGACCATCAGATAAGTCGGGAGTTAAACTTAGAGGGGTGTCTGACTATAGTTTTGTCTGATTTTACCCCAGGCCAGATCCTGAAAAATAACCTACCACTAATTGTTACCTAAGAACTATAGCCTCTAATTTATTAAAAACCTAGTAAAAGATCATAAGATACATTTTTATTCTTTTTAAATTCTGGTCTTCACCACCTTTTTGTAAACACTATCAGAGTAAGTGCACTGTAAACAACATACCAGTAAATCAGTGGTTCCCAACCTGGTATTCATATACTCCCAGGGACACTCAACAGGACCTTTAGGGGTACTTGAAAAAGAATGGAATAATGGTAGAAAAAGGCAGGTCATGCTCCAGAATACCTTGCAAGGACCAGCAAGGCAGGAAGGGAGGTAGCTAGTTGGCTTTGAAAGCCCCACCAAGTCTGGGTTTTCATAGAGAGATGAGGGCTTGTATTATTACAACATTTTGCTAATATGAAGGGTACAATTTATGGAAATGGGCTGCCAAGGGATATGCAAGTGAAAAAGGTTGGCAACCACTGCAGGAGAACCATGAATCAAATCCACCTTTAAGGTGTCTGGTATGTTAAGCCAGACGCTCTACATACAACATACAACCCATAACACATAACTGAGAGTGTGCAATTCAATTCGCAGCAGAGAGATGCAGCTGCATATATTTACAACCCTTTTTACTCAGAAGTAGACCCACTGCTTTCCATGGGTGTTATTCTTAAGTAATGCTGCATTGAATTGTAGCCTGGGAATTGTTGCTTCAAATGGAAAGGGGATCCCATCCTGGTGTTGAAAAAAAAAGAAGACCTCTGCCAAATGCAAAGCCTTTGCAAAAGGGAAACAGGTTGCAGCAGCAAAAGGGAACGGAGGGGAATAAAAGGTTAACTTTGGCTGGAACGTCCCAGGAAAGTAACTCTAGCAACTAACCAGCTGCCTGCCTAAGCTTAGCAGAGAAACCAAACTGTTCAGAGTTGAAAGACTCTGCCCTCTGATTGACCCGGAGATAAGGCGAAGTGAGAATTGGAGCTTGATTACTTGGCAAAAATTTCATGTACTATACCTGAGTATCTATGGTATGCCATGCATCTACATCAAAAATTGATTTTCTGGCTGCATAAGAATGATATATTGTGGGGCCCAAACAATCAGGTTTTAGGTCTGGCGATCTACATTGGACAACTGTACTGTTCTTTCACATTTAATAGCGAAGTATACAGTTGTATACTTCATTGTAAGTCTGCACTATACTCTGCCTTTTTGGATCTTAGGGGGGCATTTGACTCAATCAGTAGGAATCTTCTCTGGGCCAAATTGGTAGCCTTGGGAATGGATACAAGATTACTCTTTTTAATTAGGAATCTTTATACAGACACCTCCTGTCAAATTAGGTTATCTTCCAATAGGGCCTTGACAGATAAAGTGATGACAAACAAAGGTGTTAAACAAGGTTGTGTGCTGGCCCCCACCCTTTTAAATTTCTTTTTAAATGATTTAGCTCCCTTTTTACATACAATAGACATGCATCCACCCAAAATTGGTCAATTAGCTCTGCCTCTACTATTATATGCGGATGATATGCTTTTATTAGCATGTACAAAAATTGGTTTAAAACGATTAATAATGACGTGTTTACAATATTTTAAAACAAAACAAGTTGATACTTAATTTCGATAAATAGAAAATAGTTTTTGGTTGCTCTTGGAAACCAACAACATGGACCTTTGAAGGTCACGTCATCCAACAAGTAAAAACATTTAAATATCTAGGAGTCTTGTTTCATTACAGGCATTCATGGACTGTACACCGGTAATTAGTGATCCAAAAAAGTAATGTTACAGCCCAAGCTATTAGTCTTTTTTTATGCTTGGGGAAATTCCTGCATACCTGCAGCGCTCCAGAGATAAGGTAGCGCTCCATACTAAGGTAGTAGCACAGCTTTTATATGGATTTCCTATTTGGATTTCTGCCTTCTGCATTCTGGTCAAGAGGATTCAGTCTCTCTTCCTTTATAAAATCTTTGCAGTACCAAGATGCGTACCATATGCTGTTTTATGTCTGGAAGCCGGGCAAATTAAAGTGGAGTCTTTGGCCTGGCTTCGCCTTTTCATACATCGGTTCAGAATTGGCTCTGCTGCTGCAAAGGACCCTTTATTGAAAAACATTTTAGAAGACTCCTTTTATTCCCCAGGACTGATCTTACTCAGTAAGAAAGTCCAATCTTTGGGGCTTTCCTTGGAATTGCTGGGTATGATGCCATAGACAATAGCGTTTAAGATCCTTCGTACCCCGACATGGGATATCGAAAAACAAGAGCTCCTAGCTGATGCCCAAAAAACCTGTTCCCCACTTCACTTTGGATTACCCTGGGCGGCTGATTTCAGCAGTAACTATTTAACCTTCTTAACAAATCCGCATGAACGCAGAGTGTTCTCCTGAGCTCGATTTAATGCTCTTCCCTCAAATGAGATGAAATCTAGGTTTAATGCTAAACAATCCAAAGCATGTCATTGTGGCTCAGGTTCCTTGGAAACAGTCCCTCATACCCTACTAAGCTGTATCCGCTATTCTGATTTACGGAGCCGCTCTTTACTCCCTTTGCTTGTGTCGCTTAATGGACCTGAAATGGACATTGTCAGACAATTACTAATGGGCAGGAATGAGGCTGTATCAATTAATATGGCTAAACTTCTTCACCATGTTCATATAAGAATTGTCGCTGGAAGCTGAGCTTAATTAATGTATGATGTGGATAATTTTCTTGAACCATTATTTGCGGTTTTTTGGTATATATGCCAATAAAGGTTTGATTTGATTTGCTACTAGGTTTCAGATTGGGATAAGCAGATTCTTGCTGCACCATCTGAGGTAGGATTGACTTGCTATTCTCTGTTATAAATTTACCCCGACCCACTTTTTCATTCAGATTTTTAAAACACATTTGCCCTTCCAACATCCATTTCTGCCCATAGTCAGAAACCATACTCCCTAACTAAACTGTAATTAAGCTCTAGCTATAACACTTTTTCTTACAATAACAAATCACAAATAAATAGTGGTTCGGGATGAGGCTGCAAATCCCCATGGACATCAAATGGTGCCTCCAGTCAATTCCATCAAATCTTAGAGAGTATCACAATGTATCAGATGTGCATCTTTATTGGAATTGGCTGTGTAGGTGAATGGATATTGCTTCCGTATGAGGATCTCCACATGTAGACTTGGTTTGATTGCCATTGGCTGCAGTCCTGTACACACTTTCCCAGGAGTAAGCCCCATTGAGCATAGTAGGACTTACGTCTGAGTAGACATGCATAAGATTGTTCTCTCAGTTGTACAGCTCGTCCTATAGCTTGCGTGAGACTGTTCTGAATTATTATAATTCTGCTAAGGATTTTTCAACTTATATCAACTGAGGATCCACCTCAATAATTTCTCAGACAAAATTTGAAGCACAGCTGTATAAAATATAGATTGCTGGGGGAATGATGAATTCAGTGAACAGATGGAGTTGCTGATCGTGATGATTTTTCCATTTTCTCCAGATCTCTCAGTGGTAAAAATGAGAAAATGTTTTTAAATAGGTTGATGTTATTAAATATGCACTGCAATGGCATAAGGGACACTGGGTTTATTCACAATCCTAGCTGATGGAAAGACCATTTAAATAAGATTGCCAAGCTACTTCTAACCTCTATTCTGTTGGGTCCTTCTGTTGCAGAAGTCAGATGCTTAAATTAAAAAAAAAAATGTGTCTATACAGGAGCTTTCTGATTCAAACAAATAGGTTCATTCTCTCTCTAGAATCAATTATCAAATAGTTCTATATACGGCTGTTAAGAGAAGGGTACCCAAAGGGGAGGGGACAATGAGGGGAATGGACCTGCTAGTATATTTGTCTTTTTTGCACAATCATTTTGACATATTTTACAGGGTTGTTGCAAGACTTGGGCTGCAATCCTAACCCAACTTTCCAGCACTGACTTAAGGACAATGCAGCTCCTAGGTAAGGGAACAAACATTGCCTAATCTTGAGGAGGCATCCATGACTGCCCCCCCCCCAATGCAGGATGCAGCACATGCCCCACTGCCACAGCTATGTCAGTACTGGAAATTTGATTAGGATTGCGCCCTTGGTTAGATAATATTTGTTGTTTGTGAATTGCTATTAAATAATGTTCTAGTTTTATTTGTTAAATTATGTTTAGGAAATCTTTTCTTGCAGAGGGTTGTACTTAAATGAACCATATGGAACTCTTCAGAACGGTGGCATAGCTAATGATTGTGTAGCCTGGTGCCAAGCTCAGAATGTTGCCCCAGAAGTGATGTCACAACAGGAAGTGACATCACGCCCGGACTTCTAAAAAAGTGAAAATTGGGAGGAACTCACCTCCTCCCCCCAGCAGCTTGCCACCCACCTGCTCTGCTGCTTCCCCTCAGTCAGTGGCATACCTAGGCATCTATCTGCTACCTGGGGTCAAAGAAGATTTGTAGCCCTCCCCAGGCAAAATCAAATTTCATTAAGTAAATAAATAAAAAAGTATGCCCCTTATCAGTCAGAGATACAGTGCAGGGGTGAAGAGGAATGGTTATTTCCCCCTTGCTAAATACAAGAGGGGCACAAAGTACCTTTGTATTATGATGCATGGAAATGAGAGCTGACTCATATTAACACCTTATTGGTTTCATGCTGTTTCATGATAACACGTCATTGCAACATGTCAATAACATGATAACATGTCATTGCCTCTCAGAACAATCAGTTTCATAAGTCAGTTTTGAGTTATGAAAATCTACTTTTTGTTCCATAAGGCAGTTGTGTTTTAATTTTCTGGTTAATTGACCATAAATTTTGATAGAATAAAGATATTTCAATGCAGTTTGTTTCATTGCATTCAGCATAAAATTATCTTTCCAATGATATATAACATAATGGTATTATTCATACGTACCAAGATTTTCACAATTTTGGTCACTAGTGTCAAACTTAGTTTGTTGCCCCCCTAAAGTTTGATGCCCAGTGCAACTGCTACCCCCTGCACCCCCTTAGCTACGCCACTGCTTCAGAAACATAGGAGTATTTTTTGTTGCCTAATACTGCAAAACAAGAACTGAATAGGTCAAACCACTGCAGACTCAAATCTATTGAAGATTTTCTCCAATGTCAGTGCCACGTTGTTGAGGACTCTGGACAGAACCTTGCACTCTCCCCCAGGTGCCTCTGCCTGCTCCCTGGTGGACCTTTGGGTGCTACAACTGCCACTGGTACTGAGGATTCGGGATTGGCCTAATCAGGTAGGTCACCTGACAGTTGTGGGTCCTTTGCCTGTGCCAGAACTAGCTAACCCTGATGCCACTCTTGATTTATAGCCTGAACCTTAGATTGGGCCAGCATGCGGAGGGATTTATGACAGTGGAACAGAGTTCCACTGTTGTAAAATGGCTGCTGGTGAGGTGCACAGTGTGCTGCTTGCAGCTATTTTCAGAGGACTATCACAAGAGGCAGCAGTGCTGAAGGAACACCAAGGTTAGCCAGCAGTGCCAGTAAGACAATGGGGTGTGTGGGTGGAATGGGCTAGAATGTGGGCAGAACAAGGAGGGGATAGTTACCTCCATAGGCATGTCAGAGGGGCAGAGGGTAGGTATTTGCAGCAATGGTTCTGCTGATATCCTGTCCTCCGTTTTGTCCATGACGTCTCTTTCCTTGTACTCAAATCTGTGCCACCTAAAGAGCAGGTCTGAGTAGGCCCATTGGAGACCACATGGGAGCAAATGTTGGGAAGTAAAAGAAATTTTCACTTACCTCTCCACCCCGTATGGTCTCCAGCTGCCCACAGGATGCAGTGAAGTCTGTTCGGATGCCACTGCACCCTGTGGGCAGCACTGAGTTAGGAGTGGGCTGCCAATCAAACAGAGGAAGAGTGCGAAAGCTGTATGACCAGGCACAGTGGAATAAAATGTGCTGTCATCATCAAGATATGGCTTTTTTAGTGTCAATTTTGGAACACATTTATCATATGTCAAAATGATTTCAATCTGAAATTTTTCAGCAAGCAGCATCTCCCACAAGATGCATGCAGGAGAACCTGCAGTTGCAGAGTTCATGTTTGCAGGTTCAATCTCAGTCAGTGCCTGGTGTTTCTAGTTAAAAGATATCTGGTGCGTGGCAGGTTGGGGGCAGTGGTGTTGTTGGTCATTTTACAGACAGGGCAAGTGTCACCCCCTCCGCTAAACAATAGCCCCTTACTCATGATGATGAGAAGCAGGTGCTGCTGGCAGTGGTGGGCCTGGGCTTGATGGTGCCTGGTGCACAGGGGCAAAACAAAGCCCCTGAAAGTAGGCGGGCAGTGACATGATGATGTCATTGCATCATCATGTCACTGCCAATTGCTTCTGAAGTGCCATGATTTGCAGCAAACTGGACACAAGGGCAGGTGGGAGGTCCTTTCTACTGCCAAACACAGCATGGAGCTCTGCTCGCCAGCACCACGGTAAGGATGGGAGACTCAGGTGACACAACTGTCACCTCCCCCAATACTCTACCCAGGGTGGCCTGTCTCAGTTGCCAGCTCACAGCTTTGGGAGCCAAGAGATCACCCAGTATAAAGCAGGAACATATGAGATGTGAAAAGAAGGCAACCATTCATGCAGGCCATGCACAATGAAAAATGAGGTGAGAGAAGTGGGCTAATGCAGTGCTGCCCAGATTGTGTGCCATTGCTAAAATAAAAAGGTTGGAAACGACACCTTTTTAAAAATTGCCATTTTGGTTGTCAATATTCCTAAGGCAATTCCTTTTAACTCAGTGTGACTGCAAAGCCTGATGGATACGAAAATGAATGAGATGATGTGGCACTCAAAAGGAAATGACAGGAGCATCAATTGCATTGTGCCCTTTAATTGCAGAATTATATTAAATCAGACAGTTACTAAAGAGCTTGATTCTCTAGCCACTGAACTAGAATCTGTTTTCAGCTATACATGTAAAAACAGGAAACAATTCAAGGTTGAGAGATGCATAGCTCTCTGGAGACTCTGATTTTCAGATATTAAAAAAAATCTAGACAACTGTAAGTAGTAATCAAGTCTGATTTGCAAACTGTGATCCCCTCCCCCCACACGCACACGAGAGAGAGAGAGAGAGAGAGAGAGAGAGGTCCTCAGGCCAGTTTAGATTACATTTCTGTATAGTGGCCGTGGAGTTCACAAGCAATTCAGGCAGTAAATCCATCTCCTGCTGTCCTAAGGCTGGTCTGGACAATGCTGGGTGTGTACAACCATATCCTACTCCCCTTCCTGCCATGCCTTTCTCCTTCTAATCTTGTAGGGGAATGAATCATCCATCCTGCCCTTTCACACACAGTCTAAATACTACTTAAAAGGTACTTACAGAAATGGATGTGCCATTGCACAAAAGTATTCCCCTGTTTGTTTCCTTTTTGATTGCATTTCCTTTTTTAGTTCTTGGGTACTAACATTTCTCCCAATACACAGTATTATACTCAGTATTGGGACAGCCAGACACAGTAATGCTATTCAAGCATTAAGGCCAGCAAAAGTTTGCTTCTGAATGATATCAATGGATGCACACTTATGTCTGTGAACATCTCAACAACAACATGAAGACATTCACTACCCAGTCCTATCCCCCACCATTGGCTTCATCCAATGCATCCAAAGGTAGGGAGAGGGGACAGTCAGACCGCCAGCAGAAGATAAGTAAAAGTTTTTGTTTTTTTTACTTACCCGAGGTTGTTGTCACCTATGGCCCATCTTGTTGGCCTATGTCCAAGGAGAGAAAGGGGCGGGATTGCCTAGCAAAGAGGGGATAGGTTCTGGTGCACACCTATGCTGCTGAAATCCCCTTCCCCACCTTCCCATCCACTCTGAAATTCCCCCTGTGCTCCCCCTCTCCACCCGTGACACACCTCCAACTTACTAGCACCAAAGGAATCCTCTGGAGCTGTTGCTATGTGTGCTTCGCTACTACTCATTTTTGGCAGTGGTCGGAAGCACATGGAGGTCTGACTGTCACTCCACTTTAATGGACTTTGCACTGCCAGATTGCTAGTTGCCAGCCGCGCAAGGCTTATTACTTTTCCAAACCACGGAGCATGTTACAAAGTACAGCTATTTATCCTTCATGTAGAGCAGAGTGACATGTCTACTTCTTAAGAGAATGCCCAATGGAAATCTTTGTACCTTTCTATTAGAAGAGAAAATTAAAAAACCTGACTCTGATGGTTAATCAAACGTGTCATTTTTGTCTCTCATCCCAGGTCCTCCACAGTGTTTTTGGGATGCCTGTGGAAGCCACTGATTCGAGAAGAATCCTCCTGCTCTATGGAAAATTTCAAAGGAAACATTCTTTTAAAATGTAAATCTGTGAACTGTTTAAAAAGAGGAAAATGCTCAAAAATGAAAAGAATATAGTATTAGTCAAGCTAGAATGAAAAGAAATCTGTACGTTTGCAAATTGGCAATATGCAAATTCCCCAGCAAGTTCTGATCCTCTGGTGAACAGAAAATGACACATGGTGTGTTTGGTGATTTTTTTTTAAGTGTCTGAATAAATCAAATGGTCAAAGCTATGCAAAAAGAATTTGGGAAGCTAGGAACCTGTCTGGTGATACACACATTAAGAATGCAGTCAAACAATCTATTATTTATGGAGTCATCTGAGGTTGATCTTGGAAAATTATTATTTCTTGGGTGTGCCTACAAAACCTGGTAGTCTGTGAGAAAAATGATCTCTGTGGGTGTATATGTTAGGTGTATATGTTATGGGTTTCACAGAATAGATGACTCTGAGGGTCAAACCTCAGCAAACGAGCCAGCATAGGTCTGAGGAGACCCACTGGATGCAAGGATATGGGGAGGTAAATAAAGATGATGTTTGCCTACCTCTTCTGGGCTGTCTGGTCTCACACACACACCCCATAGCATGCAGTGTATGCTCTGTCAGTAGTGCTGCATGCAATAGGTCAATGTGGGATAAGATTGGACCGTATGGGTATTACAGGTTCGGCATCCCTTATCAGAAGTGCCTGGTACCAGAAGCATTTTGGATTTCAGATGTTTCCATATTTTGGAATGCTTGCATATATATAATGAGAGATCTTGGGGATGGAGCCCAAGTCTAAACACAAAATTCATTTATGTTTCATATATCGCTTATACACATAGCCTTTGATACAATATACAATAATTTTGTGCATGAAACAAAGTTTGTGCATGAAACACGGTTTGTGATTGTTATTTCTTTAGGCAAAAATGTTTTTTAAAAAACCTCATGTTGGCACTCAAAAAAGTTTTGTATTTTGGAGTACTCTGTATTTTGGAATTCCAGATAAGGGATGCCCAACCTGTACTTGTAAGTAATTAACTTAATTAAAATTGGGGGGATAGAATAGGTACAGGTGAATATCTTTGATTGAAGAAACCTTTTAATCTTTTTTCTTGTGGAGTAACTAGTCTGATGAACAATTGTAGGGATAACTTTGGGAAGAATCAACCAAATAAGGCTTTCACATTCTTAAATTTTCAGACAAAACATCTCTGCATAAATTCTCGCTACAGCCATAATTAAATGCCATGTAAATGGTACAGCTTCTCAAACAGATAAAAGTGCCATGTTATGTTCTGTTGTGTTCTGAGGCAGAAAATACCTCATGCATTTAGAGCACACCTAATTTAATTAATTGTGTACGTATCTGATGGAAACAAAGCCTCCTTTATGAACCCAATATTATCAAAGGAAGGCAGCATTCCATACTCATTTCAGAATTTCCTTAAGCTGCTTGGGGAAAGTAACGCGAGGGAAATGGCAAGTAAAACACCACCCAGATGCCCTTGCTTAGATAGGTGAAAGATGTTCTTTGGCAGAAGAGCCTGCCTTACCAAGTATCTACAATTATTTCTGACAAGGAATGAAGTTCTAAAGTGCAGTACCTCATCCACTTAAGAGTTCATAAGGAACTGAAAAGTTGTCTATCTTCTAATAAAAATATGTAACTTGTCCTTTAAATCAGACTCCATACTAGAAGACTATATACCAGTGACCAATGTGCCACCAGTACGGTGGCCCCTTGGTATCTGCAGGGGATCCAATCCAGGACCCCCACAAATACTGCATTCCACAGATAATAAAATCAGTGGCGGGGGGGCGGGCTGTGCACTGCCTCAATTACTAATCTTCAGGCTGCGCCTCCTCAGAAGCCTCCTTGACTTAACTAGAAGGCTTCCTGTCACATCCTGGATGCCTTCTAAGGTGTGGGGAAGCAATGGTGGGAGAAAACATGCCCTCTCTCCTGCTGGAGGATTTCCCATGGGCAGCTGATGGACCACTGTGGGGAACAGGATGCTGGACTACATGAGCCTTTTGCCTCATCCAGCAGGACTTTTCTCATGAACCTTTGTATCTATTTTTACCATGTACATTTACGTACTTAGCTAAGTCCTGTATGATGCAAAGTGGAGGGAAAAGGATTGGTGAAGTAGGAAAGCCAAGTGGGTGAGTGTTTTGGAAATGATTTAGGACATGATCCAGGTGAAATGAATTATTCCCATTGATTTCACAAACTGAAGTCTCTCACATTAATATGAATGGGTCTTAAAAAATTTTCTTCTGTGCTATTAGTGTTCCCTGAACCATACCTGTGGAAGCTAGAAAACTTCAGTAATTATGATTTGTGATTATAAA
Organism: Tiliqua scincoides; assembly: GCF_035046505.1. Taxonomy (NCBI): domain Eukaryota; kingdom Metazoa; phylum Chordata; class Lepidosauria; order Squamata; family Scincidae; genus Tiliqua; species Tiliqua scincoides. The sequence continues at coordinate 165,662,174 of NC_089821.1, read as the reverse complement.
TATTCACTGCTGAACTATTTCTTCAATGCAGAATGTTGGCTAACCAACTGCTCTTACATTGCATGTTACTGGTTGGCAACATGAGAAACCACTGAGGTCTCTGCAGATGTGATAAGGAGCCTTAATGGGAATCAGGGATTCAAGGCTTTTGTTTAGCACAGTGTTTCTCAAACTGGGGGTCGGGACCCACTAGGTGGGTCGCTAGCCAATTTCAGGTGGGTCTCCATTTCCATATTTTCTTTTTAATATGTTAGACTTGATGCTACCACAGCATGTGACTGCATTCGGGAAAATGTTACAGATATGTACTATTAACAAGCTACTATATATATTCTTTTAACAATGATAGTAAATGGGACTTACTCCTGGGTAAGTATGGGTAGGATTAAAAATTTTCTTACTTGATGATGTCACTTCTGGTGGGTCCTGGCAGATTCTCATTCTAAAAAGTGGGTCCCAGTGCTAAATGTGTGAGAATCACTAGCTTAGCAGATAATTGGCTGATATCAAGGAAGCACAAGAATGCTAAGAAATTCCTTTTTTTTTTCTTGCCAGACCCTCAAGTACTATGAGGTGAGAGGAGTTGCACTGAAACTGGGAGTTGACCCCTTCCCCCTCTCTTTCTTGGTGATGATCAGTATGATTTTTGGCTTGGAGAAGTGTGTGTGTTCCATTGAGTAAAACAGAGATTAGCTTTGATCTGTGTGAGTGATAGAGGTGAGAATGGAATTTAAGGGAGGAGGCTAGCCAACAGCTAAGACACCTTTTGGGTACAAAACTGCCAACTGGGAATGCAGTTGCTTACAGGTGTGTTTTACTATCTGACTCCATCCTGTGTTCAACTTGTATATTTGTGCATAAAATAAATATTACAAGACATCTTTAGCCTTGAACCAGGCTTATAAGCCTTCAATGGAATCCAGAGCCTAGGTAATGCTGCACCCCGGAACGTCTGAACACTTAGGGACTGAAGTACTGACTGAGGGGTGTGTCAAGCAGGGTTGACCCACTACTGAGATCAACTGAAGTGGCCACCACAGGAAGCAGATTGGTAGGGGGCAATCACCTCTGTCCATTTATTTATTTACTTACAGTATTTCTACCCCGTCTTTCTACCTGAATGGACCCAAATACTTGCCCCTGCTGCTCCTCTTTCTCCTTCCACTCCCTGCATTGGTAAAGAAAGAGGAATACAGAGAGGAAGAGCTGCTTCACCAGTGCAGATGGAAGAAGTATCTTTAGAAAGTGAAGACAGCTTTTGGCTGAGAGAATCTTCCCCTGTAATGCCATTTCTCCCTAGGAACTGTGTGGGAGAGTACTGTGACTCTCTCCTGCTTTGGGGAAGCAGCTATACTTTGACTTCAGCAGAGTCATCCCAGACCTAGTTACAAGGCAACATGCCTAGCATTAAGGAAAGCCAAAGCCAGACAAGTTTTAGGGGGCCTAGAAGCAAAGGGTCAAGAATGAATATAAAAACTGAGCAAAACCAGCATAGTTGCCTCAAAGGGGGAAGGGAGAACACCAGTGAGTGACAGTACAGAATTTGGTGAAACTGGGGCAGGGTAACAGTTCCAAAGGATGGCAACCGGATGAAGAGGCTTGGGGAAAGGAGTGGTTCAAAGCCAGATGGGAAGAAAATTGGAACAGGATTCACTCATCAAATTGGCTGTGGCCTAGCTTCATTTCCACACATGCCCCCACCATTTCTTGGACATCTTGCTAGTACAAAGTTAAAAAGGGACAACAAACCAAGGTGAAAGAACGAACTCTGAAATTGTCATTCAGCATATCACACGGAACATTAATATCCAAACCTGTCTAGATGTACTCTGAATATCTGATCATCATTTTAATTTTTTTTTTAAATCCGTTAATGCAACAACATTAATGTGGTGACTCATGTTAGGCTCACTGTAAAAAGTGAAAATGTCAATTTCCATCAATCAAAGCCAGATTTGTACTGAATATCAAATGTCTCACAAATATCTGTGACATTAAGTGGCCAGGGAAAAGGGTTTTAAATTAGCTGAACAAGAATCTTGGAAACTGTATGTTCAAATGTCTTTGTCTTCTTCTGTTGTGTGTTGTTTTGTTTTTTTTTAACATTTGGTTATCAAGTGAAGATGTACTTACCACCTGAATGCACTTGCCATTTTGGGTAGATGACAGGAAAATATGCAAGTATGACTATGAATAATACAGCCAAGTTATTTAAGACTTTACTATTTAAAAAAAAAAATCTTAATGGCTACTTCTTATCAGGATTCATCCCGTCCAAGGCCATGTTGTCCAAGGGGCACTGAGAGTCAGTCATCTCTTAGTAATACCTCTCTCATTCTTATGCAAATCTACCCTTTCATTCATGCTTTGTTGTAGCAGCATGCATTCTCCACTGTCATTAATTCAGGCCTTCATACAATATAGTCTAATTCCAGTGTTCATTTGGAAAACAGCACATTCAGTGCCGGCAGACAAAGACTGGAAAATACTTAAACCTTCCTGAACACATCTGTAATTTTGATGCTCAAAATGTTCTGTTCCTCAGGCTTCTGCTTCTTTATTAATGCCGTTTTCTTGTTTGTTTTCACTATCTGCCTTTTTGGGGGGGGCCATGCTGCGATTTAATCCAGTTTTTGTTCACATTATCATGTCAGATATTGTGGGCGGCACTAGTGCTTGGCACTTTGGTGCACCCCTGATCCATTGTTAGGAACATCTTCCATGAACAGGGCAGTTGTGCTCATTCAAAGGATCCTTACACACGCAGAACTCTCCTTCTGTACACAGAAGGCACTTATAACAATCACATGGTCCTGACATGGTTGGCAAAATCATATCAGTCACAAGCACTTTTATTTTTTGTCAATTTCCTCTTGCTACATGGCATGTTAAGGACCCTTAAGGTATCCAGCCCAAAGATAGTGAGACTGAGGACAGTCAGGGCAAAGACATATGAACATGTATGAATATATGAAGCTGCCTTGTGTCAGACCATTGGACCACCTAGTTCAGTACTGTCAGCACTGACTGGCAGGGGTTGTTCAGACTTCCAGACAGGGGTTTAGTTTTTCCCAGCCCTACCTGGAGCTTCCCTGGATTGAACCTGGAACCTTCTGCATGCTACTGAGTGAAGAGAAAATGAAATCAAAACGAACAAGATCAGAACCACAGACGCACATTGGAAATGAGTATCAGAATTGGTTGAAATGAGTGCTAGAAACGGAAAGTACTTTTTGATGACCATAAACACAAAGTCAAGAAAGTTGTTTCAGTTCAGTCATAAATTAAACACAAAGTGTGGTTGGGGAAAGGGAGAGAGAGGGAGAGCAGCAGAAAAATTAGCTTTCCAGCTTTTTTTCTGCCCAGGTTCATTGAACCTGCAGTCAAATTTCATCAAGTCAGAGGTCAATATTGGAGCAGATTTCAAAAGAATTGTGTTGGCTTTTTATGTTTTGTTTTTTAAGCATTGGCAGCCTTTAATATTTTGCCTCCCATTATCAAAGAGGGCCTACAGCAACTCCGGAAATCAAAATCACTCCAGTAGCATTGCTAGGCAATGCCTGAACATGATCTGATATTAAGATGCTGCATTTAATGATGCAGTTAAATATGGGGTACATTGAAAGCTCTTCACCTTACAACAAAACTTCAGCTTTAGCTGCAGTGGAATCAGACGCCATAAATTATCTTAAATCAGCCTGGCCCCTGATTAGGAGAGAGTAAGATTATTTTTTAAAATATTACTCACCCTTTGACCTTTCTCCATATCTGTGGATAATGTGTACATGTGGAGAGGTGTGTCGGGCTCTTCCTCTGTGTGCATTTGCAGGAGTGCTGGGACCCTCTACAGATGTCCTGATGCTGAGCTTGCTACCACCTCTGCCACCCGCATCAGAAATATTTGTTATCCAGGAATATTGAATGCTGAATGGCGTTTGTCTTATAACTGTTGGGCGTTTAGAAGTGTTTGTTCTTCCCTCTTGTTCAGTTTCAGATTGTTCTTTGAAACGATCCTCAAAGAATGTGTTTTCAAGGAACTAACTTTTGTAAACAGTATTTGCACCTTCCCTTTTGGTGAGAGCACAATTAACTCTGGTACTTAAGGAAAATGCCCCCAAGTGATTCATGCACTTCCATGGATTTGTCACCGTCTGCAGCTTCTGAATGCAAAACATTTTCTTCCCTACAATTTGCACTGAACTTACATTAAGCATAGAATACAGGCAATTATTCCTCATTACTGTGCAGCAATCTGCTTTTGTCAGGTTTCATTTACAGACTTTCTAATGTTGATTTCTGCAACCTAGGAGTTCAGAGCAAAGGAATGGAAGAGCAAATGTAGAGAGAGAGAGAGAGCACACATGCTTTAATTGTTGTTTCTGAGTGCACTTCATTTCTTCAGACTTACAAAACAATGGACTATTGGAGAAATGGGAAACTGATTATCAGCACAGGAATACATTTTAGTACTACCAAATATACCTGTGGAGACCCGTTTGAGCTAAGCTCCCATGAGAGTGAGGAAACAAAGACTAACAAAGGTTTTACAGGGTGTAAAGTGTGAACTTTTAGTTGAAAAGCGGTATATAAATACTGAATACTGTTAATACTGTTTACCAACAGTCTAGAAAGGACAAATTGAAACCAGAGCCAGAAACACAGGCTGAAGTAGGTCTTCTGAGAAAAAGAGCAACATTTTTCCTCCCAAGAGACTGCCACTTAGACTTTACAAATTAGGGCCACTTTATATTATTATGAGTATTATTAACAGTATTTATATACTGCTTTTCAACTAAAAGTTCACAAAGCGGTTTACAGAGAAAAATCAAATAACTAAATGGCTCCCTGTCCCAAAAGGGCTCACAATCTAAAAGATGCAAATGAATACCAGCAGACAGCCACTAAAACAGACAGTGCTGGGGTGAGGTGGGCCAGTTACTCTCCCCCTGCTAAAAAAGGAGCACCCACTTGAAAAAGTGCCTCTTAGCAATTAGCAGGGGTTATACTTGAATCAAAAATATATAGAAAGTAATAGAAACCTAAAAAAGATTAAATTTGTGACACCCATAGAGGTGGTTTGTTTGGCATGCACACAAGACAGGACCTTCTGTAGCAGTCCCCAGAATGAGGAACTCTTACCCATGGGAGATCCAGGAGACCTCCTTTCATCCAACCTTTGCGGTAGTGGTTCCCAAACTATATGCAGTAGCTCTGCAAGGAGCTGCTGAAATGAGCCAGGGGTACCACAGAACTGTGGTGTCACTAGTGAAATGTGACACCTCATAGCACCAGTGCAGGCTGAGATGTGAGTCCTACCAGACTCATGAACCAGCGGTCATCCAGATTTGATGGTAGTAAGTGTGCCACTGACACTGTGGCATGACATTTAAAGTGGTGCTTATGGAAGAAGAAAGAAGGAAGAGAACATAAGGAGGCAAGCTCCGGAAGGGTGCAGAAAACTAGAACTTGGTCTCATTTTCGGTGAGTTCTATTGTTGCACCATAGCTGGCAATGGCATCAGATTGACATAATGGTTGCTGGGCTTGCTGCACCAGAAGACCATGGCTCAGGCTCCACTGTCTTCCCTCCTATCTTTCCTGGCTGGGCTTGGGATTTGGTAAACCTTGTGCCTACATCTATGTGATGATAGAATTGGGTCTATAGCCAAAGCTTCTTATTCGAGTAGCCATATTCTGGTTCAGCTTCTGAATCATCAGGGTTCAATCTCCTATATCAATGGTTCTCACACATTTTAGCATGGGACTCACTTTTTTAGAATGACATTCTTTCCAGGACCCACCGGAAGTGATGCCATGACTGGAAGTTACAACATCAATCAAATTAAAATAAATATAAATTATTAAAGTTAAAAAAAATAATTAAATGAGGGCAGAGGAGATGGGAAAGCCAACCCTGTTCCACCAAGTGAATTCTCTCTGTAGCCTGCCTGAAATAAGTTCATCGTCCACCCCCCAAAAAAAATCAGTAAGATTTCCAGCCCTACCCAGTGCCCAGTTCAATTTAAGTTCTCATATTTAAACCAACTCAGTGTGATTTGGGATGAAATCAGTTTTTTAAATCCAACATGCGTGTGGTTCTTTTGTTGGTTGGTTGGTTTTTTTGTGGGGGCGGGGGGAGCAGAAGCTGAATTGAGACTCAAAACTTCCCTCTAAGCAGCATTAAAACCCCAGAGTGATGAGGCTTCACTGGGGTTGGGGGAAGGAGTCTGGAAAAGGCAACAACCCTTTTCCAGTAAAGCAATGGTTCCCAAACCTATTAGCACACGAACCCAATAATTAAAATCAGAAACTACCAGGACATACCTAACTTTAGAAGTCTAAAAAAGAAGAAAAAATCACCTTACCAGCTCAGAGCCTGATCCTGTGGTCCGCACTGTGCTGGCGTGGACCACAGTTGTGCCGTAAGGCACGTTTGTGGGGCTTACTGCCAGGCTCCCGCCAGAGCTAGCCCAGCTCCGGACGGCACTGAGCCAGCACATGGCGGGCGCCCGGGTTCCGCGGCTCAGCGGTCTCCCTGACCGCCGGGCTGCAGAACAGGAGATGGGGGCATGCTTGGGGGCATGGGGGAGGCGTTCCGGAGAGGGGGGAGGCGTGTCAGGGGGAGGGGAGAGCCAGGTCTACGGAGCTGAGCTCCACAGGATCCAAGGCGCTCGGGTACGGCTGCGTGCCCTACACAAGCAGCTTTACTTTAGTGGTGACCAAACAGTCGCCACTAAAGTGAGTAACCCCATTGCGGGGCTGCTTCCCTTACTTGGGGGAAGGGGACAAACATCCCCTTTTCCCGAGGAGCCTCCTGCGGTAGAGCGGGAGGCGCTGGATCCGGCAGGAGCCCTCTGTAGAGCCGCTGGGCCCTGCAGCTCCGGGCAGCTCAGGATTAGGCTGTCGAGCATCTGTTTTTATTTTTTTTATGGGTGGGGGGCTGCCTTCTGCAGCATTTGTTGAGCTCCACTTTCATCAGATCAGGACCATTCTAGTGGCATTCCCCTTTACCTGACCTTCAACACGAGCAAAGGCACGTTTGCTTACTTGTAAGTCAAAGCAAACATGTAGCTTAGGGATTAGGGCCCAATCCTGAACATTGTGCGCCAGCTCACCGCTGGTGCAGAGTGCTACAAACATGCTGTAAGGCACTCCTGCGACACTTTCCACCCAGCCAGTGCAGGCCAGCGCCTGACTCAGCGCTGGGCAGAGAATGGGCAACCGCCGCTTGGAGCTCAAGGCAAGTGCTGGGCAGTGGAGAGGTGAGTGGGGGCATGGGGGAAGGTGTTCTGGGGTGGGAGGAAGGTGGGAAGAAGGTGTGGCGGGGGAGGAAGGGGGCTGGGAGGGGGCGGGAGCAGCAGAGCTCAGTTCCGTCAGATCCAAAGCCCCGCATTGGGCCTTTCAGCTTGACACAGAACTGTCAGACTGCGTTAGTAGCCCCATTGCAGTGCTGCTTACCTTACTCAGGGAAAGGGGACGAATGTCCCCTTCCCTCAAGGAGGAGTAGGGAGCCTCTGGTGGCTGCACAGTGTGCTTAGGATGCCGCGGCAGCCATTTTGGCACCACTGCCGCCCTGAGTGCCGGGCAGCTCAGGAATGGACTGCCTGTTTTGCTTTCCATAGGACTCAATACATTCATCAGCTTAGAGGTAGGGACTTCCTTCTCAGGTGTTCTTGGAGGGCTGCGGTTATCAGATTGGGACCATTCTGGTGAATTTTATTCCTCTTGAAGGAAGTCCCTCCCTCCATTGCAATGGACAAAGGCATGGTCGCCTAGTTGCAGGTAAACGCTTGATGTGGCTCAGAATACTTTCTGTAGGGCTCCATGCATTTTCCTTCTCCACTATCATCTTGTCAGTTTCAGCTTTGCAACCCACCAACAATCAGGTCATAACCACAGTTTGAGAAACCCTGTTCTACATCATTATCTCTTAATTGTCTGGCTTCATCTGGGATTGTTTTACTTATTTTAATGGGGCATGAAGAATTGTTTTCAATTTAATTATTTTATTGCTATAAATATTTAATTCTATTTTCGTTTTGCTTTTAGCAGAACATGCTAGTTCCTTAAATTAGCAAATATATATCATTAAACCAGTGCATACATAATTGATATTAATTTAACAAATATACAATTATAACAAATTTAAGTATTTGCTCATCTTTCAGAGGAAGTACCTACTTGAGAAATCTTTGTGACTATATTAGGCTCATAAATTGTTTTCTAAAATAAATATGCACACATGGTACCTCTAGGAAGTTCAAATCAAAGCAATTCACACTACTGGGAATTTAGAATGACACTATATTACATCTTTTCTGATACCTAGAATATTCTACCCTATAAAGGAGATACCTTAAAATGCTAGTCATATCTATAAAAGAAGCTCAGACTCCAAGAAGAAGCAATTTGCCTAAATACATGCAAAGACTTCAAGACAGGAATTTTATCTATTGCTTCCATATACCGATTATGTCATCTGTCCCAGTAGGTGCAATTAGAATACGTAGCCACATAGAAAGGAAACTGGAGCACTTGAAAAACTGGATGGTGCTGCTTCACCATGTTCCTTGCATAGAAATCTTCTAGATGTTTGATCTGGTTTCCTACTTTACTGAAAGTTGAAGTGTATTCTTGGGACTAACAAGGGACAACATACATGGTTGGCAACCTTCAGTCTTGAAAGACTATGGTATAAGCCTACAGCACCCGGTATTCCCAGGCAGTCTCCCATCCAAGTACTAACCAGGCCTGACCCTGCTTAGCTTCTGAGATCAGCCAAAATCGGGCATGTGCAGGGTAACAGTTGCTGCAACAGCTGCATAATTAATTCTCCTGTTTCTGAAGAACGTATATTCGCTTTTTATGTCTTTACATTTACTTCAGGATTACTCGGAAATGACTTGCAAATTCCATAAATACTAGTCACAGATGGAACTATTCACACAACTAGCTGCAAATTAGTTATGTGGTGATAATCTCAGCACGTATGTGTTTTGCTCCTGTGGGTCCTTAGTCCCCCAAAGGTCATGCGTACATTCCAGAGTGTTTGTGCACTGCAGTGTCCTTGATGTTCTTTTCTCTTTTTAGCTCCCTTCAATGCATTTACAGACTCCCACAACTTTGGATGGATGGTTGGATGGATGGATGGATGGGTCCCTTGATCAATTGATCCATCTCACACATTTAGCACCGGGGACCCACCTGAAATTGGCTCGTGACCCTCCTAATGGGTCCTGACCCCCAATTTGAGAAACACTGAGATAGATATTTCACATCCCTATAGCTATCTAGCTATCTATGTTCAGATGTGCTTTGCACATAATTTACAACACTATGCTGGATGTTCTTCCTGTAGCTAAAATCATTGTATTCCATACTGAGGTAATAAAAGAGAATAAAAATATTAAAGTCACTAACAGATCTTGCTGTAGGCCTGATTGTGTGTTCCTTGATTAGTTGATTATAGATTGGTTCACTTTAGTTGAAACAATACTCTTGCTTTAGCAGTATTTTAGCCTACATCATTCTCTAATTGAAGAGGAAAACATTTATTCCATTATCTCCTTTGTGAATAATAACCTTGAGTGTCGAATCATTAAGAATTCTGTGCAATAAATTACATTACTACAAGCTCATAAATTTTCACTCTAGAACTCACAAGTCTAGCCAAAATGCAAGAAAATTAACTTCTATTCATTGCTGGCTTTGAAAGAGGAAGAGCAACTCTCTCTATACAAAGCAGATCTTGATCAATCTCAGCCAGAATTTCAGTAGTCTGTAGGAGCAAGTATATGTCATCTGTAACTTTATCATGCATATCATATTCAGTTGGAACACATGTTTGGCTCCAACCTTCACAAGAGTGGTTGACCATTTAAGTCCAGCTCTGATCAGCCCACAGAAACTAATGGAACCATTTAATTTCCAGGATACTCTGGAATTTTTCATGTCTCTAACTAATTTTCATGTCATTAGCCCTTTTAGATCAATTGAATGAACTCTTGACATGGTTGTGGTTATGTGCCTTCTCACCAGGCAATGTATCTGAAGTATGTACTTGGTTTATAGCAGACTCCAGACGTTTAAGATTCAAAGGAGACAGGTTAAGTATAGTGAAGGAAAATGCAAGCAAAATCTGACTGAATATGATATTAATATTGGAATGGAGAGGCCCAAAGTCATGTAGGAAGAGCTCCTTCCCATACCAGTGATGGACCAGTTTCAAAGAGAGGTAAAGAGCCATAGGATGCACCTCTCCCATATGACTTGGAAGGAACTACTGGTGTCACTATGTGAAGTGGGGAGGAGCCATGTTGCAGCAGCCCCACACCAGTAGGAGAAGCATCGGAAGGGTCCCTACACTGTGAAATCGACATCATATGACCATATTTTTATGCTACTAGGGATATTCTTGTGATATATGTAGAAAAGAAAAACAGTGTTATCATTCATGACCAACACCGTTTAAATGCAACACATTTAGACTGAACAAATGAATCAAATACTTAGCTGAGGCGTCTACACAAATTCAAATCTGAGATAACGTTGTGTTTTTCATGACATTGTGGCTGTTTAAAACCATCTCTGATATATGAAGGTTTTGAGGATATTTTAATGATCAAAGAAATGTTCTGCAGAGATGTTTCATATCTGGATTTCCCTTGAGGAAACAAATGGCCCAATTCTATCCACACAATTTGCCAGGGAACCACCAGAGAGGCAGAGAGCTGGAGGGGTTGCTGCAACAGTATGACATGTGGATAGGATTAGGCCGATAATTAACTCCTAATTAAAATTCTACCTAAACAGGAACTGCCAGAATTAGTATTTACAAGCAGAATAAAATAACATTTATATATACTGTGACCTCATCCCCTGGTGTGACCTCACCCCCTTAAGGTGCTTTTTGCAAGCAGGAGTGTGCACGCACCTAGCTGGATGAGGAACCATATTTCCTGATAGCTCCCCTTCCTAATCCAATGACTAGGACTGTGGACAGAACCCTTTTTAAAAAAAACAAAAACCCAAACCCTATTGATTCATAGACCTTGTGGAGAAGCAGGAGTTGGATTCAGTCTACTCCACTTCTCTGCCAAGCAGCCAATTGGTGGGATCAGAAGCATTTATCCTTAAAACATGCTCCTTTAAAAGTGTTTGATGTACGTACAATGGAACGCTACCTGATGTAATGAAAAATTCATGTATCCTAGTTTTCTGCTTTTCCATTATGGGTAGATGGACAGAAAACTTCAGTGTCAGGGTAGGACCCCAACAACTTAATACTAAGCACATGTTACTTTGGAATCAATTCTCACTGATCAATTGGGCAGCCCAGTCCTGAAACCAGTGCTGAGCCTCTGTGCTGACTCCAGGCATCGCGAATGTGCCATAAAGCACGGACACAGAGCCGGGGGGGATGACCCATTGCTGTCAGCTGCTGTCTGCCCAGAGGAAGGGAACAAACAGTCCCTTCCCCCGAGGAGACCCCAGCAGTAGCCATGGTGCTCACAGGATCCTGCAGTTGCCATTTTGGCACCACCAGAGCTGCTTGGAGCTGCTGTCTTCAGGATTGGGCCCTAAGTCACATCCTTTGCATTTCCACTAGACAGGCCTGCTCCAAGACAAAGCAGCACCCAAATTTTATCCCCCATTCTGTTTTTTGGCTTGCCCCCCACCTCATATGCCCACACTGTCTTTGTGGTTGGCCAGACAGGGAGAATCTTAAGAGTTTTGAATCCCAGTCAGCAGGAGTTCTGGCTTTTGCACCAAGCATCTTACTAGCCATTTCTCATGGTACAAGCAAAGGAATATATAATCAGAACATGTTTATCGTCATATGAAAATGAATGGATTAGGATCATTGTCATATTGACAGCTTATTAAAATTGGATGGATAATTTGTAAATCACATACCTGGTTTTGCAAAGGGCTTAAGATTTGTAAAAGATCCTACAAATTAAATGTCTTGAGAATACTATTTAGTAGCGTATGGAAGTGTTTGCCACGCTAATATTATATTGCTCTGAACTTGGTCTGTTATATAAACATCTGGTGCCCTCCTCTTTATTTTGGATGATGCCATGACTAATTTACTGTTTGCGTGTAGGAGCAAGATATTTGGTTCACCTATTAAGCAATGGTTTTTGCTACACCTATTGGCTTGGAATGATTTCTGCTGCCAGCTCATGTGGTAAATTATCACTGCCAGTGGTAGAGTACATGTCTGCAGCATAATTTCGTTCTAAGAAGATAAGAAAATGGCCAACTCAATGGTAGCTGTTGTGACATGAATTTGATTGTTGAACTGCAGCATGATGACTTGTTTAAAACCGATCTGGCAAATGGACATACTTCAACTGAACCTTCATTCAAAGCAGAGTTGATAGCCAGGTAGATTGACCTGACCATACTACCTGCATGCCAATTCACCTGTTGCTACAAGAGCATGTAGAAACTTGACTCACTTCACAACCAGAGTTGGCTAACGGCTACATTGTTTGGTGAAAATTAGTTTTGCTATCCTTGCTTTGTAGGAGACGAAATTGCTTTCTCCCCATGTGAGATGCCCATTTTCCCAGTGGCCCTCCACTCCATCAATGAAGACTGTTTTCCTAAGCTTCTGCAGTGGGGGGAGGGGTTATTTTCCTAAGAATCCTGGGGCTCAGGACAGGTGCCAGGCTCCTGGATGTCCTGAAGCAAAGCACTGCACTGGGTCTCTCTAAATGTGCATTGGGTAGTACCATTGGCACCAGTACTGAGGGCTCAAGTGTTGACCTAACCAGGCCTTCTGATGGCTTTGGGCCCTTAATCAGTGCCCTACCTGGCTGACCACTGATGCCAGCCCTACTGGGATTTCTCAAATTCTGAGGTAGTAGAGTTGCCTGTACTGTTTGTTGAATTATTCTCACCCCATGAAAAAGGTGGAAGAAATCTCACCAAGAACTGGTGACAATCAAGGCCCCTATGGGTAATGTGATGCCATTAATCTTTTGAGTGTTGCATTGTCAATAGGTCATAACATAAATGAACCAACCATCAGTAATAGATAGATATGTTATAACCGCTAATGTAAGAGCTAGCTACCATTAGCTTTACCAGAAGATTGTAGATCTTTCAGATCATTGCAAACTATTGATTTGTGAATGAAATCAGTGTGACCGTCAGAGACCCAAACTCTATGAAACCCTCTACCTGGGTCCTTCTGAGAACTGGACCACCGACCCTCTATTTCAGCCTGTGTGCTTCATGGGCCCAGGTTGTTCCCACTGAGTTGTGCTTTGCTCCACATCATTCTGTTATGGCTGATCCTGGTTGTTAGCTCATTCTTGCTGAAACATAACATCTTTTAGTCAGTGTACAACAGGGCATGCCATATGCATTGGCTCTAGAACTTGGTACATTTCTCATCCATTGTTGCTTCCTATCGGCTCTAACTTCCTGCCTCAGTCAAACTCTCCACCAGCATCACTAGCTCCTATGTCTCCCTTTACCTGGATCCTTCTACTACCTGCACCCAGGGCCTATGAGAGGAATTTTATCAGGGGGTACAAAGTTTCTTCTGGGTCCCTTCTCAAAGGGGGAGGGGCAGAATGGGGGCAGCAGAATGGGGGGGGGGAGCAAAATAGGATAGGGAGAGGGTGCTGACAGCCACAATAGTCTTTGAAGCCCAGGTCTACTAGCCTTGATGCAGAGCCCATCAGCAAGTTCAGGTGAGATACAAAAATGTCAGATCCCAGGAACTTTCTGGGCCTCCTCCTTTGGCTCCTGGGCCCTCTTTCTGAACCCGGGCCCGGGTACAAATTACCCCCTTTACCCCCCTCTCCTAGGCCCTGCCTGCACCGGTCTCCTAAACCATGAGTCTCCCTAGGTCCTTTCAGAAAGGTTTTCACAACCATCCTGCCCAATTATGTGTTAGAGTGTTAGCCCCTTTAGAAACCAACCATGCAAAAATGTAAACTCCTTTTTGGGAATACTGATTCTGCAGACAGATAGTAGTTGCTCTCAGTCAGTACATGACCATGACAAAGGCATGTAGAGAGTAATTTCCTCAATTGTTCCATAAATGTAGACCAGGCCAGCCCATTCATCAGGCCAACTGAAGTGGTTGTCTCAGGTAGCAGATTGGTAGGGTACACTCACATTCATTCAAAACTTCTTTTGAAAACTCATGTAATGGTGAGATTGACTATGTTCTTCCTTTGTTGCAGGAGCTTAGATTATCTGGAATTTTGTAGCTCTTGAAGCAATTGCAAAGTAAGCATGATATAAAAACATATGATAAATTCCAACAACTTCTGGGCAGTCGTTTGTTTTTCTACGTTTAGAGAAGCTACCTTTTCTTACACTTGTATGTAATCTGATTCAGCAATCTAGAGAAATACAATGGGTCTAATGGGGCAAAGGGGATTGTTCATTTTTGGGTTATTACCACTGATTATATCAGTGAAAACCAGAATACAGTAATCACAGGTCACGCAAATAAATGATATCATTGCATAAGCATATGAGGAAAGTCACAATAAATGTATCATAGCCTTACATCAGAATTCTTCTATATGCAGGATACTTTAGAGCTGGGGGGGGGGAGATCTAAACATATAATGGGGAAGATTATAGAGAAAGGGGCAGAGAGAAGGGCAGGAAGGGATCCATGTGAACCAAGGCAGTTACAAAAACTTACATTGGGTTGAGTTAAGAGGTTATGGCAAATTCTTAATGGAACCAGATATATCTAGGCATCAAATGAAAGCTGTATGTTCTAGTACAGTACTATGCAGAACAAATCATTACCTGCATACTCTAAATTAGAGTAGCACAGCACCTACCTTTGTTGGACTCCTTCTAAAGCTGCTGTAAAAGCAAGTTTATTGCCTGAGGAAACCACACCTGTAATATATAACATCCCCTTTGGTGCAGAAGTTCTGTTTATATGCTAATTGTCTCAGTTCAAAGAATAGCCGAGTTGCTCAAAATGTGAACAAAAACGAAGTGGGAAGGGAGCAAATTCAATAGAAAAATTTCATGGTAAGCAACACTGAAAAAGCAGCAAGATGAAGGAAGTCACAGATATTCAGCCAGCATTAGGAACCTTAAGAGGAGTGTATGCAATGCAAGAAAGCTATCTTATTCCTTGTCACTTCAGTGATCATGCCTGATAGAGCAGTTGCAAAGTAAATGCAAGAGTAAACGTATTTTAAGGGGCTTAAACAATATAAAACGAAGGTTGCCACTGTCAATCCTTTCTTGGCGTTCTAGAAAGTTAATTTCTTGTAGCGTCTGCTGTTGCCATTTCACTCAGTACATAAAAACTGCTTTTATTTGTTTATGCTGAGACTATTATGGCCTAATCCTATCCCCTGCCAGCCCAAAACATGCAGAAGCGCCGACAGAGAGTGCACTGCATGCTATGGTGGGGAGCAACCAGACAGCCCAGGAGATTTAAGAAAAAAATCTTTTGTATTTCCCTCCCATTTGGCCTCAGATGGGTCTCCTCAGACCCATGCCAGCTGACATAAGTCTGAAGAGAGTCAAGGAGCATGTCGTACTGTGAAAGGAGGATAGGATTTTGGCATGAACCACTGCCGCTGAGATTCTCACCCTGAAATGCCCCTAGCTTGGCTCACTCCCTGCCCTGAACTAACCATGATCCTCTACCATTCTGCTCCCCCACTGACTTATTGTCAACAGCGTGGAATGGAAGAGCACCAGCAGGCTAGGTGGCCTTGGTCCACAGAACAACAGAATGATTTTCTCACCATTGTTCTAAGCCTGACACTGATGGATCACAAGATCCCTTAGCATAAGCCCTGGGTAGGATTGGGCTGTTGGAAAGTAAATTTTTAAAAATTTGACTACTGTGGTTTTGTTTAGTTTCATGTTGGAAGATAGATTCATTGTTTTCAGACTCCTCTCTTTCATTTACATAATGGAGTGGAGGAAGATACAATGTCAGAAGTAGCATGGAAACTTTCTGGTTAGAAAATTATGAGAAAGAATAGTTTGCAACTCTCTTATTTTATTTATTTTAGCAATGTATACCCCATGGGGCAACCAGAGCAGCTCATGACAATTATAAAACAATTAAATAAAAAAAAATCAAGTATCTCATGGGGGTTTAATTTATAGTATATAAGACTCCTCAGAGATACACAACAGCCTATTGAGAGCATGTACAATATATAAAACTTTCCTCCATATCATACCACATAATCATGGTTCTTTTACAAGTCTTTTCCTCTAGCCATGGAACTAGGCTGAATTAGCCACTAATACAAAGAAGAGAGAATGAACTTTGAAGGGAAATTTTCATCTGGAAAAAGGCACAGGGAGAAAGGTTTAATCTCCATTTCCACACCATGGCCCTGGTCTGGATTGCTTCCCTGCAACTCCCTTGTAAAAAAAGTAAAATAAAAGACAGAGATATTATGGTACATTTAACACTATGTATAGTTTGACCCTTAGTTATAGGAACCAGGGGACATCCACGAAAGCTGAGTGTTGGGAGAGTTAGGACAGACAGAATAAAATATTTCTTTACCCAGCGTGTGGTTGGTTTGTGGAACTCTTTGCCACAAGAAATAGTGATGGCATCTTGCCTGGATGCCTTTAAGAGGGGATTGGACAAATTTCTGGAGGAAAAGTTCATTACGGGTTACAAGTCATAGCAGGTATGTGCAAGCTCTTGGTTTTAGAGACAGGCTGCCTCTGATTGCCAGTTGCAGAGGAGGGCACCCGAACGCAGATTGTCAGCCCAATCCTATCCACACTTTCCTGGGAGTAAGCCCCATTGTCTCTAATGGGACTTACTTCTGAGTAGGCATGCATAAGATTGGGCTGTGTGTCTGTTGTCTTGTGTGCTCCCTGGGGCAATGGTGGGCCACTGTGAGATACAGGAAGCTGGACTAGATGGGCCTTTGGCCTGATCCAGCAGGTGCTTCTTATGTTCTTATCTACATGCAAAGTAATGAAAAATGTAATTTAAAAGAGGCTTGATTGCAAAATAAGCTGCTGATTCCAATCAATCCTTTTCCACATTTACAGTTTTCACAATCTACCACATTTTAAATTGGTGGCAAATTTTAATTTAGTTCAATGTTGTTTCTTAATGAAGTCCACATCAGCTATTACAGGGTGTTTGGTTTAATAACTTGGTGAGAAAAGTGTCCGATTTACCTTAGCACTGTACTGACATAGAATTCTTAGGGGACTATGCATCTCTGAAGGTATCTGTTATCATTTGGGAAATAATAAACGTCAAAGTAGAAAATAACATGGTAGTTAGATTTAATAGCCTGCTGACACTGATTGGCACACATAGTGGCAGCTCCTTAATCCAAAATGACCCAAGAGTTCATCACAGGATGCGTCATTTCCAAGACATCATCTTTTTCACTTCAAATTATGAAGCTGGCAGCAATGAAGGCTCTTGTAAGTAAGCCACAATAGGTACATACTCAGTGACTCATGCCATTTAATTCCCTTTGCTGATGGTAATTTCAGCTGTGCTACAGAATTGCGGGAACTTGCTCCCCCCCCCCCCGAAACTCTACTCTTTTGTCCCTTAAATACAAGAACTTTGGCTCAAATGACATTGATCATTTTGACATTTTCCCTCTAATGATGACATTGGCTAAATGAATTTCTCATATCTGAGAGGGCATTTACAGAAACAAGAATAAGAGCACCAGTTGACTCAAGTGTTTGCTGAACCATGAGGCTTTAATTATAGGAGGGACATAATCATCCCAGTTCTGATCAATAACCTCAAAAAGAGGGTTCACTGCTTCTAGAGATATGATGCATTTGCTTCTTCCCATTTCCTGAAGTTCAGGATCCCTGTGATTGATGGGGGGGGGGGGGGGGGAGGATCCTCACTGAAACTTTCTTTCTTTCTTTCTTTCTTTCTTTCTTTCTTTCTTTCTTTCTTTCCTTCCTTCCTTCCTTCCTTCCTTCCTTCAATCGAGATTTTAGGTGTCAGGTGGTGAGCAAGCACATGCCAAATTCTAAAAGAAGCACATGCCAAATTCTAAAAGAACACAAAAGAATCAGCCCAAAAGTAAATTCAACAGGGAAAATAAATAAAATCTTCAATAATAATCTGACCACAACATTTCTCTCAGTGTTCCTAGGAAGCCAAGTTTGGGCTAAGAATCAGGAATCAAGCTAAGATTTCAATAGGCAGGCTTCCCTGGTGAAAGAATTCCCTAATAGCTGAGTTATAGTGTGTTTATGCATTAGTATATAAAGTATGCCAAATGTTTGATCTGTGTAAAGGAGAATTAAAATACCATTGGCATAACTCAAATGGGCAGGTATATCTTCTCATTTCTCTGAAAGATGATTTTCAGTACTCTTTCTCATGCATGCCATCCTTAACTTTATGTATAATTTAGGGTTGGTTGAATTTTGGCATTTTTGTTACATTAATCTCAAAATGAAATTAATCTTTTTAGGTGAAAGACAATACACATTTGGAAAGATTATAGGGGTGTATATGTGTGTGTATCAGTGAATGAAAAAAATACATTATAGCATGATCCTCCATCATTAGTGTGACAGTTCCACTCAATTTCACCTCCCTATTTCTTCTTTCCCTTTAGCAAATATTGAATTTTTCTCTATGATTCCCATCCACCTATTAAGTACTCCTAGTAGGAATATAGCCTTGCTCAAATTCCATCTACCAAAGAGGGCAGGCAAAGAGGTAGACCAGAAGTGATTGTGAGGAGCTCCAGAAGGATCTCTCCAAACTGGCAGAATGGGCAGCAAAATGGCAGATGCGTTTCAATGTCAGTAAGTGTAAAGTCATGCACATTGGGGCAAAAAATCAAAACTTCACATATAGGCTGATGGGCTCTGAGCTGTCTGTGACAGATCAGGAGAGAGGTCTTGGGGTGGTAGTGGACAGGTCGACGAAAGTGTCAACCCAATGTGCAGTGGCAGTGAAGAAAGCCAATTCTATGCTTGGGATCATTAGAAAAGGTATTGAGAACAAAACAGCTAATATTATAATGCCGTTGTACAAATCGATGGTAAGGCCACACTTGGAGTATTGCATCCAGTTCTGGTTGCCACATCTCAAAAAGGACATAGTGGAAATGGAAAAGGTGCAAAAGAGAGCGACTAAGATGATTACGGGGCTGGGGCACCTTCCTAACGAGGAAAGGCTATGGCATTTGGGCCTCTTCAGCCTAGAAAAGAGACGCTTGAGGGGGGACATGATTGAGACATACAAAATTATGCATGGGAAGGATAAAGTGGATCGAGAGATGCTCTTTACACTCTCACACAACACCAGAACCAAGGGACATCCACTAAAATTGAGTGTTGGGAGAGTTAGGACAAACAAAAGAAAATATTTCTTTACTCAGCGTGTGGTTGGTCTGTGGAACTCCTTGCCACAGGATGTGGTGATGGCATCTGACCTGGACACCTTTAAAAGGGGATTGGACAAGTTTCTGGAGGAAAAATCCATTACAGGTTACAAGCCATGATGCGTATGTGCAACCTCCCGATTTTAGAAATGGGCTATGTCAGAATGCCAGATGCAAGGGAGGACACCAGGATGCAGGTCTCTTGTTATCAGGTGTGCTCCCTGGGGCATTTGGTGGGCTGCTGTGAGATACAGGAAGCTGGACTAGATGGGCCTATGGCCTGATCCAGTGGGGCTGTTCTTATGTTCTTATGTCTCTCAAGATCACATTGGTTGGCTCAGAAAATAAATGGGAGCCACTTCCAAATCCCCAAAACAAACAAAACATAATTGGAAATAGCTTGGCTTATTTTCTGAGTCAGTCCGACTTTTGGAAGTTGGATCAGTTCAGCCTGTCATTTCAGAACACATGTTCCAGCAGTGCAGTGCACTTTGCAGCTGTCGCACATGGTGACATGCCATTTTGGTCAGCCAGGCCACCATCACAAGCATCTGCAGCCATATACCAGTGGTCTTTCCACAAGCCCCAGACACTGATAAGTTCGTGAGGGGGTAGGCCGGAGGTAGCACATGTCGGAAGAGAGCCATTGTGGAGGGGGACACTAACACTCACTATCTGCCCCCTTGCTGGATACGGTACACAACTTTCTGGTGCAGCTTCATTGGTGGGAGGAGTAGAATCGGGCTCTTTGTTATCCTAATAGCTGGCACTTAGTTGTACTACTCTAAGCATCCATTAATATTTCTATTCTGATCACACTAGCTTGATATCAAGACAGTGTGCCATCTGAATGTGTCCTTCATCCAACATTTCAGAAGAAAGATACTTACAGAACAAGAGAAGCAGAAAAACCTATCACACTATAGGTCTACTCAGAAGATATTGACTTGTATCTAATGGTATAGTTCCAGTGTTTAACGTAATGTGGTCATCACAACAATGTTAAACAAAGTTCAACTTCATAAGAAGGATGTTTCTTTTATCAAAGTCAATTCTTAACCTGATGAGCACTATGTACATTTGTACAATGTGAAATACATTTCTCACACAATGTACTTGATTGAATCTCAGTCCTCAGTTCAAATAACAGTGATCAGCATTGTTAAATGAATCATCTTACATAGATGTATAATTATTTTACTTAATGAAGACCTGATACAACTATTTCTATTGTTACCAAACTGACTATATATAGCATCAAATCATGTGTTCTGATTAAAGTGTATCTGTTGCTTTCTTCATTTCCTCGTCTACCAAGTTTTCTTTTCTACCATGCTATGAAAGTCACTTGTTTAGAAATGGCTAGTGTTTTTGCTAACATGGTGACAAATCCATTAGCATGCACTAAAACTTGTGACATGAAATTTTTCATCTTGCTGTGTACATTCCAAACGTGAGAGGTTGGTAACTTCAAATAAAATTAGCTGCTGACTGTAGTGTGGTCCCAGGTGGTTTTCAGCCTTTTCAAACCATATGCAGTCATTTGTCTGCAAACAATGCATCCCCCAAACTTAACAGATTGCAGATATCCTGCTGAGGTTAAAATGCAAGCAATTATTTTGTAACTTTCTTTTTTCATTAAATGTGTTTGTAGAGATACGCATGTTAACTAAAGATAAGCCAAGCTGCTTGAATTAAAAGAAACATACTGAACTCCGGGTGTTTTTGCTAAGAATGAAAAGATCTTCATAATGAAAGAAATGTACATGTTTGGCACTTTATGGAAACTCTTCAACTTTTTTAAAAGCCGAAGTGGCTTCTGAAAACATTCCAAAACTGTGTAGAAAAGACCAACTGTGAATTTCATTTTCCGATCACCTACAGCAGGGGTTTCCAAACTTTTCAGTACGAGGGGCACGTCGTATATTTTACATATTTTTGCAGGCCAAAAATATCATTTTTATAAATAAATGGATGAATTTTAAATGAATAAGTTTAACTTGGATCTTTTTTGTAATCAGCATGATATGATTCAGGACAAAAGAGGTATGTGACAATTACAAAGCAACAATGCTGTGCTTAAACGGAGAAATGACATATAATGAATAGAAACATCAAACATTAGCAAATGCTTTGAACAAAACAAAAAAAATCAAGTTGCTGCAGTTCAGATAAAATCTTGTGGCAGGCTGGATGTGGCCCCTGGGCCGTAGTTTGGGGACCCTGACCTATAGCAAAATCATTTCACTAGAGAGCATGCATTCAGATTTGTATGATAAGAAATGATTGATATAGTTTTGAGATCAATTTCTGCAGTTTTAAGGTCAGTTCCATACTGTATCTCTCCACCACCACCACTTTCTTCCTTTTCAATCATTTTAGTTTTCTCTAATTTTTCTTTTTTGCAATCTAAGGAACTGTATAATGTCCGTATCATATGCTTTCTGTACAAATATATAAGATGTGTCTTGTGCTTTATTTATGTACAAATATAACATGTTTTGTGCTGTAAATAAAAGTTAATGTAGTTACAGCTTTTTTGCAATTCTAAGATAATAGAAGACATCGACTATCATTCATTTATTTATATGATTGCTATTCTGCCTTTTCCTCCAAATGAATGAAGCATTCATGTTTATGTTTTGGTTCTTGAACAGCTTTCAATCAACCATTAGCCTCTGGGCTAACCATTTCATAGCTATGCCTATTTTACAATCATAGAGTTGAAAGGGACCCACAAGTTCATCTAGTCCAACCCCTGACTGTAGCAGAAAATCCCCCTGGAGCATATGCAGCAGGTGTCTGTTGAGCCTATGCTTAAATAGCACCAGTGAGAGAGAATCCACCACTTCCTTTGGTCATTTGTTCCACTGCTGAATTGCCCTTACCTTAAGAATTCTTCCTTAAGGTAATTTTTAACTTAAGAATTTCTTCCTGATATCAGACCAGAATTTCCTCTCTTGCTGTTTGTACCCATTTGGTGTAGTTCTACTCACAGAGGCAGTTGAAAACAAATCTGTTCTTTCTTCCATATTACAGCCACTCAGCTATTTGAAGAGTACTACCATATCCCCTCTCAGCCTTCTCTTTGCCAAGCTAAGGATGCCAAGTTCTCTCCACCTTTCCTTGCAGGACTTGTTCTCCAGTTCTCTAATCATCCCCCCTCGCTCTTATCTGAACCCATTCTTGTTTGGCTGCATCTTTCCTGAAGTGTGGTGCCCAGAATTGGACACAGTACTCCAGGTGAGGTCTGACCAACGCAAAGTAAAGTAAAACCACTATTTCTTGCTACTTGGAAGCTACTTGGAAATAGGCGAAAATTACATCAGCCTTCTTTGCAGCTGCATCATACTGCTGTTTACTAGGGATGGGAAAGTCCAGCGGGGCTTGACTTGAGTTGAATCACTGCCCACACAACTCAACTCAACTCAAAAAAAGTCATAATGGAAGCAGTTTTCGAGTCGCTGAGTCACCCTTTAGTGACTCTAGACTCAAGTCAATTCATCCCTTCCCCTTAAAAAGCCAGCCATAGAAAAAACTGGGCTGCTACTGGGGTGTGTGTGTGTTGGAGTTCTCTTTAACTATTCCCCTGCTGCCCCATCCCATCTGTAAAGAGGGCAGTGGGGGGGGAGGGAGAGTGGGGGCAGAAGTGGTAAGAGGGAGAAGAGTCATGTGCAGTAGCTGCAAGCCTTACCAGGACAACCCAAACCTTGGCAGCTCAGAAGTAGTCCCACTGTAGCTGGTCACTTAATACTGCTTCCCCTTCCCCACCAGCCATGTGGTGCAAAGTGTGATTGCTATGAACTCCCCCCCTTCCCTGCTGCCTTCTCCTCCCTGGGCTTCTCAAGCCAATTGTAAAGCAAGAACCCCCTTGGTTCCTCCTCCTGCCCTCCCTCAGTCAATGAAAATATCGGAATGCCCATCCTTTGTTCAATGACCATCTATCTGTTCCTATCACAGATGGAAAAAGAGAGCCCAGTCCTGCCTCCCCAAATCATTGCAAGAGGAATGTCTCCTGCCTCTTGACTAGAACTTCCCTGCTACTTGCCTGGTTGGAATGCTGGCCCCATGAGGTTTTTCACAGTGCAAAAACAGTAAGCAAGCACACCCAGACACAGTCAGACTTGAGTCTGCACACGTGGGAATGAGTGCCAAGTCGGGGGGCCCTGACTTGAGTGTTTTTCAGAGTCTCACAAGTCAACGAGTCACCCAAAATCACACATTTTCGTGACTCAAGTCCAAGTCACTGATTCAAGTTCCCAACGCTGCTGTTTACCTTGTCATCCACTGCAACTCCAAGGTCCCTCTCACATGTTGTGCTGCCAAGCCAGGTATCTCCCATTCTATACCTGCATCTTTGGCTATTTTTGCCAAAGTGCAGAATCTTAAATTTGTCCATTAAACCATAAGAGGTTTCTCACAAGTCAGTCCTTTGCCTAAAGGGTTTGTTTTCCACACTGCTTTGAATTCTCTGCACATCCATGTTCCATACATGCCACCAATCCAACAAATTTAGCTAAGACAAAACAGTAGATTTTTTTCAGTTGTGACAATCACACTTGGGAACTCCTTGCCAAGGGAGGTCTGGTTGATCTTCATACAATTTTTGTTGCCTGCTCAATTTTTTTTTAAAAGCTGTATTGCCAGTTCTAACAGATGATTGGTGATCTTTGGTGCATCTTGTTCTGATGTTGTCATCCATGATGTCTCTACTTCTATGTTTTGTTTGTGAGGGGATATTGCTTCTATATGTTGTCCATGATAATGATGTTTGCTATGCCTAAAAAACTAGACATTGTACAAAGTACATAAGAAGACAGACCCTCACCAATGGGCTCATGGTCTTATTTAGACAAAGTACAAATGCTAAAAGTAAACACTAAGAGAAAGTCAAAAACAGTTAGACCTAGGCTAGCTGAAATAAAGAATCTTAAGGCAGTTTTAAAAAAATTTAAAAAGAGGGGGGGAAATCAGCTCAATGAATGTCAACTGGTAAAGAGTTTCATAGTTAAAGAGCAAATAGAAAAAAAACATGAAGATGAAAAATAGAAGAGTGTCTGAAGTTTAACAAGTAACAAAGAACAAAGAGTCAGAACACAAAGAACAGGAAGGAGAATATCAAGAAAGCTGAAAGGAAAAATAAGCAGATGCTAGAGAATCAACATGAAACTGAACACTGAAAAGGCAACCCATGTGGAGAAATGAAAAGCAGGGGAGTATAAAAAGGAAAATGAACAGCAGAATGCAAAATGAAAACGAGAGGGCCCATCCTAACCAACTTTCCCGCACTGATGCAGTCTCAATGCCCTGAGGTAAGGGAACAAATGTGCCCTTACCCTTAAGGAGGCTTCTGGGGCTGCCCGCATCACGCCTCACTAGCATGGCTACATCAGCTCTGGAAAGTTGAACAGGATTGGGCCTTAAGAAGATGGAAATAAGGGAGTGCCACTGAACCAGGATTAGACTCAGGAAAGAATTGCCCAAAGCTGGGGCAGAATCAACAGAGGGAGAACAATAGCTGTGCCAATGGAACGTGTGCTGCATCCTGCAGTTGGGGGGCACTCACGGAGGCCTCCTCAAAGTAAGGGAATGTTTGCTCCCTTACCTCGGAGCTTCATTGCCCTTATGTCGGTGCTGGAAACTGGGTTAGGATTGCGCCCTTAGCTATATTTGTGAACTGACAAATGACAGGATTTAATTTAACTTAATTAATCATTAAGTAGAATCAGCAGCACCAGGATCTCCATAGTCAGCGGAGTAGCAGTAGTGGTGTCTGAGCCATCTCCTCTTCTGCTCACTGCCTGATGACTCACAAAGGGCACAAGTAAGCATGTCTCATGGTAACAGCAGCTCCTCCAGCTACCATGCCTCACCTCAGTCCAGTCCAATTCTTGGAAGTAATGATGGCCATTTCAACATGAATGCAGAACTATGTCTCACATCAGGCTCCCCCCCCCCCAACAAGGCAGACAGTGAACAAATAAAGTGTTTTGTGAAATAAAAATGATGGGGAACAGGACACAACTTTTCCCTTCTTGTATCTCAGCCATAGTCTCAAAGGAACTAAACTAGAGAGACAGATTTTCTTCTTGTGGTCTGTTGGCTGTCTTACTGGCCTTCCAAAATAATCAATATGCTCTAACATGACATGTGTGATATCTGTCATGTATCTATAATGATCCTAGTATCACTGCTACTGACCAATGCCACTGGTATCAGTGCCAAACAAAATGTGACAAGGATATGTTACTCTGCACCTGTGCCCTCTACTTCCATCCTTCCAATCAGTTACCAGAATTCCTTTTGTTCCCAACTAGTTTTCAACGCTGGAAGTGTGATGTTGGAGAAAAGCAGGATGAAAGGCTTCAGGTGAAGCATGATGAAGCACTTTGGATCTTTAAAATGTTTGCCCTTATGGCCTTTCGAAGCTTTCAGTTGCACTCTACTTTGTATATGAACCCATTTGTCTGTGAATGGGGCTGGCCCACATTTGTACTTCCACCTCCTTGTGTCTTCTAGGTTTAATTAGTAGGGTTCTATATCCTAACAGAGCTATATACTATATTTTTCACAGGGCTAACCTAACCAAACACAAATTTAATGTTCGTGATTTGTTAAAACCGTATGACATTACTGGATGACATTACGACCTAACATGCATATTACATAAAATTTCTCACTGCCTCAAGGCAAAAAAATCTAATTAAAGGATAAAACCTTATGTGTACTCTGCTTTGAATTTTAAAAGGTTTATGCTAACAAGCTTAACTTTAATAATGCTTGTTTTGTATGGTATTTAGATGCTAGGTTAGTGATGAATGATTCTCCTCTTTACTATAATAGATCTTTGAAGTCTCTAACCCTGTCACTTTACTTCTTTTCTGAAGTAATTGAACTCTCCCACATGTATGACTACAGCCAAGCTCCACAAAACTTCATTTCAGTGTATGGTTTTGAATCTTGTTGGTTGATTTTGTTTCTCATGCTTATTTCTGTAACTGCAGGTACTTTTCTGTATGTTATAGGTGGAAAGTTCAAGGCTATTATCATCACTAAAGAAATCTTTAAAAGTACGTTGTGGCTGGTTAACCAATTCCATTTTTTAGCATAAACATGACTTCACAGTGAAAGTTCTAGAGATGTTAGGGGACCACTGCTCTAATCCTGTCTACGTGGGCAACATGGTGCTAGGCATGTTTACTAAGAACACCCACTGTGTTCCATGTGGTCTACTGCCAGATAAACATGCCTAAGATTGCAGCCTTAATGGGGAACAAGATCCAGTGAATACAGTGGATCACAGTGAACATAGTCTTTCATAGGAATTAACGTACAGTAACATGTTAGTTCAATATCCAAAATGTATACAGTCAGGTCCCATCACATGCACATTTTACTTGCATTAATTCAAGGAGATGTGCTTGGCAAATCAATCAATCAATCAAAGACAGAGAAAAACCAACAGTTTAAATAATGTGGGCAATATTGCCTGCTATCCCACTCACTGAGTATATACTCCAGCGATGATGGGAGAATAGAGGCCCAATCCTATCCAACTTTTCAGCACCAGTGCAGCCACAACACAGGCCCGAGGTAAGGGAACAAATGTTCCAATACTTTGAGGCAGCCTCTGTGACTGCCTCCCCAACACAGGAAGCAGTGCATACCCCATAGGCATAGCAGCACCAGCATTGCAAAATTGGATAGGATTGGGTCCTAAATATGCTGTTCCCTCAGTTATCTTAGGTCCCAGTCCTACCCAACTTTCCAGGTCTGGTGTAACCACAGTGCAGCCCCATGGTAAGGGAACAAATGTTCCCATACTTTGAGAAGGCCCCAGTGACTGCCCCTACACCTCAGGATGCAGTGCATACCCTACGGGCACAACTGAACCAGCACTGGAAAATTGGATCGAATTGGGCCCTCAATTCTCATGTGCCTCTTGTAGTGTGATTTTAATTTTGAAAGAGACAATGCATATTTTGTTGGAAAGACATTGTGAGACAGTGGTAGGGGAGGGGAGGAAAGAAAGCAGCTGGCTTTCCTTGGAGATAAACAAGGGAACAGCTTGGAAGCAGGTTGTTTCAACAGATGTGCGTTTTCGTGTCTGAATTTCTCCAGTTCAGCTGTCTTTGCCTAAGGCAAGGGGAGAGGATCACTATCTGTTTCTGCCTGTTTTAACTATATGTGATTTTCACTTTGACTTCAGAATGTAAGATGTAACCTGTCTGTGGGCCCAATCCCATCCAACTTTCCAGCACTGTTGCAGCTGTGCCAAAGGGGTGTGCACTGCATCCTGTGGTGGTGATGAGGCAGTCAACGGAGGCCTCCTCAAGGCAAGGGAACACAATCAGGGCTGCATTGTGGCTGTATTGATGCTGGAAAGTTGGTTAGGATTGGATTCTGTATCTATAGATCTCCAATGATTCCCCCCCCCCCCCATCATGTAAAGCAGTGGTTCCCAAACTATGGGTCTGAGACCCACCAGGGGGTCATGACCCAATTTTTGTTGGGTTGTGAAACTGACAGGGCAGATTAGGCTATGTGCGATATGGGTTAAACAAGCTGTTCTAGGGCATCTAAAAAGTTTGGGAACCACTGAATAGAGCATGGTTCAGATGAATTTAAGCATATTAGGTATCTTGGAAGACCTTAAGCAACTTTGATCTGAGCTGTTTGAGAGAAATGTTCTTAACATTCATTAAAAAAATAGAAATTTTTTTCTTATTTTTTAAAATGTTTTATTTTTTTCCAAAGACAACTATAAACAAATACACATAACACATAACACAAAAAACATAACACACTTCACTACACAAAAAACACAAAGGGTGCAGGAAATCATATATCATTATCATATATCACTAAAACTAATAAATCATTACATATCTTGATCAATTCCTCTTCTAAATTTACCTCTTAATATTCTTTTTTCATTCATCATACGTATATCATATCATATCAAAGATAATATATATGTAATACAATCATCTAAATGCCCTATCATATATTTCTAAAACTTCATTTTCAACCAAGCAGGGTTTTTTCCCCTGTTCAATTTCTGTTGGTTTTTGTTGTTAATCCAAAACTTCTAAAAGTCTGACCATTTCCATCACATAATTATTTTCTTTATTAATTCATTTTTCATTACTATTTTAGAATCCTTCCAATATCTAACATATAAGATCCTCACTACAGTTAAAATCATAATAACTAGGTATACATAATTTTCTTTATGTATAATGTCTAAAATAATATAAAATTTATTGCTCTAATAATTTTTTTTATTATACTTCCAGATCTATTCCCATTGATCTATTGTGATATTATGGCCTATAATTTATGCCCAATTTTATCATGCATTGTTTTACTGTTTCTTCTTACTTCTCAAAGTCCAATAGTCCATCTTATAATGCATATATTAATTTGATCTCAATCTTTCTTTAACATAAATGGCAACACCTCTTTTTTTTATCTGAAGCCACAAAAACTTCTCCTAATTTTTTATTCCCCAACAATGCCCTATTCATTAGTCATCACGTTTCTTTTTACTGGTCTTCCTCTCTTTTTGTCTTTTTCTTGTTGCTATTGGTGAGCGCCTCTTACTCGCTCCTCTAAGCTCTTCCCTCTCTGATTCATCTGTTGTTCCTAAATCATCTGATTTCTTTTCATCCAACTCCATTTCTGGTCTACATTCTTCTAATTCTTTTCTTCTTGATTTCTCTTCCTCCTTTTCTTCTCTCATTCTTCCTTTCTTATCTCATCTTTCATCACTGTACTCAAGAAGTGTTCTGCTTTCATTGCTGAATTTTTATTATATCTCTGTGTCTGATACTGAAAAAACATACCTTCCAGAGAAAGCCATCTGTATGGTATTTGCCTTTCTCTTAAAAATTTTGTCAGGTTTTCATATTCTTTTCTCTTCTTCCTCACTCTCCATGGAACATGTCTCAAAATGTTGACTTTGTATCATCCACTGTCCATTCCTTTTCCTGTGAGGCCTTCAGTAATTTATCTCTGTAAAAGGTTCTGATGAATTTCACATGGATTTCTCTTGGTAATTCATGTTTTCTCAGATAAGAAGTGCTCACTCTTCTCACTGAGTCCAATTCTTTAGATATCTCCTCCATCAGTGTATCAGTCCATTCTGATATTAATCTGACAATCCGTCACGATGTATCTTCTCCTTTCTCCTCTGGTATATTTTGTATCCTCACCACTCAAGCTGCACTATCCATCTGAATTTCCATTAACGTTGTCTCTGCATCATGCTGATTTTCTTCTATCTCTGATATTTTAGCTTGATCTTTTCTTATCTTTTGTCCCAATCTCTCAATCTTTTGTTTGTTTTCTTCTGATGTAATTTTCACCTCCATCAGTTGTCTAGTTAGATCACCTAATCGTTTAGTTAAAGCATCCACACTAGCTTGAGTTTGTACAGATTGGTTTGTTAGTTGCTGTAACAACACCAACAATTTTTCTATGTTGCCTTGCATAGTCTGTTTCCAGTCTTTCCCTTTCGGTTCCTCTTGTACTAATTTTCCAAGTCCCGCCTCCAACACTGGCGAGCCTCGAACTTTCACTGTTTTGCCCGCCATCTTCGTTCCTCCTTCCTTCTGCTCGCAATGTTCTTTAAGGCCACTAGATGTCCTCAGCGTATTATCTTCCTTGCTTCAATTATAGACACAAATCCAGTTCTTGCAATGTCTTTTAAAATCCACTAGATGTCACTGGTGCACTGTTGTTTTATTTATATTTCTTATCTTGTTTATACTTTATAGCCTTGGCAATGCCATTCCTCCGTATGCAGGAATGTCAAACATCCAGCCGCTCCTTCAGGCACTCCCAATGATAGTAGCAAACCAAGGCAATAAATGCTCCAAAACACAAACTTTTCAAAGACAGTTAATTTGTAATCCACTGAAATTCAAAGTTGTAAAGTTGTAGTTATATTTTCCTATATCCATAGCAAGCTTGGTAAATCTCTTCTACAATTTCTCTTCACACCAATATACAGCTGGGGGGAAACATTCCCCCCCTCCTCTTCTCATGACAAAAAAACAAATCAGACAATCAATTACTCAGTCCACGCCAGGCGTACACAAACAGAACAACACTTACTTAAGTCTTTCAACATCTTTCCCTGCTGGGGCCTTCAGTTTGATTTCAAAATGAATTCTTCACCATTGCTGCCAAGACGGCAGAATCTCCTGAGAAAGCCCCCTGGCCAGGCTTTATCTCCTCAGGAATTGTGCCATCACATGGAGGAGTTTGTCTCTCCTGACAATTAATCCTCAGATCTCCTCGGATCTGAAGTTTTTGGGGAAAAAAAGAGTGCCTTTCAAGAGCCCGAGAAAGGCACGTCTGTTCAGCTGAAGGCTGGCCCCTCCCCCCCAGAAAATATAAAAAAAATAGAAATTATTAAAGGTGCACCTTAATTTCATACCAGTCTACTACCCTTCTTCGAAACTTGGTTGGCTTTTACTTTAAGCCAGAGGAACAGTTCTAGTTAACTCCCCAGTGCTTGCATTAGTGTGGGGCATTGGGAACCCTTGTGTTTCCCTCACAGCATGTAACTTCATCCATATATTCAGGCGAATAGAAGAGGATGTAATACCTATATCATGGTTTCACTGACCAAAGGAAATAAATCATTTCTTATTCAGGGGATTTAGGAAGTACTTTTCACATTCCAGAGAATGCTGATGTGGCTCTTGCAATGGGAGACAATAATTCAAAGACTGAGAAATGAGTGCACAATTCTGACTTCCCTGAATGCAATCAACAGGCTACCCTACCCTATCCAATCCTACCTTATCCTACCCAGCAAGTCTGAGAAGACAAAGAGGGTGTATCAGCTGTCTCCCAAGAGCACCTGATGCTCCAGGTGCCTTTTGCTCCTGCCTCTGACACACCTCCCATCCTCCTGTGTTTTACCCTCGTCTGCCCACCCTGTCTACTATCCTAAACCAGCAGGCCTTCTCCTTACCGCTACTGCTGTGCACATGGGGTCCTCCCCACTGTTTACAGTGGTGGCATGGAAGTGCTCAGCTCTAGTTGGACCAGTGGGGCACATGGGTAGGATTCAGCTCTGGATAAAATCCATGAGATTCATCAGCTGCAGCCCCTCCATTTTAACCAAGTCAAAGTCTCAAAACACTTTTAAAAATAGTATCTAAGGGATTGTTACAAAAGATAAGGGATCTAGGCCCCCTCTACATATCTTCTGCCAACTAAAATATTGGGCTTCTTAGGATCAGGGTCATTAAAAGGCCAGTGGCCAACCATTGAAAAAGATGGTTGCCACCTAGAACTATTCGAAGTTACTGCCACCAATGTAAGCCACTCTCAAACTCTGATTGGGTTGTATATGAGCAGCAGCACAAAGCAGCTTCCATTTTCCTTTACCTATTAATGGTTAATGTTCTACCATTGCATCCAATGATGGATAGAAGGAAATTGAATTATGATTAAAAGAAGATAGTGATAACTTCAGATGCACTGCTGATGTTAAAGGGTACCCACAAAGGCATTCAGCTGAAGGCCCCCATTAGCCTGAAGCTAACATGGGTTCCAACATGATATCTCTTAAATACTCATGCTTACCACTACGGCAGACCTCACTTACGATTAATATTCCACTTAGTGTGTGCAGATCTAGACTATGGTAAGTTCAGGTGTAGACCACTCATATCATAGATATATACTGCTGAAGTTATGCTGAATAGATACATTCATAAATTATTCCTTGCTTCTCTTCCTCCCAACATGTGTCTTTTTAGCGTCTTAGTACAGTATGGAAATTAACTCCCAGATAAAATTTTACTGAGCTATGAAATATTTAGCGTTTTGCAGCAAAGGAGACTCATGGATCTCAAAATGTCAGTTCTGTCTCATCCAATCTTTAATTCTTAGATAGTTGAAATGTAATGAGGCACAGTGAATTTAAAAAGCACAAGCTTAAGAGACAGCTTCGTCATTGCCATACAGTTCACATTTTTTGCAGGCTGTAATGAGTTAGATTTGTTGAACAGAGAAACCTGTAATTCGTTCACCAGACATGATGAAATTAGAATAGTTCAACTCTAGTTGTGATACCAAGTATACATATGATGCGGTTAAGTGCCAAGCACCCAGCTATGATGACTATTACAGCTTATTGTGATAAAAGGGATGAAATATTAATGTCCTTGAATTAATTAACAGGCACTTTTAAAAAGAGGGAAATGACAGTGTACAGTTATTCTGAATAAGACTGGGCGATGAGAGGAAAGTGATAAGAAGAGCCCTGCTGGATCAGGCCAAAGGCCCATCTAGTCCCACTTTCTGTATCTCACAGTTGCCCATCAGATGCCTCAGGGAGCATATGACCACAAGACCACATCTCGCTGCCACTCCCCTGCATCTGCATTTGATACTCCCCAACAATTTTCTTGAATGCCTCTGTCATAAGAAGCCTTTATGTACCTAAATCCAGCCAACCATCTCCAAATCAAATCGGCCAACTTACATGGCCATCTGGCAACATCAGTGGCTACTAGTCATGTTGTCCACATCAAGTGGAAGTAGTGGGCCAATTGCTGGGAATCAACAACAGGAGAGGGCTATTTGCCCTATGGTTTGGCTTCCAAAGACTAGATGGCCCCTGATGTGGTCCAGCAGACCCTTTCTTATGCAGTAGTTAAAGATAAAAGATGCCTCTGTTGTGGGCAGTCTGAACTCATGATGAGTTATTCTTAAGCATCCTTCACCATGTGGAAAATGTGGCACATTATCAAAAGTGTTGCTTTTTATGCTGAAAGCTGAATCTTGCCCTTGACAATGAATGCAGATGATCAGCTTACCATCAGGAGGATCTTTCTATCATTTTATTTATCTGTACACTGCAGCACATTCCTATAAACTTTAAATGCAGCATGTGGAAGGAGTGCTTCACTAGTCAATCCCTTTACTCCTTCCTCTCATAGCATTTAAAATTTAAAGCGGCACATTTTCCTTTAAATGTTTTGGGAGGATAGAGCCCCACAAGAACAGAGATAGCTTTCCTTGCATGGTGATTAAAGGGATGTTAAATCTTAAACTATACAAGGAAGGAAGAAGTACAGAAGCAGATGATAGAATTTGAGCAGAAATGGATCAGTGCAGCTGGTGTCAGTGCAGCGGTGGGCTGGAGGGAGGCAACTTGTGAAAAGCACTCTGAATCTGCCACTCCCCCATCACCCACTCATTATGGCTTCAAGGTATCATTGGCTTCATGGCTGGGGCAGGCCTGCTCTAATCTACAGTACCAGCCACATAGTCCATTACTGAAGGCACGTGGTGTGCAGCTATAGCTCTGTGAAAAAGCACAGACAAAATATATCAGGTCTTGATGCTTAGCTATGGATTCCCAGGAAACAGAGCTGGAAGAGTCACATGGGTATGTGCATTGCACACACATACACACGCATACCACTTTCCACCAGTGTAGCATTATTGTCAGAGTGACATGCACATCCCCATCTGGCCATGATTTCCCCCATGTTCCTTTGGTTGATTGCCAAATAACTGCTGTAATTTATCATCTTCCCTTGAGTAAGTTACTTTAATTGGTGTACTAGAGTAGGAGGACACATGAAGTCCCTTCTGAAAGGTGGAAGTTTTTTATTTTTCTGTTTTCTTCTTATCTCAACTGCCAGTTTCAGTTTGACTTTGACTCTGCCTATTACTAAATATGCAGAAAGATTACAGAATGGCTCTGCTAGCTGTCCTATCATATTTGGACATAAATCATGAAAAGTATGGCTTTTCCTCCAGTCTCTTGTTATTAGTTAGGGCCTCTATCGTGTCTTTTGTTGTGTTCCACCACAAATACATCCAACGTGATTAGAGAATGGATTTCATCAACGTAGTTCATGCTGCTGTGACAGGCTATGTGTGTTCCTTAGTATTCTGGAGGGACCCGCTTTCTACTTTTGTTCAGGTATTTTTCAATTATGATTGTGATTGCTGCAAAGCACAAACAGAGCACTTGCTTTACATTGTTATCTGCATTTGCGATGCCTGCGATATTATTGTGCCCCATGTTTTATTCCAGTGTCACTTTAAAGTACTCCAAGACCCAATTTCTGAAGGCTTTGTTCGAGTTGCATTCATTTTCTTTTAGTTGTAATGTTTTAAGGGTTTTTCCTCCCCTAGTACCTTTAGATATGAGACAATATTAATATCTCTAAGCAGACATACTGTATCTTGCTAAAACTGATATCACTGTTCTTCCCTCTATATTTCTGAAATGGGGATGTTATCAGTTATATTCTGTCGCATGAATGTTGAGTAGCCCATATTCTGACTAGCTTACAAAATGCTGCATCATACGTAATGCTGTAACTGCTGGGGAACTTGGGCCAAAGCCCTGCACTGGGGTCCTCCCCCCCCCCCATGCCCTGATGGCATATTCAGTACTATCATAACCACCGGTCCTGAAGGTTCAGAGTCAGCTGGCCAGGTGGGCTTATCTGATGGCCTCAGCCAGTGATCAACCTGGTCGACTCTGCTGCCACACCAATCATACTCTGTACACACACACTTTGCATCCATTTTTATATCTAATACATGTTATTTGTTGGAATGTTCCTGAGAAAGACCATTTGCTGAAAGGTGTTGGGCGATAGTCATGGAATAAGATTATATATGATTAGCACCATCTTGAGATCTACTTTTCACTTTGACTGAATTGCAGTTGCTGTCCATTGTTCAGTTCTATCGCCATGTTGCCTCTCCACCGACAGCCAGACAGTCCTCCAACAAGCGTGAAGGCAGAATGTCACCCACCTTTTTGAAGGTATGATTTTTCAGCCATAAGTAAGGCCTCAGGCGGCAGCAACAATGACCAAAGGACAGTCAGCTCTTCCTCTGTGAGTTTTGTGGTCTCAGATCCAAGCACGGTTGCTATTCTGCCAGCGACACTATGTTTCCATTAAAAGTAGTGTGTAAATGTAGTGTTGGATTTGTGGGTGAGGCTTTGAACATTTAAATCTACGAGCTCTGACAAGGAAGAAAACTCATGTGCATTTCCTTCCCCAGACTTATTTTGTTTTAAATAACTTGAAGCCGCTCAAAGAAGTACCCCTTCTGATAGTTCTCTTCCCCCCCCCCCCCAATACCAGAAAAAACATTTTTAATATTTCAGGCACTGCTGGGTGAATTCCACAAAAGATGCCTATAAATATTCTTCTATTTAGTATCTCAATGACTTTGTAATAAACAAGGGATATTGATGGCAATAATGGGGGAAGAGGAGGAGCAAGAAAGCAGTTTTATCACCCTCCTTTTAAAAAATATAGTCTCCAGTACTTGCCTTTGCTAGACCAGACTTTGAAAATGTCATTTCATTAGCAGTATTGAAAGAGAAGAAAAGGTTCATCATTTCACAAGCCCCCCTTTCTAAAGCTAACATTTTATAATTACAGAGAGTTTTTAATCCCATCATCCTTTTAAAGTCACACAGTACTAAAGAATTTTAATTTTCATTCCTAACCCTTTTCAACAGACTGATTTTTTTTTTTAAAACAAAATCTACATTTCTGCATTTTTGCATCCATTTTTGTAGTTATAGATATATTTTTGCAGGCTCATTTCAGTTGTTTCTCTTTGTAATTCAATGAAAGCAAAAAAAGTAATTGATTTCCAATGGAATTTAGGCCCAAATCCCTACCAACTTTCCAGCACTGGCATAGCTGTACCAATGGGACATGTGCTGCATCCTGCAGTTGGAGGGCAGTCATGGAGGTCTCCTCAAGGTAAGGCAATGTTTGTTCCCTTACCTTGGAGCTGCATTGCCCTTATGTCAGTGCTGGAAAGTGGGTTAGGATTGTTGCCTTAGGCAGTTATATATGTCCCAATTCTATCCCACACCAGTGTATATGATGCAGGTGTGCCAACAGGCTGCATTTTATGGTGGGGGGGGGGGTAACCAGGTGGCCCAGGAGAGGTAAGTAAAAATATTTTTACTTACCTCCCTGTTATCCACCTGGCTACCAATGGGTTTCCTAGGAGGACATAGGACAGCTATTTAGCTAGTGTAAGTCCAGCGAGCTTCATGGCATGCTGGGCTGCAAAAAGGTGGATAGGATCTTAGTGTGCATCGCTCTCACCAAGGTACATCCCCTCCCACACCGATCCTTCCTCAAACTACCTATAACCTGCTCATGGTGTGCACATGTGTCTTCTGCCTGTTTGCATTGTAGGTCCTGCAGCACATGACAGTAGTACACTATTTTGGAAGCCACACAGGGACTTATGCAGTAGTTTGCAAGGTCTGCCACTATAAACCCAAGATAGGACTGAACTGTTAAATACCATCGTAGGTACTCACCTATAAGGTGAGAAATTTCTGCCAATAAATCAAGCATAGACTGACATCTCATCTTATCTACGGGTCAGTTGGGGGGTCAGGGCTTCTATAGCAGCCAGGAGAAGCCCAGAAGAGCTTTCAAAGTGCCTGTGGAGGGTCTGTGAAGCATCTGAGGAACATTCTGAGTGATTGCAGACAGCTTTCAAACAATCTCTACAATGGAGTCTTCTGAGCATGCTCCTTAACTCCAAACCCAGGAATGCCTCTTAAAAAGACAGTGAACAGTATGAAAAGTCTGGCAGCAATTGAAGCAGGGTGTTGTGCTAAGCTGTATTTGTTGCTTTATATTGTGCTGCATTTGTTTTGGAAGGTTTTTAAAACTGTAAATGTTTTTCTGCAGTTTCAAACCTGGATTTTTTTTGTTTGTTTTTTTAGCAATTCAATGAAATGTTCAATTTTGTTGCTTTGGGGGAGGATGGCACACAGTACAAAATAAGCACCTTGTTAATGTTAGCAGGAACAGTGGCATGGCTCAGATTTCTTTTTCCTTTCAATCAGGCTTCAGGGCAAGCTGCAGCTCTTCCTCACAAGCATCTTCCCCAACGTCCCTTGACTTATCTGAGGGTCATGGAATATTCCATGATTTTTTGGCTGAAAACCTGCCCTTGCCTTATCTGTGAGATTGACTTATATATGACTTACATCTGCAGTGACTATATTATCAATACACATGGATCACTGACATTTTTTAAACAAGCCTGAGCCAAAACTGAAACTGATTTTTAGCACTGCTTGCATGCTGAGAAAGGTAGGTGCTCCTCTTCAGTGATGCTTCAGGATGGGGATGTGAAATGGGGTAAAGCAGGGGAGCTCAATAGGTGGATCGCAATCTACTGGTAGATCGCGAAGCAAAGTGAGTAGATCGCGGAGTGCCAACCCCCCCCTCAGGTGCCTCTGGGAGGAAACGCCGGGAGTAAGGCCCATTGTACTCAATGGGGCTTACTCCCAGGTAAGTGTGGCTAGGATTGCAGCCTCACAGCCTAATCCTAGGCATGTCTACTCAGGAGTAAGTCCTGTTATACTCAGTGGGGCTCAAGGTACACCAACATACATTGTACACATAAATGTTATATGTTATGATGGCGCAAACATTGTAAAAAAAACTCTGGTAGATCTCCGGGCATTGCTGGGTTTCAAAGTAGCTCTCGAGCCAAAAAAAGTGTGAGCACCCCTGGGGTAAAGTGAAGCAGAACCTCACATTGTTCAGGTCACAGGGCAATAAACCCTGTCTTCAGGCACAGACATGAAGGAAGGACAATGAAATTGCTGCAACCCAGCATGGGAAGTCGGGGGGGGGGGGGAGTCCTGATTGGTGAGACTAAAAGGGGATACATGCTGAAGTTCCCATTGTACAGCAAGATGGGGACCATGTCTCCACTGGGTGACATTCTAGCCCAGTAGTCTTCAACCTTTTTCCCGCCACAACGCCAATAAATAAATAAATAATATTACCATTGATCCCAGCCCCCTCCTGGGACCCTATCCTCCCACCCCACTCCCATTGCCACCCACTTCCCAACCCCATAATGCCCTCCTAGCACTCTTCACTGTAACCAAATTTTCTTATTAGAGAGAACAGAAAAAGTTACCATGAAGCATGGCACTAGTGAAAGATATTCCAGCACAATTGCTAAGAATCTGAGCAGAACTTGGACACTATCTCCTGGTTCCTGAAGAGATATACCAGGTGCCTTGCCCTTTAAGTAGTAGTGCTCTTGTCCAGCAGCTTTCAATCTTTTTTTTTCTTCATTCCTGTTAAGTTGCTCCCATAATGGAGGCTTTTACGGCCCAATTGGGATCCTGACCCCAAGGTTGAAGAACACTGTTCTAGCCTATTTGAATGGTAATTCCACTGGCCCCTTTGAATCATTTAGGGAAAGAATATGTCTGTCCATTATTTCCCCCACCCAGGGTGCTTTCCTGCTGCCATGTAATTGGGGATGAATTATTCAAACCATCCTCAATATGCAAATTAAATACTACTATTCATGTACTGAGGCACAGTTTGGATGAACCAGCCCCATGCAACTGTAAGACCACAGAATGGGGGATTATATATACACATAAACATTTCTCTTCCATATTACTTGGAAGAGCCATCAAATATATTGTTCAAACCAGTGCTGTGTCTTCTTGACTGTGAGAGCAGGAATCAAACTGCCATAGGACATTGCGGAGAGATAGGAAGAGTCAGTTGCCTAGGAAACATGGGGATGTTTTCTTCTGGCCCTCCCACAGTGAGCTCAGTGTAGCTTAGAGCCCAAT
Organism: Tiliqua scincoides; assembly: GCF_035046505.1. NCBI lineage: Eukaryota > Metazoa > Chordata > Lepidosauria > Squamata > Scincidae > Tiliqua > Tiliqua scincoides. The sequence continues at coordinate 165,623,142 of NC_089821.1, read as the reverse complement.
CCTATCCCCCTTCAGTTCATAGCATGCAGCACCACCAATGGAAATGCCTGTGAACAGCTTCCTCTGCCACTTTACCTGCAGAGCATCCAAGTGGTTCTGGCATGCACATGGAGCCTCTAGCCATTTCTGCCAGTGGCTCCATAGTGTGTGACAATAACGCAACATTTGTGCGGTTGCAAGGTGAGTTACAACAGCAGATTGCTACTTCCACTGCCATAAACAACCCATAGGATTGGGTGGCCTGTAGGATCGGGCCATTCGATTGCCCTTAATCACAATTTGAGTATGTAGTGGCAAGGTGTCACTTCAGTTATTCATGATCTATGTCTAGCTACGATCACATGATTAGGTATAAAAGAAAACAATGCTATGAACATAATGCTATGAACAGTCAGAACAAAACACAAAAATGTGTTTAAAATTGGTGGGGGTGTTTCAAATCGTCTGTTCCCATTGATATGCTGAAATTTTTTATGTGTGATAATTCAGCTCATCCCTAGCTTTAATCGTCCACCTCCTTAATTCTGTGGTGCTGGTAACTGGTCTTTTAATGCAGTGGTTCTCAAACTGGTGGGTCGCCACCCACCAGTTTGTGTAACACTTCTCCCATTCCTTTAAAGGGCGGGGAAAGGGGAGGGAGGCAGCAACTCGATCCCCAGGATTGCATCACTAAGGGGGGTGAGGGGGACGATTCGGACTTACTGTGAACAATGTAGGGTTGCAAGAGGTGCAGGCAGTCCTGCTCAGCCCTCCGCAGCGCTCCCTGACTCTCGGAATCTGCAATAAAAGCAGGCACAGAGCACCTCCTGCAAAATGGAAGTGCTTTGCACCTGCTTTTATTGCAGATTCCAAGTGTTGGAGAGTGCTGGAGGGCTCCCTGCACCTCTTGCAGCCCTATATTATTCATAGCAAGTCCAAAGCACCCCCCCTTAGTAAAGTGATCCTGGGGGTTGCTGCCCTAGCCCCTCCCCTGCAAGAACTTACTGAGGGAGTAAAGCTCCCTCAAAGTTTGAGAAACACTGGTCTAATTTAATGAGCAGGTAATAGTGATATGGTGATCAAAACCCTAAAGTAGTTTGAATTGACTGAAAGTACATTTCTGTTCCTCCTTTTTAATATGGGGATTGTTCTGATGAGGAAAACATAAATATTGTACCATCACGAAGCATTACCATCTGTAGAACAGCATCACAACAGAATTGACAGTGTTTGCCTGCCTGAACAACGTTGTTGTAAATATCCTGGGGAAATTCTCTGAAGGAGATTGTCAGGGACCCCCTGACTTACCTGCTGGTGACTTGGGGGGTATAGACCCCAAAGGGATAAGCAGCAGCCTCATGGTGACCCCCTTTCCTTTGGGGAGGCTTGTACAGACTGACTTGCAGGCCCAGGGCCTCTAGACAGGGCAGGAGGGGCCTGGGACTCCTCTTTTAACACCCTGGGGAAGGAAGGACCAGGGCCAGGAGGGGCCGGTTCTAGGCATAAAAGCTGGCAGGGATGTGGGGGTAAAGCAGAGGCAGCCTGTGGCAAGGAAGTGAGGCTGCCAGTGACTAGGGAGCTGGGAAGCCTCTGCTGGTGGGGAGAAGGAACTGCGTGGCGTAACCCCCTTCCCCCACCTACCCTTCTGAGGCAACTTGCGGCCAGCTGATTGCCACTGGAGCCCTTCTGGGTTGCTACCTCGTGAAACCCAGGGGTCCAGGGGCCCACAGAGATGAAGCACTTCCACTGTTGAAGTGAAACAGATCTCTTTTCACTACAGCAAAATTCATGTTTGCTGTTATCTTGCAATGGGCCAGATCCACCTGAGTGGGAAATGATCTGGGATCCAATTCTGAAGCCATTCTGATCTCAGTGATAGCAGGACAGGATGTATAATGAAGAGGTAAAACACTTCTAAAAAGGGCTGTATAAATCTTGGGCCCAAATCCTAACCAACTTTCCCACGCTGACATAGCTGCTCCAAAGGAGCATGTTCAGCATCCTGCCTGGGGTGGCAGTCATGGAAGCCTCCTCAAGGTAAGGGAATAAGTTTGTTCCCTTACCTTGGAACTGCATTGCCCTTACCTCAGTGCTGGAAAGTTGGTTAGGATTGCGCCCTTAAAGTTTTATGATTTATGACCCAGTCTTATTAGGTGCTCTGTTAGCAGTGGCACAAGCAGAATGTCACAAGTTGTGATGTGCTATCATTGCAGGTTGACCCAAAATCTTATGCCAGTAAAAAAGGTTCTTCAGATGTGCAAAGGAATACAGCTTGAGATACAGAGAACTGTAAAAGAAAGATACAGCTGAATCTTGTAATGGAAAAGAAGTATGAAAGGAATATAATGCAGGGACTTGGGGTGACACAACGATAGAAATAGGGGACATGATAACTTTCATTTACACTTTCCCAGTCTCCACTCTTTTCTACCTTTCCTTCCCTATTTTCTTTGCTCCAAAATTCTTTTACTCGGTTTGGCATGGCATGCTGTTAAAAAACAAACATATAAGAGATGAAAAACTCCCATTTTTACCTTTAAAAAAAATTCTCTTGAGAAAGAAATGTAATTCTAGTTTCCTTTTAGGATATGGGAACGTTCTCTACAAATCCATGAGCGAGGTATTCTTTTCATTTTGATACTGGTATAAAAACATGAAAATCTACTGATGGGGGGGGGAGAGGAGTAAAAGATGGCTTTTGATATCAGGAAAGAATGCCCAGTAAAGTAACCTGGATTAGAACTAAATGCAGCAGGGACACAGGGTTTGGCAGTCAGCCTGGCAATTCACAGGGGAGCAACTACAAATGTCTTTCAAAATCACACAACTTGATAGCTAATTGGTGTGTGGAAAGAGGATTGAGAAGAATAGGGAGGGCTGAAATAATGTTTTAATTTACTAGATGATTTTAATTACTTGCTTTTTAAAAAAGATTTGCAAAAAAAAAAAAAGTTGTGTTAAAGGAATTTTCTCAGATGATCTCTTTGCCCGATGCTTCTTTGTTTTTCTTAAGTAGTAAAAGACATAATTCTTCAGAAATAACTACTTCCCTGAGGGGACTATTAAGGATTTGTAGTATAAATTGCACAAAAAGTGGATGTGTTTAATTCTTTCTATACTATTTAGATTACTTTTCAGAAGTTTAACTAAGCCAAAAGTTACAGGGCAATTTCCTCTAGCAAAAAAAAAAAGATATCTTTTGAGGAAGAAAATAAAATTCAATTTCAGTGGTGTCTTTCAGTACGGATTTAGAATAGAAAACCTTTCATTAGAGCTACACAAATTATATCAAAATTATTCAACAGATATAAAGACTTTGCATAGTAAGCTACTTCCCAATAGATGCTCAACTTTAGCCACGTAAGTGGTCCAGGTAATTAACAAGAGGACCACTTGTTGGAGCAAAAGTTGGAGCAATTATTATGGATCCAACTGAGCTCAGTTATTTTATCAGCTCCACAATATAGGCAAACATTTGTTTAGAACACTAGAATGCAAAAGTCATTTCAGTCACTGAATAAAACATTCCCTGTGATTAAGACACTCTTATTTTTCTGCGTAATAATCTAACATTATAGTCTTTCGAGACTGAAGGTTGCCAATACAAAAAATCTAACATATTTGGGGAGAGTCAATGCTATGTGTAAAATAATGGAACAAGTGTGATTGTACTGTATGCACTTTGGCACCCAAGATGAAGGAAGAGTCACATAATAAAATGTTCCTCCTTATCTGTAATCAATTCACCAGAGAATAAAGTTGCCTACCCAGAATCCTTCACACATGCTCTTGCAACAATTTATCTTTAACAAACACATCATGTCTTTTATTGACAGCTATTTCCTCACAAGCAATATATTTGCCACATGCATCTTGGCAGAAGGAGAAGCAACTGGAAAACAGATAACATAAAAGAAGATATCAAAGCGGAAAAGCAGGGGTTATCTACAGGAGCTCAACAATGTAATAACCATCATTACAGTAATTATGTTTCATTGTGGTTGTCTTTATCTAAAGAGTGGCCCAGAACTGCTCTCTGAATGTGGCTCCGTTTTGTCAATAGCAGAATTATGCTTGAAAATGTATTGTCACAGTGTGAATTGGATGTGAGAGGGGTGGCCAAGGATTAAACAGGATCTGGATCTGCAACAAACAATATCATTCCACAATTATATTAAGTACTCTTAAGGGAATTCACAGACCATTACTTCTCTCATTTGTTCATTAGTGACTCTTGATTACTGAGAATTTTCTATCTGATGCTGTTTCTAAATTTTGTTTTCTGAACACCTATAGGGAGTACTAAAATATACACTTGACTAATTCCTTTGTTTTCTTAAGTGTATTAGTTTCTACCTGATGATCCCAAGAACTCATTAATGTTCATTTATTCTAATCCTTCCCTTGATATTTGAAATAGAAATCTTTATTAATTTTTAAGCCTTTCAAAGAACAAACAGAAGAAAACTGTTTGCCATTTCCATGCAGAGAGAGAGAGAGAGAGAGAGAGAGAGAGAGAGAGAGAGAGAGCACTGTGATTTGCAGTTGTAGGACCTCTAAGTGGGGATCTGATGTGGCTTAACAGATGTGTTGCCTTGCAGGAGCATGTTGTCTGTGCCCATTGATGGCCGACCTGTATATCTGTTAATAATGCAATTATAAACGCCCCACCCACCCCAAACTCCACTTGACTCTAGTGCTCTCTTATCCAAATGAACCCAAACACAGATACGAGTGCCCCTGGAATGACTTAAGAATTGGGAAAGTGGAAAGTGAATCATAATCCAATAAGATGTGAAGATTTAAAGATGTGAAAGATGTGAAGATGTAAAGATGTGAAATTTAATTTTGTTTGAACTCTAAAACTAATTATTTCCACAACCACTGTAGCCATACATATTAAGAAGTGATAGTTCCTGAAAATGTTCTGTCTCCTCTTCACTTCCAAATGAAGATCATGATCCGATGCCTGGTTGATTTTTGTTGGAGCATAACTGATAATGAGTTAATAACCTTTAAAACTGTTAATAACCTTTAAAAGAGGATTGGACAGATTTTCAGAGAAAAAGTTCACCACTAGTTACAAGTCATAATGTCTGTGTGCAACCTTCAGGTTTTAGAGATAGCCTATCTCTGAATGTCAGGTACAAGGGAGTGGACCAGTGTGATATACCAAAGCTGGACTAGATGATCCATCAGGGGTCTTCTTATAGTCATATGTTCTTGACTGTTGCTGAAGTGATAGTCATGGGGAGGAGGAGGAATCTCTCAGATCCTGAAGGCCAGTTCTGTGCAAGAATATGAATATTAAGCAGCCTTGAATTGTTCCCTGTGTTCAATGAAGGGCCGGTCAATTTTCCAGATCCTTATAGCCACTCTAATAACTATATTTAACATTTGTATAGCACTTTCACAGTGTGCAAAGCACTTCATGCTTTTCTTGATGGAATCCTGACAAAAACCTTGCAGGGTAAGAATGATTTACCCCCACACTGCAGCTGATGAACAGAAGCGGAGTTGGTTTGCCTAAGGGCACCTGGTGAGTCTGTGGCAGAGGCATCAGGGTGCATCCTGGTGAGGGTGGCAGAGTAGTGCTATTTTAGGCAGTATTTCAGTTTGGACTGCCTCTGCTGTTTGGACACACATTTGCAGGCTCCTGATCAGCAGTGGTGATGGGTTAGGTTCCCAGACTCAGCTGCAGACATAGGTATCTCCCAGAGAGCTCCGGTACTAATGGAACAATGCAACTGGAAGAAGCCACTTGTGGAGAAAAGCAAGGGGTGTGATTTAGAGCATGAAAAGGCAAAAAAGCTTAGCAAAGATAGGGCCGCTGGGTGCAACATTACCTAATCTGTATATATACTAAAGGTCCCAGAAAGAATTGATCAGAATACCAGGATTTAAAGAAACAATTCATCTTAGCTGCCAATAGTTTTCTACAGTCCTACGGTCTCCAAAGGTTGTTAGAGTCAGCCTCTGCTAGCTGTATCCAGCAAAATGAAACCAAATGTGGTTACTATTCAAGATCCTGAAATCTCACTACAAGTTGAGATACATTCCTGAATACTCATCATTGCAAACTATAATGGAGGTCGGTTTCTTTGAAATAAGATTTAAAAGTCAGTTTCTTTGAAATAAGATTTTAAAAAAACTATAGATTAACAGGATTTGTCTATTTTTCATTAGAAAGACATGTTTCACTTGGCAACATGTCCTTTGTGTTGAGAAAAAAAACCCAGAACAGGGAAAAACATTGTTTAACACAGGTGTGTTCGCTGTGCTCCAAAGGCCTCAAAACAGACATTCACTGCATTTTGGCTCCTCTAGTTACAGATTCCCTAGTGCTTGGAGATGGTGCTCAAAGGTGGCATCAGAGAATGCCTTGGGGACCTACTTCTATCAGAGAGTGCACCTGGCTGGACAGACCCTGAAGGCTCAGTACCAGTGATATTGATACATGGTTGGGCTGGATGGGCACATTGAGGGCCCTAGTTCAGAGTTTTGCCTCCAGTAAATATGGTGGCCAGCACTGGTGCTGTTAGTTTGTCAGTTTCAGCCTATGTATGTAGACTTATTCTGGCACTGACTATATTAAAACATGACAATTGTGGTGTAACTAATTAGGTTGAGGCTTTTATGAAAGATGAGGCTATGTGGGATCTTTTATGACAGTTATCAGGGAGTGAGCACAGTGCCTGTGGTGGATCTGAAGAGCAGGGCCTTTGAACCCAACTAACCTTTTGCGGCATATGGGGTAATAAGCAAGGAGATAGCTTTGTTTTTCCTGTGCGTTTTTCTCCGTATGCTTTTGCTACTTATTCCACCCTCTGATTCATTCACATTTTCACTGGTCCAGAAAGAAGCTTCTTTTGACAGACTGTTTAATAATTGCTCATTGACTGAGCTATCTTGTGCTTAACATAATTTAAATAAATGTTGCCGTAAAATCTGTTCTCATTTTGAGAGAGATCGTTGGTTGGGAAGGGTGACTTTTGGGAGCAGTGGTGTAGCTAACGGTCGTGTAGCCTGGTGCCAAGCTCAAAATATTGCCCCGGAAGTGATGTCACAACCGGAAGTGACATCATGTCTGGGCTTTTTCAAAAGTGAAAAGACATCTGTCTGCTATCTGGGGTCAAAGAAGATTTGTAGCCCCTCCCAGACAAAATCACATTAAGTAAATAAATAAAAAGTGTGCCCCTGATCGGTTCGAGACACTGTGTTGGGGTGAAGAGGGATGGTTATTTGTCTCTTGCTACATATAAGAGGGGCACTTCTTGAACAACAATCAGTCTCATAGGTCGGTTTTGAGTTAAGAAAATCCACTTTTTGTTCTATAAGGCAATTGCTTTTTTTCATTTTCTGGTCAATTAGCCATAACTTTTGATAGAATACAGGTATTCCAATGGGGTTTGTTGCATTGCATTCTACATTAAATTACCTTTCCAATGTTGAACATGATGGTATTAATCATATATACCAAGATTTTCACAATTTTGATCACTAGTGTCAAGCTCAGCTTGTTGCCCCCCTAAAGCTTGATGCTCAGTGCAACTGCTACCCCCTGCACCCCCTTAGCTACGCCACTGTTTGGGAGAGTTAGAACAGACAAAAGAAAAAATTTCTTTACCCAGTGTGTAATTATCCCGTGGAACTCCTTGCCACAAGAAGTGGTGATGGCATTTGGCCTACATGCCTTAAAGGGGGGATTGAACAGATTTCTAGTCCATCACAGGTTACAAGCTGTGAAGGGTATGTGCAATCTCCTGGTTTGTAAGTAAGTAAGCTAGCCTACGAAGTAATGCCAGATGCAAGGGAGGGTACCAGGATGCAGGTCTCTTGTTATCTTGTGTGCTCCCTGAAGCATTTGGAGGGCCACTGAGAGAAACAGGAAGCTAGAACAGATGGGTGTTTGGCCTGATCTAGCAAGGCTCTTCTTTGTTATGTTCCATACACATCTTGATTTACTGATTTATTTCAAAAATGTATCCTCCATTCCCTTGCCCAAAAAAGGCATGTAGTGGATTACAAAACTAGTTTCACAGGTTCTCTGTAACAAAAAGAACATTAACATCAATCAATAAAATTCACATGTAAAAACATGGCAATAATAGAAAACCAATTATCCTCTAAAACAGGGGTGCCCAAACCCAGGCCCTGGGGCCACATGCGGTCCTCGAGGTCTCTCAATGCGGCCCTCAGGGAGCCCCCAGTCTCCAATGAGCCTCTGGCCCTCCGGAGATTTGTAGGAGCCCGCACTGGCCCAATGCAACTGCTCTAAGCATGAGGGCAAGTTTGACCTCTCGCTTGAGCTGTGGGATGCGGGCTTCCTCCACTGCTTGCTGGTTCACGTCTGTGATGCAGTAGTGGCAGCAAAGGTAAGGCCAGCCTTGCTTTGTCCATGGTCTTTTTTACGCCTTGAGCTATTTCAAGACCTTCATTCATTCATATAAGTTCATCTTTAATATATTCATTTATGTAAACTTATGTAAATTTATTCAAGTTTTAAATGTAAATTAATCCTTTTTCCCCTGGGCCCCTGCACAGTGTCAGAGAGATGATGCGGCCCTCCTGCCAAAAACTTTGGACACCCCTGCTCTAAAAGACTGAATAAGTAACTCCAGCCACATTTAAAGCATTTTTCAAATTCTTTGCTCAGCTTTAGTTTGTTGACTTTAGTCAACTTTCTGAATGAGAGGATCTCAACCACCTTCATGAATGATGGAGACCTGGTTAGACAAGGCTTTTGGGGCAAAGCCTTTGGTAGGATGGAACCACCAACAGGGACACCCTAGATCTGATAGCCATTTACTGAATCTCAGATGGTGGTATTCCCTGAAGCAGAACCTCTCCTGAAATCTTAAGAGGGAACATGTGGGAATAATAGGTACTTTTTGACTCATCATTCTCTTTTATTACCTTCCTGTCTGCATTCACAACCAATTTGCATCTGCTATTATCTCCTGGTGTGTTTCTTGTACGCAGAGCCGCACAAATTGGGTGTAATTTTTGGTGTAAGATAAGAGACTGTATTATCTCACCCCCAGACCCTATAAAAGTCATGTATTCTGTCAGACTTCCCACTCATAGGGTACTTTGTCTAAGAGAACTGATCAATTTTTTTTCTTCAGCCTCTTGTTATTTAAATTGTTCTAGAATAGCTTAGGGAAAAATTATGTGAAAGGGGCTGTGAGCTCAGTTCTGGTACCAAAAACAGATTCCTGGATTGAGTATGAGCTCAGAAGTATCCTGTTCCTTCATTTTAAATATACTGTATATTCAGTCCATGAGGTCTGAGTCCAGTTGGTAAGCCAAAGTAGATCTCATATGCCTAAAGTCTTCCCATCTTTGGTCTTTATGAAAGACATGAACAATCTGCAAGGAGCCTATTCTTTCAGCACAACCCTATACATATCTACTCAGTAGTACATTCCTTTGGGGTTCATGGGACTTACTCTCAGGTAAATGTGTACAGGATTGCAGCCTTTGAAAACTTGGTAGGCATGAGCTGGTGGAGTAGCTGACATTTAGTGGTTTCACTCCAAAGGATATGTTGCATAAATTGTCTGCACAAAGTCAGTGCTTCAAAGTCACCCTGTATTAAGAAAACAGTCGTTGTAATTGGACTTTGGTAGGATAAAGTTGTTTCCTTGGATAGTTCTGTGTAATTTACATCAATGCCTGATTTATCTAATCTGTAAAAATGAAAACAGGATTCACTTTATTTTAAAGTCTGTGTTACTTTGCAGGAGCTTTTTCCTCTTTTTGTTAAAAGGCAAAACTTCCACTGAGTTCAAAGCACACATGCAGAGATTATCATTTCATTTTTCAATTTCCATACTATTATAAAGTCTACGTTAAATACTCTGCATAACCTTCAGCAAGAAAACAATCATTTTTACAGAAGGTGCTTTTCCTTCAGTTTGTCACACCTTGAAGCAGTACTTAAAAGTTATACCTAATCAGCATCTGTAATGTCACTCATTTCAGCTAATATATGGCAATTCATAGAAAAGATTTAGTGCATTGCCTAAGATAGTTGTAATTGAAATGTCCAGGAAACTAATTTGGTAAAATTGAAAAGGATGGGAACCAAATCCTGGCTTCTTGCTTTCTTTAGTACAATTTATGGTTCAGCCTTTTTTTTTAATTGTTTCACTTATGATCAGAAACTAATAAGAATCTATCAACAAAATATCCATCATTTAATTTACACACATAATTTTTATGATGAACAAGAATGAAAGTTTTATGGCAAGCAAAAATGCAATTAATAGTAGAGGGTGTGCTGCCAAGTTTTATTATGCAAATTAGCAACACTGTAACGTTATTTAATGCTCCTGAGTGGGAAATGTTCTGTACTGAGAAATGAAGTTAATTCTACCTTAACTAATAACTGTTGAGTTTATGTGAATTCTAATATATTTTTTTTGGCTTTCACCAGATGTAGGAGGCAATATAAAATAGTTTTGCCAAAAAATGGCTTCTCTGGGGATTGGATTCATGAAAATCAAATCATAAGATATACTGTTACGTCTAAATACCACAGTAAAAATTATAAATCAGCCCCTCTTTCTACATGAGGGTTCCATAACTTTGGCTCAATAAGCACCTGCTGAACAGGTGTAGACCTCTGAGTAATTGCATGGCCTCAAATCCCACTGGCTATTTATTATAGACTGTAGACAGTACCTGATTTCTAATAATTTGTCCCATCATGGAAGCTCACAGTAGGAGTAAACTGTATCTGTAGAACAGTGAACTCTTGCGTAATTAGAACATCAGTGTTCCCTTGAAATCAGTGGAACATTCCCATGAAATGGCTGTGGTCCAAGGAATGTTTATAGATGCACTGAGGAGAACTACACTGCAGAGCTTCATTTGCTGTTTTTGCCTCAGTCATTCCCACTGCTGAAAACACAAAGTCGTGTTAAACATTAACAATAGAAGCTGCCACAGCAAAAATAGCAAGAAGTGACAGGCAAGCTTCCTCTAATTCAGCATGTCTCATACTGTGCTCCTAGGAGCCCAATGGAACCCTGTGAGCACACCATAAGTGGCCATCATCTGCCCACTGCCTGGTTTGCTCATCTATCCCATTTCCCCTGTTTGTGGCTCTCCTTCCTCATTCCCTTTCAGTTCTTTGCTGGTATTTGGCCTTGGGCTTGGTCCTGTGCCACTCTGTGCATGTGCAGGCGCTGTGACGCTCCCTGAGACTCAATGCACCCGTGCCAGAAAAGCACTCCTTTTAGGAGTGAAAAGGGCTCCAGAGTCCAAAGTGTTTGAGAACTGCTGTTCTAATTCATTTATTAAAAATTAATTCAGAGGACATATAGCTGCTGTCCAAAGCCAATCCTTTTTAAAACTGATCAATGATTAGAGTTCCAAACCCTGTCATTATCCCAAAAGGTCTAGGAGTCTCTTTGCAGCATCTGCCCATTCTGACATGGATGATTCTATCGCTTTCCTTCCTCTCTCCCCATCCCCACTTTCTGTTACTTCCTGGAAATGGGAGCTATGGAGAGGGGTGAACCCAGAGTGAACTGGGCCTTGCCGTGACCCCAAGTGACAGGTAGGGCTCAGTCTTGGACAGGCAGGAGCGAGTATTTGTTACTGAGGTGCAGGACCCAGTCCCTGAGAGTGAAGGGGGACCAAATGGTGAAGAGTCCGAGGAATAGGACCTGACCCCTCCAGATGGTCCCCCAGCCACTGACATACTAGAAACCTCTTAGCCTTCACTGCTCCCTTGCCAATGCAGGGAGGTGACTGAGCAGAGCACTCTGCCCTAGTTCCAGACACTGTGCCTTTAAGTATATTTCTAGCAATTGAGTTCTGTCTGATCAAGCTGCTCCCTTGGAGTAGATTTCGGTGTGAGGATGCCTTTACCACCTCATTGAAGATGAGGGCTTAAACCGTTCCAGGAGGACTGTGGTATGTTCTCAGGTCTGCAGGCTTTGGGCCCAATTGGGGCAGGGAGGAGGCAGGGAGTTGGCAGAACAGGGTGGGGGAGGGCGAGGCAGGGGGAGGAAATGAGGCAGAAGGGGGTGGAACTGGCAGAGCCCTGCTCCGCCGTATCCTCTTTGTCAGGCTGTGAAACCAGGCACAGTGGCTCTCAAGCCTGCAATGGCAAAAGAAGCCAGGGCTTCTACTGAGGAGATCTCTGGTAGCCTCAGTGGTGCCGCTGGATGCAATGGTAGCCTTTTGGGCATCACTGTACCTGGCAGAGCCGCCAGGGTTAGGTTTTGGCTGCCCATTATTTACCCAGTGATATCTCTGAGTGGTTGTGGACCTTTTCAGTTTCATTTTGATATTTGCAGTCTTCACTTGGTTTCTGAAATGAGGCAAAAATGTTCCCTAATTTATACTACAAACCAGTTTATTTGTGATTTAGGCAAAATAGCAAAAACTTTTTTCACAAATGCAGCCCCCTAGGAATCCTTTCCTATCAGTCAATCTCTGTTTTTCACCGATAGTTCTTTACTCTTCCAATACAACACCTTATCAAAATTTTGTTTTCTTTCTACTGTTACAGAACAGATTACTGAGGACTCTCTTCGTTGTTCTGCAGAGTAAATGAAACATCAAAGCAAAAATATATCTGATATTAGGCAGAGACAATTTGTATTAAAATGTACATTCACCAATGTTGTTGATGCTGTAAAAACAGAATGAATTACGTAAGATCCCTTTCTTCTAATTGCTGCTTTTATATATTCAAACTAAATAAATTATTTACGGACTTACTTTGTATGGAACTATATTATTGTACTTTTTGATACATTTAAAAATTTGAATTCCTTCTTAATATTGTGAAGGTTCAGATATTTCAAAAAGTGAGGAAAATGTAGAAATTGTAAGTTTGCGGAGGGCGTTGCAAATTGATATAATATGGAAATGTGATGTGCAAAATTTACATCATCTGAAAAATCAAAATGACACCACTCTTTTCTAGTCTTGAGGCCCCTGTTTCTTAAGAAATATAGAGATGGCGTTAAGAATATAGAGATGGGGTTAAGAAAGAGGAAAATGAAACTTCTCTGCATTCTGCTGCCCACAGTAGATTCACCTGCATCATTTCGTATTAAGATTGTTGCCTGGTTGTTTGCTTTTTGTAGTTCATTGACAGACCAATACTATGAGCATTCAGCGTTGGTTGAACTAGTGTTCTATGGCAGTCACAAAAGGCACTCCAACAGCATAAAAAGATGCACACGTCTGGAGCTCCAGCAGGAAGGCCAGAGCCTTGCTGAGGCAGCAAGAAGAACCCACCGGCACAGGTAAAGCAGCAGGGGAGGCAGGTGGAGAGTGGAACAGTCAGGCAGTGGGGCAGGGAAAGGGTGAATCAGGTCTGTGAAGGGAGCAGGTTCTGAAGGGGCCTCTTCCCAGACCTGATCCGTGGCACAGGTCCATGCAGTCCTATGCTAGCAAATTCGCTAGTACAGGTTTGAGAGCTCCCAAAATGCTACATACTCATGTCCCCTTAGCCAGATGAGACTTCCATAACTGCCCCCCACAGGATGCAGCAGTAGCCATTTTGGTGTCACTGCAACGGTGGCCGGAGGGGAGCATAGGGTTGGACTGTGAAAAGCGTAGAAAAGCAGAGACTTTTTAAAAATTTAAAAATCTGTATGTGGCTATAAATCAGAGTGAAACAGAAGCCTTGAGAAAACAGGAAATGAAGCCTTGCTAAACAGCAAGCAACCACCATAACAACTCATCACAGAAGTTGCATTTTACACCACTGAGCTGAACCTCAGCATTTTTAATAAAAATAATAATAGAAAAAGCTCCAAAAGGAATAGTTCTGTTATCCGAAACATTATCTTGCAGATACTGTATTTCCCCCCTAACATTTATTCCTTGGAAGTACTAGCACGAGTACAAAAGTGACAGTTTGCTAATTAAAAGAAGATGATGTGTTTTCAGACATGGAACATTTCTGAACCGTGATTATTTATAGAGAGTTGCTCTTCAAACTGCTCTATTGATATCACAGGATAAAATATGAATATAATATCTTGCCAGGAATATGACTTACTTCTGGAATATAACTTTGGAAATTGTTTCTTTTTCGTACTTACTATCTGTTGTTAGTAATGGCTGTTGTTCTGAGGGCTTATTGTGTCCAGTGTGGGTGAAAGGACAGAAAAGACATTGAACAAGTGATGGGTAACTAGGGGAGCAATCCTACCCTGTGCTGGAACAGGCAAGCCAGGAGGCTTGCGCTGTATCCAGTGCAGGATAGGGGCCAAAAGCCGCTCAGCCAGAGGCAAGGGAAAGCTTTTCCCCTTACCTCTGGGAAAGGCACCCTTTTCCTTATGGGTCTCCTAGGACTTGCGCCACCTCTTGAGCGACTTGAAGCCGCTCCGTTCTCCCCAGGAATGGGGGTTGGGATCCAGCATAACTGCCGGATCCCAGCCCTGCCTCCCGCTCCCCACCCGCCTGCCTTCCCCCAAGGCTGCCCATTGCCAGCCCTCTCCCTGCCCAGGAACACCTCCCTTCCCGCCCCCCCCGCTAACCTCAGAGGCCGTCCGGGCCAATGCAAGCCTTGTTGCCTCCGTCAGCACGAAGGCTTGTTCCAGCCTCCACAGGAAACTAATGAAAGACTGGTCTAGCCTTGACCTGTGATCATTATTAATAATCCAGGAGCTTCTTTATCTGAAGCAATATGAATTAATTAATTCAGATGTATCTTTTGTTTCTGTTTATTGCATGTCATATCCTGAAGGCTCAGGGTGAGTATTGGCAGTTTTCTCTACAAAAGACAAGTTTCACTGTTGACAAACTTGACAACATATCCTTTTCCTGAACCTTGATAGCTAACTATGTTCTTCATTTACTGTGTTTGATTTCTCTCTTCAGTAGTTCCTCTGTGTCAACTGCACTGCTAACTAATTAGGAGTTTTGATCTCTTAATACACTCAACAGTTCAGATTTTCTCTTCCATTTCAAGCATAGAACTATCTTCTCTTCTAAAAATGAAATAAGGGACACTGGTCGGAGAGCTCAGACTGGAAGCACAAAGGGGCGGAAAGGGTCGGGACCAGAGTCTATTGGACGACGACGGCATGAGTCTGCGTAATGTACGGTGGCCTGTGAAGTAACAGGCCCCATGAATGTAAAACGGCTGACACTAGTAAACCACCTATGTAGAACAACTGTATCTGCCTCCCATCCTTCATTCCACCGCCGACCACTACACATCGACCGGATAAGCCCCCCGCGCTCGGTAGCTACCCCAGAGGCGGGGCCTCCTCCCGCTATGGACATTACAGCATCTTAGGGCGCAATCCTAACCAACTTTCCAGCACTGACCTAGCTACCATGCAGCCCCAAAGTAAGGTAACAAACATGTCCTTACCTTGAGGAGGCGCCCTTGACTGCCTCCCCACTGTAGGATGCAGTGCATACCACAATGGCACAACTTTGTCCGTGCTGAAAAGGTTAGGATTGTGCCCTTCCTATATTTTAAAACTGCATAGTGGATTAGATTAGATTGCACAGCTACTTGTATACCTCAACAATTTCCACTGGTTCCCTCCTGCTGCAGTTCCCCCTACACTATTCTGGAGAATTCTCTGACCCTGAAGACAGAATTTTCAAATGGGTCTTGCCGTGGGGATAATGGGGTGGCAAATTCAGTGGCAGGATCACTGCATCCTAGACAACCGTGTTCTGGCCAAATGTGTCCTGGTGATTGGTGTTCCTGGACATTTGTCCCCAGGGTTGTGGTCTTTCTGTCTCTGCCTGTCTCTGCCTGTCTGGACATTTGTGACCAATATATGTATATTTATATTACATGTACTTTTTTATTTTTAAAATGCAAAAGTAGGGTTAGGGCTGGGATAAGAGTTTTGGAATATATAACATGACGTTGCCCAGTCATAGTTTGTTTGTTGCTCAGTTATAATGGGATGCAAAAAAGTCAGACACACTCACAGGGCACAGCGGGATGTCCTGATGCCCCCTCCTACCTGTTCTCCTGGGTGCTGCCATCTTGGAGCTCATAAAATCTTGCAAGATTTGGGTGAGATCTGGGCACTTTCCTGATGTCACAAGATCTAAGATGGTGTGGCAGCTGATCTGGGCAGAAGAGGCTGCAGGGGTGTTGTGACCCAGGTAAACTTGGGAACCACTGCCTTTGAGAAAATGTTGGTTAGGACCTAAAAATTTCAAAGAAGTTTGTAAATATGGGTTTTAATTATATAATGCTTTATCTCCTATATATATCTCCTAGTTATTTCAGGTAAATATAGACATAGCTAATCCAGTCTCTTGCAATTGCTGATATTCTGTCATTATCCATGTCAATATTTCTTCAGTGCTTTTGACTTCTTGATCTCCGTGAAGCAGTTTCTCCATTTATATATTATATGGTGAACTTAAGATTGTGTTGCATTGTCATTTCTAATGTTATTGTCAGTCAGTGCCATTGAAGGTTGTTTGCTTTTGAATTCTGAGAAGTGATGAACAAAAACACTTATTTAACTCTGCAAGTGCTCTCATACAAATCTCTTTAAACAGCTTATCTGTTCAGCATCCCACTGTATATTTTAAATAACTCCCCTATCTAGAGCCCCATATGTTCCACATTGCACAGAGTACATGAAGAGGCAGCTTTTCAAGCTGCTCCATTGTTGTTCTCATAGCTCTGCACATATGTGGTAATGCCGCTGTCCCATCCATTGAAATGAATAAACTCACTCATGCAGCAATCCTATACGTGCATTGCTGCAGACAGTGTGCTCTAAGAAGAGGCACTTATCATCCGGATAAGGAACCTGCCGATCTAAGAGCACCATGTATTCACTGGAGCCCCTGATTATCAAGGATGAGAACTGTGGCTCATTGATAAAGCACATGCTTTTCATGTCAGTGTTTCTAGGTGCAATCTGCAGCATCACCAGGTAAGGCTGGGAAATATCACTGTCTGGAACCCTGAAGAGCTGCTACTAGTCAGCATAGATAATGCTGAATGATAGACCAATGATCTTCCTGTGTCAAAGGCTGCTTCATGTGTTCATATGAAAGTATGTTCCAATAGAAAAGGGAATTTCATACACCTGTTAAATTCCTGTGGCAACAAAAATTGCTGGATTAGTGAGTGACATTTCACATGCCAACCTGCATTTTAAAAGAGGGTTCTCTTTAATTGGTACAGATCCTCAAGAAGAAAATAACTGTTTTAATGTAGCAAGACAATATCCAGCCCAGACTTAAACATGGTTATGGGCCCAGTCTTATGGGCCCATAGCACCAATGCTGAGCATCAGCTCTAGCACTAGGTGTTGTAAATGTGCCATAAAGCATATTTACGGCACCATGGTTGGAGGGAGCACTGGCGCCAGGCTAGCTCCAGTTGGCGCTGGGCCCAGCACTGGAAGAATGACAGCTGGCAGTAAGTGGCACCACCAGCAGGCAGTGCAGTTCTTTGGGGCAGAGGAGGCATTCCAGGGTGTGTGCAGGCAGAACAGGGAGGGGCTGGGGTGCAGGGGGGAGGAATGGGAATGGCAGAGGCCTCCTCTGCCTGATCCTATCCTCTGTGTCAGGCAGAAAAGCTGGCACAGATTTGAATAGCCCCATTGTGGGGCCTGCGCCCTTACTTGGGAGAAGGGGATGCTGCTGGATGCAGCGGTAGCCTTTTTTACGCGGCTGCACAAGGTAGCCCTAGGGAGGATAGGATTGGGCTGCCCATCTCACTGATAACAAAAGGTGACCATTATGTGTGTGTAGTTGTGGACCTACCGTAAGTTCCGATGGGGCAAAAGCCGCAGGCGTGAGGCGCTAGGGCCCATGGAAGCCTCTCTGAAGTTCCCGACAGGGGTGGAAACTGTGCTTCCGGGAAACCGGAAATGTCGGGGAATCTCAGAGAGGTTTCCCCAATGCGGGTGGAGATCGCATGAGGCTCCATGAGCCTCAGGTGAGTAGGGGGGATGGATTTTTCTGCGGGGGGGCAGTAGTAGCCTGTGGGGGGGGGGTGAAATTGTGGACCTTTGCCCCGGGCACGGGGCTGGGGAGGTCTGCTGCTGAGTGTGTGCATAACTCTGCCATTAAGATCAATTGGACTTATTGGCTGCATCAGTCCTGTAATGTTTAGCAGCCTAGTTAATAAAGAACACAGTTCTGTACTCTGGTATCTGCCTGACACGTTCAGTTGTGGAATATATGATTTTAATACATGTTGCTTTTCATAGTTCTGCTAAAGGAAAGTCCATTATTGGAAAACAAGTCATTGCAAAAATGTTATCTATAGCTTCTCACCATCAGGAGTTGCTCTTTATCACATTTCAATGCTGCTAATTACAGGACTTCTTTCCTTGAGAGGCCAGCTGCTGTGCCTAATTAAGAAGAATTTTTACAAATGAAGATGTAGATATTATAACTATTCCCTTATCAGGGAGTTTAAAAATAGGTTTTTTTAAAATAAAAAATTACATAAATCAAATGTAGCGACTTCAGGATGCAAGGGGGTGCACTATTTACATACATGATTCCTATGGAAAGTCAGCAACTAGCACTAATGTACACAGAGAGATATGGTCCTGTTTTGGCCTCCAAGAGCACTAGGAAGTCAGAAAGGTTTTTCTAGAGTATTTCTATAATGTTTACTCAGAAGTGAGTTCTACTGTGTTCAATGAGATTGGCAGCCCAATCCTAAACTGCCAGACAAGCAACGGTGCCAAAATGGCCACCGCTGCATCTGGGACAGCCGCTGGGCAGCCCAATCCTGAGCTGCCTGGAGCTGTGGGACCCAGCAGCTCCACAAAGGGCTCCTGCAGGATCCAGAGCCTCCTGCGCTACTGCTACTCCCCAAGTAAGGGAAGCAGTCCTGCAATGGGACTACTCACTTTAGTGGCGACTATTTGGTTGCTGCTAAAGTGAAGGCACTTGTGTAGAGCGAGCAGCCCTGCCCGAGCGCCCTGGATCCTGCAGAGCTCGGCTCCATGGACTGGCCTCTCCCCCGCCCTTGGGAACGCCCTTGACCACGCCTCCCCTCTCCCCGAAATGCCTCCCCCATGCCCCCGGGAATGCCCCCATTCCCCGTTCCGCAGCCCGGCGGTAGCAGGTACCACCAAGCTGCGGAACGCGGGCCCCCGCCAGGCGGTGGCTCAGTGCCAGCTGGAGCTGAGCCACCTCTGGTGGGAGCCCGGCGGTAAGCCCTGCAAACGTGACTTACGGCATGTTTGCGACTGTCGTCTGTGCCGCGGAGGTGCGGCGTGGACCACAGGATTGAGCTCTGAGTCTCCTCTGGGTAAAGGAACAGTTACTCCCTTACCCGGGTAAAGGCACTGCAGCCCCAGTGGGTCTTCTTGGAGCTGTGTCAGCTATTTTGCTAGTGCAGAACTGAGGATGCCCATGTCAGGGTTTCCAGCCAGGGAGGGGGCATAGGATTCAGCAGCAGACTCTGCAGCCCTCTCCACCCCCCTCCCAGGCCTGATCCTCCTTCTGGCCTGCCCTCCCCCTACCCAGTTCCACCCTCCCCTGCCCCATAAAGCTGCTCCGCCAGCTGGGGGAGAAACTTTCTGCCGGCTTCTCCCTCAATGGCCCAGCACCGACTGGCAGGCTTCAGTGCCAACATTGTGTGTCAAACACCAGTGGTAAACACCACTTTTACAGCAGCACAAGCATACTGCCAGTGCTGGGCTTGATAGGATTGGATCCTACAGCCTTGTCACCTGCAAATCCAGCTCAAACCCCCCCCCCCTTCCCCAAGGCAAAAACTTGTGGCAGCCATCAATACAGAGCAACACAGAGAGGGAGGGGGAGCAGCTAACAGAGACAGGAAAAGGCATGAATTTAGAGGAAGTTAAAACTTCCAGTTTGGCTAAGCTTATCACTAACAGAACCTTTTTGCTGACAGGCTAATAAAGTGCCTTATTAACCGAAGGCCAGACACAGACAGATGGAAATAGAACAGCAAGCATCGTGAAACGGTCATTTTGAAACGGTGAAAGCATTTTGAAACGGTCAAAAACAAGACTTCCCTTTGGAGGGCAAGTGCAAAAGAAAGAGTGAAGAGGGTGGGTGCATGAAGAAGGACATTTGGGAAAGTTACACAAAGGGAACTTCCCCCTTTTGGGGGACGCTTTGTTTGAATAACAACTGAAATGTATAAAAACTGTCCCACCCAACTGAAGAACGCCTTCTGAATTTGAGTGGGCAGCTCTCAGGGGCCGCAGGCATGCCTTGCTAACCTTCCTAGCCTTCCACCTTCTAGTGTCTTGCTTATTTGGCCTCAGCGGCACTGGACAGAATCCACCCCATCAGACCAACTGGCTCTGCCCTTCTGGGCAGGGGTATGACAGCCTAGTGCTACATAGGATGCAGCTGTTGGTAAGTTGCATTTGCAACAGCAAAACAGAATTCCAGTGCTGCAAAATAGCCACAGACAGCATGTGGATCCACTCCCCCCCTCCCGCTGCATACAGTGTGCTCCTTTTTGGTGCAACTGCACTAACGGTGTGGGGCAGGATAGGATTGGGCTCTTACTCTTCAGAAAGTGTGTATAGGATTGCACCTTTAGATATGTACTCCTAACTAGGCTCATGCCCAAATAACTAATGAATGCAAACTACAGTAAATTCTGATCTCATTTTATCTCTACAGCAAGGCTTGTTACATGAATAATAAAGAAATAATCAGGAACTTATTAGAATCCAACAGAATATAACTCTTCACTGCAGCACAGGCAGGGTGGGTCAAAAAATGGGGTGTAATGTGCTGGCCCCTTTAAGATCCTGACTGGATTTGTTGAGGCTGTAGTTATTTTGCCCCAACTGATGTAAGGTTGCGATTGTTGATGAGAGGAATGTGGTCAGCTGATTTGGTTGGGGTATAAAAGAGAAGGAGGAAAGCACTTCATTGTTAGCTAGGAGATTTAGCTTTCCCAGGCTTGGAACGTGTAGGTGAAAATGTGCTTCTCTTGTATTATTTTAAAATGCCTTTCTGTGAAATTGGAATGTGGGGGATTTATTATTGGTTTTTAAAAGTGGGGGATATTTTGTAACTCTTGTTTGTTGTTTTTTCATTTGTATGAGGGAACTGAGCAATCATGAACCCTATCCAGCCCTTCTCGCCTTTCTGTGTGAAGGGAGCTTAAGGTTGGTAAGCCATGTGATGGTCTAGGACAGGGGTCTCCAAACCCCGGCCCGGGGGCCGGATGCAGCCTGTGACAAGCCTCTATCTGGCCCGTGGCCAGCTTCTTGTCCTCTGAAAGCCTCTGGCCCACTCAACTGTACATGATCAGAACTGTGCTCTGGTTGTGTCTGGAGGGTGTTCTGAGGGCCAGAGAGGTTGAACGAATGGCCCCATTGATTCATTTATTCACTCATCTAAATTCCATCTCTAATTTATCTATTTAAATTTTATGTTTAATTTTTTTTCTGGCCCTTAACACCCTTAACACCAAATATCCTTAACAGGATATTTGATGCGGCCCTCTGGCCAAAATGTTTGGAGACCCCTGGTCTAGGACCATCACATGGGGGATAAACAGGATCTGGTGTGCATGCTTGCCACCAATATCCACCCCCTCCAGCCTGCTCCCCACCTCCTGTGCTCTCCTAATCTGACCAGAAACTACCCCTGCCCTCCCCCTCCTTGCCCATGGTATTTTGTCATCCCCCCCATGCCACTGGCCCTGGTGTAGACCACAGTCTGTGGCAAGGCAGTTCTGATGCTCCAGCCACTTTGCGGTGCACATACACACACTTTATCTGTTGAACATAACCTCTTTACTAATAATCAATTTTATTTGTTATGTTTCTAATTAGAAGAATTTTTAAAACCTTGCTGTGTTAGGCATACTGGAAGTCATTGATTTGGTGGGTTTAGGAGCATAACTCAGCATCAGGAGCATTCAACATTTCTCCAAACTAATTCTGCATACTGTCAGGTGGTTGGTAAGATAGTGACATTTCATTAAAGTGTTTCTTTCATAACAGAGAGCACCTGCAGACATACAAGACACTGCAGATTGTTATAGTTTGAGACCAAACAGATGTTCAGTTTCTGATTTTGCTGGCAAAGCTGTTTTCATGCCCATATTTTCATTTTGCTTTTTAAAAGCAAGTGAGAAAAAAGGTTATATGAATGCAGGAACCAAGTAGTCAGGGCTGACCCAGCATGAAACGCATGATGTAGCTCATGGCAGATCAAGGGAAGTAGCAAATGCACCCTGTCTACTTCTTCCTCTCTCCAGCCCATCACAGAACAAGCCTCATTGATTTGGCCTACTCTGGTAAGCAGGAAGCAGATCATTAGCATCCACTTCCCTACCCATTCACTTTGCTCCTGCCCTCACACAGAAGCAGCTTTTAATGAAATCAAAGCATGGGGCTTGCCAGGAGTTCCCAGCATGATCTGCACTTCCTGTTTGACTTAAAGGATTACATGAGAAGGAACAAGGTGAGTGCCTTCTTGTTTATTGCAACAGCAGGGGCAGTGGCAGATCTGTTTGGCCATTCCTGCAAGTGATTAAACACCTCCCATCACTTGTTTTTCCCCCAGAAAAATCGGCTCAACATTCCATAGTATTAGCTTAGTACTGCAGCATCCCATCCATCATTACTGATCTATAAAAATATCATGTTACCTCCCCACAGCCCTCTCATTTCCGTTTCCCCACTCAGCTGCAAGTAAATTGCAAACATTGCTGTAAGTGGATTAACTATATGTGCTGGACATTGCAGCTGAAGAGTGAACCTTCCCCATTCATCATATGTTGGAGAAGAGTTTCATTCTTCCAAAGAGTGCCTGCACATTAATGTCTGCACCATTCTGCTACCTACTTTAGCTTTCAGATGCTTATGGGGAGAAAACCTATTGTGTGATTCTCTCTAGACTTATCAGGTGCAGTGCAACTAGTGAGTTGGAAGCAATAAATTGTTGACTTATTAGGCCAAGTCTGGTGCTCTCCCATACCCAAAACCCAGTAGCAGACCTTCCATGCATGGGACAAACGCCCCAGACGCAGGACCCACATGCCTCCAGGAGTGAACAGGAAGCCTTAATGAGGCTCCCAACATGGTTGGAAACTATGCTTCCTTTTGGCTGGAAGCATAGTTTAAGATTGTGGGGAAGCATCAGATGGCTTCTCCGGTCAGTCCAGGAGTCACATGAGGTTCCGTTTCACTTCAGGTGAGTGGGGGGAGCTTTGTGTGTGTGGAGGGTGGCTTAGCAGATGGCTATGCCCCAGGGTGCCTCGAGAGGAGGTCTGCCACTGCCAAAACCTTGGATTTTTTTATGTACTCAAGTTAAGGGCCTTAGCTAATCAGTAAGCACCTCACCAATTTGGACATCCCAAGTGTCAATCAGTGAAATTAAGCATCTGTATACACTGAAAACATTAATTGAAAATGTCCATCTACTGAATTTCTATTTTCTGGTTTCATATTCTTTCTATCTCAGTATCTTGCTGACTCTTTTATAACTAGTCTTCCTTCAAGCTTCATTTCTCAAATGGTTAAAATGTTCCACAACAATTGCCAATATTTTCTGTCTCTGAAAGAAAACACATAAGAAATGTTTACAAGTTCTCCCACAGACACAATCAGGAATTGTTTTTAAGGTTACAGTCTTGTTTACCTGTTCTGAGATCAATAGGAAAA
The DNA here is from genome assembly GCF_035046505.1 of Tiliqua scincoides. NCBI lineage: Eukaryota > Metazoa > Chordata > Lepidosauria > Squamata > Scincidae > Tiliqua > Tiliqua scincoides. Next base: position 165,599,557 of record NC_089821.1, on the reverse strand, counting down.
TTTCTTAAAGCCTCAGTTGGGATTGTTCGTTGATATAGTTGGCACAGACCTATGGATCTGCCCTGGCAGTCAAACTGTAGCTGACGTTTCTTTCTAGAAAATTTTGAGTTGTGAATTCTCCTTAACTGATGTTTTTTTTCAAGTTTGGAAAACTTTGTAATTTTCTTTCCCAAAAACTATAAAAATCAGCCATGTGGCTTTTTCCCCTTGATTATAACAGTTTTACTTCAGTGTCTGAATAGTGAATTCGTTACTTATAGTCCTGTTGAGTTTTATGTTCCGTATCTCTTAGCTTCTTTTCAGAAATGGTGTTTACAGGTAGTGTCTTGGAATAATCCCCTACAAGAAGCTGCTTAATACTGGATCAGACCATTGGCACATCTAGCTTAGTATTGTCTACACATTCACTATTGGCAGCTTTCAAGGCTTTCAGACTTGTGTTCTTAGCTCTGTTAGATGTCAGGGACTGAACTTGAGACTTAGTACATGTAATGCTTGTGCTCCACCATTGAGCTGCAGTCTCTCCCCATTCCTGTCTTTTCTCAAGGAGTGCTTTTTTTTAATCAAGCTAATTCTGCTCAAAGGCTATGAAAGGTGAGTTCATATTCATCACCAGAATATGATTCAAGATAAAACTCAACACCCGATTCAAAGTAAAGTGATAATTTGTATTGTTGAAACTAGCCATATCTCAAGAACCACTGACATTATTGTTACCCTGCACATGCCTGATCTTGTCTGATCTTGGAAGCTAAGCAGGGTCAGGCCTGGTTAGTACTTGGATGGGAGACTGCCCAGAATACCGGGTGCTGTAGGCTTATACCACAGTCTTTCAAGACTGAAGGTTGCCAACCACTTTTAGATAACTGGCATTACATCACACGAAATGCTTCCTAATTGAAACCATTTTATGTTAAAGCTGTGAGTTACTGAGAGGTAAATTGTCAAGGGAAGTGCACAGGAAGCCCACCAGACATCTATTCCTTATGCATAGGAGGCACCTATTTCTGTTACTTACAATTGTCCTATTGAGCATCTCCACTAAAGGGCCAACGACAGTAACTGTTTGATTTAGGGCCAGTCTAGAGGTGATGTTCACAGACCTTCCCTGTAAATGCTGTCCTGCTTCACGAATAAATGGGCCCAAGGGTTCAATTTGAGAGCGAAGATGTTGAACCCTCCTCCTGCTTATTTTACTGCAGCCTATCCCTCAGCCATGCTCCCAATTCCAAAAGTGAAAATAGCTGAGGGGGAAAAAAAGTCAGCTCAGGGAATAGAATGCAGAGACACAAGTCACAGATGGAGAGAGGGCTCTACTGTGACCCTTTCCATCCATTTTGCTCTTAAAATCTGACATACACGTCCCACCCACATTCTTTATTTTATAGGTGATTGTGACACATGAGCCCTTAAAATGATGAGTCTGCCATGGTGATAAATAGTTTGGCTCCAGAAAGCTTAAATGATACCTAACCCAACAAAGATGTGAGGATAAATAGGAATAACTGTGACATACACCTGGTAAGAAGATCGTGAAGTGGGTTACTAAACAAAAAAATGGAAGGAGAAAAACAGTGGTTGTGTGTTCCTCTGGGAAGTCACAGTTCTGATGAAAGTCTTAGATGGAGTAATGTGTGGGAAGGAGGGAATACATTTGCATAGCAAGAAGGTTTATAGCTGTTGAAGGATGTATGTTTCTTAATGAAATTGTTGAGTAAATGCAGGCTGCTTATAATTAAAACAAACCATTCACTTTATGGAAAAGAAGGGAAAGGCTGGAGAGTTAACTTAATTCAGCAATTTATTCCATCTTGCACATGAGACATTTTTCCTCAGTAATTTGCATTTCCTGCATCTAGGAAAGTTAGAATGATTCACAAACCCACATTGCACATAAGGGCTGCAATTCTAGGGAATTACAATGTGAAAGGGAACTCAGTGAGATTTACAGACCTGGACTGAGTACAAGTTTGCAGGTCAAGTCTTTTTCTGTGGCCTGGATTTGTGTGGTGATGCAAATGTGGACAAATGGAAAAGAAGTCTAAACTGACTTTAGTACCTAGTCAGGGAAAGTCCTATTCATTTCCTGTTCCCACTTGTTGTTTTTGGATTGGCAGACATCAGTGAGGCAATAACCCTACAGTTTCTCATTAATATTAGCCAAGTTACTGATCTGTACTATGCAATGTATGCTGTGGGGAATTTCTTAAAGATTTTATGCAAGAATCACTTTAACAAATGTTTGAGTTCTGCAGTTACAGGATTTCAGTCACCATACTGAAACATTGCCTACTCAGTTTCCACATTGGTGATAAATATGCATAAAGTTGCTTTCTTCTCTTGATTATTCAATATAATTAACAATTGGTCGTGTGTTGGTGTGTGTGTGTGTGTGTGAGATGAACAAAGATTCTAGAACACAAATCTGCATGTGTTCTCTCAGCCATTTCTGAAATAACAGCCAATCATAGCCAACCCTGTTGACAGAAGTGTTCCTGGAAGGGGGCAAAATAGTGTCTTCAGGTGCTTTGAAGCCAGCGTAAAGCAGCACCTCCACTTCTGCTTCCAAGCCTCTTCTGTTTTGCTGTTGCCGTCCCAAATGGCTTAGAAGCGGAGGGAGAGGAGCCACTTTACATGGGCACCTGGGCGCCTGAAGACACTGTTTTGCCCCCCCTCCAGGAATGCCATTTTCCAGGGAAAATAGTGTTAAGGGCCCAATCCTATCCAGCTTTCCAATGTTGATGCAGCTGTGCCAATGGGGCACGTGCTGCATCCTGCAGTGGTGGGGGCAGTCACAGAGGCCTCCTCAAGATAACATTTGTTCCTTTATCTCGGTGCTGCATTGTGGCTGCATAGGCACTGGGAAGTTGGATAGGATTTGGCCCTTATTGACTATTTGTAACAAGCTAGACTCCTACAGGACATTATAGCTCTCAAAATTGTAGCCACCTGGTGGTGGGAAAAACTGCCTATAGCAGACCTGATTTGCAAGGGCACTGACAGCCCAATCGTATGGTTGGGCTGCCAGCCAGAGCACTTTGCAGCAACAGCCTAGAGTTCCACTGACAGCACACAGATGGCCCCATCAGTGGCCATTTTGGTAGTACTGTTACAAGATGGGGCAGCACTTGCTAGACCCTGCTGCTGCTGCCAGAGCAAGTAAGGCAGCAGTGGGGACAGGGAAGGGATGAACCTGGGCAGGGATGGGGGGGGACAATCTGGGGTGTATGTGTGTGCATCCAGTGGTAATGGCGGCAGCCTCCCCCACCCCCTTTTCCTTGTACAGAGCTTTTGCAGGTCTGACTCATTTTGGAGCAGGAGGTTTACAAGGGGTAAATCTGCTTTTCCTTCTGAAGCCCCCAATCCACCCTCCTTGCTGGATTCAAGGTGCTCTTTTCAGCATAGCTGCACCAGTGGGGAGTGGACGGAGAAGGATAGGAGTGGGCTCTGAGTCCATCTAGACTTGGACCTAATACAAGTAGCTGGATGGGGGATGAGTTTTATTTATAAATAGCAAGTGGTTGATTGTAAAACGTGGCAGGCTGGGAAGCTTTAGCAATTTGCCCCTGCTGCAGTTTTGGTTCTAGTTACACAATTCCCATTGGCTTTCAGTTGAAGTTTTAACTAAAAATAGCCTGTGGATGGAGAGGGCACAATCAGGATCAAAAGTGCAGCAAGGACAATGTGCTTAATCAGGAGGTTTCACCTCACTCACATCTAAGAGCTAAAGCAGGTAGCAGAGTGGCGCAGACAGGAATGTGAGGCTGCCCACCTTGCCTACACTCCTTTGAAGAATGAAAGTCCAAGGTCAAACATCATATCTGTTCATGAAGGATGAGTGTTATGGAAGATCTGTGGATAGTCTCAGACACTTGCTGGCCTTAGCAATACTTTTTTTCTTCCTCTTTTGATAATGCAGCAGCAGGATTAGCCCTTCTACAGAAAGCAAAATGTGAAACTGAAATAAAATGTGAAATGACACAAAGGTCAAGGCTGTGCAGGTCTAGCTAATCAGTAAGTACCTTACCAATTTGGTTACCCCTGTGAGTCAATCAATCAAAGAAATTCAAGCATCTTTATACACTGAAAATGTAACTCATTGAAGTATCCGTCTACTGAATCTCTATTGGACTGCTTCACATACTTTCTATCTTAGCATCTTGCGGACTATTTTGTAATTGGTCTTTCTTCAAGCTTCATTTCTCACATAAGTTTAAAATGTTCCACAATTGCCAGTGTTTCCTGCCCCTGGAAGAAAACACATACCGTTCTAACTCAATAAGTTAAAAGAGTACATGGAAAGTTATTGTGTGCCAAGAATTTGAGGACTTTCTTTGAAACTTCCTCCTATCAATTTTTGGAAATAGGATTTATCTCTAGGATGAGTCTAAAATAAGGCATAGGTGCAATTATTTGCTTTGCTTTGAATGAGGGATTGATCCCCCCCCCCCTTGGCAGTACATATCCCACTGCTGCAGGGAAGGCATTCAAATTACTTATTGGAGCAAGGAGCTTGTTCAGATAAAAACATTTGCAATTCTACACACACACACCCCCCCCCCCCCGGCTCCATGGTCCATCCTCTAGGCAGAATGTACATACTAGAGATTACATTAGACTTCCAGGCCCCTGGAACTCCTACAACACTCCATTCACTTCACTCCAGTAATGGCCATGTACAATGTGATAACTGCAGCTATGGCTGCTGGCTCCTGTTGGTACAGTGTAATTGACACGGTCAATATCTTTCTGGCCATTTCACTGAATTCTAAGTTGGTATAAAATGCAAGTAATAAATTGGTAATGGGGCTGCCTGACTCTCATAGACCGGATTATAAGAAAAATGCACAGCAAGAACCAAGCACAGCTTTCTTGCAGGAACCTGCTTTTAATAATGAGTGACTCTGTCCACTGCATCTCCTACAGGAGTAAGAGGTTATCTCTCAGATGCTCAAACACCAAACATGTAGTGGCTTCATCACAGGGATTACTCTTGGCTCAAGAGACTGAGCTGCCAGAAGGTCACCTGCATGTTACACACTATGCGGGTGTAGAACCCAGATATGGATCTTGGTAGTCACTGAGACATCATATTGTCCTTCAGTTATGTTCTTTCACTATCAGTCTTAGCCTCTTACCAGCAACAAGCTTGGAATGGAAGTGGCATGGCAGCAATACTCAGAGAGTGGGGAGAAGAAGCATTATTGGTGGGGCAGGGGGGAGGCAATTCAGTCTGTGCAATTGCAGAAAGATTCTCTCTGTAATACATCTGGCTAAGTGGCAGAGACAACTAACCTGAAAGGCAAATCAATCATAGGAATGTATGGAAATGGCGTACTTAAAATAACATTAAAAATGTAAGGGTCATTTATAGGAAATCTATATAGAAGCTAATGCTTGAATAGTTACAGTAAATTTTGTGATTTACATTGCAAATTCCAACCTTGAAAACAAGATTTAATCCAGGCCATTATTAGAGGCAAGTTAACATTTCTCTGAAATGTAAAACGTTTTTGTTTGAAATTAATTCCTCTCCTTGCACTGTAAAGAATACAGAATGAGTAACAATGGGTGGTGATGAAAATTCAAACAATATGAGTTGCAACCTTGTCAGAAAGAACAAAGAAAAATACTTTGTGTACAGGCCTATGCATATATACTCAGAAGTAAGTCCCACTGCGTTTCATGGGATTTTCTCCCAGGTAAGTGTATATGGGCATGCAGTCTCAATGTATGTTAGAGACGTGGATTGATATTTAGAAAAAAATGTGTTGCAAGTTATGATAAAATGTGTCCAATTCATCTTGGGGTATTGTGTGTGCAGAAGTAGGTTTCCCTTCATGTTTACAGATAGTTGGATGGATGGGGATGTAGGTACTAACTTATTTATTTGGCAATTTATAGCAGGCTTGTCAGCAATTGCTCTCAAAGTGGGTTAAATGTGCACCTGAGATGTATTTTACTATATTTACAGTCCTTATTCAGTCAATACAGTTTGTCCTAGCTGCATGAACGTCATTATATATAATCTTTTGTGGTAGAACCTTCTGAACTGCAGATAAATCAGATGGAAAATGATTGAATTACAGCTCTTCAGACATTGGAGGCAGAACTTATTTTCCTTTGAGTGTAGGCAGACGCCTTAAACTTATCGAGTCACACGCTTATTCCATCTAGTTCAGTAATGTCAATGGTGACTGGCAGAGGCTCTTCAAACTTCAGAAATGGGTCTTTCCTAATGATGTCCAAAATTGATTCTTGGGCTTTCTTCATTCCACTGAGCTGGCATTCCACCACTGAGCTATAGCCTAGCCCTAGACCACAGAGTTAGGGAAAAAAACAAACACCTGACGTTCAGTTTCCATTTTGAAGATCAATCCCGTTCCCTTACTCAGTGTTTCTCAATGTTTTGTCCTCCGCCATAGTACTTCACATGGTCCACCTATCTGAAATACCATTGAAAGTAACTGGTGATGGCATCATTGCAAGTTATAGACTCTGCAGCAACTGTTACCCTGCATATGCCTGATCTTGTTAGAAGCTAAGCAGCGTCAGGCCTGGTTAGTACTTGGATGGGAGACCGCCTGGCAATACCGGGTGCTGTAGGCTTATACAATAGTCTTTTGAGACTGAAGGTTGCCAACCACCATTTTTGAGTTGGGAGACCAGATGCAACATGACAACACCAGTAAGAGGCTCAGGGTGAATGGGAAGGTTTTTTTCCAAGTGTGGAAAAGCATGCTTTGAGGCCTCCTAATGCTGTTTGTTGTGTTCCTGGTCTCACTGCCAGGCGGCAGGGTCCAGGGGTCCCGTAAGTACCACCAGACATCACAAGTACCTCTGGTGCTACCCATACCACTGGTTGAGAAACATTGCTCTAACTTATGTCAGCAGTACAGTGTCCTGTACATTCTGAGCCTCACAAAGGCCACACACAGATACATGCAGCCTCTGCGGGGTTCAGAAAAATCTCCGGTGGGGAGCACAGCTCCCTTCAAATCCAGAGGCTTGGGAGGGGGGGAAAGCAGGGATAGTGATGGACCGTTGCATATGTGGTCTGTCACTGATTGGAGCGGCACTAAGTGACGTTCACATGAATTGTAATGAAGCTATTTTTAAATCCAATTTATCCAAAATATGGGCAGTTTGCACACCTTACCAGATTTTGTGCTAAATTTCATATTGATAAATTATTTCTGTTTGTCAACAACTGAATTACTGTGCCTCATAATGAAAGAACACTGAAAGGTTCTCATAATGAATGAACACTCCAGGTTCACTACAGAGCTGCTGCCATAGCTCTATCAAATGGTGAATATCTGCTGATCCATTTTTTCTTTTACTTTTTTCCTTCAGAATTTTAAAACTTAAGAGAACAGAACAATAAGTCCACATCTGGGTTATTTTTGTGCCAGTCCAGATAGGAATTATTCATGCTATTAGAGTTAGACAAATGGAATGAGATTATTAAGGAGGCATTGAACATTTCCTTTTATTTGCTATTCTCTTTGTACATCGGTTACCACTAAGTAGAAAATCTCTTTGTATTTTGCAGGCTATAAAAATCTGCAGTAAAACTGCTCTTTTCTGTAAATTGCTCGCATTTACTATTTTATTAATCAAGGAGTGCTGTTTCAAACAGAAAGAAATATAATGACCGTTCTTTCAAAGAGAGTGGACGATTGGTCCAAGCAGTTAGTTAGAACAATTCTTGAGTACATAATCTGTACCCGGAACACTGTTACAAGTAGAATGGGATACATGACAAGAGAGCAGTTTTGCTTGTATTCACACTCTTTTGCATTTTGTTTCTCTTTCACCTTGAGGTACTTTAGTATTTCCATAAAGGAGGTATTCTTATCTAAGGCATTGCATCTACAGTACTTTACCATGAAAACAATTAAAAGTTACACACCTTGTTGAGACATCCATTGGGAGACTCAAGATCTGAGCGGCTCCTAGAAGAGTTATCGTGGTCATGCAAATAGCAGTGGAAGGCCCCATGTGCAGACTCTGGTTTATAAAGTCAGTCCCAACACATGATTCCCCCAGGGTTTTGAGTCTATCAGCAGTCCTGTGGTAATTACATCAGTTATGGACCTGACCCCTGTGACAGCCCAGGGTGCAGGTCCAAAATACTGCCCCTTTGCAATATGCCGCCCCCAGCCCGTATACTTACCAAATGTAATGGAACCTCATGCGGCATTCAGGACAACTTAGAAAGCCTTCTGAGGCTTCCAACACAGTCTCAAACTGGTGCAGAGGCCCAGCACTGACTGGCGCTGGCCTCCCGCAGGTATCGTTCCTCTCCCAGCTGCCATGGCATGCCTTATGGCACATTTGCCATAACCATTGCAGGAGCAGCATGTGGGAGACTGGCACTGACCAGCAAGAGAATCGGGTCCTTAATGAAACTTACATATAAAATCTTTACAACTGTAAATGTCAGAAGTCCAAGACTATATAAGAAATGCAAACCAATTTTCTAATTGTATTAACATTTTAATTAAAAATGATACAGCTAGATAAGATTCTCAGTGTGAGTCTATATGTGCATGTGTGTTCATATACACCCAATTCTTATTTGTTCTGACCAACTGATGAGAGGTTTTTAAATTAAAAAGTAAATAGTAGAAATCTGGAAACATTCTGAAAATTAATTACTGTCCTACTTATCTACAAGACGTTTTCCATTGGAGCCTTTTATTATTATAATGTAATATAATATGACCTTTATTTTTCCTATTTAAATTGTATTGACATTTCCACTTTTTACTTGTATTAATTATGTCAGTGCTGATGAAATAGAAAGAGAAGAAAAATTCTGAAATGAAGTAGAGTGCTAGAAAAAGTGTGCTGTATCTTTTGTACCATCAGGATGTGAATTCATACGCATTCCAGAGATACCCCAATTATTTGTTGCTGCAATCTGGAGACACATCGATTATTTGTTGCTGTTTTTTATTTTCAGTTTTTCTAGCACCTCATCTCCCATCTGATTGTTAAACAATATCAAATTAAAGAGAAAAAAAGTTTGCATATTTGGCAAGAACTGATTAAAAAATTTAAAACAAAAAGTTCAGCTTAAAATATGTACCCTTTCTGATATATGCCTACTCAAACAACTCAGCACTTTAATGACTTTGCATATTAATTGGATAGGTTCTTCTGTAGGAGCCCAAATGAACGTGTTTCTAAACATTAACTCTTAAGCATAAGCATCAAATAAGTTGCTGGACATAGCTAACTCTTTTTGAGATATTTAGTTATGAAAGCTGGGTTTGTTGTTCTGACTTTCTGTCTTGTGACAGATTGATGGTGGCAGTGTGTGGTGTTATTTCATGTTCATCATCTCAGTCTGCAAAACAGTTTCTCAGTTACTGCCTCTCATGCTATCCTGTTATCTGTAGCTTATGCTTTTTCTTTTTCAGAGTGGAGCACTTGCATAGAGATCTTTGCATATATAATCTGCTTCTGCCATCAAAGAGTTACCCGTGGAAGAGAAAGGTCTGCAGTCATATGGGATAATTTTGGAAAACTTTGATATCTATATTCTTGTCCCAGGAATATAAACATGTTCCTCATACTAGCTGAAATGTTAAAAAGTTTCTGATTTCCCCTTCCCCTCAAATTTAACTCTGATAGCAGTTCTTTTACAAACATGGAAATGTGTGTTCGTATATCCCTGACTGATGTCAGCATTTTAGATTCCCTTCTACGTAAGCACACATACAAAGACATATAAAGACTGGGGGCCCAATCCTATTCAACTCTCTAGCACCAGTGCAACCACAATTCAGCTCCCAGATAAGGGAGCAAAGGTCCCTTGTCTTGAGGGAGGCCTCCATGACTGCTGCTCACTACAGGGTGAGTGCACACCCTGTTGGCATGTCTGCGTCAACACTGGAAAGTTGGATAGGATTGGGCCCTGGGTGGCCTATTCAACCTGAAATGGTTGCAGGCTACTTTGTCCACAAAGTTTATTTCCAGTTCTCACATTCTTGTTTGTTACAGAGACTAAGGCTGCAATCCTAACCACACTTTCCTGAGAGTAAGCCTCATTGAACAAAATAGAACATAAGAACAGCCCCACTGGATCAGGCCATAGGCCCATCTAGTCCAGCTTCCTGTATCTCACAGCGGCCCATCAAATGCCCCAGGGAGCACACCAGATAACAAGAGACCTCATCCTGGTGCCCTCCCTTGCATCTGGCATTCTGACATAACCCATTTCTAAAATCAGGAGGTTGCGCATACACATCATGGCTTGTACCCCATAATGGATTTTTCCTCCAGAAACTTGTCCAATCCCCTTTTAAAGGCGTCCAGGCTAGACGCCAGCACCACATACTGTGGCAAGGAGTTCCACAGACCGACCACACGCTGAGTAAAGAAATATTTTCTTTTGTCTGTTCTAACTCTCCCAACACTCAATTTTAGTGGATGTCCCCTGGTTCTGGTGTTATGTGAGAGTGTAAAGAGCATCTCCCTATCCACTCTGTCCATCCCCTGCATAATTTTGTATGTCTCAATCATGTCCCCCCTCAGGCATCTCTTTTCTAGGCTGAAGAGGCCCAAATGCCATAGCCTTTCCTCATAAGGAAGGTGCCCCAGCCCCGTAATCATCTTAGTCGCTCTCTTTTGCACCTTTTCCATTTCCACTATGTCTTTTTTGAGATGTGGCGACCAGAACTGGACACAATACTCCAGGTGTGGCCTTACCATAGATTTGTACAATGGCATTATAATATAGGACTTACTTTTGAGTAGATCTGGTTAGGCTTGTGCCCTAAGTGCTACATGAACATCCTGAAGAAGGAACAGTAAGAAGGTTGTTGTACCACAACATAATTTTTGGGTTATCACTTTTCATATAGTTGTATAATCAGAAGGCACTTCTCTAATGAGAAGAGCCTTTATGTGGGGCTGCCCCTGAAGACGGTTCGGAAACTGCAATTAGTGCAGAATGCGGTGGCCCGTGTGGTTACTGGAGGTAGGCGGTTTGACTTCTCCAGGGGCTACATTGGCTGCCCATTCGTTTCCGGGCCCAATTCAAGGTGCTAGTTTTGATCTTTAAAGCCCTATACTGCTCTGGGCCAGAGTATCTTAGAGATCGCCTACTTCCGTACAATCCGGCTCGTCCTCTTAGGTCATCAGAGAAGGCCTTTTTACAAGTGCCGCTGCCTAAGGAGGTACATGGGGCGGCGGAAAGAAATAGGGCCTTCTCAGTAGTGGCACCAACGTTATGGAATTCCCTTCCCCTTGACTTGAGAATGGCTCCCTCTCTTGAGACTTTTCGGCGAGGCCTGAAGGCCCTTCTGTTTAAACAAGCCTTCTGAGTTCATGGCCTTTTAAACATCTTTTCTACATCTTTTAGTATGTTTTTACAGGCCTGATTCCTTTATGATCTGCTGCTCTATGCTCTTTTTACCTTTTTATCTGACTACTTTTTTTATGTTATCTGTCAATGTGTTAATGTTTTTATCTGTTAAATTATGTTTTAATCTGCTTTTAACCTATTGTAAGCCACCTTGGGTCCCTTTGGGGAGAAGGGCGGGGTATAAATAAAATTATTACTATTATTATGAGATTTATCAATATTCAACCCTCTTCCAAGTGTTGATTTTGCACTAAATGCATAGACAGGTGATGCCCTCAGACAACTCTTAGGAACTGGGGCCATGTATCCCAAATAAGTCTTGGATCACCACCAAACCATGCACCTACACAACCAGAAGACCCTCCTCTATGAGAGGCACAAGCAGTACTTTGTTTTTGCACAGGACAGTGTTAAATTCCCAAATTAACAGATTGTCCCCAATCCAGCAATGTCCAATAAGTATATAGATGAATAAAGAACTGAGGCTCTACATTCCAAAATAAGCTTTTTGGGCCACCACAAATGAAAGACGCAGTCAGCTAGGAGACTGTGCCATATGCCATGTGCTAACATTTCTGGCCCATGCTTTGCAGGTGAATAATTTGTGATGGTCCAAAGCTTACTCTGGGGCTTTGCTCATCCTTGTAAAAATATGCTGATTGTCTTTGTTTGGCAAAAAAAGAACTGGGAACTGACTACAGCACCTTATTCGTCCAGTTTGCTCATGAGATGAGCTGGATTGGAAGATTCAGGTGGTGGGAGGTGGCAAACTAGTGGAGGACTCTCCCATGCAAATCTCATGCCTTCCCACTGCTTCTGCTGGCCACCCACCTGCCTGCTTATTCTGGCTTCATTTATTATTATTTTTTCAACTATTCAAGCTATTTTTTTCTCAATCATTCCCCAGGCTTTGGGGATTGAGGTGGTGGCTGCTGCTATTTTAGCAGGGCTGGCCAGGTAACAAGTCAGTGTCAAGTCTTAGGCAGTGGGCTGGGGGAGGTAATCTGTGGGGGAGTGCATACCATGTGCCTTTCAACTATTTCCACTGACTACCCACCTGGCCAACATCCTGGCCTCTGTTGGGTCTGCTGTGCGCGTGCCGCGCCCCCCCTTGCTTTCCAAAGCAGTGATCAGGAAAGAATGACAGTGATAGTAGCTGTTCCTGCTGGCTGACATCTCAGCTGCCAGAAGCTTAAGTTGCAACCTGCCACAAACTAGATCAGGGGTGCCCTGGCCCTGGGGGCCACTTGCGGCCCTTGAGGACTCTCAATGAGGCCCTCATGGAGCCCCCAGTGTCCTATGAGCCTCTGGCCCTCCAGAGATTTGCTGGAGCCCGCACTGGCCGGAAGCAACTGCTCTCAGGTTGAGGGTGACTGTTTGACCTCTCACGTGAGTTGTGGGATGAGAGCTTCCTCCACTGCTTGCTGTTCCACGTGTGTGATGCAGTAGTGGCAGCAAAGGAAAGGCCAGCCTTGCTTTGTGCAAGGCCTTTTATAGGCCTTGAGCTATTGCTAGACCTTCATTCATTCAAATAAGTTCATCTAATATATTCATTTATGTAAATTTATTCAAATTTTAAATGTAAATTAATTTTTTTTTCCCAACACAGTGTCAGAGAGATGATGTGGGCCTCCTGCCAAAAACTTTGGACACCCCTGACCTAGATCATTTTCCAGAGCCTGGGGAGTAGTTGGGAAGAGGGTGCATTGCATGGCCAGATCTGTGCCATAGGCATGCTGGGGCTTGGGCTACCCCTGCTTGCTGTCTGAGGGCCAACCAACATTTGGACCACATGACTTTCAGCCACCACAGCTCTTCTCTTTTCCAGGGAAACCTGTGGGGAAGGAGGCCCAAGTGCCTGTGTGTTTGCTTCTTAAGAAGAGAGTAAGTCTTCCTGCCTCTTCAAGCACACTGGGTTTTCCTATATTTGATGTGTGTTGGCAAGCTGTGATGTGTGTCGGTGGTTAATGGAATGGTGGTTAATACTCAGTTACATGTGCCCTTATTATCACTTTGCTGTTCTCAAGGGCTGAGCTCTGTCATTCAGAATTGAGACTGAATTTTCCCTGCTCAAGGTCCATTAACACTCTTTAATCATCCTGTGCTACGCACAATGATTAAATGCTGGATTTCCCCCATCTTTTCACTATATTCTCGTAAATGAAATGGCAGCAGTCTGTACTAGTGCCAGGGCTGGTTCACACTTGTGTAAATGCTACGTATGTTATTGTGAATGCATGTGAACTGCTAAAATGGAAAAGAATTACATTTTAGCAGTTCATTTGTTGGGCAATGCCTCTGGCAGTGATCTGGGATGTCCACTATGTTTCCACCATGCCGCAACATGCAACAAGTGATGAACATATATGTATGAATTCAGCCTTGGTTCTCTGGAATTAGGGCCCAATCCTGTCCAACTTTCTAGCACTGGAGCAGCTGCAATGCAGTCTGGAGGTAAGGGAACAAATGTGTGACTGCCTTCTCCACCAAAGGATGCAATGCATGCCCCATTGGCTCAGCTGCACCTGCCCTGGAAAATTGGATAGGATCGGGCCTATCCTGCTGCAATCCTATGCACACTTTCCTGGGAGTAAGCCCCTTTGACTATAATGAGACTTACTTCTGAGTAGACATGCATAAGATTGGGCTCTTAGTTTCTTTTTCCTTCTCCATGCCTAACTGAAAGTTTTAAAAACACAATCATCACACAGGATGATGTGAAGATCCATTTCATTCTTTACATTCTTTTTTCCCTCTTCTCCATTCGTTCCTTCCAGGGTTTAACTGGGAGTTATCCATAGACACCTTGGAGTATCTGATGCAATCTATAGAGGCATTACCAAAGAATGGCTTGCAAGAATGTTAAATTCTAAGGTGATTGACAGCCCAATCCTGTCCACACTTTCCTGAGAGTAAGCCCCACTGAGTCTAATGGGACTTACTTCTGAGTAGACAGGCATAGGATTGGACTCCCATTCCCTCCCTGCAAGCACCAGTGCCAGAAACTTCAGCCTGAAGGAAGGATCAAGGCCAGGGTGCGTGAGGACAACAGCCTCAGACTATAAAAGCAGGGAGGGTGGCTTCGTGGGCATACCTCAGCCCCGCCACTGAGAGACTGGCAGCGAGTTGGCTGGGTGGCTAGCCAGCTGCTGGTGTCTGGCTGGAGAAGGAAGGAGCTGCAGCTGCGCCCAGCCAAAGAGAGCACAGCGCTTCAGATGGGGAGGTCCGCTGCAGTCTCCCGCTCCCCTCACTCGTTCCCTGCGTGGCTGCATTGACACAGCCAAGCCCAGCGCTGCTGCTCCCTCCACTGTCTTTCCGAGGAGTCGCGCGTCTTCGGCGCCCGCCTCGCCCTCCTCTCCCGCTGCCTGCTCTGTCCATCCGAGGCTGCCGGGGAGGCGCGCGCGCTCCTGGGGATTAAATGCCTGCTGGCACGAGCCCGGCTGAGTGCGCCGTTCAGAGAGGGACTCGCCTGGCTGCATGGGAGGAGATGAACGTGGCGGGGAAGTCCTCTCCTCCAGCACCGCTCGAGCGCCCGGACAGCCTCCTCGTCCCCACTTGGGCAAGTACCCCTGGCGCTTTCGCACCCGCTGCGCGCCTCTCGGCTGCAATCCTACGCACGCTCCTGGGAGCAAGCCCCACTGGACGTAATGGGACTTGCTTCTGAGTAGACATGCCTAGGATCGGGCTCTTAGGCTGCACTCCTATCCATACTTACCTGGGAGTAAGTCCCATGGACTAGACTGAGGTTTACTTCTGAGTAGACATGCCTAGGACTGGGCTCTTAGGCTGCACTCCTATCCATACTTACCTGGGAGTATGTCCCATGGACTAGACTGAGGTTTACTTCTGAGTAGACATGCCTAGGACTGGGCTCTTAGGCTGCACGCCTATCCATACTTACCTGGGAGTATGTCCCATGGACTAGACTGAGGTTTACTTTGAGTAGACATGCCTAGGATTGGGCTCTTAGGCTGCACCCCTATCCATACTTACCGGGGAGTAAGTCCCATGGATTAGACTGAGGTTTACTTCTGAGTAGACATGCCTAGGATCGGGCTGTTAGGTTGCACTCCTATCCATACTTACCTGGGAGTAAGTCCCATGGACTAGCCTGAGGCTTACTTCTGAGTAGACATGCCTAGGACTGGGCTGTTAGGCTGCACCCCTATCATACCTACCTGGGAGCAAGTCCCATAGAGGCTTACTTCCGAGGAGACATGCATAGGATTGAGCAGTTCGGCTGCACTCCTACTAGCCATACTTACCTGGGAGTAAGTCCCCTGGAGTATAATGAGGCCGGCTTTTGAGGAGCCATGCATTGGTTTGGGCTCCTACCCCGCTCCACTGCCGCCCAGACCCCGCTAGGGAGGGCGCGCCCCTCTCGTCCTGCAGCCAGCCTGGTCGGGGCGCCCTGTGCGGGAAACTTGCAGGAAGTTGCGGCCGCCAGCCAGGGGCGAGGAGGAGACCGTGTCTGCCGGGGGTCACCTCCGCGTCTCCCCGTTGAGGTCTTGGGAGGGAGCGGAGCAGCAAGCGGTGTGCAGAGAGGCAGGAAGGAATCTCACGCTTCGGAAACGGTCCCTCTTCTGGCTGACTTCAGGCCAAAGGAAAAAGGACGCGCGTTCGTTCCCCTTTCAGGAGCCACAGGCTGCAGTCCCAGCCACGCTTTCCTGGGAGTAAGCCCCATTGACTCTAATGGGACTTACTTCCGAGTAGACACGCATAGGATTGGGTTCACAAGGGCCCCAGGCGCCTGCCAGTGGGAACCAAACAAGGGGGAGGAGGAAGAGGAAGGACGGGGACTGCTCCGATTGCTCCCCTCTTCCCAAGCCGCTTTTCTCTCTATAGTGGCAGTCGCGTCGCCCCCCCCCCCCGTCAACGAATAGTCTGGAACTGCTGCAGCGCAATCTTAAGCACATGTACTCGAAAGTAACTTCTACTGAGTTTTGAATTGGAATTTATAGCACAATCCTAGAGAGGTCTACTCGGTAGTAAGTTCCACTGTGCTCAATAGGGCTTACTCCCAGGAACGTGTGGCTAGGATTGCAACCAAATCCTATGCATGTCTACTCAGAAGTAAGTCCTATTATAGTTAGTGGGGCTTACTCCCAGGCAAGCATGGATAGGATTGCAGGCAGAGCCCCATCCAATGCCTGTCTACTCAGAAGTAAGTTCCATTATAGTCAATGGAGTTTACTCCCAGGAATGTGATAGGATTGTAGCTTTACTCTCTAGTGTGCTTAGGACCACAGCCTTTGAGGAGCTTGTGCATCCCTATCAGGTGGGGTGTTTTCTTTTTTTAAATCTACAGTATAGGTATTCTCACCAGATCAGCTTTAACTAGAGTCCTTTTATAGCTTCTTGCTTTCTTCCACCCTCAGAAATCTATCACTCAGTTTTCAGTTTCTGGAAATAAGAGATGGGAAAGGTACGTGGGTGGAAAAGAGGGATACTTTTGGAGTTAAATGATGCTGCTTTATGGTTCACTCTTGTGCAGTTGGATATTTTCAAAGAGAGTTCATATAGAAGCCAAACTGTGGCTGGATTCCCTTCACTCTTGAACAATGTATGCATATTTCACTCAAGTGGTAGGTTAAGATTTGCAATACATGGAGTGTTGGCTGGGGGTGGAGTGGGGGGAGGGGAATGAAACTTCATGTCTAGTTGAACAGCTTACAGAGCAACAAAGCTGCACTTAAGCTAATTAATTCCCATTGGAATTAAGTGCACATAACTACACTAGACTGTGGCAGTTTATACATCACTGGTTTGAACTAGACTGCAATAGTGCTGGGAATGTTCAGGAATTCATGAACTGTTAGAAAGTAGGTGAACTACTATTACAAATGCAGTAGTTTTACTTCTCAGTGATTGTAGAATGGAAGTATCACTTCCAGAAGTATGACTGCAGTCCTAAGCACAGTTACAAGGGAATAAGCCCCAATGAATGTACTGAGACTTACTTCTGAGTAAACATGTGTAGTATCCCACCATTTGAGTACTTGGAAGATGATCTGCCAAAATCCTCTTCCCTGAGATATTGTCAAAACATTAGTCCATAAGACTGAAGCATGTTGTGAACACAATATCTGATTTAAGAGCAGAAATACCAAAAGGATCAAAGTGTGCCATGTCATAAATATCTCTAAGCTCAAGAGTAAGTTTTGTATAACATGATGGGTTGGCAAAGTGAACAGAGGCATTAATTTCAGGGAGATGTGAAGGCAACAATTATCCACAAAGAGTTGGAAGGATTGTCTACACAGATTATTATTGCTCAGATCAGCTGTCACAGTTTAATAAGTACAACAGCTGTAGTTCCTTTACTTGGTCTTTGCTCTCAGTAAAATTAGCACATGCTGGTAAGCTGTATACCATCTTAAATACAAAGAATATACCTTGCTAAAGGAGTCTGCACTTGGTTAATGGAGTCAGACAAAACTACCCTGTTATGACTTCCTTACAATTATTTCTAATTAATGATCTCTGATTAATAGATGATTTCTCCCCATAATGGTGGTTGTTGAAGGTTGTGTGTCCAAATCCATGAAAGCAGCTGAGTTCCCATCAGTGTTGTAAACCTTTGCTTTGTCTGTGTTAAAAGTAACTTTATTTGCATGCACTCATCAGATATCATTGGAAAAAATATTTGATGTTTCAATAATACATGTCTTCATTGAGCTACTAATAGCAACACACATAGCATAGTAATGCATGATGTTCACTAGATAGTGATGATAGTAGTAATTACCCCTTTTATCACTCTTAATTATTGTTGCTTGAAGTTAATTGCCTGTTCAGCTTGTCAGCCTTTCAAATATTATGTTGTTGTAAAGAAATTATTATGTTGTAAAGAAAATGAATGATTCTTTATCTGCCTCACTCATATTTTCTGCAAACAGAGTTACTCCCACCTGCTTTACTTGCAAGTAGATGGGAATTGGTTGATTTGTTAATGAGATCAGTAAACATTCTGCTCTGCCATTGTCTGTAAGTTTCTCTAACAGTAGGGAGAAGCATTAAATTGAGCGATGTTTGCTTAATTTTTATGATGGAAATACTGGGTTACCTCAGAAAGTCTGTGAAAGCTTGCTAATGTCATGAATACTTAACTGATGTTGTATGTCATAAAAAGATTTACTGTTATGTTAATAGGGTATGTATAGTTATGTGTACCAAAAACTGCTGTACAGATTTATGGAAGACAGAAATATAAAATAGCTATGGAAAAATCAATCACAACATACTTATTATTGCTGTGAATGTCCCTAAACAAAATGTTGGCGATAGAGAGTGATTTGCCAAGGGGGAGAAAGCCCTGTATGAGTCCATTGCTTTTCTACTTTTCCAAAGGCTTAGTTTGATCAGAGTCTTGTATCTCAAACATAATTTAGTACCAGAGCTCAGCCATGGCACATATGAGGTGGAGTATTAATTATCTGCATAGTTGTTTCTCTCTCTAAAGAAGTCTTTAAGCATTTCTAGTTTTTTATATTGCTTCTATTGATACCTTTCCCTCATTCTGCTACTATTAATTTGGAGTAGCAGAATGAGGAGTAGCCCTTACCTGTTCCAGTGCTCGCTTCATCTGGATCGGGCACCAGCAGGACAGTGCAGCCTTCCCACATGTGCCATTAACTTCTGCATTGTGCTTCACAGGATGTTTGTGACAGCCTGCACTGGTGTAGCACAGAGGGGGGATAGGATTGAGCCAACCAACAACAATAAAATAGTCTACTCATCCAAAAGATCTGCCCCTATCAGGAGAAATGAAATACATCATTGAGATAGTTTTATGTGGCCATGCCACTGAGATCCAGTTCACACAAACCTTTGTTTTCTTTATGCCAGTAGACCCAGCCATCCCCAAGCCTACATGAAAACTTCAGCAAATATGTGTGAAACGGAATTATTATTGAATCTGTAAGTAAAAATTCCCGAGATTGCAGTGGCTGCTAAAAGTACTGGTATAATAGCTGGTATATTCCATATATGTGCTTGTTCAATTCAAACACTTGGTTCACTTGTAGGTGAGAGCAGGCCCATGGATGATCTTTTAAAGGTTTGCTTGGGTGGAAAAAAAATGTACTTTGTAAGTTGGCCTCTTGACGACTAGAACAAGGACAGATTAACTTCACTGTTTAATTGGCTTGTACCAATCTGTGTCAGAAGCTATTGTGTATCCTGGATCCTGAGCCAGGCATTAGCTGGGATTTTTTTTGTCCTCTCTGTTTTCAGTTGCATTAAAAAAAGAGTGCTTTTAAGCAAAAGCAGAATGTCCTTTCTTCATAAGTGGCTCACTGGAGGGAATTCTTATACACGTGAGGGGGAGAAGGGGAAGGTAAATCATCCAAGGCAGTAGGTATACCATCTAGGAAGACTTGAACTCCAGTTTCTTTCTCTTGCTGTAAATTAAGCAGTGACCACATACAGCACTTGCCACCTACAGATTTTGATAACAACATTGTCATCCAGATGGACCATTAATTTGACACAATCAGAATGTAACTATGTGTACACAGTGATGTGATTTTTTTTTCATTGAATACATAAGCACTTACAGGCAAATGTGAGCTTTAAATGTAGTAGATAATGCTTTGGATTTAAGACACATTATTTCAGAGCTTTAAATTTAAAAGACCTACTCTGACAGTGTGAATAACAATTATCCTCAAATGTTGGCTTATTGTGTGGGTTGAAAATGGATGGCGATTTGAAATATTTCTTTGTAAAATGTGAAGGTTTCTGCCTGTTCTATTAGATTAAAAGCTGTAGCCAATGTTCTCTTGTAGGAGTGTAGATGGCCAATCATTTACAGCTAGTCTTGTTCCCTCTGGCAGAGACAGAAATGGAGACTGCAGGTAACCTTTCAGCACAATGAGAAGTTTACATTATAGCTGTAGTCTCAGATTTGTGTACTTATACAGACACAGTATAATATTTGTGTAAAGCAGTTTGAGGATCAAAGCATCCTTCTGAAGTTCAGTGAGTTTAAATGAGTTTCATAATAGCTGCCCATGTAGCAGGTTTACTGAGGAGGTTTAAAACTCCCCCACACCTTTTACAAGATTAGCATAAATATGTTTCTTTCATAGTTTGAGAACAATATTTTGCTGATGATAGGTAGATTCTGAGCTAAGTTGTTTTGCAGAAATTACAAGCTGTTGATGTAAACTATAGCAGTGCCTCTTGGTGATGTCAACTGTTGCAATACAGTGAGGATCAATCTTGAGTTCTTTAGAGCCAGCGGTACGAGCATACTGCCACTGCTGGGTGTTGCAAACATGCCATAAGGCATGCCTGCAACATCCTGCTCCGAGTCGCATTGGTGCCGAGCCCAGCACCGGAGATAGGTAACAGCTCCCATGGGGGGCAGGTGTTCTGGGGAGGGGTGGGACTGGAAGAGCTCTGCTTGATCTTGAACTCTGTGTTGGCCCAGGGGGCCCGACATAAGAGTCTCTCAAGTCTGTGCCAGCAAAATAGCCAGCACAGACTTGAGAAGCCCCATTGCTGGGCTTGGGGCCTTTCTCTGAAGAGACCTTTGGCAGCTGCTTGCAGGGCTGGAGGATGCAGTAATCACTGCTTTGGTGCTGTTGCACCTGGCAGTGGTGCTGCCGTTAGGATTGGGCTGCCCCTCACTCACTGAGAACCGGAAAAGTCTGCAATATGTTTATCATATACCACACAATGATCCACTTCCAAATTAACCACGTATGAGCTGAATCACATGTGTGGAGGAAATGCACATGTCCTCTACTCCTGTAATAAGCAGAAGGTTAAAAGGATGAATGGCTACAGTGCTTCTTGCTAGAAATGCCAGCAGATTTAAGGAATGGTATTGAAGACCAAACCAGCTTACATTCTATAATAAAGCCAGCTGCCCTATATTCTGCTAATCAGCTTGGCTATTGAACATGACTTTCACTATACCTGCCCATGTGATGTTTCTCATGTGAACTCCCATTGAAAAAGACATGCTCATGTAAGCCCTCTATCTCCCCTTCACCTTGCACATTGTCCTGTGATAATATAGTTGTGTGCAATGAACTGCTCCTCAGTGTTCAAATTAAATATTACTGTACTATAGAGTCATAGATAGGTGATGTGAACCCCCCCTCCCCCACCCCCCAATTTGCCAGCCTTTCAAATCTTGGAGAGAAAACAAACCTCTTCCACCAAGCCTTTCCACAACCACAAGTTTATTAAGCCAGAATCCCATTTTCAATTGCAGTACTGTATCTGATGATGTAAAAGGAATTTGGATCAATTTTCCATTTCTCTTGGCCATTTCCCTGGGGCATTTCTTGGCCATATGAAAAGTGACATGCCCGTTCTTTAGCCAGGGGAGAGGGTGGTCTGGTCTGGACTCTTTCCAGCCGAGCTGTTTACTGGGGATATCACCATGAGGGGGTGTAGTCCCTGGCAGTGGTGTCACTAGGGTTTGCATAACCCAGTGCAGGAGCCAATGCATCACCCCTATAATGGACTTCCTCCCATGCAATGGTTGTGGCAACACATCATTGTCCTGACCCAGCTGGTTTTTTTGGCTATAACTTTTGATGGAATAGAATTATTCTGCATGAAATCACACACTGAATGATATATAACATGATAATATTATTCCTAAAGATTGCGATTTTAACAATTTTGGCCAGTAGTAGTGTCACCCACCCCCATGTGCATCACCCAGTGCAGCCTGCACTTCCCTAGTGGCGCCACTGGTCCCTGGTTATTTTGACTAGGAAGAATCTTGTTTCCCAAACCAAAGAAGATGGTCACTGCTGATATATGAGAGCATATTTATTAACCACATTGGAGTTCATTATTTCTACAGAATGACACATCCTTGCTCCATTAAATCCTGGAATTAATACTATAATCAAAAATACTTTTCAATAAGCTTTCAGTTTCTGCTTGAAGTAACTTGTGCTTCGTGTTTGTCTCCCTTGGTTTTGTGTTATTATCTAACTGATTTTCAGGTGGTGTTAATATTTGCTTTTATGATTTGAAATACAATATTCCTCTTGCACAAAATTCCCAGTTTGCTTGTTTCTCAAAAAAGAAATGATTAACATTCAGAAGGTACAGTATTTTATCAACAAAATATTCAGTGATGTAGCCTGTGATTTTTAGATTTGTTCATTCTTTGATATGGATTAGTATGTATGTCACACATACTGTATTACTTCAGCCTGAAAAGATTAATAGAAGTAAGAATCCATATTATGATATTTCATTATATTGATACACATACAGTACTGAAACCAGCAACATAATCAAAAGTTGTTAAATTCATTTGTAGTTAAATATCTACAAAAGACACCATAGTAGACTAATAGACCACATTCTTTGCATATACAAGGTCCCAGGTTCAATCCCTGGCATCGCTACCTAAATGGATTTCAGGTACAAAACTGGTACTAACCCTATCCCCCTGAACCAATAGCATGCAACACTAATGAAGGAGCACAGGCTGCATGCTGCGGTGGTGACCAGATTGGGGGAAAAAATAAAACTTTTTATCTCCCCATAGGCCACCTGGCCTCTTATTTTCCTGGCATAACTCTGAGGAGACTCAGAGGATGGTTTGGGGGTGAGGAAAGGGGGATATGATCTTGCCTTGTGTGGCTGCCACCAAGTTCCTCCCTCTCTTGCCCCCAAACTGACTCTCTATCTGGCCAACTTCCTGCCCCAAACTGCCCCCAGCTGTCCCCCAAACTGGCCTTGTCTCTGACTTACTTGTTCTGGTGGGGCTTCTGCAAGCGCCTCCAAAGCACACAGTGGTGGTGTGACTTTTGCCCCACTCATCCAGGGCTTACAGTGGTGGATCTTGCTATGGTGAGCATGCATTGCACCTTAGGAAAAGAATTGTAACTGAAGAACCAGTATTCATGTGTGACATGGTTGCCCATATGGTGCAAAAGTATAACACTTCCCTTTTTCCTATGGTAACAAAGTGCAGCATGAAAATGGGGGGGGGGGAAGGATATCAATATTCAGCAACACATGAAACCAGAGTTGTAAAGCTGCTTTCATGAATAAGCAAGATTATAGTATCTGACCAGTGCTAAGAGGTATTTGTGTGGAACCAGCCCTGCATGGAAGGTTTTTATTTTTAAATTTGTGGCATAATCATTTTGACATTTTCAGTTGAAGATCAAATAGATAAAAAGTGACATTAGGGCCTAACTGTAAACTTTTTGGAAATTGCTTAGGTATAGGATGATGGCTCTTATTGTGCTCTTCCTGGAGCTCTTATTGTGACTGCAATGTTTTTACTTTAAACATGCATACTTCATCATAGCAATTTAGGATTTTCATAAATGACCTGGAGACAGGGTTGAGCAGTGAAGTGGCTAAGTTTGCAGACGACACCAAACTTTTCCGAGTGGTAAAGACCAGAAGTGATTGTGAGGAGCTCCAGAAGGACCTCTCCAGACTGGCAGAATGGGCAGCAAAATGGCAGATGCGCTTCAATGTCAGTAAGTGTAAAGTCATGCACATTGGGGCAAAAAATCAAAACTTTAGATATAGGCTGATGGGTTCTGAGCTGTCTGTGACAGATCAGGAGAGAGATCTTGGGGTGGTGGTGGACAGGTCGATGAAAGTGTCGACCCAATGTGCGGCGGCAGTGAAGAAGGCCAATTCTATGCTTGGGATCATTAGGAAGGGTATTGAGAACAAAACGCTAGTATTATAATGCCGTTGTACAAATCGATGGTAAGGCCACACCTGGAGTATTGTGTCCAGTTCTGGTCGCCGCATCTCAAAAAAGACATAGTGGAAATGGAAAAGGTGCAAAAGAGAGCGACTAAGATGATTACGGGGCTGGGGCACCTTCCTTATGAGGAAAGGCTACGGCGTTTGGGCCTCTTCAGCCTAGAAAAGAGACGCCTGAGGGGGGACATGATTGAGACATACAAAATTATGCAGGGGATGGACAGAGTGGATAGGGAGATGCTCTTTACACTCTCACATAATACCAGAACCAGGGGACATCCACTAAAATTGAGTGTTGGGCGGGTTAGGACAGACAAAAGAAAATATTTCTTTACTCAGCGTGTGGTCGGTCTGTGGAACTCCTTGCCACAGGATGTGGTGCTGGCGTCTAGCCTAGACGCTTTTAAAAGGGGATTGGACGAGTTTCTGGAGGAAAAATCCATTATGGGGTACAAGCCATGATGTGTATGCGCAACCTCCTGATTTTAGAAATGGGTTAAGTCAGAATGCCAGATGTAGGGGAGGGCACCAGGATGAGGTCTCCTGTTATCTGGTGTGCTCCCTGGGGCATTTGGTGGGCCGCTGTGAGATACAGGAAGCTGGACTAGATGGGCCTATGGCCTGATCCAGTGGGGCTGTTCTTATGTTCTTATGTTAGGATTACATGACAAGTGATGATTTTTGGGATGTCTGTGACACAAATGGTCATTATTGGCCACATTTATAGAGCCTAGCAGCAGTTGCAACTTCCTCTCTTCTAAACACTCTCCCCATTTCCTTAGTAGCCTGTTAGGTGATAGCAGTATATGGCAATTTCCTGTTTGTCACAACCAGCAGTAGTGTGAGTGTGGGGGACAGTTATCCCTTTGCCCTTAATCAGGCCTTGTCAAGAGGTGTGGTGGGTCCTCTTTATTGTCTTACTTATTTTGAAATCCCTCTCCATCCCATTTGAACTTCTCCCCAGTATCAAGATTAAGAGCTCTGTAGTCATGACTGCATTCATTCTTTATTGTTTCTAAGCCTTTCCTTTTACAGACTTGCCAGGTTTTACTGGCCCTGATGCCAGGGAAGTGGGTGCTTTGCCAGTAGTGGCGGTTTCTGTGTAAAAAGGCGAGATTTGAGATTCCTGGAAAACTTAATTGTCTTTCAGCCCAATCCAAACTAAATTGTCTGCTGGCAGAATGCATGTTCTAGGTGGAAGTGCCTGGATTCTGCCAGAAGTTGTGTGATGTTGTTATATGCTCCAGTGCTGCTGGCCAGCTCAGTGCAATTGCTGACATCCATGTGTGTGGGCTGGTGGCCAGTGCGAGGTGCCAGATGCCTGTGCGAGGTAAGATGGTGGTGGGAGCGGGTGGTGGGAGGAATAGAAATATGAAGGGTGACACAGGGCAGTTTCTTGGTGGGCAGGGAGGGAGGTGGAACGAGAGACAGAGGGTGGGTTTGGTAGTACAAGTGTGCAGCTGAATCAGTCCTTCTCCCTTTCTGTCACTGTTACATGCCTCTGTCCTGCTCCAGCAAAATCACCGACTCAGGACTAAGGGGTCCTATAGGGACAGTGGAGGCATTCCCCAGGGCAAATGAAAAAAAGTTCACTTACTCTGAGGAAATCTTTTCCTCCCTACAATAGGATGCAGCCCTCACCTCCTTGATGTGGCTACATTGGCAGGGTAGGATATTTATTTTGGATTGGGCTGTTTCTGTCTAACCCTCATACCTAGGAAAAAATGCATATTTTCCTGGAGCTCCTCTTACAATTACTACCTGACTTATGAACACATTAGGTTCCAGGTGTCTGTTGGTCAGCTGTTTTGTCCATAAATCCAACATCAGTATTATCAGTAGTGAGCATGTTCTAAAATACAAAATGTATTTACAGTTGACCTACAGTACAGTACTCTGTATAGTGTAGTCCTACCTTGATAAGCTGGCTAATAGGTTTCTTTTATAAGAAAAATGAAGTGATATCTGATTGTTGGTGAATGGCCAGTGAGCTGGTAGAACTACCTATTTTGTGAGGTTTTGGAACTTTGGGGAACTCTCTGGGCTACAGGGCCTGTATGTTAAAGACAACCCAGGGCCCAATCCTATCCAATTTTCTAGCACTGGTGCAGCCGCAAGACAGCCCCCAAGGTAAGGGAATAAATGTTCCCATACCTTAAGGAGGCCTCTGTGACTGCTGCCCACTACAAGATGCAGTGCATGCCCCACTGGCACAGTTGCACCAGCATTGGAAAATTGGATAGGATTGGGCCCCCAGTTTCTGTGACATTTTTCAATAATGTATCTTCCTAAAGGTGTTTGTCCTTATTCTGTTATTTCTCTCATTCATGCAAACAGTCAAGAACAGACGGCCTCAGTTTAAAGGTGTATACAGCTGCCTAAAAAGAAGATAGGAGGTGTTGCATGAAGTATTCTCTTTTCAAGCATTTATGTATACATTTTTTTTTACTTCTATCTAATTCCATATGTTTTTAGCTTGGGTTGTTAAAGTCTGAAGAGGAATTTCTGAAGTCACTAAAATGCTGAGTGAAGTAGGAAGTGTGTGAGCATTAAGTTTGAAGTGGTCACAGATAAAGAATACACTGAATATAAGCTGGGTGTTGTTACTCTTATAAACCGTATCCACAACCCTGTTATTGCCCTTCCTGATGCAAGGAGGGTACCTGAGCACATCAGAAACAGCTCTGTGAGTTTGAGCCAATCTACATCTTAGTGTAGTGCACACAGGTAGCTTGCCACTGTATCCAGCTTGGCACGAGAAGGCAAGAATGCTATATCATGACTTCAAGAAGCTCAGACAGTGCACAGGCTTGTCATCTGCACAGCAGATCCTGTGCATGTGTTAGAGCTGCCTGGCTTCCCTCTCTGAATAATGACTTCCAGAGGCCCCAATCCTATTAGCACCTACTGCTGCCAGAAAAATTGTTCTGGTGGTGCTTTCTGGCGGTCACAAAATTTGACAAACTGGACTACACATGTTGGCCGTAGCCACAAGCAGTGAGCAACTGACTCTGCATGCCAGTGGCCTTCACACACCCTCCCCCTGCCCTGGTAAGTACATGTAGGGTGTTGGAGGGCAGATCAGGGCAGGTGATGGGGTGTGAAGGTGGTGGGGTGTGAAGTGGGGTGGTGACAGGGAGGAAGGCAGATTGGGAGCAGGAAGGGGTGCGTCTGGTGGCAGCAGCATCCACCAAATCCAAACCCCCTTCCCTGGCTCAATTCACCTTCATAGGTCCTTGTGCCAGTGACACTACTGATGCAAGTTTGAGTAGACCCACTGGGCTTGCAGGGACATACCCAGGGGCAAGGGAACAAATAAATCATGCTTTGCGTAAGTGCATTCTATTTTTCAGTACTGAGACAGAGTAATTCTAGTTAGTTTTCAATCTAGTCAGTTGCAAGTGAAGTAAACACAACAAGCAAATACTTTCTCATGATCTCCCTAGACAGCTGGTAAATTGGCTTCATTTTGTGGCCAGTAGTTCCACAATACATAATCAGCATTATAGATTACTGTAATAATCTGCCAGGCCAGTATAGGTTCACTGTAAATCTCAGTTTTCCTTGATGTTTGTTACAGCATTTTTTTTTCCACGTCTTGCTGACGGCAGCCTGCTTCACCAAATGCTGACCTGTCTGTGTCAACAAGTGCCTGAGAAAGCAAGTTTAATAGTTTCAGCCCATGTTTCTCCATAAGGTAATGGAAGGGGCTGACAAAATGAAATGTACTTTAAGAAAATACAATAAAAGAGACCAAATTCAAGCAAATAGATTATGACAATAAAATGGCAGAATTAAAACAATAAAACAGACAGAATAGAACTAAAAACCAGCAATAACCATTTAAAATAACAGATTGCAGATTAAAAATGGAATAGAATAAAGCAAGGCTGGCCATCTGTGAAGCAAATAATGCTGTTTGCACTGGTAGCAGATGGGTGGAATGGCAAACCAGGTGGATTCCTGCCACCTCTCCCCAGTCCATGAAGGATGGATCCAGCATTCTAACCGGACCTGCAAGGGCTCTTGAATCAAAGCATGAAAGAGAGCATGCTGGGATCGCTCCCAAAGCGCTTCACATTTCCTGCTTTGTTTAAAGAGCCTGAACAGAGGAAGGAGTGAGATCACTTTGTTCTGATCCTTGGAGAATAGGAGCCTGGTCCCCTCACCTTGCTCCTTCCTCCAGCGTTTTCTGTAGGAGAGCCTAGCTGAGGAACAAACAGTGTGAGAAGGAAGGGGGGTAGATTGCTGCACTCCATGGATTGAAACACACCAGTCCTGCCTACTTATTTGGCTCCTTGCTCTACAGGATTACTGTAGTTTGATCCTTGGAGCACAGCTCTGTGGCTCCCAGCCGTCTTCTCACATCTTAGATAGCACTTGATCCCATTGACCTGCCCTCAGAGAAACTTGGATGGACTTCACTTAGAGATTAAAAGAGAGCAGTGAAGGTGCCTGATGTTTATTTCTTCCTATCTTGAAAACCCTTGGATGAAAAATAGCAGGATGTTTTCAGGGAGAGCATAGGTGTGAGTGTGTGGAACTCCTCTTCTACTCTAAAAGCTGCCCCCCCCACGCACTCACACTTTGCTTAATGTGAATTTGATGGCGACCAACTCTTGTATTCAAATCTGCCGCCATAATTTATTTTGGCTCTGTATTGCCCAACCATTTCATGAAAATGTTATTCATTGCCCAAGCACACCCCCCCCCCCAATAAGCACAGGAGACAGAGACTTGGGATATAATTACTTTATTAAATTCAAAACAGACCTGCAGCAGGGGAAAAAAAAATTATGACCTTCTAGACATACTGGCCTAACAATTGGGGGAAATTGCACTGCCATCTGCCTCCCCTGGTCCCCAAACAAGCATCACTACCTGACTCAAGGTGTCACCTAGTCTGAAGACTGGGTGATGCTATCACTGCCAAACCAGAGGGTCAAGGCAGCTGGTCTGCAAGAACGCTCACTGGCCAAGCCATGTGTTGGTGATTGCCAGACTAATCAAGGGGCAAGTCAGCCAGCCTACCCAACCCAGACAAGCGTTGTAAGAGCTGGCTGGAGTGCCCTCCCCAGCCTCCGACTTGCCCCCACCCCCGTGGAACATTGGGCTGCCAATCTGCTGTCCAGATAAGAACATAAGAACATAAGAACAGCCCCACTGGATCAGGCCATAGGCCCATCTAGTCCAGCTTCCTGTATCTCACAGTGGCCCACCAAATGCCCCAGGGAGCACACCAGATAACAAGAGACCTCATCCTGGTGCTCTCCCCTACATCTGGCATTCTGACTTAACCCATTCCTAAAATCAGGAGGTTGCGCATACACATCATGGCTTGTACCCCATAATGGATTTTTCCTCCAGAAACTCGTCCAATCCCCTTTTAAAGGTGTCTAGGCTAGACGCCAGCACCACATCCTGTGGCAAGGAGTTCCACAGACCGACCACGCGCTGAGTAAAGAAATATTTTCTTTTGTCTGTCCTAACCCGCCCAACACTCAATTTGAGTGGATGTCCCCTGGTTCTGGTATTATGTGAGAGTGTAAAGAGCATCTCCCTATCCACTCTGTCCACCCCCTGCATAATTTTGTATGTCTCAATCATGTCCCCCCTCAGGCGTCTCTTTTCTAGGCTGAAGAGGCCCAAACGCCGTAGCCTTTCCTCATAAGGAAGGTGCCCCAGCCCCATAATCATCTTAGTTGCTCTCTTTTGCACCTTTTCCATTTCCACTATGTCTTTTTTGAGATGCGGCGACCAGAACTGGACACAATACTCCAGGTGTGGCCTTACCATAGATTTGTACAACGGCATTATAATACTAACCGTTTTGTTCTCAATACCCTTCCTAATGATCCCAAGCATAGAATTGGCCCTCTTCACTGCCGCCGCACATTGGGTCGACACTTTCATCGACCTGTCCACCACCACCCCAAGATCTCTCTCCTGATCTGTCACAGACAGCTCAGAACCCATCAGCCTATATCTAAAGTTTTGATTTTTTGCCCCAATGTGCATGACTTTACACTTACTGACATTGAAGCGCATCTGCCATTTTGCTGCCCATTCTGCCAGTCTGGAGAGATCCTTCTGGAGCTCCTCACAATCACTTCTGGTCTTTACCACTCGGAAAGGCAGATCTTCCTGCCTCTGCCTCCCAGTGCAAGGGAGGGGCTGGGTAAAGGGTGCCAGGGCTTGACAAGCCCCAATGCAATTATCTTTGCTAACTGGCAAAGAGGCACCTTTTAAGTGGTGGATCTCTTAATAGCTAGCAGAGGGAGAGCAGTTGTCCTATTCATTTCAGCATAGTGTCTTTTCTGCTATTGGCTGATGACTCCTTTGTATCATTTTTGTTTGTTTAAGATTGTCAGCTCAGTCCTATTGGGTTAGTTAACACAGCTGAGCAGAGTTCCATGGCTGTAACAGACCATTTGGCAGCACACACAGTGGGCTGTTGCCAGCCATTTTGGAGCTGCTGCCACAAATATCAATGAGTGTGGCAGTAGCCTGGTGTTGCAGCTGGCAACCTGCTCCAGAACAGGCAAGCCAGCATGGGGTGGAGGGGAATTATGGGCCAGAAAGTGATGGAACCAGGCACTACAGGGAAGGAACCAGGATGCAGAGGAGGCAGGAGGGAGTGGATCGGGCAGCAATGGGACACAGCAGATTTTATCCCCTTTTTTAAAACCTCCTTGCTGCTTTTCCCTCCTTGGATATATGCCACCAAAATAGGAGCTGTATTTCCAAGGAGACCTATAGGCAGCCCCAGAGATTATGTGGAGGTAAATAAATAAAAAATTTTTTTTATTATTGCTTTTGCCCCCTACCCCGCAATACAATGCAGAACACACCTTTTTGGCACAGCTGCATTGGCAGTGGTGGCAAGGGATAGGATTGTGGCCTCAGACTCCTAATTTTATAGGAATTTAAAAAAAATTTCTATAGACATAAATAATTTTATGAAATTTTGTGGAAAGGTGGCATTTAATATTTTTTAATAACTGTGTCCTTGTTATAAATGTTTGCTGTTCTTATAATAAGGTTTCAGTTTTCTAATAAATAAACTGCAAAAAACATGGCAGAAAGTCTTGTCATCTATGACATTTTAAAACACATATCTAAAATGAATGGATTTATTGATCTGCTGTCAGCTGCTGTTATTCAACCATGTGACAGTGCAAATGGTGCACCATCATTGCATGTGATGGAGCCGCTGGCATTAATGGCCAGGTGCAAGAATTGTCCAGATGCTCCACCAGCCTAAGTAAGGTGGTGGAGGGGGCAGGTTGTAGGTGGTTTGGGGCAGACTCACAGTGGGAAGGGAGGAGGAGAGGGGCTGGGAACAGGCTACAGAGTGCATGCAAGATCCTGTTCCTGATTTTCCATTCTGCCCTGCCTTTTTCCTCTCCTCACACTTACACCAGCAAAATGGGGGGGGGGGAGTCTGAGGAGACTCCTAGGCAATCGGGTGCTAAGTTTTTTACTCCCATCTTGCTGGCCATCTAATCACCCCCCCCCCCACACACACATATAGCATGCACACTGTCAGTGTAGCTCCACGCAGAAGATGGTGGGGGACAGGATTAGGCTGTTAAAGTCTTCTCTAATTTCCTGTAGTGATTATTCATTATTTAACCAATGATGATAGTTACTCAGATTTCTGTATAGTAAAATCTTTTGGGGGCTCAACCCCTGGGGGATAAGAATAGGCTCTCAGTTTGGCTGTACTTGTAGTAAGAGGCAACTAAACAGCCACCGGGTAGATGGGACTCGTTAGCCCAGGAAGGCAGCTCATCTGAGAGAAGGAAAACTCTGATCCCAAACCTCCACTGCCTTGTGGCTACATCCAGTTATGGAAAAGGCTTCAGGAGTCAACCTTGAGGCAAAATCCGGAGCCGGAGTCCCTGAGGCAGTTCATGGCTGAACACAGTCACGTTCTGGCAATTCCTGCGACGCCGCTGGAACCAACCGTACTGGCTTCTGCCTTTCCATTGGACCATTTCAGTGACGTGGAGGGGGGGATTTGCTGCATGGGAAACACTCTATCCTCCATACCTACTTTACCCAGGCTTCGCACACTGGAGAGGACACTCTGTTCCAGAACCACCATTTAGAGCACGATACCATAGTCTTCTGAGACTGAAGGATGCCAACAAAATCTTTTGGGTTAAAGTTCAAAGTGTTTGTCTTATTATTAATGCAAATATTCTTTTAAAGAGATTGTTCTGCACTGGGTTGCTTATAGTATTATTGCCACATTTTCTTGGAATGTGACAGCTTAAAAATTTGTCTTTCAAGTCAGCCACAGCATGAAAATAGATCCTTCAGTGGGAAAAATGAAAACGGACAGATCAGTGACAAAAGAAATGCTCTGTTTATAATATATCAAGGTCATACACGAGTATTGAGGAATGTTTAGTTGTTAAAAAATTGACAGGCTACCTCCATGGTTTTCAACTTCTGCATCTGTATTGTGCTGAACTTTCCATCTCAAGAACAGCATGACTCTGTAGTGGATTCTGTTGTGCTGGAATTCCTCTTCCACTTCCCTTACTCATATATATCAGCAGGCAGATTTTTATAATGAGATTTACCAACTCTCCAAACACTATAACCTTGAAATGCAGGGGCTCTTTAGCACAATCTAATCAATATTACTTCATTTATCATTTTCTTGAGAAGCCTGGATTGCAGTAGGGACAAAATTGCATTTGGAACATTTAGAGAGAAAAGTTCTAGGCAGGAAAATCAATAGAAAAATTCACCGTTCTGTAGAATATTGGAGTGATGCTGATCGGTATGGGTCATCCCTGGGTATGTTTCAACAGCTTTTCTGCTCAACCATCTTGCAATTTGCCAATAATGCAGACCTTCTCCATTTGTCTCTATAGAATATAATCAATAGTTTGGTCTTCAGAGAAGCAAAATCGAAGAAAATTTGTTCAAAGTTGCCAATGAACATTGTCACAGAGTATCATTTTTAATTACCTAAACATTAGGGGAGGGCTGATCTAGTACCATCAGTGGATGCAACTATGCCAGCTATTGGGGGTGCAGTCAGGTCATATTGTCTTAAAGGTTGATACCCCTAACAGCCCAATCCAGTGTCTGCTGGAGCAGGGCTGCTAAAGTGGCTACTGATGTATCCCAGAGGCGCCAGGAAGCAGCTGGAGGTCTTCTCAGGGGGAAAGGGACTTTAGTCTCCTTCCCCTGGGGAAATCCCCAAGCCCCACAATGGGGCTTCTCAAGTCTGCACTGGCTATTTTGCTAGTGGAGACTTGAGACACTCTATGCCAGGCCTTCCGGCCTGACAGAGTTCAGGATCTGGTGGCAAAGAGCTTTCTTGAAAAAAGAAAAAAACCTGAAATACAAGAAAATATACTTTTTGTAGAAAATATTTCACTGGCAATTACCAGAAATGTTATATTTTGCAGTTAGAACCATTGACAGAACTGGCCCAGCCATGAGGCCAACAGAAGTGGTCACTTCAGGCAGCAGATTGATGGGGGCAACCATCTCTGTCCA
Source organism: Tiliqua scincoides (assembly GCF_035046505.1). Classification (NCBI taxonomy): domain Eukaryota; kingdom Metazoa; phylum Chordata; class Lepidosauria; order Squamata; family Scincidae; genus Tiliqua; species Tiliqua scincoides. The sequence goes on along the minus strand of NC_089821.1, from coordinate 165,565,935 downwards.
CCTACTTTCTCCACTGCTGCTTTTCCTCTTTCCACTACCTGGATTAGAAAAGGAAGATAGGACAGAGAGGAAGAGGAAGTGTCAAGCTAGAGCAGGGGTGCCCAAACCCCGGCCCGGGGCCCACATGCGGCCCTCAGGGCCTTTCAATCAGGCCCTCGGGGAGCCCCCAGTCTCCAATGAGCCTCTGGCCCTCCAAAGACTTGCTGGAGCCCGTGCTGGTCTCTCAGCAAGAGAAAGAATGTTCGACCTCTCACTTGAGCTGTGGGACAAGGGCTCCCTCCACCACTTGCTGTTTCATGTCTGTGATGCAGCAGTGGCAGCAGAGGAAAGGCTGGCCTTGCTTTGTGCAAGGCCTTTTATAGGCCTTGAGCTACTGCAAGATCTTCATTCATTCACACACGTTCCAACTCTAATATATTCATTTATGTAAATTTATTCAAATTTTAAATTGTAAATTAATTCCTTCCCCCCCCGGCCCCTGACGCAGTGTCAGAGAGCTGATGTGGCCCTCCTGCCAAAACGTTTGGACACCCCTGAGCTAGAGCATTGGAGAGTGGGAGGTGCAGAGCTGACCTATCATTAGGAAGGGGGCAACATTTGGCATGCTTAGGCATCAGGAGTCTTAGGGTAGTCCTAACCCATCCTTCTACTTTGTGGTACTTTGACTCATTTTTCTGTGGAGCCATCCCCACCCCCTTTACAGAAACTTTAAATGTAATGAGCTTGATCAACACTGAAATATGCTCTTTAAATGTAAATATCACATTCATCATCTTTAGTCCACAGAATATAAAGTGCCTCTGCTATCTCTATTAGTTAAAAGTGCTTGGCAATCTGCTCACTGACTGGAAAACACAAATGGAGAGTGTACCTTTTCTAGCAGGACTAAATTAAACCAGGGCACAATTATGAATGTTCTTTTCCTACTTTAATACATTCACCATGAGTAGACATATTTCTATATGAATTTGCTTTTAACTAATATCAGTATGATGAAATTCATTAACAGAAAATGCGAATTTGCAATTCCACTCAGGAAACTGGAATTGAGATTTATGTGGTTCTTGAACCAAGGGAAGCAGAGTATTCATCAAGTTGTAAGCAAACTTATGTTAGGTATGCCTAACATATGGCACCTCCAATTAATTGCAACGCTCTGAGCTTGAAAAATGTTCATAGGCGTATATACCCATTTCACAGTATTGGATGCTAATGGAAACATTGTCAGGATTACGCTAGGTTAGGTAATTGAACCTTAATGTTTACTATATGCAGAAAGGGTGTGTTCTGGAAGAGTTAAAAGTGTATATTCGAGTGATCAGGTTATGTACACTCGACCTTATTGCTCTTTTTTTTATTTTAAGTAGCACCTAGAGCTGAACTTCTGAATTCTCTTTATTTTAAAATGTAACAGGAAATTAAAACATAATTTTAGCTATGTTAACTCAGAAGTTATTCTTCTTCCAGTGGGCTTACTTCTAATTAAGTGAGTTTAGGATAGCAATGTTTGTTCTGGGGGAAAAAAAAGTGAGTACACACAGGAGCTGGGATTTTTCCAACTGTATAGGAGCCAATATATCTACTGGTGGCAGCATTAGATGGCAGGCTTGTCAGGGGCTACCTGGTCCACACCATGGCTACTGTACACTTGATCCAGACCAGGGGTGTCCGAAGTTTTTGGCAGGAGGGCCACATCAGCTCTCTGACACTGTGTCGGGGGCAGGGGAAAAAAAGGAATTAATTTACATTTAAAATGTGAATAAATTTACATAAGTTTACATAAATGAATATATTAAAGATGAACTTGTATGAATGAATGAAGGTCTTGCGATAGCTCAAGGCCTATAAAAGGCCTTGCACAAAGCAAGGCTGGCCTTTCCTTTGCTGCCGCTGCTGCATCACAGACATGAAACAGCAAGCAGTGGAGGGAGCCCTCATCCCACAGCTCACGCGAGAGGTCAAACAGTTGCCCTCACGCTGAGATCAGTTGCATCAGGCCAGAGTGGGCTCCAACAAATCTCAGGAGGGCCAGAGGCTCACTGGAGACTGGGTCTCCCTGAGGACTGCATTGAGAGGCCTTGAGGGCCGCAAGTGGCCCAGACCATGGCTACTGCATCGCACATTCATGGCAACTTAAAAATCTGCTTCAGGAATTTGCAATGACTCCTAGATTTTCTTAACCCTATGTGCAATGAAAATGAAAACACTGTTTTCAAAAGTGGATTTAGATTACCATGGTTCTTACAGACAGATCAGAGCCTTCCAGAGCCCTTTTGGCGACTGGGGAGGAGGGAACTGTGTGACCACATTTTCTTTCTTACCCTACCAGCAACCAATGCAGCTAGCTCTATCTGCTAGATATGCAGGACTGCTATCTAGGAACAATACCTAATAGGAAGGGTGGGAGAGAGAGGCAGAACCCAGCGCCTCTAAGAGGAATTTTATCAGGGCGTACAAAGTTTCTTGTGTGGTCCCTCAACAAGGGAGAGGGGCAAAACAGAATGGAGGGCAGGGGTAATAGCCAGAAAATTCTTTGGAGCCCAGATCCACTGGGCTTCCTGATTCAGAGCCAAGATCTACCTGCCCATGCATTTCAAGGTTATAGTGTTTGGAGAGTTGGTAAATCTCATTATAAAAATCTGCCTGCTGATATATATGAGTAAGGGAAGCTTTATGCCAATAAAGGTCTTACTGAACTGAGTAAGGGAAGTAGAAGAAGGGAAGAGCAGCAGCTAGATATGGTAAAACTGAAAGCCAAACACACTCTTAAGTCTTCCTGAAATCTTTTTAAATATAGAAAATCACAGCAGAAAATTAGCATCATCTCATTTAGGCTCACACTGGTCTGGAAAGTGTCCCATGAGCCCCAAAACTTCCTTCTACAGCAGCTGTAGTTCCACAGCTGTGTTCTTGATCTCCTATTTGTTCCTTCATGGCAAGCGGATCGACAGGCCAAAGAGCTACTGTAGCAGGCCAGTTTCCTCCCAGATTTGACACTATGCTAAGGAGTGTCATGTATGTATTCCTTGGCCTGTGCTTATGGTTTGCTGCAGTTCCCAGCATCTCACATAGAAAGCGGGTCTAGATAAGATTTGAAAATGTAAGATCCCAGGAAATTTCGGGGCCCCTACTTTGGCTCCTGGGCCCCCTTTTTGACCCTGGGCTCAGGTACAGATCTTTATCCCCCTATCACGGGCCCTGAAAATCCTCACTTAGAAAATCATCAGCTGCAAGTGACATAAGAGGAAAATACATAAATCTCGATCAGGAGTGTCCAAACTTTTTGGCAGGAGGGCCACACGGCGGTGTCACTAGGCTATGCGTCACCCAGTGCAGGAGGCCAGCGTGTCACCCCCATGATGGACCTCCTTCTGTGCAGTGGGTGGGGCAATGCCTCTGAGGAGTGGGCGTAGTTATGCATCATAGCCCTGCCTCAGCATCATTGCCCCACCCCCTCAACTTTAAATTGCACCTTCAAATTACAATATTGTATGTACAACTTAAATGTATGTACTTATGTATTTATTTCTTATAAAATGAACAGGGACAAATGCAAAAAGAGTGCATCACTTGGTAAAAAGCTCAACCCCTTTCTGTAAATCAGGACTGAACAAATAAGTACACCAGCAGTGCAAATGAAGACTGCCCAACCCCTTTCTGTAAACATGGGCTGAACGAATAAGTACACCAACAGTGCAAATGGGGAATGCTCAACCCATTTCGATAAACGTGAGCTGTAAACCACTCCAAACACTTATTGAACAGTTCAGTTAAATCAGAAGAATTTCCCTTTCCTGATCTTTGAAGTTGCAAAGTCCTGAATAACTTCAAAGTCTATTTCAATCACCAACTTGCTTTCAATTGAAAGTATTGCCAGACTGTATAGTCTTGATTGTCCCATTGTAGATCTCAAATAGTTCTTAAGTTTCGTTCTGGAAAAGCTCCTATCGCATGACGCCACAGACACATAGATCATCCAGAATAATTGCAGACAGCGAAAGGGTTGGGAGAGATTGCATGAAGTCCCATTCCACTATAAATTTCATAACGTCTAATATTTCCCACTTTTTTGCATCTTCCAAATTAAACTTTACTGCTTTCATGTGCATTCGCAGCCATGGAATTTCCACTAAAAGCGCACGCTCAGATAATTTGTCATAGAAATGTGTCAATTTAAGAAGTGACACTTTTAAGTCTTCTTCAGTGGCACATACAAGACTCTTAGGTTGAACAGCTTCAAACATCTCTGCTACTTCCCTGATGGCTTTTGATCTGGTATCCAGTTCTGAATGAAAGCAATCCATGCACTCCACCATAGCTCTCCTGTTCTCTTCCTGTTGAGTGAGTTCAGCATCTGTTGCTTGCTCCCCTGGCATCTTCTTCAACTTGATTCTTCCCTCCACCGCAATTCCATATTCCTCTGATTTTAGGAGTGCCTGTTCAATAGCATGCTCTACAACATATACCCATATAGCATGCTCTACGACATGCTCTACAAAATATTTTTATTTACATGCTCTACAACATGACTGAGCTCCTCCAGCAGATAAATTCTTAGTGCTTCCAACTTCGCCACCACCCTGTCAAGACTCAAGCCTTTAGTCTGCAGGTATTGCTGTGTGACATTGACTTCTTCAAGTACAGCACCCCACAAGTAGAGCAAGCATAGAAAACTGAAATCCAAGACAGCTTTCAAAGGATGACCTGCTGAATTTCTTATGTCCACAGTATTCTTCTGTGGTTCACAAAGATAACCACATCGTGCTTATCAAAGTATCAAAATTTTCTTCGATTGACTTGACAGCAGCATGATGAGCACTCCACCGTGTTGTTGATAACCTTTTCACTGCTGTTCCCATATGGGTCATCATTACATTCCACTGAGGGTTAGAGGCCATAAGGAAAGTAAAGAGACTCCAGCATTCCCAAAAATATCCCACACAATGCATTTTCAGAAAATGAGTGGTGACCACACAAGTTCGACTAATGGTCCATAAGTTGTTGGCAACCTTCAGTCTTGAAAGACTATGGTATCACGCTCTAGTCCATACAGCCGTTAAAAACAGCTTTCCTGTTCTTTAACTTAATAATGGCTTGTACACCTCCATGGATTCCAGCCATATTGGTAGCATTGTCATAACACTGAGCACGGCACATCATTATGCTCAGTCCATCCTTTTCCAGATTGTTAAGAATGTCAGAACTGATTTCAGCAGCTGTTTTCCCCTCTAAAGGGAAAAATCACAAAAATACTTTTTATTTCAACTGTCCTATTGCAGATTTTCACATATCTGATAACCTCAGCCATCTGGTTTGTATGTGATATGTCAGGAGTGCTGTTGAACATTATCCCAAAACACTGCGAGGACTGTATCTCCATGACAAGCTTCTGCCTGACATGCTTTGCCAGGGCACTTATAAACTCATTCTGAAATGATGGGGAAAGATAAGAGGGACACTCTGTGTTTAGATGCAGTCTGATGTAATCTCATCAGGTGTTCTTTCAGCACTGAATCATATCTTGAAAGAATCTTCACCATCTCCAGAAAGTTCCCTTTATTCATTGAGGTTTCATCTTCCTTGTGACCACGAAAGGCCAGATTCTGCTTTGCAAGAAATAATGTAATATCCAGCAGTCATAAGAACATAAGAACAGCCCCACTGGATCAGGCCACAGGCCCATCTAGTCCAGATTCCTGTATCTCACAGCAGCCCACCAAATGCCCCAGGGAGCACACCAGATAACAAGAGACCTCATCCTGGTGCTCTCCCTTGCATCTGGCATTCTGACATCGCCCATTTCTAAAATCAGGAGGTTGCGCATACACATCATGGCTTGTACCCCGTAATGGATTGTTCCTCCAGAAACTCGTCCAATCCCCTTTTAAAGGCGTCTAGGCTAGACGCCAGCACAACATACTGTGGCAAGGAGTTACACAGACCGACCACACGCTGAGTAAAGAAATATTTTCTTTTGTCTGTCCTAACCCGCCCAACACTCAATTTTAGTGGATGTCCCCTGGTTCTGGTATTATGTGAGAGTGTAAAGAGCATCTCCCTATCCACTCTGTCCATCCCCTGCATAATTTTGTATGTCTCAATCATGTCTCCCCTCAGGCGTCTCTTTTCTAGGCTGAAGAGGCCCAAATGCCGTAGCCTTTCCTCATAAGGAAGGTGCCCCAGCCCCGTAATCAGCTTAGTCGCTCTCTTTTGCACCTTTTCCATTTCCACTATGTCTTTTTTGAGATGCGGCAACCAGAACTGGACACAATACTCCAGGTGGGGCCTTACCATAGATTTGTACAACGGCATTATAATACTAGCCGTTTTGTTCTCAATACCCTTCCTAATGATCCCAAGCATAGAATTGGCCTTCTTCACTGCTGCCGCACATTGGGTCGACACTTTCATCGACCTGTCCACCACCACCCCAAGATCTCTCTCCTGATCTGTCACAGACAGCTCAGAACCCATCAGCCTATATCTAAAGTTTTGATTTTTTGCCCCAATGTGCATGACTTTACACTTACTGACATTGAAGCGCATCTGCCATTTTGCTGCCCATTCTGCCAGTCTGGAGAGATCCTTCTGGAGCTCCTCACAATCATTTCTGGTCTTCACCACTCAGAAAAGTTTGGTGTCGTCTGCAAACTTAGCCACCTCACTGCCCAACCCTGTCTCCAGGTCATTTATGAAGAGGTTGAAAAGCACCGGTCCCAGGACAGACCCTTGGGGCACACCGCTTTTCACCTCTCTCCATTGTGAAAATTGCCCATTGACACCCACTCTCTGTTTCCTGGCCTCCAACCAGTTCTCAATCCATGAGAGGACCTGTCCTCTAATTCCTGAGGTCTTCTGCCGTGAAGACAGATGCAAAGAACTCATTTAATTTCTCTGCCATCTCTAAGTCTCCTTTTATCTCCCCTTTCCCTCCCTCACCATCCAGAGGGCCAACCGCTTCTCTGGCGGGTTTCCTGCTTCTAACATATTTGAAGAAGTTTTTATTATTCCCCTTAATTTTGCTGGCCATGCGTTCCTCATAGTCTCGCTTGGCCTCCCGTATCACCTTCTTACATTTCTTTTGCCAAAGTTTATGTTCCTTTTTATTCTCCTCATTAGGGCAAGACTTCCATTTATGGAAGGAAGCTTCCTTGCCCTTCACAGCCTCTCTAACTTGGCTGGTTAGCCATGCAGGCACCCTCCTGGATTTAGTGGAACCCTTCTTTCTTTGCGGTATACACCTCTGCTGGGCCTCTATTACTGTTGTTTTAAGCAGCCTCCATGCACTCTGGAGAGATTGGACTCTTTTTACCCTCCCTTTCAACCTAACCAGCCTCCTCATTTGAGGGAAGTCCGCCCGTCAGAAGTCAAGGGTTTTTGTTAGAGATTTGCCTGGTATTCTTCCCCCAACGTGCATGTCAAAACGGATTGCAGCATAATCACTGTTCCCCAATGGCTCAGTAACATTGACATCTCTAACAAGGTCCTGCGTACTGCACAATATTAAATCCAGAGTCACCTGCCCTCTGGTGGGCTCCGTGACTAGCTGCTCTAAGCCACAGTCATTTAGCACGTCAAGAAATCCGGTCTCCTTATCGTGACCAGAACACAAATTGACCCAGTCAATATGAGGATAATTGAAGTCCCCCATGATTACAACCCTGTCCCTCCTTGTCACCTCCCTGATCTGTTTCCTCATTTCAAGGTCCCCATCCGATTTCTGGTCTGGAGGACGATAGCACGCCCCCAGTATTACATCGCTGCACAAGCCTGGTAATTTAACCCACAGAGATTCTATGGTGGAGTCGGACCCACCTTCAATCTCTACTATGCTGGCTTCTATCCCTTCCTTAACATAAACGGCCACCCCACCTCTGGCCATTTGGCATCAGTTGGTAGAACCATTCTTTTGAAAGCTGGAGTACCTCTCCCTTGGCTTTCTCACCTTGCCTCACCACAACATGGAAAGGCCCGTCCTTGTTCTGGAAAGGAGCACTTCCAATTTGGACAACTTGAACCTGAACAGTATCTGGAACTGGTAACTCCCAGAAAGACACATCATGTAACACTTGTAAATCTTTCCCCTGAACACCACTCATCTCATGTTCAGTGTCTGTGTCATGGCTAGAGTCACTTTCAGCTGCATCCTCCAATTCTACCATGTTTTCCACTTCTGCATGCTAGCTTTGGATTCATAAGAAGCAGCTTCTTCAGTGGGAGGCAGAGCAGTGTCTTTGGCGGAACAGGCTGCTCATCTTCTGGTCTTTTTTTCCAAATATTGAAGCATGGCTCCAACTTGTTTCTTGATTATTTTCTTTTGCTTCTCGGTTTCTTTCCTTTGCTGGACTCCACTGGGCCTCTTAGATCTATGCAGCCCAGATCGCCCCATGATTAAATATCCCTTTTAATAAAAGAAAAAGTCACAATGTTTTTTCCCCTGGAAAAGAGAGCACATCTCTCTCTAACAGATATAGGAACAATAATGCTTTGCATGCACATTCATCATGCAATGACAACTGTGCATGCATGCTACATACATTACATGCATAATGTACATGCACAGGTGACCTTCATGTGAAAATGTCACTTTGAATGTCTAAACTGGCCCTGGGATTGTAAAAGCTGCAGTCTTTCAAATCTGCAGATACAAGCTCAGGGCTGCAATGTGGAATGCTGCTTCACTTTGCATCTGAGTTAGTGCAAAGTGTTATTTCACCAACCTATTCCATGTTTCTCTCTTGTCACATAGGACAGTAACAGATAGCCTGTTCCTTCAGAGGAAGGGCAAGTGGGAAACCTTGTTTTACCAGATTCCCAGTCCAAGCTCCACCTGGAGAATTATGCCCACTTTGAGCTAATTAGCTCCCTTTCTTGACCCTAGTTCTGCCCTGCAGCACTGCTGGACCCCACAACCGGGGTAGCTAGCCTGTTCCACCTGCAGAGGTCCTCCTTCTTCCCCTCTCCTCCCAGCAGCTCCTCCCGCCATGACAGCAGCATGTTGGTCCTTCACAAGTATTGGGCGTGCCAGCCAAACACCAGTGTCTCCAGCAGTCTGTTCCAGCAGTCTCCAAAGTCCATTCACCAATCAGTCCAGCCACAGTTCTAGTAGTCCACTAGCCATCAGTTCCTCAAGCTTTCTTCCTTCTGCTACCCACACCAAACTCTCTCTTCATCAGGTTGAACAGTTGGCCGTCACACTGAGAGCAGTTGCATCAGACCAGTGCGGGCTCCAGCAAGTCTCCGGAGGGCCAGAGGCTCATTGGAGACTGGGGGCTCCCTGAAGGCCAGATTGGGAGTCCTCAAAGGCTGCAATTGCCCCAGGGCCGTGGCTTGGGAACCCCTGATCTTAATCATATATGTGAGAGGCCAATTGTCACACAGATAGCCCTTTCAGCCTTGCCACTTCTGCCAAGGTTTTACTTCACAGTTTAGCAGCTGATAAGTGCCTCGGTAGGAGTGGGGCAGCTGAAAGGGCTGTCCCAGCACCACCCATTCAGCTGCGTCTGCTGATGCATCACCTTCCACCTCATAGTTGAGAGCAGTGGTGTAGCTAATGATCATGTAATATGGTGCAAGCTCAAAATGATTCCCCAGAAGTTGTCACAACCGGAAGTGATATCACACCCATGCTTTTTAAAAAGCGAAAATTGGGGGGAAACCAGCCTCCTCCTGCCAGAAGTTTGCCACCCAGTTGCTCTGCTGCCTCCCCCAGCCGGTGGCATAGCTAAGGCATCTATCTGCTACCTGGGGTCAAAGAAGATTTTTGTAGCCCCCATCTACAACAAAATTAAATTTAATTTATTAAGTAAATAAATGTGCCCCTTATTGGTTAGAGATACTGTGCTGGGGTGAAGTACAGAGAGCCAGGGTGGTGTAGTGGTTTGGGACGTGGACTTAGACCTGGATGATCCAGGTTCAAATCCCCCCTCAGCCACAAAGCTTCCTGGGCGACCTTGGGCCAGTCACTTTCTCTCAGCCTCACCTACCTCACAGGGTTGTTGTGAGGACAAGAAAGAGGGGAGGAGCAGCTGTGTAAACTGCCCTGAGCTCTTTGGAGGAAGGGCGGTATAAAAATGTGAAAAATAAAAATAAATAAATAAGTACAAGACTTCACCTGCTAAATATAAGAGGAACTCCACTTGAAAAGAGTGCCTAGTTAGCAGCAGTAACTATATTATGATACATGGAAATGAGAGTTGACTCAAATTAACACCTTATTGCTTCCATGCTGTATCATGATAACATCTCATTGGCTGTCAGAACAATCAGTCTCATAGGTCAGTTTTGAGTTAAGAAAATCCATTTTTTTGTTCCATAAGTTAGTTGTGTTTTCATTTTCTAGTTAATTGGCCATAACTTTTGATAGAATACAGGTATTCTAATGAGGTTTGTTTCATTGCATTCTGCATTAAATTACCTTTCCAATAATATATAACATTATGGTATTATTCGTACATACCAATTTTTTCATAATTTTGGCCACTAGTGTCATGCTCAGCTTGTTGCCCCCCTAAAACTTGTTGCCCAGTGCAAGTGCTACACCCTACACTCCCTTAGCTACTCCACTGGTTGAGAGCATTTGATGGTGGTGCTGGGAGAGATTTTCCCAGGGGCTGGATAAAGATCTCCCATGAGCCATATCTGGCCTACAGGCCTTACATTTATCACCCCTGGCCTAGACAATGAGAATTGCTCCATCACTCCCAAGTCCTTCCTGCACAAGTGCATTATACATACCATACAGTGTGGGCTAAAGTTCAATTTTGATAGATCCTTGCTTTTTTTTTCTTTTTAATTTAAATAGTGTCTCCATAATCAACTAGAATTCATTACTTGTCTGATTCCAAGAACTGTTAGACAATGGGCGCAATCCTAACCCCTTTCCAGCACTGACATAAGGGCAATGCAGCTCTGAGGTAAGGGAGCAAACATTCCCTTACTTTGAGGAGGCCTCCGTGACACCCAACTGCAGGATGCAGCACAAGTCCCATTGGTGCCGCTATGCCAGTGCTGGAAAGCACTGACATAAGGGATTAGGATTGCACCCGATGTGGATTAAGATCCCTTCCATTGTTAATTTTTGTAATCTTTTGCCATTCTGAAGTCTTGTAAGAAATAAAAACAATTTTTTAAATTTTTAAAACAAAGCATGTTATGAAACTACATTTCACAAACAATTGCGTGTGTATTCAGTGGATGACAGCTGTGGCTAAGCTTGACCAGGCTTGCTTGTTGTGAATTGTTGATGTTTTGCAGTTTGTGACCATGAGAGGCTTGTGACATTATTGCTAGTAATCAACATATTCTGCTAATTTTATATAACCACTTGCTTGGCTGCTCACTATAAAAATGAGTAATTACTGCAGCATCTGGTCCATCAATATGGTTAGACTGTGGTCCTGACAAGCAGGGTACCTTCTGAGAGCACCAGAGAGCAAAGCAAAATTACATATGGACAATCCGACTCCCACTGTATTATATGGAACCAATACAGGAGAAGGGTTAACAAAGCTTCGTGAAAAGAAGTGTTGCACAGCTATTTTCTTTTCATGAAAGCAAATATTCTTATTATAATTGAAATTTTCCTTAATAAGCTGCATTACAGATTTTTAACTGAGGTGGCAGACTTTGCAAATAGAAACCAAACCTGGGATCATATGCTCATTCTGTAGTACAGTACGAGCCTGGGCTCAGTGCCATGGCTTTGTGCCGCTGCACACTGTTGCAAATGTGCCGTGCTGGGCTAGCGCTGGGCTACTGCGGGGTGGGCGCCCAGCCTCTGCGACTCGGTGGTCTCATGGACCGCCGAGCCACAGGACGGTAAATGGGGTGGGTGGGGGCGGGGAGGAGGCATTCCCGGGAGGGGGAGGCCGGCAGGAGGCCGAGAGAGGACAGGGGGAGGCGTGAACGGGGAGGTGGGGGCAATGGGGGCAGACAGGAAGCTTGCTGGGGGAAGGGAGTGGGAAGGGAGGGAGGTGGGTCCATGGAGATCCAAGGTGCTCGTGGAGGGCTCGGCGCCCTTCACAAGTGCCTTTACTTTTACCACCGACCTTTTGGTTGGCAGTAAAGTGAATAGCCCCATTGCAGGGCTGCTTCCCTTACCTGGGGGAAGGGGACAAAAGTCCCCTTCTCCCAAGGTGCTGCCTGCAGTAGCCCGGGGCATGCAGGAATCAGCAGCAACCATTCTCTGTGCCACCAAGGCTGGGCAGCCCAGGCAGCTCACGATTAGGCTTCTCGTGTACTACTGAGTGTATACTTGCTGAAGTTTACTAAGCCAGAGAATGCAAGAGCTATCAAGACCCCAAAGTGTTCTGTATTTCAAAAGTCCTTTGATGTCTTCATTTCCCGGTACCTTGATTTCTTCTATTATGCATTTTCATATCCATTTGAGTCACAGAACGATGAATTTTGAGACTTTGTAGATGTGTGGCTAGGACTTAAAGAGCAAAACTAAAATTCTAAAATCAAGATTCCTAAAATCCAGTAGATGTTCAGTGATGGAGACACAGCTGCCTGGGAGTAAGTCCCTTTGGGTACAATGGTACTTCCTTTTGAGATAAATCTCTCACTGCTGTATATCTTTTTCCGATGCCCAAAATATACAGCAGGGAGAGACAGATTTTTAAAGAAATGGATGCATAAGTTTTCTATGTTTTCTGACTCTTTAAGATTGAAACTACGGTTAAGTAGTCTTTGTAAAGAGTGTATTGTGGATATAGCCAAATATTGTTTCAATGTGGTTTTAAGCTCTGGTTTTAAGATTCTAGATAAATAGGTGTATGGCTTATGTGCTGATCAACCTAATAAACTTTGACTTTGAGTAAACATGAATAAGATTGCCCTGTGCAGAGGCATAGCTAGGTCATTTGACACCTGGGGTCCATAAATTTTTGTCACCCCATATGACATGATTTAATTAATTCACATTTTTATAGCATCCTTCTTCTAAGCAGCTCAGGGTGGTGTACATGGTTCCTCCCCTTATTTTGTCCTCACAACAACCCTGTGAGGTAGGTGAGACAATAATAGTCATGACATGAAATGAATAATAATGGCCAGAAAATAAATGCAGTGAATATTTCCCCACAAGCAATGGATGAAATTCTGCATCAAATGGTATATAACATGATGGTATTATTCCTAAAAGCCATGATTTCCAGAACTTTGGTCACTAGGGTGTCCCCCCCCCGGACGTCTCATTGGTCTGTTGAGTTAAGGCAATGGTTCTCAAACTTTAAACACTGGGACCCACTTTTTAAAATGACAATCTGTCCAGGACCCACCAGAAGTGATGTCATGGCTGGAAGTGACATCATCAAGCAAAATAATTATACATAATTAAAGAAAAACAGATTAAATAAGGGGAAGCCAGCCCTGTTCCACCAAGTGAATTTTCTCTGTAGCCTGCCTGCAACACCCCCCCCCCCAAAAAAAAAAATCAGTGAGATTTTCAGTCCTCCCCAGTGCCCACCTTACCAGCTGAAGCCTCTGTTTTATTCTTTGGGGGGTGCTGCCTTCTAGAGCTATGTTGAGCTCCACTTTCATCAGATGGGGACCATGCATCTAGCCTTGCATTCCCCTTTGCCTGACTTGACCAGGAGCCAAGGCACATTTGCTTACTCGTGAGTAAATGTGACCATGTGGCTTACTTTCGCTTTCCATAGGGCTCAGTACATTCATCTGCTTGGAGGGAGGAACCTCCTTCTTGGGTGTTTTTTGGGGGCTACTTGCATTGGATAGGAACCCTTCCAGTGTTGTTGGATTCCTCTCAGCCTGTCCTTTCCAACAGAGTAAGGCAAGTTCATCTACTCCTGAGTAAATGCACAATATGGCTCTTTCATTTTCCATAGGGCTCCATGAATTTTTTTGTTTCTGGTTTTTTGGCCATAACTTTTGAGCAAAAGGAGATATTTTACCCCTGTTTTTTTTTACACTGCCTTCTGCTGGAAATATCACATCCAACGGCATATAACATGATGGGGTTATTCGTAACCTCCTCTATGTTAGCAATGTTGGGTCATTTGGGGTGTTCACCCCCCCAAGGCTGTTACCTGGGGCGAACCGCCCCCCAACCCTCACTAGCTATGCCACTGGCCCTGCACAGACTACAGTACAATTCAGTAATTTAAGTGGTTCAAGAATTATGAGAATGATTAGTTATATATAATATCATGCAATGCATAATTTTTTAGGATAAGTAGACAGCCAAATTTCTTGAAACTATTCATTCACATATAGCTTGTTTTCACTGTATCTTGTCTTCTGCAATCTAATTTTTAGTAATTAGGTTATTGAATGACTGTAATAGATGTCAAGAAGTGAAGTAATGGATACAGTCAGAACAATTTCATGCTTTCCAGATAAGATTATATTAGGCTGGCTCATGACTGGCTTCATGACTTCACCAGTTTAATTAAGTATAATATATAAAATGGAATAAATAGTTGGGGGAAAATGGTCATTTCTTAAAAATATCATGGGCAGCCCTGTCCTAACCTGCACTGGAACAGGCAGGCCAACTGGTCTGCACTGTATCCAGTGCAGGTGGGAGGTGGTTGCCGTGCAGTTTGGAGTAAGGGGATATATTTCCTCTTAACCCGTATCCACCATCTCTATTGGGCTACTAAGATGTGCCCAATCCAATCCAGTGTGCAGATCCAAACAGCCTGGTGTAATGCTGGGCTGGCCGGGATGGGGGTTAGGATCCAGCCTAAGGTGCCCAAGCCAGTTCCACCCCCTCCTGGGCCCTGGCCACTGTCTGCCCACTGGTTCACCCTTCACCCCAAAACACCCCCATTCCACCCTCCCACCACTCTCTAACTTCCTGTGCTGTCAGCCAGTGCAAACTTACCCATACCTGGTTGGGATCTGGCACCAGGTGGCCTATGCATGTTCTTGCACTAGCCAAACTGGTTCACAAGCACATTCACAACACTTGTAAACCAGCACACGGGATTTTCACTGGCCGAAATTTAAGTTTGGATTGCACTCTGAATGTTCTTTTTGGGAGAGTTTTCAGGCCTCCTCCACCAGATTCTGTCCTCCGTGTCGGGCTGCAAAGCCCAGCACAGAGCTTCTCCTGTCTTTGCTGGCAAAATAGCCTGGCCTGACTGAGTAGCCCCATTGCCAGGCCTGTGTCCTCACCTGGGGAAGCCCCCTTCCCTCATGGGGACCTCTGGAGGCCTCTGCAGGGCCACTGGATGCAGTGGCTGAACAAAATTCATTTATGAAAAGTATCATGAGATATTTTTAAACTATTGTATATGCTTTACATATACATTGAAAGAATTATTTTGGTATGATTGCTAGTAAAGATTCATGGGCGTACCCGTTTCACATTGCAAGAATATTTTTTTGAATATTTTGTTTTCTTCTACTTTTTCATTAGATAGGTAGACCCTAGGAAGCATAGCATCTTCTAAGATTGCAAAGCAAAAACAGTTGTATTATCATAGATGGAAGTTGTTCCTATGATGCTGAATTTAAAACACCTTGATTATGCCATCAGATTTGTATAAATTATATATTCCTCGGGAAGATGCAAGAGTGAATGTACTTGTTGGCAGTTTAAATTGAGTTCCTGTTGTGGCAGTAACTAGCTCTGGAAAGTGACCAACTTTTTATTTAAGTTGTTGCTGGAGGTTGTATTTGCTCCTGTACAGCTGGTGTTTCTTTCTT
This sequence comes from Tiliqua scincoides, assembly GCF_035046505.1. Lineage (NCBI taxonomy): Eukaryota > Metazoa > Chordata > Lepidosauria > Squamata > Scincidae > Tiliqua > Tiliqua scincoides. The sequence goes on along the minus strand of NC_089821.1, from coordinate 165,550,257 downwards.
AAGATAAGGTATAAAATGGCAGAAAAACAATATTGATTTTCTTTACGTGTATAGAAAGCAGATACATGTAGAAGGAAGATGCCATGAAGACCAGTTTTGGTTATGTCTGACTCCAAGCTACCCCAAAGCATTTTGTAAATTAGAAGTGAGGTCTTAGTCTTAGTCTTAGTGCAGAATTGGCATACATCCTAGGGACTTTGGGGGGGGAGTTTATATGGTAGAGTCCAAGAATAAAAATAAATAATAATAAGTGTGCTTCTCTTTAATTTTACTATTGCTAATGACAATAGTTGTTTGTCATTGATGTATGAGGAAGAGGTCATTCTGAACTTGTTAGGAAGCTCTGTTGTCTGAAATTGTTATTGCCCCCCTTTTGGGTAGATTGTTGGACTTTTGTACTATAAATGTCACTGTCATCAACATGCCAGTGTGCTTCCCAATTACACTTTTATTCAATTGAAGTGAATTACATCCGATTGCATCTAGAATTCTTGTTTCCTGTAGTATAATGATTAATGAAGTACATTGGTACTGATTTTTTTTTTAACAACTTTCTTTGAAACCAGATTAATTCTGGCTGGAGCAAGTAGGGTTGCACTGGGTGACACAAGGGCATGGGGAGGATGGTGCTGAGAGGGCTTTTTGGGATGGGAGAAGGCAGAATGAGGGGGTGAGACAGAAAGTATTTTTCCACCATATCCTAACCACCCTTCCTGGCCAGGCTGGTGTTGCACTGGACTTCCCAGATTCGTGCCTGCCAAGAGCCCAATCCTATGCATGTCTACTCAGAAGTCCCATTATAGTCAATGGGTCTTGCTCTCAGAAAAGTGTGGATATGATTGTAGTCTCAATTGCTAGCACAGATCTGAGAAGCCCTGTAGGACAGACTAGCTGTACTGGCATAGGTGAGGATTGGGCTGCCTGACTCTTACAAACAAATTCTATCCTCCCCCTCCCCCAATGTAGCTGTGCCAAAATGGCGCTGCATCCTATGGGGGGGAAGGCAGATCTGAAGGAGAGCAAAATCTTAGGGCCAACAATTCCAGGGCCAGTATTGGTTGTGACATGGTCATCAGGCCTGACCATGACCAAACAAGACTTACCTTGCTAAGTTACATGAACTATCTCTTGCCATTTGTACTAAAAGTGGTAAGACAGGTGTTCACAGAAAGCTGCATTTAGGCCAGTACATAATTCTTGTTATATAATTTGCTGAACTATAATTTTCCTGACAGCCAAACTAGAAAACTGTGTGTTCCCAATGAACAAGGGGTAGGTAGAACAAAATTTTAACTATCTGACCAGCCTCACATGATGGTGGAGCTACATGTTCACTACGCAGGCAATCCTGGCCCTCCCCTCACTTCCTGCTCAGTTTTCTTAAACAAAGGGAGGCAGTTTGTTTAAAAAGTGCTTAAGAAATGAACAGGAAAAAAAATCCTGATCCTTCTTAAAGAAGAGACATAGCATTTTCTTTTACAAATTAAGAGTAAAATCTTTCCTAAGAGGATTTTTTTTTAATAGAAAAAAAATTACTTTAGAAGAGCATTATTGAATTTCTGGAATGGTTATTTCATTTTGTTCCAGAAGATGAAGAGTTTTTTCTTCCAATAATCATGATTAGAAAAGGAAACATGTCAGTATATGATTATACTGTATATGTACAATATATGAGTAGAATATTTTCCCTTCTAAGTTTAGATAAGCCCAAATATATAACGGGAGATAAATTTAATGCATTTCTCAATTGAAACTAAAATACATACAGTTCGCACAAGCCCAGAGATTCTTTCCTCAGGTACAAACTGAAATTATATATCTCTTTATGCCCTTGCCATACAGCAGTTATCCTCCAGTAGTGAATTTGTCTCCATCTAAGGATCCATCTGGGAGATATTTCATATCTGGAGATATGACCTGCTATCAGATACCTGTGCTATAGGTAGGCAGAAGATGAGATCAAAAGGAAAGGTCAGGATGTTTTATCTCTCACACACAGTGAAATGTGCCAGTCTCCACATGCTTGACTATTTTCTACCACAGCAACAGCACACACATGCTTCAAAGGCAGATTACAAGAATCATCATCCCACTTAATTAGCTGTCTCAGGCAGCCATCCTTACTCTCATACACTTGGATACAGACTGACAAGATCAGCTGAGTCCTTTCTCCTTTCACATGGCTGAGCTTACTCAACTTAAGTACACTCCCCAGAATTATAGCCTTGCCACCTGTGGGCTCATTGTTAATCAGCATCACAGTTTTACTGGCTACTCATTTTATCATAAAATACAGTAGTCTTCTCTGCAACATTCCTGCAAATTCTTCTAGCACCTGGTCTGTTCTGCCACCAATATGGTGGATAGCTACCTCAGAATCTCTCTTTTCAACTCATTCTCTCTCAGCTTCCTAAGGAATACTGTTTATAAGCACTGGAGATCATTCAACTTTGCTAGTTCTTCTGCCTCCTTTCTCTTCTCCTCCAAAATCAGACAGAACAAAATGCTGTAATATGAACAAGAATAGTGGAAGGATATGATGATAGCAAAGAAGATGGACAAATCCCTAAATTACTGCACAGCTGATCTATATGCTACAAAGTGGATATTTACTTCCAATATACAATTTTCAGCAATTAATAACCAAACCTCACAACATAAATTCATGAAAATCTAACACTAAAAAAGGCAAAAAAAATTGAACGGCGCAATCCAGATCCGTATTTGGGTTGGTGCAAATCCCTTGCGCTGGCCCAGGAGAGTCAGGAGGAAGCCAGGCTGGTGCTCAAAGAAGCGCCAGCCTGGGGAGGCCAACGCAAGCCTCTGCACCGGCTTCCTCCTCGCGAGTTGCATTGGTCCGGATGGGTCAACACAACGAAGAAAGATAGGTGGGGAGGAGGCGGGAGGGAGGCATTCCTGGGTGGGGGAGGGCGGTGGCCATCTCCAGGGCAGGTGGGCAGCAGGCAGGAGGTGGGACTGGGATCCAGTAGTTATGCTGGATCCCAATCCCCGTTCCCAGGGAGAATGGAGTGGCTTCAAGCTGCTCCACTTTCCTCGGACTTGCACCACCTCAAGAGGTGGCACAAGTCCAAGGAGACCCTTTGGGGCCAGCAGCCCTTACCAGGCTATAAGGGGGAATGTTTCACCTTGCCTCTGGCTGAGCTGCTTATGGCCACTATCCTGCGCTGGATACAGCACAAGCCTCCTGGTTTGAGTGTTCCAGCGCAGGATAGGATTGCACCCAAAGTATTACAATCAAATGACAGTTGATAAATGTGATTTAATAACAGGTATCTCATCCAGTCATGCTTTTACAGCATATTGACCTAAAGTAGTGTTAAATAATGCATACACAGATCCTCTGTAGCAGGAAATGTGAGCTTGGATTCCCAGAACTATCAATTTTTCAGGGCACCTGGTGTAGAAACACCCTAAAGTTCAAAAGCAATCATTTGTTGTCGCAATGGGAACTGAATCCAATTTCAAATGTCTGTCCAACTTACTGCACACAAGCTTTCTTAAGCCCTTTGTCTACAGACAATAATAGAACATACTTACTGACTTATGCACCAGTTCTGCTCTCTCCCAAATGGTTCTCAGGCATACAGATTAGTTTACTCTTCTGGAGCTAGTGGCAGGATATAAATCACATTATGTCAGTACAAATCTACATTGCTCATCTCAGCTTCAAATTGACAAAAAACTTTAGGAAACCATGCAAATTTATGGGCACCATTTCAGATCTCTACCCTTCAGAGGTAACAGACACAGGTCCTTTCATCGCCAATGGTGGAGTGGAGAGAGTCTGACACTCAGAGTCCTATAACACTTCAGTTCAGGATGGTGAAAAGTGGTCCACCCAATTTTGCTGAACCCCCCAGTATTCAGCCAGTGCAGATTCCCCCATTTATTGATGGGCAAAGTGGAAGGAATGGCCACTGCCTGCTGTTGACAAGCTGATAAGGCCCCTCTGCAGGGCTTTGCCCTGGGGCTTCCAGCATCCTGGCACAGTTCAATTAAGTTCCAGTTCAGCACAAACTCTTCCTAAAACAATAACTGCAAGTGTATTAACAAGCCATATTTAATTTGGAGTGTAATTCCAACGGGAGATTGTTTGGAGGTGCTTTGGAATTAGAGTTCAGGATTTGCAATTAAAGTACTTCATTTAATAGATGTTTTCACTTAATTGACACTGCTCCAGTGAGTGTTGTCACCAACTATTGACTTCAGAAGATGGAGACTGGTAGTGTACTTTACTTCCTGCTTTCTGGAGATCAAGCTGCTGTTAACAGCACAAAAGCAAGGGTCATGGCAATTTTTCTGATGACCTGGCAACTCTGCTGATCAGAACATGTTCTAGTTTAGGATATTTTTTCACTTAATTAAGAAAAAAAATGTTCCTGAACTATCAGAAGCTTAAAGTATTATTGTTTTAGTCCATTACTACCTTATGCTGTATTTAAGAATTAAAAAATCAAGAAGTGAGTTGCAATTGTGTTTTGGAGCAGGTCCACAGAGGCCCCCCTCGCACCCTTTAGAGCAGTGGTTCTCACACATTTAGCACTGGGACCCACTTTTCAGAATGAGAATCTGTCAGGACCCACCAGAAGTGATATCATGACCGGAAGTGACATCAAGCAGGAAAATTTTCAATAATCCTAGCTGCAATCCTGCCCACATGTACCCAGGAGTAAGTCCCATTGACTATCATTGTTAAAAGAATATACACAGTAGCTTGTGAAAAGTACAGATCTGTAACATTTGCCCAAATGCAGTCGCATACCATGGTAGCATCAAGTCCAATATATTAAAAATAAAATATTGAATTGAATAGGGACCCACCTGAAATTGGCTCACGACCCACCTAGTGGGTCCCGACCCACAGTTTGAGAAACACTGCTTTAGAGGACCATAGTACCCCGATTAAGTTTTTAAAAGCACCTTTTCCCTGGTGGCAGCACAATCATGGGAGCACTGTCACTGCCATTGCCCCACCCCCTTAAGAGGGTAGTAACACAGCTTTTCTGGCTGCTGTATAGAAATGATATTGCTGTATAGCAATAATGTGAACAGGTGGTACCAGCAGATCTAATAAAAAAATGTGGAACACATAGTGCATGGGTGGCTAACACAGATGATAAGTTCCACCTGCTGAAATTCCCTCCTCTACACAATTGTTAAAAGTCCAGAAATCCTAAATTTGAAAAGTTGACCACCACTGCCATAGTGATCCAAATAACTTTGTTTTAAAAACAAACAAAAAACAGTTCCAAATGCACTGGTATTTCCAAAAAATACTAGTTTTTCACCATTAGAGCATGGACCTCTTCTCTATTGTCCTAGATTTATAAGGACCCTGCAGGTCCTTTTAGATCACTGATCCCTGATACCTTACACATATACTTTCCCCTTCAGGTCAGTCTTGAATTTCAAAAAGAATACAGAGTCTTGTTCAAAAAGAGAATTAACACTTTCTTACCTTTTCCCTAATAGTGTTAGCTGAGATTCCAGTACCTTTGACATTCTTATCCCAATCCTATTCATGTCTATTCAGAAGTAAGTCTCATTATAGTAAATGAGCTTACTTCCAATAAGTGTGCACAGGATTTCAGCCTCAGTCTTTCATTTTTCTCTATTTTTACCTCCACTGGCGTTATTTTATTTAGAAACTAGCCCATTGCATTCAGTAAGACTTAGGCTATAATCCTGTCTTAAAAAAAAAAACACACCTATCCTATGACCTTTTTTGGGTGAAATTATTATCAAATTATAACACAACATAATGGGGGGTCTGAAATACACAAATCCCCTGGGAACGCTTTTGTTTGCAGATGGAGATGCTGGGTGTCCTGGCAGCATGAATCTCTCAGCTGCCACAATACTGTGATATTTGGGTGTTGATAGGTCCTCTGATGGGCATTACCATCAACCCATATCTGACCTGAACAGTTGGCAACCTTCAGAGTCAAAAGACTATGTGTTCTGCCAAATCCCAATCCAAGCTCTGCCTGGAGAATTATGCCCACATTTAGCTAATTAGCACCCCTTTTTTTACCCAATGACCCTGGTTCTGCCTTCCAGTCCTGCTAGACCCTACCTCCAGGGTCACAAAATACTTTTGTGTGTCACGATAACAGGAAGATTTTTAATGCTTTATTTCATGAGACACTGCAAACTTTGTTAATGTCAGTAGTGGTTATAAAATCCATATAGGGTGCTGTGCAAGAACGATATTACCAAATTAGTATTTTGAATGTTAGCCCATTAATCACTGGGCATGATACAGAATAGATGTGTAAAAACTACCTGTATTTCTTGGAAACAATTCAATTTTAGATATTGGTATTTTTTTATTTTTAAAGGAGTATTTTATGACTGTAACTGCTACATTCAGCTGAGCTATTTCCTGATAAGCTCATGTGTACTTCAGAGTTTATGCCAAATTACTCCCTCTCCATCTCAGCAAGAAGTCAAATGCAATCAGGAAAACTCTGCTTTTGCAGTGAGGCAGGGAGGGGAAAGAGAGGGCATGCATTCTATGCTTAATCTGTTAAATGATGTAAACGTATTAACATGGTGGAAACGTGCTAATTTCTTCTTCAGCAATCTGAGTAACCTCTAAATTAGGCAAAGAAAAGCTCACCATTCCCTTTCTTTGCAAAGGTTTGGCCTGGCTATTTTATATGCTGTATATCACATTATTTGTATATACTAAATTTAAATACTATCCAGTATAACTGAGGGCCCAATCCTATCCAATTTTCCAGTGCTGGTGCATTATGGTAGCACCAGTGCTGGGAAGTTGGATAGGATTGGGCCCCAAGACTGCAACCCTTTACACCAGTGGTTCTCAAATTCCCAGGGAGTTTGAGGATCCTGGTAAGCATTTGCAGGGGTGGGGGAATGGTGGTGACATGATCCCCAGGATCATGCTGCTGCCAGGGACCAAGGGGCTTTTGTTCAAATTACCCCTTCCTGTGCTGGACTCCAGGGCTGTGGGGAGCACCACAGAGCCCTCTAGGGCTGCCCACACTTCAGAACAATGAAAAAGTGTGATCACAACCCATTTCTGATTTTGCTGTTCTGACTCCACTCCAAATGTGTTTTCTTTGCTTACCAAAATCTCTGAACAGAAAGTTGAACCCTGAGCACAGAATATTTTAAAACAATGAAATGAGGAAAGTCCAGAACCTTTTAACTTGGTGCAGACATAATGCTGCTCTTAACCTTGGTTAAGAGATTTGGGCTTCAATCCTACACCCACTTACCTGGGGTAAGCCTCATTGAACACAATAAGACTTCTGAGTAGATGTGTGCAGGATTAGGTTATAGGAGTGGGCTCAAATAGTTTGCCTCTCTTCTCTTCCCTTGCCAGTGTTAATCACAGTGCGATATTATACCTGCACCAACATTAACCATGGTTAATGCTAATGAGGACTGCAAGCCAACTTCAAACTCTGATTTCACAATTTGGTTAAAAGCTATCCCCAGATTACATTAACCATGGTTTATTGGAGGGCAGATGTAATAGTACATCATATTTAATACTGATGATGAGGGAAGAATGAAGAGATTCATATGAAAAAGTGAGAGGAAGTGACTCAATTTATGTCAGGTTCCTGACTTGGAAAGAGAGTTCCTTTTTCTGTGGAAATGGTTGAATCCAAAGATCTAGTATCAGCATTTTAAGAATTGGTAGAATATTAGAGTACTTAACAAAAACAAAAGTTACCAGTTACTTTTCAAAAAAGAATATAGTCTAGATCAGTGGTTTCCAAACTTTTTTACCTGACGGCTTCTTTGACATTCTGGGCCATTGGCTGCAGCTCCCCATTAGGGTTACAATCCTATACATTGTAAAGGGTGGTGAGTTTTTTGTGAGGATTCCATAGCTCCCCTGGTTGGTTTCCACAGCTCCCTAGGAAGCCATGGCGCACAGTTTGGGATCCACTGGTCTAGATGTATGCCAACAAAAAAGAGATCAATCTCTATCTCTTCTTTTTCATCCATCCCCTCTTCACATGAGATCAATATTTTTTTAGGGCATGATCAAGCTCATCCTGGAGCTTGGTTTTCCCTGGCATGGTTCCCAGTATCCAATTTCCTTTCTTCTCCTAGCTCCAGTGTGCGGCACTGGCTCTTGTTTATCTGCTAACTTAGCACACTGTTCCCTGAGCAAGGGAATCTTATAAAATGATGTACCATTTGGCTTAAGCTTATTTCAAGAAAGCAAACTATTTTTGGAAAACATTGAATAGAAAGAATTCTCTTGAGATGAAACTCACAAGGGAAAGAAAGCAAGACCAATTCAACTGGCATTCCTTTTTTTCTCGTTTTAATTAATGAAGACTGGTGCACTGCTGAAACCTCAGAAATTTAATGGCTTGTTCTTGCATTCCCACAGGAGAAGAAATGGAAGAATGTCTTGGAACCAGTTCAAATATAGAGAAGGGCAATCCCTGTTAGAAGGCAATCTCATATCAAAGTCTCCATGCAGATGAAAAACTGGCGTATTGGGAAAAAGCCTAGGTTAAAAGGGCACTGCCTCAGTTGCCAGCTTAGTACAAGCAGGGAGATTCTGACATGAAAGTGCTTTTGAAGAAACAACCTTACACCTCCATATCTAAGACAGAGCCTTCCCATGAGGATTGTGTTACATGGTTGTTTGGACTGATTCTCAGCATGCATGAGGGCAAATGAATGGATTTAATAATAAACTTATTTAAACAATTTTCTAAATAGTGGTTTTTGAACTTTGTTCCCTGGTCTTCAGTTGACATACAGGGAACTAATGACAAGTTTCTCATATAATATTTTCCTCAGTTGCCTTAACCATTACAGAAGGCTTCTGTGTTCATGGTTCAATTTTATCCCCCACCATTGATGACGATGCAGCAATGCCAACTGGGAGTGTGCTGCATCCAGTGGTGTGGGGCGATCAAGGGGCCTGACAGAGCTATTTTTTACTTATCTCTGCACAGGCTTCCCAGTGGTGTGCATATATAGCTGGTGTAAGTCTGATGAGAGAAAAGTGGTGGGGCAGGTTGGGAAAGAGGGAAGCCCATCCCCCTGCATGTGGATCTTATCACAGTCAGTGACTTGGAAGAGAGCATCATTTGAATCAGATTAACAAGCCTGTATACGGTATGCATTTATCATTGATGTACACATTGTTTTTGTGGACTTTAAATTTTTATAGAGAGAGTTTTTACATTTCCATTGTGAAAATTGGGTGGAGCATGTCCCACCCCTCCCATCCTTGTTCCTCTCCCATCCGCCTTCGTTCCACCCTCCCCCCAATTCCCAGAGGCAGCACTGCCGCCCAGCAGTTTCCCAGTGGTGTTGTGTCCTCCTTCTGCTGGCACTGGGACAGCACTCCCTACTCTCTAGGCACTGTAAATGTGCTTTACAGCATATTTAAGGCACCCAGCGCCGGTGCTAGGGCCCAGCACCAGTGCTAGGTAAATATAGGATTAGGCCTTTAAACACATTTTGTTAGGATTCCACCAACCACAGGCCTTGTGCTGTTCAAATTGTGTACCCAGAAAACTTTGGGGTGGGCGTCCCAAATGGTCTCATGTGGTCTTGCGGGGCAAGCTACCTATAGCAAGTCTCAATAACAAGAGAGAGATGGAAAAGATGGTTCCTGGAGTCAGTATATGTTCAGCAAGAAAACTATCTTGGTCTACACTGCTTTGAAATGAAGTCCTAATTACCAGTTGATTTACCAAGGCAGATAAACCAGGGGGCATCCACGAAAATTGAGTGTTGGAAGAGTTGGGACAGACAAAAGAAAATATTTCTTCACTCAGGCTGCAATCCTAACCACACTTTCCTGAGAGTAAGGCCATTGAACAAAATAGGACTTTCTTCTGAGTAGACCTGATTAGGATTGTGCCTTCAGTGTGCAGTTAATCTGTGGAACTCCTTGCCACAGGATGTGGTGATGGAATGCAGCCTAGATGCCTTTAAAAGAGGATTGGACAAATTTCTGGAGGAAAAATCCATTACAGGTTACAAACCATGATGTGTATGTGCAGCCTCCTGATTTCAGTAATGGGCTATGTCAGAATGCCAGATGCAAGGGAGGGCACCAGAATGCAAGTCTCTTCTTGTCTTTTGTGCTTTCTGAGGCATTTTGTAGGCCACTGTGAGATACAGGAAGCTGGATGGATGGGCCTGTGGCCTGATCCCGCAGGGATGTTCTTATGTTCTTAAATGCTCATTCTGGCAGAGTTTCCTCTGGCAGATGCCAAGTCTGGTAGCAACAGATAGATTTACCCTCTCTACAGTTATAGGAAATTTTCCATAGACCCACTTGGGATCCTGAACCAAGTATTTCATTATAATTATGCTATGTCACCCCAAGTTGTTATCCAATCGCAAGTCATATACCACTTATCTCCTTCTCCTGTTGATGATTTCTCACACCTGTGTTAAATTCTTTCTATTTCGCTATCTTGCCTCTGCAAGGTCTCTGCTGGTGCCTTCTTGCTAGCTCTCTCAACATATCAAAAGTCCATTAACCCTTTGCGCTATTGCTTTGCCATTGGGCCCTCTACAACTCATTCTACATATGTAATGATTCTTATATGAACCAAGCTTACAGGATTGTTCCCCATTACCTCCAGGAATCAGTTTGACCCTTGTTGTTACTAGATCAAAGCATCTATTCACTCAATGTCCCTCTTTTTCATATTAAACTCTGCAATCTTATTGCCATATTCATATCCCATATTAAAATATTCCCCATTATATATAATCACCTCTGTGACATTTGGCATTGGTTGTATCTTTAGAAATAAAGGCAAAAACAATGGGATTAAGAGATGTTTTGTGGACTGATGGGCCTACAGAAATCCTAATGCAGATCCCATAGATCAAGTTCTCCTGAACAATGCGCCTATTTCCTTTAATCATTTTTGAACATCTTTATGTCAAATCAAATGTTTGTATTAAAATCCATTACCTAGCAATGTGATGATAAATCTGGCAGCTTTGATTTCAGATACTGTCGTTCCACAAGTGCAAATCATTATCCCAAACCCCCCTTCTATTTTATTCTGTTTGATTTTTCTTTCTATGGATAGAAAAGCAATTATTGGCAGCAGGATGCACAAACATGTGAGGCATTTAAGAATGAAGATACTCATCTGAATGTGTATCTCAGCTTTAGCAACACATTGGGATCCGTATTCAGAGGCATGTCTCTTTTATGTCTGCAATTCCTGAAAGCTAATATAGGTTTCAGACAGTCCATGGATATCCAAAACTGTGAGGCAAAAGAGTGGGAATTCCAAAGTTTAGTAAGGGCCACACATTCCTACTGCTGCCCTGTCTGTGAATTTAACTGCTTCCTTTTAAAGTGTACATCTTAAGCACTGCTATTACACAGGTGTTTTTAATCATTAGTTAATTATCAGCTTGGTTAATTAATTGATGTTCTGTTCAACCTTCATTTTCTCTTTTGTAAAATGTGACCTTTTACATTTTACTCCTTGTGTTTAATCTGCTTGAGGTTAAGTGCAGCTTATACGCAGTGCATTGTCCAATTTGGCAAAAACAACAGGCTCCCAAATGGCATCCTGAATTCTGCAAACATCTTTTTAGGTGATATTAAGATGCTGATTGCATGAAACAGAATTTTCTCGTTTGTATTAATGCAATCTGCCTATACCCTAAAAAAGCTTTTGTGCACCCTGCGGAAAATTATGTACTCATTTCTTCTTAAGGCAACATTTTAGACTCCTGTTTCCAATCATATTAATTTTTTATTAGCCAGATGCTCTGTTGGACTATTGTCCTACACAACTTAGACATGATACCTCACTGTAGTTAGAAAATTGTTTGTAGATGATAAAAATGTGATTTTTTTTAATGCATTGCAGCTGAAAATTGTCAGTACATCTAGGAAAATTGTGTTGCCGGTATGTTGTTGAAGTAGTTTCACATGCACAGTGCCTCTTGTAGGGAATGAATCTGTTTATGACTCTGCTGGTTGTTTATCTACTAAGTTTTCTTTTTGGTGAAAAGACTATGAGGAAGTCAGCTTCTGGATACCTTGGAGTTTTTTTATGTTCATATTAATAACTGTGTAACTCAAACCAGAAGATGTTCAGATAACACAGGCCTACAGAATTGAGGGTCGTAAAGTTTTTCCCAAACTTTATGGTGGTTTGATATGAATTTGGGGTGCCGATTCCAAAAATGGCTACACCATGGCTTCCTCATGAGGAAGCTGCTTGAACCATTCACTAATGAGGCTATACTATATCTCCAAAACTAGACATGATAGGGCAAAACGGATGCCATTTTTGGAATCGGCACCCCAAATTCATTCACCCCAGAAACTGGTGTAACGTTTAAGGAAGCAAAATGTGTGTTGGCCTGTGTAATTGGCATCACATAGAAAAACTGACCACATGCCATAGCCTAACCCCCACTCCTGTGCCTCGGAGTGCTACACGGGCTGCTCAGATTTGCACCAGCTAAATAGCTGGCACAGATCCAAGTAGTCCCACAGGGCAGGCTTGAGTGTTACAATGGATAAGGAGAAAAATATCCTCTTACCCTGAGGTGACCTCCAACCTGCTCCTAACCTATGCAGGACACAATGCAGGCCGCTGCAGCCTGCAGGTTAGGATTGCACCCTAATAGTATTCCTATAATTTGCTACTTTCACGGAGCTGGAGAGCATCTGAAGATTATATAGCCCTGTGCCTTAGGGCAGGATCCTGCCTGCTTCCATGCATCACTGTCCTAGAGAGTAGTCCAAATCAAACCCTCCATTCCTTATCTCATCCTTCTCTTAGATGGCTTTTAACAAGAAAAGTAAAGAGGCATCAACTTTGTGTAATGCATAGGAATGTTTGGGTTTAAATGAATAGCAAAATATCAAAGAACTGAAAGACATACTGGAAAATATGAAGCATGAAATTTCAAAGAATCTGACAATCCACCCAACTTTTGTGGTCCTGGACAGGAAAATGAAAAGGTTTATTGAATTCCTAGTAGGTCACCATGCGTGGACGGTGTGCCTTCTTTGGTTTGGAGGGTTGTAAGTACATAAAAATGGACCCTTGAAAATGACTCCTATTTCAACATGAAATCTGAATATGTGGGTCTTTGCTTTTTAAATCCTTTTTGTTCTTTGAAGTATTATCTAAGGATTCTAATTGCCAGAATACTTGCAGTAAAAGAGTACTGGAATATGTAATTCCCTCATTGCATTCAGTAGGAATACTTTGTACACACCTGTGTCTTTTCTATGCATTTTATTCCATTTTTATGTGTCATTTAAAATCATGTTTACCATTTATCAGCTTTATTACACAAATTGAGACAAATCATGATAGCAAGACTTCAAAAGAATAAAATTTATGTATTGCTGGCAAAGTTATATGGCTTGCTTCCCTAGCAACATATTTCAATAATAAAAGCAAAAAAAAAAAATCCTAGTATGATAAATGCTGCCACTTAGCATAAACGATCACAGTTCCCATGAGACTGAATACTTACTTTGAAGATATAACAGTTTCCTCAGTTCCAATCAGTTTCTGCTTAGATGCTGCAAAGATCAATATTACCAATTATCAAGTCAGACTAATAAAAATTTGTGGATATACTGAGGTTATTCATCCAAAACCTACCCACCCTGACAAGGAACAAAATACTGTATTTAACTGCAGTGCAGCTTTAGAGTAGCATATTCCAAGAATCCCAGGGATCCACAAATGACCCATTAACTGAGTGCCTTTCATTTGTGAAACACTGAGTATGATCTCATATTCTGTCATACATGCTGTGTAGAAGGGAATGGTTGCTTCTCTGATAATGTATGATACCACATTAGCAGCCCAATCCCAACTAAATCCCCCCCATGTAGAAAGATGCAGCCAAATGGGAGCGGATTCAGAGGAGAGCAACAAGGATGATCAAAGGCAGTGGAGTAGCTAATGATCATGTAGCCCGGTGCCAAGTTCAAAATATTGCCCCGGAAGTGATGTCACAACTGGAAGTTACATGACGCCCCGGCTTTTTTAAAAGTGAAAATTGGGAGGAACCTACCTCCTCCCCCCAGCAGCTCACCACCCACTTGCCTCCCCCCAGTCCCTTGGCATAGCTATGGGATCAAAGCAGCATACCTGGGGTCAAAGAAGGTTTTGTAGCCCCCCCCCCGCATGACAAAATCAAATTTAATTAAGTAAATAAATTTAAAGTTATTGGTTCCATGCTGTATCATAATAACATCTCATTGGCCCTCAGAACAATCAGCCTCATAGGTCAAAATTCATGTTAAGCAAATCCACTTTTTGTTTCACAAGGCAGTTGTGTTTTCATTTTCTGGTTAATTGGCAATAACGTTTGATAGAATACAGATATTCCAGTGCACTTTGTTTCATTGCATTCTGCATTAAATTGCCCTTCCAATGATATATAACATGATGGTATTATTCATACATACCAAGATTTTCACAATTTTGGTCACTAGTGTTAAGCTCAGCTTGTTTCCCCCACTAAAGCTTCATGCCCAGTGCAGCTGCTACCCCCTGCAACCCCTTAGCTATGCCACTGATCAGAGGGCTGGAGGACAAGCCCTACGAAGAAAGGTTGAGGGTATGTTTAGCCTGGAGAAGAGAAGGCTGAGAGGGGATATGATTGCGCTCTTCAAATACCTGAAAGGCTGTCATATGGAAGAAAGAATAAATTTGTTTGCAACTGCCTCTGAAAGTAGAACTAGAACCAATAGGTACAACCTGCAAAAGAAGAGATTTCGATTGGACACCAGGAAAAATTTCCTGATGGTAAGGGCACTTTGGCAGTGGAACAGAATGCTGATGGAGGTGGACTCTCCCTCACTGGAGATCTTCAAGCAGAGGCTCAGCAAGCACCAGTTGGAGATGTTTTAGGAGGATTTCCTGCTACAGGCAGGGGGTTGGATTAGATGACCTATTAGGTCCCTTCCAACTCTACGATTCTAACTTTTGTGCCCTAGTGGGTCAGCTTGGATTTGCAGCTGCCACTTTACCAAAGTGAAGAGAGTAAGGAGAAAAGAATGGTGGAGGGAACCTGATTAGAATCCTGGCACATACTGGATAAGATATACCTCCTTCCACCCCCATTCAGCTTCCTGCCCACCCCCTCCCAACTTGGACATTTTCCCCTGTGTCTGATCAAGGTGAGCTCCTAATATTGGCACAGCCTTAGGATCACAGCACAAGCCAAACATGACTAATCAGAAGTAAGACCCACTGAGATGAATGGGACTTAGTCCCAGGTAAGTAGGCATAGGATTGCAACCTCAGAGCAATAGAGGTGTTTGAAAATTATGTTATTTACTCAGAAATAAGCCCATTGTGTTCAATAAGACTTAGGGCCCAATCCTATCCGACTTTCCAGCACCGGTGCAACCACAATGCAGCCCCCAGGTAAGGGAACAAATGTTCCCATACCTTGAGGAGACCTCTGTGACTGCCTCCCCAACACAGGAAGCAGTGCATACCCCATTGGCAGAGCAGTACCGGCACTGGAAAATTGGATAGGATTTGGGCCCTAGGCTGTAATCCTATCTTACTCACCTGAAACAGACACCTCTAGCAATAAGATTTCTTACTCACCGGAAACAGACACCTCTAGCAATAAGATTTCTCTCTTGCTTTCAGAGGCAAGTGAGACTGAGCATGCTTGTTTATATAAATTGCTCTGGTAACTGTTACAACATATGTCTCAGAACTCCAACCAGTTGAGAAAACTGCATTGTAAAATGTTTTTACTGTGAGACTAGAGGAAGAAAAAACGATGACAGGATTTATGTATGCATTCTTCGCCATTAACGGCCTTAATATTTTTTGAGAGCTGTTTTATTATATTCAGAGAAGATAACTACAACTTTGAAAAAAATGTTTCTCATGCAAGGCAACGAACGAATACTATAAACTTGTGGTGAAGATATTTCATTTTCATGAAATATTGAGTTTCTGAGCTCACAACTATTTTCATATATTCTAAACTAAATAAACTACATTCATCCTCTGCAATTTACAACATCAAGGAACTTCCATCATAGGTTCTGCATGTTTAAAGGACAACTATAGGAATGAAGGGTGCTTTTGGTAATGTGAAAGTTCTATAAAGTTTCAGTCAGTAGCTTAATGGTCCAATCCTATGCAGTGCCTACAACAGCACATCTCATAATCTGCTACCGTGAGTCTTGTTACAGTGAAGGGTGCACTGCCATGGTGTGCTCAAAAGCCACCAACTCAAATGGCTGGAGGCTCCACGTGAATTCCGGATGCCACACTGGAGCAGGTACGGTGGTGATGTGGGCAGTTCATGAAAAGTCCGGGGGGAGTGGGTGGGCAGTGGTTGGCTCAGGGTCAACATGGACTGAGGGAGGGGGAATGCAGGCCCAGTACCAGTGGCCTTGTGCTGGGCTAGCTCTGGTGCTGAGCCAGTGGCATCACTAGGGTTCATGTCATCCGGTGCGGGAGGCCAGCGTGTCACCCCCTGTAGTGAGCGGGGCAACACTCTAGGTGGTGGGCATGGTGATCTACCATCACCCCGCCCCCCACTGGTTTTTTGGCTGTACCTTTTGATAGAATAAAGATATTTCAATGTAGTTTCATCGCATTCTGCATGAAATTTCACATTGATTGATATATAACAGGGGTGCCCAAACCCCGGCCCTGGGGCCACTTGCGGCCCTTAAGGCCTCTCAATGCGGCCCTCAGGGGGCCCCTAGTCTCCAATAAGTCTCTGGCCCTCCGGAAATTTGTTGGAGCCCACACTGGCCCGATGCACCTGCTCCCAGCTTGAGGGCAACTGTTTGGCCTCTCAAGTGAGCTGTGGGATGAGGGTTCCCTCCACTGCTTGTTGTTTCACGTCTGTGATGCAGTAACAGCAGCAAAGGAAAGGCCAGCCTTGCTTTGTGCAAGGCCTTTTATAGACCTTGAGCTATTATTTCATTCATTCATATGTTCATCTTTAATATATTCATTTATGTAAATTTATCCAAATGTCAGAGAGATGTCAGAGAGATGATGTGGCCCTCCTGCCAAAAACTTTGGACACCCCTGATATATAACACGATGGTATTATTCCTCCAAACTCTGATTTTAGTGATTTTGGTCACTAGTGGTGTCACCTCCCCCCAGGGTGTCAACTTACTATCACCTTATTGGAGCAGTTCTCAGACTTTTAGCACTGGGACCCACTTCTTAGAATGAAAA
This sequence comes from Tiliqua scincoides, assembly GCF_035046505.1. Lineage (NCBI taxonomy): Eukaryota > Metazoa > Chordata > Lepidosauria > Squamata > Scincidae > Tiliqua > Tiliqua scincoides. The sequence goes on along the minus strand of NC_089821.1, from coordinate 165,533,029 downwards.
TCTTTCCAGGACCCATCATAAAGCAAATTAAAATAAATAATTATAAATAAAGTAAAATCAATAAATAAGGGAAAGCCAGCCCTGTTCCACCAAGTGAATTTTCTCTGCAGCCTGCCTGCAATAACACCCCCCCCCCAAAAAGAAAGAATCAGTAAGATTTTCACCCCTACCAGTACCCAGTTCAATTTAAGTTCTTATATTTCAAACATATCACTGTCAGGACCCACCTGGCTTTGCAAGTCTGAGAACCCAATCCTATGCCTGTCTACTCAAAAGTAAGTCCCATTATAGTCAGTGGGGCTTACTCCCAGGAAAATATGGATAGGACTGCAGCCTAAAACAGAAAAAAATTTCACCTTACCTTGTCAAGCTGCTTCATTCTTTTTATGGGGGGGGGCTGCCTTCTGGAGCATTTGTTGAGCTCCAGTTGCATCAAATCAGGACCATTCTGCTGGCCTCACGTTTCCCTTTGTCTGACCTGCCCAGGAGCCAAGGCACGTTTGCTTACTCGCGAGTAAACGTGACCATGTGGCTTAGTTTTGCTTTCCATAGGGCTCAATACATTTGCCAGCTTGGAGGGAGGGACCTCCTTCTCGGGTGTTTTTGGGGGGCTAAATTCATTAGATCAGGACCATTCTGGTGTTGTTGGATTCCTCTCAGGCTGCCCTTTCAGATGGATTAAGGCATGTTCACCTACTCACAAGTGAACACGTGATACCCCTTGGTTTCTTTTTCCATTGGGCGCTATGCATTTTTTGTTTTCTGGTTTTTTGCCAATAACCTTTGATAGAAAGGAGATATTTCCTTCCCGTTTTTTGCTTTGCATTCTGCTCAAAATTCTGCATCCAATGGTATATAACATGATGGTATTACTCCTAACCATCACGATTTTAGCGCATCACCCTCCCAGTGCATGTCACCCCCTCTTGCGTGTCACCCAGTGAGGCCTGCACCCCCCACACCCCCCTAATGATGCCACTGTGCTGAGCCCATGGCAGGCTTGCAAACATGCCTTACAGCACATTTGCGACAGTGTGTGCTGACAGTGTGCTGTAAGCCAGGGCTCACAACGCTGGATCAGGCCCCTAGTCACACTGAACACAATGAAACTTATTTCTGAGTAGGCATGGTATAGGCTTGTTCTATAAATATGCTACTGTGAAGAAGACATCTTAATACAGATGTTCCCCCCAGATCCACTGATCTGATATCCACAGTTTCACTAATCTGCAGTTCACAAATCCCCCCCTTGTGCAAATTCTTTCTTTAGCTGCCCCATAGTGCGCAGTGACACTTATGCGCCTCCACTGCGTGCTATGGGTCAGCAGGAGAAGTAAGTAAAAGAACTCTTGTTTCTCCCTCCCCCTTTGTGCTAGATGGAATTAGGATATGGCAGATGTGCTAATGGATATGCTAAAGTTGTGCCGAGGTAGCAGCATTATCAGTGCAATTCTGCCATAGGCTTGCATGGTTAAGCATCTACAATGCTGACAGCAAGTTTTTATGGAAAATTTATATATAATAACTTTTAACAGAATTTCTTCAAAATATTTGTGACTAAAGTTGTGTTTTCATTAGATGTTGAGTATTTGTTTCCTTGAGTTCTGCAGATAAATTGATATAATTTCACACATCCCTTCACTTTGTTGTTTTACATATACTATATATGTTTTCCATAGATAGACAGATATGACTTTAATACCTTTTTTTTTTTTAAAACACACTCCTGAAGAGGTAAAAGTTTCAATCTACAGGCAGGTCTTCTTTGAGGAGGAAAAAATTTATTATTGTGTCATTCTTTTTTGACACATGCTAGGGAATTGAAGATTGCTTTTGACAGGAAGGACCATTTGAGTTGTTAAATGTCAAAAATACATAGCCATCTACCGCATTTTGGCAGCACAAAATTGTATATATGAGTAAATGTCCTTCAGTAAATTGCTGCGACAATGAAGAGGAGGAAGGCGGGGGAGAGAGCCTGTGAGAAAGAACCCACCGCATGCTTTACATCTGTATCCTTGCTAAAATACTGTCAATGTAAGGCCCACTAGTTTGAGATGGACAGCAGGCTGCTTTCAATAAATGACAGGAACATCTGGTGCTGGGAAAACATATTCCATCCACAGTCTGTGACTAACCAGTAATTGCACTTGTCCTTGCTTTTATTAAATTGTCCAGTCATGCAAATACAAGTTAATTTTGTTGTACTCATTTAATTTTCCTAAGCAGAAAGTAGCCTGCCTCACAGCAATTCCAATGTTGCTTTATCTCTTTTTCTGCAGTTTTTGTTTTTATGTGTTTGATCCGTCTCATTTGGTAGACTTGTTAATTATATCCATTTCTCTTTCATTTTTGTTTTTAAATCAGAGGAATATTTATAAGCTTCATTTAGCCTTTTGGCTTGCTTACAAAAAGCCTGTACCGGAAGCATACAAACCCATCTGACATTTGCTTAGACAACTACGTCTGTCTGCACATTGCGTCTGTGCTGAATAATGGTATCAAGCCATGAGTGTTTAGAACATGCATTCATCAAATTTCTTATATTTCCCTTTGACATCAATTATTTCTTTAATAGACTTGTATCTCACCCTTCCCCAATTGGAGAAAGAGGCATCTGTGGAAATATAGGGCACAGTCAACCATATGCTGTTTGCACATAAGCTACACCGAAGTGAATCAGAATTGCACAGAAGCATCCCTTAGTAGACTGTATCTGGCTACTACTATTTATGCAGACCTGTGACAACTCATGACAGGATGTTCAGTTGTGAACAGGAGACTGTTTTGTTTTGTGCATTTGGGTGAAACTTAAGAATTGACTTATTTTCCAGCTCATGATGCTGGAGGGTGAATACAGTATCCACACACATCACCTCATATATTATGACATACAGTATATAACAGACAAATCTGATCCCCCACCGTGCAACAGAATGAAGCCACATCAACAGAGCATGTAGTTTTTGCCAAATTCCCTTTCCAAACTTGGTCGAAAAGAATTATGCCCAGTTTAAGCTAATTAGTTCCCCCTTCACTAGAAATAACCCTAATTCTGCAGAAAGCACTGCTGGATCCCACCACCAGGGTAGCTTGCCTTCTCAACCTGCAGAGCTCCTCCCTCCTCCCTGGTTCTCAACCCAGGGAGTGCCCCTCAGCTCTCCACCACCTAGCAGTCTCTAGCCATCCCCATTCCGCAATCCTCAGTAGTCTGTCCATCTGTCAGTCAGTCAGTCAATCAGTAAACCAGTTAGTTACTTGTACAGTTTTATACTAATTTGTGAGCTTCCTCCTGTTGACGAGAAAGATGACATATAAACACTTTTATCTATAACTGAGGCCCAAATCCTAACCAACTTTCCTGGATTGACATAGCTGTGCCAATGGGACGTGTGCTGCATCCTGCAGTTGGGTGTCACTCACGGAGGCCTTCTCAAAGTAAGGGAATGTTTGTTCCCTTACCTCAGAGCTGCACTGCCCTTATGTCGGTGCTGGAAAGTGGGTTAGGATTGCACCCTCAGTCCATTAGTCAGTCAGCAGATTCTAGTAGTCTGTCAGCCAAGCTGTTACTCCTTCAGTCCAATCAAGCCTCAAGCCTCTCCTTCCTCCAACCTATCCTCCTTCTACTACCCAAAAACCTCCCTTCTCCAGGTGCTGCTTTTATTTCCAAGGTCCTTCAAGTGGCTGCAGCTATGCAGCACACTCACTGCATTCTAAGGCCCTGGTGTTAACGCCATGCTTTCCAGACCTGTCAGAGCAAGGAGCCACTGTTGACACCACACCCTGTCTCCTCGAGGGATCTTGCGCATTTCCACTACACGTGTGCTGCATGCTACGATGGGGGTGGTGTTGGTGGTGACAAAAAGACCAGCAAGAAGTAGTAAAAAGCTTTTCTACATCTGACAGTAGGACTTCTGGCTGCCTATGGGTCTTCTTGGGATGCCAGAGGCAAAATGGGAAATAGGATCTGGCATTCACTTTTGCCACCTAAATCTACCCCTCCACCTTCCACACTCATCACCAACCTCCACCACTGACTCACCTGGATCAGTGTAGGTTGAGAGAAGTGGCAGTGGGCATGTGGAGTCTCTGGCCATTTGCCCTGGAGCACCTAATGGCAGTGTGCTTTTTGCACCTTGGTAAATGGATTTACAGCTCTGCTGAAAATGGGGGGGGGGGGGGAGGATTGAGCCATAACGGTATATCTACATGAGGTTTTAGAGGTCAGATGTGTTCATTCAGCATATCGAAGAGTAATAGGGTCACATGATAACTATACTAACAGCCCAATCCTAAAGTTGACACTGCCGCTAGGTGCAAAGCATCTACCACTCCATCCTGCAACCCCACTGCAGCTACCGGAGGTCTCCTCAGGGGAAACCCTAAGCTCCACAGTGGGGCTTCTCAGGTCTATTTAGCCAGCTCAGACTTGAGACACTCCGTTTCAGGCCTTCTGGCCCGACATGGAATTCAGGGCTCCACCCCCACCTCAGTTCCTCCCCCCCCCTGCCCTCCCCTCACCCTGGAGTGCTTTCTCCCCCATCCCCAAGGTCCTCACTGCCGCCTGGACCTCTTACCTATCTCCAGTTGGCATCCAGCCTGTGCTAGGCTCAGCAGCCACTGGTGCTGGGCTAGTGCTGACCTGGTGCAGGGTGTTGCAGGCATGCCTTACACCACATTTGCGACACCTAGCACTGGTGCTGGAGGTCAGCACCAGCACTGGCCCAAGTCAGGATTGGGCCCTAAATTCTCAGTAGACAAAGGCAAAAAAAAACCCGAACAATATGTGACTTCATTAGCCCTGGGATTCTTCCTAGTGTGGAAAATGACCTCCCTGTGAAGATTTACCAGCTCTCACTCCATGCTGTTTCATGTCCTATATTCTCCATCTCCTATGCTGACATCACAAAGAAACTATTACATTCATGAATATACAGGCAGAACCATGGGTCATCTCTACATGATATTGGAGAGTGATGTTCAGCTGGAACATAAAGTGATTGTCTGCAAGGAGACAAAAATCCATCTCTTCCACCTACTTTTATAAAGTAGTCTGCAGTTCCTGGCTTCTATATGATCATGTGTTTTGACCAAGGTATTTCTAATTGGAGTTGTTTTACTGATTTGTTCAGTATTTTCAGGATACTTTGTGTTTTTTTGGACAGGAAAGTGGTAAAAATTTTTAGTAAAGAAGACACAGAACATAGAAAACAGTGTGACCCATTATGACTGTGGCAGAGGGAAGGGTAGGTTATGGCATCCAGGATTCTCTGTGTGCTGTCCATAACATATGAGCTGACCTTAATACAGAGGTGATGACTGCAAGCTTATGAGAGAAGATGCACAGACGTGATTAACTAGTTCATGAGTTTAATCAAAGATAAGTAACTAGTTATTCCTTAGGTTTCTCAGTAGAGCCAATTTCCAGGATGGCATAACAAAACCCTTTCATACCGAAAAGGGTTTGTGTGCAGCCTGTTAGTATGAAGTAACCCTTGCGGACTTCCCATTTGGGTGTGCCCATGCAGGAAGACTCTCATTACTTTGTGTTCATTTTACTTTGTGTTCACACTTTGTGCTGGGCAGTGGTTCCCAAACTGTGGGTTGTGACCCAGCATTGAGCTTGTAAATGGGCCATTCCCTTAAGAGGGATGGCCCAGTAATAGGGTCCCTGATGGCACCACAACAATTGTGGCGTTGTGGGGTCCCAGCAGTATTTGAGTGTACCTGAGTGGCTGCTGAAGTTTCCATGAGTGTCCTGAAAGCTCTCAGCCCCCTCTGCGCAGCTGCACAGGGCTCCAGTTGCCAAATGGAGCTCACTTCTGATTTGCATGAGTGAGCTCCGTTCAGCAGTTGATTGCTGCAGCGCCGTCAGCACTTCCCCCTCTTGCTCCCACTCCCACAGGGACTTCTGAGTTTCCCTGCTCCTAGTAGGGGTTTGGGAACCTCTGGTGTAGGGATTTTTGCAGTAAACTGTTGGATGAGGCAAGCAGAACTAAGTGAGACCAAAAGAAAAGAAGACTACAGTAACTGAGGTGAAAACAGAAACAAAAAAGGTAGGTGTAGGCAGAAATGGCCTACCTTACAAGAACACACACACACACACACACACACACACAAATATGTCTCTCACTGCAGGCCTGGCCAAGCCACTTGAATTCTATTACATCCAGGGCATGTCCTTGGTTTGTAGATAGCGGTTCTCTGATAACTTTCTTTTCTTTGATGGTTACTTCTGAGCCCTGCTTCCTGCTAAGGTTATGGGGGGGGGGGGGTCATAAAGTTGACTTTTTTCATCAACTTGGTTTTCAGCTTTGTCCAACTATCAAACCAAGTTCTATTCAGTCATACTCTCAGGCATATCCTGTCCCAATTACTATCTCTGCAAAGTTTAGACAAAATCTTAAAACAAAGGAAGGTTAAGATGAACCATTTGAAATCTTGATGTGATGGCAGCTCTCTCTGACAGTCACTGCAGAGGTTTTGTTGAAACTGATTTCAGATCTTTGTAACTTTCCAAGCTATGAACTTTGGAGAGCAGACTGGCTGACTGGTACTAAGAATTTGAACTGCTGCTCAAGATGTCTCTGAGCTGCTCAAGATGTCTGTAAGCATAAGTTTTTAAATATGGGTGATTTATGGTCCAATCCAATCACCCACCAGTTTACACCATGCACATGGGTGCACATGGGTGATATTTGCACCAGAGCACCTGATGGCAGTGTGCTTTTTGCACCTTGGTAAATGGATTTACAGCTGTGGCTCACCAGATCCGCTGCTGTCAATGGGTCTCCTCAGGCCTACATCAGTCACTTAGCTAAGTGTGCCTCAGGTGCCATGTCAGAACAGGAAAATCTTATTAGCGCTGCCAAGACAGCAGCTCGCCCAAACCACAGGGCAGTGGAAAAATGAGTGGGGGTATGGGGGAGGTGAGGAGGAGGCATTCTGGGGCAGGGAGAAGGTGGGGAGGAGGCATGGTGGGGGAGGGACTGGGGCGGAACCGACGGAGCTCAGCTCCACCAGATCCTAAGCCCTGTGTCAGGCCATGTGGCCTGATGTGGGACTCCTTGATTCTGTGTGAGCTCAAGAGCCACCCCTGAATTGAGCAGCCCCATTGTGGGGCTATTTCCCTTCCCCTGAGGAGCCGCTGTAGTCTGTGTTGGATGCCGCAGTAGCCATTTTGGCACCACGGCAGCCTTGCGTGCCGGGCAACTCAGGATTGAGCTGCCCAACTGCAATCCTATCCACACGCATAAAAGAGTAAACTCCATTGACTATAATGGGACTTACTTCAGCGTAGACATTCATAGAACTACGGTGTTTCTCCCAGGAAAGCGTACATAGGATTGTAGCTTTAATTTCAAAATAGCATAGCTGTAAGAAAACGGGCAAAGTAATATCTGTCATTTATCAGCTTTGGTATGAAAGGTTTTTAAAAGCAATCTTTCCATTGTTTTTCACTCCAGTTTTCATCTATTCTGAGTCAAATTGGAAATTCTTTGTTCTGTCTTTGCATGGGAAAAGCTAGCAATAGATTGCCTAAAGGCTAAGTTCTGCCTTTAAGGCAGAGTTCTCACTCTGGGAGTGGGGATGGGATGCATTGCCCCAAGACAGTCCTGAGAAGAATCTTGCCTTAGGGATGAAGAACTTCCTCTCAGGGCTATTCAGATTGCTTGGGTATTGTACTCTATGCTTCTGAATGGCACAATATGGGAGAAGAATTCAGAATCACCACCACCCCTTTTTTTGTACCTAGTTAGAATGCTGTGGACAAGTTTTCCTTCATGGTCTTAAGAACTGATCTCACAATAATGATAGTTAACATCAACCAATTAAAAATCCCGGTTCACTCCATCTGCACTAATAATGCTCTAGTATTGCTTAAGGCCAAACTAATACATTCGTAATATCATAGTTAACAACACAAAAGTAAACTAAGAAGAAAATTTAACATGAATAATTCACTCATGAGCAACTGTTATTTCTGTTGATTTAGAAATTTAATCACTTCAAACAGATTGAATCATTTAAGAATTTCACCGTATTATGGAAATATTCTCAACAGCAGTTTTCCTTGTGGGGAAAGATCTGTTCATCCATGATTGCCAGCAATGAATCAGATCTAATGGTTAAGACTTCAGTGGTGAATAGTTGTATAATTTGAAGCAATATAATACTTTAACAAGATTTGAAAATATCAGATCTCCTTTTAGTGTGCCTATCTGTCGTAATCTATTGTGTTTGCTGGTGAAAGAGACAAAATTTGAATACTTAATATTATTGCTCTGTTCTTCCCAGACTCATGGTATAATTAAGGTGATACTTCCTACTGAACTTAATTCTGTTTTAATATTGTAATTTTCTTTACTTTGTTTTATCCGGTTTCCTTAATGAAGATCCCAGTGAGGCTCTTTGATTGCCAGTTTCAGCAAGAGAAGTTCGTATAGGCAGTTATCTTGTATTTGCTTTATCTTAGATTGGTCTGTAGGCATTGTGAAGATTTGTGGCAGCATTTTGCTTTACTGAACACAATCCTTTGTTATTAGCAAGCACCAAACTGAAACTGAGTAAAACAGGATTTAAAATGCAGGCTGGATGCAAATGTAAGTTTGAGAGAGCTGTTAGGCTGCTGATGGTATGGCTAAAATAAATGATACAATGAGTGCAATGATTAAGAACCTAGGTTGACCTTTTTATACAAGAATCTTTGAAATCATGGTGCTAGTCTGTGACTTTTATCTATTTTGTCATCAGCAAGAAATACATCAAAATTCTAGATGCCTTTCCAGTATACACAGAAATTTAAAACAATTAATTACATATTTTCTTCAAAATTTCTCACTTGGAAGAAAAGAACACCTTTTGCACAGTCAGCTTTATAGGCTCCGTGCATGATTTTCAGTTCTTATGGCAACCATAAATCAGTCCCTGCTGGGATTGTGTACAGACTAATACAGATTGTCTGAAAGGTTAATGAGCAGTCAAATACTTTCACCCTGCGGCTGTATCCCTATCCATGAGTCACCTTAGTTTAATGAACACCAAATAATTTGTTTTTGTTTTTAGAGAACACAAAATGTAAATCATAACAAATTTACAAAATTTTAAATTCCCATTTCCATTCAAATAATCAATCACCACTGTACACTAATGCACAGTCCCATTGCAACACTGTGAAATCAGTATTACTAACTGCTTTCCTATATTTTTACAGCTACAGTACAAACTGGTATGATAGTCAAAGAATTGTCTGAACTTGAATGCTATGTAATTACAGCAGCTCCATCATCTTGGAAAGTTTATTGATTAAAACAAAAAGCAACCACAGTGTGGTCAGATCCTATGCCCCTGAGAGCTTCCCTCAGCCTCCTAATGCCTTATAAGGCATTAAAAACGTCACTTCCATTTTTTTTTTCTGAAAAACCAGAAGTCGTGTTTTTGCCTCTGAGGCACTTATAAGTGGATAAGTGAATTCGTGGATATGGGATCCGCAGATATGGGGGTCTTGTATAGTATATATTCTAATCCTGAAATGGGATTTCCCATAGTTCCATCAACTCCAAATAGGTTTTTGTTCAACACTTGCCTGAAAATCTAAAAGGAAGATTTCACAGCTTTCCTTGATAGTTTTTCCCTCGTTCAGTGGTGACTATTGATTGAATGTGTAACCTACTCTTTACGTTTATTGCTTGTACCAGTTGTGAAGAATTGTTTGTCCCTCTTCTTCTGAAATCTGTTTAGAAATTTGAGAATATAATACAGCAGCAAGTCCAGATGCTTTATGTTCATATCATTACTTTCAGATTTGCCATGTCAATGTATGATTTATGTACAAATATGGTCCTCATGAGAACCTACTTTATCAAACTATTGATAGAGAATCGATAGAAAAATATGTTTGATGCAATACTGTATAATAAAGATGATCTGATAGATAACAGGGAAAGGTGTGAAAGATCAGGACTTTGAACCATCTATGGGAACCAGGGGTCAAGGGAGGGGCCAGGGGAGTACATTGCCCCCTGCAGCAGAATGAAGGTTTTCTGCTATCTCCACTGTGTGTGGCTGTGCTTATCTTGTTTGCATGACAAATGCTGCAAAATCGGACCTCCCGCTCTCCCTTGTCTTTCTACAGCTCCAAAAGGAGTCATTTTTGAAGACGAGGGCTGCGCATGCGCTGGGGTGGTGTGACAGCACATGCGCGGGGTGGTGGTACCATGCTGCTCCATGACATAACCTGGCCCCAGGAGCCACTGGGCCTGGCAACACAACTGTATATGAAAACTTCCAATTAATGTCAGAAAAAGAGTCTGTGGAAAACTGGTTTTTGCAGAGATGTCATAGAACAACAAGAAATGCAGCAAACATTGCAAATTTATCATAAACACCTTTAGATAAGCTCCACACTCATAATGTCACTTCCTGCAGTGTCATGGCAGTGATGCAGAGCAGTCTCCACCTGTCATGGTTTTGTCAGCTTTAACCATATATCACCTTGGTGAGAGCATTCCAAAAAATCTATTTCTAATATAGCAGCTTACATATTAAAACCATTGCCTCTAAAGTATTTTATGGCTGCATTCATTATACATGCTGCACATAATGCACTGTAAGGTGATCAGAGAAGAATAATGCACTTTGTGCACGGCTACGGGTTAATGACACCATATATATTCTTTGTAGGAGGATAACGTACATAATATGCAACTTGTCAGTATAAATTTCAGAGGCAAAATGACTGTGTAGCTCTTTTATCTCTTGAATAGAACTAGAGATGTTTACAATATCCCTTGACATCCTTGACATTAGGAGACGCTATGAAGAGCTAAACATTTTTCTCCTTCCTTTCTGTTCAATTTTAAATGAATCATATAGAGTTATTATATTAAGGGAAATAAAGCTCTTCAGATGCCCCAGGAATCTTGATCTGACTGGCAAATCTGAACATTAAAAAACTAGAGAATGTAGGCACTAAATAAATCATTAAGGTGATGCATGCTGTTTCCAGAAAGAAATTGTGCAGAATTGCATCTTGCACAATCTATTCTGGGCTTATGCTTCGGGCAAGATCTAAACAACAATCCCAGGACTGGATGGACTGCAGGAGATAGCTTGCAAAGGCATATCCAACCCTACAGTTTGTTTTGGTATGGAGTTTTATGCTGATCATTTTGAAAGGGCACTTGTGGCTCCTGTGAAGTTATTTAGGTTTTGACACCAATTTCGTTTGAAGGCTTTGCAGCCTTTTTGATCTGTTAGCAAAAGCAAGAAAGCTTTTGTTAACAAACCACGATCAGGTTCACCAAGTCATAAAAGTTGGTGAATCTATTAAAAAAAAAGAATAGGAACGAAGCAAAAATTTCAAAATGTACACAATAAGGACAAAACACCAAGAAATACAAGAGATTGAAGTTGAGAATGGGAGTAGAAGTCAGTCAGTCAGACCCTGTTGTGCTCATGATGGTGTGTGATAGGCTCCAATTTGGGTTTCTAACTGACTCAAAATAAGCTAAATTATTTTCCAACTTTGGATGAAAATGATTGCCAAACCCAGTTATGAAGCAAACTGTGTAGGTGTCATTCATCAGTAATCCAGGTGCGAAGATTTTTGAAAATCCAATATGACTATTAATGATGAAACTATGTTTATCCTTTGGAGACATATAGTGGTGATGTTCAATAGTGAAGTGCAAATTTGTCCCAACAGGAGCTGTTCATGTTTCTTTTAACTTTCATTTAGCAAAGTAGTGATATCTGTTTCCCTTCTCCATGCTCTCAATCAGTGCTTCTCAAACTATCTGAAGTAGCAGACTGGCATATTTTTCTCCAATATGCAAGGGACTGGTATAGTCCCTACAAGAAACTATGAGAAAATGAAGGAATTTGAGAACTTCCTGGCAAAACACATAGGTTTGATTCTAAAACAGAGGAAGGCTATAAATAAGAACAATGAGAGCATGTATGAAACAATATAGGATTATTTATTTCCTGGACATTCGCCACAGACCAGCAGCCAATGACTCACAGACCAGTACTGTTCTGCAGACCACCACTTTGAGTGCATTACTAAATCAATCCTAGAAGTTCTCCTGGTAAAGTAGAAAGAGGGTACTCTTCAGTTTAAATTACTTTTGTGAGCTTCAAATGATTGCCTTTGTTTTTATTCAGTTGACTTAAGGACGTCTTCAAGTTCCCTCTTCAAGTGTTGATAATTAATAATACACTTGTTGAAATAAACTCAAAGGAGAAGTTTAGTGGAATTCATATTCCAGTGGGCAGGAGGTCTGGTCTAGAGGGTAGAGCCTCTGTTAGCCAGAAGATAACATCAGAAGGTCGCCAGTTCGAGGACACCGGCAGCTCCCTGAACAGCAGAGAATGGCAAGACCTTGAAGAAGCTGACAAGCCCAGCTGAGTGAGTCCACCTGCTCTTGTTGTGAGCAAGAAGCGTCTTGGTTGCCTTCCATGTGTGAGATGGAGCTGCTTGTCAGCCTGCATGCGAGAACTGGAGGCCAGAAGTGAGACCAAACCAGGAAGATCCATTCTGAAATGTTGGTTCTTGAAAGAGAGAACTGCTATGATTGTAAAAATCCCCTTGAGGGATTTAGAAACGCCTGCCTATGTAAACTGCCTTGAATAAAGTCAGATGAGTAACCCGATGACCAGAAAGGTGGTATATAAATACCTAGTTGTTGTTGTTATTATTAGCATTAGCATTAGCATATTTTCCATCTTCATTTAGCTTTCCTTCTCCATATGTCCACAAGTTAGATCTCATTCCCTATCTCTGAAGTCTCAGGATACAGCAATCAATATAATACATGTTTGAAAAAAGAAATCCAAAACATGGGCTTCATAGAAGCATGTGGCAGGACCTTAAAATTAGTGTATAAATGCCTGTTACATTTTCTGATCATTTATTGTATTAACTCTCTCTCTCTCTCTCTCTCTCTCTCTCTCTCCTTTCCTACTTATACATCCCACTTCCAGTTATTTACAAGGGTATAGTCATCATATTTTCCTTATTACTTGATTATGGGCCTGATCCTACCCAACTGGTGCATTGGCATAACATGTGCTCTGCTGGCATGCCAGACCTCTGCATGTCACAGAAGCACCATAAAGCGCTTTGCAACAGTGCAGAGGCTAGGCATGCTAGCAAGCACAAAGTCCAAGGCATTTTCTCACATGCTGCCATAGTTGCAGATGCCCACCGGAGCAGTGGAGTCCCCCACCAGGCCATGAGGGGCAGGGGAAGGGTGGGGGGGGACAGGGAGGTTGTGGAACGGGCAGGGGAGGGCAACAATGCGGACCCGGGAAGGAGGTGGGATTGGGAGTGCTTGTGTGCACTTCATCCTATCCCACCTCCCGGGCCTGATCCACCAACATAGGTGCAGATAGACAAGTCTGAATAGACCCATTGTGTGGGCCTGGGTTTTGCCCAGGGCAAGGGGAAAAATGTCCCGTTACTCTGAGGAGACATTTCACCTGCTAAATCCCCCCCCTGATGCAGGCAAGCCTATGCTGACCCCACTGCATGGGGAATTTGCACTGGATCAGGCTGCCCAACTCAAGGTAATTGAATGACAAAATAGCTTTTGTTTCTCCTTGATCTCCTCTGGCCGTAAACTTAACCTGAAATCAGTGACTGGAAGCACTGAATGTGTTCACATGAAGCAGGTCTGATAATTATTGGTGGTAGTGTGGATGTCTGATGGTGAAGGAGCAGGCGGGGTTCCTGTTGTCCTTCTGGAGAACACCTTATTGGTTCTGTGTCTGATTTTGTGATTGGGACTGTGCATCTACAGTTCTGGCCAAAGGATTAGGGCTGAACTGTTTGTGTAGTATCTGTTTTAAAATATGGCTCCACATCTAATGAAGAACAAAGGTGCTTTACATGGAAGATTTAATTTTATATGCATCGTTTAATTTGTAATGGTTTTCATGGCTTTATTTTAATGTCTTTTATTCAAATGTTTTATCTTTTGTATGTTTTACTTCTGTGTAGTACACTGCTTTGAGTACCAGAAAAGCAATCTATAATCTTTTAAATAAATAAATATGTCCACTAGCTGCTAGGTTATTCTGTGATGTTCCGTTCCCTTTCCATGCTGTCTAATCCGGAATGCGTTCAAATGCAGTAGTTTTCTGCTGTACCCCAAGCGTGATGCTTTTTTTAATTCACTGCATGCACTTGCAAATCCACTTTCTCCTACTGAGCGTGTGGTGTTTGACCATCCATAGTTCTCATTATTCTTATAGGCTCGAGCCCCGCCCCCCCTTTTAGTTGTATTTCTGGTAAAATGTTCGGCCACCCTGCCAGGGCTGATGAAGTGTTACTGGAGGCCCTGGAGCAAGACCCTGCCCTGTCTCTGAGTTTACAAGTGGCAGGTGATAGGCAGTGGGTGGTGGTTGTTCCTATCCTTTCCATCAGTGAATGGTTCACCAGTACTGGTGGGGCTGGGGTCAACCTGGCCAGATGGGCTCTCTGATGGGCCCTCTGATACCCTTGGGTAGTTCCCAACCTGCTGACCCGATGTTGCCTATTGGCAGGGCTCAGACTACATAAGTGAAATTATCAGAATCAAAATAAAGGGACTGTAGCGTTCTACGTAAATATATATTTTTCACCTTGCATGTCACTTTTTATTCTTTGCTGCAGTATGCTTTGCTGACAGCAGGAGGCATTAGAGTTTCTATTTTGTTCTTTTACTGTGTCAAATATAGCTTTATTTTCCAAAGCAGCATCTAAGTCTTCCTAGGAGTTACTAGTTTATAAGTCACTGGAGCATTGTGGTCTTCTGACAGATACTAACATGAATAAATAAAAGACAGCACTAACTCCATACTTTTAAAATAAATAAAATTGTACTGCAGCAGAAAATGTTACAGAAGTCTTTGACCCTTTAAATTGCTTCTTGTATAAAAGCTGTGCTATTGTTTTCATTAATGTTCTTTTTTAAATTACCTTTCTCCCCTAAAGGATTTGCCTGTATTATATTCACTACAAGAAACCACACAAAAATGACACCGAGGAGCTCAAAATCCCTTTTTTAGATCAATTCAGTAGTTACTTTAAATGAGAAAAAAACATTTATACATTAAAAAAAAATATGGTGAGATAAATATAATCTAGATGCTTATTTTTTTAGGCACATATTGTAATACATCTTATAATTGTGTGGATATGTTCCTGGAAAACAGTGCCTTGAGAAACAAATTTGACATTGTTCTAATGTAGATTGGCCAGAACCATTTGTGCAATGCAGACACTGCACTGTCTGTACAGTTCTGTACTCGCTATTATATTAAGCCGGAGCTGCAGTCTCCAAACTGGAGATCACTGTGTTCCAGAAACTACTTCCCCAGTGCGAACGGAACGCTCCATTCCGCAGGGGAACCTCCTTAGTATGATGCCAGTCTCCCCAAACTGCACACCAGCCAGCCATGTCTGCCTCGAAATTCAGGTGCAAAGCCTGCTGGGGCCACTGAACTCGGAACTTGGCTGGCCAGCGCACAGTTTGGGGGAGATTGGTAAGGAGACTCCCCAGCGGAATGGAGCATTCTGTTCACCCATGGGACAGATTCAGCAGTCTGCTGGATCTGGCCCATGGGCTGGGGAATGGAGAGTCCTGGGTCAAAGCCTGCTATGTAATTGACCACCTCACCTGTCACTCCTCCTGAATGGCAGTGGTGGAAAATGATGGGAGGACCTACTCCCAGGAGGATGAGCTAGGTTGCTCAGAAACTAGAATTATTTACCTGTTCCATGGAAGTTAACAGCGGGAAAGCAAAATTTGACTCTCACTGCTTTTACTGTAGGCTTATATTAATCAAATGTTGGAAGGATATGTCCCCTCCTACTATTACTCAATGAACTGGGAACCTTTTAACTTACCCAATGATGACAAGTACGAATTGACATGTTTCTGAATATTTTGAAGCCTTTCTTGGATCTTTATGCATAGTATTTCCATGGTTTATGAGTTTCATAGTATAGATCAGAGGTGTCCAAACTTTTAGGCAGGAGGACCACATCATCTCTCTGACACTGTGTCAGGGGCCGGGGAAAAAATGAATTTTACATTTCAAATTTGAATAAATTTGCATAAATGAATATATTAGAAATGGAACTTATATGAATGAATGAAGGTCTTGCAACAGTTCAAGGCCTATAAAAGGCCTTGCACAAAGCAAGGCCATCTTTTCCTTTGCTGCCACTGTTGCATCATAGACTTGAAACAGCAAGCAGTGGAGGGAGTCCTCATCCCACAGCTCACACAAGAGATTGAACAGTTGGCCTTCATGCTGAGAGCAGTTGCGTCAGGCCAGTGCAGGCTCCAGCAAGTCTCAGGAGGGCCAGAGGCTCACTGGAGTCTGGGAACTCCCTGCAGGCCAGATTGGGAATCCGTGAGGGCCACAAGTGATCCCAAGGCCAGGATTTGGGCACCCCTGGTATAGATTGATGACTTTTTTATATTTTTATGTATCTTAAATATGTGTTTTTTTAAAATTGTGTTTATGTTATTTTGTTTTAATGTATTCTTTTTTTCTTTCACTAATAAAAGGGAAAATTTTAAAAAAATGTTGGAATAAAAATCTTCAGAAATTGCAGGCTTCTTTTTGAAGGCACCTAGTGTAGATTGCTTTGCTCGTTGTTTCCTAGCATTTCCTAGTAGCAAGCAATTCGTTATATGCGAGCCAGAATACACTGCTCTCACTGGTTCAGTGGTGGCCAGAACACACAGCTTCTGTTGGTTCAAAGCCCACTACAGACAGCTGTACTTTTCTGCACCAAATGTTTGAACAGTTTTATGAGTCTCAACCTTTTTCTTTTTTTAATTATAGCAATTACATTAAGAATAAAGAGTGCCGTAATGAAACAGTGTTATAGGAAGAAGCTTCTTAAGACATGTTGCAATCATCATGATTACTATTAAGTGAGAGGACATGCATATCATCAAACAAATGGTACTGTCAGATTTGACACCTTTGATGACCTGTTCACCTGTTTGGGAATGAAGGATAGGTTTTGTTTATTTAAATAATTTATAGCTCAACTTTTTTCCACACTCCAAGGGCACTCACGGTGGCTTACAAAATAAAACACCAATGCAATTTTTAGGTTTCCTTCTCTTAAGATATAGTAAACACTCTTAACTTTTATTGTTCTGTGAAGCCTCTGTCCTCCTGTGGAGTGCTTTATTTCATCTTTTGTTGGTTCAACATGGTTAGGGTGAATGCATGTGTGGGGCGACCCAGATACCATGATTGGATGGAGCTGCCAGAACACCATAGTGCAGGAGCTCATGCCAGCAAGAGAGAAGGCATTGATTGGAAGGGGATGGGCACAAGAGGTGAGGCAGAAGAGAATCTTGCAAAGAGAGAGAAAGTGGAGGGGACAGCGGTAAAAGGAAGAAAGAGAACAGGGTGAAAAGAGGCTGGAGAAGACCATGAACACAGACAAGAGGAGAAGGGCTCCAGTGGTCTCCAGTAGTTGTACATTTCCATTTTTGGGTCAATAGCAACAGAGAAGTGCGTTTCTAGATTAAAGAAGCAAGCAGAATCTGTTGTCAATCTAAGTGAGAGTCAGCATGGCTTCTGTAAGGGTAAGTCTTGCCTCACGAACCTTATAGAATTCTTTGAAAAGATCAACAGGCATGTGGATGCGGGAGAACCCGTGGACATTATATATCTGGACTTTCAGAAGGCGTTTGACATGGTCCCTCACCTAAGGCTACTGAAAAAACTCCACAATCAGGGAATTAGAGGACAGGTCCTCTCGTGGATTGAGAACTGGTTGGAGGCCAGGAAGCAGAGAGTGGGTGTCAATGGGCAATTTTCACAATGGAGAGAGGTGAAAAGCGGTGTGCCCCAAGGATCTGTCCTGGGACGGGTGCTTTTCAACCTCTTCATAAATGACCTGGAGACAGGGTTGAGCAGTGAAGTGGCTAAGTTTGCAGACGACACCAAACTTTTCCGAGTGGTAAAGACCAGAAGTGATTGTGAGGAGCTCCAGAAGGATCTCTCCAGACTGGCAGAATGGGCAGCAAAATGGCAGATGCGCTTCAATGTCAGTAAGTGTAAAGTCATGCACATTGGGGCAAAAAATCCAAACTTTAGATATAGGCTGATGGGTTCTGAGCTGTCTGTGACAGATCAGGAGAGAGATCTTGGGGTGGTGGTGGACAGGTCGATGAAAGTGTCGACCCAATGTGTGGCGGCAGTGAAGAAGGCCAATTCTATGCTTGGGATCATTAGGAAGGGTATTGAGAACAAAACGGCTAGTATTATAATGCCGTTGTACAAATCTATGGTAAGGCCACACCTGGAGTATTGTGTCCAGTTCTGATCGCCGCATCTCAAAAAAGACATAGTGGAAATGGAAAAGGTGCAAAAGAGAGTGACTAAGATGATTACGGGGCTGGGGCACCTTCCTTATGAGGAAAGGCTACGGCGTTTGGGCCTCTTCAGCCTAGAGAAGAGACGCTTGAGGGGGGACATGATTGAGACATACAAAATTATGCAGGGAATGGACAGAGTGGATAGGGAGATGCTCTTTACACTCTCACATAATACCAGAACCAGGGGACATCCACTAAAATTGAGTGTTGGGCGGGTTAGAACAGACAAAAGAAAATATTTCTTTACTCAGCGTGTGGTTGGTCTGTGGAACTCCTTGCCACAGGATGTGGTGCTGGCGTCTAGCCTAGACGCCTTTAAAAGGGGATTGGACGAGTTTCTGGAGGAAAAATCCATTATGGGGTACAAGCCATGATGTGTATGCGCAACCTCCTGATTTTAGGAATGGGTTAAGTCAGAATGCCAGATGTAGGGGAGGGCACCAGGATGAGGTCTCTTGTTATCTGGTGTGCTCCCTGGAGCATTTGGTGGGCCGCTGTGAGATACAGGAAGCTGGACTAGATGGGCCTATGGCCTGATCCAGTGGGGCTGTTCTTATGTTCTTATGTTCTTATGTCAACTTGAAATGCTTTCTCTATAGAAACATTGCTTTATGAGCACAGGGGGATAGCGTTGAAGACAGCAGCTAGGGACAAGTCTCTGAAAGCATCACGTATTGAGTTAGCTTTGATTATTTGTCTCAAAGCAACTTAATTGTTTGATGAATAATGAGCAAGTTTGGTTAATGAAAACAAGTGCATGTGCTTTTGGCTGCAGTCAAAGATTCCTGTGGGAAGTTTGAGCACATTATAGAAATATTTCGTGTGCTTGAACAGAGTTATACATAAACTGGTGTCCAAGGTTTCCTCCCTGCCTGTTACATTGTCTCTATGGATGCATGCAGTCGTAGTCATTGTGGAAAAGGAAGGTTCGGGTGCAAGCCAGCAATAGCCCAATCCTAACTAATTCCCTGCTCAGCGATACAGCAGCCCTGCACAGGCTACTCTGTATCCCACAGTGGGACTTTTGGCTGCTGGAGGTTTCCTTGGGGTAAGCATGCATTTGTCCCATTGCCCCGGGGTAAGCCCCAGCAGTCGCTATGGGTGCACTTGTTGGAGAAATTAGTGCTTTTCACCTGTTTCCATATACATGTACATTCACAGTCAGTAAATAGAAGTGAGGTGGGCCTATAAAAAGGGTCAAGAATGAACAGAAAATATGCAAAAATACAGAAAAGGCCTAGTATCATGACTCCAGCCAGCATTTCAGCGTCTCAGTTTCTGCCTGCTTGAGTAGCAGAATAAAGTGGAAAACCTGTTTATGACCAAGGTCTCAGTTGGCCGTGGGCCAAAGACATTCCTGGGATGTGTCAGAAAGATGTTGATAAAATGTTGTCAGAAGGATGTTAATAAAAATGTCAGACAGAATGATCTATGGAAAATCCAGGACCAAGAGCCAAAAATTGTCAAGATAGGCCCAATAAGGAGGTGGAAGTGACATATAGTGTCACATGGGCTTACTTGTTTACACGGGCCTATATAACTCTTGATTTCCAGATGTGGTTCTTTGGGAGACAAGACTGTGTGGCAGACAGAGTGAAGTTTTGTATCCTGAAAGATCTGTAATTGGCTTGTAATTTGAATTGAAATTGTAAAGAATAAAACTTCCAAACCTTTCTAAAGATCTTTTACTGTTTTAGCAGTTTGTCAGTAAAAAGAATCCAAAAATCTTTCTAACACACTCAGACATGCACCAGCCATGTAGGTGGGTCAGAAAAGGAAAGGGGGTTAGGATATGGTGTGCTGTTGATCCCACCCCTCTCTAGGGCCTGATGGCAGCAGACATAGAAGATGCAAGTGCTAGGACCATTCTGGGAGTGGTGACAGTGTCAGGGAGACAGTATTCGGGTGCTTCCACAGCTGCACTTCCTCTAACTGCAGCAAAAGGTTTCAAGGTAAAAACCTTTCCTTCCACTGTGGACCTGGTAGCCCTTGTTTTTTTTGATGTGCCTTACATATTATACAGTTCACATCTTTATATATACTGCTTATTGCTTTTTGAAATGTTTCTCCTTTTCTCCTTTCCAAATAAAGGAATACTAGAAATATGGGATTCTTAGACCTAGACAGTGGAACAAAAGGCAACATTTGATGATGATGAGAAAGCAGTGAAGTCTAAACTCTAGGCTTTTCAAAGTATTGCATATTAAGGCTGTAATCCTATATATACTTTATTGGGATAAGCTTCATTGAACATAATGAAATTTACTTCTGAGTAGATATATATAGAGAGAATTGCTCTGTTTTCATCAATGTAATTATCCCTCTAGCTATTGTAGGCATTGATTATATATGAGTTAATGTGTAGATGTTTAAATGTTAATATAAATACCAAAGGAATCTACACATTTTTTGCAATATAGAGAAGCATTGCTTAATACTCTCAAGCCTTTTATTTTAATGAAAAAAGTGGAATTTTTTTTTGAAGGAATGTCCACTAGAGAAATATCCATAATTTTAAGAGGAACAAAATAATGAATTTCTAATAATGGATTATGCAGTTACCATTGAGTAATTGGTACTGGGACCAACAATGGTAACCCTGCTTTATCATTTAGCAGACACTGGAGTAAATGGAAATAGTGTTTGAATAATGTTATATTATATTTACATAACAGTATATGCAGACAGAATTTTCTGAGGACAAGAGCTCAAACAGGACATTTCTTAGAGGATTTTTAGAATATGTGCATTGTTAGTTCATTTATTATTATATGTATTTTCATTATAATTTTTTCCCCTGTTATTGATGGCTACTCAATGATTCAGACCAGCGATCCACAATTGTCATCAAAACTGTGATCTTCCACTAAGGAATGCTGTCCCTTGCAAAGAATGAACCATCTGGCCACTGCTTGGCCAGAGCACTCCAGAGCAGTGTTTCTAAAACTGTGGGTTGGGACCCACTAGCCAATTTCAGATGGGTCTCCATTCATTTCAATGTGTATTTTATTTTTAATGTATTAATGCTATCATGGTATGTGACTGCATGTGGGGAAATGTTACAGATCTGTACTTTTAACAGGCTATTTTGTATATGTTTTTAAAAATGACAGTCAGTGCGCTTATCCCAGGTCAGTGTGGATAGGATTGCCACCATTGAGATGTTTGGAGAATTTTTTTAAAAGCAGATCAGAACTAGGGTTCTTCTTTATTCTAAATACATGTTTAAACTTGAAAACTTTTGATTTACTTAATTAATTTGATCTGATTTTGTCTTGGAGGTATTAAGAATTTTCCTGCTTGATGATGTTACTTCCTGCCATGACATCACTTTCAGTGGTTTCCGACAGATTGTCATTCTAAAAAGTGGGTCAAAAAAGTGCTAAGAAATTTGAGAGCCACTGCTCTCGAGTGCTGCAAGTCTGTAACCAAGCAGGGCCCAGCCAGCCCTGCTTCTTATCCTTGCTTAAGAGCAGAAAGAGGAGACATTGGGAGATCTGTCTGGTTATGGCTGCGGTTTTCAAACTCTCAGGGCGTTTGAAGACTGCAGTAAGTCCTTGTAGGACTTCCGCAAAACCGGAAGTGGAGCACGCTCGCTCTACTTTCACTTTTGGAAGGCTGGGGAGCCCTGCAGTTGCTCATGGAGGGCTCCCCGCACCCCATACAGGTTGCTGCAGGGACTAGTGAGTACATCCCAGTTCCTACAGCCCCAGAGCAACATAATCCTGGAGATCGCGTCGCTGCCTTCCCCCTTAAGGGGGCAGAGGCCAAGGCTCTTAGGCTGGGGCGTCGCAATGCCCCAGTTTGAATAGCTCTGGATGATGGTTTCAAAGCACAGTGACTGGACAATAGTCAGGTATGCATCTTGCTCTCCTGATCCTGTTCAAGAAGTGGAAGGAGAGGCAGGAGTTTTGCTTGTTTGACCCTGTGGCCAAGGCACCCCAAAGGAGCAATTTTGAGGTAATATTTGGGGGACCATAACTCTGCACAAGCATGTGGAACTGGCATGAAACATATCTTGGTTCTGCAAAGTGACTCGATAGTTTGTGCAGCAATCTCAAGCCTTCCTCTGCTTTAACAGGATTATGTGAATTTAGGTCATGAACACAAATGATCCTCTTTTCAATAAGGTTAACCACATGCTTCTAACAAAGGACTAAAATTTAAAATATAGTCTGGTGATATAAACATTGAGATATAAACACTCTATTATAATATTTTATTTTAACTATGATTTTAAATGAACAGCTGCCATAAGACATTAAAAAAAAATGTAGAAACAAGAAATTGGATACAATCAGCCAAAGTTAAACATTCTTACATCCTATTGATTTTAAAGGAACACAAGTATATGATTACATTTTATTTTCTCTGTGGCTCAATGTTCATATAAATTAATTATCCTATTTGAGAGTGCAGATATTTAATCAAATGACTCCAAAGATTTTGACTTACCATGCAATAGCAGCATTGATTGAATCAAAGCTATTCAGGAGATATGGCGAATATATGATGTATCAAAGACAGTTCTGTTTACAGCAAGTGTATTCTCATATTGTTTAATAGCTGCTCTTCTGACCTGCTGAGGAACTCAACTACTGCTTGGTGGCTGGAGGTATTACTCAAAGGGATACTATTCACAAATGTTATCTCAGTACTGACTTTTATAAAGCATCAAATATGCATGATGGAAAATAGATTCTTCTGTAGTAATAAGTCAACTCAATACATAAGAAGATGGGTATGAAGATAAATGCCAGGATGGTTCCAACCTGTTAAATCTTTCTACAATCTGGAAGAAATATGTATGACAAAACATACAAAGCTGATTCTTTTATTTATTTAAAGACAGAAAATATTTATTTTCTATCTTTCCCCTCCCCATCCAAGGTAGTGTCTAAGGTGGTTCACAACATAATTTTTAAGAGAGTAGTAGAATAAACAACAAAATAATGACAGTTGTTACTACAAAGAGAGCAACAAAATAATAGTTAAGACATCAGTGGATAATAATAGACCAAACAGAACAAAACAGGCAACAGAAATAATTTTAAATCCCCCCCTTAAATTAAATAAAACAGATTTTCAGTTGCTGTGAAAGATGGGCAGAGGGAACCATCCTGATCTCTCATGGTAGGAAATTTCACATACTGGGTGCCAAAATAATGAAGGCCCTTTCCTGGATCATGAACAATTGGGCTTCTGTCAGTGTTGGAACCCATAGGAGGATCCCCCACCTCAGGGGCAAACTATTTCATAAGGGGTGAGACAGTGCTTCAGGAACCTTGATCCTGTCTGAGTCAGGTAGGGTTTTTAAGTGACCAGCATCTTGAACTGCACTTGGAAACAGACGAACAACTAGCGATATTTGCATAAAATTGGAGTGACACTGTTAAACCACCTGATGTAATCCACATACCTGTGACACCCCCAAACCCTAGATAAAGTCCTCAGCTTTCAAACCCAACCCTCAAGCCCTAGATAACTTTCTCCTGAGCAGCATGATGGATCCTCCAAATGGCCTAAGGTCAAGGCATCAAGCAGAAGTTTCCCAATCTGGAAATACCTTCATGTGGAACCTGCCTTCCAGGAAGGGCTAGAGCCATCACAAAGCATTGCCTCCTAGTACCTTTCCAACCAGGTAGAACCAACAGGGATATACAGGTTGAGCCTCATTCGCGAAGGGTTCCATTCCAAGCACTCAGGTGGATGGCAAAAAACGCACTATGGCAAATCAATTTAAAAAACAAAGTTTCTTTGCTCTGGTGATTTAAAAACAGCCTTGCTGACCTTTGTGATGTAAGATAAGAGTCATTAAGAAGACAATCATCAATCAGTCTTCCTCCAAGTGCTTACAAAGGCTTTTCACTCAGCCCCTCCCTTCACCAATGCAAAGTGATCACTTTTCTTTCAAGTGCTCAGGGGGAAGGGAGGGGTCCACTGGAGAGAGAAGGATTGCTGGATTGTCAGCCAGCTGCCCCCCCTCTCATTAAAGAGGCTATTGTTAAAGGACTGTTCAGTTTTTTAAACTGATTTTAAAGGGGTGCATTTTTCCCCTTCCCCAGGGATCAGCACATTCCTTCTCATTTGCAGGGGCCATTCATTTTTGAGTCAAATCCGTGTATAAAAAAATCCGTGTATAAATAGGCTGGACCTGTAATTCCCATTTTCAGTTCCCAGTGAAGCTGTTTCTGTCCTAAAATGAGTCCAGATAATCCAAGAATTTTTGGAGTTGTATGCCCACTGGAAAAGGTGCTCAAGCACCTTTTCCAAAAATAGGAGGTTAGAGACTGGGTGACATTACGCAGTGTGGTGGGGTCCGTGGAACTTTTTTTTTTAAGAAAAGTTGAACAACTTCCATTTTAGGGTGGGATGCTAGCAAGCCCTCCTCAAGAGATGTATTAATTACCCTTCCTGCTCACTCAGCCAGTTCTCCCCCACCTCCCGCAACTTCTATTGGCAAAGGTGCAAGGATGAAGTGTGCATATTGACAATCTCACACTTCTCTGTTCACATTCTCAGGCTGTACATGTTGAGAATAATCTATAACAACAGATGAACACACTGAAGTGGGTATATCATCAGAAACAGTCACAGTAGAGACCAGGTTAAGATGGATGTGAGCAATTTTATTTGCAAAACATCTAGCAATTTGGTCACAGTAAACCACTGA
Organism: Tiliqua scincoides; assembly: GCF_035046505.1. NCBI lineage: Eukaryota > Metazoa > Chordata > Lepidosauria > Squamata > Scincidae > Tiliqua > Tiliqua scincoides. The sequence goes on along the minus strand of NC_089821.1, from coordinate 165,507,955 downwards.
GGGCTCCTCAACTTGCTGAGGACCAAGCTGTAGTAGGCCCTGAGCTACTCAGAAAAGAATCATTGGATTACTTTGCAGATGTGAGGGTTGCAAAGAAGTACGTATTCTTTGCTGCCATCATTACCATTATGTAGGCCTTAAATGGGACTCTAGCACAGGGGTGTCAAACATAAATCCCATGGGCCGAATGTGGCCCCTGGAAGCAATTCATTTGGCCCCCATTATAATTGGACTCTCCCAGTAGGATAACTGGGTTTTCTCATATTTTGGAAATATGAACAAGATTTGCACATTTTTCTCTTCTGTTATTTGTAGCTAATGAGTTTTTATGTGAGAACTACATGTTTATTTCTGCCCATCATCTGCTTAATGATGTCAGTTTCTACTTGATGGTGTCACTTCTGGCCATCAGCAGATACCATGAGTGCTAATTTCAGTTCTCTGTATGAAACAAGTTTGACTCCCCTGCTCTAGCCTGTCCTCGGTTGGACTTGTTGCTCAAGATGTTTGTTCAAGATGTTTCTCCACTGTTTCTCAAAATGTCTTGCTTAATCACTTAATTTCCAGCAAACCCCAGAAAACCAGGGAGCCACTTTGGCAGTACAGATAGGCAGAGTTCCCTGTCCCTGAAACAGTGACGACAACTACTACTACTACTAATGCCTGGAAACTCATTGAATGATGAGACCAAAACTTGCTGCATTTTCCAGCTGTGTCTCCATTATTTACTCCAGATTAAATCCTAGATGAGGTAGGTTTTATTATTAACTGATCTGGTGTTAAGCAATAGCAGTTTAAGATTGCAGGAGTTCTACAAGAGATACCAGAAACCCTTTTGCTTAGGGAAGGACTAGAAATAGGAATAGTCTTTATTTGACTGGTCCTTCTTTCTCCTGAAACATGCTGTTTGACCCCCACTGCTCTTCCTCTCATACTTTGTCACGCTATGTTTAAGTAGCACCCAAAAACATCCTCCCTGTTTTTCCTAGATACTCACATACCTGATAGCAACCACCTATCCCTCCAAAACATGCATACTTGGACCACCTAAACCCCTTTGTAGCCAGATACCCGCGAGAGCCCAGAGTTGGTATAGTCAAGATATAGCCACTCAAAACCCAAATAGACAGGCAAAATACCACGTAACAATGCATTGTCTTCTAGCCTCATAGGGGAAGGAACGCATGTCGAAATCAATCAAATGCATAATGCCCAGTTCTCATCTAAGTGTAGACTACCACTTAGTTCACTCAAATCCAAGCCAAAAACCAACAAAACAAAAAAGTCCCTCTCTCACCAGGATTAGTAGCCACAGGTCAAACAGACATCCATCATGGTACTTGAAGGGATGAACTAGAGTGGTGGTACTTGAGATGCAATCACCAACCATGGTCCCAAGGATCTTCTCTGCCCTGCTTGCCCCAAATTGGTCACAAATGACTGGCTTATTATTTTGATAAGCCCTGTGGGGTGGGCAGCAGCGGACCTAACGCTGGGCAAATGGGAAAATGCCTCGGGCACTGAGTCCACGTGACTATAGGACCACGTGGCCAAGCTTCACTGAGGCTCCTGACGCAGTCAGAAGCAGCACTTCTGGTTTTCTGGAAGTGCTACTGTGGGTCAGCTCAGACCTGCACCAGCCTACACTTGCAGACTTGTTCAGTGAAACAAGTCCACACAAGTCTGCATTGAACCACCACCACTAAACCTGTCTCCTCCTGGATCCAATCTACCCATCCCCTGTCCCATCTCCTTTTTGATATGCCCACCCCACCCTGTTCCACTCCCTCCTCACCCTGCCCTGTTCCACTCCCTGTGTTGGAGTTACCTGCTCTGGCGGGCTTTCCAATGTCCACCAGTGCGCACAGAATGGCTCCAGCCTTCATGCCCGCCGCCTGTGTTGCTGCAAATTGCTTTCAGCTGCTTTGCTGCAGTTTGTGCTGGCAGAAGCACAGTCCACAGGAGCTAGTCTTCCAATTTGATTGGAATAGGATTGGGGCCATAATTGAATGAGAGTTCCAGTGGAGTTATAAGTGAATGTGGAAAATCATACTACTTGTGGAGGAAATATTTATAAGTGTTGTGTCAAATTGGTCTCGTTTGATCTTCTCTTTTTCTTTTATGTTTCAATTTTTGCCTCTTTTTGCTTCATTATCTATTTCCCCTTGCAATGAGAGTTTTTTCTCCTTCTGCTTTCACTGTCCAGCATTTGTATGTTTCCCTCAGAGAGACAACGTAGGCAAAGTATGTTTCTCTGAAGATGTACATTTTTAAGCATTTTCATGAATTATGTTTCTGTTGTTTGTTTTCTCTCACTTAATTTACTGTTTTCCTTTTCTTTTTTCAAAAACTGTTTTTGCTAATTTATTAGCAGTTATGGGTCATTATTTTCTATTTCATCATGCATTAATACTAAGAATATTTATATACTCGTTTTCGATTAAAAAAAAAAGTTATCAGGTTCACATGTTTAGAGCTTGCATATCAAGTGAAATGACCAAATGGTTCCTTGATCTAAAGGGGCTCACAATTTAAAAAGAAAAACAAGGGTGACACCAGCAACAGCTACTGGCAAGAACACTCTGCTGGGATGAATGGGGACAATAGCTGTTCCGCTGTTAAATATAAGAGAGCCACTACCTTAAATGCTCCCTGCCCAATGGGGCGGTGGGTGGTTGAAAATAGAAAATGATGTTTGGGATAAAAGCAGTGCATAGATAATATTGTGCAAATTAATTGGAAATTGTAGTATTTTGATCTATTGCCTAATCCCAGTGGTTCTCAAACTTTTAGCCCTGGGACCCACTTTTTAGAATGAGAATCTGTCAGGACCCACCGGAAGTGATGTCATGACTGGAAGTGACATCATCAAGCAGGAAAAATTTTTAACAACCCTAGGCTGCAATCCTACCCATACTTACCCACAAGTAATTCCATTTACTATCGTTAAAAGCATATACATAGTAGCCTGTTAAAAGCACAGATGTGTAACATTTCTCCAACTGCAGTCACATACCATGGTAGCATCAAGTCTAATATATTAAAAATAAAATATTGAAATGAATGGGGACCCACTTGAAATTCACTGGTGACCCACCTGGTGGGTCCCAACCCACAGTTTGAGAAACACTGCCCAATCCTGAGGCACAGTGACCTTTGACCCTAGACCTGGATAGCCCAGTAGGGAATAAGCAGAGTACTAAGAAATAGTTTAAATGCACAATATAAGAGAGCTGCTTGATTTTTAGAAACAAATGCTTAAACATCTTAAAGGCTACACTGCTATAGCATAAAGGTACACAGAATAGAAGTAAGTTTTAACTGCCTGATTTTATTAAAGGTCTGACTAAAGCACAGAAACACATAAAATAGTGAAAGCCATTTTCAGAACAGGACCAGCTGCTTGAAAAAAAATTATTTTTAGAAGCTGCTAGTTTCACAGAAGTTGGACGCTTCAGAGTTTAGAAAGGGAGTAGGGCAACAAAGATAGATAAAACTCCTTCTTGGCAGGTGCACAGGGCTGGCCAAGGTCGCCATGCCAGGTGCCAAGACTCTCTTGCTTAGTCCTTCTAAGTTTTCAAAAGAAGGAAAAACACATATAAATATATAGTCTTTGCTTTAAAAGTGTAACCAACATATATATGGTAGTTATTAGAGGAAAGTCTTAAAAAACCAAAATACTTGATTTTGGTAAAACTAGACAAAGAGTTTAACACTGCAGACATCCTTATCTTAAATGGCAAGGATCACCTTGACAGACACCTGCAGAAGACGAGTTTAGAACATTAGTTAGATAACGAGGGCCATCCTTACCATCCTTAAGAAAGAGTCTTTGTATGAATATCAACTAAGATAAGAGGGGGCTGGGGGCTGGTGCAGAGTTGCCTCAAACGGCTTGCCTGACATGTAATGTCTGAAGTAATTAGTTTGAAGGTAAATAAGACAAGTGTTTGTTAAACAGAAATCACATATGCAGAGAAAGTTTAGTTTGTTTTATTTTAAAATATGTAAAAGAGGTCACTTATATACACCACTATACCCCTTAACAAGTATAATAGAATTAAGACATAGAGTATCTTAAAAAAACTGTTGTAAGGAAGTTTAATAGACTCTGGTTCACACAGGTTTGCAGAGGGCCCACAGGGAATATACTAAAACCAAAAGAAGAGATGAGTGGCACAAGTAAGGCCATCCTAATATATGTCAATAAATAGATTAGAAGTTCTGCCAAATTAAGGTCTTCACACTTGTGTTTAAGTGTTTGTGTGTTCTCTTTAATGAGGATAGTATGAAAACCTATGTTCTTAAAGTGGTCCCTAGTTAGATTGATAAATGTGAGTGAGGGTCAGTGCTGCATGGAATAATGTTACTGCGAACCCTATTGGTTTTGGAAACCTTTGGAAATTGTGTAATTTTGGCAAAGTTTTAAGTTGAAACCCCACCTGTATGTAAATAAGAGCCAATCAATGGTTTTGCTCACTTGTTGCCCACCTATTTTCCATCTTGTATGTAAATGGTATCTTATCTACATCCTATTAAGAATTAGTCCCATTTATGATATCAAACTTTCAGCGAATGAGAAGTCTAGGTTTTCAGACAAAGGATTGTGTGGTATAAAAGTTAAGGGCTACCGTTCAGACGGGGTCCATGCTTTGGACATGAGTCCCGTGGACCAATTGTATACAATAAAAGCCTGTGAACCTTCATCCCTGTGTACCAAGTCATTCTGAGTTGCTTATTTGAGTTGGTGATTGGCCTTGCAACAATCCTATTGGCACTTATAGCGGCATAACTCTTGGACTGTAGCCATAAGTGCTGCTGCAGCATTCTGAACGGTGTGCCACTGCTGTGTGCTTGAGGGCTGCTGGTGCAAATGGACAGAGGCCCAGATGACAGGCTGGAGTAGGTAAGGTGGCGGAGGAGGTGGAGAGTGGGACAGGCAGTGGGCATTCTGATGTTGGGAGAGGGTGGATCCTCTGTGTCAGGGCATGGTGTGTGCCAGTATGCCACTTCCATGTGTGACTGCCTGGGTGAGCTGCAGCATGCAGTTGACGCACAGAGTGCTTTGTGGGCTGGCCTGTGTGGCCTGTGTGAGTGCAATGGTGCCTGGCAGGAGGCAGCAAGTGAAGCCGCTGCTTTGGTCACCTTCCTGTGAGCAAACTGGCATTGGACCTTGGTGGTGACACATCTTCCCTAGTCTCTGGCTATGCATTGTGTAACAGCAGACACATCCTCCTTAGTCTCCTCAGGAATAGGCTGTATTACATCCCGTAGAGCTTAATCTTGGGCAGGCGTGCCTAGGATCATGGCTCATGGTACTTCCTCAGGCTTGGCTGGCTTTCTCAGGTTGTGATTGTGCTCTTACTTCTACGGGGGGCAGGGGGTGCTGGCAACTGGGTATGGGCTTGGCAGGTGGCTTTGCGGTCTGGTGGATGGGTCTGGGGGGCATCTGTGCAACATTACTTGTTTGCCGGGCCGCTGTGGCATTGCTGCCACAGCCAGCGATATTGTCCTAGCAGCATCATGATTGCTGGAGATGGCAGTGGTGTTGCTCAACTGACTGGATTAGTAGGAAGTAGCTTGAGCTCTGCTATCTCCCTTCCTCCCTCGCCTCTGCTAGCTAGCTTAGGATATGGCAGATGTCGCAATGATGTCCCTGTGGTGTCAGTGCACTATCTCAATAGGATTTGGCCTTAGGGCTCTTCCATATACAATAGTGCTGGCCTGCTTGCAATGATGTTGTTAGTGTCATATGTAGTTTTGCCCTCAAGGTGTTAAAGATACTCTTTCTAGGGAATTTAATTTCAGAGAGATTTACTTCTGAGTAGACATGCATAGGATGGAACTAAAAACTTATTTTGAAGAACCGTATTGATTTTGTATCTTGTTGCATCTTGGAAAATATATGACAAGAAAAACAGGAAACAACATGTTTAAACAAATAAAGAAATAATAGTTCTTTTATCCCAGTAATTCCAATGATGGGTTAAGAATGAACAAACAAAATGCCCAGCTTTATGTGCATATTTATTTCATAGTCCCCTAATCAAAAAGGATTATAAGCCATTGCCAATGTTCTGAAATACCTTTTTGCAGTATGTTGTGTAACATTAAATTGATTTATAGCAGAAAATGACTTATTAAATGCATGTACTTCTGTGTTTCTAGTAGGTTTGTCTTTTGTCTAGTAGGTTTGTCTTTAAAGTGAGATATTGAATTTGAAAAAAGTCCCAAAAATGAATAGTTCTGGCAGGTTCAGACTATAATTTGCAATTGTTGTGGAGTTAGGCGGTAAGCAATGATTGTTGTCACCTTCAAGGAGGGAGATGAGTCTTTTTCCTGAAAAGCAAAACTTTAATCAAATGCTTTGTGTTATTCAGTGGATATTATAAAGAAGCATCAAAAGTGACAGACAATCATATTTCCATGAAATTGAATTTAACTAGGAAAAGTTATTTAAATGTATTTTAAAAAATCACCCAAAGTATTTTTTAATGTCTTGTGAAGAATTTTGTCTGATTTTCTGCCATTACGTTTTCCAGTAATATTGTCAATACAGTGGTACAAAATAAGCTTTGACTTTTTTTTTTTAATGTAAGCTCTCTGCAGGTTTTATGTCAGTCCCCTATAATTTAACAGTACAGTTGGGTGCACTTGTGTCATTCAGTTCAGCTTTGACATGTGAAGCAGTTCATTTTATGCTACCTCTGAAGAAAGAGAGGGATCAAATCTATGGATTACAAGTTCTACATATTGATAGCATCACTAATAAATTAATACATGTCACCAGTTGCCATATTTTTCATATTTTCCTAAATGAAAATGCTTCCATTCTTTTTAACCTTACAAATAAATGGAACAAGAACTTGTCAGCCTTTCAAAAGTAGCAGGTTTGAAATAACAGGTTTGAAAAACCTTGAATAGTTTTTAAAACAAAATGATTAGTTGCATCCTCTCAGGCCCAAACTTCATATGACATTCATAATAGCGTCACTGCAAGCATTCTAAGTCTATTTTCTTTTGTAATTAGCATGTGTGTGTTGTACTCTGATGGGGCATAGGGAGTTATCACACTTTATCCCACTGTGATGCAGATGTACAGTAGATTGCTCTGCAGATCCAATCCAGAATAGGACAACTACAGGGACAAAATGTTACAGGCTCCCTCCATAGTCTTGATCTGGAACATGCATGTTCCATATACAAAAGTGCTGGCCTGCTTGCAATGATATTGTTAGTGTCATATGTAGTTTTTCCCTCAAGGTGTTAAAGATCAGTTTCAAGGGTGCAGCCATATCAACTTTATTGAATTCTGTCAGGAGCATGCAGGTGTTACTTCTGTATAGTATAAATGTACAAGCAGGGAACTGATTAGTGCCTGCTGCCCCGACCCATATACATGCTCAGCATAACATCTTCAGAAAGTCTACACATGTACAAGCTACATTCATAAGCATTGTGTGTGATTGGGAACCGTATAAAAAAAGGGGGGGGGGCTCTGACTGCATGATGTCCAGGGCCTCCACATATATAGTCTGTTCTGTGCAGGACTCAAGAGTTACGCTGAATTCATATGCACAGGTCAGTGAACCCAATCCCATTCCCTCTGGATGTGCATCCACCTTACCCAGAAGAACATCTGCATAGTCCTCCTGTATTTCAACTGTTATCACAGTTTTCTTTGTGATTTGGAGAGATATGAAATGTTTGTAAAAAGAAAAAAATCCTATAGAGGTCAAATTAAATGTCAGCTAAAGGGCCACGTTTGCTCACCGAAAATACACATTGGGGAGAGGAAAACAATATACACTTTTCGGTTGATAAGCACGTGAGGGCAGGAGGAAAAGTCAGTATTTGGTTTTACATGGCACTACTCATGTTTAGTGATTTCAAGGCAGTCTTGACTGTATAACACAATTTGATAGGCCCTTCTGGGTTTTCCAAATGTCAGCACAAGAGTCAGCATTTTAAAGGGACTGATTTTCAAGTTCAGGATTTTACCCAAAGTATTTTTCTTCTATTACTCAAAATGTTATGTTTGTTACTAGTATTCCAAAAACTGTGTAAATATAATTAAAATTGGTTTTCCACTGAAGGCTAATGGAAGTGTTTTCCTTTAAAATAAAACATGAGTGTGTGCGTAATCACAAGTAGAACTGCAGCAGGGACAAAGTCCTACAGCCCCCCTATGGCTGTGCACTTTGTGTCCTCCTCCCAGTGGTGTTACTAGGCTTGGTGTTATCCAGTACACCAATGCTGTCACCACCCATGGCCTCACTCCTTCTGATCTTGCTACAGTCTCATCCTCTTGCAAGACAGAGACCAGCTTTGCAGACCAACCAGTAGCCAGTTACAGACTGACTGGTTCACGGTGAGCTGGCCGGTCCAGAGAGGCTGCAGTGGATGGCTGGCCCCGGAGCACCAAGGGTCAGCCTCTCGCCATGGTGTTGTTGGGCCAGCCTCCTGCCATGGCACCTCCAGAGTGGCCTGGGTGCCTCTGTTGTCACACCCCGCACCCAGCAAGTGATGCCACTGCCTCCTTCTTGGCCACTATTTTTTTTAAAAAGAGCTCATACTGTATTACATTATGTGTTGTTTGCTTTTTTCTCTAAGACACCCAAAGTAGTTTACAACAAATAGTCAAAATACAGGTGGGCCCTCCCCAGCCCTCCAAAGGCCTTTTTAAGGCCTTTAAACGTCACTTCTGGTTTCCCCCCAAAACTGATTGTCACCTTCTAAGTCCTCCCAAAGGCCTCAGAATACCCTCAAGAGGCAACCAGAGCAGAACTCCAGCTGCCTCTGGAGGGGCCATGTGGGGCTGACCCTGTGGGTTCAGGACCCTGTGGATAGTGAAATCTGCAGATATAGCAGGCCCACTGTACAGACAATTGAAATCACTATAAAATGCTAGATAAATGTTAAAAACATGTAAATGTTAAAAAAATTATAAAAACATTCAGAATAGCCAGTGGAAGACTGTGCACACATAATATTACAATGGATAAAACAATGAAAACACTAATGAAACCTGCAGGTGCCAGCACTGAAGGCTAAAAGCCTTTTTCAGACTTGCTGAAAAAGGAATGATTTTAGACCCTGCCAGAAGGCTTGTAAGAAGAAATTGTTCTTAAACCATGTTAAGGTAATGTGTAACTTTATCTTAAAATAATTTTCTCAGATGTCCTTCATGCTCTGTATGGAATTAATATGCAGTATAACCCAGGAATTTGGCTTTATAAAGTAAAATAAATTTGTTGATGACCTACAGTGCATTGTGGCTCTTCATAGAAAAGAAGCAGCATGTATCATTTTCTGAGTATAAGCTCTTATAAAGCCAAATACAAAAGTATGTATTTGTAGGTATCATGTAATTAAATCAATTCCACTGATAGAACTTTCCACTGCTTGGAGTTGGCACAAGGGATTAACTTGATGTTTTTGAAATTCTTCTTACAAATGTATCCAGTGATTAGTGCTGGGCTCTGTGCATTAGAGCAGTTTATGCAACACATTCCAGCATTCATGGTAAGTTTCCTTTTCAGCTGGGATTACCAGCCAGTCGGAAACCATCATACCAGTTTGGGATCTTCCTCACCCTGCATGGCCTTATCATGTTGTGAGTTTCTCCAACACCACCTGTAGCAGTCAATTATATGAAAAGATGGTGGGGAAACTTCAGCCTCAATTCCATGGGGATGTACTACCTCTTGTGGTAGTGGAGGCAGTCCCAGAGTCTTCCTCCATTTATTCCCATGACCAGAGATAAGCCTCTGCTGCTTTGAAAGGTCTACTTGGACCTGCACCGGCAATTTTTTTCTGGCAGGTGGACCTGGGTAGGTAGATCGAGGCTGAGAATGGGGTAGAACATCAGGAGAGCTGCTACTGCACTCTATGGCATGTCATGTTTTGCAGCCGCCATAAAGTATGCCTCACTGCCTGAATGTGAGTTCCGGCAGTGCAGCAGGCCTACACGATTAGGCCGTAAGTCCTGTTATACAGGAGTCGTGCTCTGTTTTCATTAGTATTAGTACTTTTTTCTGTTCAATGCATGCAGCATTGATATTCCCTTGCCAAACACAATGCCACAATGTAGACAAATATTGGGACGGTTCTTGATCTCCTAGACCAGCGAATTTCAACCTTTTTCATCTCACAGCACACTGACAAGGCACTAAAATTGTCAAGGTACACCATCAGGTTTTTGATAATTGACAAGGCACACCATGCTGCCAGTGCGGAGCTCACATCCCCCATTGGCCCTACTAATAAATGTCCTTCCTCCAAATCCTGTGGCATACCTGTGGACCACTCATGGCACAGTAGTTGAGTGGCTGCCCTAGACAGATAGATGAGAGCTTGTATACAAGCACAAATTTGCAGAAAAATATTAGTGATCTAAAAGAAATAATGCCTTTAAAAGAGATAGTGACTGACCTGGGAAGAATATCCAGAGGAAGGACTTATTATATAGAGCATCATGATAATAATCTCATAATACAGAGTCAAATAGAAAAGGACAGCTCCAGAATAGTATGCATGTCAGTTTCCATCCCTGTCCTCAATGAATTTCTAGTTGTCAATGCTTTCAACTGAAAATTAATATTTAAATATTCCATCTGTGTCGCACTTCACCTTCTGCAGTCTCACCTGTGCTGTTGGCATTCTTGACAGGTAATACACATTTTAAAGGGTTATTATTGAATGAGACACTTGTCAAGCTACTAAGAGTTTGATTTTCATTCAGGTTGCCATGGTATGTTGAGGAAATAGTCTCAAAATACTAACTGTGTTGTGTTTAGAAATTTTTTTCCCTTATTTTCCTGTTCTATGTTTAGGTGCTCATTGTATGTAACTAAGATCTTTATAGCTTGTTTAAAAAAAAAAAGAGTCTTCAAGAGAGGGGCCTCTGTACGTGATGATATTCCTATGCATTTTGAGTGCTTCCAAAACCGTTAAGCACTGCTTAAAATAATTCCACTTTACAAATAGATGGGCTTTTAAAAATCTCATATTAAAGGCATAATACTGCAATCACTGTAGTTTATAAGATTGGGCTTAGAGTGAACAAATATAATTGCTGATTGATTATGAATGGATACATTATTCTCCTTTATGTAATTTTCTAACTGTGCAGAATGCAGATGTTTGCTTTTCATAATTTTTGGGTTTTGTTAGCTTTCTCTTAAGCTAGGAGGAGGTAAATAAATTAAACAAAATGAACCTCACAACATCCTAGTAGACCATTTTTCATACCATACTATAATTAGGCAACTGAAAGGCTCATACATTTTGCTCCTATGTGGTCATTTTCAGTTGCTACCTTGTGAATATGCTAATTTTTGTTTGTTTGTTTTGTTTATCCCACTGAGTTTGTGGAAAGAAGGGATAAAGAGTCTGCAACTGAGAGTGAAGTATGCTGAATTTTTGAGAAATAAGAATGTGATGAATCCCCTGTGCTTTCCCACCTATTTTGGCATACTGTTTTGGCCAATTTTCTGTATTTTAGACGGTTTTTAACTCCCCAGCATATTGCATGCCATTCAACTGCTGGGACATTATTTACAGGCAATCTTTGTCTTTTGTTTGTTTGAAAAACCACAATTGCCAGACAGCCACATAGGAATGTGGAATCAGACCCCATCCCCTGTCTGCTTAGCAACATAGTCACCTTGTCAGTTGGGTAGCAAATCTGCCTATCTTAAGCCAAGGGGTGGGAGGAAGTGACTTTTTAAATGTCTATTCCTCCAATCAGGAATGTGATGACACAATTATAGCCAAATGATAAAGCCCACTGGGAGGGGGTTGTTCTACTGATCCATTTGTTGGGCTCTCAGAAAGGAGCACGCACTTGCTGAAACGCAAGTGAAAAGTAGGTTAGGCACTGCATAGAGACTTGTGTCATTATAGCTTGGGAGGGTGGCAGCAGATAAAATCTACTGAGGTGTTTCACCATTCCACTGCTTGTCCAGTAAAGGAAAAATAGGAAGAAGGAAGGGTGTTTGTTCCTGCTAACCACTAGGCACTACTCCCTTGAGTCAGCCTGCCTTCTCTTGGGAGTTCCCTTCCCTGATGAAAAAGTACACTGGGCTCTTGATAGTCTCTAGTGCACACTGGTGCGACCATTGACCATTCCACTGCTTGTCCAGTAAAGGAAAAATAGGAAGAAGGAAGGGTGTTTGTTCCTGCTAACCACTAGGCACTACTCCCTTGAGTCAGCCTGCCTTCTCTTGTGAGTTCCCTTCCCTGATGAAAAAGTACACTGGGCTCTTGATAGTCTCTAGTGCACACTGGTGCGACCATTCTTCTCCAGAAATTGCAACTTGGAGGTCATCTTGGAAGAGGATATATGATACCAAGAAAGGAAAGATCTGCCCTCTTAATGCATGCTGTTCTCTGCCTTCCTTTCAGGTTTTCTGCAAGGTGCTAAGGTGGCCTGGATAGGTGACAGAAGAATCTTAAAAGTAGTATACTTCATAGCAAAAACTTATGCATGTCTACTCAGAAGTAAGTCTCATTGAGTTCAATGGGGCTTGCTCCCAGGAAAGTGTGTAGGATTTCAACCTCAACCATCTTTTTATAGTAAAACTGTAGATTTGTTTTGCACGTAGCATGGTCTAACCCAGGGTTGTTAAACACGCTTCTTACAGCAGACCAAATAGCATTCATGACACTTGCTGAGGATCAGAAGTGATGTCATTAAGCAGGAAGTGATGTCATTGAGCAGGTGATGACCAGAAATAAGCAGATTTTTCTTATGTACAAACTTATTACTACAAACGACAGAAGAGAAAATACACAAATCTTGATCATATTTTCAAGGTATAGGAGAACCCAATTATAAAGCGGGCCACTCTTCTAGCAACACCATTTCTGCTGCGGCATCACTTCTCAGCTCAGCAGCTGAGAGATGCTTTCCAAATTAATGCCTCGGCAGAAGCATCTCTGTTGAAAGGGCAGTCCATATGATAATTGGGTTTTTCCAGTGCATCTGCAGCTTTTCCCTTTATCACTCCTCTTGGTCTGCCTCTTCCCCCTGTACCATTCCTCGCCTTCCTTAGGCTTCTTTCCATCTCTCCCTCCCTGTGTCTTGGCAGAAGCATCATGGCTGAAAGGGTGGCCCTAGGACAGCCCAATTATCAAATGGGTGACCCTTTCAGCAGCATCACCTGCATGAGAATTGCACTTTCCTAGAACTTCTGCCAGTGAGTCACTTTGCAGCTCAGCAGCTGAAAGCAACTGATGGGGGGGGGAAGCTTGGAGATCCCAACTATCATTTGGGCTGGAGAAGGAGCATCCGCGGGTTGCATTTGGCCTGTGGGCCTTATGTTTGGTCTCACCTGATAGTCAACCCAATCCTATGCCAGGTCTGCACCAGTGGCCAGCACACTACCCTAGCAATGGCTGTCACAAAAGTGACAGGTAGGGCGGGTGAGGGAGTGCGGTGTGCCGGATCCAGAACCCTGAGTCAGGCCTTCTGGCTTGACATGGGGCCTCTCAATTCTGTGCCCGCTAAATAGTCACCACGTTGCAGGGCCTGCTTTCTTACCTGGGGGAATCCCCTTTCCTTGATGAGCTGCTGGTAGTTGCCCGGTGAGCATTGGATGCAGTGGTGGCCATTCTGGTGCTGTTGCTACTCTGGGCATTAGGCAGCTCAAAACTGAGCTGTCAGTAATGTAGCAGACTCATGCCTTTAGCCGATCTTTGCATATCAGTTCAGCCAACAAGATTCCTTAGCCTGTGGATAATTTAACAAGGCATTGAATGAAACACTGAGAAGTGTGGCTCCATTGCAGATACGATTATCAAAATACTGTCTTGGAGAAAGATCACATCTGTGTTTGCAATACTTTTTAACTGAGCGTGCAAGGAAAGAGAAGGCTTATTTCTCCTTGCAAGACGTCACAAACCAGAATATTTTGTTTACTGTTCATTATGACCAATCAAATTTTTATGAGGTGCTTTTTGCAGGTAATCACATCTTAAAACTATAAAAATCTAAAAACAATAGTAACCAGGCTGAGGGTGCAGTCCTAACCAACTTTCCAGCACTGACATAGCTGTGCCAATGTGGTGTGCACTGCATCTTGCAGTGGGGAGGCAGTCAAGGAGGCCTCTTCAAGGTAAGGGCATGTTTGTTACCTTACCTTAGGGCTGCATTGTGGCAAGGTCAGTGCTGGAAAGTTGGTTAGGATTGTGCTCTGAAAGGTTAAAACCAATACTACACTCAGTATGTTTTAGATTGTCTTGGGAAAAGTTACAAGAAGATACCTTTCATATCCACTTCTAACTGGAATGAAGAAAAAAAAACACAGGCTAATTATTTTTGGCATATAGCTATAAGGATATAATTCTTATATAAATATAAGGAAAGGACTGCTATTTTATTTTGTGTAACTAGTGCTTATCGTGTATTGCTATGGCTAGGAGGAACATGTATTTTGGAAATGAATTCTCAGGTGCCCTTTTATAGCAAATAAATACTTTTCTTGTCAATGAATTTGTCATATATATGGATGTCCTGCCTTAGTACTGAATAGTGCTGAGTATTTTCATATTGACATACTGTAATCTCTGATCCATTATGCCTTAGCTTTGCTTACTTTCTTAGGAATTACTAGCCTGACTTTCCAATAATCCTCTCCCAATAGATTTCTTGTTTATGTGATAGTTTTCAAGGGCATTTAGTTTGGTGATCTTGCACTTATAAATACTTCCATCTTTTATTTACCTTGGTGATTTTTCTGAGAGATAAAAGAACTTCCTGTAGATTTAAACTGTTTTATTAGCAGCACCTGATGCATAAATCCTAGCTATTATTAATCCCCAAGATATGTATAAACCTTAATATTTAAACACCACTCATGCATTTATTGAATTTTTTTTGCCATATTCCAGTACTAGGAAAGGGAGTATCCCTATTGCAACAGTACAGATGAAGAATGGAGACAAAGAAAGGATGTTGCCAGAGATAATAAAATAAGTTTCTTGAAGAATTGGGTATGACATTCAAGGCCAGTCACTAGTAGTTCTATGATTGGAACTCCTCACTTTTTTCTGTCTTGAAAAACAGCCATGGAGGAGCCCCAATTTGAACCAGAGCCAATCTTTATGGGGAGGCGAGGTCTAATCACTTGCTCCTGTCCTGAACTGCAATACTGGTACAAATTGTCCTCTCCAAGCTGCTATCAGCCAGGCAGAGAGAAAAGCAGGTGTCCAGTGACTCCAGACTTACAGTTGAAAATGTTGCCCAGTTTGATCCAGAAAAAGCACCCAGGAAGCTTTTCTGGATTTGCTGTGACATGGGGAAAAAAGTTAGGCCTATCTCCTCCCTATGCCATGGCCATGATAAAAAAAAAAAGAAAGCCCTCTTGCCTCTACAGCTGCTGTTTGCAATAGAGAACAGTGAGGAATTCAATCATGGAATTCTCATATAATGTTTAATTTGGCCCTGATCAAACCCAACTTCACACACAACAGGTCAATGCATTAGTTTTGTCCTGTAGTGCAGGTCAGGCCTGGTTAGTACTTGGATGGGAGACCGACTGGGAATACCGGGTGCTGTAGGCTTATACCATAGTTTTTCGAGACTGAAGGTTGCCAACCAACCAATCTTTTTGGCTAGTGGGCCACATCAAATATCTGGCACAGTGTCAAGGGCCAGAGGCTTGCGGGCCCCTGGACTGGGGTTTGGAGACCCCTGCTTTAGTGGTTCTTCCCTGGCTTCATTTCTTTATCTTAAAGAACAGTCCACTTGAATCTTCATAAATCACATCACTATCATTTATTCTTATTCAGAATATCCAACCAAATTTATCACTTGGAAGGAATACTGTTCTATAAAAACATGTGAAATATACACATACCTCTGTATAAGGCTACTTCTCTGCAACAATTATGTTGTTATATATGTCAGTACAGTATTTTATGTAATTAATTAATCCATATTCAGAAAATGGCTGGTCTCCAAACCACCATCTTTGCAGTGTTGCACTTGCACATTGGGGCTCTTCTATTCCACACTTTCAGCAACAGCCTCCTACCAAAAGCCATCCCCATCATTGCAGTGCCCCACAAAGCAAATGGATTGCTGCCAAGAGGAAATATCACTCCCCTCTGCATGCAGACATGGAAGTTGTTTCTGTTCACACGTGGAGGTGGATATATGGGATTGGATCTCAGAGATTGTTTATATGACCTTGTGATGGCTTTCAGAGCCCAGCATTCTAATTTTTCAAACTGCCTTGATTTCAAGCAAACCATGCTTGTTGGAATAATTCTATACATCAGTCAGAATGAGTACTTCCAGGAAGATTACAGCTTCAGATGTCAATGCTTGTAATTCACTTTCTGTGACACTGGCTACCAGCCTTATGTGAGGGTGGGAGAAGAGAACCCTAATCTATTCTATCCACACTTACCCAAGAGTAAGCCCTTTTGACTATCATTGTTAAAAGCATATACATAGTAGCCTTTCAAATGTACAGATCTGTCACATTTAACCAAATGCAGTCACATACTATCAAGTCTAATATATTAAAAATAAAATACATATTGAAATTAATGGGGACCCACCTGAAATTGGCTTGTGACCCATCTAGTGGATCCTGACCCACCATTTGAGAAATACTTCCCTAGACAATGATAATTGGTCTAAGCAGGGAAGTTTTTTTTCATACTTTTAAAAAAACTGATTTGGAGGAAGCAAAGGTGTTAAGGTAGCACTTAAATAGTATATTTCCTAAGATTTAATTTGGCAATAATTCTTTAAAGTAGGTAAGTGGTTGTACATTCCACTGCAACAATCCACCAAAGAAAATCTTTACTCAACCATGGTTTTGATAAATAGAACTACAGCTTACTTGCTGTGATGAATTCTAAAATTAACCTGAAAAAGGCACTTGGTGAAAAGCATGAAGAAGATGTTATTATGCACAGTGTAGCTATTTTCAGAAGATCAAGTAACAAAATGACATACAGTTCTAATTCAATTGAACATGAATCGGTATTGTTCAGTTGGGCGTGGCCTAGTAGTTAGTACAAAATGTCAGGACCTGGATGAGCTAGGTGCAGATCCTGGCTGACTGAGCACTTGACTCACCTAAAAGGAGCTCTTGGATGAATTCCTATCAGTCTAATACTAATTACAAATCAGTAATCTTATGGAAGCCAGTTGGGTTTTTTCCGATTAAGCTGTGAGGCCCCCAAGAGGTATTCACTGTCACCCATTTCTTCACCTATTTAACACTTCCAAATTATTTGCATTTTATACTAAAATAATTGTCCATATGTTGCTTAACTTTTATAAAGTCTGTAACTTTTTTTTAAGCTGTCAAGTTTGAAATCAAGTTTCTGATAGGACCATTTCTGCCAAATGTTACCAGCGGCATTCGGCAAGATGCTAAGTTTTGCAAGGCATTTCATTGCACCCTATAAACTGTCCCTCTCCCTTGCCATTGGAGCCATTCCAGGCGGTAAGAGCATGACTCTTCTGCATTGCTGTCTCACCCCTTGGAATGGCTCCAATGGTGAGGGGGAGGGGCAGTTTACAGGGTGCAATGAGGCGCCTTGCAAAACTTAGTGCTTCCCCCCAAACACTACTGCCAGTTGTATAGATAAGATGGGGAGAAAGAAAAATTTGTGTTCATGTTGACCATTTTATTTCTTTGATAATGCTTACATGGTGTTGTTATACTCGGTTCCAGCAGTATGGTTAAGAGAGGCTAGGCTTTGAAAATTCATTAAGCTTTTGAAAAAGGTCATAATTTTCTCTTAGGTTGTTTCCTCCCCCCCCCCCCCCGGATCAGGAAGACCTGACTACTAATCCCTGGGGTGTACTTCAGAATCTTCCTTATAGAAGTAGAAATTACAGATCAAAGAAAAAGATTTCTGTTTTAAAGTGAAGGTTTAAGGAAAAACCTGTTTTGTAGAATCTTGTGTGATCTTGTAAGTTAGTCTCTTTCTAACCAAAGGAGGTTTTTTGATCATATTGATACAATCAAGCCATTTCTGCCCAACATTGCATATATTCAACAGGGATCAAATGTGTATACCTGTGGGCTGGGCAGAAATGGGTTAAATAAAAATGGAAAGTCATAATATGAAATGAAACTGAAAAGTGTTTATTGGTCTGACTATGGTCCACTGTCATCCACAAAACCTTGTCCTACAGTGCATTTGTTAGTTTTTAAGATGCCTCCCGCTCTGCAATGGGTCTCCTCAGACATGCACTAGTCATCTTGCTATGTCTGAGGAGTGAAAGGGGAAGCTGCAGGAAAAGGGGATAGAATCTGGTACACACCATAACCACTGGATCCACCGTCTTTTGCAGCCTCCCCTCCCCCATAACTTCCCCTCCCCACCCAGTTTTGCCTGCACCTCACCTCCATTCTGCCCTCCCACTTTTCCCACAGACTTACCTTCTCTGGTGGGTAGAAAGAGACTCAGGGCACAATCCTAAGCAGGTCTACTCAGAAGTAAGTCCTATTGTGTTCAATGGGACTTACTCCCAGGAAAGTCAGGTTGGGATTGCAGCCTCAGTGTGATGCCAGAAAGCACTTTATGGCACTTTTTCAGAAATAGCCGACAGTGGAATGCTGGCTTGGGATTGGGACATAAATGTTGTTGACTATGTTTTAGAGATTCACTGATATTGTATTAAATGTTAAAAATATTTTTTTTTTGTTTTCAATACCTGTCATTTTACTGAAAGTGACATTCTGAAAGTTCATTCTAAGCATGTATTATTGAATTCAAATGTCTGCATCTGATGTCTTGAGCAGGGAATATGAATGACAATAATCAATCATATCTAATTAGCTGGTGACACACTGTGTTTACAGTAATTAAACAAGCCATTACTGCTTACTTTCTCATGATTAAGATCACACAGATTGAGAACCAGCTGTTAATCACTCCTGTTCCAAAGCTAATATCATTAACGGAAAATGCCTACATTATAACCTAGGGCTATTTTTAACAAGGCTTTTAGTTGAGAGACTTGATATAAGTAATCAATGAGGTACATTATATGTCAGTATAATGGACTTTCTTGAAAGCATTAAGTCATCCTTGGTTACCAGTTCCTCCTCCTTGCCTCTTTTGTGTTTGAGAAGTAGACTGCAGACCTTGTGCTCTTTAGTGGAGAGAGCAGCAGTCACAGTAGCATAGGCTCTTTTCAAATATATGGAAGATGATCTCATGTAAGATTATGTGAACATCATTGTGCCATAATTGTGAACATGAACTAGCCACGGTGTGAACTAACATATGAAACCAGGTAAGCTAGCAAACTACTTAATGATCTGATCTTATGAACTGATGACCATTGCAGCAACTCGTAATACCAACCTGGTTTGTGATACAAGTGGTAAACTCATGTTCTGTTTGAACCATTGCCCAACCCCATTGATTTCACAGCTGGACCCCTTAGCATTATCCTGTTCTCTCCTTGCTCCTACATTTCAAAGCTATGCCAATAGGAGGATCTTGCACGAACCTGCCATGTGTGATGAAGGGAGAGTTCCGTGCCCTTACACAACATTTTCAGGGTTGTCAAAGTCCAAGAGACAATTTTCCTACCCCTTTATCTTGTACGAGTTAGCTGTTCCTACTTTATCAAGCAGAAAATGCCACATTTTCAGATTGTTTCTAGAAGTACAGAGACATCTCAAGAGTGGCAGGAACATTCTAAACACACATTCTTGGAATGAAAGAACAATATTAAGAGCACAATCCTAAATTGTGCTTAAGCCTGCACAAGTCGCATGTGACAGCTTCTGGGTGTCGTGAACATGTCATAAAGCGTGTTTGCCCCACCATAGGAGTCGGGGAGGCTGGTGCAAGGATGTGTGCTGCCCTTTCTGCACCGGATCCACCATACTACCTTGTTCTTGTTGCTCATGTGCTCAATTTAAAAAGAGAACCAGAGAGTGCTGGTAGCTGCCTTGGCTCAGTCCTCCCAGCGTTGGGACAGGCATCCATAGAGGGCTTATCTGGGGTGGCGGACTCTCAAGCAGCAGCAGCTCAAGACCCTGCATGCTAGATTTGTGGTTTCTGGCTTGTGCCTTAAGATTAGCTGCACTATTTACTCAGAAGTAAGGTCCACTGACTTCAAATTTTTTTGCCAAAGAATGGGCAAAAAAAAAAAAAAGCAAATTTCTTCACAAACCATAACAGCATATTTTGTAGCTTAGGTAAATACCTTTTCAAGAAGAACCTGCACAGTTAAATAGACCCAGTAGCTACTGAGATGAGAGTAGTTCTTTTTTGCAGCGGTGGCCATCCTGATGACATGATGGCCATCTTGATGACAACTCAGCTACGAGTCACACAGAGAGTAACAGTGGATTCTTCAACTACAGAGGTTTATGAATGGAAGAAAACAATATAAGTTTATTTAATGAATGTATACTTCCTCTCAGTAAAGGCGCTCAAGGTGGCTGAACTGCCCTTGTAATATGTATATGTATTTATCACTAATTTTATTATGAAATGCTTAGAGGGTGCAGTCCTAAATACGCTCAGGAGTAAGCACCATTCAATAGCGGAATTTAGGTCTGAATAAACGTGTATAGGTTTGATTATAAATTTTATCAATAAAAAGTAATTGGAATCTTATGTTACACAGAGATAATTGAGGTATCAATTTTGGGGGGAGGTAAAATGCATTCTGTTGAGCCTGCACCAGCTCAGTGGTGAAGTACCTGCTCTGCATGCAGGACTCCCATGTTCAATCGATGACATCTCCAAGGTAGACCACAGAAAGATTCCTTTCTGAAAACCTGCAGACCTGCTGGCAGTCAGTGCTGACAGTCCCGGGCTATATGGACCAATGGTCTGACTCAGGATAAGCAGCTTCCTATGATGTGGTTATCATACTGTTACAGTAACAGTTTCCACCATTAGATGGCTGCAGCTTGCACTTCCCCCCCCCCTTAAGCATTACATTTGAAATATCAAAATATACCTCAACAGTCATGTTCAAATAACCAGTTAATAATTCTGTTTTGAGTGGGGGCAAACAATTTACTGGGAAATGTGATATCCTGTTAAATTATCAGAGGAGTACAGTGACAGTGCAATAGTTTCTTTGAAGCTTCTTTGAACATGATGAATTGCGAGGCGTTTACTCAGCAGGGGCTCCAGACTAGACTAAGCACAATTTCTCAGTAGAAAAGCCCAGATTCAGTTGTAATTTCTTCACAGAATGGTAATGTTTCAATTGTAATCTAATTGTAATCTAATTGTTTCAAATGTAATCTAATATTCAGTGTCAGATAGGTACCCTTCCATATGGAGGAAATTTTCACAATGGGAGATTAGGTCTTCGGATTAGGCTTATGACTTGGCCAAGTGGCATAATTGATATTTTTCTCAGACTTGATTTTACCCAACATATTCTGAGGCATCATGAAAGTGAACTCACTCATGATACAGAACTCCCCAGTCTGACAAAGTCCAAAGCTGCAAACTGTTGGAACAATGCAAATTACATCAGAGTTCTAATCACTTGTATAGTACAAAGATTTTATCTGAACTTTGTTTAGAGAGCAATCTTCAAAAATACATACATGATTTTACAATAATGATTTGAGAACCAATAAAGAAACTAGGGCTAGATTTTTCCCCAAAAGTCATACCCCAATCCTGAGCCCTTGTGGCATGTGGCTGTGGCAGCAGCGAAAATGGCAGGTGGCACCTCGGGAGAAGGGAACTTTCATTCCCTTCTCCTGGGTAAGGGAAGTAGCCCTGCAATGGGGCTACTCGATTCACCACTGACCAAAATGTTGGCAGTGAAGTAAGAGTGTTTGTGTTGGGCGCCGAGCCCCACATGAACGCTCTGGATCTGGTGGGGCAGAGCTCCACCAGACACGCCTCCTTCCGCACTCCCTCCCCCGGCACACCTCCCACCCACTCTCTCCCTGCCTCCTCCCTGCCCTCTCTCCTCCCCGGAACGCCTCCTCCCCGCCTCCCCCTGCCCCCGCTTTCCTCTCCGCAGCTCAGCGGTCCATGTGACAGTTATGGCATGTTTGTGACAGTGCGCACCGGCGGTAAACTGGTGCGTCGAGCCCAGGATTGTGCTCTTAGCTTATGCAATGGACACAATTTCACCTGATTTTATTTGCAAGGTGAAACTACATAAGAACAGCCCCACTGGATCAGGCCATAGGCCCATCTAGTCCAGTTTCCTGTATCTCACAGCAGCCCACCAAATGCCCCAGGGACCAAATGCCCCAGGCATAAAGTAATTACATGTTACTTTAAAGGTGGACAATTTAACATCTGGGTGATTGTTTTTCTTTGTTGAATAGCACACAAGAGGGTCCGATCTGGATTGGTATTGCAGTGTGGGAAGGAGGAATATCTCTTTGCCTCCATCTTAGTACCAACCTGGATAGCCCTGTCCCCCAAAGTTCTGATTTGATGATGGTAAAAAGTGTACACAGGTTACAACTCAAATATTTCTGATAACAACATGAGTAGCTGCAGGGAGTCCCAATCTGAATTTTCATTGTGTAAATTTCAAGAGAGAAGGATTAATTTTCAAGATGATCCTGTTCTGCCCTATTTTAAAGAAAATTACTGCCTTTTCATTAAATGTGAAAATGTATAACCTTTCACTGGAGACAGTGGCACTCTTTTGAAATTTTGAAATATTCTTTAAAAATGCTCTAAATATCAGGAAGACTTCTAGTGAATGCAATTTCTTTCCATAGCTCTAATAGTGACCGACCAACCCTCTCATCTCGCCCACCCCGTTTCCAACTTCATCTGCTAGTTAATAATAATAATTTTCCACTGTGTTTTTCCCCCCTGCTTTTCCGTTGTCTTTTGATTGATTCAATGACAGATAAAAATGAGGACTTTGGCAGATGTTGGTTTCCTTAGTATCTTTCTTTTTAAAAAAAAAAAAAAATCATTTAAAAGATAAATGACTGTAAGTGGCAATAAATCTGTAATCTTTTTATGTCAAAAAGGATTCGTCTGTGTAGTTGTAAGTAATTTCTTTAATGCAGAATATAAAAGTATAATTGATTCTAAAATGTGCAGTGGTGCTGAATAGAGGGATTTGTTTGGGGATGGGACTGGGTTACTTGAGTCACGTTGTGAAGATTTGGGAGAAATGGCTTTGTTCCCCTAGCACTGGAACACTACTGCTTTGGTGGTGTTCTGCTTTGGTGGTGTTCAAGGAAATTTGAAGAGCTTTAAGCAAGCTGGGCAAAACTGGCCAACACTGTGAAATAATGACTGAAAGAGGATTAGTCTTTCTCTGATTCACTGCAAGCCTTTGCTGGTACTGCAGGGGCTAAACTGGCATGATAGGCTCAGATTGTGCATGAATTTTGATACAGAAGGAAGCTCAGCTTTTTTCTTTTCCTAAGATGCTCTTTACTATCTTCTTACCCCAAAACGGGGAGCAAACAGCTGCCAAAATAACAGTATTATGAGCACACAAGACATGCATTCAGTATTCATCTTTTTTTTTTTTAAATTCTGATGGTTTTGACATTTCTGATATGTGTCTTTATTACCTTACTTTTACAGACAAAAACTGGTATTGCATTGTTATACGACGAAATATCTGAAAACGCCTATGAAATCCGACTGAAGCTGACAAAAGAGGTACTAACAATTCAAAAACAAGATGTCATCTGTGTTAGTGGAAGTGATCACAGTGCAAATGTAAGTGCTTCTATAACTTCATGCTCCCAAACCATATGTTTTTCTGTCTTGCAAAATTACGAGAAAGTGCACTAATCTAAACAGGTAGTATCAAAATTATGTCAGACAGTATAAATTATTTCCCAGATAGAAACATTTAAAGGTCTGCAATACAAAATTCTCTTCTATATTCCCTAAAACTCCAACAGCTCAATCCTAAGGGCCGCTAGTGCCAGTGTAGCAGTCACTGTACCGGTGCAAGCTATTGCAAATGCGCTGTAAAGCATGCAACAATTCAGGAGTAAGGAGCGCTGGTGGGAAGGCCTGCACCATCATGCCAGCATTAAATCCAGCCCAATAGCCACCAACAGTAAGTACAGCACCAAGTGGCACAGGGGTTGGGGAGGGTGGGATGGAGGTGGGGTGTTTCGGAGGGTGGGGATGGAGCGGTTCAAGCCCAGGATGGAGGAGGGGTTGGCAGTGGAGGCCTCAGCCATATCCTAACCACCATCCCAGGTCTTGAAGCCCAAGAAGATGTCCAGCCTGCTAAATTCCAGCTCTGGATTCCACTTGGCCCATGCAGCACCGCTGTGCCAGCACTGGGTAGGATTGGGCTATTAATTATATAAACTACAAGGGGGAATGAATGCTAGTGCATAAACATTGGAATCACACTTGACTTTCGCCAGTGTTTATCTTACATGGTGCAATAGTTTGGCCCAATTTCAAAACTTTGCCGTTCCTAAGATATTTCCTCTGTTCACGTACCTCTCGAAGATTGACACTCCCGTGCTTTTTAAGCATGGAGTGCATATTTCTATGAGATGTAAATGATACTACTGTATTTTCTTTTCCCAATGCCAGAGAAATGAGATATAGGGCACACACCTAACCAGGTCTACTCAGAAGTAAGTCCTATTTTGTTCAATGGGGCTTACTCTTAGGAAAGTGTGGTTAGGATTGCAGCCATAGTCTATATAGGGTTCTTGTCTATAACATCTGAAGACAATACGTTCATGCAAACTGAATACTTTGAAGATAAGGTGAAGTTTATTTAAACTTAGTATAGGACAAGTCTGCAGCCATAGGAAGGAAGGCTTGTGTTTTTCAATCATAATCTAGATACCATTCTTGAATTTTCAGCTTTTATGTTTGTGTTTAAAGTCTCTAAGCTAAAGGCTTATGGAGATATGAAGCAAAAACATATCAGCTGTATTCTACCCCACTGTCAGAAAGAAATAATTCTTATCCCTCCTACCAGTGGGTGGCCAGCTTCATGCAAAGGCACTGATGTGACTGTAGGCACTTGAGGCTTATATATTTATTGTTGTAAAGAAATTTTAGTTTAAAACTTTCTGTTTGTTTTTGCTATTTTATACAAATTTACGATGCTTCTCCAGCCACTTATCCAGTGTAACCATAGGTCTAACCATTGCTCTTTTCTGGCTAAGCCTCTGGAAAACTAAGTGCACTCCTATGCCTGTCTACTTAGAAATAAGCTCCATTAAGTTGAATGGGCTTACTCCAAGTAAGTATATATATAGGATTTCAGCCTTACATCTAACTCAGGGGTGCTCAAACTTTCAACTTTAGGGATGCTGGACCTTTAACAAGTGTATAGAAGAGAGAATTTCAGCAGGTGCAACTTGTCATCCCACAGATGACAAGCTGCACCTGCTGAAATTCTCTCTTCTGTACACTTGTTAAAGGTCCAGCATCCCTAAAGTTGAAAGTTTGAGCACCCCTGATCTAACTTTTACCATGTCGAGAATCATACTGTGTTAGTATTTGATAAGATAAAAGATACACACACAAAAAAACACCTAGGAAATTCTTCTCCGAATCCAGCAATCTGGTTAGCAGGGCCGGGGGGGGGGGTAAAGGGGGTAATTTGTACCTGGACCCAGGGTCTAAAGGGGGTCCTGGAACCAAAGGAGGGGGCCCAGAAATTTCCTGGGATCTTATGTTTTCCTATCTACTCAGACTTGTTGCCTGCATGGGATGCTGGAGACACTACTGATGCCACATGGGTTGGTAGACCCAGGCTCCAAAGACTTTTCCAGCTCTCTCTACCCTCCCCCTACCCTGTTTTGCCCCTCCCTGCCCCTATTCTGCTTGCCCTCCCCTGCTCTGTTTCACCCCTCCCTCTTTGCAAAGGGGCCCAAAAGAAACTTTGTACTCCCTGATAAAATTCCTCTCAGAGGCCCTGCTGGTTAGTCATATGTTTGGGGCATTGTATGTACAGTGGGCTCTCACTACACATGGGGGATCCATTTCCAGACCCCCGAAGATACCAATTTCCACAGATAATCAAATCAGTGGGACCCAATAACCTGGAAGTAACTCTCAGCAGGTTGCATCCAGGAGGTGTTCTGAAGCATGGGGGTGAGGTACAGCTGCTGGGGTTGTAGAAGCAACATAAAGCTTTTTCTGACACTCAGTGAGTATGTGGCAGTGGCAGGAAGGTCATCCCACGGGCACCGCGTTCTGCCTGACGGCCGCCATGGCAAGTAGATGTTGCGCCAGATGGTGGAGGGGCAGGAGACTGTGGCTGGAGAGTATTCTTGAGGTGGGCAAGGGGTGTTTCAGGGTGGGGGAGGGCAGGGAGGAGGCAGTTCAGGTCCAGGAGAGGACAGGGACAGTGGAGCAGGCCTCCACTGCATCCTAACCCCTGTCCCAGCCCTGCTGGCATTACACACGACCGCTTGGTTCTGCGCTAGCTAAGTAACTGGCGCAGATTCGACTAGCCACATTGAGCAGGCTGGGGTGCCACGCGGAGTAAGGGAACAAATATTTCCTTACCCTGAGGAGACTTCCTGTCTGGATTAATCCAACACAAATACAGCATGGGTCTGGCAGCCCTGCCCACTGCACCAGCATTGGATAGGATTGGGCTGTCCAGTCAGACACCAGCACACATAAATCTGTGCTGGATACCATAGCATATGGGATAATGGAGGGGTCAGTGTCAAGTGGGAGACAGCTGTCTAACTCTGATGTGGTAGCAAATGACCTTTGGATCTAAATATGTATTTACACCAGATTACTAAACAGTAAGCATGTATGTGTAGCACACTTCTGTGCATAGGTATCTCTAGAATGAGTACATAGTTGGTAGAAGGCACATGCTGCCTGTAGGTTTAATACGTCTTTAAAGTTAAGTATGAAAGTTAGTACTTAGGAATATAATGCAAGTTCTTGAAGCTGGAAGGCAAGAATTGAGTTATGCTTTATAGTTCTGATATACTAAAATTTATAAAACTTTTGTTCAATGTCTTCTGGGAATTCTGCGCAGCATTTTTCTGCACAGCTATTTTCTTTCTCATTAACCTGTTTCAGAAAGTCATTTTGTGGAACAAACTTGGTAGAATAAAAATAACTTATCTAAAAATGAAGCAAGATGTTGCAACATGGTCAGATGCCTCTCAGCGAACTTCAAGTTATTTTAACAATCAGAGCTTGATAACTTCTTCAGCCACATCAATTAGCAAATGTGATACCTTGCACTTTATTGAAAATGGAATGTTAAAGAACTAATTGCTGCATGTTACCACTACCCACAGTACAAGATTAATCAGAAATCATGCATTTTGTGGTTGAAGATAATTGTCAACATGGGTTTCTGAACGTTGGGAAAGTAACATATGCACCTTTGAATGAACGTTTCACATCTTTGCATTTGGGAGATAAAACAGAAAGATATCAAGAAGTGAATTTTTGACAGATCTTCTTTCAGAGTTGTCTTTTGGAAGGTGCAGCGCAACATGGAAGGGTTTAAAAAGCTACACCTGCCAAAATTCCCTCTTCTATACAGTGGTTAAAAGTATAGGCATCTGTCCTCCATTGGATCTGGTCACCCTTAATGAGAAACATGTAGTGGGGTATGGCAAAGAAGAAGAAAAATTGGATGACTGATATCCATTAAAGTGAAGTTGACATTTTGGGGAAGGGTAAAAAATGATAAATATAACTCCAGGATATCTGGTATTTTTGACCCTTCAGCTCAGTCACCTTTAATGGTATTCATGCATTTCTGTTCTTATTTTATTCAGGTGGGAGCATGAAGAAATGAAACCAGTTAAAGTTAGAATTATATGGATGTGGTACTGGATTTGTACCGGACCATATGCAAATTGGGTCTGGTTTCTAAGCACTGAGACCTCATCCATCTTCAAGATGATTGAAAATGTCACTTACAGCACCTGTTTTATGGCTGTTGCAAATGGCGCTACAGCAGCGTGCAAAACTGTGCACTTCTAGAACCCTTTTGGAAAAGCTGGAGCCTAAAATTGTTAGTTCATTATAACTCCTAAACGTGCCAAAGAAAACACATCCACATTAATTAATTTTTATACTGTACCCTTTAAAATAAAAAGTGTACATTTCTTTTGGACTTTGACTATATTTCTCATCTATTAGATTTCTTTTTTTTTTTAATGTATCCTGAGTCCTGTCCTGCCTCCTTTCCTTTTATGATGATGCTATTATTACTCTTTCCAAGGAATTCATTACAACTCAGTTACAACACAGTTCCTGCCAGGAAATTAATTTCTTGTCAGCTTTGTACTTGCCATCATAATTCCATCTATTTATACTTCCAACCTCTTCTCTTTAATTTATCTCTTCAGCTTATTTTTACCACAGTTGTATACAACTTGTGACACCAAGCTAAACACAGTCCACTAGCCATGCATTTTACTCTGCAAAGTGCTTGACCCTTTCTCTCATTTTTGCCATTCCAACAGGCAGTCTTGGAAGTGCCATGTCTCCTTCAGATGATTCCTTTTATAACATGGCTTTGGGACAGAAGGACTCATTCTATTGGACTCTTGGACCTCCCCCATCCTTTGAAAGGATTTTGGGGAAGGGAGGTTGCTTCTGCAGTAACTAGGCTAATTAGTGTGTGTTTTGAGCCAGAAACATTTTTGAAGAAGGGAGGCATTTCAATAATTACTGTACAGTTGAACAGTCAATGTGACTGAAATCCTGGGTAAAGCATAGTTTGCGGATGATGAATCCTGCTGGGCTTATTCTTCCTGTATATAGAACCTTCCTTGAGAAACATGAGGTAACGTGGGGAAAGAGAGAAAGCGCAACCATTAAGATAAAGATTAAGATAAAGACAAACAGAGTGAAATGCCTCTGCCCAAAGCCCAAGGCAAGTGAAATCTTGTCATGCATGGCAGAAAAGAGAAGAACATGGTTCGTGGGAGGGATGCATAGGCTCAATCAGAGCCTTGCAAGGAACTGCTTCCATGTCTTCTCAGCCTTGCAGACCAGCCTAGGGATGGTCCGCCTAATCAAGATTCTAGCAGGAGATGTCAGAGTATGAGTGCTATGAGGCAAGAACACCAAATATTTACTGTTTCAGGCAAGCAAAAGCCATGAGCCAGTGATTAGTTAAAACACAGTACTCTAAACTTACTGCTTTGTGTACCAAAGTAAAAATGTAATATATCGCAGAGAATCAACCATCACCTAGATATAAGAGAATCAAGTTTGGTCATTTGTTCCTTCTTCAGTCTGAAAATGCTATTTTCAAGAGTTGTAAGTCTGTCATGTTTGGTCTAGTGCAGTGTTTCTCAACCTGTGGTACACGTACCACCAGTGTACCTGAGCTACTGTCCAGTGGTGTGCGAAGCTGATCCTCCTTGCAAAGCTCTGCGTCTGCAGCCCAAGCTGATTTTGGCTGAAGGATCAGCTTCTGTCTCAGGCAGGCGCCCACTCACCAGCTGATTGTCAGCAGCACTGCAGACAGTAGGCCGTGGAACTGTCTGGTAAGAGCACAAAAATTTCCCATCTTCCCCTTTTCTTGGGAGTCTCCACATGGCAGGATGGGAAGGGGTGGGGCCATGGGTTGACATCACCGGTATTGCTGGTATTTAAGATAGACCATGAGAAGTGGTACATCGAAATACATACCAGAAAGATTGCACATATACCAAAGAGTCTCTTTGAAAGCACTCCTCAAAAATGCAGATCAGCCAACATGCAAGTACAGAATTCCACTACTTGAGAGAGAGAGTATGATAAAAGAGTCAGCTTGCTAATGTTTTTGTAGTTCTAATGAAAGGATAATGACTCTTCACAGAAAAAGGTGACAAAATGAACTCGGCAGAGTTCCAGAGAGGGGGATGCAAACTGCACCTGAGGTGAAGTCAATAGTCTAGCTCAGAGAGAACACAATTATCACCTAAATATAAAAGCAAGTAGCATATCATTAATGTTGCTTGCTTGTAAACCATGCAGAGAAGCATAAATCATTTATAAAGGTAGAATTGATTCGGTGCTGTCTACAGAATCTTTTGAGACCAGTAAATTGCAGCCATGTCATTTACAACCCCTTACAAATTCTGCAGAAAGTTAGGGTTTCCCAGACAATAGGTATTATCCAAATCCTTGCACCTAAAAGCTTCCAATTTCTTTTTTTCTGTAAGATGACCAAATAAGGATCAACAAAGAATAAACACTTTTTCTGTGGGCAGAAAGCTCAGGATACATACTGTAAGGTGGCTACAGAGTTCTGCTTTATGGACTATTTTAATTATTATTGATTCTTGTGAGTTGCTTTGAATCTGTAAGAGAAAAGTGGGATAAAAGCTTTTTAAAATACAGTAAAAATTCTACACCAGGGATATTATATTGTTAGATTTATAAACAAGATTCATACTCAGTATTTGTTGTTGCTGTTTATAGAAACGTTAATTACGAGTACAAGGGAACATTTTAAAGTGGTCAGTGGTCAACACGTTGGTCAGAATTTTAAAGTAAGAAACTGTAGTGGTTGGGCAGCCCAATCCTGAGCTGCGTGGCACACAGGGCTGCAGCTGTGCTGAAAATGGCTGCATGCACTTCCATAATGGCAATTGTGATGCTGTAAAGTGCACTGTAAAGTGCACTGTGATGCTGTAAAGTGCACTGTAAAGTGCTGTAAAGTGCACTGTAAAGTGCTGTAAAGTGCAATTGTGATGCTGTAAAGTGCACTTTCAGAGTGTGATACCATAGTCTTTCGTGACTGAAGGTTGCCAATACAAAGTGCACTCCACTGCCACAGAGCCACTTGATAGGATTGTGCCATAAAGCTTTAATTCTATATATACTTACTGGAAAGTAAGCCCAATTGAACTCCGTGGGATTTACTTCAAAGTAGGCATGCATGGGATTGCGTTGTAAATCTATAAGTAACAATGTTCAAAATGGTAAGAACGCTTAGTTTAGTCTCAGTAAATGTTTTTAGAGGAAAGTTTTGCAGGTAAAAGCCTAGTGGAAGAAAAGATAGTTTTGATAGTTCAGCTGGTACAAGTGAATGGTGGAGATGAACAACTCAGTGCAGTGTCAACCCCTCTTTTCCCACAGCAAAGCTTATAGTGGGTTGTGACCAGGGCTATCCGGAGCTATGTTGTATTGAATATCTGTGAAAACATCCAAGGAATTCTAACAAAAATGGAAGCACAGCTCAATCCAACAGTCATGTGTATACACAGTTCTTTATAGAACTGGACACCGTGTAAGTAGGTCAGGATTAATGTCATGCTGTTCAGAAGATAAATGTATAATTTCTGCTCTGTTGATACTTTTCTCAGTATTGGCTTGCTCTTGTGATTTATAAAAGCTAAGGGAAACTTGAAAAGATATTACAGCTTGCCTCAGGTAGCACAACCAATACTCTGCACCGGACATGATACACTTCACATAATACACAAACTTTCTCATTGAAGGATTCTGCCTTGCACAGGATAGAAACGCTGATAGCTGATATTTTATAGAAGATTCAAATTATAAATTATGCATGAAAAAATGTGACCTTGGGAATCCATTGATTCACGATAACCTGGCCACTTGACATTTCCATCACATGTCAGCTGTCATAAACAGAAACTTTTGGGCAGGTAGTAGTTGTGATACACAGCCCAGTCTTATTCTCCCTCCACTGGTGAACACTGCATTCCATGTTGGGGGGGGGGGGGTGTGTGTCCAAGAGGCTTCAGCAGGGAAAGGAGATTTTAAATCCTGTTACCCTTGTGTAAACTTTCCGACCCACAATGGGTCTCCTTGTCCCTGCACCAGCAAGTTTGCCAGTGCAAGTCTGAAGAGAGAAATGGGGCAGAGAGGCTGCTGCCAGAGGAAATCAGATCCAGTGCGGGCCGTCTACAACAGAGCCTCCCCCTCTTGCTGCCTCCCCACCCCCTTTATACCCCCCACCTGACTTTGCCCCCTCCCTACCTCTGTTCAACCTTCCTGCCACCCCCTCCCACCTCTCCTGTCATCTTTCCTGCTCCAGCAAGCGGGGACATTGTCAATGGCAGAGATGGGAAGGCGCACACCTTCCTGCCACACTTCCAGCAGTACACTAACTCAGCAGGCACTGACTACAGTAGTCAGCGATGTTGTAAGAGCCACCATCGAGTGGCAAGGAGAAGATTGCACCCTTAGCTACACAAACTATCCTACAGTCTTTAGATGTGAGCTCCACTAAAGTGACTGGAACATGCTTCAATTTGAATAGGATTGGAGTATTATTTACTGATGTACCCAGTTTAGATATCAGGTAACATTAGACCATTATGACATTATGAAAACCTGTCACATGGTCTTCCTGTGAAGACCTTCCTTCCTTCACTAACATACTGCAGTGTTAGTATTGGTAACATTGTCTTTCAAAATTTCCTGAACTTAAGCAGTGATATACGCTGTGGTACTCAAAGTACTTCACCAGCATGTGCCCCATCCAGTTTAGATATCAGGTAACATTAGACCATTATGACATTATGAAAACCTGTCGCATGGTCTTCCTGTGAAGACCTTCCTTCCTTCACTAACATATTGCAATGTTATTTGATTGTGCTCTAAAACATGCAGGGCCCATTACCTTTCTAAAACAGAGGTAAAGAAAATAAAACTTTCTGCCTGTACAGAGTAGCTGCTGTGTTCCAGGCTAGGAGAATAATCTGTATATCTTTTCAGCACCCTCATGAGGACTTCAAGAAAGGGGATGTCCTTATTAACAAACCTGACGTAAAAATCAAATCACAAATTCAAAAATAGAAAAAATTGATTTCATGTTGTGGGAGCTTTTCCATTCAGAAGGAATGGAAATTCTTTCCATAGCAGTTCTTTCAGAACACTGTTCAAGCCTAAATGAAGTTTGAATTGGCATTAAATGTTGAATTCTAGTTCTAAAGGGGTGAGCGTGCCTTGTATGTGCATGCAGGGCATACATGCATGCATAACTGTGTACATTAGAAAGGGCCATTCTGCAAAAATTTGAATGTTAATGTCAAAGGAAAACTACTAATTACCAAATAAGCATACTGGTACTTTTAGCAGCTCACAATAGCAAACTAAAGACAGTGTAGAAGCATTATTATTTAATATTTATACAACACTATCAATGTACATGATGTTAGAGTCCAAAGGCACTGAGTTCCAGATACTGGACTTCCTACTATGCACTAGTCAGGCCTCACCTTAAATATTGTGCCCA
Source organism: Tiliqua scincoides (assembly GCF_035046505.1). Classification (NCBI taxonomy): domain Eukaryota; kingdom Metazoa; phylum Chordata; class Lepidosauria; order Squamata; family Scincidae; genus Tiliqua; species Tiliqua scincoides. The sequence continues at coordinate 165,474,810 of NC_089821.1, read as the reverse complement.
GTTCTGGGCACCACATTTAAGAAGAATATTGATAAGCTGGAACAGGTTCAGAAAAGACAACTTACATAGTGAATGGTTTGGGAATTACATCCTATGAAGAACAGTTCAAAGCGCTTCGCATGTTTAGCCTAGCAAACAAAAGACTGAGAGAAGATGCAATAGCATCTTCAAAAATCTGAAGTGCTGCTCTGAAGAGGAAGACTTAACTCTCTGTGGTTCCGCGGGGAAGGACTAGAGCCCATGGTTGAAACTACAGGGAAGTAGATTTAAACCAGACATGAAGTATTTCCTAACTATAAGAGCTGCCCAGCACAGGAACAATCTCTCTTGTTGACATGAGATCTTTGAGCACTGTAGACTGCAGTTGCATGCATTGTTCTAGTAAGCAATGAAGTATTGAATTCATCCCAAGTAAGCAGATGTAAGATAGGAATGTTATTCACACAAGAGTGGTTTGTTGATCCTTCATACCTGCCAGAGCTACTAAATTCATATGAATACCTATAATACTGAGGTTTTCAAACTCTCAGGGAGTTTGAAAACCGCAGTAAGTCTTTGCACTTTCACTTTTGGAAGGCTGGGGAGCCCTGTAGACATTTGCGCAGGGCTCCCCACAACCCCAGGATGCTGCTGCAGGGACTGGTGAGTGTATTCCAGTCCCTGCAGTCTCCCTGAGCTACGCGATCTTGGGGATCACGTTGCTGCCTTCCCCCTGCCCCTTAAGGGGGCAGAAGCCAGGGCTCTCAGGCTAGGCATTGTGATGCCCCAGTTTGAATACCCCTGCTATAATATATTCAGAATGCATCAAACATTAAATAACACTTACAAAATAAAATTTTTACAACCGTTCTTTATGTTTGCAAATCAGTAATCCATGTGGTGTGTTTCTGTCCTAATGAGTATTTTAAGTAAAATAAACACCTGGCATTTTTAAAAGTTAAGTTTTAATACCTTGTTTATTCCCCATTGCCATAATTGATATCATTAATATCTTGTTTCCCCCATAGTTTGAAACTTGGTACTCAGCCACACTGTTAATTAACACAGTTCAAAATATTACAACGCAACAGCCTTCCGTTGATCTTTGATGTTTTGCAAGATTTCAGGAACATTTTGGTTTTATTGCTTGAATAGAGCTGGCAACTCTAATCTCAAACATATATTCATTATACATAATGTGTAGAATACTGTCTCCACTTCGCACAGCTTGCTCCCACATCAAGTGGACTGGGGGACTCAAAGCATTCTTCCATGTTAGAGGGAAATGATATGTGAAGCCCTCAAAGATGTGCTACTCAAGGGGTTTATTTATATAGGTCAGCAGTTCTCAAAGTCCTACTCAGACATTGAAACTGTGGCATTTGCAGGGGCAGTGATGGTGCTGCCGCAAACGCACTGCTGCTGTGATCAAGGATCTTGTAATCATATCTGAGGGGTAGTGCGAGCCATCTGGAGGGTGCAGGGGACTCACAGCCCCCTCTGCGGCCTCCCTACTGTTCCAAACTGCTCTTTTCAGTGATTGAGACCCACTTCCAGGTTATGATCACAAAACTTTATGACATCTGTAATACAGTCACTGCCAGCACAATGCATGTACCACAGGTAGCCAGCCCTATAAGATTGGACCATCAGTGTCATTACGTGTGTAGTGATGCCTATTGAGGCAAAAAAAAATTCCAGCTTCCCTTGTACATTGATAGGGTTTGAGTTGTCAGTGACAAATCAGGAAAGAGATATTGGGGTCATGGGGGATACCTCAGTGAAAATTTCAACCCAGTGTGTGGCAGCTGTGAAGAAAGCAAATAACATGTTAGGGGTCATTAGGCAGGGGATCAAAAATAAGGGCCCAATCCTATCCAGTTTTCCAGTGCCAGTGCAATGGAGCCAATGGGGCATGCACTGCATCTTGTGGTGGGGAAGCAGTCACAGAGGCCTCCTTAAGGTATGGGAACATTTGTTCCTTTACCTTGGGGCTGCATTGCGGTTGCACCAGTGCTGGAAAATTGGATAGGATTGGGCCCTAAGTTTGCTAACATTAAAATACTCCTTAACAAATCTATGGTGCAGCTTGTTCGAAATACCATGTACAGTTTTGGTTGCCACATGTCAGGAAGGATTCTAGTTAGTATTTTATAGCAATAAGTCTTCAAAGTACTTCACTGACAGTGTTCCAATAATCTTTACAAAATGAGAGAGAACTCTATAAAACATGCTATTTTGGGTAGAAGGTAATCCAAGGTTATGCTATACCATATCGAAGGTAATGATTAGGTCCAACTTTTATGAATGACTGATGAAGTAGGGTACCTTAAAGTGGAATGATTTCAAAATTACTTCATTTTAAAGTTGCTTCCCAACCTCCTGCAAGCATCCTACCAAATTCACAGTGATGTTGTAATACTATCAACGGTTCCTTGGGACTTGAGTAAGACTTGCTGCTGAATGAACATGCATGGTCCATAAAAGATTACCTTTTGTCAAACCCATTCCAGGGTGATAGTTTATCACTATTACATTTAAGGGACATACATAAACAGTAATGACCTTGAAAGATACTTACCTGACTCCTGTTAAGGATGCCAACAAGTTCACATGCTCACATATCAAAGAGTCCTAAACTGGGTTTTTGTTTTGTTTTGTTTATTTATAGGATCAGTTAAAGCAAGGGTGGGCAAACTTTCAACTTTAGGAATCCTGGATCTTTAACAATTGTACAGAAGAGGGAATTTCAGCAGGTGCAGCTTGTCCTCTCACAGAGGACAAGCTGCTCCTGCTGAAATTCTCTCTCCTACACAATTGTTTAAGGTTCAAGATCACTAAAGTTGAAAGTTTGCCCAGACCTGAGTTAAAGATGGAAACAGACACATTACCTATAAAATGTGGGCCCAGCAAACATGCACAACCCTCCTCACAAATTATCCTTTTATGATGCTTCTCAGTTTAAGGAAGATGTTTATAAGTTGAAAGAGTTTCTGAACTCCAAAACAGTTGAGCTTATTTAAATGACGTGTTATTGTCAAATTACTGCGATTATTGCCAAAGTAATTAATTTACTCGGGCAGCCCAATCCTAACCCATGCCGATATGGCGGGCCAGCATGGCCAGGCTGCCTCCAGTGTGGGAATTGAGTAGGCTGGAGGTCTCCCTGAGGTAAGGGGACATTTGCCCCCTTGCACTGGGGAAAGCCTCAGACCTGTACCAGCAAAATCACTGGCACCTCTGATATCAGTATATCTGGCCTGGGGAGGGGGATAGGATATGGTGTGTGCCAGCACTGTCAATCCGGCCTCCTCCTGGGCCCGATTCACCCACTCTTCCTCCCACCCGACCCTCTTACACCCCCTCCCTACCCACAACCTGTCCTTCCCCAGTCCCTGCACTACTTGGAGAAGCTCTTACCTGCTCTATCATGCAGTCCATCTGGATAGGGTGCCAGCAGGGTGGTGCAGGCCTTCCTGCTGTGTCCCTATCTCCTATCAGCATACTTTATGCATGTTAGCAACAGCTTGTGCTGGCACAGCATTTGCTGCAACAACACAAGACCACGATAGGATTATGCCATAAAGCACACAGTCACTTGGGATTGGTGAGAGGGTTATAGCTGTTTTTGTTGGATATAAGCACATCACTGATAGCTCGTTCATTTCTTGGAAGACCCATATGTGACAGTCCCATCTCAGAAAAGTCTGGCTCAGAAAAGTCTGGTTTTTGTTGGATATAAGCACATCACTGATAGCTCGTTCATTTCTTGGAAGACCCATATGTGACAGTCCCATCTCAGAAAAGTCTGGCTAAGGCTCTGGCTAAGGAAAAAAAGTCTGGCTAAGGATTTCATTATTGTTATCTGGACAGAACACAGTTTACACACATATAAGTCCTACTGAAAATCCAAATGCTTCTTCTACATGTAGCTCAATGCAAATCATGCTGTTGTATGGAGAAAATTGGATTTGCTTTGTCAGTGCAGCATTACAATAAATGTTTATCACGCCATCCTTTCCTTAAGCTGATGTTGTCAATTTCATGTGCTATAAGACTTTCCAAAAGCATATGTGAAAATTAATAAGAATTATGGCTATATCCTTAGAAAGAACATTGAGTCATACAACAATTCTGTTATAAACAAAAAAAAAAATCTAAAAATAAAAATAATGTTCCTGTATATGGAGCAAAAGTAATAATAACCTTGAAATATCCAGCAGTGCCTTTTCCAGATGAGCAGAGATAGCATTGTGGATAGAAATCTGCTCAGTGCAATGCTAAACTGTATTACTATACGTTTACTGTCAATAGATAAAATGAAGCTCTTCTTGTTCCATTATTATGTCAAGTAGCAAAAAATGTGAGCATGAATAAAATGTCAAAATGAAAGGTACCATTAAATATTAGAAAGATTGCTATAGAAAATGTCCATAAAGATTTTATCTCACGTACTTGCTTGAAAAAGAAGTATTGAAGACATAACCATGAAAAATAGATTAACGAAAAGAAAAATTCGCTGTAGGAAAGTCAGCTGGATAAGGAAAAAAATCAATTTGAAAACTAAAAAAAATGGAAATAAAGTACATAAATGATGGTGGCAAAGGAAACAAACTCACATATAAGCATACATTGGAAACAATGTCTTGTGTCTTTAACTTTTTAAAGGTTTCAGAGGTTTTCAAGGACAGATAAGCAAACTAAAGATAAAAACCAAGTAAACATTTGTATAAGTACAGGGTACCGACCAATCCTCCAACTTATTTCATGAGACCTCAATATTTCAATATGGCATTTTATAGCTCCAGTAACCTAATAACCACACTCACAGCCCAATCCTATTCACGTCTACTCAGAAGTAAGTTCCATTGAATTCGGTGAGGCTTACTTTCAGGAAAGTGTGGTTAGGATTGCAGCCTGAGCTGTGTAAATGCATGTTTTCCAATTCTCTTATGTGAACAGGGGAATGGTCTGAACTTCCAGTGGGAAATCAAGATGCCTCTGTATGCATGTAGCTGGATTACACTCTTTATCATTGAAAACTGTCAAATCAAGGTAGAGATTTAAGCCCAATCTTACCCCCCACCATGCTATAGCACAGGGCTCTCCAAACCCCGGCTCATGGGCTGAATCCGGCGTTTGGAAAAAGCCCTCCCTCCACCACCACCCCCATGCGCAGCACTTATTGTTCTGCATCCCTGTGCCCAGATCAGCTTGAAAGAAATGTAGCACTGCAGCAGAATGGTAAGGGCTGCTCAGGGCAGGGAAGGCTTTTTCAGGACACAGAAGTTTCCAGTTTGAACACCACTGCTATAGCACACACTGCATGCTATGGTGGGGAAAGGGAGCAACTAGAAGGCCAACCAGAAATAAGTAAAATGATTTTTTAACATACTTCAGGGTAGGCCTGTTGGCCACCTATAAGTCTCTTTGGACCAATACAGCTATGTAGCTGGAGTATGTCTGAGGAAAAGGAGGGGGCAGGACAGATTGGGAAAGAGGGGATAGCATACCGCACAAGTCACTGCAGCCTGGGCTCTGTGGTGGTGGGTGCACAAAGCTGTCAGTGCTTTGCATTGGCAGCTCCAAATGGCCAGGTAGTGGCACAATATTCACTCAATCACTAGTGTTTTTACAGCAGCATATGAGGAGATGCACCGTCATAAATGGCCCATAGGACTGGGCTGTAAATGGACCTATTCAAGGTGTAGAAGATATGGGCAGCAGTAAAGGGGTTTTAATTTCTTGTTCTTTAATAAGCAAATAAACAAAAAAAGCCTTCCTTTTATGGTAATCAAACTCATAGGGATTTAATACCATATTACTTTTTAAGCCTAGCATGTCAACTTTTTAATTTATTTGAATATGAGAAAAGCAGACAAAGGAGCACAAGTCTAATATGAGTGCATCTAATATTGTATTTTCACCTAGATCTATTTTTTTTCTACCATTTTTTAAAGCACAGAACTGTTAAACTTCACAGACAACCAGTTGGTGGCTTGGGATTAAGTATAAAGGTATGCGAAACCTTCTCTTTTTCTTTCTTTTTTTGTACGTAGTGCATGGATTGAGACAAGTAAGGTATCATTCTTGTTACATATCTCTTTCAGGGCGGTGCTGAGCACAAAGTGCCTGTCGTCATATCAAAAATATTTAAAGACCAAGCAGGTAAAGGAATAACTATATGCATACCGAGGATTTTGATGCTGTGTTTAATGTTGATACGCAATGTAAATGAAATTGACTGCAGGTTACAGTGCTGAATGGGGTATTATTCCTACATAATGACTTTTTTTGTGTGATTCCCAGACAGCCTGATAATAATCATGGTAAAGACACTTGCACAGATTTCACACATAAAACTACTATTTACACATAGGCACACACACATGCAGAGAGAGAGAGAGAGAGAGAGAGAGAGAGAGAGAGATTGCCTACTTTCCCCATCTTTGGGAAAGAATTATAGAATTATACTTCCATTTTAGCCCTAGGAAGCTTTCAGCGGTATATAAATACTGTTGATTGATTGATTGATTTCAGTATAATCTGTAAACTGGGAAAATGGGAGCATACAACATTTGCAGAAAAAAAAGTCACCAACCTGGGAAATAATACCTGAGAAACTAATTTCAAGCAAATTTTCAGAATGAGCACAAGACATCTCCAACATAACTAAATTTACACAAAAGGTATTCTGTTACCAAAATGGCATATTATTGAGAAGTTGGTACTTCGAGAGTAATACAATCCTGAGATTGTATTGTGACTAATTCCCACTAGTAAGTGGGAAGAATGGCAATGTTAAGACAATAAATTATGCTGACAGAATGATGTGATAACATGGAACCATGAATTTTACACTGCTGAAAACCTTTAAGAAGTAAAGACATACTATTCAGTAGGATCTGTGTTTGTTTCAGTAGGATCTGCTTTGTTTCTTCCTTTCAATCAACTTAAATTCCCTTAAAGTTAATTTCTGAAAATCTGTCAAACTTTTCCTTCATAATTTCAAGAATTCAGACTAGTAAGTGTACCCTACACACATTTGATTACAGCATAGTTGCAGGGTGGGTTGCAAAATTCTTTGCACGTTTTGGGAACAGTTTAGTGATGGGTTGTGGCATTATCCGTCCTTTTATTTTTCCTTCTAAACTTTCTTGTACTGCGTCTTTGGCAGAGGCAGCAGTAGCTGTGAACCTCTTTGTGGCTCTCGACACCCATTCTTTCCCTCAGAACACCCTAGGAATTATGCTAAGTTATCATGTATGTTTCATCATTCCAAGGGGGCTTCTGGGGAGGGTGGGTAACTGCCAGCATGAGGCCCACCATTTCCCCCCATTGCATCATTCCTGAGGCAATCAGGGGGAGGGGAATCATGGCAAGTGATGTTGGCATGCTGCCAAGAGCAGCTTTACTGCTGTGGCTACTATCTTAAAAGAAGCACTACAGGAAGTTTTAAAAGAGAAAAACACAGGTGTTGGCAACAAATGGTAAACTGTCCATAAAACCTTTAACAAGTTCTAAAACAAGTTCTAACAAGTTTCAGGGTCCTCCCCTGGAATTTCCCAAGTTTCATGCATCCCCTGAATTCCGCCCACACTCCCAAATTTGAGCTGAACGTTGTTAAGCGAGAATTCTTCCCTCACTACTAGTCCAAACCTTTAGCCTTCTCTTCATTACCTGCGATATCTTTAGTTCTGTCTCTGAGATGCCTTTCTTCCTTCACCTTTTTCCCTCAAAATGTGCTCAATGTCCTCCTCCTTTTTTGTAGCACTACCGGCTCTTTTAGTGCTGGAATACCTGAGGGCATAATTACCTGAATTCCTCTTGCGAATATCATCTTCACTTGAAACCCAACTAGGTCTGTCACTGCTCAGTCCTTTTTGTTCACAAACTTGGATCATTACCTCACTTTCTCTTGGCACCCTTTGAGAAATGAACAAGGAGATGTAAAGCAGCAAGTGTTGCTGGTTGCTGTTCAAAAGGAATAGCCCTTTTGGGATTGTGGGGGCTGATGATTATGCAGTAACAGCAGCCTGTTACCAGCAGTGCTTTCTAAAACACACGTGAAATGTACACATGGGGGAAAACAATTATGTGCAGAGACCCAGCGTAATGGGCAATAGCATGATGGTATAATTTAGCAGTGAAAGGAAAATGGAAATGAAGACGAAGGTGCACAATTGTCTATTAATACTTGGCCTAACAGCCCAATCGTATCCCCCACTAGGCCGTAGCACATAAGGACCACCATGGAGGCATGCACTGCATTTCTGATCAGGAAATATCACTGCAGGGTGATCAGGAAATATTTTTTCCTTTACCTCTGTATAGGTTGTCTGATGGTCTGTGGGTCTCCTTGGAATTATGCCAGTTATAAAGCTGGAGCAAGTCCAAGGGAAGCCAGGGACAGGACAGGCCAAATAATAGGGCATAAGATCCAGCATGTATGACTTCCTCTGGACCCAACCCCTGCTTTCCCCAGCGTGCTGGCCAGTCCATTCCAAAAAAAGGAGGGTTGCACATAGGCAGACCATTCCCCTTTCTGGTCTTTCCCTAACCCCAGAGCTTTTGGTGTACCCAGTAGCAATCACCTTGGCCTAAAACCGTTGCAGCTAAATGACAGTTACTCATAAAATCTGCCTGATCTGGAATCTAATTTTGGATGAGAGAACTGATCTGGCTTGCATCTTGGAGACCTGGTTGGATGAGGCTGGTGGTTTGAATTTCTCCCAGCTGTGTCCACCGAGCTACCGAGTTATATAGCAGCCACAGTTACAGGGGTCAGGGGTGTTGCATTTGTCTGATTGTCAACAGGCTATCTGGTAGCCTGTTCTTCCACAATGTAATTGGTTTGAGTGTCTTCACGTCATGTTGTTAGGATGAGATAATGTGTTGGGATGATTGAGGCAGGCATGGGGCTACTATAGAAAGAGTAAAGGACCATGGGCAGTCTCTCCCTCCAATTTTCTTTAGAAATTGTCTGCATTTTCTTGTTGGTTTAAGTTTATGTCTTCAGCAGTGGTAATCCTGGGCGATGTTATGCTCAGGGCCACAACCGCACAGTGCCCCCCCTGAGGCTGGTGCCTGTCCCCCCAAGACTGACAACCCCCTCGCTTATCTGGGTGCTTGGGAGCCTTGCGTAGTGTCCCAGAGTGCTCGGAAAGCCTTATTAGCCTCCAAAGGGCCCTTAAACAGTACTTCCAAAAAACCAGAAGTCCTGTTTAAAGGGCCCTCCAGAGAGAAAGTTTTCCAAGTGCTCTGGAACGCAGTGTGATGCCTTGTCACCTGGTACCACATTGTCCCCTGGCCCTAACACCAGGGATGCTACTGGTCTTCATCTTGGAAGACATAATCAAGTTGAGCAGAGCATCTCTCAAACAGTCTGAGGATGGGATAAAAGCAGTAATCATCATTTCTCATGTATTTTATATTACTTTAAAAACAGTAGTCATAGAGATATTGTAGTACATTAGGCTTGCCAGCAATTAGACTAGCAGACAGAAGAAAAACTTGTGAAAAAATTAATATGCTTCAGCCCTTCAGTACATGAGTTAGGTGGAAAAGGGAGAAGAATTTTTTTACAAACTGACAGTGAATGGAACAGCTAAAATGAATAATTTGGACATATGATTGTTCTACCCGTTTGAAGAAAAGTTGTCTTTAGCAAAAGAGGATAAAACCAAGGGCCCAATCCTATCCAACTTTCCAGTGCCAATGTAGCCATGCCAATGGGGTGTGCGCTACGTCCTGTATTGAGGAGGCAGATATGGAGGCCTCCTCAAGGTAAGGGAATGTTTGCTCCATTACCTTCAGGTTGCACTGAGACTGCACCGGCGCTGGAAGGTTGAACATGACTGGGCTCCAACTCTTTCAATGAAGAAAATGGTCAGAGTAACATTATATATGTATGATAGCATCAATTTATATTTCTAAATTTATATTTAGACAGGCTACAAGAATTCTGTTTCAAATCACACGTACACATAATGTTGACACTTGTGTTTTCCATTTCTGTAGAAGCTGCAAGATCGTAATATTCTAACCCTTCACATTTCTGCTATGTCTGTATCGAATATAGCATGAGAAGTCAAACAAGCAGCAAGTCAAGGCAGATAAACTACTGCTGAACCTGAGCAGTGAATTTAGATAACAAAGACATACTGATGGCAGTAGCAAAGAAAAAAAAATTCTAAGGCCACAGTCCTAACCCCTTATGTCATTACTTTCCAGCACTGGCATAGCAGTACCAATGGGACGTGTGCTGCATCCTGCAGTTGGGTGTCACACGCGGAGGCCTCCTCAAAGTAAGGGAATGTTTGTTCCCTTACCTCGGAGCTGCATTGCCCTTATGTCAGTGCTGGAAAGCACTGACATAAGGGGTTAGGATTGCGCCCTAAATGATGGAACTTAGAGTTGAATGTTGACTATTTAGCAGGACAATATCTGCTGAATGCCAAAAACTGATAACAGTTTTTATTTGATAAAAATTGCTACACCTACAAAACACAACTTCTGGTTTATTATAATGCTCCTCAGAACTATTGCATTTTCTATTTAATCCACTTGAGTGTGGGATTCAGTGAATATTCCTGAAGAATGGCTTCTTTTTATAGCTTGATAGATTTTATATCTTGAAACATATTTTCAAGATATAAAAGAGACTATGGTATCGTGCTCTGAAAAGTGGTTCTGGAACAGCAGTGTGGGGGCCTCTATTTTTATAGTGTTCCCTGTATCAGAAGATACTTTGCCACATATATATGCCTTCCTCTTGTAGTGTATTTACTTATAAAAATACATGTTTTGATCAATGGAAGGAGGTAATACGTAGTAGTCTTATACTAATTATAACTTATAACTAGTGACAGTCACAGCATGTTGATTTCTGCTGGAAAATCAGGCACTGTCAGCCATCCTTGTGGATGGTCTCTCAAGTTTGTAAGACAGTAGGTCACATCAACCTGTGCTGGCTCCAAAGGGCCAGATTCAGCCCCTGCGCCAGTAAGGGGTGGGTTTGCACTGAGAGTGCAGGGAGTGGGAAAGGGTGGCATTCCAGGGGTGGGGAGGGGGTGTTTTGGGGCAGGGAGGATAATACAGGAGGGGGATCAGGCCCAGGAGGGGGTGGATTGGTGGCAGTGGCACACACTGGATCATAACTCCCACTCCTTGCGGGCCTTGCAGACTTACACAGACTGCTCAGATTTGCGCCAGCGAAATTGCTGGCACAGATCTCAGTAGCCCCATAGGGCAGGGTTTATCACAGGGTAATGGGAAAAATATCCTGTTACTACAGCCTGAACCTAAGCTGTGCTGGATTCAGCACAGGCCACTGTGGTCTGCCCATTCCAGTGCAGGTTAGGACTGAGCTGTAAGATGCACGACTCATTCACCATACTAGAGTCCCAGCCGATCCCTCAGTCAATGTGTGAAGACTTTACTTTGCAAATCAGCTATAGGACCGTTGCTTATAATACAACACAAATATGTCTTTTTATTACTGCATGTCACACAACAGCAGTGCATTTATTACAAAGCGGTGTTTATGAGCAGGCACTGTGTTGCTTCTAAGAGACGAAGGGCAAATCTTGTTAAAAGAGCAGGGATAGAAATTACTGAAGAACAAAATTAACGAGTTGATAATATTTCTTGACCACTTTTTCACAATTGTGTTCTTCCTTTAGCTTAAGAGAACCATCCCTGCTGTTGCCCCCGTTCATTTGTTCCCCTTATTTTTGTCATTTTATGTGTCTTCTTCCCATTGTATAAAGCAAGAAATAATAGGATTTCTGACATCCAGTGTCATCCTTTAATGTAAAGATTGAAGGTGTCAGACTGCCTTTTTTTTATTTCCTTATAAAACTTTAAATATTCATTACTTTGGTGGATTCAATGTCACATTATTCAGCTCAGTAAGCCTTTTACCTGTGATATTAATCATGTCCATGTTGGTGCTAACCGCTTTGTTCACAGATATTACAGTATATTGTAATAGCTTGAAAAGACTGACTTCTTGTTTCTTTGCACCTAATAACAGATTTAAAAACTATCAAAGAGTTTAAAACACTCAGTGCCTTCAATTCTTATAACAAAAAGTGATTTGACATTTTTTACTTAGAAAGCATAATTATTGCAAAGGTGAAGTTTGACTTAGGCAAATTCAATAAACTTTGTATTTGACAGAACAAGAGAACTTATGCATGTGTGTGAGCTATGAATCGATGGCCTAATCCTAGCTGAGCCTTCCACTGATGGAACTTGTGTTCTGTCGACAGAAGGCCTGGGCCCTAGTGCTGCCGCTGCAGTGAATGGCTGGCAACCACAATTGGAATGCCCCGCCACTGCTGGTGCTGGTAAGTTGGCAGCAGGTTTTGCCATAGGTGGGATGAGGGAGGTTTGGGGCAGAGAGGGCAGGGATCAGGGCCTGCTGGGGAAGAGTAGAGGGCAGATATTGGCAGCAGCAGCTCTGTCAATATCCTGTGCCTCTTTTTCAACATCAACATGCTCTTGGCCCTACCCTGACTTGTGCCAACCAATAGACTGGCACAGATCCAAGTAGGCTCACTGGGTACAATGGGGCAGCAGAGTAGGATCTCTGCTGCAACTAGTCTTATTCTGGCCCATAGCATGCAGTGAAGGCTATGCCAGCCTCACTACATGCTACAGTCTGGCCAAGGGTAGAATTAGACCATAACACTCAGAGTATTTCCTTGCAAGATAACTTGTTCTCACTTTTAAGAGACACATACAGTCAGGTTGCACCATATGCATGTTATACTTGAAGGAACTCAAGTGTATGTGCTTCACAGCAAAAAAAAGAAAAGAAAAGAAAAAGAGAGAGAGAGAGAACAGCAGTTTAAATAGTGCCCTGCAATTCCACTCACCAAGTATGTGCCCTAGAAATGGGATATTGAATCTGCCGTTCTCTCCATCAGTCTCAGTCCCTGCTTGCCAACTATAGTTTTTAAAGAGGCAGTACATTTTTTTTTCCAGATTTACGGTAGTTTAATTTTGTTTCTACAGTACATGACTTCCCCATATATGTTTATGCACTGACTCCAGAACCTAACCCTCACATAAGATGCGACCTGACTGTACAACAGCAGCTTCAACAACAAGCTGATGGTGGCTTCACAATAATAATGGTATTCATAATGGCATTCACAGGTATTCACTGTTTTAGCTCTTGGTATTTATTTTCTGCATTGTGTATTATGTAAACACTGAAAGAACACATATTCTTTAGTACAAATCTGTTCTTTTTTCAATATAGTTGCAGAGTGCAAATTATTGGAACACTAGAAACTTGTACTTTATTGCCTTATCTCACTTGATGCTATTTCAATACAGTTTCACAGGTTTCAGTCTGACCAGTTCTAGGATGGGAGAACACCATATAAGCTGCTCTGAGTTTCCCAAAGCAAATATAGCATACGTGTAATAAATACACAGTATGTTGTTCTAGGAGTTTTGAAATCATTTAAAAACTTGATTTTATACTTTTGTATGGCCAGAGTATATTAAGCTGCAGAACCTAAATCCCTAATCCTTTTCCCTTTAGCACTGTTTCAAGTTAATATTTTAGTATTGCAGATTCATACTATTTTCTCTGTTTATCACTACTGTACTAAGCTTATGTTTGAGCACCATACCAATATAACAACCACAGTGCTGTAAATAAAGTCTATGGAGGTTTGTTTTGATTGATGTGCCATCTGGGGAAAAGCAGAAAGCAACCACAAGATAAAATACATTTAAGATAAAATGATCAGGTTGGCAGTATGCATTTTTCCATTATCTAGAGGTAGCAAGTAATCACAAGAGAAGCATCATCTTGTTAATCCAAGCAGCTCTATCTTCTTGGCAGGCAAACCTTCCTCCAGTATTCAGTCTCATTTGAACAGCCAAAAATGGGAAGACACCTTGTGTTCTCACTGCTGCAGCGGTAACCTTCCATAGTACCTCTTGCACTGCAACAGGAGCAAAGAACTGACACAAATACAAGGCAATGTGTTCAAGTTCGTGTGGAAGATCCTAGTCTCCAGAGTGATGAGTTCTATTCATGTATGGTGACTATTAAAACTAATGCCCAAATCCTCTACCCACCACTTGAACCAATGTAGCCACACCATGGAGGTGTGTGTTGCATCCTATGGCCAGGGGTTGATAAAGAGACCTCCTTGAGGTAAGGGAACTTTTGCTCCCTTACATCCGGGTAAGCGCCCTGATGCACTGTGGGTCTCATCAGAACTATGCCAGGTCTATAGCTTGCATTAAGTCCAATAAGAAAAAAAGGGGGCATGGAAAAGGTGAAAGAATGGGGATAGGATCCAGAAACATGCAGGTGTTGCAGGGATCCACCCCCTCCCTCTACTGTCTGACCCTGTCCACCCTTTTCTGTCCTGAAACTCCCCCTGCCCTCCCTCTTCCCACCCATGGCACACCTCCCCCACTATCTTCAATCAATCAATCAATCAATCAATCAATCAATCAATCAATCAATCAATCAATCAATCAATCAAACCTTTATTAGGCATAAAAATTAACACATAATATCTCTAAACAATCCAATATATAAATATATGTTAAAAAGCAAATAAAGATAAAGGTTAAAACACAACAATTTACTTGCGCGGTAACTCCAGGTTGCTTAGGACCAACAGATTAGCCCTCTTCAAGTTACTCAGGTGTAAAAATTTTGCAACTGGAAGGGTCACAAGTTTAGAATCTCCTGCTAACAAAAATTGTAGGCAAACATTCTCAGAAAGACCTTTTTTAGTTCTTAATAATGGGAGAAGGTACTGATCTCTAGGCACTATCTTACTGGAGCCAGCTCAGCTCACTGAGCCACTACCACTTGCACTTTGTTGCCCAATGTTTGAGGCAGCAGCCAAGCAGCGCATAACAGTGGCTTGTGTTTTGTGCCACCATAAAGCAGGTTGCGCTGCCAGAACACGAGTTCCTGCAGCGCGGGCAGCCCATAGATTGGCTGGACATTTGTAGCACCGTTTTATGTTATACTGAAGCAATTGAATGTTTCTATATACTTCATGCAGCAGGCTGACAGCATTAGAATGATCCACTGTTGCATTCTCATCTCCGCTGTGGAGGCTGCACTAGGGCCATTTTAGAAAATGCATTTTCATTTCTGTATTGGATGAGGCTGTTAAGCACAGTTTGAGCTCTCCTTTCAGACTCCCTGGAACTTAGGGCCCAATGCTGTTGGGCCACTGGGCCACCAGAACCCGCATTCCAGCAGCACAGCATGCTTTATGGCTTTATGCTTTATGGCTGCTGCAAATGGTGACATGCCTTTGAATGCCCTTGTGCACATTTGCACACAATCAGGGCTGTACCTTGCACCATTGGTGCTCACAAGCAGTCAACATCACTTGATATTTGAGCTTCCCTGATTGTTCACATCATCCCTGGATGACACAACTGTGCTAAAAGGCCCTGGTGTTCAATGGACCTTTGGAGGGTTTTGTCCTGCCAGAGCAGATAGTACTGGATAAGCTGGACCAGTGGCAGTTCCCTGTCTTAAATTTCTAAGCAGACAGTGGAATTTGCACTCGTGGAATAGAGCAGGAGAACCCTCAAGCACCACACTCAAATTTAACCTTAGCATTTTCCCAATCCACATCTTGCCTGACTTTTTAAAGGTTGGTAGTTTGTCAGATTTGCTTTCTGTGCCACCTGCCATGCCTGCATATATAGTAACTTCTTGGCATGCAGCAGAATGGAAATATCATCTCCAACCATATTGCTATGCTTATAAATATTGCAACACAAGGAAAACTGAAAGTATAAGCTACCAAGTGAATTACCTTGGGTTTTAGGAGCAGAGCACTCTATTCTTTCAGCACGGTTGACATACTTTTGGAAAAAAAGGTTGATGCAGCCAAGAAAGCTTGCCATTTACTGTCTTTACCTGTATATTCATAATAATACCACTTTATCCCAAGGAGTGATTACTATGCTTTCCCAGTGTACAATTTGTGAAGAGGACACTTGCCCTTTATCCTAGGACATTCAGTGGTATTCATTTTGCTGTGAACATCACAATCTTTTTCAATCTTTTATTAATGTTGTTTGGGCTTCAGCTTTTATGTCTTGCTCTTGTTTCCCCAGTAATAAGCGCAGCCATAATTTTAGCTCCTAATATAATCCTCAGACACTTTCAAACTTTCAGAAAAGATATTTCTGGGTCTTTCCCCCCCCCCTTCTCTCACTTTTCTGGATATAGAAAATAAGAAATAAAAGCACCATTACAGAGCAATCTTTTTGCAGAGGGAGCTAATCACAACTCCTGCCAATCAAAGCACACAGAATGTACTTGTTTTCCTCAGAAGAAAAAGACCAGCTTTTCAATTCATGGTCACGTAAACCTTAAATAAGGGAATTTTCAAGTTCTTCTCATATAACATGAAATGCATCCTGGGCTTTGGAGAGTTCCTGCAACAGATTAATTCTCTTGCCTTTATAAAACAGCATCAAAGCCTGCATAGCAGCATATTCTATCATTCGGAGAGAATGTTTTAATGGAGAAAGTTGGAGATACTCTCAGAACCCAGCAAAATCTCTGGTGCACATCTGAGGAGACAAAGGGGATGGGGAGGGTGCTGAAAACGGGGATAAAATGCAGACTGCACTGTTGCCACCTGATCCCCCTGCAGCCTCCTGCAGCCTCCCTTCCTCCTGCAGCCTCCCTTCCTACTGCCCTGCCCCTCCCTGCCCCATTTGACCCCCTTTCCTCTCCCATCCCTCCTGCAGCCTCCCTTTCCTCTCCCTTTCCTCTCCCTCCCTCCTGCAGCCTCCCTTCCTACTGCCCTGCCCCTCCCTGCCCCATTTGACCCCCTTTCCTCTCCCATCACTGCCTTACCTGCTCTGGCAGGTGGCTGGTGAACCACTGGCAGACTGGAAGTATGCAGCAGTGTTCCTAAAGTGGCTGTGAACAGTGCACTCCATGCACTGTTGGCAGCCATTTGTAACAGTGGATGTGCCTTCCACTGTTGCAAACGGTGCCACACACCAGCCAAATCCTCAATAGGATTTGGCCATCAGATAGTAGTTGAAATTTGAGTATTATATCTAGACATCCTTTTGGATCTAATCTGCTAAATCTGAATGCAAATTGATCTGGATACAGATCTGGCTTTATGTACTTGCTTTCCTGTCATCATCGAAATCAGTGGTGCAAATCTGAGCAGCCTGGACTGCCCCGAGCCGCCCAGGAACAAGTCTAGGATCCGGTATAAGTGCTGGATCCTGGCCCCGCCTCCCACACCTGCCCCCGGGAACACCCACTGCCTGCTGTTATTTTTATAATTTTTATTTATTTCTGTATCCCACTTTTTTATTTTTTGGATTAAAGGTTGGGTATTCTTATAATTAATTTTAATATAAATAATATTCATTTAAATAAATATGAGAGTTTTCCCCATCACCACTTACCAGAAATGTGGTTGCAGCACCACATATCTGAACCAGTCTTCAATTGCTTAACTTTTAACTAGTCCCTCTCCCGAATTACAGCAACATTCTATGAATAAGTTAACCAACTAGGATAGCGCTATGATGGGAGACAAACTTTCAAACCAGGTTTGTCTCTTCGAATTAGCAACAATTTGTGCATGAAATTATGCAATTGGCAAGGCAGTGTTCCCCTTAATTTCATGTTGCAGAAACTTTGCAAATTATTAAGAACATAAGAACATAAGAACAGCCCCACTGGATCAGGCCATAGGCCCATCTAGTCCAGCTTCCTGTATCTCACAGCGGCCCACCAAATGCCCCAGGGAGCACACCAGATAACAAGAGACCTCATCCTGGTGCTCTCCCCTACATCTGGCATTCTGACTTAACCCATTCCTAAAATCAGGAGGTTGCGCATACACATCATGGCTTGTACCCCATAATGGATTTTTCCTCCAGAAACTCGTCCAATCCCCTTTTAAAGGCGTCTAGGCTAGACGCTAGCACCACATCCTGTGGCAAGGAGTTCCACAGACCGACCACGCGCTGAGTAAAGAAATATTTTCTTTTGTCTGTCCTAACCCGCCCAACACTCAATTTTAGTGGATGTCCCCTGGTTCTGGTATTATGTGAGAGTGTAAAGAGCATCTCCCTATCCACTCTGTCCATCCCCTGCATAATTTTGTATGTCTCAATCATGTCCCCCCTCAAGCGTCTCTTTTCTAGGCTGAAGAGGCCCAAACGCCGTAGCCTTTCCTCATAAGGAAGGTGCCCCAGCCCCGTAATCATCTTAGTCGCTCTCTTTTGCACCTTTTCCATTTCCACTATGTCTTTTTTGAGATGCGGCGACCAGAACTGGACACAATACTCCAGGTGTGGCCTTACCATAGATTTGTACAACGGCATTATAATACTAACCGTTTTGTTCTCAATACCCTTCCTAATGATCCCAAGCATAGAATTGGCCTTCTTCACTGCTGCCGCACATTGGGTCGACACTTTCATCGACCTGTCCACCACCACCCCAAGATCTCTCTCCTGATCTGTCACAGACAGCTCAGAACCCATCAGCCTATATGTGAAGTTTTGATTTTTTGCCCCAATGTGCATGACTTTACACTTACTGACATTGAAGCGCATCTGCCATTTTGCTGCCCATTCTGCCAGTCTGGAGAGATCCTTCTGGAGCTCCTCACAATCACTTCTGGTCTTTACCACTCGGAAAAGTTTGGTGTCATCTGCAAACTTAGCCACTTCACTGCTCAACCCTGTCTCCAGGTCATTTATGAAGAGGTTGAAAAGCACCGGTCCCAGGACAGATCCTTGGGGCACACCGCTTTTCACCTCTCTCCATTGTGAAAATTGCCCATTGACACCCACTCTCTGCTTCCTGGCCTCCAACCAGTTCTCAATCCAGGAGAGGACCTGTCCTCTAATTCCCTGACTGTGGAGTTTTTTCAGTAACCTTTGGTGAGGGACCGTGTCAAACGCCTTCTGAAAGTCCAGATATATAATGTCCACGGGTTCTCCCGCATCCACATGCCTGTTGACCTTTTCAAAGAATTCTATAAGGTTTGTGAGGCAAGACTTACCCTTACAGAAGCCATGCTGACTCTCCCTCAGCAAGGCCTGTTCGTCTATGTGTTTTGAGATCCTATCTTTGATGAGGCATTCCACCATCTTACCCGGTATAGATGTTAGGCTGACCGGCCTATAGTTTCCCGGGTCCCCCCTCTTTCCCTTTTTAAAAATAGGCGTGACATTTGCTATCCTCCAATCTTCTGGCACCGTGGCCGTTTTGAGGGACAAGTTGCATACCTTAGTCAAGAGATCTGCAACTTCATTCTTCAATTCCTTAATAACCCTTGGGTGTATGCCATCAGGGCCCGGTGACTTATTGATCTTTAATTTATCAATGAGGTCTGAAACATCTTCTCTTTTAACCTCTATCTGACTTAACTCCTCGGTTAGAAGGGGCCGTTCGGGCAGCGGTATCTGCCCGAGGTCTTCTGCCGTGAAGACAGATGCAAAGAACTCATTTAATTTCTCTGCCATCTCTAAGTCTCCTTTTATCTCCCCTTTCCCTCCCTCACCATCCAGAGGGCCAACCGCTTCTCTGGCGGGTTTCCTGCTTCTAACATATTTGAAGAAGCTTTTATTATTCCCCTTAATGTTGCTGGCCATGCGTTCCTCATAGTCTCGCTTGGCCTCCCCTATCACCTTCTTACATTTCTTTTGCCACAGTTTATGTTCCTTTTTATTCTCTTCATTAGGGCAAGACTTCCATTTACGGAAGGAAGCTTCCTTGCCCTTCACAGCCTCTCTAACTATTGCTTGAAATAATATATTATGTTCCTCTATGCAACAGAATGGATTCAAAGTTCACTCTAAATTGCTTTATTAAATTCTCTGTACAATGTCTTTGATTATAGCAGTCTCTGCATATCTTTTCAGGAGGGAAGAACAAGGGAGGAGAAATTCCTTTTGTACTATCTTACCAAAGTTAATGAAGAATATGAATCACACTTTCTTCATAATTTAATGAAAATGTGTCATTAGTGAGAAGTGACTTCTGTGTTCCATATTAAATAATATTTTGTTATTGGGAAGTAGCTCTCTTAATTTCCTTAGAATTGGTTCCCATCTATGTAGCTTTGCTGTGGGATTGCTATGCTGGTGGCATTTTTATAAGAAAAGTCATTTCCAAAATGGTGATGACAAGAACAGTACTTGAAACAATTGCTGTAGCAAAACACGTCATTAGTTTGAGTCTCTCAATTAACATGTGGTTCTTTTCTAACTCTACAGCGGACCAATCAGGAATGTTATTTATAGGAGATGCAGTAATACAGGTCAGTTTATTCTATATGCTTGATTCAATTATGTAACTGTTTTAAAGCTCATATTAAAATCAAATTTTAATCTGATATTTCAAGTAACCTTTTTGGTGACATTTTTAGGTTAATGGCATAAATGTAGAAGGTGCTACCCATGAAGAAGTGGTAAGTTCCAAATCTTCCATATTCGCATTTCTGCTTGTGATATTATTTGCTGTGTCCTTGGTGTTTAATTTTCAGTGCACTGTTCAAACACAAAACCACTAGGTGGTTTAATAATTTACACAGAAGCAGTTTATTTAAAGGACGTATATACCTCTTTTCAACTCAAAGCAGCTCACATATGTTCACTGTTGGTGGTGCTGTTCACATGGTGGATGAACAGGTGCACAACTCTCCTTTTCAGTGCTACCATTACATAACCATTACATATGTAAGGTACATACCAACATAACCTTACATGTTATGTAATGGTAGATACATAGCCTGGTAGATGTAATGATAGATACATAACATCCACATGGTCCCAGATTTATGCAGTTTTTCTAAGGATGCAACTGAGCATGACATTGGGAAATCCATTATTAGTTT
Organism: Tiliqua scincoides; assembly: GCF_035046505.1. NCBI lineage: Eukaryota > Metazoa > Chordata > Lepidosauria > Squamata > Scincidae > Tiliqua > Tiliqua scincoides. The sequence goes on along the minus strand of NC_089821.1, from coordinate 165,453,928 downwards.
TCCCTCTGTTTTGTTAAACTTTAATAGGAGCTTCAGGAGAGACCCAAATTCCACCAGAACTGCAGCAAGGGAGAGATCAGTTAAATCCTTTTCCTGTGCTGTTTCCCCAAAGAAAATCCTCCTAACATTGCTATTTGCTCGATGGGGCAAATCAAACCAAACATACAAGTTACCTTCGTCCTGTATGTAAGAATCCTTTAAGCTGGAAAGGAGAATGTTTTCATCAATGAAAGATCCCAATGAGTTCCTAATGGTAGTAGGGATTGGACTCATGAATGCACCTAAAGGTGTCCATCTTCTGAGGCTAATACTCTCTCCAGTTCTTAAATTGTACAACAGATTAACGTTCCCCTTGCAGCTTACCCGATTTTTTGAGGGATGGACACAGGGAGCATTGACTGTGGTTAAAGGGAAGCAAATACTAGTCTGCTTTCCTCCCTACAACATTACTCTGGCAGCTGAGGGATCGTGCACAGCTCAGACAATGTCACTATTATCCAGCAGCGTGAAGGCAGCATGTATGGATACTGCTTAGCCCATATTGAGTTCTACATTTTACTGATATTGAGGCTGATGTTCTACTTAGACCCTGCCAGAGTATAACAACCTTTTAGCAGCATAATCAATAAGAAAGCACTGCCTTCTCCATTCACATTTGGTTCACCACCAAGTATATATATCTAAAACTAGTATTATTGCAACAGCAGTTCTATTGGTTTTTTTTTAACTTCACCTGCTTTCATGATGTCTTTTGTAGTAGCATCTTTTCATAAATATTTATTTTCATATTTTCATTTCTTATTTCAGTAAGAATTGTAGGATACTCTTGAAGGCAAACCTTCTGGTTTCTCTTCTGATACAATTGTTTTCTTATTTTAAGTGCATTCATTCTGTAGAATCCAAGAATATTGCAAAGGCTGTCTTGATCTGCGATGCTCAGGCTATGCTTTCTGGTACAAGGAAACTAAATATATGCATTTTCATATGCTGCCTGTTGCAAACTGTTAAAAAAAAGATTGCAGGGCTTTGCTGGAATTTCTTTTTGGATTGAATATTGTCTGCCACTGCTTTGGTATCTATTAATATTATTCTGAGGGGGCAAAATTACACTGCATGACATCGCGCTGCAAAAGGGATTAAAGGAAATCCAATAGGAGCATTCTGCTGCAAATCACTTCACTTGACATGGTAAGCACTTAATAACTTAACAAAAGTCATGCCAAATTCATGATAATTTTTGTCACATTAGAAGAAGCTAAAATCATTACAGTGGCTATTAGCAAGAATTTAATTTGAAACATTACATGCAATGTACTTTTATTGCCCAACTGACTTGAATGTTTTGTGTTTTTTTTGTTTTTTTTTTGTGAAATAGGACAATTAATGTAAAACAAAATTTCCTTTCTCTCAGGTGCTTATTGTTAAAATAGCTAATGAAAAGGAAGGGGGCAGTGGGGACATGATGACTGTGCTGGCAAGTGTGAGGCTGTGCAATAGGAAAAACTGGTTCTCGGCCTAAGCAATAGAAGGCTTCTACGCTTGTAGCTTTCCTGCTTTCGTTTTCTAAAGGCCAAAGTCACCCATGGTGCAAGACAAACATAGTACTATCCACATATTTTAAGAAGGTTTGTGCCTAGTTGTCACAAGTGTTGTTGTAGGGACACTATTTCTATAATTGAGTGTTTTAAATAATTCTGGTGAAACATCTTATTTCCCCCCATTTTTTTCACCTGTCTTATGATGCCTCAATGTCCTCCAGACATTGGTGATGAGACACCTTGAGGAGGTAACCACTAACACCCTCCCATTGCCCTCATTGCTGTCCTTTGTTCAAAGCTGACCCAAAGATAATGCAGACCTGCCTCCAAATGCAGTTGTCCTGGTCTAAGTGTTGGATCTTAGGTGGGTTGGCAGCCTGGGGTGTGAAAGCTTGAGATGTCAGTAAATGGAGATGGGGAATACATCTCGTTTAGCTGCCTCAGTATTTGTTTCTTTTTAGCTTGCCTTGTAATCTCCTTGCAATCTTTTGTCTCCTTTTTTGCATTTTGACATAAGATCCTTGTCTTGTTCTTATCACCTGCAGTTATCTCCCTTTGATGTCAAAGCTATGTAACCCCCTTTTAGTCAACACCTTATATTTGTACTGATTTTCCTGTCTGATCCAAGGTCAGTCAGGAAGGAGTGGCACCACCATCCCTCTCCCACCATCACATTTTGCTACTGTTTACTGTTGAGTTTTAAGGGAAATCCCCAGGATTTGGAGGCTCTCTGTTCAGCTGAGAAAGGGTCTTTTCTGTGGTGGTCTCTTTCTGTCTGGGTTCCTAAGTGGTAGTGACTTAACTATCAGTTTACACCAGTAGGCCTAGTAAAGGAAGAGATGGGAAAAGCAGTGGGCTGTGAGTTAGGCACCAACCTCTGCTATATCCCAGTCAGCACTCCAGGTTTTCATGAATAACAATTCTGGACATTTTCTCTCTAAGAAGAAAAACCTTCATAATATATGTGGCCTGCCTATTACACAAGGCTAACATTCCAGGTTTGGTACAGCAAGCCAAAATACCTTGAATCTAAATAATATGTACTGCTTCCTTAAATAAACTAAAATAACAATACAAGAGACACGTGGGACTAAGACGAGTGAAGGCACAGCAGCTTCATTCTCCCATTTCAGGCTTGGTCCAGGACATTTAATGAGTAAGAGGAACAGTGGATGGAATTGCCTGCACTATTCTTTTTTCTTTTGGTTGTACATGTATACTTGAATTTGTACAAGTAGTGTGCATAAGATGCAGGCCAACTATATTCAGCTATTATTTCTCATGTTGTGTGTGAACGTTAAGATTCTTTCCCCCCTAAAACTGGTTTTTCAGGTGGTGCCTCTATATTCATGGATTATGTATCCTCTGATCTGGCTCAGCGTTGGTCCCCCAGACCCGCACTGAGCCAGACTAGACTCAAAGGACTCTCCAAAGGGCTTCTCTGGGCTTCAGAATGCCTTAAAAGGCATAGAAATGTTACTTTCGGTTTCCCTTGGGAAAAATGGCCTAAAATGGCCATTCTGCAGCCTGCAGCGGCTGCAGGCAGATACATATGGCCTCTATGGGCTTCAGAAAGCCCTCTGGAGGCAACCAGAGCATGGCTTCAGAGGCTTTAAGTGGCCAAAGCTGCAGATTTGCTTATCTTCTGTTTTCGGTATCTGCAGAGGGTTCCAAGACTGGATCCAAGACTTACAGACAAAAGAAACTATTTCTTTACTCAGCGTGTGGTTGGTCTGTGGAACTCCTTGCCACAGGATGTGGTGATGGCATCTGGCCTGGACGCCTTTAAAAGGGAATTGGACAAGTTTCTGGAGGAAAAATCCATTATGGGTTACAAGCCATGATGTGTATGTGCAACCTCCTGATTTTAGAAATGGGCTAATGCAGAATACCAGATGCAAGGGAGGGCACCAGGATGAGGTCTCTTGTTATCTGGTGTGCTCCCTGGGGCATTTGGTGGGCCGCTGTGAGATACAGGAAGCTGGACTAGATGGGCCTATGGCCTGATCCAGTGGGGCTGTTCTTATGTTCTTATCCCTCGCAGATAGAAAGGCCCCACCTGTATTTTGCACTCACTTGGACGCACAGATTGAATTTTCTTTAGTTCAATCATGTAGGTTCAATTGTGTGTTTGTGTGTGCATGTGTTGAAAGAAGGATTTCAAAAATTCTGTTCTGGCTGAACAAACAAGAGTACGAGGCACATTCAGTGACTGTTTAAATCTGAATGTTCCAGCAGAGAAGTTGAACAGTGATAGATCATATATTTCCAACCAAATTGCTTCTTTGCTAGTTTTGCGAGTTCACTTCAGCAAATGAAAAAGCTCAGAGTGAATCGGGATGTTTGGGGATATCTTTAGATTGAAAGTGACACTTTATCATGGGGTTACGTTTACTGAGTTTTACATCTTAACTCTCTGGTAGGTTTTGCCATTTAAACAAACAGTAGTTTTGTCCCCAAGGGATGAATTGTGATATGAACAAAAATATTTTATGTGAAGTTGTTGTCAACTTTACATCAAAATCTTATACATAGAGCAAGTCTAGACCATGAAGGGGGAAAATGTGAACTTGTACAGAATAAGCAATCACTATGCCCCAGACCAAATGTGTGAATGCTGAATACAGATCTTTACTGTTTCAAGGGGGAAGAAGGGAGATAAGCAGAACTTTGGAATGAATCATCACAATGAAAATTTGATGGTCAGGAGCTTTTCATGACACTCCCCATAGCCATGCCCCAGAATTGTGTTCAGTAGGACTTACTCCAAAATTAATTTGCCAAGGATTATAGCCTTATAGCCCGATATTATTTAACTCCCCACACATCAATGCAGCTGTGCCCCGTGGGCCATGTGCTGCATCCTGTGGGGGAATTTTGAACCTTAGAGACATAATGCCGATAATGGAGTTTTAAATATTTGATAACTCAGGGCCCAATTCTATCCAACTTTCCAGCACCGGTACAGCTGCAATGCAGCCCTGAGACCAGGAATAAGGATTCCCTTACATTAAGGAGGCCTCTATGACTTCCTCCCCACCACAGGTTGCAGTGCACAACCCATTGGCATGGCTGCACGAACACTGCAAAATTGGATAGGATTGGGCCCTCAGTCCTTCATGGTTGTCCTCCCAAAATTCAATCTTCAGGCTATTCGTAGCATGATACAAACACAGGGCTTCCTTATTACCCTGCAAGCACAAAATGTTTTCCTTCATATGAGAGAGTATTAAATAATTCTGCTGGTTCCAGGGTGGATCATAGATAAAGTCATTGAGCTTCATGGTTCACTGAGTCAAAAATTATCAGTCTATATATGTAGCATTCCCTATCTGTGAAGTTCCTTAGGAAACTGTAAGGCATCCATTAAAATGCAGGAAAATTGAATGCCAGGTGCAAGGGAGTGGTACCAGGATGCAGGTATCTTGTTGTCTTGTGTGTTCCCTGACTGATCTGGTAGACTACTGTGAGATACAGGAAGCGGGTCTAGATGGTCTTTGACCTGATCCAGTGGGGCTCTTCTTACGAACATCCCCGCTGGATCAGGCCATAGGCCCATCTAGTCCAGCTTCCTGTATCTCACAGCGGCCCACCAAATGCCCCAGGGAGCACACCAGATAACAAGAGACCTCATCCTGGTGCCCTCCCTTGCATCTGACATAGCCCATTTCTAAAATCAGGAGATTGCATATACTTAAAATTCTTTTCTCATAAAAGTTAAGCAAGCTTTGTACGATTTAAACTGAAACAATAAAAGAAAATTGTTACACATGCACAGAACTCATGCCGTCACCCCTTTCTTATTACCCCTAATAGGCAGTTTTGAGGCAGTCGTATCTTTTTTCTGTGTCAGAGGCTACTATGTCAGATCCTGTTAAAGTCAGATGTGACAATATAGCTTTGCTGTAATGCATGGACAAGGAAATATTCATGAAAACTGAAAAGAAGCCAGCAGCACAAATCTTTCTCAATGTAATATACAGTTAATGAATTCAACAGATATAGGCTAAAGAGAGTTAAGCATGCTTCAATCCTAATGAAATCAATGGCACACAATGCAGATGAAAGGTCTTGGATGTCTTTGGATTGCACCCATTACCTTATTACGTACATGCTCCCATTTTTCCATGCTAAGAGGGTTGTGCAGCTCAAACGTGAATGTGCCATAGCTCTTGATTAGCAATAAAGGTTTTAACACTCAAACTCTCACTTCAAGTTGTATGGTAACATTAAGAATTATTATTATTATTATTATTATTATTATTAACAGTATTTATATATTGCTTTTCAACTAAAAGTTCACAAAGCGGTTTACAGAGAAAAATCAAACAACTAATGGCTCCCTGTCCCAAAAGGGCTCACAATCTAAAAAGATGCAAAAAGAACACCAGCAGACAGCCACTAGAAAAGACACTGCTGGGGTGAGGTGGGCCAGTTACTCTCCCCCTGCTAAAAAGAGGAGCACCCACTTGAGAAAGTGCCTCTTACCCAATTAGCAGGGTAGCCCAATTAGCAGGGGTAATTAGGATGAAATACTTGTAAAGGAATTTGAAGAAAATATCAAACAATTCTGACTTTTAGAGCTTTCATAAATAATCTGGATAAATTTGCCAATCAAACCTTACTGTGCATGTCAGCTGTCATTTCAAATTATCTCTGTTGTCAGTTCATGCTGCAGTTGGTGGGAAGGAAGTAATGATTTTCGCGAGTGATCTCTTTTGAAACAGACAAGTTTAATCAGGTCTAATACTTTCACTAATTGTCTTCAGGCATGTGAAGCGTACTGATACTATCATAAAAAACTGAAGTGTGATTGCATGACCATCTGCACTCACTCCCCTTTGATTAATGTGTACTCATAATTTAATCCAACTGTAATCAGTTAACAGATAAGAAGTTTTAAATACACTTAAAATAATAATAATAATAATAATAATAATAATACAGGTATTTATACACCACCTTTCTTGGTCTTTATTCAAGACTTTATTCAAGGCGGTTTACATAGGCAGGCTACTTAAATCCCCATAGGGATTTTTACAATTGAAAGAAGGTTCTGTCTTTCAAGAACCACAACATTCAGATGTTTCTTTCTGATCTGGTTTCACATTCTGGCCTCCATCCTCCCACGCTCAGAGCAGAGGGATAGCTCGGCTTCAGCTTGTCAGCTGCTCCAAGATTGCACGGTGCCGGTGGCCTCGAACTGGCGACCTTGTGGATGTTATCTTCAGGCAAATGGAGGCTCTACCCTCTAGACCAGACCTCCTGCCTCCTAAAAAACATGTGGACTGCATGCACGAATGACTGGTGGCCCCACACATGCACCGACTGCTCATCAGGCTGCACCAGAGCAGGTATGGCCACAGGTGGGTCATGAGTAGTTTAGAGAAGATCAGGGGACTATTGGGGTGGGAAGCTGGCCAGGAAGGGGTCAGCTCAGGGGGTGGATGTCATGGAAGCAACACAGACCTCTTTCCCAACCTGAACCCACACCCTAAGTCTTCTTACAGCGCAATCCTATCTTGTGCTGGAACAGACAGGCCAGTAGGCCTGCATTGTATCCAGTGCAAGATTGGGGCCAGAATTAGCTCAGCCAGAGGTAAGGGGAAACTCTTACCCTTGCCCCCAGGTAAGCCACCACAGCCCCAATGGGTCTCCTCAAACCTGTGCCACCTCAGGAGGTGATGCAAGTCCGGGGAGAATGGAGTGGCTTGGAGCTGCTCCACACTGCTTGGAGAATGGGGTTGGGATCTGGCATAACTGCCGGATTCCAGCCCTGCCTCCTGCTCCTCACCTGCCTGGAACGCCCTCCACCCGCCCCGGAATGCCTCCCTCCCGCCTCCTCCCCGCCCTCCACAGACCCCTGCGTCGGCCAAGCTCAGACCTCCCTGTGCCAGCCCAGCTGATTCATGAGGAGGCACAAATGTGCTTTATGGCACGCAACCCCATGGGCCGGTGCAAGGGACTTGCACTGGCCTAGCTACTAGTTAGGATTTCGCCCTTAGACTTACACCAGCTAAATAGCTGGCATAGGTCTAAGGGGACTCATTGGTGGGCAAATATTTTTATTTACTTCTTCTGGACTGACTGGTCACCCCCCACAGGATGCAACATGCACTTTATTGGTGATGCTGCATTGTGTAAACTGGTGGAGGATTGGATTGGGGCCTAAGGGCTTTCCAGCACCAGTACAGCCCCAAAGTAAGGAAAGTAATTTCCTTACCTTGAAGAGGCCAACATTTACTGCCCCCCCCCCCCGATACAATGCACACTGGTGGCACAGCTACATTAGTTCTGGAAATTCTGAGAGGACTGGGTCCTAAATGTTGAAACTTCTCAAAAGAAGAGAAGATTGGGTAGTGTATTCAGAACTGAAAGAGGGAAAGTGCTAAAACTGATTTCAATAGGCTTTTATTTCTCTAATGTTTGCTATACTAAGTACTTGGCAGAGATTAGGAAAAGATTATACAGGCATTTTATTACTAGTAGTAGAAAAATCTGATCTTGGTTTTTGGTGAATTCCTTTCATTTTGCATACCCTGGTCTTGTTTGTTTCAATGTTGACCTCTCAGAAATAACTCACTTTCATACACCTGAGTAGCTTAGAGCTTTTTATACCACTTCACTTTGGCTAGGCATCAGAATATAGTGCATTTTCCCCTTTGCTGATATAAAAATATTTGCATAGAGAAGAGTAAGGTATTAGTTTTCAGTGGGCTTCCCTTACTATTTTGCTATTCCTTTTTTATGATGAGCATGCAGTCAGGTTTTTAGTGGGACATTTAGTGGGAGTCAGCTTGCAGCTTGCAGTCACACTTGGTGAGTGTCTTGCTTGAAAATGTTCCAGAAACAATAGGGTTTGAAAACAGTGTGGTATTTATTCCCACCTATCTTTGTGATAAGATTGCTTGCCTCATTCATCTCAATGTGAGAGTGACTCAGACTAAAAGAGTTGCCATGGTCCTCATTTGTTTTCTGATCTGAAAGCTGGAATTTTGTTTTGTTGAATTTTATACTGTGTGCTTTGTACTGCTCAGTTCCAAAGGTGCACTTACTTTCAATCACTGGAATATTTATACTGTAGATTTATGGTGTGAGTCAGAAGTGAAAGGAAGTCAATAATCCCTGGCAGATCATGGAGGGATCAATAGCTCTTAACTTATCCCTCATTCATCCCAGTATAACTATAAATGATCATGTATGAAGCAGCAAGAGAGCCTTTGTTATATTTCACTGTCAGCGTAAGGGCTTATTCCTTACAGTGTGGCTTATTCCTGCAACAGTGGGCTAATTTGTGCAAGCCTAGGTCACAGTGCACTTTGTCTTCATGCACCATTATCCTAATTTCCAGCAAGGGCGAATGGAATGACAGTGATCTTTGGATCATGGAACCTTTGGACAATTGAACATTCTGCCCATGAAAGCCTCAGTATGTATGTAGACCTTCCTCTGGTTGTCTGCTTGTTAGGCTGATGCAGACATTTGTCCTCAGCTACCCATCACTATTCTGAAACCCAATAAAAGTGCCATATGGGAGCATATGATTCTGATGTATGCAGTTAATTTCTTTAGGAAATCACTGATTAATATGTCTAATCCCTCAGAAAGGAATCACTACTCTGTCTTGATTTATAAGAAGAAAAAAATCGATTCTTCATAAACCAGAGCATATTTTACCCAATTATTAGTCAGTGCTTGAGAGCAAAATACCTCAGAAGCTGACAAGGGGAGGTGAGAACTACACTCTTGCAAGGGAATTACCAGTATTAGCAATAGGAAATGTGCTACTCCTTCTATTAGAATATTGCCCAGCATCTGTATACTGTTTCCCTTTCAAATTCCCCAAACCTTTTATAAGCATATACCCATTCTTCACCCACCTTGTTTAAAGTCTTACAGCATAGATCAGTGGTTCCCAAACATTTTTGACTAGTGGCTCCCTTGATCTAGGGGGCCATTGGCCGCAGCTCCTCTTTAGGGCTACAGTCCCATATGTTGTATAGGCAGCAAGTTTTTCGCAAGGATTCCGCTGCTTTCCTGGCTGGTTTCTGCAGCTTCCTGGGGAGCCACAGCTCACAGTTTGGAAACCACTGGCATAGATCAATGAGTTGAGTTCTAATAATATATTCACTAGCTTTAGTGAGTTGAGGTTCATCTCTTCCTAAAACACCATTATTCCTAGAAGAACACTAATAGAGATAAGAAAAACTTGAAAAATTTCACAAGCGAGTCTCAGATTAGAGTGGAACCAAAACTGAAGACAAAAGTATTATTTCTGAAGGACTCCAGAGCTTTACCCTTCCTTCCCTGGGAATGAAACTTGAAAATAACTACACATATTTTCATTCTGCCAGCAGGAAGAGGATAGCTCCTTTTGCTTGACTGCACAGAACAAATGGGATAAGGTGTCTCTTTCCACCTTAATATTTTGTAGGTAGAATAAAAAAGGCAGAAGTGCATCACCCAAAATGTAAGGAACACATTGTTCCTTAATTGCTCATTCACAGCTCATTCTTTCTTTTGGCTTTCAGATTGTCAATGATAAGGAAAAAATATCACCAACAAAAATGAAAGATTATCTATATGGAAAAGTTTAATAATGGTGATATCTACAATGCTCACATAATGTACTTGGTTGAAAAGCAATACAGGTGGAGCCTATTTATGTGCGTTAGTTCTGTTCCGTGACTCAGCACAATTATAAAAAATGTGTTGTGCTGAATTCCATAGAATTACACAAATACACTGCAGTCAGACACTTCCGGATGGAAGGAAACTAAGGCAGCTGTTCTCAATCCCTTCCCCTCCGTACTCAGCCCTCCTGTTGCCAGCTGTCCTGCTTCTTTCACAGGTGGCATGGTGAGCTTGCTTGGAAGCTTCATCCTCTGTGTCCCAGGCAGCCTCCCAACAGTGCTGCAGGTTCTTCTCGCTGCTGCCACTCCTGCAACCCTCCCAACTACCATCATGGAAATTTGTCTGCCTGGGAGCATTCTGGGACTTGCATTCCGGCTTTCTGCTCACCCTCACCTGTCTCTCCAAGGTTTCCCAAGAGCCTGCATCATGGGGGGGGGGGAATTCAGCAAACACTCCCTGGGTTTTTTAAAGCAATCCCCTCCTGCCTCCCCCTCCTGAGCCCTCCCTGTTGCCAGCTGTCCTGCTTCTTTCACAGTTGGAATGCTGAGCTTTTAAGAGTCCAGCCCTATGCATTTCTACTCAGAAGTAAGCCCCATTCCAATCAATGATTCCAACCAATGGGGCTTACTCCCAGGAAAGTGTGGAGAGGATTGTAGGCTAAATCACATGCTTTGTTTCTGGGAAGGCTTGGGGCTTCAGCAGGAGAGCCTGCAGCATGGGGGGGGGGGGGAATTTGGCAAACACTCCCTGGGTTTTTTAAAGCAATCCCCTCTGTTGCTACCACACCTGCCCCTGTGTGTGTGAGAGTGAGAGAGAGAGAGCTGCACCTCACTGCATGTGTTCTGGTTACACAGGGTTTCCGCCCCCTCTCTTCAGCCTCTTCAGCTGGCTCAGGGGCTCCAGGAATGTTACTGTTCCTTTGCAAGGGGAACCTTTTCCACGGCTCCAGGGCTATTCCCTGCCTGGGAGAGGCGGAGCCTTTTGCAGTGTTTTGGGCTGCCTGGAGCCAGCGCAGGGCAAAGGTGTGTGTGACTTTCAGTACCCCCACCTCATTATCTTTGAGACAAATCTGAAGATAAAAATCTGTGGATAAATAGGCTGCACCTGTACAGGTCCAGCCTTGTTATACATGGATTTTTAATACACGGATTTGACTCAACATGAATGCCCCTGCAAATGAAAAGGAATCTGCTGATCCCTGGAGAAAGGGAAAAATGCAACCCTTTAAAATCACAGTTTTAAAAACTGCTTTTTACTGTTGCAGAGAGATAGTCATACAAGTGATTATAGGTATAACCTAAATACCACAATTTTTCTATCTCAAAGCTGATGAGAAGGGCCCTTTAAAGGAAAACAGTCCTTTAATAATGCCAGAGAGGGCAGCTGACAACTCATCAATCATTCTCTCTGCAGGCTTCACTCCTCCCTTCCCCCTGAGCACATGAAAGAAGTGTAAATGGCAGCAATCATCACCTTCTGCATTCTTTCCCCCTTGCTGGGGCTCCTGGTGAAGGGAGGAATTGCTGCCTCCTAGTGAAGCCTAAGTGCCTGGAGAAACACTGATTGCCTCTATGTGCATTACAAAGGTCAGCAAGGCTGTTTTAAAATCCCAACAAATAGACTTTGCAAATAGACTTTGTTTTTTAAATTGATTTGCTATCCTTCTTTTTTTTGCTATCCACATGAATTCTTGGAATGGAACCCTCACAAATAATGAGACTCAACCTGTATATAAATATTCTTAATACTACTACTACTACTACTACTACTACTAATAATAATAATAATAATAATAATAATATTAATAATAATAATAATGTCTGGTGAAACAATCTTCACCTTCTCTGATCTGTTCTTTATTATTATTATTATCAGTAATCAGTATGCAGTCTGGACATGTAACATTACAATGCATCTTATGGTCCAATCCTGTCAGCCCACTGCACTGCTGCAACTCATGTTCTGGTGGTGCAGTGTGTTTATAACAGTGGTCACGAAATGTGGCCTGCATTCTTTGACAGCCAGTTGTCCCTTCATTTTCTGTTGTACTTGGAAACCTACATTGTACTTACAAAAAACATACTTGCTTGATGTTGTGTTTTAGCAGTCCAAAGTAATGATTGGTATTACAGTCAACTAACTTCTTAGTTAATTTTTAATTTCTCTTAGTATTTTTTTACTATACAGTGCCAGACCAATACTATTTTGTTTTTTTAAAACTAGTGAGTGGACTATATTCTTCTTACACCCCAATCCTATCAGGCCCTATCGCTGGCGCTGCAGGCCCATTGCAGCAATGGGTGTTGCAAATGTGCCATAAAGCACGTTTGTATCACCCCAGGAGTAACCAGCACCAGTGGGGAGGCCTGTGCTGCCCCATTGGCACCACAGAGTAACCCCTGGCCAGTGGCGTTCCTGGGGGTCTCCATGCTCAGGACAACCTCCTGTTTTCCGTCCCCCCACACCCTGTTTTTGCCCCCACCCTCTTCTCTGCCCCCCACACCTGACCCAGTGATTGATGTCATTGTCACTGCAGTTACTTCCGCGCAGCTACCTCCTCTGTTCCCCCTTTGAAAACAAGGGAGAACGGAAGAGGCAGCTGAGGCCCCGACAGAGCCTTCCGCACTACTTGTAAGCAGCGTGGAGGTCTCCATTGGAGCGGTTTGGGGCCGCTGGAAGCAGCCCCAGACCACTGCAGTGGAGACCTCCTTACCGCTTGTAAGCAGCGTGGAAGGCTCCGTGGGGGCCTGGGAAGTGGCACACATCTCCTCCAAAATCGGAGGAGGCACATGCCGCTTCCCCTCCGCCTCTGAGGGACACCCTCAGAGGCGGAGGAGGGGAGCCCAGGAGCACTCCTGGGAGGCAGTGAGAAGCCACCTCTCAGGCAGCGACTCAGCGCCGGACTGGGCTGCCCCCTCCCCTCCTCCTCTATAGGAGGATAGGAGACAGGCGCCCTAGAGAGGCAGTGTCAGGAGATGCGACTCTCGTCGCACTGACACTCTAGGGCGCCTGTCTTGTATCCTCTGGAGGAGGGGGGAGAGTGCCCTAGAGAAGCGTTTTCTCTAGGGCGCCCTCCCCCCTCCTCCAGAGGATAGGAGACAGGCACCCTAGAGCGTCAGTGCGACAGGAGATGCAACTCCTTTTGCGCTGCTTCTCTAGGGCGCCCTCCCCCCGCTCTGGAGGATAGGAGACGGGCATCCTAGAGTGTTAGTGCGATGGGAGTCGCATCTTCTGATGCACTGCCTCTCTAGGGCGCCTGTCTGCTATCAGGAGGGGAGGGGAGAGGGTGGCTCAGAGGAGGGGAGGAGGGGAGGGGAGAGGGTGGCTCAGTCGGTGCTGAGGCACTGATGGAGAGGCAGCTTCTCGCTGCCTCTCCACAGTGCTCCTGGGTGCTCCTCCTCCAGTGGGGGGGCAAGGCTCGGGGAGGCGCCCCTGGAGTTTCGGCGCCTGGGGATTTTGCCCTGTTTGCCCTCCTCTAGGTACGCCAGTGCCCCTGGCCACTGACGGAGCACAGGTAAGCACAGGGGCATGGGGAGGGTAGCAGGAGGGTGGGGGAGGCCTTTCTGAGTGGGAGGAAGGGTGGAAGGGGGGGACATGCACGGAGTGGATGCATGGAGTGGACATGCATGGGACTGGCGGAGGCTACCTCTGCCAAATGCTATCCTCCTTTCCAAGCTTGGAAGCCTGACATGGGGTTTCTCCACTCTGTACCAGCTAAATAGCTGGCACAGACTTGAGAAGGCCCATTGAGCAGGCAGGGCCTTTACTTGGCCTTTCCTTGGAGATTTATGCTCCCTTCCCCCAAGGATACCTCCAGCCTGCTCACATCCAGCATAGGATGCAGCGGTAGCTGTTTGGAGTTGCTGCTCCTATGCTGGATAGGATTGTGCCCTCAGTAGATGAGATGTAATCAATGTTTCAATTATACCTAATAGTTTGCTAATGCAGATTACGACATTTGTGCAGTTCTGCCCCATTTCATTATGGTCACAATCCAGAGAAGCTTTTATGAGCAGAAAGAGGTCTCCATGTAAAAGCAAGTGAACCATGTATTCATATAGGAATTGCCACATAGAGCATTCCTCACAGGAGTAACATAGGGGAATCATGCAGGAAGCCTCTACAAGGAATACTTCAGCTCCAGTGATCCATTCACATTTTTCTGCAGTCTAATGCAAGACTGACAAATGTGCTTATCTGTGCATGGTGCGTGTATAGAACTGGATTACAGCCATCACCGGCAAGAAAATTCTCCAGAGAAAATGGTCTTTTAAAAAATGGAAAGATGCAAAAAGTTGTTATTTGTAACATTTCAAGACAAGCTTCAAAAGCAACACTTCAAAGAGAAAGTAGCCCAGAATGCAATAGCTTTAATTGCATGTGTGGAGTCCTCTTTTCTCTTTTTACTATTTAAGAAACAAATGGTTTGTTATTACAGTAGTTTTAGAAGGCGGCAGTCTCATCTTTGCTTTCTCCTTTAGTTGAACCTCCCAAAATGCCAAGAGAATGCACAATTTGCACCAGACGTACTGTTTTTATATTAGATCTGTTAAAAGTTTTCATGCTATAAAGCATCTATTATTTAATGACCCTCTGCTTCATTAATTCTTTCTTGTGGGAATTGGTATTGATTTTCTACATTTTGGGAATGTGAAGGGTATATACCACTGATCTGCCCTTTAGCCATCACATGAGAATGGAAAGTAACACCCCAGAAGATTGTGCAAAGCCAGTGGCTTTTAAAATTTTCATTTGGGAGGCTTTTGTTAGAGACCTCCTTTTTCAAGTTCTTCTTTAAAGAATGTATTTTTTTTTCTTTTGCATAAAATATAACAGAATCTTGTGACACCTTAAAGATTGACATATTTATTGTGGCATTAGCTTTTGTGGCTCGAAGTCCATTTTGTCAGATCCATGAATTATTATTCTCTTTTCTCATTGTGCAAATATGAGTGTACATGCATGTGTGTGAGTGTGTTTCAACTGATTGATCAATTAACAGATAATTTTTCAGGCTGGACAGGTTCCCAAAGCAACCTCCAACTGAAATAATTAAAAGGAACAATATTTAGTTGATGGTATTTATGTGAATCTAACTGCAGATGAACTCAGGGATAGGCTAATATTAAGGATACCAGCTCACAAAAGTAACCCCTCTGGCTCCCTCCTCAGTATTGCAACCCTCTACCACTGGGCGACAAGGATGATACAGAGATACATGTGCGCAGAAGATGGAGGGAGGTGGGTGGAAGGAAGGAAATGTTTGAGGTATTCATCATAATCACACAATCCTTTGTGGAAAAGGATTTGCTGTGCTTAAAACCTGTACTAATAAACACTTGATGACACTTTGCTGCAGCACAGCATTGAGAGGCAAAATGCAGAGGAGTTGTGGAGGAGGAGATATTTAGCACTTCCCCCACTGACCTTCTTTTGACTCTTCTTC
The DNA here is from genome assembly GCF_035046505.1 of Tiliqua scincoides. NCBI lineage: Eukaryota > Metazoa > Chordata > Lepidosauria > Squamata > Scincidae > Tiliqua > Tiliqua scincoides. The sequence goes on along the minus strand of NC_089821.1, from coordinate 165,438,310 downwards.
TGCAACAACCTTTCCCCAGCTCCTTGTTCCTCAAATTCCAAATCCATATTTATGACGCAGTGTTAAATGGATGTAGTCTGTACTCATGTAAAGCCAATCTGTCTCTCTGCACCCCAGAAGTAGCACTGAGACCACAAGTGCAAAAACTATTCCTGATATTCCAATATAACTGTGGGCGCAATCCTAACTGTCAGTTAAGCCAGCCCAAGTCCCTTGGGCCGGCCTGGGAGGCTTGCAAATGTGTCATAAAGCACATTTGCACCTCCTTGAGGGGTAGCAAGGCCGGCACTCTGAGAAGCGCCGGCCTGTGGAGGCTGACAGACGCCTCTGTGCTAGCTTTCCCTCCGATGTTTGCGTCGGCCCAAGGAGTCCCATAGAGAACCATAGGCACCAGCAGCCCTTACCCAGGGGTAAGGGGAGAAGTTTCCCCCTTTCCCCTTGCCTCTGGCTAAGCCGCTTCTGGCCACAATCCTGCGCTGGATACAGCACAAGCTTCCTGGCTTGCCTGTTGCACCCATAGTTGGCCACCCAACATCCCTATATTCAATGACAGTGGCAGCCACCAGACAATCAAGGGCAGATCATTAAGCTGATTTTTGAAAACGCAATATACTGACCTCTTTTGACACTAATACAAACTAAACAAAAATTGCATTCATTAATGTTATCATGAGCAAAGGTTGCAAATTATCAAAGCAGATTAACTCATCCCTATTAGGTTATGAAGTTGGAATTAGTGACATGATTTAACTTGAAAATTATAATTTGTTTGCTACAGCATACTAATGAGAAATTTTCCATTATTACAGTAATCTTGGTTATTCAGTAAAAAATATGAGGGGAACAGTTGTGAATGCATTTACTCTTTTGATATTAGAAATATTCTTCTAAAAAAAATTAAAAGCATCAAATGCAGCTCTGAAAGCTTCATTATCATGCAGATTAGCAGGGAGAGGGCAAATTGATTGGGTGAGATGGCTGACCTGGAAAAAAGGCATCAGTTCATTTGCAAATCCTGAAGTGGATATTAATGGAGTTCAGGAAGTCACATTTGGCAGCCTGAAGATGATTAGGAAATAAATACCTTTTCATTTAAACATGGACAAAACTCTACCAACAATTTTAGTTAACCTTTACTTGAACATGTGTGTGTGTGTGTGTGTGTGTGTGTGTGAGAGAGAGAGAGAGAGAGAGAGAGAGAACTTTTTTTGGCAAAGCTAAATTGGGCTATTCAGTACCAATGATAACTTGTGAAAAATTAGTGTTCATAATTTTTTTCAATGTCCCATTCATCCTTGACATAGGCCAAGGGCATCTTTTCTCAATGTAAGAGAGAGTTGATAACAGTGGGCTGGGTGAACTAACTCAATAAGGCAGAAGCTTCATAGGTCCTCCTTTCTAGATCACCGGGCATGTGCAAGAGCATAACTGTATAGTACTAAGATGCAGGAGAATGTAGCTCTGGTCACGGAGTTCAGCACGCAGCTTCAATGGTCTTTTTATTATAGTTAAGATTTTGCAAAGCTGAAGTTATACTTCTCTAGTCGTTAAATTTTTAGTGGTAATAATAATGGTTAATGATATGATGCGATGGATTGGATGGAAACAGTGAAAGCAATGTAAAATGCTGTAAGCCTGCACCGAAACTCAGTTTCTTTACAAAAACATTCTGTGAGCTTGGGTTACTTTAGCTTCCCTGTTCTTCTTGCATATTAGGTGATATAGTACTATAAAGTAAATACACCATTCTCAATTTAAAATTGTCACCTAGAGTTTCTCATGTTCATTTTTTTCTCACACCCTTACTGTGTAGGAAGGCTGGATTAATATTGACATTTCATTTACCCAAGATCTTATCTCCTCTAGGGTTTTTATTTTATTCTTTTGCCCTGCAACCAGAATGGAAAGAACTTTTCTGGTACAGAATATACTTTTTGATAGAATTTGGGCCTCCCTTATCTGAAATGCTTTGGAATCAGCTTTGGATATTGAATTTTTCCATATTTCAGCATATGCATAATGAGAGATCTTGGGGATTGGGCCCAAATCTAAGCAAAAAAATTCATTTATGTTTCATATAGCCCTTATACACATAGCCTGAAGGAATTATATACAATATTTGTAAGAATTCTGTGCATGAAACAAGATTTCTTTAGGCAAAAAAAGTAAAAAGAAAGTCATATTGGTGCTAAAAAGTGCCATATTTTGGAATATACCTTATTTCAGGATAAGGGGTTTGTCAGGGTGGAATTGGGTTATGAGGATAGGTTATATAACAATTAAGGTTTGGACTATTGATATAGTACAGTGCCATGGCCATCAGAACTGTGGGTAACCACAATGGCTTGGCCTAACAACAACAAAAGTGGAGAACTCTATTCTAGAAATCCTAAGAACCAGTGATAAATGGCATTCCTGCAGTATAGCCCACTTAAGAATAAAGAGACATTTAGGATGAATTGCAGAGACCAAATGGTCAATCAGCAGAGAAATAAACAAGAGGGTTAATTTGCTTTCAAATGCCGAGAGGCCTGGCAGGCAGAGGAGCCAGTAGAGTCCTTGAAAGAGAGATAATGCCAGATGGGGAATGTAACACAAGTGTGAAAAATCAGCCTGTTAACTAAGGGATGAGTCGGAGGTGACATGAAATGTGATTGGATGACAACTTCGGGTGATGTGACTCAGCATATTTCTAATTAGGTGATTGGCCCAGGACACCTCGTGGGCCTTAGAAAGTTTCATATAACTGTGCGCAAGGCAAGTCTCTCTTGCTCTTGAGCCTGGCATCTGCTGCACAAAGTGCTGTTGGAATGAGAGTTCACCTGCCAAGGTAACTGTGACTGGTAGTTAGACTTAGCCTTTGAAGTAGTGTAGACCAAGATAGTATATTATTTTGTGCTGAATGTATACTGTACCCAGGTGCTTTTCCATCTCTCTCCTGGCCTAGCCATGATGAGTATTGGTCACCTGAGCAATTTGTAATCCTATTTCTTTCTTTGTAATCCTATTTCTGCTTTGAATGTGTGTGTGTGCATTTCATGCTGGCAAGGGTTTGCTCATGAAGGACTCAGGCATTTGGTGCCTGTACCGACTGTGGGTTATTGAGGCGGAAAGGGGGTAGCCTGCCCCACAGGTGTGCAGAAGCCTTTAAGGCAGGGGAAAGCCTTTACAGGGTTCTCAACCTGTAATGTGCAAGGGGTTATTGTCAAATGTCAACTACCTTTTCAGAAAAATTGTTGTATAAGTTTGCATGGAACTCCTGGTTCCTTTTACTTTATGGAAATTCAAGTTCAGAATATTGCTGATTCCCACTGAGAGGCAGCACATTGCTCAGCAGCTTTTTTCTTTTAAACCACTATCATTGCTTCAGAATTCTTTCTGTTTCTGTGTTATTCCTACAATTATCAGTAGCGCAAACAGTGGAAATTAATTAAACAACAACTTTCATGAGAGGGTGAGGAGGAGGAGAAGCTGGAGAGGCTTCATATCCTTCACCTTTACTTTTGGACTCTATTAAAGTACAGTGGGTCCTCATTATCTGTGGGTTTCACATCCACAGATTTGAAAATTTGCAGATGCAAACCCCATGGCTGGAGGGCCTCAGAAGGCCTCCCGGACACAACCAGCATTTCGGGTTTAGGCCAGCAATTTCTGGTCAGTTTGAGCTGGCAATTTCTGGTCATGTCTGGCCTTCTGACAACAAATCAGGCATGACGTGGCCTTCTCATAACCTTCCAGATGTGACAAGAAGTGCATTCTAGTCACGTCTGAGAAGTTTATGAGAAGGCCACATGTGACATCAGGAGGGATAGGTGCAGGTAATAATAATAATAATAGTAGTAGTACAGGTATTTATATACCGCCTTTCTTGGTCTTTATTCAAGACTTTATTCAAGGCGGTTTACATAGGCAGGCTATTTAAATCCCCGTAGGGATTTTTACAATTGAAAGAAGGCTCTATCTTTCAAGAGCCACAACAAATTCAGATGTTTTCTTCTGATCTGGCCTCCATCCTGGCCTCCATCCTTCCACAAATAGCTCGGCTCAGCTTGTCAGCTGCTTCAAGGTCGCACGGTGCCTGTGGCCTTGAACTGGCGACCTTGTGGATGTTATCTTCAGGCAAATGGAGGCTCTACCCTCTAGACCAGATCTCCTGCCCATAGGTAAATAATTGTTGCTGCGGATTTCATTATTCACCACCATCACCCCATTGATTATCTTTATCCATGGAATTCAGTATCCATGGGGGGTCCTGGAACAGCTGCCCTGCGGATACTGAGGGCCCACTATATAGAAAAAAATACTGTAAGCCCCCTTGGGACCTCCCAATGGGGAGTGGAAAGGTGGCATATACTTTTTAAAAATACATAAATGAATTTCTTTCTGTCTCTGAGTAAAGTCTTGCTATTAGAGAAGGCAACATACTATATTTCTTCCTTTGGAAGTCAAACTCATGGTCTTTTTTTTTTTTAAACTAGTGACAGTATTTTTCAGCTAGCGTCTGTAGGACAGAGGCTGCAACTGAACATAGGGTTTATCATGTTTAACCCCACTTCGTTGGATTGCAGAAACCAACTTTAAATCGCAGATTTGTAGCATTCTGTACTTCCTAATTTGGAAGTCTACTCAATTTAACAAAAGTTTAGCACCACCATTTAAATTTTCAAAATCAAAAACTTAACCAATCTACACCCCTGCTAAAATCAGAATTACATTATAGAGTCTTACAGACTAAAATAACACTCCTTTCCACCTCTTCAGATTGATGGTGCAGTGAATGCTGACTTAGTCTAAGTTAATACTAAGTTAATACAATCCCCCCCCCCCATTATCCTTATCATCCAGCCAGGTCTCAGTGAAATGCATATCACTGGCAAGCTCGTGAATTGTAGATGTCTTATTAGCTACCAACCTTAACTAGAACTAAATGAGGAAAAGGAGGATTGTTAGCATAAAACTCAGCATGCTCAGGGCTAGTAGGAGGATGACTGTTCTCAAAACTCTGTAGCTTTTCCCCTACTACCTCTTTACTTCAGAACAATGCTATATAGAAAACAGCTAAGCCTATTTGGTGTTAGAATCATTAATACTTAATTGGAGTGGGTGTAATGCCATGGGTGTAGAAGCAAGCAATAATCTGTGCACTCCTGATGAAACCACAACTTTATCCAGTGATTCTATGCTCTAGTGACTGAGGGCCCAATCCTCTCCAACTTTCCAGCACATGTGCAGTGCAGCCTCCAGGTAAGGGAGCAAATGTTCCCACACCTCTGAGATATTAAATCTGTGCATCCTGCCTCCCTAGTGAGGCGTGGCTAGCCTCCAGGGGCATCTCCAGGAGAGAGGCAAGGCTGTTGAGCTCTGCTCAGCTGCACATGCTGCCTTACTGCTTTTCTGCAGCTGTAAATGAGGTGGGTGGGGCATCGTGAGGCTGGGAGGGCTGTGAAACATGGTGGGAGGCTGGGAGAGAAGGCTGGCTGGGCAGGCAGAGATGCCACATCTCAGCATGGAGCTCTCTCCATGTGCAACCTCGCCCCAAGGACTACATTTCCCAGTATGCCCCTCACCCTGGGCATCCTGGGTTTGGTCAAGGCTGCTTGGGAAGGAAGGAGCCAGCCTGCTCCTAGTGGGGGGATGTCCAAATGCCCCAGCCTGCATCCCTCCGTCTTGCATGGGGGGAACAGGGGTGGCATCTGCATGTTGGGTGTGTGTGTGTGAGCAGCCCCCATTTACTTTGGGATGAGTTGCAATCTTGCTGGGTGTGGCTGCAATCCTTTCCACACTTTCCTGGGAGTAAGCTCCATTGACTCAAATGGGGCTTACTTCTGAGTAGACCTACATAGGCATGGGGTCTGTGTCAGGTTAACCAAGGATGCTCACTTTTCTCTTTTTCCTCCCCCTTCAAAAAAGAAAAAAAGCCACTCTTGATGGCTTTGTCTCCAAAAATTGATTAAAAATAAAAATCCCCATTCCTTTTTAGCCATTCCCCTTTTTCCTTCTGCCTCCTTTTGGGGTGGGGTATACTCTGTTGGCTGCTATTGTAAAACAAAAGGCACAATCCTAGCTAGGTCTACTCAGAAGTAAGTCCTATTGTGTTCAATGGGACTTACTCCCAGGAAAGTGAGGTTAGGATTGCAGCCAAACAGTCTCTGGGTCTCAGTTTGCATCAGTTTTCAATTAGCAGTTACACACAAAACAAAGTCTTCCCCTCCCCCAGAAAATTCATCACTTCTCTCCCCCTCGCCTTTCCAAAACCCTCCAGGTGTGCTGCTAACAAACTCAGGGCACAATCCTAACCAGGTCTACTCAGAAGTAAGTCCTGTTTTGTTCAGTGGGGCTTACTCTCAGGTAAGTGTGGTTAGGATTGCAGCCTCAGAGTGCTGGCAGCCTTGTTTCTAGTGTATAATTATAACACCTTCATCCCCATTTGGGGGGTAACTGAGGTGTTGTAATGGGGAGCCGTGGCCAATGGCTACAAGGATCAGGGGAGGTGCAAGCTGGAAAAGTTTGAGAACCACTGCCATACCTTGAGAAGGCCTCTGACTGCCTCCCCACCACAGGATGCAGTGTACACCCCACTGACACAGCTGCACCAGTACTGGAAAATTGGGTAGGATTGGGCTCTCAGTCTAGTGTTTCTACATCACTTGATCCATCCATATTGGTCAATCAGCAAGATTTAAATGAACATGCAGTTGTAAGATCAAGTCCAGGAAGTCATGATTACCTTGATTATACTTATTATTTAGATCCATATTAATCAGGTTTGGGGACAGAAAAAGCTTTAGTGGCCCTGGTAAATTATCTGTTCCCTGTGTTACAAGAAGTGAAGGCAAACTTTAATGTACTTGTAGTGGCATTTGACCATCAAATTCACAAGCACATCATAAGTGGCCACCATCTGTTTGTCATTGCACCAGTTTGCACATGCACTAGCTCTTTGAGGCTGCCAAGACTATGTGCATGCACCAGTCTTGCACCTCCTCAAGACTCTGTTTAGGAGTGTAAAAGGCTCTGGAGACTAAAAGTTTTGAGAACTGCTACCCTAGATATAATGGAGTTGTAGTTTCATTGGCTTTGTATTGGGTTCATAGCCAACAATTGGCTCTTTGGTAAGAAGTTGACTATTGTCATCTACACCTTGATAAATTTCCATATAAAATGAATGTAATGTGCTATGCCTGTGTACGTGAAGTCATTCTCTTTCAAAAGGCATTTTCTTGCCATTAAGTATCACTAATAACACCATTAAAATATCACTGGGTCCCTTTCTTTCCTTTTTTTTTTAAACTGCTCATATTATTGCTCACTTGTTTTTATTAGCTTTATTCATGTGCCATCAATGGCTGCTTTTTACTGCTATGTTTAATAGCCTTTCAGCCTATGACTTTATCATTTGAGGCTTTTCATTTTATGGGCTATTTTTGCAACTCCTGTTTGTTCATTATGTTGCTTAACATTTGTATTTTTTTATTGTTTATTATTCAATGTAAAATTTTATTGAATTTTAATTGTTGCCTGTCACCGCAGATACCTCTGAGCATATAGTCAACTCATAAATATTATTTACTTCTAACTCAATAAATATTATATTCTCTTTCTTATTTTGAAATTGTGGCTCATGGCACAGGAATCGTACAAACCCTGCTGGCCTGTCATATACCCTGCAGTGGTCTGAATCTGATACTGTAATCTAGAAGCAAGATGTCCAAAAACTGAAAAGGTCATCCGACAAGCAATGTGGACATGTTCCAGCTGAGGAAAGTAGCACTAAATTGCAATGATCTGAATGGGAGAGAGAAGCATGTACTTAAATTTATCCCCCATTGAAAATTATTGGGACTTTAAAGTGCCTAACATTGGCTGGATTGTACCTAATAATGTCTTTGAAGCATGTCATGGGGTTGTTGTTTTTTTGGCCATGTACAAGCACAGATTGCCCTTCAAATCTTAATTTTCAGACTCTTCTACCATTGTGGATGCACTTGCCGTTATCATTTTATTTTTGTAGTCTGACCCTCCAGATATTCTTCATTCCAGCAATAAACATCACTATTGGATTCCTGACTAAACTACTGAGACGTGGCTTTTTGATGTAGACTATTTTGCTCTCTGTGGCTGGTTCTTCTTCGGTATAAAGTAGCTGTTATTTGTCACACTGACAGGTGCATCTACTGCGAAATGCTGGCGATGAAGTTACCATCACCGTGCAGTACCTCAGGGAAGCTCCATCATTTCTAAAGCTCCCATTGGGTAAGGGGAAATTAATGGATCTCAGTGTAATGTTTTCCTTTCTGCAGTATTTCTCAAAATAAGCAGACACTTGCATACAAATAATACTTCATTCATGAGTGTTTTACTTCAGGTAATGTTATATTGTTCACTGTTTAAACATGCCCCCTTCACATGCCCATAACTGTGTGCAAGCTGTGCCTCTCTGCTGTTATCTTACAGAACTGTGGGATATGTATGAATGCTGAAACACAGCAGTCCCGATCATTTGTGTCATCCCACTGAAAGGGAGAGCACAGACTGAGTAAGAAAGAGCAATGTGAACAGTCCCACACATTTTGTAGCAGCAGTCACAAATATAACAGTCATTGGGTGCAGTGCCATGGGGATGTGGTCCTTGCAAAGCTTCAGAGAACCAAGCCACCATAATGCTGGGATCTTGTGTTCAGCTGAATGTGTCCATTTATTTGCACATAGCTGGCTTTGGTGCAATGGTTGCCTGAAAATCACTTTTAACAAGTACATTCCAAGAATCCTAATCATTCCATTAAATTGGAGCCACGTTACCATGTCAGTTATTTAAAATGGTTCAGTATTTGATTTGTGCAGGGAGTTTCTAAGGCTGGAGTGCACTAATTAACTTTCACTGCCAACCACAGCAGTGGCGAAAATAGCGAAGGAAAATATACTGGAGTCTTTGTTGTTGTTTGGATATATAGGCAGTGTGTGCACAGGGACCCCCAAATTAACTGTAAGAAACCAAGTTTTATAATGGTATCTGTTGGACACCAGGGTGTTCTGATACTGGGCTTCAGTTATATCTTTTAAGTAATATTGTTCTGAGGTTGCCTTTACTTTTTATAAATGTGACATTGAACACTTTTACTTGTCAGTAAGCTGTGTTTATTTTATCTGCTAAAAATATCTCCAAATTAGGCAAGGCTGAGATAAATTCTGCCTTTACATCAATGCCTGCGCAGACTCATCAAGACAAACTCATCCCATCAGACAAACCTATCAAGACAAACTCATCCCATCAGGCATGTGTGATAGCCCTGGTACCAGTAATGTTCCCAGAGGGGGGAATGTTCCCAGAGGAGACACCTCTGCATTGCTCTCACCCCCCCCCCAATGGCTCTGACAGTGAGGGGGAAGGGCAGCTTACAAAGCATGTTGAGGTGCCCTGCAAAACTTGGAGCTTTGTGCCCCACCCAAGAACACTACTCCCTGGTGCTTGATTAACCACCTATCATCACTGCCTGGCCTAGTTTACATACTCTTTTTATAAGTACATGAATGAATGAATTTCTATTTTGCTGTAAGCCGTATCAACATTTTTAGGGGAACAAAATACTTAGAGCAAATGTTGACAATATTATCAAGCTAGATTCTGTGATGAAAATTTAATGCACTGCAAAGAAAACATTAACAGCTTTCAGTAAATTGGATCCTGTTACTACAGAACCATATAACTCACTTCTTGAATCCACGGGGACAGCAGGGGGGAACAGGCTATTCTTGGCCAAGCTATTTCTCAACTGAATCTTCTCAGCTATTACATAATTGCTGTCAGTATTACATGTGATACTGGTTCAGTGGCATCTATAATGAAATTGACTGATTGATTGATAACTATCAATTGTCATAGCTGTTTTGCACAATGTAAAATTTAGCTGAGGAGCTGGATTATACCTGCTAGCCTGACCTCCAGTGTTCACATATTCATCTGTAGGTTCAAATAGGGACTATACACATGCAACTTATGTGTGTGTAGGCTTTAAACGTGCATTTGGAGGCTGAAAAAAGTAGGAGCTCCACTCACATGGACCAAGCCTACACACATATGATGGAAGTGGTATATGCATAGGTTGTGCTCCAGCCATCAGATAAGTGTGCGGAGATTCCACCTCACCCTAAAGCTGGTGCATTCATATAGATGTATGTGTTGTGTGAAAATGGACTGATGAAAATTTGTCCTACACGCACTTCAAGATATCTGTGATCATCTTGAGAAAAGCTTCAGTGTAATGTTTCTGTGGTGGTGCTAATAGAATGAAAGGCATAGGCAATTGTAGCTGTTTGCTCTTGTAAGACAGGGTTGGTTTAACATGAATACTAGTTGGATTCTTGTCCAGTATGGATTGTTCTCTGCCTTGTATTAATCAAAGTCAGGAATATATGTCAGAATTTCAAGTTGATGAAATGCAGCATGTGAAAATTGATCGAAGGGTGAGATTTTCAGCTCGTATTATCATTCCTGTTGCTTAGATTACTTCTCTTTACAAGCAGCTTGTTTCGAAAAGGATTTTAAGGACACTATCTGGAAATCAGGCATCTTTCTACTGGCATTATGCTATCTCGCTATAAAAAAAGAAACAAGAAGGATGCTCGTTGTCAATGATGTATCACAGTGTGAAAAACTGCTTTCCAAACAACATGTTCTGTTGTTTGCAGTATGAATGCAACTGAGATGGTTTAGAAAAGATATTAACAAGTGTTGTAAAAGCAAAAAGCACTTCTGTTCTTGCAAGTGGTGCAAGTTTTAAAAGGTCAGTCTCCTTTCCCCATTTCCTGTACCAGTGTTCACGTCTCTGACTGTGTGAGAGGGTTTATTGTTCACCTACAAATCTACACGCATGAAACATGGATCGTTGTTCCATCTAAGAAGAACAGTATACAGTATATTTTTCTACAATGTGATCATAAGACAATTACATAACCATAACTAACACAAGCACCAGTGCAGTGGCTGCTACGCATGTGGTAAAAGCTCCATCAAGCACTAAACTGTGACTTGAAAGTAAGCAGCACTGGCGAGACAGCCTGCACCGACACACCAACATTGGAATCAAGCCCTTGGCCGCCAGCAGAGGTACTTTGGTACCAAGCAGAGCAGGGGCTTGGGGAGGATGGCAAAGAGGCGGGTTTCCAGATGGAGGGGGGTGGAACAGGGCAAATTGGGCCCAGAAGGGGGTGGGATTGGCAGAGGCCTTTTTTGCTGGAGCCTAGCCCCGCTCCTGCACCTGGCAGCCTTACACGGGGCTGCATGGACTTCTGCCAACTAAATAGCTGGTGGAGATCTGTAGCCCTAAAGGCTACAGAATACAGCCCTAAAGATTACTCAGAATAAGGGGACAAATATCCTCTTAACCCAAGGAGACCTTCAGCTGGCTCCCAACTAGCACTGGATACAGTGGAGGTCATGCAATCCTGCTGCACCAGCACTAGTTAGGATTGGGCTGTCCACTAGGCATTCCACACTTAGGATAATACTGTGGAAACCCAATTTGTATTATTCTTTCTTCTCAGAAGAAATGCACCTACATGCCCTGGAGGTTATCTGTGGGTTGTTCGTATCACACAATGCCTTAAACACATAGTGGAGTGGAGCACACATGCCTGTCATTCTCTCCTATCAGTTATGTATCATGAGAAGGAAACCACACAGAGATGCAAAGTTGCAAATTTATTTAACATAAAAGAATGCAGAGAGTTTCTAAAAACTGAAATCTGAAAAGCTGAACTCGGATACCACCTGGTATGACCAGAGAGGAGAGCCTACAGTATGTGAAGCACATCATAAAGGCTGCTTAAGTTGATCACTGTGTCTTGCTTTGTTTTCACATTTTTTATTTTTGTTGTACAGTTTTATACTAATTTGTAAGCCCCCTTGGGTCCTCCTGTTGACAAGAAAGATGGCATAAAAATACTGTTATAAATAACTGAATATACTACAATATTCATTTTGTGTTTGAACTGGCCTAGAGAGAGCATACATTAGTAACTAAATATATAGGGTTGTTGTGCGGTTGTGATGTTATCGTATCTAACTGCTGTCCCACTTCAGGGCTCAAAGGAAAACATTCTATGTGTAATTGTGAATAAAAATGAGAATGTCTTAAGACAAATTCAATGGATAGAGGTGGGAGAAAACGGTGAGAACAAAATAAAAACTTGTAACACCACTTTCTGCATTTCTCATATTTGTAAAAAAACCAAAAAACTAAAAAAAAAAAGCCCAAATCAGCAAAAAACTAAAACTATTTTATTTGGTTCTTACTTATTATTTAATGGGAGGTGTATGGTAATGACTATGGCTGCATCTGCTGACACTTAGGGCACAATCCTAACCAGGTCTTCTCAGAAGTAAGTCCTATTTTGTTCAATGGGTAATATAGGTACCTATATTACCTATCTTAGAGCAATTCTAATTTATAATTATACTGTAAATTTTGAATGAAAACACATAACACTGCTTTCTGCACTTCTGACTTTTGCAAATCACCAAAATCCATGAAAATATAAAACCTCCCATCTCTATCAATGGAGGATGTGAATTGTTGTACTGAGTTACTGTCTAAAACTGCTGCTGAAGCTCTTATGCATGGGGAGTCTTCTTCTGTCCTCCTGACCCTCAACCATTTAACAGCTAATAACAACTTCAGGGACCCAATCCTATCCAACTTTCCAGTGCTGTGGCAGCCAAAACACTTGAGGAGGCCTCCATGACTCCCCCCCCCCCCCATCGCAGGATGCAGAACTTGCCCTGCTGGCACAGATGCATCAGCACTGGTCAGTTGGATAAGACTGGCCTTAAGAGTGCCTCGGGCAGAAGATTCAGAGTACCTAGAAAGAATGGTGTTGGGACATGGGGAAATTATTATCGATAGAGTATCGAAAAAAGACAGTCCAATCCTAGCTAACTCGCCACACAGCAATGCAGTGATGCCAATGCAGCTACCTCTGTATCCCACAGGGATGTTTTGGCCTCTTAAGCCATGAGGTAAGATGGGGTAAGCTCCAGAAGCTGCTTTGGATCAACTTGGACCTGCGCCAGTCTCTTGCCTCTGCTTGGACTTGCGTTGTGCCATTGCCACTGCACTCTTTAAGCAGCCTTTAGTTAGGACTGGGCCCTAACAGCACCATTCTGTGCAGGTCTAATCAGAAGTAAGTCCCATGAAATAAAATGGGTTTTATGCCCAGGTGAGTGTGTATAGAATTTTAAAAACTTTCTTTGAGATTTAAAAATGTTCTTGAGCTAGAAAACCCGTTAATTGCTCCTGCCCCACATACTCTTTAACATTGTGCAATCAATCAAAAACATGAAGGCCCAAATCCTAACCGGCCTTCCAGCACTGACATAGCTGTCCAATGGGGCATGTGCTACATCCCGTAGTTGGAGGGCGTTCACAGAGGCCTCCTGTCAGTAAGGGAATGTTTGTTCCCTTACCTCGAGTTGCATTGCTCTTACTTTGGGGCTGCAAAGTTGGTTAGGATTGTGCCCTAAGACTAATCAAGAATGCTCTGATGGCTATGCTATCCATATGCCTTTCATTTTGAACACCCAAAGCATATAAGAGACATTCTTGGAGGTTGTCACAGGACTGTATCGGTACCTTTCCTTTAGGGGTCAAATAAAGTACTGTACAGAGGAAACAAACTTTCCTGTTGTTTCTTTTCTATCCCCGCCTTCCACCAAGCTGCTAGGAATGGCATATATAGCTCTCCCTTCACCTTTATTCTCACAACCATCCTGTGATGCAGTGACTATACAAAGGTCACCCATTGAGACTGAGGACTGTATGGGAGTTTGAATCTAGGTGTCTCCAGATTGAGTTCAAAACTCTAAACAGTACAACACACTGACTCTGTTTTAGATTAGCTTTAGTTTAGACTGGCTTTTAATGTCCAAAGCTATATCAAATTAGATATTCTTTTTTATATATTTACCACGGTTAAGCCCTAATGCCATCTGCCTCCTTGAGGTAAACAAATATGTTTCCCTTTACCCCAGTAATGCCCCAGCCACCCCTATGGGGATTCTAGGGTCCACGCCACCTATACCACTGGCTCAAATCCAGGAAGCTCAGTATACCTCTGGGTGGGCTGGGAAGGGAGTTAAGATATGGCAGAGGAAGCTTCTGCTAATCCCGCCCCCTCCCCGTCTGTTCTGTCCCCATTCTGTCCTCCCCCTGCCTCAAAACACCTCCTGCATGCCCCCCACCCACGCCCAGCACAACCTTACCTGTGTTGTCTGGCACTGCTCTAAGATGCAGTGTTGGGCTTGCACAGGCCTTTGTGCTGGTACTGCTGGCTCACCAGTAGTCATAAACATACTTTGCGGTATGTTTGTGATACTCCGAGCTGCTGTAGGGACGGCTGCACTGTGCAATTAGTTTACCATCTAGTTCATTTTCTTGTACACTGGTTTTCTCTACTTTTTTGCTAAGAAATGTATGGCGCCTGATTAACCTATTACTCTTCCATCAGATATATAGATTTATTTAGATGAGCTTACTATTTCTTATACATACACAGCAATTCTTCCTATAGCCTGCTGTTTTATTTGTTGTTCTACTGAATAATATAAAAATTCTGGAGCAAATTTTTCTTTTTAATATGCCACATACCAGGTTCCCCTGGACCATCAAGTGATCACAGCAGTGGTGCTTCCTCCCCTCTATTTGACAGTGGCTTACATTTAAATGGAAACTCAACAAACACAGTAAGTAAGTTGAAATCAGTTTGTCTAGTCATATATGTGGTTTATGTGATTGAGGGCAGGAGAACAGGTGCTTCATTCTATCCTTCAAGTATAAAGGATAATTTCTGCTAACAGAATCTGCAACTAAGGCACCATGTGTTCTCTCTGGGGGGGGGGGGGGAATGGACATAGAATAAAAACAAAGTTTGAAAGTTAGATGCTAATGGTAAAAAAAATTGACAACCCAGACCTGAGCTGCCCGGTGCCCAGAGGAGCAGCAGAGTCAAAATGCCTGCTGCTGCATTCTGTGGGCTTTGGGCAGCCAGCGGAGTCACATTGGGAAAGGCCCAAACCCCACAGTGACTATTTTGCCAGCGCAGAGTTGAGAGGCCCTGTGTTGGTCCTTCTGGCCTGACACAGGTTCTGGGTTTGGCTGAGCAGAGCTCTGCCAATCCTGCCCCCCCCCCGACCCAGTTGTTTATGTTTTTGCTCTTTCTATTAGCCTTTTGTATTTGATGATGTTGATGATTTTAGTTGCTGCTTTTGTGATTTTGTTGCGAGGTCAAAATCAAAGTTCAAAAGCAAACTCAGTAGGCAAGAGTGGTGATTGTCTGCAAGCTTTATTTCGTTGCCAGCAACTGGCTTCTCAGGGACTCCTTGTCCAAAGCAAAGAGAGCAATTTTCCCAGTGTGACCCTCTTGCTTATATTCTATTCTGGCTCCTTTGTCGGAGGAGTCTTACACTTCTCATTGGCTGGTGTGTGACATCAGAGATGGGGCTTTCTTCGGGTTGGCCACAGATAACTTTACAAGCATTTGATTGGTTGGTTTCAAGTTACAGGTTTTAAATATGGCTAAAACATACATTGAGACATATATAATGTAAAGATTCCAACAACCACTAGATGGCACTCCAAACTCAATTATTATTCAAAACTGCCTTTTGGTATGTTCCTGTGCTTATCTTTTGGCACTCCTTACTTCTTTGACCTTGGCAAGAGCCACCAGTGCTATCTCTAACATTCCTTCTTGCAGACACTGTGGACCTCTGTGCCAACATTGTTTAAACCAAGTCCTCTCTATTCCATGTTGTGATTCTCTATATGTGATCTGTTACTTTGATGTATAGTGGTGTAAACATATATTTAATACAGGACAAACTAAACTCTTATTGTACAAAAGGATTCTCTTTCAGAACTCTTTCTTATTTAAAACACATCTCATTTCCCTCTGTGTCAGCTTTAGCTCAAACAGAGGCTGTTCATGGACTTTCTCAGGAATGTTCCTGCTTATCTTCTGTCTAGCTGGTGTTTGCAGGTGTCTGTATCTTAGAAAATTCTATTTCCATCGGCCAACAGATAAGCTGTCTGTTTCTCTACTACAAGTTGCTAGTTTCTCCACTAAAATGTTGCAAACCTGTGTATTCTTAGCCTTACAATTTTCAATTTCCCCACTTCTTGGTGTCAACAGATTAGTTTTCCCATCTCTATGTTGCAAATGGGTATATTTTTCCTATTGTTCTGCCCATATGCTGTTGCAAACCTATTTTTAAAAAACTACTCCCTATTTGCTCTCCCGTATGTTGTAGCCAAATCTCTCTGAGATGCAACAAATTCTGCAAGACTTGGAGTTTTCAAGGTAGCAGGGATACAGCTCCCATATTCCATATCTGTGAGCTGTCTGCAAGACAGACCCTTTGATTACTTTGCATCTGAATCACATTTGTGGCTTAAGCATTTTTAATTTAATGGCTTCTACTATTCTGTGTATTTATGCTTCAATCAAACCATTCTAACAGCTAAAATTCACTTCTGAAGTCACTATGCCCTTATATATGTGTTAATTACATTTTAAGCAATAACTATTAAGCATTAAAGAATATTTGGCATTATGCTAACTTTGTAATCTTTTGACGTGAAACTCTGGTATATTAGCCCCTCCCAGTCTTTAATATATGCATACAAGACTGTAATTTTGGTTTAAAAGGGAAATAATAGAATAATAGGATTTAAATCTGGAAAAAGCCTTTTTCTTGTCATGGGTTTCTCTGTCCACTTGTTTAGTAGGGAATTTCCAGCTTTTTCTCTGTTCAAAGCGTGCACTGCTCTAAGCCGTTATCTGCTTGGTACGCATTCTTAACATTCAGCCAAGAGTTTCCTTGAGACTGCTATTTTTTAGCTGCTAGGCTGCAAGCCTGCAGTTTCAGACCTGGGCCTCTTAAGAGAGCAAATATGGATTTTAAGTTCTAAGCATACATTTTCCCAAGTAATTGCTTTAAGCTAATAATTTGTTTGTAAACATTTTAGCTATAAACACCCATAACACAGCATAAACATTTGGGTTGTTCTATAACATTAGTTGCTTTCATGGCCTTGCCTCAATTTACTATTATCAATTTTATTGTGTTTCTTAAAATGTTTCAGCTACCTTGTGCACTCCAATGTTGAGCAGGGAAGGTGGGATATAAATGTACAGGTCCAGCCTATTTATACACGGATTTTTTATACACGGATTTGACTCAACACGAATGGCCACTGCAAAAGAGAAGGAATGTGCTGATCCCTGGAGAAGGGGAAAAATGCATCCCTTTAAAATCAGTTTAAAAAACTGAACAATCCTTTAACAATAGCCTCCTTAATGAGAGAGAGAGAGAGAGGGCAGCTGGCTGAGAATCCATCAATCCTTCTTTCTCCAGCGGACCTCTCCCTTCCCCCTGAGCATGTGAAAGAAAGGTGATCACTTTGCATTGGTGAAGGGAGGGGCTGAGTGAAGTGCCTTTGTAAGCGCTTGGAGGAGGACTGATTAATGATTGTCTTTCTTAATGACTCTTATCTTACATCACAAAGATCAGCAAGGCTGTTTTTAAATCACTGGAGCAAAGAAACTTTGTTTTTTAAATTGATTTGCTATAGTGTGTTTTTTGCCATCCACGTGAGTGCTTGGAACAGAATGGAACCCATGCAAATAATGAGTCCTGTAATTAATCAATCAATCAATTAATAAGTGATTTAAAACATACATGTTTGTACACAACTATTATTAACCTGTATATTTTTACATCTATATAATAAATATAAAAACACAAAGTATAATTGGCCTAATATAAGAAGGACTAAGTAGAAACTGTTTGAGCATTAGAGGGACAGGATGCAGAGCTAGTAGATCTAGATTTGCAGTTATTAGACAGGGACTGTTAAAGTTGCTGAACAGGTTTTAATCATAAATATGAAACTATTGGTAATCATTCTTTTAAAATATTTGGAGTGACATTTCATCCACATGCTGATGACACACAGTTCCATTCTTAATTTTCATCTGAACTAGGAACAGATATTTCAGTCTTACATTAATGTATTTGGCTTGTAGGAATCTGAGGGCCCAGTCCTATCCACACTTACCTGGGAGTAAGCCACATTTACTGCAATGGGACGTACTTCTGAGTGGACATGCATAGGATTGGACTCTGAGGCCCCAATCCTATTGCATGATCCAACCAGTGCTGATCTAACCCAATCCCATTGCACAAAACCATGCACTGCATCTAATGGTGAAGGGTGACCCAAAGGCAAACAGGAGATAAGTATAAATTATTTCTACTTATCTCTGTGTAAGCCCTGGGGCCACCTATGAATCTCCTCAGATACACACCACCTCTTTTGGTGGTACAGATGTGTGCCACTTAATGACGGGGATACGTTTTCCAGTCCTTGTTGTTATATGATTGGGTCATTAAGTGAGCATTCAGTACAATCTGTTGCCTTTGTTGTGTCAACAAACACTCCCTACCAGACACTAGCTGGCTGCACAGGCTACTAGAGATAGATTGCCTCTTCTTTGCTTTAAGAGCCTCTCTGTTGTATAAACAGACATTCTCCTGCAGGCTATGGGAGACATGATTGCCTCATTAAGAGTATCTTTATTGTGCTTTGACCACAGTCATATATGCGGTCAAAGTTAAGTGAACAGTTGTTAAGCAGCACATGCCTGTATATGTACAATGAGAGAAAAGGAGAGGGGCGGTTTAAAATAGAGGGGATAAGAGCAGCTATGTGCCCATGCTGCCAGATCTATCCTGTCTTGCTCCTCCCAACCCCCAGTTCCTCCCTGCCCATTTATGCGCCCAGTCCTCACATACCTGCCCCATCCCCACCCACAATCTGCCCCTGCCACTGACTTGCTGGCATTGGGGGCTGCAGATAGGCCACTGCCACGTAGCCAACACAGCTTGCTATTTCCAGCATAGTGCCTGGTTGTGCACTATGTGGCATTGTGTTTTGCAATGCTGTAGGTTGGGCTCTGCTACTGGAGTGCTAGATCATATGATTGGGCAGTGAATGTGATTGAAGAAACTGACACTGAAGCTAGATATAGTGGAAGGGTGGGTAGTTTGATAACCCTCTTGACAGGGAAAAGAAGATAGGTTCATTATTGATAGAATTTACTGATATTTAATTAAGCCTGAGGTACTCCTGGAATCTTCATGTTCTTTACCTGCATAGGTTACCCTGTTTCAGCTCTGCTTAAGTCTGAGAAAAGATAATGTTTCACATAGTTGTTGGTTAAGGGTTGGTTTACCTTTGAAGCTGAACTGAACCTGAAGTAAATATTTTTTTTCTTGAGCCAGAACTGCCCAAAACTACTGATGTTCCTGGAGGGAGGGGCAAAACACTGATTTTTTTCAGGTGCCTGGCTATTGGTGTAAAGCAGCCCCTCCTCCTCACCTTCAGAGCTTGTGCAGTCCTGAGTGGCTCTGAAGGTGGGGAGGAGTGGGGAGGGTAGGCCGCTTTACACCAGTGGCCAGGTACCTGAAATAACTTAGTGCCCCCCCACCCGAATGTCAGTGCCCAAAGTAGCTTGATTTTTTCAGGCATGCATGACAGTGTGCGACTTAAACACCACTGGCCATGTGTGGTGGGTCACCAGAAAGTTGTTACACTTCTTTGTGGTTTTGTGCCTCCATGTGACTGCAAAGACAAAGGGATTGTCAAACCCTTGGCAGGCAACAATGCTTCGTTAGTGGGCTGCATTTAATTTGGTGGGCCACCAATAGGGTAGGCCTATCATAAGCTATTTACTGTTGTATATGAATATTGATCCCTAACTTTCTCAGATATTAGTGGTGGAGATTTATAATGTGCATTGTTGTTCTTCAAAAGTCAATTTTAGCCACTGCACATGATAACTGACTGTTGGCTTAGATTCTGCATTGCTCTTGAGTGAACAAAAGGTGTTCATGCAAGAGATGATAATTTTTGCCGATCTTCCCTTCATGCTATAATCACATATGCCAGTGGTTCTCAAACATTTTAGCAATGAGACCTACTTTTGTCTGAAAAAAAAGTGTCTGAAAAAAGACACTCAAACATTTATCTGACTATATTTATTCAACCTTGCAAACTACAGGAGCTCAGCTGTTTGCTGGTCAATTAGCAACTAACTGATTTTTGAATGGCCTCAGGGCTTGAGGCAATTAATTATGTGATCATTCCATCACCCATGTTTTCATTGGAGGTTCTTCGAGACACACCAGAAATTGGGTCACAACGCTGACCCACGGTTTGAGAAACACTGACATATGCAGCCCCTCATCCTGTATGTCATTCTGGTCCAGAGGGTGTCACACTCTCAAAACCACATTGGAGGCATTGCAAAAGGGAAAACCCTTTTTTCTACCAACTGAACTCCATTCTGTCTGTGGAAAGTAGGTTAGGATCTAAGCCATTATGATTATATTGATTGACCAGAAAGAGAGACAAAGCTAGAGAGAATCTTAGTGCTTCAGAATACTAGAAATTTGGAATATAGCTTGGGGTCAGGAAAAGAAGAGAATGCATGTTGAATGTAGAAACACATTGCATTCAAATATTACTGAATCTGATCTGTCTGATGTATGATACACTTTTTGTGTGATACATGCAATTACTATAGCGAACCAAAAAAAGTTAAAAAGTGAGTGAAAATACTCTGTCTTGTCTGGCCCTGTAGAAACGTCACAGCTCAAATATCTGAATCACTGGAACATATATATTTCTCCCAGATCAGGAAAAAAAAAAAGATTCCAGATGTCGAGGGGGGACTGGCTTTGGCGTCTAAGATGGTTTTTGAAAAGTATAAGCATGAGGTAGCATTTATCAGATTTAACCCTGATCAAAATGAGCAGATAGGGAGGTTGAGAAATGTCATACAAAAACCTGAAATCTTTTTCCTCCTAAGAAATGTCACCATCTGTTCAGTGAAATGGTGCAAGTCTCTTGTTTTCTTGAATGTTCTGTTCTTCTAAAATTGACACAATTTCTAAATAGCACCTTGTGACATTTTCAGACTATCTGTCACACCAGGGCCTGCACTGACCTATCTTTTTTTCAAACTGCATGCAAGTATGGATGTGGTCATGAACTTGAACCTGTTAGCTCAGTTCCTGCTATTGATGTGAGAGCCATTTCAACAGTTGTAGCAATGATATGAATGTCAGTATGGATCAGGCATGTTTGTTTTTTCTTCATTTGATACCTTGAATGGTCAAAGGGTGAATGGGTTACCCTGCTGATCTTTCTCTTCAATCCTATGAGACAAGCCAGCAATAATTGGTGTACTTCCAAAACTACTGGAGTGCATTGAAATCTCTCTTCCCAACTTTCTGCGTACACAAATATTATTATTTGGGCAGGAGGTCTGGTCTAGAGGGTAGAGCCTCCATTTGCCTGAAGATTAACATCCACAAGGTCGCCAGTTCGAGGCCACCGGCACCGTGCGACCTTGAAGCAGCCGGCAAGCTGCAGCTGAGCTGTTCCATCTGCTCGGAGCGTGGGAGGATGGAGGCCAGAATGTTAAACCAGATCGGAGTGTAACAGCTTGAATGTGGTGGTTCTTGAAAGAGAGAACCTTCTTTCAATTTGTAAAAATCCCTGCGTGGATTTAATAAGCCTGCCTGTGTAAACCGCCTTGAATAAAGTCTTGAATAAAGACCAAGAAAGGCGGTATATAAATACTGTATATTATTATTATTATTATTATTATTATTATTATTATTATTATTATTATTATTATTATTGACAGTTTTATATACCCCTTTTCAACAAGTTCTTGTTGTGTGCCACCAAGCTGTTTTTGTGTGTTCCTTTGGTTTTCTAAAGACAGCCCTCTTGGTATTGAAATGGAATATTTCTAACTATCAAAGAGGCTACTGAGGCTAAATTGTATTATTATTATAATAAAACATATTGTTCCACTATGTGAGCAGCAATCCAGGCCCAAACCTACTAAGAAACACTTTGGTTCCTTCACCCTGAGGAGGCCTTCCAAGGTCAAAACTCCCCTGTGGGATTCAGTAGGCACTGCATTGATGCCGCTGCATCACCACGCTAGGGGTTAGTTAGGATTGGGCTGTAGGATACCTAGATCATGTGCCACTATCAAGCCAGGTCTCCCCATCCTGTACCTGTGGCTGTTATTCTTTCTGCCTACACATAGGATTTAACATTTGCCCCTGTCAAACTTACAGCACAATCCTATAGATATCTACTGAGAAGTAAGTACCATTGTCTTCAATGGGGCTTACTCCCAGGAAAGTGTGTACATGATTGTAGCCTATATCTTATTGGTATGGGCCCAATAATGGAGCATATCAAGATAATTTTGAATCCTGATTTGGGTTTCTAGGCTGTTCACTGTCATTCCCCTGGCTTCATTTCTGCACATCTGATACATTTAGATTATCTGTGCTCTACTCTTTCATATAGGTCATTTATATTTATACATTCTCACGTCTTTTGTAAAGGCATTATGTCATATTGTGTCATTCCCTGTGCCATTTTAAAAATCAGTAACTACACAAACAAAAACTATTGATAAAAATGAAAAATTTTTTAGAGAGCATATTCATGTTCTTATGTCTTTTACTGCATATATAATAATGAGGAGGCACCTATACATGACCTCCTCAAAATGCTGGCATTCTGAAAAAGTATGTTTTCTGCATATGGCAGTAAGCTCATTCCAGGCAGGCTTTTCTCTCACTGATAGCTGCTGCCTGCACATGATGAAAGGATTTTCAAGGGTAAAGCTATTATATGTCAGATTTTTAGATAACAATTATGGTCACTGCAAAGAAAAGATTATTGTGTATATCTGTGTTGGTAATACATACCAAAGAAAATGCATGAGCCACAGGAGAAGGAGCAAAAATGTTTCAGGACACAAACTGAGAGGACAAGGTAGTACTGCCTTGCTGTAACAAAGTAAGGTTGATCAGTGACCACCTTGTAACTCCATGTAATCTGCCTGGAATTCAAGACGGGAAGGAAGGAAGGAAGGAACTTTCCTAAGTTTAGTGAAGAGAACTTAACGGCAAAAGTCTGTACATGTCTACGAGAAGTAAGCCCCATTGAATTAAATGGAACACGTGTATAGGATTGAACCTTAGCAATGGAGATTCTGTTCTTAGCAACTTTCAATTGCTTTAGCATTCTGTGAAAAGTGAGCTTTGAATAATTTATCTAGAGTTATTGCCCAATCCTATCCTCCCCCCCCCCCCGGGCAGCGACACCAAAAAGTAGTACACTGTGTACATGAGTGGTGAGAGAGAGCCGAAAAAGTGACAGATATCACTGACTGAATGAACAGGTAGCCTGTGAGCAAGAGAGGGAAATAACTCTGCAAAGGTATGATCTCATATTAAGTTGCCTTACAGTGGGTCAGATCATTGGACCCAGGGCCACCCCAAGACCTCTAGGCACCTGAGTCAGCATGTAAAATGTAAAATGCTGTCCTCTTTACCTGGTGATTTATCAGCCTCTGCTTCTCTAACACGTCTAGCCTATCACTCTCCTCATCTGCACACTTCTGCTAGCTCCCATCTTCCTTTTCCAATTCAGTGAGTTATGGGGAGGGGGATCAGTGAAGACTGGCAAGTGGACACAAGTACCAGTTTGCTGCCTGAGGTTAGCACTTCAAGTGGCTTTATGGGTGGGCCAGCCCTGATTAGACCATCTAGACCAGTATTTCTCAACCAGTAGTAAAGGTACTACTCGTGTTATTGAGTTGGTGTCTGGTGGTATTTGTCAGATGTGTGCCACTTGGACATGTGCCACATGTTCTGTGAGACCAGCAACATGACATGACATGACAGACAGACAGCAGTAGAAGGCTTAGCTCCATGGGCAAAGCTCCAATGTGCCTTTTTGCATATTCGAAAAAGTGTTCCTGTCTGCTCCTAGCCTTTTACTGGTGTTTGTAGTGTCACATCTGACCTCCCAACCTGGAAGTAACTGGTGAAGATATAACTTCCAGTGGTACTTCCAATAGGTGGACCATGTGAAGTGGTACAGTGGAGAGCAAACGTTAAGAAATGCTGATCTAGCCCAGTATATTCTTTTATGTGTGGCAGCAGCTTTCTACTGTATGGTCTCAGACAGAGGTATTTTCTAGGCATATTATCTCAGATTAGACCTTCTGCCTGCAAAACATATGCTTTGCCATTGAGCTATACCCCTTCTTAATAAAATCTTAACCAATGATCTGGTACTACTACTACTACTACGAAGCAGCAGCAACAGTGGGCATGTCAGGGGAGGGGGTGGATCTGATGGCAATAGCCCATACCAGATACTATCCCCATAATCCCATCCTGGAATGCTCTCTTTGGACTTATGCTAACTCCATAACTGTTGTGGGTCTGAAGAGACCCACAGGCAGCCAAAATGCCTACCAAGGGATAAGTAAAAAGTGTTTTACCTACATTTCATTGGCTTTCTTGTTGCCTCCCCCCCCCCCCAACATAGCATGATGTGTGCTCTCCCTTAGTGCAGCTGCAAGCTGTAACATGACAGGGGATAGGATTGGGCTGTAAGAGACTTAGAAATAAGGAGTAAAGTTTGTATTGTGTAAATGGTGAAGAATATGAGTGAAACCAGTACTGTAGATAGTCAATAAATCTAGACGAGGGCAAAGAAGTAAAAGGATCTAGATGTGGTAAAGGAAGGCCAGAGAGAAGGTGGTTGTGATATTCAAGGTGAAATTCTAATAATTTTGAAGTGAAGGAGGAAGGCTGAGTCTTGGGGCGAATACAAAGATTTCTTAAGGATTGCATGGTTGAATATTTGAACAGGGCAAGAAAGACACCTGAGCACAACGTTCAATAGAATTTTAAAGTAAAATGTTTATTTACAGGAAATGACCAGAATTTCTTTCAGAAGTCCAGAAAAAAATTACTACTCAGGCACTAGCAAATGGTTATTGTACACACAGCAGAAATGCTGTGATTGACTGCTATTTAAAGTGATTATCAAGAACAGGTCCTGATTTTCAGGATGGTTTATTTCTGCTACAGATGTACTTTGTGCTTGATAGAAATACTGATTTTAAAGAAGTAGCACAATTATGTGAATGTCACTCTTTTGCAAATACATCGTTTTTTCAAGTAAAGCAAATTGAATGAACAGTGCAATTGGCAGCAAAGAACACAGACAAAATAAAGGGAAATGTGAATAAAATATAAAATCAGTACGAATGAGGGATACAATTATGTAATCATCATATGTGTCACTGTCATTTTTTTTAACCACATTTGGCTGCTTAATTTTAGCATACAATCCAACATAAATTTTAAAAAGCGTGTTTAGCTTTTTATCCAGGATTCTGTGGGTAAGTTTAAAGACCTACATTTAGTTAATACTTTGCTCCATGATCCCACAAGGCCTTTGCATACAGTTCCTATTTTATATCAAAGGACAGTCTTATGGAGATAGAAATAAGCTACAGCCATTAGCAGGTGATGTGGAGCTTTAACAGTACCAAGTGCTGGAAGTGTGTGTGTGTGTGTGTGTGTGTGTGAGAGAGAGAGAGAGAGAGAGAGAGCGAGCGCTAGCAGTGTTGGATGGTAATAGAGAGCAAACTATAGGTAACCAGCTGATCATGTGGTAATATTTTTTATCATTGATTGTAGGGTTTTCTGTATTACGCTACACACAGTATGTATTTTTACTGCCAGCAACACATTCTGTCTAGGGCAGTGTTTCTCAACCAGTGGTACCTGAGGTGGTGCCTGGCAGTACTTGCAGGACCCCTGGACACCTGCCACTCAGCATCAAGACCAGGAATGTGACATAAGAATCATTGCCAGTTACTTCTGGTGGTAATTCAAATAGGTGGACCATGTGAAGTAGTACAGCAGAGGATAAACACTGGTCGATGGCTATCTGCCCAGTGGCAATGCTTTCCTGTATTTTCACGTGGGATAATTATTATCAAACAGTAGTTAAAGATGTCTGGTGATACTGGCATTTGAGGACTATAGAACTTGAAATCAAGCTCATATAAAAGGTTGTGTACTTCAGACACAGTACCGCACAAGGTAAATGTTCTCTGAACTATTAGTGACAGTAAAAAGGGAGGGGGTATCACTTGCAGCAATTGTGTTCTTTTGTGTTCAGTATAGGAGTACTTTTGAATGCTCCCATAAATGCATTTCCATGTTCTGAAAAGTAGCTGATAAAATGGCTTTAGACACAACGAAGCATTGAAATGCATCTGCACACAGCCACTGCTGCTGAAAAACGAAAGATTTATGATACATTGGTATGCATCAGTAAATGCTGCAAAATATTAAAAGTTTAAAAATGCAAAAATAAAGTAATGTATACAGTCAACTTGCATCAGTATCCCATGAAGCAGATCTGGCAGGAAAAACCTCACCACTCCGACTTAAATAAAAACATGTTGTTAAAAAAAATTCATTACACATTGAACTATTAGCATATTAAATTAAAGCACATACACTTCACAAAAGTAACAATATCTTATAATTAGAAAATGTTTCTGATAAGCATTCAGCACTCATTTTAAAAACAAAAATTTTACAAGTACCACTATTTTAAATGCATGCTGTCTTCTAACATTACAGCTGCATACTGACAACCCAGTCCTAAACTTCCTGGCACCCACTGTAGCAGTGGTCCCAAAGTAATTACAGCTGTATCCAGAGGGCAACAGGAAGCCACCAGGAGTCTCCACAGGGATGGGACTTCTTTGGGATGGGACTTCCCAAAATGGGGCTTGTCAAGTCTGCGCCGGCTATTTTGCCGGTGCAGACTTGACAGTCTCCATGTGCTCTACTTGTTCCAACCCCCTCCCGCCCCGGCACCTGTCCTCCCCACCCTCATTCCCACCCCCCAGAGGCCACCCAGCAGTTCCACTTACCCCCCCAGTGGCAGTATGTCCTCCTCCTGCCAGTGCTGGGCCCAGTGCCGACTGATGTGGGCCCAATGCCTGCGCTCCCTACTCACTGGGTGCCATAAACCGGCTGCCGTAAATGCTTTATGGCACTTTTATGGCACCTAGCACCAGCGGTAAGGCTCAGCATCAGCACTGGGAGCATTTAGGATTGGGCCCTGAGACATTTAGATCTTAAACAAACAAAAACAAAAATAGGAACCAGCTCTTAGAGATACACCATGAGTAGAGGGACTATTAAGAAATAGGTAGCTGCTGCGCCATGTCTCTGAGCAGCTACCCTGATCTTATAACTCTAGGCCAGTGGTTCCCATTCTGTGAGTCATGGCTCACGGGAATCTGGAAGTGGCATTTTTTTTTTTTGCCTCTCCGGGCTATTTTTTTTCTCCTGCTCATAAATACAGTAGATGCATTATGTAGAAGGATGTCTGATTAGTTCTGCTGCTTATACGGGAACTGGTTGCTTGACCCCACTTTGAGTCCTGAATAGTATCTCACTTGCTCAGTGTTCTTGTTCTGTGGGACTAGCACAACCAATACTCTGAACAGTGTGTGTCATTTTATGTAATTCTGTGTGTAATTTCCTCTCTATGTGTGCATGCATGTGTGTGTGTCCATGGTATACTAGTGCAACTACATATTTGATTATTTTTTAATTTAAAAGTTTTTATTCTGTCATTCAGGATAAAAGCTTTGCAAGCTACAGCTTTGCAAGTACAGAAATATACAGAACATAACAATGACAAAAAGCACGGTCAAATAATATCACAACTGCAACTCCCAATGAAAGACCTGATTTCATTATGATGATATGATTTTAACGTGTGCTTAAGCTA
This sequence comes from Tiliqua scincoides, assembly GCF_035046505.1. Classification (NCBI taxonomy): domain Eukaryota; kingdom Metazoa; phylum Chordata; class Lepidosauria; order Squamata; family Scincidae; genus Tiliqua; species Tiliqua scincoides. The sequence continues at coordinate 165,410,531 of NC_089821.1, read as the reverse complement.
TTTGTGCCCAACCTTGCATATACACAACAGGGACCAAATGTGTACACTTGTGGGTTGGGCAAAAATGGGTTAAAAGTAGTGAGAATGGGGACCTAGCAAACCTGAGGAGAGAATCCCAAAGCTGTGGTGCCATCACAGAGAAGGCCTTGTCCTTTATTTGCATCAATTGGATTTGTGTCAAAGGCACGTCAGAGATCAGGGCTTCGGAGCAGACGATGGTTTAGCAGTCATAGACTTAGCACTACATAAAGCAAAAACTGTGTGCTTCCAGCAGTCAGGTGCATATTTCATTTGGAAATGTTATGCATATATAGACGTTTGAGAATCATCTGGGGAAACAGCAAGACTTCTCACAGGGAAATTTGCATTTCTTGATTAATTTTAGAACTGTACTCCTTACTGCTGCGGTTTTCAAACACTCAGGGAGTTGGAGGACCGCAGTAAGTCCTTGCAGGGGAGGGGAGGGAGGCAGCAGGGGCAGGGGGAAGGCTAAGGAAGGCTGCAGGGACTGGGATGCACTCACCAGTCCTTGCAGCAGCCTGTCATGAATGCGGGGAGCCCTGCGTGAGCGTCTGCAGGGCTCCCCAGCCTTCTAAAAGTGAAAGTGGAGTGATAGTGCTCCACTTCCGGTTTTCTGGTTCTTAACCAGTGCCTAGTGAAGGCCCAGGGTAGATAATAATTAGCAAGCTGAAATTAAATGCAGACAAGATGGAAGTTCTGGTTAGGAAATCTGCTGTGGTGATGATGGGGTGTCAACTTATTCATAATAGTATCTGTAACCAAAGAACTATCAAATGCGGAATATTCATCAAACATTCATCTCCAAGAAAACTGTGCTGCATGGTCAGTACTGATGGCATTTTCTGAAAAGGCATTGCATATGATGCTGTGGATGTCCCCTTCAAATATAGCATGGTCTTTCAATCAACTTTGACTTCCCAAAGATTTGGGAGGACTGTGAGCAGTTGTTTTTGGACTGGTTCTGTTTATGCTGTTTCTGCCCACCAGGTCTGATCCACCCTCTTCCCCAATCCCATCACTGTCCCGTTCTGCCCTCCCCTGCCCTGTTCAACTCTCTCTCTTCCTCCCTCTAACCCTCTGCACTAGCTTTCCTGCTCCAATCTTTGTCCATGGGCCCACCAGTATAGCATGTGTCAGTGGAAGTTACTTTGTGAGAGCCATAAAGCAGCCTCTGTGGGCACAACACTAGATATGCTGACAAGGGAGGAGGGTCAGGATTGGGCCACGGCAGTGCAATTCTATGCACTTTTAAATTGATTTTTCAGCATCAAAGACCGTTCAGTTCAGTAAGACCTTTATTGGCATAAAATACAGAGGGGAAAAAACAAGACACAAATATACAATGACATCACAACATAATCATCAGTCCTTTACTCACACACTGCCCAGAGACCCAGAATTCTGCCTGGCTATTACCCCAGATAAAAAGGAAGCAACCTTATCCAGGGACTCAGGTTCAGATGTGGAAAGGAGAAACTGGAGCATGATTGAATCCTTCCAGCCCTGCATCCTAGCTAACAACGGGCCTAGATATTTCACGCATGAAGCATCGTGTAACAGGCAGTAGAAAAAGGTATGTGTTAGTATCTCGATACAATCCCTGCCACACTTGCATTTCCTCTCCGAGTAGGGGATACCACTAAACCTGCCCGTTAACAAGGCTGATGGAAGAGCATTACATCTTGCAAGTGTGAAAGTTCTCCGAACCTGCGGGCACTCCAGGTGATAAAAGAAGAAGGTTGGTTTCCCAAAACTAACCAGAGCATGTGGTTTTGGCAGCACTAAACAGCTCTTGTTGTTCAGTGTCAAGAATTCTTTCTTTGACAAGTCTGTAAGCTACATCACGGCCCATCATGCCTAGCTCTGCAGTGTCCAGCCCTACTGACTTAAGTTCAGTTAAAAGATCAGTGATCTCCAAAAGCAGGACTGAATCTGACAGTACTTGGTGCATTAGACCAGTAGAGGTAGGGTTAAATAAAATCCTAAACCAAAATTTCAATAATCTTAGCCATGCAGTGGTCTTTAACTGAATTAACCCCACGTCGAGACACAGAACCGAATAGGGAACACACTTGAGTAAACCCAAAATCTTAGGCAAAAATGAGGCTTGAATGCGTTCTGATGATTGGTTAAAAGCCTTAAACCAGACAGGAGAGCCATAGAGAACCTGGGAAAGAACCTTCCCCTTAAACGCCTCCAGAGTGGCCGGAACATAGCCATTGCCGCAGGCGAAAAAGAAACGGGAAATAACTGAGGATGCTAGTTTGGATGTGTTCTGCACTGCCTTACGATGAAAAGCCCATGTGAGCCTGTAATGGAAGTTGATTCCCAGGTACTTGAAATGCTTGACCTGTTTGTTGCCATTACAAGACCATTTAAAAGCTTTCCATCTGATGGCAAATATCATTATTTTAGATTTAGTGTAATTGATTTGCAATTTGTTGGACAAGAAATACTCTGCAGTGCAGCTGAGCTGGTATTTCATCTGGGCCTGCGGCCTTCCCTGGCTTCAATTGCATAAGTAGCTCAGGGATCACAGGAGGCCAAATAGGCAGATCCATGGAGGTGAAGTCAGGGTAGGTGTCCGGGAATTTGCTCTTATCATAAAAAAGGTCTGTGAAGTGTTGAACCCGTGTAGATGATGGAATAACAGCAGGGTCATATGTTTCTGATCTACACGAACCTGCTACAACTGCCCAAAATTGTTATTTTTTTTGTTGAATCGCCTGATGCAGCTTATTCCATTGAGTTAAAACAAACTTTTTCTTTTTCTCTGTCAATAAAACTCTTAGTTGCTTTTTAAGAATAGAGTATTTAACTAGACAGTTGGGGTCATTGTACTATCTAAAATCTAAGTAAGAAGCCCTGATACATGCCGTAAGATCCCTGCATTCACTATCAAACCAATCCTTTTTGTCAAATGTGCCTCATGTTTGAACCAACTTGGGCCTGGAACTCAAGGACCTTAAAAATGTAACCAATAAAACCATCAAAGGATTTGATTTGAACAAATGGATCAAAATCCTGTAGAATGGTCGATAAAAAATCTCTACTTGCTGGTTCCGTTCTTAAACAATGGAAGTTTGGGGAAAGGGCACTATTAGCCACGATTTTATACCTACCTCAGCTTGTAATGGAACACTCCCAGGATGGAAGTCAAGGACCAAGATTAAAGGTAAATGGTCACTAAGGGTTAGGTCCTCAATGGCAAACTCTTTCACATGATGATTAATTTTAGTGGAAACTAAAATGTAATCCACAACACTGGCACCACGGGAGGATACAAAAGTAAATTCATCAACATTGGGGAACTCTTCTAGACCGTTAAGCCAAATCATGTTAGAGCTGATAGAAAACTTAGCAAGGGCCATAGCACATGCATCTTTGGGCCGCCTACTTAGCGCACAAATGGGGGGGAGGGAGCTGTCATCATCCACTTCCTAGGCTCTGCGGAATATTTCCGCTGAGTTCCCCACCCTGGCATTTAAGTCAACCAGCAAAAGAATTTCAGCATGGGGGTGGGTCCTCTTAAGCTCATTCATACATGTCAATAGATCATTCCAGAGCTGGGTCCCTTGTAAGCTGTTAAGCGAAGGAGGAATATAAGTGTTGACACAGATTAAGTCAATGCCCGCAAAAGACACCTTCAGTGCTTGTATCTTACAACACCCTGGAATGATGCCTAAAGGGTGTGACTTAAACTGCTTCAGTACAAGGCTGGCTAAACCCACTAAAGGACGACCATTAGAGGTGGGTTTAGTTGCAGGTACTACAAAAACCCTGTAACCAGGAATATACAGATGGTCCAAAACCCACGTCTCCTGCAACAGAATGTCAAAGGTTCTAAGAAAGCTGCTGTCATTTTTCTTGTCCTTCCACTCTGCAGTGTTCCAGGAAAGAATTCTTAGATGGGAAGAGGTAGTTGGAGCTGGAGAAGCATTAATTAGTCAATCTTCGCTTCCTGATAGACACTCAGCACCAGAAGGATTGTGAGACATGCAGCTACTCAGGGCTAAATTGGCCACAGGAGATGGTGTAAAATTCCTGGAATGAGGGGCAGCAGTAACCTCCGTGGTTGCTTCTGGAACAGATAGATGAGCTGATGCTTGCACTGGAAGGCTTTCATAGGTCAAAGTTTCCGTGTTGTGATAGAGAAGTTCTGCTTTAACTCTGTCCAGGGATCTGATAATATTTAGTCGTTCTGGTCTTGTGAGTTCCTTAAAGGCACTGATGGCACCCTCCACAATGTCATTGCCCTCCAGCTGTAATTCCATTATCAGATCTTTCGCCACCAATGCAGGAGGATCTGCCCTAAAACTTTGTTCTGCTGACAAGGGGCCCTTGGGGGCTGGGAACACCCTTGCAATGAGTGTATGGTCATCAATAGATAGATGCATTGGGAGGTCAGTAATTATTGAGTAAATTGATCCTGTGTTTTGGCCATCTACTTCTGCGTCCACAAGGGATCTGGAGGGTGAGTGAGAGCCAGAAGTCTCTGGCAAAGCCTTACAGGACTCAAGAGCTGATTCCAACTCCTCAACACTTGGAACGACTGACACTGCCCCTGATGGCACCCCTTTAGATAAGGGGCTCATATTAGACTGTGATGGTCTTGGGGAAGATGACAAGACCTGGGCTGAGTCACTAGGCAATTGTTGGTTAGCCACAACATGATGCAAGTTCTCTTCAGATTTAGTCATGTGGCACAGCAAACCCACCCCATTGAGATAGTCCAACTCTTTAGCCGCTTCGTTCATCACCACAGGCTTAAAGGCTTCAGAAGAAGAGCTATCCATAGGCTCCACTGCTCCAGTTAGGGGGAGTATGCGAACGGAAGGTGACTGAGCTTCCACCATCTCAGATATCATTGACAAATGTACCTGGTCTGGTGCATGAGGTTTGGTGCTACCGACAAAATGCTGAGCTTGCCATTCACTATTAGAAACTGCATTAGTTGAACAGCCAGTTGCTAAATTCGCTGGCTGAGAAAAAGCTGAAGCTTGTGGGTTATGCAGTGAAGATTTTAACTGAAGCAAAGCATTTCCTAAAGAATCAGTTGCAGCCTTTAACTCATTAACATTAGGCAGCACCAAAGGACTTGAATCAGGAGAAAAGCAACTGGCAACTCCCACGCTCTGGGGAAGGTTATCTCTCCTCTGGTGACTGTTTTTATTTCACTGTTCCCTATATCTGTTATAGAGTTTAAAAACAGGAGACTGACTTGTGGAGTTAAAACTGTTTTTCCCAGAATAAGAAAAAACCTGGCCCAAACAGGATTAGACAACCCTCTGGATAGAACCTAAGCACAAGTTCAAATGCACTGACTCTAAATTATACAGCTTTAAAATGCTCTGTTGTGACCTGCTATTAAAATAATAAATAAAAGGGCACCACTCTCTGTCAGGCCTGATAAGAACAAACTGCTAAGAGGCCATCCTTAGCTTTCTCTAAATGTTCCTTAGAAGAAGAGGAATATTTATGAATTAAATGTAGGATGATTGTCCATAGTTGACCAACCTCTGTAAAACCAGCCTGTTAATAATGTAATTCATACCTATTTTTCTAGTTTAGTCATCAGTTATATCATGTATATTTGAGCTTGATATGAATTGCAGTAAAGGAACTGCACTTGCAAAGTTTTACTTGTGTCCTTTATTGAAGATGCAGCATCATTATTCTCTTTTCCTCCCTGTTTGCTATCAAACCTGTATTGTTAAAAGTAGCAATAAGCTTTTCCAGCTCTGTTATTCACCATACTTTGTTTTGACTATTTAGGCAGATAAACATTTTTTCATTTAGCATTTTAAAAAAAGACAGAATGAGAGAAAATATGTTGATTTGAGAATGTTGGCATCAACAGAAGCTTTTAATTTTTCCTTATTTTTAATTTAAAAGTTAATTTTAATATTAATGTTGTAATACACTCTGTGACAAGTAAATAGAATAAGAATAGATATTATTTTAGGAGCCAGATTAGAATATTGACAGTGCTGATTAATTTAAATCAAAATGTCTCGTTTGAGGTTTCTGTATTTTATTGTTGCCTTTATCCTTTTACTTAGTGAAATTCATGAGATATTGAGTACATGTCTTTAAAAAACTGAAACCAGACATGTCACATTTTCTTGTTAAGTGTCAAATTCTCTCCAGTGGCAAAATGAAGAACAATGCACTGCCAATGATTTTCATGTAAAGTGTGAAAATATCTACTTTAGTGTGCCCTGGGATCTGTGGATATGCCACATTTCTTTAATCATATTCTCCAGGATTAATTGCAAGATTTTTCACCATTAGCAGGCTGGTTACACAATATAACTGATAAAGGCACACAACAATAAATTGTTCCTATCTTTTACTTCTCTCAACCCTTGGAATTGAACAAATTGCAGAATGAAATAAGTTGACTTTTTCTTGCTTTCACCACACAGTTTGCGTTAGTGGCTAATGAGAGTGTTTCTTAAAGAAAAAAACTTCTATGCTTGGGTCTTAGTTGGCAAAGTTTTGCAATAGTTGATAGCTTCAGGTCATCTTGACAGCACTACAGCTGTTTAAATTGCCCTTGGCTGTAAAGCAAACAATGCTTATTAACACACTCATTACCTGTGCGGGCTGTATTTAAGCAGTTGGAGCCACTAATTGAAAAAAACTTTTGACTGAAGAAGTGTAATGATAGTTTAGACTTTTGCCTTCTGTGGTGACCTTTTGAAGTTGATGGATCTACCGTATTTGCCTGCGTATAAGACGACTGGGCTTATAAGACGACCCCCCAACATTTCCACTCAAAATATAGAGTTTGTTATATACTCGCCGTATAAGACTACCCCCTCTTCCGCACACCTTCCACACACCAAATAAAAGGTAAAACAGTACATCAGCAGATAAACCTCTATCGAGGCCAGAAAGTGCTGCACCTGAATGCCAGTCAAACAGCGGACCAGGCACATCACCGCCTTCACGAGCCATGAGCATCCGCCTGCCGAACGTGGGAATAGAGACGGTGCCACTTCGGGGGAAGGTCTTACGAGCCCCACCCCGAGCGAGCAGCGAGGAAGAGACTCACGCGCCGCGCGGGGTCCCCTTCTTGCAGGCGGTGCCAGGCGGCTGTTCAGCCTCGGCGGCGGGCGGCGGCTCCTCGTGCTCCTGGCTCCGCCGGGTGCCAGGGCTGTTGCGGTGCCGGCGCGGGTACTCGGCCTTCCGCCAGCCCTGCTCGCGGAGAACTCAGCTGCCGCCAGACTCCTCCCCTCGCTCGGCAGCTGCTGCGAGAGGAGGCGGGGATGCCAGCGGCCGCTGGAAGGCGGAGTCCGCTCCTCCTCCCTGACCGGCTGCTCCTGCGGCGGCGGCTGCGGATCTTCCTCCTGGGTCTCCGGCTGCTCGGACGCCCCCGGCATCAGAGCAGCAGGCAGGGGAGACCCACCAGCGGCTCTCCTCCAGCGCCTGACAGCAGCGCTGCGCTCACCCCACTTCTGCGCGGCAGATTCCCTCCTCCCGTCGCGTGCGTCCAGCGCCAATGAGGTGGGTGGGCATCGGAAGGCCACTATGGGCAGCTATGTCTATCCCAACTGAAGTGCACCCAGCGTATAAGACGACCCCCCCACTTGGAGGCATGTTTTTCAGGGCAAAAAAGTCATCTTATACGCCAGCAAATACAGTATTTATCATGCAGGGATCAAAACTCAGTAGACCTACCAGTAGAACACCATTTGTATTATGTTCATCTTTCTAAGTGTGGCGGGTCAGGCGGAAGTACTTTAATACTAAACAATACCAATATTCACGTATTACCAGAAGGGCCAAATAAGTCATCTTGTGAAACACATTGTTTCATTAAATGCTTGCTTTTATACCAAAGTTGAAGCTGGGAAGGGAACTCATCGCCCAATCCTAATATACCTCAGTACCAGTGCTGAGGAACTGGGGTGGGAGGGGGTGAGACTGGCAGAGCCCTGCTCCACCAGAACTTATGCTCTGTGTTTGGCTGAAAAGCCTGCACAGAGCTCCTCCAGTCTGGGCCAGCAAAATAGCTGGCACAGAATGGAGGAGCCCCGTTGCACCTGTGCCCTTATTCAGGGAAAGAGGCCTTTCATTCCCTTCCCCCAAGGAGGCCTCCAGCAGCCCTGGTGGTACTACTGGATGCAGTGGTAGCCCTTTTGGTGCCGCTGCACCCAGAGGAGCCGCTGGGGATAGGATTGGCCTTCCCATCCAGATCACAAATATAGTTTGTAATTTTAGGGAGCATTTAACCCTATACTTCCACACTGACTTCCTGGCCAAAATGGCCCTTCTGAAACAGGTATTTAACCCTAAGACTATCATATACTACAATGGTGGTTTCAGAGTTAAATAGCCACATGGGGGGGAAGAGTCAGTTTTGGCAGGAAAATGGCATGGAAGTAAAAGGGGAAATACTCCTACCTCTGTCCTAAGTCATTGATCTAGGGCAAGATCCCATGTGGCCACTACATTAGTGTAAAATCCATCCCCTAACTAGACAATAACTTGTCTATGACGTATTATAAATAACATGACAATAATGTCATGTCTAGTTTGGTCCTAAATAATCTCAAATTTAATTCATACAAGTTTTGTTCACTATCTAGGTAGTGCTGTGGTTATCTCTGCTGAGATTGCATTTAAATTAATGAAGTAAATCTGCAGCATATTAAACATAGCAAAATTGAATGTTTTGTTGTAAACTTGATGATGTGCATATGAAGAACATTTTATTAATAGTTCTCTATATCAATATGATATGCACATTTTCCTTTTCTTTTTTCCCTAGATACAGAAAATGAAACAAAAACAGACAGTTTTGCAGTTGATACTGTTGTCTTGTGCTATGTTAATGATGTAAATTAGACTTCTGATGAATATTCTGTATGTAAATTAGCATTATTTCTGCTCTCAAGTAGATGTGAGTCTTGTGCTTTCAACTGAAATAAAGTGTTGCCAATGTAGAAATAATAGGGGAAAATGAAGTCAAGCCACACCATTTTGAAATAAATGATTGTTTCATTTCTGCCCTGCACCCTGAATTTCTCAAATAATGGTATTGCTCTGCCCTATTAGTTTTTGGAAAGGAACACAACCACAGATACAGATTCATGCTTTCTTCACGGTGTGAGCCAACAGACTGTGCTTACTGAGTCTCATTTATTCTGTACAGGCACCATCGTCACCTTCCTCGCCCATAGCTAATGAACCAAAATACCAGAAGCGCTGGCTGGACACATTATCTGTTCCTCTGTCTATGGCTCGAATCTCAAGGTACAAAGCAGGAACAAATAAATTAAGGTTTGTAATCCGAAAGGGAGATTTTTATTGTGCTGTTGTTGGTTGGTTGAGACTCTTGACAAGAATGCTAGAAGTCTGTTGTTCCTGTTGATACCATACAAAAAGGATGTAGATTTCTCCTAAACATAATAATGCACTATACCAAACACATCCTTTAATAATATGTGGGAAAGAAAGCAAGCTGGTGATGACGGTCAGAGTTGTGGGCATCTAGCAAATGTTTCCAATAAGAAATTTCTTCTTTTCAAGGGGTATGGCCATTGGTTTCCTTTTTTCTATTTCTATCCTGCTGCATCTGAAAGGCTCAGGAAGGATGACAATAATTTTAAAATTTTCATATACCAGGCGCAGTCTGTTATAAAGATATTAAGGCTGCAACCCTATATACATCTGAGAATAAGCTGAGAATAATCAATGGGCAGTCCAATTTTAACCTGCACTGAAACAGGCAGGTCAGAGTGGCCTGCACTTAATCCAGTGCAGGTTAGGTGCAGTCTGGAGGTCACCACGGGGTAAGGGATTAATATTTCCCCTTACCACATGTCAAGCCCCAGCCTGCCCTATAAGGCTATTCAAATCTGCACCACCTATTTAGCTGACACAAATCTGAGAAGCCCATGTAAGGCTGTCAGACCCAGTAGTAGGGTGTTAGGATCCAGTTTGTGCTTTTGCTGCCAATCCCATCCCCCTCTCAGGCCCAGTCTGCCTTCCATCTTCTCTTTCCCCACGCCAAAATGTCGCCAAAATGTCCCATCCCCAGAATGCTCTCCTGCCACTTTATCCCATTCCTTGCGCTGCCCTACACAAACTTAACCCAGCCAGCTCGCACAGGGGCTGGATCTGGCACTCACGAGCTGGCACAGACCTCCGTATATAATAAGAATTCTTAATATTCGTATAGCCATTTCTGAATGTGCAAAGCCATGAATATTATTTTGATGTTGTCTTTTCAACAAACCTGGAAGATGGGTCAGCATTATTATTAAGGCCATCTCATGAGTTCAAGGCAGAGGCGAGATTCAAGCCAGAGATTCTGACAGTTCAGTCTCTTACAGTCCAATCCTATCTGAGCCCCTCTCCCCGTTGATGCAGCCTGCCACTGGAGTGCATGCTGCATCCTGCAAAGGGGGGAGGGGTCAGTTCCTGGAGGTCTCCTCCAAGTACTCCCCCGCCCCCTGCAGGACGCAGCATGTTTCTCCTCCAAGTTAGTGAACATTTGTTCCCTTGCTTGGGGGTCAAGTCTCAGCCTTTTGACATTTGCTGCGATGGTCCAGTTGCACTGAATGGCACATCACATTATGTGGCTGCCATAAGCCTGCTGCACCAATGGAACACAAGTTCCAGCAGTGTAACATAGGATTGGGTCATTGGTCACAATGTAACTTCAGCTATGTGATAGTACAATAATAATAATAATAATAATAATAATAATAATAATAATAATAATAATAATAATAATAATAATAATAGTATTTATATACCGCCTTTCTGGTCATCGGATTACTTCTCTGATTTTATTCAAGGTGGTTCACATAGGCAGGCTATCTCTAAACCCCCGAGGGGATTTTTACCATAACAGAAAGGTTCTATCTTTCAAGAACTGCACAACATTTCAGATGGATATTTCACGGTCTGGTATTACTTCTGGCCCCCAGTTGCCTCCCACACTGGCTGAAAAGCAACTACTTCATCTCTCACTTGAAGGGCAGCCAAGACGCTTCTTCGCTCACACCAAAGAGCAGGTGGAATAACTCACCTCAGCTTGTCAGCTGCTTCAAGGTCTTGCCATTCACAGAGCTGCTGGTGGCCTCAAACTGGTGACCTTCAGATGTTATCTTCAGGCTAACAGAGGGTCTACCTTCTGGATCAGGCCTCCTGCCCATACAGAAATGACAAAATGTTGGTGTTTGGGTCAGGGAATTCAGTGGCGTCACTAGGGTTCATGTCACCTGGTGCAGGATGCCAGTGCCCACCCCCTGTGCAGAGGGTGGGGCAACACCCTATATGGTGGGCGTGGTAATGTACCTTCACTCCGCCCCCACTGGTTTTTTGGCTGTACCTTTTGATAGAACACATTCTGCATGAAATTACACATTGATTGATATATAACATGATGGTATTATTCTTCCAAATTATGATTTCAGTGATTTTGGTCACTAGTGGAGTCACACACACACACACACACACACACACACACACCCTGGGTGTCAACTTAATAACACCTTATTGCAGCAGTTCTCTGACTTTTAGCACTGGGACCCACTTTTTAGAATGACAATCTGTCCAAGACGCACCAGAAGTGATGTCATGGTGGAAGTGTCATCATCAGGCAAAAATATATAAGTATAAATAATTAAAGTAAAACAAATAATAAAATAAGCAGAAGCCAGCCCTGGTCCACCAAGTGAATTTCCTCTGTAGCCTGCCTGCAATAATACCCACCCCCTTCAAAATCAGTAAGGTTTTCAGCCCTATCCAGTGCCCAGTTAAATTTAAGAACTTCTGTTTAAACCAGATCACTGTCAGAATCAACCTGTCTTTGGAAGTCTCAGAAAAGTTCACCTTATCAGCTGAAGCTTCTGTTTTGATCTTTTTTAGAGGGGGGGGGGAAGGCTGCCTTCTGGACCGTCACTAGGGTCTAGGGTCACTGGGACACTAAGATTTGCATCACCTGGTACGGGAGGCCTGCGCGTCACCCCATGCAGTGGGCAATGCCCCAGGTGGTGGGCGTGATGATGTACCATTGCTCCGCCCCACTGATTTTTTGGCTGTACCTTTTGTTAGAACATAGATTTTTCAATGTGGTTTGTTTCATTGCATTCTGCATGAAATTACGCATAGATTGATATATAAAATGATGGGATTATTCCTCCAAACTCTGATTTTAGTGATTTTGAAAACTTGTAGATTCTCTCACACACACACCCATGTCAACTTACTAACACCTTATTGCAACAGTTCTCAAACTTTTAGCACTGGAATCCACTTTTTAGAATGACAATCTGTCCAGGACCCATTGGAAGTGATGTCATGGCCAGAAGTGACATCATCAAGCGAATTAAAATACAGTGGTGCCTCGCATAACGAAATTAATCCGTTCCGCGAGTCCTTTCGTTATGCGAGTTTTTCGTTTTGCGAAGCGCGTTTTCCCATAGGAATGCATTGAAATTTAATTAATGCATTCCTATGGGCAAGAAAAGTCAGAACAAAGTCAAATTTGGTTTACAAAGTGTTTATTAAGTGCTCTTTAAAGGCATACATACTGTACAGAGGATTTCAAAAATGGGGGGATGCTGAGTGGGGAGCTTGAAGGCTGTAATCCTGTGCACACTTTCCTGGGAGTAAGCACAATGGGACTTACTTCTGAGGAGACACACACAGGATTGTGCTCTAAACTGGGGAGGACAGAGCAACTGCACTCAATTGCTTGCTTTTGCCGTGATCATGGGGGGAAATGTGAAGGAAATGGGGCAGTGAGAGGGTGAATGAGTGATGGGGGGATGCTGAGTGGGGAGTTTGAAGGCTGTAATCCTGTGCACACTTTCCTGGGAGCAAGCACAATGGGACTTACTTACATAAACTGACATGAAGATCCTCCCCTTACTAGGGTGAACGGGATCATAAACTGACATGAAGATCCTCCCCTTACTAGAGTGAACGGGATCATAAACTGACATGAAGATCCTCCCCTTACTAGGGTGGACGGGATCATAAACTGACATGAAGATCCTCCCCTTACTAGGGTGGACGGGATCATAAACCGGCATGAAGATCCTCCCCTTACTAGGGTGGATGGGATCATAAACCGACATGAAGATCCTCCCTTTACTAGGGTGAAAGGGATCATAAACTGGCATGAAGATCCTCCCCTTACTAGGGTGAAAGGGATCATAAGCTGGCATGAAGATCCTCCCCTTACTAGGGTGGACGGGATCATAAACTGACATGAAGATCCTCCCCTTACTAGGGTGAACAGGATCATAAACTGACATGAAGATCCTCCCCTTACTAGGGTGAAAGGGATCATAAACTGACATGAAGATCCTCCCCTTACTAGGGTGAAAGGGATCATAAACTGGCATGAAGATCCTCCCCTTACTAGGGTGGATGGGATCATAAACTGGCATGAAGATCCTCCCCTTACTACGGTGGACGGGATCATAAACTGGCATGAAGATCCCCCCCTTAAGACAAACCAAAACAAACCAAAACAAAAAAATTCGTCTTGCGAAGCACGGGTCATAAAAATTCGTTGTGCGAGTCACCAAAAATTGCGCGAGGCATTCGTTATGCGAGGTACCACTGTAAATAATTATAAATAATTAAATTAAAAGAAAAGAAATAAATAAGGGGGAGCCAGTTCCACCAAGTGAATCTACTCTGAAGTAAGTCCCATAGTGGTCAATGAGGTTTACTCTCAGGAAAGTGTGGGTAGAATTGCAGCCTGTGAGCCCAATCCTATGCATGTCTACTCAGAAGTAAGTCCCATAGTGGTCAATTGAGCTTACTCTGTAGCCTGCCTGCAATAACGGTGTATGGCATGACGGGATAGCCCCTAATGCAGCAATGTTAGCGCATCACCCCCCGGCGCGTTACCCGGTGCGGCCCGCACCCCCCTTACCTAGGCACCCCCCTTACCACCCTAACAATGCTACTGAGGGTATTGCATTAAATACAATATATTGTAAATTCATATGTGAGAAGACAAATTCTGAACATATTTTCCCTGTGGATGGTTGTAAGCATATAATTTTCCTGGACTATTTATACTGACTATGGTTTGGTATGTTCCTTCTTATTTTATATGTTGTGAATTTTTCTTAAAGGAATAGAGTAGGGGGGAGTGTGATTTATAATATGAATGAAACATTTGTGTTTGTTAAGTTAGAAATGAGTAAGAGCCTAATCCTATCCTTTTCCCCGCCATAGCAGCTGCACTAAAACAGATGGTGGGGGGGGGGGCAGATAGGGAAGTGAAAGGAAAAGGAAAAAATATTTTCTCTTATCCCTCTGTAAGCCTCCCAATTGCCAATAGGTCTAGGTTTAGTAGTGCAAATATATAACCCCTCGGAGTTCATACCTCTAGTTCCTTAACTATGTGAATAGGTGATGGCCAAGTTGGTTGTAAGGGTAACACTCAGCAAAGGATAGGCCTGTGATTCTCAACTTACATTTCAATAAGTAAGGGCGCAATCCTAACCCAATTTCCAGCACCGACATAAGGGTAATGCAACTTTAACGTAAGGGAACAAACATTGCCTTACCTTGATGAGGCCCCTATGACTGCCCCCCAACTGCAGGATGCAGCACATGCCCCACTGGCACAGCTATGGCAGTTCTGGAAAGTTGGTTAGGATTGCGCCCTAAATGATCCATATACATACAGGCAGCATCAGAGGTGAACTAAGTTGGGTACTAAAGACCATTTTGATAGCCAACCTAGCTCACGCCTGATGATTTGCACCAATCATCAGGTCTCGTTATGAAAATTTAGAGTTATGTTTTGACTCTAGACTTTTGTAAATCATACCTATTATGCCAATAAAGATTTCTTGACTTGACTTGTAAATCATACATGTACATACACTCACATACTGACAGACAAAAAATAGAATCAAAATGAGACTCTAGGCTTTCAAAATGAGACATAAAGTGCTACTGCAACACACACAGCAGCTACTTAAGGGTTGATGGAGTAGCCGATCATACAAAGTACTCAAGAGCTTCATCCTTCCTCCTCTTCAGAGACCAATCAGTTACTGAATGCTCCCAAGTAGTGGGAAGTGGCAGGCACTTCCTCCTCTCCTATTGGTCAGTGGAGATGGTTGCCAGGAACTGTTCCTACCGCCACTCTCTAGATCAGGCCCAGGTAAATGAAGATGGAAACACAAGCCTCAGTGGGAAGAGTGGAATAGGGAGGAAAGGCAAGCCAAGCCAAGCGCTCACTAGCTGGCATGTACTTTACATGCACACACACACACATACAAAACCAGAGCCCTTGTGGGAGGGCCTAGAGCACCCTGTCACTGTCCCTGAATAGTGAAGGTGCCGCCTTGATCGAAAGGTGGATGAAAATGTTTGTGTTATGGAGAATTCAAGTCAGTGAATTTCTGCCTGCACAACCTTTGGGATACTGATTGTGACACAGAAGATTCTGCATGCCGCATTGTCCGTTACCTGACTATCTAACTGTATGGCATTTATGTCAGAAAATCAGAGTGTATATTTTGGAAATCACCATAAGAACAACACCTGATACCTGTATAGAATAACCCCAAATAATATCTGTGCAATGTACATCACAAGAAATTAGGGTGTTGTACCCTACCAACCAATTGAGACTGGTTGGAATTGCTGAGCAGAATAATGTAGTAGTTAATTGTTTTTATTATTAACATAATGGCCTTATTAAGTGCCAAGAGGCTGTGCTTGCTGTCTCTGTTTTAGGCACCCGCAAGACCATCATGAATAGCCTTGCTGTTTTTCAACGCTAGCAGCAGCAACCAACCAACCTAGAATGACCCCAGTAGTCCAGTTATTTTTCCCATTCTGTTTTCTGTGACTGTCATCTATTTTTGGCATCCTCACTATCTCATTCTAAATAGTCTTTAAAAAATATATATATATTCCTGACAGTTCCAGATTTCTGCCCACAACAGATTGCCTGTCCTAAGGTTATAAACTATTGAATCTTTGGTGCCTCTACATCTTTGTTGCTCATTTTAATCTTCTTATAAACTACTTCATGTCAGTGTTTTTGACACTGTTGATTATAACATCTGGTTGAACTTCTGTGACTTGTTTTTCATAGGTATTTTTTCCCCTCAAAAATGGAAAATTCAGTACAGTCTTACAGTGCAGTCATAATTCTTTGCCGGGTATGAAACATTATATATAATCAAACATTGTGAAACGTAATAAAATTATTATAACAAACTACACAGTTACAAAAATGTTCTAGTTAAAGAATTAACAAACACACAACATGTTTCATTATACTTTATTGGAACATTCTTATACTAATTATCTTCGTTGGGAAAGTTCATTCTTAAAACCTAAATATAAAAATGTGTATTGATACATAAATCAGTTCAGGTGTTGTTATGAGAGGCATAGAGAGCAATCCAAACCTGCACTGGAGCAGGCAAGCCAGGAGGCTTGTGCTGCATCCAAGGCACGTTTGTGGGCAGCAGCCAGAGGCAAGGGGAAACTCTTCCCCTTACCCCTGGGTAAGGGCTGCTGGCCCCAATGGGTCTCCTCGGACCTGCACCACCTCTGGAGGTGGCTCAAGTCCAAGGAGAGTGGAGGGGCTTGAAGCCGCTCCATTCTCCGCGGGGATGGGGGTTGGGATCCATCACAACTGCCAGGTCCCAGCCCCACCTCCGGCTCCCCACGCACTCACCCTCCCCCCACCCAGAAACACCTCCTTCCCTCCTCCTCCCTGCCCCCCATGCCTACCTTTGCTGCTTGTGCCAGCGCGAACGCAGCAGCTGCAGGGAAACCAATGCAGAGGCTTATGCCAGCCTCCGCAGGCCAGCGCTTCTCGGAGCGCCAACCTGGCTTCCCCGCGAGGAGGCGCAAACATGCTTTATAGCATGTTTGCGACCCTCTTATGTCGGCCCAAGGGACTTGGGCCGGCATAAGCCGCTGTTTGGATTGCGCCCTTGGTCCGTCAGGTTTTTCTTCTATAGGTTTAACAGCCCCAACAAACAAGGCTTATTCTTACAGATGTTAAATATTAATCATTTTATTTAATATGCTCTACGTCAGTGGTTCTCACATATTTAGCACTGGGACCCACTTTTTAGAATGTGAATCTGTCAGGACCCATCAGAAGTGATGTCATGACCGGAAGTGACATCATCAAGCAGGAAGATTTTTAACAATCCTAGGTTGCAATCCTATCCACACTTACCAGGAGTAAGTCCCATTTACCATCGTTGTTAAAATAATATACATAGTAGCTTGTTAAAAGTACAGGTCAGTAATATTTCCCCAAATGCAGTCACATTCCATGGTAGCATCAAGTCTAAAATATTTAAAATAAAATATTGAAATGAATGGGGACCCACCTGAAATTGGCTCGCGACCCACCTAGTGGGACCCAACCCCCAGTTTGAGAAACACTGCTCTGCATCATTTAATTAAACACTGACAGCCCAATCTTATACTTACTGTGGCAATCTGTGCAATGTCAGATAAAGAACTGTCAAGTAGGCAATACTGACCTTGGGGGAACTAGCTCTGTCTTTATATTAGGCAACTTCGTATTTGTTCAACCAGAAAAAAGAAAGTGCACAATAATAAAGTGATGCTGTAAATAACTGCAGTTACGCTAAAGTAATGACAGCATGGATACTCTTTTCTTTGGCATTATTATGCACATTCTTTTCTTATTGTAAGAAACAGTGTTCCACTGCTGTGAAATAGCTTCTGACAGTATGCATAGCACACCAGCGGTAGCCTTTTTAAGAGCACTGCTGCAATTGGTGGTAGCATGGGAGAGCAACTGCCAGACTTGGGAAGGTGATTCTAATGATGGGATGGAGAGATTGGGGCAGAATGGGTGGCGTAACGAGGCCTAGAAGGCAGTGGCATTGGCAGCGGCAGCAATGCTGATATCCTATGCCCCTTCCAGGCCTCAATTCATCATTCCAGATCTACTCGACTTCCCGTTCTGGCACTGGAGAAGGCCTCTAGGCCTCCCGCCGCCCCCCCCCCCAAATTGCATTGCATGCTCCAGTGGTGCGGCTGCATTGGTGGGCAAGGGAATGGTTTTCCCTTGGTGGATGAGGGAAGTGATTTTCTATTGTTATTTTACTAAATCAGAGCCCTGCAGTGGTATCTCCAGGGCTCCTTGCACCCCCCCCCCAAGCCAGCACAGATGCTTGTGAGTAAAACAACCTCCTTCTGACTCCAGCAGCGGCATGATCCTGGGGATCATGTCACTGCCATTGTCCTGCCCCCTCAAATACTTAAGTGCTTCCCAACTCTGTTGAGGAATGTTTTAGTGTTGTGCCAGTTCTTAGCAGAGTGCAGCAGAGTGTTAGCTCCAAGGACGACAAAGAAGTCTCAGTGAGAAACAACACAGAAAAGGCAGATGTCCACCACCAGTCTGTATTTACAAAATATGTACAGATAAGCAGTCTCTTTGGCAGCAAAACAGCTAACGTATTTACAGCAACAAATCTCCAACTCTACAACACAGACTCCTGCTCTCTCTGACTCCATACAATGACCCACAAAGATAGACTGTGCCTGCCTTCCTTATATACTGTAGTGCACCAATCACATTTCAGATGACCTCATCACATTACCTCATCATCTCATGACTGATTGCATCAGCTTCCTTGGTGCACTAGCCACACTTTTTCATTTACTTTCATTGCAGGTACTTAGTCACTGTGACTCAGCATTTTTACATACATTTCGTTGGTTTACATGGCATCACATGGGACACAGAGATACATACAGACAGTTATGTAGGCTTACATTTACAGGCCCAGACATCAAGGCCTTACCCTATTCAGACAGCAAATTTCCCAGGGGTATTTGGTAAAATAAACCTGACAAACACCTCTGTAGGAGTTTGGCAACCACTGCAAAACTATTGGTACTAGTTTATTATTAAATAACATCAATAATGTTCCTATAAATAATATAGACCATATTGGCACAGAATGATTCAGCTAATAGGAGCTTTCCCTTACTATTTCATTGTCAGAATATGTATATTAGCATTACAAGAATAGTAATCTAAACCTGCTATATGCTTGTCATAGTGATTCATCTTATTTTCCATTAACTGGCTTTCATTCATGCAGAAAGTTTAATATCTCACACAGTAGATGCAACTTCCTTAAAACAGCTCAGGTGGTAAAATATTCTAAGCCAAATGTAATCAGCCAAAAAGACACCAAATTATGTGCAGAGAAAGGTGTTGTTTTAGAAGAACTGTGTAATGGAACAAATTTGACATCATCGAATACAAGTAATTTCTATTGCACTTTTTATGTATAAAGTGCTTTACAATTCTTATATCTTTAGTAGTGATGACCAAACATTCTCCACCTTAGGGAAACAATTGTTTAAATTTAGAGGCTGTTTGTTGCGGAAATTGCCCTTCCAGACTAGTCTCATTTTTGCCAGGTTTTGGGAAAAACTGTCAAGAAGTTGGGTGGAGACTTCCTGAGACGATGGTGGTAACAGCAGTGGTCTTTTTTTAATGGTGAGGAGCAAATGGCACAGAGAGGACCAACACCACCGGTTCTATTCCAACAGTCTTCCTCTTGGTTCTTTTTGTGTTTTTCTTTTCACATGGGAAACAAATTGTTATTGTTTTTAAACTTTGTAAGCAGTTTTTGGTGCTCTTACCAGAGAAAGGAAGTATATAAATTCAGTAAAGAAATAAAATAAAATAATCAGTATACTGAATAACTGCTACTTCCTATTGTAATCAAAGATTGGCTGGTAATACGGCTTGATGCAAATTGTCCAGAGCACAGAAGCACTGTGTAAGACTCTCCATTCATTTAAATGTCCAATTTATGTACAGAATAAATGAGTGACAGCTGTGGTGCTCTATTGAATTGAATGAAGAACTTTAAGTAAATAGGAAATTTCTTGATGTGCATCAGTGCTCCTGCACTTACAGACAGGATCCAGTTTTATGATTGCAATATTTCTATTCATTAATATATTTATTTTTGTATAATCCTTCTATGGCATGCATGGAGTAAGATTAAGGACCTGGAATAGTTACAAATGTTTGAAAAATGTAGAAAACATTGCATGACTTACCAATGTACAAGATCTGACATCTTTTCCTGAGATTATGACTTGAGTTCAAAAATGGGAAAATTTTGATAGCACACCTACCATTCTACTTTGCCAAGACTTCTACTTTGCCAACATTTGCAAAGGCAAGTTAGGATGCAACCTGCCACCATCATGAATACAGTGTTTAGATTATTTTTCTTTATTCCCATAAGAATGGTTTTATTGCCAATGGGCAGCCCAATCCTGAGCTGCCCGGGTCGCCCCAGCTCGGCGGCACTGAGGAGGGCTGTCTCCAAATCCAGCGCCTCCCGTGCTACTGCGGGATGCTCCTTGGGAGAAGGGGACATTCGTCCCCTTCCCCCGAGTAAGGTAAGCAGCCCTGCAATGGAAAAGGCGCTCGTGTAGGGTGCGCAGCCCTGCAAAAGCGCCTTGGATCCTGCAGAGCAGAGCTCCACAGATCTGCTTCCCATCCCTCCCCCTGGCATGCCTCCAGCCCCTCCCCATGTCACACCTCCCCGGCATGCCCTCTCTCTACCCCTACCGGCCTCCCCCCTCCCCGGAACGCCTCCTCCCTGCCCCCATCCACACCTCCGCCTCCCATTCAGCAGCCCAGTGGTCCAGAAGACCGCTGAGCCGCAGAAACAGGATGACCGCCCAGCGCTAGCCCAGCGCCAGCCAGCGCTGGGCTAGCACCAGCAGGAGCCCAGCAGTGAGCCCCACAAACATGCCTTACGGCACAGAGCCGGAGCCTGGCAGTGAGCCCCACAAACGTACCTTATGGCACGGAGCCATACAGACAGATAGAGCCGTCCCGCTGAGCACAGGATAAGGCTCTTAGGGCACAATCCTAGCCCCTTGTGTTAGTATTTTCCAGCACTGACATAAGGGCAATGCAGCTCCGAGGTAAGGGAACAAACATTCCCTTACTTTGGGGAGGCCTCCATGAGTGACACCCAACTGCAGGATGCAGCACACGTCCCATTGGCACACCAGCCCAATCTTCAGTAGGACTGGGGCATCAGTGGTTCATGGAAGTTTAAATGCTCGGCAAGGAGGCCAGAGCTTCTCCCTGTTGCTTGTCCTCAGCATCTAGTATTTAAAGATGTTATCAGTTTCTGTGCAGGATGTTCAATTTAGTTGTCATTGCTAATACCTGTTGATAGACCCAGCTTCAGTGAAATACTTGAATTCCAGGTCTTTATGTATCATGTGACATGAGGAACTATGTAAATATCAATATTTAATATCAGTCATTTCATAGCTTCTCTTGCAATCATAAAAAGCTGGTGGGAATTAAAAGAGCATGACAGGAAAGATGTGCATCTTATTTTGCATGTTCTATAAACATGCATTAAGTATGGCTCCTTGTGGAGTGGGTCAATAGATATGACCCACTCCGCTCTGACACTAGGATGAATGGGCTTTATGCATACAGCATAGCATGGATAGATAACACCCTTCAGCAGATAATTGGCCATTCATAATTTAACAATAACTTCTTGCTTACTGTTTCAGTGAAGCAGGTTAATGCAGTTCATGCTACAGAACATGAAATCAACTGGCAGTAAAATGGATAGGCAGTCTGGTATTTTTGACCTAAATCTGGATTTTGCTAGTTGTTTTATGGGTCACTGAATATCACAAAGCAGGTTTTCTATCTTCATCTTGAAAACATTGACCAGTCAAGCTGGCTGTAAAGCTATTATTAAGACAAATGCAATATGCCAACAACTACAAAAATTAAATAAACTGTATTAAGGTGGGCTGTTATCCCTTTTTATCTCTTCTCTCACACTGCCCTTCCACTGATAAAACTCTTATGAAAAACAATAGTAATTGTATTAGTAATCATTGGAAGTATTCAGAAGGAACCCACAGAACAATTATATGCATGTCAACTCAGAATTAAGCCCCATTTGTTTGAATGGGACTTGCTCCTAGGCAAGTGTATGTGGAATTGCAGCCTAAATGTCTCAATGATAGACTACGGGCGCAATCCTATCCTGCACTGGAACAGTCAAGCCAAGGGGCTTGCACTGTATCCAGCGCAGGATTGTGGCTACAATCAGCTCAGCCAGAGGCAAGGGAAAACATTTCCCCGTACCATTGGGTAAGGGCCGCTGGCGCCTATGGGTCTCCTCAGACTTGTGCCACCTCTTGAGGTGGCGCAAGTCCGAGGAGAGTGGAGCGACTTGAAGCTGCTCTGTTCTCCCCAGGAAGTGGGGTTGGGATCTGGCATAACTGCTAGATCCCAACCCTGCCTCCCGCTCCCCGCCCGCCCACCCCCAGGGCCGCCCACTGCCTGCCCTCCCCCCCAGGAACGCCTCCTTCCTGCCCCCCCCGCCTACCATTCGTCCTTGCATTGGCACAGCCAAGGCGGTGCAAGGTGCTGGGAGGAAGCCAGTGCAGAGGCTTCTGTCAGCCTCCACAGGCCGGTGCTTCTCGGAGCGCTGATGCAACTTCCTCCTGAGGAGGCGCAAATGTGCTTTACGGCATGTTTGGAACCCTCCTGGGCCAGCACAAGGGACTTGCGCTGACCCAAGTCAAGGGCAGGATTGTGCCCTAATGGCCCAATCGTATAGGGCTGTTTATGATGTTGGGATGTGTTCCAGCAGCAAAAACAGCTTTACAACTGTCACAAACATGACAATGCCAGTGAGTATGGCCTGACTGCCACCACAAGCAGCCAAGTTCACATGATTATGGACACTGGATGCCTGCCACTGACATAAGACTATGCAGCACTGCTAAAAGCACTGGGTTCCTTTAGGGAGAAGGGCGGAATATAAATAAAGTTTAATAATAATTTAATAATAAAAAGGTGGCATATTCATGCAGCCCACTCTTTCAACAGTGCTGAGGTGTCACTGCTGAAGGGGCGGCCTGTGTGATTACTGGGTTTCTCCGTGCTGCCCTTTCATCAGCACTGCTTCTGCAGAGGTGTTACTTTGTAGAGCACCTTTCAGCTACTGAACTGTGTAGTGACACCTTGGCAAAAGCAGTGCTGCTAAAAGTGCAGAACACATGGTAATTGGGCTCTCCTATATCTTGAAAATATGATCAAGATTTGAATGTTTTATCATCTGTCATTTGCAAGTAACAAGTTCCTACATGAGAAAAAAAGTTTATTTATGTTCATCACCTGCTTAATGTCACTTCCTGCTTTATGACATCACTTCTGACCCTCAGCAGATGCCATTAATGCTGTTCAGCTCACTGTATGAAACAAATTTAATACTCTGCTCTAGAATGCTTCCTAAGTGCTCCACAATACTTTACCCAGCAATCCTTTAAATAACTGTAAGGTAGACTATACTTTTATACAGTACTGTATGTATAATATTTTTATTCCCATATTGCAGATGGGACAACTGAGGTTGAAAGACAGCAATTTCCTAAAGGCCATCAACTGCATTGTAGGGAGCTGAGGTTTGGACCAGGGACTTGGCAGCAAACAGTTGATGTAGTTAATTAGTATGTTACATCACCTCACAAGACCACAATTTGTATAATGCAGCTTTGAGTATGTGACTGTGTAGAACTGTTTTTTAAAAGCACATAGTAATCATTAAAGAGTAACCAAGTACTGAACTTGTGGTGTTGTATACTGTACCTCTATTATGATGATGTTTTTTCTATATTGTGTGGTACTTAACAAATACCAATTTGTGGGGACTGAATATGAAGACTAGGAACTACTGGTATAGCATCCTTGATGGTGTATCTTTCTTCTTGCTGCAGATCTAATGCATTTGAAGTGCTGGCACTCGATGGAGTTAGCACTGGGATACTCCAGTATTTTACAGCCCAGGAGAGTGCTGACTGGCTGAGAGCCTTATCAACTAACATCAATGATTTGACACTACAAAATGTACGTTGCTTTCCAGATGTTTTCCTAGTTGTTTTAGCAATGATTCAGAATATTTTTATCTGCCAAATACCAACAGAATATATTATATGTAAAATAAGAAAATGATTTCAAGAGGGAGGGAACAAGGGGACAAGAGCACATCAAATTCTTTGGTGCTTTGAAGACCCTAACATGATAGAGAGTAGTTACATTTTCTAACTCAAAAAAGTACTTGTTCTCTTTATAGTTTGTTTGTTTTTACTGTACCAGCCAAGACAAGTCACAATGCTAGTTGAATAAAAAGATAAAAATATGGAAAGGAAATCAGTAAGAATCTGCTCTAATTCTTCAAAAGAAGAAAAAAAAAAAGGTCTGGGGAATGTTATTTATCATGCAAACATACTTAGGAAATATAGATGGAGACCCACATAGATTTTCAAATATTTATCTTTCTGTTCATTTCCCTGTCAGTCTCTCACACACTAGCAGCCCAAGCCCTGTGCATACCTACTAAGAAGTAAACCCCATTGAGTTTAATGGGATTTAGGGCATGATCCTGAAGACTGCACGCCAGCTCACCACTGGCACTTACTGACACAAATGTGCTGTAAGGCATGCCTGCAACACTTACCACCCAGTCAAAGCAGGTACTGGCTCAGCTCAAGCCCGCGCTGAGCCAGCGCCGAGAGGAGAATGGGCAACCATGCTCTGTGGGAGTGCCGGGTGGCGGAGAGATAAGTGGGGTCATGGGGGGGAAGCATTCCAGGGCAGGGGAGGCAAGGTGGGGGAGGGGGCGGGACCATCGGAGCTCAGCTCCACCACATCCAGAGCCCCATGTCCGGTTTCTAGGCCCGACATGGCACTCCGTTACTCTGTGCAGGCTATTTAGCCAGCGCAGAGTCAAGTAGCCCCATTACGGGTCTATTTTCCTTTCCCTGAGGAGCTGCTGGCAGTTGCTCAGGATGCCGCAGCCACCATTGTGGAAATGCGACAGCCTCACACACCAGGCAGCTCAGGATTGGGCTGTTACCCTCATGTAACTCTGTATAGGATTGCAGTCTTACTAATTCACATGTATTCAAGGCACTCCTTTCATATTTGAGTCACACAAGTCTTATTCACACACATACAGTACAACACAAGGATGCTACTGCACCCTCAACCCACGCAGGAGCTACTGTCGCAGCAACAGGACAAAACTAACAACTGCTAGGAAAACCTACACAAAAGGTTCAACTCCCCTTATCCCACTCACACAAACACACACATCCAAGGACTACCTTTTTGAACTTTGCAATTTACAAAATGGGCATTAGAGCAGCTTAGATTGGTGGGGGGTGCATTTGTACTAGTTTCATTTTACAACATGCATTTTACAGCAAGTTACAGTGTGAATTTGTATTAGCTGGAGGAACACAGATTCATTTCTATTATTTTCCATAATTAAATTAATTTCAGTCCAATCTGTGCATGTTAACATGGAATTATGTTCCCTTAAATTCACTGGGTCTTGCTGCCAGGTCAGTATGCATAGGATTGCAGCCATTGTCTTTTAAAAAGATATTTCCTTTTAGAGCTCATCTCTTATTTACACATATCCATGAATCATTCAGGGATTGTATGAGAAGAGCAAAAATAGATTTCTAAAAATACATTTTCAGCATAGGTTTGTGGTGTTGTCCCTCATTCAAACATTTTCTTTCCAGCATTCTGAATATAATCCTATTCTTGCCCATGGAGACCTTTGTGGACTTCAGACCTCACCGGTATTGCCGCTTTGTCACTCAAACCTTCTATCAACTTGGTGTTAAAAGGTCTGCAACAGATTAAAAAAAGATGCATCAATAACACAGGAAATATACAGAGGGTAAAAATCAATAGGTGGCAAAGCAATTTTAGTAAGCGGCTTCATGCTGAATCCGAGCTGTTTTGAAAAAATGTTTTCCTCGGAGGAAATTGTTCAACAGTTTAGAGGGGCACAAAACACACATTCTAGTTTAGTTTGCTGTTTAAGGAGCCATCATCTCCAAGCTTGAATAAAATTCACTATTGCTCTGAAATCCGCAGAGGCTGTGGGCTGTCGCGAGCTGTCACTGTGGGCTTCAGAAGACCCTCTGGAGGTGAGGAGACCACAGCTCCCTTTGTCTCCAGAAGGTCCAGGTCTGTCCACTAGTGAGTTTGGGGGGACTCACTGATGAAGGAATCCACATGTTCTGAATCCACGAGAAAGACTGCCATACTGAGGTGCTGAATCCAAAAATGGCCTCAGTTTTGCCCAACTTGCTCTAGTTTTGGGGGTATAGTATAGCCACCTTATATGCTGATTTAGGGTCCAATCCTATCCAACTGAGCACCTTCTGCATGCAAAGGATGTGTTTTGCCATCGAACTATGGGACCTGCCCCAGGGTGCAAGCTCCCTCATCTTCTGACAAGAAGACCTCACTGAGAATTCAAACTGGTGACTGCAGAGTGCACAGTACTCTTAAGTTGCGTGTGTGTGTGTGCATGTATGTTTGGTTGCTCTGTTTTTGCAAAGTTTTGACCTTCTTTAAGGCCTGTGAGATCTGAGGTCAAAACTTTGGCATCAGTCTAGTAGTTCATATGCCACAAAACCGACCTGGGTCATGTTCTCCCAGTATGCACCCAGCATTGCATATATTTGCAAACAAGCATGTGATGCATCTATATAAAGAAAACATGTCAGGCAACATCTCACTTGCCTAGTGGAGGCAGCTCCCAAAAGTGATACATGGGATGCTACCCTTTTTTTTTTTAGTATCTATAGAGAAAACTACTGGTTTTAGAAACAAGGGAAGGCAAGGAAAGACAATCTTTTGGATCCAAAGAACTGGGAACAGAAGGAAAATAACTACTAATGCTGGTCCCCAAATACCTGTGCTAAGGTTCCTGCAGTGTTTTGATAGGTAGGTTCTGTATTCATCAATGTACCTGCTGCTTGAATAAACTCTTCCCATAGATCAACAGTCTCAAAACTAGAGACTGCTGTGCAGCTGAAAAACCCTCCCCGCCCCAGCCAGTGCTTACATGTCTGCCGTGCTGCTGCTGCTGCTGCTGCTCCTGGCACCTGATCTCGTCACAAAGACACTCTAGGCAGTCACATCCAGGGCCTAGGAGAGGGGGGTAAAGGGAGTAATTTGTACCCGGGCCCAGGGTCAGAAAGGGGGCCCAGGAGCCAAAGGAGGGGGCCCAGAAATTTCCTGGGATCTTACATTTTACAATCTCACCCAGATTCACTGCCCATGTGGAATCCTGGGGGCATTACTGTGGGCACATGCAATGACTACTGCCACAAGCCATACACACCAGGCCCAGGAATGCATACCTTCCTTAACAGTGTCACATCTGGGAGGAAACTGAGCTGCTACAGTAGCTCTTTTGCTAGTGGATCTGCTTACCATGAAGAAGTATATAGGAGCTCAGTAACACAGCTGCAGGAGTGCAGCTACTGCAGAAGTCGATTTCTGCAGAAGTCCTGTGCAGACACAGGACACTTTCCATTCTAGTGTGAGCCTAAATACAATGATACTAATCTCCTGCAATGATTTTCTATATTTCAAGATTTTAGTATGTTTGGTTTTCTGTATTACAGTATCTAGCTGCCAATGCTGGGCAGGCAGGTAGACCTGAGCTCTGCATTGGGAAGACTGGTAGACCTGGACTCCAAAGACTATTCCAGCCATTGCCATTTTCTCCCTATCTGTTTTGCCCCCATTCTGCCCACTCCCATTACCACCCCCACTCTGTTTCAACCCTCCCTCTTTGGGAAGGGGCCCAAAAGAAACTTTGTACCCTCTGATAAAATTCCTCTCAGAGGGCCTGGTTGCATCTATTCCTCAGCCGGCTTTGCGACAGGTTGTCCAAGCAGATGCGACTGCCCAGAGTGTCCTCAAGACGAGATAGGATGCTAGGAGCAGCAGCAGAGCTGCAGAACAATAAGCACTGCTCACATGGGGGAGGGCTATGTCCAAATGCCGGATCCAGCCTGTGGGCTGGCGTTTGAAGAGCCTTGCCATAGACAGACACCTTTGGTTTTAGTTTTTCCTTTCTCTTGTGCCACACTCTAGCGCAAAGTGCAAATCATGTCTATGGGCATTTAAGTGGTGGTTTTATTGAACAGAGACTTGATGCAGCATCAAGTTTTAATGGCTGTTTTATCTGGGGTCTTGTTTTATACTGCTTCTATGGGGTTTTTTTGGGTTTTTTTTTGTTTGTCTTACAGCTGTTTAATCTACTGCTATGTTGATGGTGTTAGTTTTAGGATGTTGCTTTAAATGGATAGTTTTGCACTTTTATTATTAGCCACTGTGGGGATTTTACCTTAAAATTGAAAAGCAGACATAAATACCTCAACAAAATAAACAAACAAGTAAGAATTTTTGTCAGTGGAAGACACTTTCTGCATACAGAAGGCCTCCTTGGATGCCCTCCAGATGTCTAAAGTGCAGGTTTTTGAAGGTTCTTTTCTATCTCAACTAATGACATTATCCTCTGAAAACTGATATGTGTAGTAGGCAGTTCTCCAGTGGTTCAGAGAATGCTGGCCTTACTCATTTCGAAAGGGACTCTTAACAAAGTAATGTTTTTAAAAGGATGTGTTTAATATTCCACATCATTGAAATCAAGACAATACAGTATTTTCCTTATTCATTGTGGAGTTGATATGGTTGTTGCAATACATATAAGTATCAGACTGCCCTTTGAATATTCATTATCAAAATATAGTATTATAGAAGTATGAAAATACTAAACTGAGAATCATATAAACTAATTCACAGATAATGTCTGTGCAGTGATTCCCAGTGGCAGACTCAGGGGGGGCAGGGGGGGCAAATGCTCCCACCATGTCCCACCCTCCACTGGCTTTTTTCTCCGCAGCCACTCTAGGCATAATTCCCTGACTGCATCTGAAGGGTCTGAACGTTTTAAGAAAGGGGAGGAGAGGAGGGCAGCCCTCAGAACGGCGCTGGCCTGGCAAGAAGTGGTGTGCATCTCCTCCAATTTGGGGGAGGTGTGTGCTGCTTCTAGCTCTGAAGGAGCGGTTTGCACCACATCTAGCTGTGCAGAAGGGTCCTTTGGAGCAGAAGGGCCCTTCCACAAAACCGGAAGTGAAGCGCAATTGCTCTACTCTCACTTCAGACCAGCTGGGGAGCCCTGCAGGTGCTCGCGCAGGGCTCCCCACACCCCCAGGATGATACTGCAGAGACTGGTGAGTACATCCCAGTCCCTGCAGCCCCCCTGAGTGGTGTGATCTTGGGTATTGCATCGCTGCCTTCCCCCCGCCCCTGCAAGGACTTACTGCGCTTTTCAAACTCCTGGAGAGTTTGAAAACCGCAGAAATACATAATAACAAAGATGGCAAAATCAGTTATAAGACAGAGCTAGTAAAACCCAGCAGTAAGGTGGGGGGGGGGGAAACTGGGGAGGGAATTCAACATTCTGGATGCCATTGCTGGTCCATTGTTTATCAGAAGGTAATAGGATGCCGAGTAAGACCTCAGACAATGAGCATCATGTGTGGGCAGGCTCAGGGCCCGATCCAGATCCTTGTGTGCCAGACCATCGCTGACATGCCTATCACAAACATGCCATCATTACGGCATGTTTGTGAGCCCTTACCGTGGGCCAAGTGCCAGAGCTAGCCCAGCTCGAGCCCGCATCAGGCCAGCTCCGGTACTGGGCCCATGATCCACCACTCAGCGGTTGCCCAGACCACCGACGATGGAGAGGTGAGTGGGAGTGTAGGGGGCGGCAGGGAGGAGGTGTTCCAAGGTGGGAGAGGGCAGGGAGAGGGTGGGGAGCAGGCATGGTGGGGGAGGGAGTAGGAAGGGAGGAGTCGGGACCTGTGGAGCTCTGCTCCATTGGATCCTGAGTCCTGTGTGGGACCCCCCCCCCATGTGGGACCACATGGTCTGAGACAGGACTGATTCTGTGGCATTGCCCCATTGTGAGGCTACTTCCCCTGAGGAGCCATTGGCAGCTGCCTGGTTGTGCACTGAATACCGCGGCAGCCATTTTGGCACCATGGCAGCCTCACAGGCTGGGCAGCTCAGGATTGGGCTTCCATTCAGTCACAGTGCATCTGGTGCTCTTGGAGTCAAATCATAGTCATGAATGAAACAGGAATATCCCATTCTGATCATCTGTGCTCTAGCAAGTATTTCCATTCTTTTTCTGCAGATGAAGATGGCAAATAAATGCTGTTCTCCCTCAGAACAGGTATGATTCTTTTTACAATTCCATAATGTCTATTTTTTTTTAATGAGAGATAAACTAAAGGCATGATTTAACCAAAGTTAACTTTTAAAAATTCCCTTTTATTTCATCAGGTTGAAATAAGTTGAACGCATGCGTGAATGTCTCCCACTGATATAAATTAAACAGTTTGGCTAGATCATGCCCCAAATTATCTTTTTGTAGGTTTACATTGGGACGAAAAATCCAGAGCATTATTCTGGAAGATTAGAATCAGATAGACAATGTCAATTTTATGATGAATTACTTTATTTGTTGATTTGTTTTTAAATGTAAAGTGTCTAATAAGGTGTATAAAAAGCTGGGATTTTTAAAATATCCATATTGCCCAGTAGTTGTATATCTTGCAGTGCAATCCTGTCTTCTGCTGGAACAGGCAGTGCAGGAGAACTGCGCAGTATCCAGCACAAGATAAGACCCTGAAGTGGCTCAGTCAGAGGTAAGGAGAAAGTCTTCCCCTACTCCTGGGTAAGCCACTGCAGCCCAAATGGGTCTCCTCAGACATGTGCCACCTCCTGAGTTGGGATGTCTGAGGAGAGTGGAGCAGATTGAAGCCACTCTGCACTGCTCAGGAACAGGGGTTGGGATCTGGCATAACTGCCTGGTCTCAGCCCCACCTCCCGCTCACCGCCTGCACTCCCCTGGGACTATCCTCTGCCTGCCCTCCCCCTGCCCCAGGAGCTATTCACAGTAGCGAAAGCAAATTGGAGGTGTCCTCTCTGTGTTGCTCTTGCTGTTGCAAATGGCTCCAACAGCAAAGGGAAAGGTCATTTTACAGAGTACAGTGACTTACCCTGCAAAACTTAGTGCTGTGCCCCCCTGTAACTAAGAAACTAGGGAAGTATGCTGGGTATCAGGATAGTGGCCACTTTGAAGTAGCACTGGCATTACATGATTAAAAAATACCACACATTCCCCCAACATTTTTTCAGTTTGGGGAAAAAATGCTTGAATGAATGAATGTTTTTGAACAAGTGCTGATTTTTAGACTTAGTCACCAAATGTTGCCAGAAGTTTGCCAGTTTTCCTAGTTTTCTATCTGAATTGCATTCTTGTCTAATTCTCAAAGTGTTATTTATTGAAGATAGAGTGAGAGAAACCTTCACTTTCTCAGCAAGCAATGTGTGACCGTACTTCTTTGGGATTCACCAGCCAATATTTACTTAATATTATGTATTCAACATAAATTCCTATTCCAAAAACTTCAAAAAAAATTCCACAGTTTTTGATGATATTTTGATTAATCAGAAAACATATGGATTTCTGGATCAAGCAAACATAAGCCTGATCTCTGATGGGTCTTTCTAAAGATGGAAAATCCTGACATCACAAAGCTGCTAAAAGAATAAACTAACATTAGTATGACTTTGATATGCCTGATAAAATTTTACCCTAAATACAGCATACAACCAATTGTGAAGATCTTTGTGCATATGTCAGAATAGAATCAGCAAATTCAGCTACCACTGAGTATAAACAGCTGACTTTAATGCATTTGGAGTAAAAGAGAAGGCTTTCAGTCAAATTTGAGTTCCAGCTGTTACCTTTTTAACAATTAACTAGTGGTCCTTGTGAGCAATCTACATTCTTGCAATCTGAGATTCATCTATTTAGAACAGTGTTTCTCAAATTGTGGGTTGGGACGCACTAGGTGGGTTGTGAGTCAATTTCAGGTGGTTCCCCATTCATTTCAATATTTTATTTTTAATATATTAGACTTGATGCTACCATGGTATGTGACTGCATCTGGGGAAGTGTTATAGACCTGCTACTATATACATTCTTTTAACAATAACAGTAAATGGGACTTACTCCTGGGTAAGTGTGGGTAGGCTTTCAGCCTAGGATTGTGAAAAATTTTCCTGCTTGCTGATGTCACTCCCGTGGGGTCCTGATAGATTCTCATTCT
Organism: Tiliqua scincoides; assembly: GCF_035046505.1. Classification (NCBI taxonomy): domain Eukaryota; kingdom Metazoa; phylum Chordata; class Lepidosauria; order Squamata; family Scincidae; genus Tiliqua; species Tiliqua scincoides. The sequence goes on along the minus strand of NC_089821.1, from coordinate 165,378,407 downwards.
AAAAAGTGGGTCCCAGTGCTAAATGTGTGAGAATCACTGATCTAGAATATATGTAGCAATAGGTACACAAAAAGGGCAAAGTGGTGTAGAGACTTGTGTAGTATTACTAGCACATATCTACAGTTCAGTAGCTCCAAATGATAGACACAGAAATCAACCTGAGATATGAGTGATCTATGGAGGAACGTGGAATGGAATGTGAATCCAGATCCTGTATTTTTGCATGCTAGAGTGAGCATTTCTTGTGCATTTCTGTGGGAATTTGTGTACCTTATAGCCACCTTGAGCATGCATACCTGTATCTCTTAATGATGGAGTTGTACAAGTCCTGCTTCACAACATATGGAGAATACAGGAAGCACAGCTCACACTTCCTCAGCACATTCCTTTATGCTTCACTATAATTTGTACTTGTATTTCCCTTACCCCAACATAATCTCCAGTTCTGCACTGGGTCTGTGTAGCTGGGGCAAGTTCAAGGAGAAGAAAGGGGCAGAGGGACCCCGAAAGAAGGGATTGGAGCTGGTGCACACCACCAGATCTGCCCCCTCCCACAGCCTCCCTGCCCCCATCCTTTTGCTCCCTCTCAGCCCCCTCCCCATCCACCCCATCCCTACTGCTGCCCTACCTTCTTTGGCAGGTGTGGCAATGTCTGGCAAAAGCTGCGCACTCCAATGGCAGCCATTTTATGACAGCAGATGATTCTTCCACTGTCAAAACTCTCTGTCCCCACAGCCCAATCCAGAATAGCCCAATGGATTGAAAGTTTGTTACACTGGCTACTTTTATAAGCTCTTTTTCTTAATTGTATTTGTTTCTCTCTAAGATGTAATTTTTAAGGCTCATATATCTGTCTCAATGAGAAAATGAAATGTCAGCCCAACAGCGTAAACTTGTATATCATCTTGTTGGAACTTGTAGAATGTTTACCATTTCTGCTCTCCAAATATTAACACTTTTTGATTCTGCCTTGTATAATTTATCATAATGTTCAGCAAATTGAAAAGACTTGATTCTGTGTTATTTGAGAAGGCAGCTAGATTTGTGACTCAATTTGTAAAAATGCACACATCATTGGACACCTCTGTGTGTGTGTGTGTGTGTGTGTGTGTGTGAGTGAGAAAGCCCCTGTTCTGTGAATCATATGCGTAGCTTTAAAGGACTTGCCTCCTTTTACGGAAATTATTTTACCGGAAGTCTAAAATTGGGTATTTTTAAAATCATCTTAGTAGAAAATTTCTGATCAGTAGTTAATGCAGTATTTATCAGTGCCGTATTTTGAAATATATCCAATGATTGTAAACACATTTGACATAGTTGTGTATGTATTTATTCTCCACCTTTTGGAAATAAAACCACTCACTGCTGAGTACTGCAACAAAGGTTATGGAAGGGGGATGCGATTCAGTGGCCGAGCATGTGCTTTGCATGCAGAAGGTCCCATGTTCAACCCCCTGGAATCTTCAGATGGAGCTGGGAAAGATGCTGGCTCAAACCATGGAGAGCTAGTGTAAACAGTACTAAGCAAGACAGATTGCTGAGTTGACCCACTAGAAGTCAGCTACCTACATAGTTGCTTTTTCATGAAGCTCTTGCTTATCTTCCAGCTTTCATCCCAACCACATTAAAGTCAAAGCATAAGTGACGGTCTACTCACTTTTCTACCTTACTATTCTTGGCTCTCCTCTTCTTCTGGTTTCCCTTCATTGTCAAACTGTAGACTTGTAAGTTCTTGGGGCAAGGACTTGACTTTCTTCAGCAGAATCTTATGCATGTCTACTCAGAAGTAGGTCTCGTTGCACATCTTTCCAGGTGAGTGTGCATCAGATTGCAGCCTTTTTCATTTTAGTATTCCTGACAAAGGATACTGTGAGCTTCAAACACTGCTCTGGGCAGTGTTGGTGGACAGGTGGGAATAATTTGCAACACATCTTGATGCAGCGACCTGGTGAAGGCAGGTGGAAGGACATTCAAGGAAATTAAACTGTCTAAAGGAGGTGTGAACAATGAGTGATGTTGCTCTAAAAACATCTTGATTGTGGCAATAATAATTTGCTCAGTCTATGGCCTTGTATACCAGCTGATTTTGAAGTACTTAAAATAGTGCCTCACATAATTACCACCCTGTTTTAAAACAGGTAGTATGCTCTACTAGGATGTTCATATGCATGACTCTCAACCTGGCAGGTATATTAGAACACTGCCCTGGTTTGTTTTTTTTAAATTCATGTGAGACCTGTAGCATTCCAAGGAGGCAAAAATCTTCACTTCCCTTCAGTTCCCCCCCCCATATATAATTGCTGTCCCCAACTGTTCATTTGTATTTGAATAAATAGACCAAACAAACAACCCAAGATGCCTGAAGGTGCAACCTTCCATGCCTTCTTAATTTTTTATTGCAGCATGATGCTCAATGGCAAGCCATTAATTACTTACTTAAAGGCAGAACTTGCTCCCAGTGAAGTCATTGTTCCCATTTTCAATTGCATGATCTTATAACCCTGCCAGTCTGTGTATTATGCTTGTAGAATACCTATTGGTACTCTATTTTTATGCTCAGCAGTTTGCCTTTCCATATTTATTATAATAATGCTTATAATCTCCCAAATCAATTGTGCACACAAATGAAATTCATATTTTCTTTCAAACAGTATTTTATCTGTACATTTTTCATTTTTTTAAAGGACAAATAACAGTTCATATGCAAAGGCTGTCACTGAAGAAAAATGAATATACTCATATAGTACTTTGTTTTGTTTCATCACAGAGACATAGGTTTGCGTACCAAGAGGTGTGGACAGATTCTGCCTCCCTTTCTAGCCTTGTGCCCTCCAAAAAGCATGTCTGAGGGTCAAGAGGACCTTCCCCTCTCAGTGAAATTTGGTGCTACATGAATAGCTGCAGTTGCCAGAGAAATTGGCAGAAATTAGAGACCATTCCCCCAGCACAAACAGCTTCTGCTCATACTGGTGAATTCAAGCCTTAGTATACTAGGTCCGGAATGGACTTCTGATTATCTCCTAGAAGCTCATCTGCTTGGACCAATGTACTAAATGCTTCTTAAATGAGGAAAATGACATGTACAATAGCCTTAAATCCTTAAAGCAGTGGTTCCTAGCCTGGAGGTTGCAGCCCCCAGGGCAACCGGAGCCACTGCATTCCCCCAAGGGTTGTGGCAAAAGCTGTGACAGTGGGATCGCAGTGATGGCACTGCAGGTACTGCACCACAGCAACAAAAATGAGTATTTACATGTACTTGGGGGTAGTGCTAACCCTCTGGAAAGTGTGGGGAGTGTGCCCCCCTCTGTGGGCCTCCCTGTGCCTCAGAATGGCTCCCTAAAGTGATTGTGACCCACTTTCGGTTTTCATTGCAGAAGCAGTGGGTTGTGGTAGCTTCATTGCTTCAAAACAGAAGTGGGTCAGCATTCTGGAGATGCCCCCCCCCCACACACAAATACTTACAGTGGTCCCAACCTTCGTGTAAAAGTTGGGAACCAGTGCCTTAAAGGAAGAATGCGATATGAATAAAATAAACAAATGCAATACAGCATGCTACAAAACGAAATGGGGCCAGACTACCTTATGCCCCAATTGTTTGCAGGACGGGGGAGAAGAAACTCCCCAGTCCTAACCATTCATACTGACATAACTACCTACAATATCAGGATGAAGAAGAACTTCCCACCCTAAGCACTTCCTTGCATTTATTGCAACTTGAAGCAACTAGGAGGCACAGAGGAGCTGTTTACAAGTGTACAATGTGGTGGCTGTGACCATGTAGGGACATGGTCATCTGCAGGCTTTTTCAGGACAGTTAGGCCCAGCATTACCAGTTCTTGGCTTCTTCCAAGCAGCTGCAGAATGATGGCAATACTGGGGCCACATGGCTGGAGGCTGAAAAAAGCCTCCCTATTCATATAAGCACCATATGGTAAGCCTATAAGTTGCTAACACATGGCTTCTAGCTATTGAAGCCACCCATTGTATCAGGCTGTCCAAAGATGTTTTCCAGATGGCTGTCACCAAATATCCCAGCAGTTAAAACCAGTCTTGCCTAGGGGAAATTCTATCCCAGAACCAAGTCATGTACTACTCAACTGTGCGGCAAAACTCAGACAAGCAGGATTCTCCACAGCGAACAACAGTACAGGCAAGTACTCCATGCTGATCTGTCTGATTAGGCCCTGCAGTGAGACCCTGTGCGTTCCAGTGTCTCTGGATCATGGTCTGTCTAGTCGCAGCAATGTCTGCTACCTCAGGATATGAGGGAAATCTCACCATCAGATTTTGGATGTAATCCTGTACACACTTTCCTGGGAGTAAGCCCCATTGAACTCAGTGAAACTTACTTCTGAGCAGACGTGCATTGGCTTGGGCTGTAAGTCTCATCATGCATTCCTCTTTCAAGTGTACTCAGCTCCTATTGAAAACAATGAAGTTCTTTGTTTTCATGACATTTTTATTTCCAGGGACACCACTGCAGATAGATTCTTCAGATAAATTACTTGTGTTATTTGCGGTTCTCAAGCGATAATTTAACAAGTCTCCATCTTCATTACCTCAGAGGCACTTGTACAGAATCTAGTCATTTTTCCTCTAAGCATTCTTTGTAACAGTTAATGGGAGGAAGATTTTTTTTTCAGACTCACAAACAAGGGATATTCTCCATCATTATACCTCTTCCTAGCAACTGTTATGCTTCAGAATATTTTCTTCCTGAGCATATTTTAAAAAAGAGTCTCACAAGTGCCTCAAGCAATAATACTAAATGGTTCCTTTTCCCTAACAGAAATGTATTCACCATGTATCTGGATTTCAGCCAAGGCTATTATTATGAAGTATAATGTGTATTTCAATTATGTTAATTATATTGAAACTTTCATAAGGAGTGAGTACCATAAAGTATAGGTGAGAAATAGCTATGTACTTTATAGTTTTGCATAATGCCAATGTGAAATGGAACGCTTACTTTATTTGTTCTGTGTCTAAAATTATTTCATTGACATGATGATGCAATCATTCTTCATGACATTACATATATTTACAAAACAGGCTTTATTTTGGAGCTGCCTCAATACATATAATTATGTGTTAATTAGCAAGTTTAAGGAGGCAATATAGGAATTTTCTATATAAAGAAATGTATAACATTTGAATAAATGGAACTGCCTTATACTTGAGTCAGACTGATGTATGTGACCTGGTTGTGGTTTTGAGAGTCAGCAGCTTCTTGAAGCCTTTCACATCCATGCCATTTAGATCTCTCAGCAGGACCTATGGATTCTCTGCTATTATTCGTATTATATGTGCATGCCTTAGGGACCAATGCTATCCAAATTTCCAGTGCGAATGCAGTCATTCAGCAGGGTGTGCACTGCATCCTGGGGTGAGGTGGGGGAGTCATGAAGGCCTCCTCAAGGTAAGGGAATGTTTGTTCCTTTACCTTGGGACTGCATTGCAGCTGCATCGGCACTGGAAAGTAGAATAGGATTGCACCCTTAGTGTCTGCCTTTTGTCACACATGGCTCAGTGTCCCATAGCTATGGCACAGTGAATGAGAATCCATGTTTCTTTTGCACACGGCTCAGTTTTTATGCTTGTTGTTTTCAGCAGCTTGTTTTAAGGAAAACAAATAAGTGCTCAGACAAACCACTATAGATTACAGGCACAAAAATTTCACTCATTAGAGGGCTTAGAACATGGGTGGACATAAGATAAAAAAAATATTGTACTCTTCCTGCCATTCTGCAAGTAAAGGTCATTATGTTCAAAGTAATGTATATGTTACCTCTGGATAGATTTTCAAAGGTTTTATTTTGCAGGTGATCCACATGGGGTGGGTGAATGAGAGATTACAAGGAGCAGACTCTCCACAGCTCTATAAATTCAAGTTCCTGGCACTGAAGGGTTCATCATTCTACATTTTCAGCACACCACCGGTAAGCAACCATTTTGCTTATTATCATGACTGAACTCCTTCTTGTCAGAACAGAAGCAAGCCCTTTGTGTCATATAATGGAGCAACTTACAAAGGAATCTCACAATAACCCCTTCATACACCTTTGGTCCTTCCTTGCTGTGCATAAAAAATCAATATTCATGGGGGCTGGACTTCTCAAAGTTTCAATAGTAGCATACGAGACTTGGTTGCTTTTCCGCTTGGCTTAGGTCCTAGTGGACCCTAAAGTCTAGCCACTCTCCAAATCTTCTTTGTAAAGCTTTGCATGGCCTGGAATTCTTATTAGTGGTGTACCCGGGGAGACAATAGGGGCAAATGCCCCAGACGCCAGGCTTGGGGGAGCGGTGCCTCAACCCGCCCTCCCCACCACCAGTTTTTTTACATGGTCCGGACCCTGCAGCCACTGTCAGCGTGGTTCCCAACTGCTTCTGAGGGTCACCCTCAGAAGAAAGGGGATAAGAAGAGGGTGGCCCTCAGAACGACTAGGTCACTGGCCGGAAGCGGCTCTCGCCTCTTCTGATAAATGGTGCCCCAATGCAGAGTGTGAGGGAGGCAACAGTGAAATCTGCCAGTTGCTCCTTGTTTGCATCAATGGCCTGCCCAGGCCTCACGGGAAGAGCTAGGTTGGCAGTGGGGGCAGGTAGGGGGCAGGGGAAGGGATCAGGGTGTTTTGGAGCAGGGAGGGTGGCAGCCAGAGGGCATAGAGCAAGCTGGAGGGGGTGAATCTCAGTGGCAAAGCACACGCCAGATCATATCCCCCATTTTCCAACCTGTTTTATTCCCTTTCTTTCCTCAGACTTACACCAGCTACATAATTGGCATGGGTCCAAGAAGACCCATAGATGGCCAGTAGGCCTACCCAAAGATAAGCAAAAATAGTTTTATGTACTTTTGGATGGCCTTCTAGTCAGCCCCCTCTATTCAATGCAGTGTGCACTCCATCTTTGCATCTATTACCTATTACCAAGCATAGCTGAAAAACTATGAGTACCTTGTTTCTCCTTTTAAATGAAATGTAAGATAATTTGGAAACCAAGTTATATCTCAGATATCAGCATTCTTATAGAATTCTATGCAAATGAAATTGTACGAAAATTAGCATCTCTCATTGAAAACCTTATGTGACAAAACCCACTACATACTGGATTTTTGTTATATTTTTTCATGTTATGTTTAAAAAATATCTTTTGTTCATCATGCAATACATGCTTTAAAATTTTCTTATGCATATGTAAGCAGAAAGGAAAATATACTTGTGATGAGAGAAAAGCACACACATTCATTTCTTCACAAATTCACAAAGTGACACCTCTTTCTTTCTTGCATTTATGGACACAGTTTGCAAACTTCCTTGTATTCTGACATGCACCTGTTAAATGAAATGCGCTAACAGCTTCGCTGGCTCCTTCAAAAACAGGTGTGCCCCTCACAGAAAATACCATTATTGTTAGCACAAATTAGCATTGCTAATTTGAAGAATGGCCAAAAATATCAGGCTGTTCTCAATCAGTTCAGAAAGGTAAATATTCCATGAAAACTATCTATATGAATATGGTAGAATAAGTTCATTTGATAAGCTACTACTGTAATGCAATGCATTGTTAATGCAATGTCAAAACCAAAATGCATTTGTGAAACACTGCATTTATTACTGCATTGTTAAACTCATATGAAAAATGACTCTGGAAGCTTTAGAAATATATCCAAATCCCTGTTATGTTTTTAGGGGATCATTCCACAACCATTTTCATCTTTAAAATTTCTCTCTTCAGAGGCCAAACCTAATGCGTCTAAGGGCGCAATCTTGAGGCAGGGCCCAGGAGGGTCACAAATGTGCTGAATTCAATCAGCAGGACTTATCTAAACAAAAGTTTTGTTTCCTCTAAACTTTTTTTATTTGATAGTATCATCAGGCAGGTAAGCCCTTGCCTGTATGTGTACCAGAAGGAATAGAAAATGAGGTGATAGAATGGGCTTAGCACTTAGCAGGTAGGAGTCATGTTTTTGAAAGATCTTCTAAGGCAGTCATTTTCAACCACTGTGCCGTGGCACACTGGTGTGCCACGAATGGTCTGCAGGTGTGCCACGGGAGTTTGGGGAGGGTCATTTAATAGTAGGGCCGTTGGGGGATGTTAGGCTCACATCAGCAGCATGGTGTACCTTGTAATTTGTACAAGAACTGAAGGCCAGGAAACAGAGACTGGGTGTCAATGGGCAATTTTCACAATGGAGAGAAGTGAAAAGCAGTGTGCCCCAAGGATCTGTCCTGGGACCAGTGCTTTTCAACCTCTTCATAAATGACCTGGAGACAGGGTTGAGCAGCGAGGTTGCAAAGTTTGCGGACGACACCAAACTTTTCCGAGTGGTGAAGGCCAGAAGTGATTGTGAGGAGCTCCAGAAGGATCTCTCCAGACTGGCAGAATGGGCAGCAAAATGGCAGATACGCTCCAATGTCTGTAAGTGTAAAGTCATGCACATTGGGGCAAAAAATCAAAACTTTAGATATAGGCTGATGGGTTCTGAGCTGTCTGTGACAGATCAGGAGAGAGATCTTGGGGTGGTGGTGGACAGGTGGATGAAAGTGTCGACCCAATGTATGGCGGCAGTGAAGAAGGCCAGTTCTATGCTTAGGATCATTAGGAAGGGTATTGAGAACAAAACGGCTAATATTATAATGCCGTTGTACAAATCTATGGTAAGGCCACACCTGGAGTATTGTGTCCAGTTCTGGTCGCCGCATCTCAAAAAAGACATAGTGGAAATGGAAAAGGTGCAAAAGAGAGCGACTAAGATGATTACGGGGCTGGGGCACCTTTCTTATGAGGAAAGGCTACGGCGTTTGGGCCTCTTCAGCCTAGAAAAGAGACGCCTGAGGGGGGACATGATTGAGACATACAAAATTATGCAGGGGATGGACAGAGTGGATAGGGAGATGCTCTTTCCACTCTCACATAACACCAGAACCAGGGGACATCCACTAAAATTGAATGTTGGGAGAGTTAGAACAAACAAAAGAAAATATTTCTTTACTCAGCGTGTGGTCGGTCTGTGGAACTCCTTGCCACAGGATGTGGTGATGGCGTCTAGCCTGGGCGCGTTTAAAAGGGGATTGGACAAGTTTCTGGAGGAAAAATCCATTACGGGGTACAAGCCATGATGTGTATGCGCAACCTCCTGATTTTAGAAATGGGTTATGTCAGAATGCCAGATGCAAGGGAGAGCACCAGGATGAGGTCTCATGTTATCTGGTGTGCTCCCTGGGGCATTTGGTGGGCCGCTGTGAGAGACAGGAAGCTGGACTAGATGGGCCTATGGCCTGATCCAGTGGGGCTGTTCTTATGTTATGTTCTTATGGTGTGCCTTGACAATTTTAGCACCTTGTCAGTGTGCCACGAGATGAAAAAGGTTGAAAATCACTGTTCTAAGGAAAAACAAAAGTCCCTATAAGTAGAAAAGTAGTTCTTAGGGAGTGAGTTGAATGAAACCTGATCTCACCATTGTGCAACTTTTTTTGCTGGCAAGGAGTTTTTTTACATGGAGAACATTCAAGTTGTGGCATGTCCTGTCAAGTTTCTACAACCCCATTCTCCTGTATGTGCAAAACAGGTTTAAGACTGCAATCTTATGCACACTTTCCTGGGAGTAAGCCCCATTAAACACAATGCGACTTACTTCTGAGTAAACACGCATAGGCTTGCCATGTAAGAGAGGTGTAATCCAGTGGTTATGTGGATTTTCAGATCAAGAGCCCTCACCAAATACTATCATAAACTCTTTGCAGGCAAAACATCAGGTCCTTTACATCTATACAAAAGTGGTTTGCAAATGACTCCCTGTCCCAAAAGGGCTCACAATCTAAACAGATGCAGAAGAATCATAAGCAAACAGCAATGAGAAAAGACACTGGGCAGGAGTGAAAAGGGACTCTCCCTCTGCTAAATAAGAGGAGCACCACTTGAAAAACGGCCTCTTGCCCATTTAGCAGGGGATACCACTACAGGTTATCCAGGTTCCGCTCCCAAAACAACCGGATTAGAACATCATTGACACAAGCCTATTGAGATTACCAGGCCTCCACCAGCATACCTTTTCTATTGCTCTTGGTGGCTTTGAGTTCTGCAGGATGGTGAACAATCAAGGCACACATTTCCCCTCACTTGGTCTCCTGCTCTCCCATTTCAGTAGAAAGAAAGAAATTCACGTATATGTCTTTGCAAGCATAGAACTATGTAGTGCTGAATACTTTTCTGAAGAAGTCACTTAAACCAACTTAGAACATCCTGGCAAAGGAGCACCATCTTGCACAGATCAGCACATTTATAATAGTTTAATTACAAAGCTGAATATCAGCACTGTCAATCTTGATGGTTTAAACCAGTTAATTTTTTTTAAAAGGTTAATCTATTATTCAAGAATTGTATGAAAACTTCAGTAAAGTCATTCAGTGGAAACAAATGACTCAGTCCCTTGATCAAAACAGAATCTTTATAAGAAAGGGGACAAATCGATATGCTTAATCTATTTGCTCAGGTTGTGTAGTTTTCGTTTGATTTAGTTTTTTATTCAGGCAGTATATCCTTCCGAGCTGGCAGAAGCTACTATTATGTTGGAAATAAATACTGCAAAATATGATCAACATCACATGCTTTCCATCATACGAACTGTGAAAAAGTTACACAGAATTTTTTTAATGCATTGATTACTTTTAATTTTTATCTAATTTCTAATATTCCTACAAAGCAACCCTAGGTATGTTTATTCAGAGTTAAGTCCTACTGTGGTCAGTGGTACTTACTCTCAGATACGTACCTATAGGATTTCTGCTGGGCAGCTAAATCCTATACATCAGAAAAAGCCTTCTGAGCAATATAGGTTATGGCACACACCCTCAGCCACTGGTGCAACTATACCAGTGCCAGTGCAGTTGTAGCCTGTTGTTCTTTTGAATGTGCCATGGATGTCAATCCAATGAAACACCAGTGTACCTTCACTACTGGTGCAGCCTAAATCAGCCTGCCTAAACCCCCGAATGAGGTGGAGACATGGAAGGGATCTGGGCAGGATGAAGGAGTCACTGCACACCATATTCTAAATCCTATTATTCTGATCTGATTCACACCAGATGATGGACATGCCCAAACATCAGTGCAATACTGCCTGGCTGCAGTGGCCCAGTTTCTTCTTCACAGGCTTCTGCTTGTGGCCTGGACACAACAGGTAATGAGTGACAAAAAGAAGCATTTTCCCTTCCTGTCAATACATACTTAACAGATTTTGATGACCTGGAAGTAGTACAGAACCACTTTATTACAAAGCAGTTTCTACATCTAATTCCTTCTAATTTTGTTTCCTATTAGAGGATTTCAATACTGGTGAGAAACAATTCTCATTCAACTTGTTTTAAAAGCACTCATAAGAGAAGGTATGGAAGAAGCAAATGGTCAGTGTGGTTGTAAATAAACAAGCATTAAAAAAGAGTTCTCACCTCAGACTGAATCGATTGCCACTGAGTTTCACATAAAGTGAAATGCTTCAGTCTGGGCTTTGGCAACGTTTTGAAGTCCTTTAGCAAAATCTTGCAGGTGTGGGTGTATGGTGATTTTAGCCAGTGCTGTTATGTAAGGGTTTCATGTAGCTGCCTAGTTATATCCCCATCAATCAAATTTCTAAAATGCATAGGATTCTGATTTATGTGGTGTACTCTGTACAAAGTCTCTTACTCAGTACAAAGTCTGACATGTTTTGAGATATCTTGAGTGAATCTGCCTTTGGGAAAAGTAGTTAAAAGTGTGGCAGACCCCAGATAAGGTACCAAGGAGTTTCTGTAGGAATAAAACAACGTTTCAAGATCTGAACAGGTATAAAGCTTGGCAATTAGTTTGTAACCAGAGTTGCCCAAGAGGCTAATTAGGAACTGAAAATTATGCTTTTGACTTGTCGCTGGCAAGGTTTGTTGAGCTATCGTCCTCTAGATGCTATCAAATAAAACAGCAACAAATGTGATTACAGAGTATTCTCAATAAGCTATTGCTAGGCATTTTCCACTTGTAATTCATTTTAATTATGTTTACATTTTAGACCATTTGAATCCAATGGTAGCTCAGGAATTCTAGCAGAATGAACCTATTCAAAAAGCAGCCCAAATAGTTTCTAAGCATATTAACCAGTAGGGCAAGGAATGCAAAGTTCATTCAACAAATAAGGGTTGAAGTTTGAGAGATCACAACTAATGTTATTAGTTATATTTTGACAATGCATATGTCCTGTTAGATCTCATTCAAGAAATACGGGGGAGCTGTATCTGCAGATCCTGTACCCATGGTTTCGGTTATCTGAGGATCCCTGGATGCACCCCCCCTGGGCCCCCTACACATCCTGCAAAGGATCTACTGAGTCCAGAGAGGCTGTGCACATTCACCCAGAATGCGCCATTTAGGCCGAAAAAGTACCACTTCCTTTTTTTCCATAAAACTGGAAGTGATGTTTTTATGCCTTTAAAAGTCATTATGGGGACTGGTTAAGCTCCAGAAGGTGAGGGGCATCTCAGGTATCTGCAATTTCAAGTATCAGTAGGGTGTTCTGGAACGGAACCCCCCCCCCCCCCCCGTGAATATCAGGAGATCTGGTCTAGAGGGTAGAGACTCCGTTAGCCCGAAAATAACATCAGAAGGTCGCCAGTTCAAGGACACCGGCAGCTCCCTGAACAGCTGAGAATGGCAAGACCTTGAAGCAGCTGACAAGCCCAGCTGAGTGATTTCACCTGCTCTTGGTGTGAGCAAGAAGCGTCTTGGTTGCCCTCCATGTGTGAGATGGAGCTGCTTGTCAGCCTGCATGCGAGAACTAGAGGCCAGAAGTGAGACCAAACCAGGAAGATCCATTCTGAAATGTTGTTGGTTCTTGAAAGAGAGAACCTCTATGTTTGTAAAAATCCCCTTGAGGGATTTATAAATGCCTATGTAAACCGCCTTGAATAAAGTCAGAGGAGTAATCCGATGACCAGAAAGGCGGTATATAAATACCTAGTTGTTATTATTATATCAGGGCATGTCTGTATCAGTTGTCCTAGTTCTGTTTGTTCTTTGTATTGTCCCTCACCTGCAACAGGCTCTTGCATAGTGGTAAGGTATATTTATATTGTGATACCCACATATGCTTTTGACGCACCACTAGAAACAAGAGTTTTGTTTGTTTTGCATGTGTTGTTTGGGATTGGGCCATTAGCAATTGCTGTGTTTCTTCATTTTGCTTCACCTCCCTCCCAAAATGTCGATGATAGTCAGATAATGTATTACTTGGGCATTGGGAACTGTAATGGAGTTTCTTCTCCAGTATTTTGGTGAATGGTAATGGTTAGTGGACAGAATTTAAAAACAATCAGCAAAACATGTTTGCTCTAATGCATTATTTCAGCAAAACATGTTTGCTCTAATGCATTATTTCATGCAGATTATGCAGTCAGACTCTCTTTAATCGCTGATGCAACAAGATCTTCTGGTTCCCCACTGCAAACATTTGATGGAAGCTATTGTTGATGAGGTGACTAGGGTTTATCGGTGCACAGACCCAACTGCTGGATTGGTCTAGGAATGACATGAGTACTGCCCGTTCGTGGTTTCTACTTCTTTTCATGGCTTCTGCCCATATATGGCTTCATATTCCTGAGATATTAGCATATAAAGGAATACGTGCTCATACCCTAAGGATATGAGCTCATGCACCCTTAGTCAACTTGAAGTATGTAATGTTGGACTATTTTAAAAAAAGTGTGTATAAAAATACACAATCAAAGTTTGAAAGATACATTCTAATCAGGTATCTGATGAGAAGACACATTTTAACGTCAGATATCTCCAATTCATGTTTCAAGTTTAATTTTTGTATAGGACCATTTTGGGCCCAGTCCTATCAAACTTTCCTGCACTGATGCATCAGTGCCAATAGGATGTGCACTGCATCCTGAAGTGGGGGGACAGTCATAGAGGCTTCCTCAAGGTAAGGGAACATTTGTTCTCATACCTCAGGGCTGCATTGCAGCTGCATCAGTGCTGGAAAGTTGGATAGGATTGGGCCCCTAGTTTCATATATTAGGGCTAGTCACTTTTTGTATCTGTTTATAGGCATTTTGGCAATGCTGAAACATAGATTTAACGTCATTTATTTTTAGTTTTTATCTGTCAGCATTTTTTAATCCACAGTTCGTCCATTTGGCATGAATTTTTCCAGCTCATGTCTGACTACTAATTCTCATTAAATATTTAAAGATTTTTCTTTTACTTGACATCTTCATCCAGCAAATAGTTTGCTGGTGATGGATTGTTCTGAATGCTTAATAATATGATGGAATATTTGAAAGTTGATGATCACGCACACTATTGTAGAGCTTTAAAAAAACAAGGAATCCAGCCATGCTAAAAATAAGGCTTTGTCAACTCTGTACAGATTCACAGCCTATCGATTTGTTTGGGTGTAAAGCATCATGACACAGTAAATTCCATTGAAACTCCACCAGCTTTTTAACTTGACCCTGATCAAATGGCAGAATCCGGAAGATTCATGGCTGTGGCGCAAGCCATGCATTTCCATGCATGTTCTTAAACCTGTATTTCTCCAACAGCAGTCCTCAGCATTATTGAGAATCTGTTTCTGAAATTGAGAAGGATTTCAGAAACAGTTTAGGATGGGGCACATGGGCCTGTTGTGCAAAGAGAAAGTAAAACCCAGAAAGGTATACAAATATTTGGGATCAAATGAAGAAGCTACCTGGAGTAGATCCCATAACTGTGTGTTTTAGACACAGGATTCAGCTACAACAATTTGCCTTGGTTTGTATTTGTCATCTTCAGAAAACACCTCCTGTTTTAGGTAGCGATGAATAAGCTGCTTAGCGCTTGACCCAGAATCATTTGGAAGTGTTCCAAGTTCTTCTTCCCCCCAAAATTGGCTAATTGCAGTCTAATTTAAGATGGTGTGGAGAGACAAGCAACAAGGAATGACTGTGAGCAAGTACAGCTGCACATAGTTGCAACCCTATTGACATAGAAGTAGACCCATCGCTTTCCATGGGTGTTATTCTTAAGTAATGGTGCACTGAATTGTAGCTGGGGCCTTTGTTTCAAATGGAAACAAGGATTACATCCTGCTGTTTAAAAAACAGACATCTGCAAAATGCAAGCATTTGCAAAATGGACGAAGGATGCAGCAGGCTCTGCTAAAGAGAAGGAGGCTTGCTTGATTTCAATGGAAGACTCGGGAGCTGTGAAAAGGTTAACTTTGGCTGGAGTTTGCCAGGGGTTGCCTTGCAGATGAACAGCCTTCTAATTATCTCTGCATGGCTTCTCAGGTGCTGCTTGAAAAGCAACTTCTCCAGAGTTGCTTGAAAAGCTCTGACCCCTGAGCAAACTCGGAGATAAGGAGAGGTGAGTTTGATTTATTGGCAGAAATTTCTCACCATATAGACGACGAGTATCTGCAGTAGTTTGACTTCAGAAGAATTCTTGGAGCTGGAGAAGTTAACATCTCCTTTTGGAAGGGTCATTCCAAGCTCCAAAAATATATCCTGGTAGGGCCAGCACACTCATGGGTCTGAATGAACTAGCTGCTTTGGGCTGTGGACTGGGAGAGAGGGCAAATTGGCAGGGGTACCAATTCAGCTTGCTTGTAAGCCATAGCAAATCAGGTTAAACAGCTATATGGGCAAATGCAGGCCCCTTCAAATTGACTCCAAACATTTTTAATGCTAACTTTGGCAGCAACTCTGTTTGGATCACTAAGTAGAGGCATGGTTCCCTCCAGAACACACAGACCTCTGTGGCTTCACTGCAGGGGTGTTCAGAATACTCCCAAGTGCCTTCTGTAGTTTATCAGCAGACTGCAAATGGGAAGGTGGGTCTTGTGAGCTCACTGTGTCACTTAATAGAAGGAAACACCATTCAGGATATTTTGATTTGGTCTTATGAAGAAACTACCATTATGGCCTTATGCCAGTAGATAAGGAGAAGGGTTATATCTTTAGGGGTCCATTTTCATTTTTCTTTGCAATTTCTTCCTGACTAGGAGCACATTATTATTTTTTAAATAAAAGAAAACTCTAATATAAAAGTGCCCTGGATACTATTTTCAGTTAGAAATGATGTGAAAGATCAAGGAGAAAAACTGCAAATATTGTAAATTTCCTTTTCAGCCAGTGTCCCTTTGTACCATGAGCATTTTGCTGTTCAAAAGCCTGTATAATGTCACTCGTGTTCTAACGATGACCTTGCACACTGGGATACCCAGACAGTTTCAATATAGCTTTCAGCATTATAGGTGGTTTCTTTTTTCCCCTTTGTAACACTCAGAGTAAAAGATTTTTGGATATACTAGTGCCCTTTGTGAACTATCATCCCTGACCATCTTTGCTGCAAAAAGCACAGAAGGTTGAATGAGGTTCAGGGAAATAAAAGCAATCCTAATAGAAGACAAAGTCATGGGACCCCAGATTTAATGATAAAGGAAGGCCATTTTTGAACACTTTAGCTATGGCACCGAGAGCTAAAAGGTAAAGATACTTCACATCAGGCAAAACCAACAGTTGTTAAATGTGGAGCAGCTGCTAGGTTGAAGACTTAGCAGCACAGTCCACAGGCACCATTTGGTTAGTGAAAGCACCTAAACAGGATTAAATGTAGCACTTCCCTTTACCTGGGTAGTAGATTGGTCTGTGTAATAGTGGTGCTAGGGCCAATAAGTGTGTCTCCTTCTTCTTCTTTTGAAGTAGGTCACCATTTGAAACCAATCTCGTGGAACCCAACAGTGCTGCCTGAATCCAGTCATTATGATCATATTTTGTTCAGCCAAGGGAAGTGTTAGAGGGAGAAATTTACATTCGGACTTAGCCCAATGGAAGCACTTATCTTTGATTTTGAAAAGTGAAAGTGTAGGAATTCACTCCATTTTATCTAAATAATCATGATTATTGTGCAGTAAGTTTTAATCCCAGCGCCTTAGCTGGTAGCAGGAAGAAATTTCTTCTAAGAGTTTTCCTGCGGCTTTCCCGACAGTATCTGTCTCAGCTGATATAAACTGGTTTTCAAACTGAACATTGACTTGCATCTTTGGCAACAGAAGTCCACATAGCTTCTCTGTATCACGACTGTTATGCCTTTTTAAAAAAATCAAGCTGTCTAAGTATATATTTGACCATAAACATAGTCTTCTGAAATTGTGTGCATGTTTAGCTTTAGGGGTATAGTTATCTAACATTCTGAATCAGGTTCTCACTGTTCCTTATACCTTTTTCAGAGAATGATCTGCGGATATATGATGCTATCATATTTTTAGGTCTAAGCAAGTTGGTGCAAAACTCAGGAGGGAGACCATCAGGAAGCCCCATGTTGACTGTTCAGAGTTCCCAAGGAAGAGAAAAATAAGTTTAATAAATATCATATTTTAAAATAATTCAGATTTGTTTCACCCTTTTCACTGTGATCACGCTAGTTCCAAGTCAGCTCTAGTAGACTAAGGGGACAATCCTGACCTGGGAGTGGGCTGGTGCAAGGAGGGTTGCAAACGTGCCATAAGGAAGCCAGGCCGGCCTTCTGAGAAGTGCCGGCCTACAGAGGCTGACATAAGCCTCCACACCGGCTTTCACTCTGAGGCTGTATTGACCCGACTGGGCTGACGCAAGCAGCAAAGGTAGGCGGGGGGGAGGCAGGGAGTAGGCTGGAGGTAGGCGTTCCTGGTTGGGGGGAGGGCGGGTGGTGGGCGGCCCCAGGAGCAGGTGGGTGGGGAGCAGGAGGCAGCGCAAGTCTGAGGAGACCCATAGGGGCCAGCAGCCCTTACCTGGAGGTAAGGGGAAATGTTTCCCCTTACCTCTGACTGAGCTGCTTATGGCCACTATCCTGTGCTGGATACAGTGTGAGCCTCCTGACTTGCCTGTTCCAGCACAGGATAGTATTGTGCGCTTTAACTGTGCTTCCATGTGATAAACAGAATGGGGTAGTTTTGCTGCAGAAGAAATAGGTTTTGTACTGAGAAAAGTTGTATACATATTTGCTGCTTTTTAAGAGAAAAAAATGAATATCTGCATCTATTACTAGAGAGAATTATTATCCAATTCTTAAAACAGAACAGTTGAAATTGAAAAAAGGAAATCAAAACAAAAGGTTTATAGAATGTAGGATAATACTTTTTGTTGGACCAATGGCAATTATTTTGTGTGGAGCAAATACGGAAAATCATGTTTGCTGCTTTTGTTAAGAAGGAAAAGTGTGTCTACTCTTGCATAGTAGAACAAGGGAGCTTTCTGTCTCTAAGGGCGCAATCCTAACCCCTTATGTCAGTGCTTTCTAACACTGACATAAGGGCAATGCAGCTCCAAGGTAAGAGAATAAACATTCCCTTACTTTGAGGAGGCCTCCAGAAGAACAGCCCCGTTGCATCAGGCCATAGGCCAATCTAGTCCAGCTTCCTGTCTCTCACAGCGGCCCACCAAATGCCCCAGGGAGCACACCAGATAACAAGAGACCTCATCCTGGTGCTCTCCCTTGCATCTGGCATTCTGACATAACCCATTTCTAAAATCAGGAGGTTGCGCATACACATCATGGCTTGTACCCCGTAATGGATTTTTCCTCCAGAAACTTGTCCAATCCCCTTTTAAACGCGCCCAGGCTAGACGCCATCACCACATCCTGTGGCAAGGAGTTCCACAGACCAACCACACGCTGAGTAAAGAAATATTTTCTTTTGTCTGTTCTAACTCTCCCAACATTCAATTTTAGTGGATGTCCCCTGGTTCTGGTGTTATGTGAGAGTGTAAAGAGCATCTCTCTATCCACTTTATCCTTCCCATGCATAATTTTGTATGTCTCAATCATGTCCTCCCTCAGGCGTCTCTTTTCTAGGTTCAAGAGGCCCAAATGCCATAGCCTTTCCTCATAAGGAAGGTGCCCCAGCCCAATAATCATCTTAGTCACTCTCTTTTGCACCTTTTCCATTTCCACTATGTCTTTTTTGAGATGCGGCGACCAGAACTGGACCCAGTACTCCAGGTGTGGCCTTTCCATCGATTTGTACAACGGCATTATAATATTAGCTATTTTGTTCTCAATGCCTTTTCTAATAATCTCAAACATAGAATTGGCCTTCTTCACTGCCGCCGCACATTGGGTCGACACTTTCATCGACCTGTCCACTACCACCCCAAGATCTCTCTCCTGATCTGTCACAGACAGCTCAGAACCCATTAGCCTATATGTGATTGCACCCTAAATGGTTTTTTATTTGTTTTTTTTAATTGTAGGATGTAAAAGGATCCTAAGCAGTGAACTAAAATTTGGGGGCCAAGTATTATCAGTAGTTTAAAAAATAATATAATTAATAACTACGTTACTACGTTCAAATACTTGGGGTACTGCAGTAGCAGAAATATAGTGATATTCATGTTGTGTATGCAATCTTTATCAAGTTTTAGTCAATAATAGAAAAGTTACTGAAATATCATGAAGGAAATTTGGATCCACCCAATATGTCTAATAATATTTTCTTCTGGCATTATAGGTAAGCACGTTAGACTGGATCCGGGCTGAAAAAATCTATAACCTCTGTGAGGTTCTATTTAAAGTTCACAAGGTAAGTTTTCTATAAGACATGGACTTTTTCATCAGCATGGGAGCTTGTTTCTTTGACCTTAAAACAAAATTAATAGTGTGTTTGGATTAATCTCATTCAGCAGGAAAAAGTCAACAAAAACTTAGATAACATTGTAGCAATATTTTTTATCAGTTGACTATTGCAATTATTTGTATGATTGGCCTGTGATGCGTTCCTGGCTCATTCTGATCTAATTAGGTCAGCAGTCACTGCTATTTCCTAAATTTCCTGGGAGAACATTGCACTTCTCTGCCTGTGACAATTGGTTCAGTGGAACAGCACAAGCACCGACATATACAGAGAATAGGATCTTGGTATTAGAGTGGAGAAATATCTGTGACTGAGACATGGCAGCTGGAGCTCAATACTGAGCTAGATGATGCAGATAAGGCAGCTTCACATATCCACATATAGGCATAACATTTGAATAGGCCGTACAGGCATAACATCCTGTGCACATAAGCAGTTGTGTAGCTGGGGAGGGGGGTTCACAGAGATGCTTCCATGCTGCTACATGGGGCACAGCAATACCACCCTCACTGTGGCCACGACGTCCTGTCCCCCTTGCTTGTAGCTCATCACCACCCCCGCGCCCCCTCTCAATGTGACCAGAGTCGCATCTGAAAAGTGTTCTGAGGCCCAGAAAGGCTGTGTGCGACTTCCCCAGGCCTCAGAAGGCTTAAACACCTTTAAGCATCACTTCCAATTTTCCCCAGAAAACCAGAAGTGGCATTCTAAGTCCTTCTGGAGGCCTCAGAACACCCTCTGGATACAACAGTGAGTGAGAAAGTAATCCGTAGCTAAAGCCCACATATTCAAATACATGTGGGTGCCAAGGGGGCTAACTAAGGACACTGGGCACCCACTTGAATTTCCTAATCTGAGAAAATGACTGACAGTGGCTCTCTAGTATTATATCAACTCTTCTGACCTGTTTAAAGATGATGGGAGGGCTTTAGGGAATAGTGCTGGTCTAGTTAGTCATCTTTGAGAAATAAGGGCTTTCCTTATTTGTACATTACCATCTTTGTGTTCATTCTCAGGTCTTCTCTTAACATCTAGCAAGGTTAATTTCAAGAACATGTGAAATTAGAAGCAAATTCCATGGTTGCATTTTCATTTGAGGGGCGGGGAAGAGTGGGAAATAAACTACCAAGACATAGCCCTTTATGTTCCTGACATTTTAATAAATGAACACTTAATTGTCAGTCTTGATGAATATATTAACTGAAACACAAAAGCGTCAATGTACTACTTTAGCCTCTGTTCTGTTGACACCGGTATAAATGATAATGAAGGAAACTTAGAGCAAATCAATTAAGTTGGAGTAAACTTAATTTCAAGAAGAGATTAAAGCTTCCCTATTACAAATTCTAATGCTTAGTTTGCTCTACAGAAAATTTTCTTCTGAGTTATGTATACAAATTAGTTTTTCGTAGCATACTGATGATGAAATATCTTTGGGGGAAAATTATATATCAGGGACGTGTGGTACGGGTGTGGCAGGTGAGGCAGAACCACCCCAGTAGTCCATGGAAAAGCAGCGCAGCTTTGCTCCACCGGATCCAGACCCTCCGTGTTGGGCTGGCTCTTCATTCTACGCCAGCCTTTGGGTTGCTGTAGAATCAAGGATCCCCATTGCAGGGTTACTTGGTTTACCCGGGAGAAGGGGCAAAAGTCCCCTTCTCCCAAGGAGAAAGCGGCAGCTGCCTGGAGCACGCAGGATGCAGCAGCAGCCATTTCCGGTGCCGCTGCAGCCCCACACGCCAGGTAACTAAGAATTGGGCTGCCCATCTGCTGCCCCAATCCACAGACATGTGAATGCAGCAGTGGTCTTACACCTTCTACTTGGTCAGTTTTTTCTATAAAACACATGATCGGTGGAAGAGAATGCATAGGTTAAGTGTTAGATCTGGTCTACAAATGTAGCAGAAGGAGGTAGATCTCTGGGATGGCAGAATGGATTTTTCCATTTGCTACTTCAGAAAAAAGTTACCTGCCTCCTATTTTTTTAAAACTACCTGTCTGAAATTAGAAGACTAACACCTCAGAGATGAGAGGGAGGGCGGTCATGCAGGTTCTGGGACAGAACATTTCTCCCTCAGATGCAGGAACGTGCAGGGGTTTGTTGCTTTTAGAAGAGGGGGCACCTCAAAAATGGCATCCTCCACTTCCAGTCTGAATTTGCACTGTTTGCTACCATCTCAACATTCTGCCACATCATCCCACCTCATTCAGCAAACGTGCAAGCCCTGCCTTAGGCCACAATCCTATCCACACTTTCCTGAGAGTAAGCCCCATTGACTATAATGAGACTTAGAGCCCAATCCTGGGCTTGGCGCGCCAGCTTACTGCCAGCGCGCACTGTCGCAAACATGCTGCTGGGCAACCGCCTGTGTTAGCCCAGCTGGCCGGTGCTGGGCTAGCACCAGGCAGGCGCCTGGCCTCCGCCGCTCGGTGGTCACATGGACTGCTGAGCTGCAGTAAGGTAAAAGGGGGCGGGGGAAGGCGGGGAGGGGGGAGGCGGGGAGAGGGCAGGGAGGAGACGTGCTGGGGGAGGGAGCGGGGAGGGAGGGAGATGGGTCTGGTGGAGCTGTGCTTCACCGATCCAGAGCATTTGTGTGGGACTTGGCGCCCAACATGAATGCTCTTACGTTCGTGAATTGAGTAGCTCCATGCTTAATGAATGCTCTTAGTGAATTGGGTCGCCCCATTGTGTGGCTACTTCCCTTACCCAGGAGAAGGGGACAAAACTGCCCTTCTCTCGAGGTGCCACCTGTGGTTGTCGTTGGTGCGCAGGATGCAGTGGCAGCCATTTTTGGTGCCACCGCAACCACGTGCCGCAGTTGCTCAGGATTGGGCTACCCGTTCTGAGTAGATATGCATAGGATTGGGCTCTCAGTCTTTTATTCAGGTAAACTACTGTAGAAATTATTCAGTATGTGTAATTGAAATACTCAATTTTAGATTATAAGGTCCTTGCAACATGGACCTGTTATCCTATATGCTGCAAAGCATCACCTAAACTGATTGTTTGGAAATGTATCCTGGTAGTTATGCAACTGAACAGAGGAACTTACTGCATTGCTTAACAGTGCAAGGCAAACCTATGCATCTTTATTTGGATGTAAGACCCAATGTGATCAATGAGATCTGCAGCCCAGTCCTATCCAACTTTCCAGCGCTGGTGCAGCCACAGTGCAGCTCCGAGGAAACTGAACAAACATTCCCACACCTTGGACTGCCTTCCCACCACAGAATGCTGTACACACCCCATTGGCAAGGCTGCATCAGCACTGGAAAATTGGATAGGTTGGGCCATCACTCCCATGTAAGTGTGCATATAAGTGTAAACTAAGCACCTTTCGGATCTTTTCCCAGTATCACATCTTGTTAGATTGCATCTGACAATTTGTATCACTAGGCAGCATAAAACAAACATTATCAAGGAAAATAATTTCTTTTCTTCAAATATTTATTATACTTGCACATAATTTATCACCCTTTCAGGGAACTGACCCTAAAACGTAGATAAGCATCGTTATGTGTCTTTGTGTTCATTTTGTAATGTTTATCATGCCAATCTGCCCATAAAGCATATAGTGGAAGCCTACAATAGATTAGGACAAACATAATGTCCTTAGTTCCATCCAAGTGTGGGCAAGTGCAACAAAGCTCACTCTCACAAGGGATCTTTCCTTCCCCTCTTACCACTGCAGCTTTCTGGTTTCCCCCAAAAGCAGCACCTCAGCTTTAGGGGACCCAAAGGATCACCATATAAGAAGTGGCACAGGAGACTGCACTGTGAGGGAAGGATCCTCAAAACTGCATGGAGGCACCTTCTTAACAGTTGTAACTATTACTTTGAACCGGTCCCAGAAACAAAATTATAACAAGTGAAAGGCTCCGAGCTCTTTTGGATCAGGTCTCAATAATCTTTGATGACCAACTGAAGTTCCTAAATTCTTTTTGAAGTCAAAATGCATAGTCTGAATATTTTGTGAAACAAAAAACTTAGAAATATGGAGTAGATTCCGATTAAGAGTTTCTCCCATCACGCAGTGATCTTTCAGGTCACCGTGGGATGAGAATCAAGTGGATTTAGAAGTGATCTACTGCATGAAATATGCTCCTTATCAACCCTCATTGAACATGCTGCAGAAATCAAGCTTCTCTGACAAGCATTGGGTGTGGAATTTATTGCATATTGGACTATTTCCACATGTGGTGGCTGTGTAAGCCAATATACATCGCTTCAGATGTTTCACTAAATCAACACAGTCTCACATCTTCAAATCTGCACTCGCTTTGTAATGTGTCCAGTCAACAGGGAGGAAAAGAAGCAGACAAGTGTTTTAGAACAGCTGGAGAATGATGAATACATTCTTCTGGCAGGTACAGCTGTGTCTGAAGGAGTCAAAAGCTGCTCTAACAGGGCTCTAGGCTCACAGAGGAATCCAATCAATTCTTTTTGCCTGATTTCCCCTAGTATGGTTATGATAGTTTCCATTTCACAATTTTCTTTCTACCTGTTTACTCCCCAGCTACAAAGAAACTGCTAGCTGCTCTCCTCTCTCCTTTTGTTCTGGCCACCATTTTATTGTGATAAGCCTCAAAGCAAATGGACTTCTGGGTTCCCACCCCATCTACCTTTTTCTGTCTGTATAAAAACATCTATCCTGTATTGGCCATAAACAGAATTTTGTCTAGGATAGCCAGTGTAGTCTTGTGGCTAAAGTGCTAGATGTAAACCTAAATCTGCAATCCTATGCACACTTTACTGGGAGTAAACACAATGAGACTTATTTCTGACAGTGCTGTTCCAGTTCAAATCTGTTAAGTTGTTATACTTAACGTGTGTTCCGCCAGCATAACATGCTTTAAGGTAGTAACAAAGGGCACAGTCCTAACCAGGTCTACTCAGAAGTAAGTCCTATTTTGTTCAGTGGGGCTTACTCTCAGGAAAGTGTGGTTAGGATTGCAGCCAAAAACCACTATGTTGGCACATGTGACCTGACTGCTGCCATAAGTGGTGAGCAGCCAGGTTTGCACTCCAATGGACCAGGGACACCACAGGAGCAAGTAAGACTGTGTAGGGGGTGAAACGAGTGGGGAGAGGGCAGAGTGGGCAGGACAGAGAAGAAATAGGGTGGGGAGGAGGGCGGGTTGGGCCCAGGTATGAGAGGATTTGGTTGCAGCAGCACCCGCAGAATCCTAGCCCACTTCCCAGGCCTAATTTGTCTGCATGGATCAACTCAGACTTGTAACAACCATAGAGCAGGTGCAGATCCACGCTGGCCTGTGGCGGCTGCTGAGGATTATCCCAAGGCAAAGGAACAACTATTCCCAATAACATAAATGTTGGTAGTATAAATCACTTTGATCTAGGATTCCAAAGGGCTCTTTTACCCTGAATTACAAAAGAAGTGTTGCAAAAGCAACATGTATAATGTATGATTATATATAATGTTATTATCCTGAATCAAACATGATATGAAATAATTTAGCTATCCTTAAGGACAATCCAGACTTTTTTTGGTCTTTTTTTTCAAAAGGTATATCCCTTTTATTTTCTTTCTAGGATTTTTTAAAAGACTTTACAATCAAAATATAATTAAGCCATTTTTTCCCTCTTCTGCGATTTTATTGACTTTAATGGGTTTTTCATCAGGGTAAATTTTCCCAGCTCTAATGACTCACAGGGATGCCATTATAAGGATGTTTAAACAAAGCAATCTGTGAAGCATAAAACTAATATTATAAACTCGTAATTAAAAATGTTGCTTGCTTGATTTACATATTCTGGTGGGCAGGATTTCTAAAGGGGATACCTTTTTACTATACAACATTAGCATGAGAGTATTGTTTCTTTCAAGCAGCAGCAATTCAAACACTCGTGGTTGTCAATATATTATAATTATTCATGTTCTTGCCACTTGAATATCACATTTTCTTTTTTAATACCCTTTAAAACCATTTTTATCACATTTACTTTCACAGCAAGTCACTCAGGTAGTTCCCCATTATTCCCATTTAATGGGCAGGAACCTAAGGCTTAGTTTATTTGTCCTACCACTGAGCTGTCATCCTCACCCAGCGTGTGCTCTGATGAATACAGTGAGCTTTGATATATGGTGGGATTCCCCATTTGCTTTAACGGAGTGGGAAACATTGAACTTCTATTTATGCTGAAATGAACTTGGCGGACTATTATATATTTGAACCACCATTCAGAGCATGATACCATAGTCTTCTGAGACTGAAGGATGCCAACAACAACAGAATATCATCTCTTTTTTTTTTTAGGGAGTTGTGCAGCAGATACAGATTCTAGATCATAGTAAAACATAGCAGCAAGCAGGCCACATGTATATTCACTAAACAGATTTTTGGTGCTTTTGACGGTAACTGCTCCAGTTGCCTGCTATGGGATGATGAGAAGTACTCAAATTCTACAAGCAGATGATTAGTGCTGTCAAAACTTAACCATCTGTTAAGAGGTACATGCATAGGGCCAATCTAGAACAGATCTCTCTTGCTCAGCCATGCAGATTAGCCTTGAGGTAGCAAGACATAAATGTATAATTACTACAGTTTCAGGCTTCTATACTAAGGTTGCAATCCTGTCCACACTTGAAAATATGTCACACTAAAGTAAGTAGGACTTATTCCTGTGGACACATGCATAGGGTTGTGCTGTTAGTTTTTCTACAGATGGAAGGAACTTCCATTCACACAAGAGAGATGGATTTTCGCCAATCTCCTTTTAATATTGTGCCCTAAACAGCTCTTTTCAAATTCAAAACAGAATTTTGGCAGACACAGAAGCTGTGCAGGGGGACAGCGGGAAGGTTTGCTTTCCGTAGGAAATAAACAGTCCTTAGGGTAGTGACCTGACTAGCTTTTCTCCCATTGGGCTCTCCTTCCATTCATGGAGGAACCTTCTGTTGGTAGAGGCAGCTCCTGACAGTAGAACAAGTTGAGATACTACCTTTAATATTTAACTGGCAGATTAATCATCTGAAGCAGTGGATCCCAAACTGTGGGTTGGAACCACCATTGAGTCACAACTTGGTTTTTGGTAAGTCGCAAAACTGACAAGCTGATAGCTGACAAGGAAAATCTATCAAGCCTCATGGAAACTGCATGTTCACTCATGAGTAGGCAAACATGTCTCATTACCCCATACCGTCAATAATCACACCAGACACAGGCTTGACTTTATTAACTATTTAATACCTGAGAAAAAACAGCAGGGCACTGACTTAACAAATTGGTATGCAGGGATCTGGTTGGGGGAAATGGCCTGACCATCTCCCTCCCCCAGGATGTAAAAGGGCGTACAATCTGACTCCTGGCACCACTCAGTCAATTACTAAGCATGCCTTGACCCTCACCTGAGGGTCAAGGCAGCTGGATAGCTCAGCCCAAAGGTTAACCCTGAATGAGCTTCACCTATTCCAGGCTAGGGGTTTGCCAGCCAGCCTCTTTAAGCCGGTCAAGCATCATGGAGTGGTTACCCTCCATGGCTTACCCCTAACCTTTGCTTACCTCAGATTGCACACCGAAGCCTAAGGCCTACCTACCCAAATCTCACATGACCCTGCCAAGTGACTGAATCACCTAGTTAATCCTCAGTCTATGGTTGGCAAAAAGAACCCCCACACTAAGCCAATCCATGCAAGAGCAAAAATTTCTTACCCAATTTTCAAAGAGTGGCCAGATAATCTTGGAATAATGAAGGGCAGACAGGAGGGGGACACAGTCTCCAGCCAAAATGAGCTGGTTGGGAGACAAACTCACCCAACCATCCCTCCCAGGCCTATCCTCAAGGCCTGGTGCCCAATCAGGCTTTAGAAGCCTATGCCAGGCTGCAGAAGCTGGAGGCGGTGCAAGATTGTCAGTGTGCAATTACATGCCAACACAATTTTGTTTCAAAGGGCAGGCTGAGAGGAACGCAACACCTCCAGAATAGTCCCAATCAGATGAACACAGACCCCCAAAAAACACTTAAGAAGGAAATCTCCCCCTCCTCCACTTACAAGGAAATTGTATTGAGCTCTATGGAAAGCAAACTGAGCCACACATGCGCATTACTTGGGAATAGATGAATGTGTCTCTGCTCTTATCGAAGGCAAGGCAAAGGGAGATGCAAGGTCACCAGTGTGGTCCCAATCCAGCAATCATGGAGCTCAACAAATGTTTCTGAAGGTGGTTCCCCCCCCATAGCAAAAAGAATAGAACCAGAGGCTGGAGTGGCTGGTAAAGTGAAACTTTTTGTTTTACTCTATTAAAGCTAGATGGGACCTGATAAAGCTGAGGTTCTCAAACTGGGCCATTGCAATGCCCCTGCCTGAGAGCCTCAACCCCTTGCCCTTTAAGTGTCAGAGGAAGGGGAGAAGCAGCAACAGGAACCCCACGATGGCGTAGCTAATGGAGCGAGGGGGGGCGTGTTTTTATTTACAGAGAGCTGGTGCAAGGTTCAGGAGTTCCACAGGGCTCCTCAAGTCTTAGAATACTGAGAAAAAGCTATTGCAATTGCGAACCAGAAGTGGTTTGTGATCACTTTTTTTCAACATTCTAAGACTCTGGGAGCCCTGCAGAGGGCTGCGCAGGGCTCCCCACAACTCTTGCAGCTTGCAGAAGCCCTCAGTAAGTAAAAACACCCCCGTTAGCGATGACTTTGCCCCCTCTCCCACAAAGACTTGTGATCATTAGGAAAGGTATTGAGAACAAAACAGCTAATATTATAATGCCGTTCTACAAATCTATGGTAAGGCCACACCTGGAGTATTGGGTCCAGTTCTTGTCGCCACATCTCAAAAAGGACATAATGGAAATGGAAAAGGTGCAAAAGAGAGCGACTAAGATGATTACTGGGCTGGGGCACCTTCCTTATGAGAAAAGGCTACGGCGTTTGGGCCTCTTCAGCCTAGAAAAGAGATGTCTGAGGGGGGACATGACTGAGACATACAAAATTATGCATGGGAAGGATAAAGTGGATAGAGAGATGCTCTTTACACTCTCACATAACACCAGAACCAGGGGACATCCACTAAAATTGAGTGTTGGGAGAGTTAGAACAGACAAAAGAAAATATTTCTTTACTCAGTGTGTGGTTGGTCTGTGGAACTCCTTGCCACAGGATGTGGTGATGGCATCTGACCTGGATGCCTTTAAAAGGGTATTAGACAGGTTTCTGGAGGAAAAATCCATTACAGGTTATAAGCCATGATGTGTATGTGCAACCTCCTGATTTTAGAAATGGGCTATGTCAGATGCAAGGGGGGCACCAGGATGCAGGTCTCTTGTTATCTGGTGTGCTCCTGGGGCATTTGGTGGGCTGCTGTGAGATACAGGAAGCTGGATTAGATGGGCCTATGACCTGATCCAGTGGGGCTGCTCTTATGTTCTTAGACTTACCTCAAGAGTTTTACTCCCGAGAAATTTGAAAACCCCTGTGATAGAGATTTAAAAAAGTGGGTTCTGGTGTGAAAAAGTTTGGGAACCATTGATGTAAAGGAATAGTCAGTTGATGTTAATGAAATTCTAATTGGTGAAGACACGTTTCGATTGGTGGGGGTGAATGCTAGGAGTATTCCTGTTAACTTTTCAGGTGATTTCTCATTGGGGAAAAAAGGAAAAAGATGTCATTCCCTTCTAAAAATGAATGAGAGCTTTTGTTTTTCAGATTGTAAGATCTTTCACATATCCATCAGCATCAAAAGATGCCTATGCTAATGGGTTCTAACATAACCTAGAAACATACTTAATCACTTGAGCAACCAATTAAATTAATGAAAGTGGCAGTGCTTAGTCAACTAAAAATTCATTGTCAGCCATACTAATTACATTAGCAAGAATTAAAAATGGGTATATAAATTTTCAACACTCATTTGTGATAAAATATTCCCTACCAAAATGTGTCTTTCAGCTCTGGCTTAATGATGATTGCTGGCTACAAGCAAACTTATACTTAGGTATTCACCAAGACTATGAGCTTGAAGATCAGAGACCATATTGTTTCAGTGTTGTGGTTGGACGTGGCAAGAGCCATTATTTCAATGTGGAACTGGGGAATGACCTGGCAGTATGGGAGAAATCGTTTCAAAGAGCCATTTTTTTGGAAGTGCAGAGAACAGGGGTAAGTAATACAAAGCACACATAATGGGCATGTTGCAATTTCTGTAAATAGAATCGACTTTCAAACGCATTCTGAATTTGGTATTACAACAACTCTTTTCAAGCTCTGAAGAGTTGCTAGAACTGCTATTCTAGAACTGCTATCCCATTCAAAAATGTAAAAAAAAGACCTTGTTGTCCTTAATTTTAGACAATAGTTTTAGAATTTTTAGAAGATCAGTTCTTCTTGTTGTCCTTAATTTTAATAGCAGTTGATATTTTCATGTGATACAGTGAGATAATGATCTGTTTCAGTGAGGTCAACTCTGGGGGTTTTAGTCAAGTTAAAAGGTTAAAAAAGGAAAAATCAATTAAATGGGGTGAGGGGGAGAGTGCTGATACATGGCCTTTTGTCTGATTAACAGCCCAATCCTGTGTTCCCAGCACCCAGGGCTTCAGCG
Organism: Tiliqua scincoides; assembly: GCF_035046505.1. Classification (NCBI taxonomy): domain Eukaryota; kingdom Metazoa; phylum Chordata; class Lepidosauria; order Squamata; family Scincidae; genus Tiliqua; species Tiliqua scincoides. Next base: position 165,348,233 of record NC_089821.1, on the reverse strand, counting down.
GTGCCAAAAAATGGCTGCTGCTGCATCGTGCTCATGTTGTGGGCAGCACCGGCAGCTCCTTGGGAGAAGGACTTTTGTCCCCTTCCCCCAGGTAAGCCCAGTATTGGGACTACTCAATTCTATGGCAGGCAGCCCAATTCTATGGCCAGCAGCCCAAAACAGCAGCTCAGGATCCAGTGGATCAAAACTCCATCGATCCTGCCTCCCCCCTCCTGCCCCGCTTCCTCCTCCCAGCCCTCTCCCCACCCTCTGCCCACCTTCCCCTACTCCAGAACACCTCCTCCCTGCCTCCCCCACACCCCCACCTACCTCTCTGCTGCCCAGCAGTCCATGCAACTGCCAAGCAGCAAAGCTCAGGTGCTCGACTGGTGCTAGCCCAGCACCAGCTAGCACTGGCAGAGCACCAGCGCTAGGACCCGCAAACGTGCCTTACGGCACATTTATGACAGTGTGCGCCGGTGGTGAGGCAGCATGCACTGCATAGGATTAGGCCCTTAGACCATCTTTTTGTAAAGATTGCAAGTCACATGCTTCTGGGGAATATGTAAGCCTGATACAAAGCAATAGCTCTCTGCTGTTGTTCTTCAGGCCCACTGGAATATATCAAGATAACACTTTTGGGAGAGTCCTCCCAAGTGAGCTGGGAGAGGAAAAACCAAAATAGTTGTTCTTCCCTTCACACTCGCTATTGGAGAAGGACTGGCAGTGGAATCCTTTGCATGTAAGTTCAATGGGACTGAGATCAATGGAATGTACTCCCAGGTCAGTGTGTATAAGATTGCAGCCTTATGCAGATTGCAGCCATATGTAAATTCTCCTGGTCAAGTACAAACTAGCATAAAAGTGGGCTTATTCATGAATAGGAGAAGAAATTAGAAAATGAATAGGAAAAGAAAAGAGTAAAAAATAGTTTGGTAACAGAAAAGTTTTCTTCAAGGGACTCAGTAGTTCACTTTCTCTCAGATTATCAATCACTAATTCTGTCTATTCCCAATAACCTTATAACAATAAGAATCAATTTCTAGGCATGACTACTCAGACATAAGTCCCACTGTAGTCAATGGGACTTGCTCCCAGGTAAGTGTGATAGGATTGCAGCATAATGTCCCAATCATATCCCCAGCCATTATTGCTGATGCAGCCATGGTGACATACACTGCATCCAATTGCAGGGAAGACTACTCCTCGAAGTAAGGGAACTTTTATTTCCATACCCCAAAATAAGTCCCCTGTTGCCCTATATGCCTCCTTGGGTCTGCACCAGTTCTTTGACTGGTGGAAGTTCATGTGGACCCAAGGAGGCATGTTTAGGCTGGATGGGGGACTTAGCATATTCCTTTGCCTTTGCGGTTCCTTTGCCTCCAAGATCCACCCCCTTCCTTCCCCTGACATGTCTCTCAGTGGCTCTAATATGGTGAGCCAATTATTTGTAATATTTAGTAATCTAAAAAGATGTGCCAGGGTTTTCTTGGTGTGGCTCCAGAGGGTGGAAAGGTCAGCAACACACCCCAAGTCAGCAACATGACCCAACCGCTCTTCCATTCTCACTTTGCTTGAAGCATCCGTAAAGGTCATTAGCAGCACGAACAAATTCTGTATTTGCACTTCGAGTCCTTTGTGATTTAGTGAAGGTTCATTGTCCAAGGCCTCTAGAATCCTGAAGCCAGCACACTCACATATGTGCCTCTATGTGCCTCACATATGCCTTCTATGTGCTTTATCATATGTGTAAGAAGATATTCATTTTCTTTAATTTTTTTTGCAGCATGTTTTTTTTGTAATCTTGCAAGTCAGTGCAAACTGTTTTGTACAGCCAATATATCTCAGCTCTTCAACCAAATAACCTAACTGTGACTGTCAGCATGAACCTCTGCAAATCTATATAAAAATGTTCTTTAACTGAATGTGTTGCCTTCCAAACTGAAATTCTTTATATCTGAAAGTTAATGTCCCACGACTTCTTAATCTGACTTCTCACACAGCAAACACGCAGGTGGCAAAGATCTATCTCTGACTATCTTGACTAATGTACTTTTCTTTTAACTTTATTGGCAGAAATATCACTTCCCTGCAGGTCTGTTTCAGAGTACTGTTGCTGATCTCATTTTCATGGCTTGTACTAATCATGTTCTTTTAACTGCCTACCCTGTTTGGAGATTATCAAATGCTATGCTATGCTATCATCTAGTGATACCATAAACAGCAAAGTAGCCTATATAAAATAAAACTGCAATATTTTTTCACACATACAAACATTTTGGAAACATTAACACACATACATTCTAACAGAGTGTCACAACAAATTGCCATGATTAATGTTAATGATTAACGTTATCAGCATGCACACACTCTCGTGTACACACACACACAAAAGTTGAATACTTGTAAAGGTTTTTAATGTAATTTCCAGGCCATGAGACTTTTACTCTGTTTTCTTATATTAGTCTAGGTAATGATGGAATATTATAGTAAGTAACTGTTTAAAATTGTACTTACATTTTACATAACACTAACTGTGCGTTTTTGTAGTCTGTTAATTCTGGTCAGACAATGGTGCGGTGCAAGCAAGCTGCACCACTTCCCTGCCACCCCTGTGAGCTAGTGAAGGGAGCCTGTGTACATAGCACAGAATACCAGGCAATGTACATGCCACCTTGGTATGCCTGCAGAATAGCTATCAGTGAGCCAGTGTAAATTAAATGAGAATGATTAACCTAGAAAATGAAATACTGAGAAGTATATGTATCTAGCTTTATACTGATGCTGTATCTAAATATAAAGACTGTAAACAGTGATTGAAAATGACATCTATTAAAGATTTCAACCTCTATCATTACTTTTCATGTAAATGAAATGTATAGGTAGGCCTTGGGCACACAAAGAGGAATGGATTTATATGTCTCTTTCCTCTCACCTGGTGTTCTGATGAAATGTAGCTGAGATGTGAATCCTAGTTGAGAGGTGGGGAGGTTGTCATGACAGTGGAGCGCACAGTACTCCAGCAGATCTTGCAGATAGGATTGGGCCATTATTCTGTCTCCAGTGTTGGCTAGTCAAAGCTCCTGAGTGGGTTACAAACAAAGCATGATGGTAGTATGCTGCCTCTGCACACAAATATTCTGTCCCAACTATCGTAACTAACAGGTACCAGTTGACATAACCTCCATGGATTTGTCTACTCAGTTATACTAAGGCCTTTTGAGTTAATTGCCTTCTCCACGTCTTGTAGTAATGAATTTTGCATCTTCAGCAGTGTTACATCCTTCTTAGCTTGGTTCAATAGCAGTTGCATCTCATCTTAAGCACGTAATTGCTGGTACAGCAAATGTTAAATTCAGGCAGGAACTAAAATAGCATTATACCTCTTTTTGAAAAGATATTCAATCAACTCCCTAGGAAAGCAAAACAAAATAAAAACTTTGTATAAATTCAAGTGAGATATTAATAGCAGTTAAATTAGACTAGATTTATGGAGTCATTAAAAGATAATTATCTGTTTGTTACCAGAAGAACGACTTTAATTACACAATTAAGGCTCAGATTGTTTTTATTATGTATAGGAACATATAACACTTCCACTATGCATGGTCATTTTTTTTGTTATGCCATTAAATCCAGTTCACTTTGAATCTAATTTAGAAACCCCAAACCTTAAGGAGCAAATGAATAGATCCATGTGTCTATGGAACTGTTAAACATTTTTGTAGCATGAAATTCAAAAACAAAGAGCAACAATCTTTGCCCCACCAGAAAAAGGAAAGGCCTTTACTATTAGGCATACAACCTAAGGATTACAAGTTTCTAGCATGTTAATAGTTTATTATTCACTGGCTTTCCTGGAGGGGGGCAAAACGCTTATTCAGGTGCCTGAACACCCATGTAAAGCAGTCCTTTCCCCTCCCTGCAGAGCTATTCAGAGCAAGGAAAGCGAATCAGAGGCTTCTCCTCCGCTTTGCTCTCCCTGCTCTGAATGGCTCTTCAGGCAAGGGAGAAGGGCCCCGACACTGGCATTCAGGCACTGAAACACTTAATGTTTTGCCCCCCTCCAGGAACACCAGTCCTTCTGTTATAACGCATTAATCTCTTCTGTTAATGGGTATCTCCTGCTAACAAAGTTAGTAAACATTTACCCCAAAGGTCTCAGTGTTTACTTCTTACTGTTTCTGTCTTCCAGTGGGTGAACGTTACACTGTGCTTCATATTCATGTTTTGTTTAGACCGGCAATGGAGGGTGCTGAGTTGTATATTACTGCTCATACTCATTACCATTTCAGAGAAAAATTGAAATAGGCTTACAGGGTAGGTTTTTGCCATGTGTTAATTTTAGCAAGATGCAGGAAATCAACACAAATAAAGATCATAGAGGCTGAGTTTGAAATTGATTTGCCCTGTGATCAGGCAGGCTTACTTGTAAAGCTGCTTCTAATAGGCATAATGAGGCTTTGTGTGAAAAGATGGAAAATCAGCAGTGAAGAACATCAGAAGCAATTTGAAAGGACAGAAATGTTATAGCAGTTTTCCCACAGTGGGGTACCTGGGCCTCAAGATGCTCTGTGAGCTTACTGGGAGCACATGGAGGGATGATGCAAATTGGGGCTGATGTTCTTTTATTTTATTTTTCAAGTCAGCTGGGTTCAGACTACAGCATGATAGATTGAGTTCTTGGTAGAGGGTTCATGGTAGAGGCCCGATTCTTATCCCGCCATGGTCCAAATCAAAATTGTATCCCCACTCCCCACAGCTGCTGTTTGCACTGGGAAAAAATTATCATTGGAAGCAGGTAGCAGTTCTGGAATAGTGTCCATTCTACCTGGAACTGTGGCAAGGGCAGAGGGTTAACCTCCTCCCTCCACATGCCACATTCCTCCTCTGATCTGGGGCAGGTGGGAGGCAATCCAGCTGTTCGGTACTGAATGAAAAACAAGCACACTGTTGACATACAATCTAAGGCTTTCGTGGCCAGTATCTCTGTTGTTGCAGTTAAAAGTATCCTGGATTAAAGACCACAGTTTAGTTAAAATGTCTGCTCCTAACATTTCACCTGCATCTTTGGTGGCCAGCAATCAGTTCGCTACCAGCATTTATAGTCTGATTTCTCCTGACAGAGAAGGAAGGTTTTGAGTGTTGTTGTGCTGACTAACCTTTGAGAATACCCACCAAAGATGTGCCTATCCATGAGGTCAACTGAGGCAGTTACCTCAGGCAGCAGATTGGCAGGGGTACACATCTCTGACCCCCCATTCACTACCACTTCTCTTCATCCTCTCATTCCTTGGATTGGAAGAGCACAGTAAGGCACATCACCAAGTAAGGGGGGACATGATTTGGCACACCACCTCAGGTGCTAGGAGATCTTCGGCAAGCCATGTCTCTCAATGAAGATTTTATTGTGAAAAACCCCTTTATATACTATTTCAAAAGGCAAATTACTGCTTCAATAGCATTCCAATGTCATAAACTAGTTTAGTATGATTCCCTAAGAAAATCCATGTTTCTGCAAATTATGAAATATTTCACAGTTTTTAAAATAATGTTTTTAAGTAATATATATTAGTAGGTTGTTGACAATTGATCAAAATGAGTAACTGTCAGCATATTTGCATTCTGAATCAACTTCTTGTTGGTATAATACTCTGAGTATTAAGCCCCAGTGAATCTAATCCTGGAGTCCCTAAAATGTGGAACTTAAATGGTTTTGTTTAAACATAAAAAGAGCTTCACTGTGCCTTAAACATTTTCATCCAGTCTTAAGATGGCAGCAAATTAACATTTGTAGAGGCAAAACAAGAGATCTGAGCTACATAATTAACTCTCCAATTGTCATTCAAGCTGCTTTGACATCTAGTTTAACAAGAGAGCAAAGAAACAGATGCTAGATTAAAATGTGGAAAAGTTTAGAGGAAAGTAGGAAGATAAAAGGGCAGCAATTGCTATGAGGCAGTCATCACAAAGAATGGAGCTTATGAAGCTTGTTAGACGCAATCTTAGAATTTAAACCAGCGTGGCTGACCTAGCCTAGTTCCGATATTCATCCTGATTGGAAAGAATTATCCTTGATGGAGAAGAGCCCTGGTTGAGGGAATGTGTCCACCGCCACCACACAAATGGTATGATGTACAAATTGGGTAATCACAGGATTCACCTAATAAGATTCACTCTTGTCAAAAAGGCTGGAAAGAGCTTGGATTCCGAATCACATTTTTTTGTGGAAGCAAAGTATATGTGACAACATTTATTTAATGGTTGGAATTCATTTTTTTCAAGGCTCTAAGTTCTCTTTTGTTTATGCTACAAGTCACAGTCCAATCCTAAACTGTGCTGTTGCAGTCAGGTCACATGACTGAATCAAAGCAGCTTAGAAGTAGGCTGGAGGTCACCTTGGGGTAAGGGGATATTTTTCCACTTACCCCAAGTAAAGCCCCAGCCACCTCTGTGGAGCTATACAGCTGACGCAAATCCAGGATGGCTGTGTAGGGCTGCCAAGGACAGGAGTTAGAATGTGACATGGGCATCAGCACCACCAGTCCCACTCCTCTCCCAGGCCCAATCCTTTCTCTGTTCCACCTTCCCCTGCCCAGAAACACCCATCCCTGCCTGCACACTGGCCTCCCACCACCCTCCTGCCCCCCACACCACCCCGCACACACTTGCCTGTGCTGGCCACTGCAGGGGTCAGATCCAGCACAGCTGAGTTAGCACAGGACTCTGTGCCAGCCCAGCCAGCTCCTGAGTAGGTGTAAACATGTCTTATGGCACATTTGCGACAGTTGGAGTTGGCGCAGGGAATACATGCTACTCATCAATGTAATGCAATATGCTACTCTTGACAGTGCGAAAGGAAAATAATATTTATACCATTACATCTTGTTGTCATGTCCTAGTTAGCTCTGTTTTCCAGATTATCTTGCAAACTAATGTTTAAATGGCAACATTGGAACACATTGTGCAATCTTTTACAGGGAATTTTTCATTATTTGCAAACGACATGAAATGGATGGCTTTCCCACTTGGTTTCTTCCATCCAACTCTGGTTTTCTAAAGCTGAGTTCATATAGTGATTGCTTTGCAGGCCGTTCTGTTCCACCTTTTTCTTCTCTACCGTCATTTCATTTTCATAAGCACGACAGAGCAACGGACGGGCAGCCCGATCCTGAACCTTGCGGCACAACCCTGCGCCACTGAGAACAGTCACAAACATGCCATAAGGCACGTTCATGGGGCTTACCGCCGAGCTATCACCGGTGCTAGCTCAGCGCCAACTGGAGCTGGGCTAGCGCCGGGCTAGCACAGGGCGGCAGTGGAACTTCCACAGCCTGGTGGTGGATGACACTGCGGGGCTGCGGAATGGCAAACGGGGACAGGGCATTCCGGGGAGGGGGGAGGCCAGCATGACGCAGGGAGGGGGGCGGGAAGGCCGGCGTGATTCGGGGAGGGGTGTGCCGGAGGCGGGCGGGAGGAGGACCCGCAGAGCTCTACTCCGCAGGATCCTAGGCGCTCGTGAAGGCTGCGTGCCTTCCACGAGCACCTTTACTTTAGCGGTGACCTTTTGGTTGCCACTAAAGAGAGTATCCCTATTGCGGGGCTGCCTCCCTTACCTGGGGGAAGGGAAAGAACGTCCCCTACTCCTGAAGTGCCGTCCGCAGTAGCGCGGGAGGCACTGGATTCGGAAGCAGCCCTCACGATGCCGCCAAGCTGGGGCACCCTGGGCAGCTCAGGATTGGGCTGCCCATTAGGTTTGGGCTCTTACTATGGTTGGTTCCTGAGACAGTGCCTGTTTACAATTTTGTTCACTTACCTTCTGGCAACCATTTTCCTGAGCTGGTGTTGCAGTTGTGCTTCATAGCATAAAGTGCAATGTTTTAAAAAAATGTTTTTTAAATATAGCAATGCATTTACGTAAACTGCATGCTCACAATCATTGATAGTTAGATGGTGGGGGTATGAGAATCCTGTGTGTACCTCCAGACACCACCTCAAGCACCACCAGTGGTACAAGTGCCACTGGTTGAGAGACACTGGTATAGGCCAAATATCTGAAGTGGGGCACAGCCAATTCCGTCCATTTTTAGTTACTTTGCAAAGCTTTATATTGAGGATCTAACATTTTTCATCTTGTCACAAGTATACATTTTTATACTCATTCCTCACCATGCTTACTTGGAAGGAAAGGTCATTCATTTCAGCAGGACTTACTAAGTAAGTGAGCATTGGATTACTATTCTAGTTTGATGCTACATAAGCCTGTGTTAGCCACTAACACTTTAGAAAGGTATTACCATAGAAAACAAAACCAAAAAAATCTTTTATATATATATATTTTTTTTCTTTATTATTTTCCAGTCTAAAACCTATACATGTAGCTGGCAAGGAGAGAGCTTGTATCTCACCTTAGACTTTGCTCTGGGATTCACCTGCTTTGACACGAAAACCAAGGTAGGAAGAAGCTGAAAACAAAACTGTACATGTATTTTCTGTTATGAAACATTTCTACAGGTATCTTTGGAAAACAGAAAGATTGTGATGCCTTTTCTGCTGGTGGAACACTTGGGAGGAATCCAATCAAAAAGCTTAGAGCCAAATTGAAAACCTGCTCAGTGACAGCAATGGCATCCCAAACAATGCTTTGATGGTGGAGTGCCACCCAGAGGAGCTGTTTTGGGTGGCGATGGGCTTGTGATAGCCAGGCTAATGAAGCCAGGCTTCATTAGCCAGGCTAACACTTGACAGTCCACTGCCATAAGGTTGCAGGGCATTTCTCGGATAAAAACATTTCCATCTGTTTTCATTTAGAGGTACCATTACTAGCCTGGTGCCTTTCATGGAAGCATCTAATGCGTCTGCTTCTTTTGTTTTGTGAGATCCATTTCAGTTATTGTTGCTTGTGGTGAGTTCCTGCAGAGGTGTATCCAGCAACTTGCTTCTTGACTTTTGCTCTCTTGGCTGATGAAGGCTAGTTGGAAAGTGAATCCCGTCCCATAATAATCTGCAGCTCAGAGAGATGTCATTCTTGTTAAGAGAAGCTGCGGCACACCCCGTTTTTTAAAAGTTATGTCAGAACATCTCATTTTAGAGATATTTTTAACTTCTGGTAATTGGATCAAGTAGTGGAGCAGCAGGAAGCGACAAAGCAGCGCCAGGTTTCATTCGTTCATTCGTTCATTTGAAAACATAAGGGGGTTAAAAATGGGGTTAAACTTTTGTGCATGTTCCAAGCAAATGCTCACAAAAACTCAAGACTTTGCAAGTAGTTGATTCAAATACTTATAAAGGCTCAGAAGTGTTTGCAATGAGGAAAAGGTTGCCTTTTTAGTGCTTCTAAATATCTTAGCAGTATTTGTTATGGTAGACCATGAACTGTTCTGATCTGGATCAAGGGGTTTGGGCTTGGAGTTTATTCTTTAGTGGTAGCATTGCTCATTCATTTCTAAATCAGTGCTGTAACATTATGGACAGAGCCTATTCAGTTCTGTTAGACATTAATCTGAACACAATCAGCCCCAATCCAGCAGCATTCCACTTTGGTGTTTTGACCTGCTTGGATCTGCTTCATTCTGTCAGTTTCTATTTTCACAGCCAATTGCAGCTAGGATGGGGTGGGAGGGGGAAGAGGAAACAAAGACAAAGGAAATTTTCCAGTCATATCAGACTCATACTCACCAAAGTGTTAATCCCTCTAGGACAGTGTTTCTCAAACTGGGGGTTGGGACCCACTAGGTGGGTCACAAGCCAATTTCAGGTGGGTCCCCATTCATCTCAATATTTTATTTTTAATATTTTAGACTTGATGCTCCCATGGTATGTGACTGCATTTGGGAAAATGTTACAGGTCTGTACTTTTAATAGGCCACTATGTATATTCTTTTAACAATGATAGTCAATGGGACTTACTCCTGGGTAAATGTGAGTAGGATTGCAGCCTAGGATTGTTAAAAATTGTCCTGCTTGATGATGTCACTTCCAGTCATGATATCATTTCAGTGGGTCCTGACAGATTCTCATTCTAAAAAGTGGGTTCCAGTGCTAAACATTTGAGAACCACTGCTCTAGGATAGGGGTCTCTAAACCCCAGCCTGGGGGCCAGATGCAGCCCGCAGTGAGCCTCTATCCGGCCTCTTGTCCCCTGAAAGCTTCTGGCCCACTCGACTGAACATGACCAGAGCTGTGCTCTGATTGCATCTGGAAGGTGTTCTGAGGGCCTGAGAGGCTGAGTGAATGAGCCCACTCATTCATTTATTCATTCATCTAAGTTCCATTTCTAATTTATTTATTTAAATTTTATATTTAAATTTTTTCCGGCCCTCAGTACTGCACCAGATATGTCGTGCGGCCCTCTGACCAAAAAGTTTGGAGACCCCTGCTCTAGGAGATTAGGTTTCATGTTTAGCGTTTGCTGTGAAATTAAAACATTGTTTTTAGAAGTTTTTTTTCCAATTTCTGCTGAGCATATTGGGTTGACTTTTTTTCTATAGTTATTTCATTATATTTCTATGATTATTTGTATGTCACCTTGAACAATTTCTTGTTGTAAAACAGAACAAAAGTTGTATATGTAAATAAACTTGGCTTTGATTGATCCTATAAAATCACTTTGCTTTTGTTGATAGCTCAAAAATCAGATGCAGGCATCCCAGGGCTGGAGAAAGGGCATAACTGGTACCCTTCCACCAGTGCTGGGATCTGTTACAGTAGCTATTTCAGACTTCCTCAGTGTTCATGTGTCAACTTGTTAAGTAAGGGCTGTCATCCTATTAAAGAAATGTTAATCATGTGAATTTTTGTGGATTAATTCTTCAGTTGATTAATTTCACCAAGTTAATCATGGATTGTGGTTCTAAAGAGAAAAGAGAACACAGTTCTTCTGTTTTAAAATACTGCATTCAGCATAATTGTATAAGAGGCATCTCTTATTCTCTCACACACTGGACACCATACTTCTTTTTAGTGGCACCTGTTGCCTGAAATTTTTATCAGTATTTATATTAAAGATAACTTGAAACATTTAAAAGTCTGCTGTCCAATTAAGAGCCCAAGCGTATGCATGTTTACTCAGAAGAAAGTCCCATAATATTGAATGGGGTTTACTCCCTGCAAAGTGTGGATGGGACTGCAGTTTAATTGAAGGTATATTTTTAGTTGATCCAAATGTTTTAACTGAATAATCAAAGGAACTAATTTACTAGACATTGAATCCCTAGAAATAACAGTGTTGGCCAGTTAATTGCACTGACTATATGTAGTGCGTTAAGTTCAAAACTTTTAAGAAGTAAATCAAGCTGCTATTTACATAGCATGCACAGTTATATAATGAGTACAAAATGAATTTTTTTTTCTTTTAAAATCTTTGAAAGGTACCAAAAATATAAAATGGAGGTATGTTTAAAAGCTAATGGAAACCTGGCTACATATATCAAGTAAGACCTTTTCAAACAGTTCAGATTAGATTTTACAACTGCAAATTTGATTTAAGGAGAGAAAGCTTACCTCATCTCAAATTAGCCAATACATTTTCAGTCAGAGAGAGAAGATTATTACATCTACATTACCTCTGTCAATATTTAATGACAAAATCAGAAAACTTGTTCAATAAATATTGCACTGACTAAATCCATTTTTTTTGGAAAAAGCTGTGAACTGCTGAACCACAGCGGTGAGCTCAAATTGATTAACTGATGGGAAGAACAATTTTTTTAACAAAACTGGAAGAAAAAAAATACTTCAAGGTTCTCTGTCTTGTGACCTTAAAGAAAAAAGATGGGAACATATAGAGGGATGCATCGTTCTGACTGGTTTATAAGCTTTTCCCCCATGTTTAATATTTGTTGTGAAGGATCTCTGAGACAAAAGCATGTTCACATAGACATGGTTCTAATCCATACAAAATTCTCTTCCCCCCCCCACCTTGTCCCATTTATCACTCTTGTCCTTCAGTGAACTTTTGGTTGTCACAAGTATGTTTTCAGGGGGCTTCTAGGCATCAAGACTTCTTTGGGGACCATTTCCTCAGACTAAGGCTGAAATCCTATACACGCTTCTTAGGAGTAAGCTCCAGAGAAAATAATGGGACTACTGAGTAGATACTCGTATGTATAGGATTGAGCTGTCAACAGCCATGCGAATGAGACTGTCATCCTTACCAAGCCAGGGCACTATTTAAACCCAGGGTTTAAATTATTTAAACCACTGTTTATGTGAGTTTTGGGGTTTTTTTTTTTGTTTGTTTTTGTTTTTGCATTTATTTAAAACTTCTCAAAAAGAAGTCTGGCTCCAGGTTTGAGGGTTCCTCAGTCAGGCAACTGCATTAGGACACCCTCCTAGCCATGGTGGCAGACATGAAGGTGGTTGTAGAGGTCATGTTGCTATATGGGGAGAAAAAACATGGTAAGCAGCAGCAAGACCAAGGCTGTTACTGCTGCTGTCCTAAGAATGAAAGGGAGCAGTCCAGTCAGTGGCTGCTGGTTGCTGCCTGGTCCAATTTTCCCAATTTGGCAGTTGCCCAAAGGTACCTTGTCCTGACTCTGGCAATAAAATCCACACTCATATAAGGTCACAGGAAGTGTGAAGCAAATACTACATAAATTGTTTGTCCACATGGTGGTGTTTGAAGGCCAGTGATTAAAAAAATGTGTTCTACTCATATTGTGTATACACTCCTATTTCGCATTGTATTTCTTTTATTGCACCCCACATTTCCAAATTATAGGCCTCCATTGCTTATTTCTATTGCCTGTTTTACTTCTGGCCCAAATTGTTCAGTGTTATATCCATTCTGGTGAGGTAAATCATAAAAATGTTAAGTATCTTCCATTTCACTGCAGAATGTCCTCTGGAGATTTAAATTCTCCCAGCTCAAAGGGTCTTCTGATGATGGAAAAACTCGAGTCAAACTGCTTTTTCAGAATACAGAAACCAAGCAAATTGAGACAAAGGTGGGTGCCGCATGAAATAGCATTAAATTGATATCAGGGAAACCTAGATTTCTGGATCATATTGATAGCCTCTAGCCTTGCACTGTCTCTTTTGTGTTCCATAAGCTGGGTCATGAATAACCATCCAATATTGCTGTCAGGTTTATTACACCTCTTTGTGACTATGCTGAAGTGAGCTTTGATCACTGTGGTATACAATAATTTCAGGATATAATTCTCTTATGTGCTAGTGTTTTGCAGGCCAGCACAAGGACTTGATGCTAGGGACAAGAAACCACAGCCTTGAAAGAAAATCAACAATAAGTGATAATAAAAATGCTGATTAATTTAAAGAATACTTTAAAGAAAGAACACCCCTAAAGAACATTTAGAGATATGGTTTAGATATCTATAAACCATTTCGGAACTGTGTATTTTGTGCCAGGACTGTATATATTGTGCACAGTTATCACATTGTGTGCTATCACTGCACATAGTGAAAGGCACACATACACAAGTATATGCAATGGCATCACTAGAATTGGTGTCACCCAGTATGCCAATGGTGTCACCCTCGTGGCCTTGCCCCTTCCAGTTTCATTCTGTTCCCATCTTCTAACGAGAATGGGGCCAGCTTTGCAAACCAGCGGCCCACTATGACGCTTCCAGACTGGCTGGCCGGCCACCCAAATCATTTTGGTGTTACCCCCTGGTGGTGTCACCTGGTGCAGTTCGCAACCCCCTTGTGACATCACAGTATATATGCACATGTACTTAGGTTGTATTAGGACATACATGCCCATGTCTACTATTGACTTAATGCAGGGGTGTCAAACTTGTTTCATACAGAGGGCCAAATAGGGCCATCATGCCTTCTGAGGGCCAGAAGTTATGTCATTAGGCAAGAAGTGATACATACCTAGTCACATACATACCAAGGTACATACCTAATCACATGAATTCTACATCTCAAAGCCACCCCCTCAGAACTGCTTTTCATCTGTTTATTTTCCTCCATCGGCAGAAAAGCAGCATAGGAGAGTGATACTGTTAAGAAAAATATCTTGCAGGAAAAAAGATAACAAGATAACATATACACACGAGCGCGTATGTCAGCTTCTGATCTGGACTGCAACTTTCTACAGCTGTATTGGTAAAACCAACAACATTCCTTGAGGATTGAATATTCAACTGAACATTGCATGCAGTTTGACCCAGGGAGGCAACACAATAATAACAGCCGAATTGCTGTGTCTATCTGATTCAAATGTTCACCTGGTCACTGATCCCATGCAGCTCTTGTAACTCATTCATCCTTACATAGATATTCATTGACTTCTACAAAGGTGTTTCAAATTTTCCCAAGTTGCATTAAAAATTTGAGCTTGTACAAATGCATGTGTGCATGTAGCTTTAAGATGCTGCCAGAAGCCCAAAATGAAAGATGATTGATTGGCTCCAGGGACAGGCTGACAGTAGCTTTCAAGACCTACTTTGGATTCAGCATCACTGCGAGGACACAGGAGAAAGTTGATAACCTCCACATTTATTATTGATGTAGTTTGTAATACAGCAATGACGGAGTCTGTGAAGGGACCAAAGGATTTACTGGAAAGGCAGATGGTGCTGGATAGGAAAGTGTAGCCAATAATGAGAAACACAAAATGTCATCAAATAATGCAAGTTTCATTCCCCTTGAGTAGATAAGCTAGTGAATGTCAACAGCAGCTCAGTACAGAAATATTGCAGCATTTATTGGCAGCAAAAACTATGGCCAAGTTTACCAAATCATTTTCCCTTAGTATATCTGTTTGAACTATTTCATTGCTTTCAGAGAATTCCACACTATCAACTTCAAATTTTACATTTCTGGTTTTGGGGCAAAGTTGTTTCCATTGGATACTTCTGTTAAAGAAAACTTGACCATGAAATAGGTCAAGGATGAAATAGACACTTCCCCAATCTTTACAGAAAACTAACCTACAGCATGCACCCTGCTCTCCCCTCCCCTTACTTGTCAAACTACCCTGAGTTTAAAACGCTCTTTGGCAATCAAGTATGAGGCTTCCTTAATATACTGTATATACTAAAATATATAATATCTGCCTGTACATATAGGCAAAATGTCCCCTTTCTCTCTCATATATGCAGGCAGGCAGGCAGGCAGACAAGACCTGTATAGAACAGTGTTTCTCAAACTGTGAGTTGGGACCCAGTAGGTGGGTTGTGAGCCAATTTCAGGTGGGTCCCCATTCATTTCAATATCTTATTTTTAATATATTAGACTTGGATGCTCCCATGGTATGTGACTGCATTTGTGGAAATGTTACAGGTCTGTACTTTTAACAAGCTACTATGCATATTCTTTTAACAATGATAGTCAATGGGACTTACTCCTGGGTAAGTGTGGGTAGGATTCCAGCCTAGGATTGTAAAAATTTTCCTGCTTGATGGTGTCACTTCCGGTCATGACAACACTTCCGGTGGGTCCTGGCAGATTCTCATTCTAAAAATGGGTCCCAATGCTAAATGTGTGAGAACCACTGGTATAGAAACATAAAACATAATTTATGAGAGAGTCAGAATTTGCTAACAATTGAAGAAAAAAACATGTATAGTGTCAGTTGCTGGAATCGTTCTGTATTTTTATGTATCTTATCTATAGCACATATATATTCTTTTCTTTCATTTTCTTTTTTTCTTTCTGTTGCTGTTTGTGCTTATGTTACATTATTTCAATGAACTTTTTTTTCTTTGCTTTCACTTTTGAATGCAAACCACAGAGATGTGTTGAATCTTCTGCTTTCCATGTCAACAATCCACATAATAAATTACGTGATTATCTGATATACATGTGTGCACCATGACAGGGATACGTTCTCTGATCCCCCTTGTTATGCAATTAGGCTAAGTGAACATTCAGCCCAATCTACTGCCTTTGTTATGTAAACAGACACTCCCTGCCAGACCCTAGCTGGCTGCATACACTACTGGAGATAGATTGCCTCTTCCTTGCATTAAGAGCCTCTCTGTTGTGTAAACATATACTCCGCTGCACGCTATGGGTGACCTGACTGCCTCATTAAGAACCTCATTGTTGTGCTTTGACCACGGTCGTATATGCGGTTTGTCGTTAAGTGAAAGGTTGTTAAGTGATGCACACCTGTATTAGGGCTCTCTTGTGCCATGCTGATCATTTGCATTATGGCAATCACATGAGACATGGTTTGGGTGGACATCATAGTATGGCTGAGCAGTTTCCAATCTTTCAGAGGCTATTTAGGCATTATTTGTGAATTCCTCACTGGCACTAGGTGTCAGAAATGTGCGGTAAGGTACACCAGCGACACCCTGCATCTAGTCAGTGCCAGTGCCAGTCCAGTACCAGTCAGCACTGAGCCCAGCACTGGATGCTGCCCAGAACTAGGTAAGAGCTCCGGGTGGCAGTGAGGGCTTGGGGTGGGGAGTCATTCTAGGGTGGGCGGAAAGTGGGGGAGGGCAGGGCAGGGGCAGGAACTGGGGCAGGACCAGCAGAACTCTGCCTTTTGGCCCAACACGGAGTCTCTCAACTCTGAGCCAGCAAAATAGCCAGTGCAGACTTGAAAAGCCCCATTGCGGGCTTAGGGATTTCCCTGGGGGAATGGGACAAAAGTCCCCAGTTGTCATGGTGTGATAGGATGCAGCAGTAGCTGCTTTGGTACGACTTTAGAATTGGGCTGTGGGCCAGTAAAGAGGCAGAATTGCATTCAAGACAACAATAATTTTAAGTAATTTTACAGGTTTTGATTACACTGCTGTAATATAGGAAAAGTTTTCAAGGTAAACACTGAAGGCTTTCTGATAGGAAAGTAGTTTCTTGATTAGTTTGGTTCCCATCAACTAGCCTTGAGTTACAAACATATTATGTGAAGAAATTTTGTGCAGCAGTATTTGTAAAATATGGTGGTTGCAAAGCCAGTTTGTGAACACTGTTTTGCGTGGAAGGCCATGTACTTCAATGTAACCAGTGTGTTTAATCAGTGCTTTCTTAGACATGGGACATTTTTCCTCTTAAAGTGAAAAACATTTATCTCCACTGAAGTGGTACCATGCAGACTGCATCAATAACAAGAACATAAACTAAACCAGATTTTCATGCTGTGATATATTTTCCATTGGTATAGCTAGTAGATTTGCAGGAAAATTGATGTTGCTTGGCAGAAGTAAAGCATGTAATTATATGATTAGGAAAGCATTTATAGACACTAACAGAAACCTTGCTTCCAAGGAGTGTGAATGCTGTCTTTTTAAAACCAAGAATTCTGAGAACACATCCTCCCAAATTAAATATATATTTAAATTCTCTAAAATAGATGCTGCAATTCGGGCCATGGAATCTGCAGGCAGAAATAGACTGCTTCTCCTTTCTGCCCATGTAAATGACTGCTTTAAGAGTAAACCTATGCCCCACATTTCCAGCACTCAGCATTGGGAGTAGGTATCATCTATATAACCATAATCCCTAACTGTGCTAGCTAGATAGTCTGGAATCCTCACATGTAGAAGAGTGGAAATAGCTCACTGGTTTACAAGGCCATCTCTAGATTAAGCCAGATTCTGGTATTACAAACCTATTATGATCAGCTGTGAAGGGACAGTTTGGATGAATGTCCCCATATGATCAGAAGGTATTTTAGAACTGGTAAGATACTTCAGGTGGGGGGCACGAGATGTGCTCATACAATTTCTAATCGTGCAACCTTGGACAGTATGATCTGAACCACTGTTCTGTTAAAGCATAGACACAAAGCCAAATAATTACTGCTGTAGACATTCTTCTTGGTAATATAAAAAGGCCCTTACAATCTGAAAGATGACAAAGTCCTGATTATCCTATCCCTTCATTTAGAAGGATGGCATTGAAATGATCAATGGCCTTTGTCTGGTGACTATTCCTTCAAGACACTGGCACTGTGTCATCCTAACATAGCTTGGGCCTGAAACAGTGGAGAGTCATGGTGGTTTGAATATTGGTAAAAGGGAGGGTAACACAAGTATCCAATCTGGAACCTGCTGGAAAAGGTTGCTAAGAGGTTCTAGCTTCTAAGTAGTTTCAAAACTACCAGGAGCTACATTGACCATGCCTGGTGATAAGTAATGCCTTCATGGATATATGCATCCCATCTGGTCAGTGTGTCCATCACTAATCACATCACTAATCAACAGTATAGAACATGCACTAAGGCTGAAATGCTATCCATACTTACCTAGGATTATGCCCCATAGACTATAATGGGACGTGTCTGAGTAGACATGCATAGGACTGGGGTAGACATGCATAGGAGATATATCTGAGTCTCCCTTACTCTCTCCTTACAGAGAAACTGAACTTGTGGGCAATGCATTGCCCACTTTACTACTACCAGTTGAAGCTTTCTTTCCTGAGTTCTCCATAAAAGCAACCTGTATTGATTTCAGAGAAGGATGGTATAAGAGCTTTTAAAAATAAAATAGATAACTTTGGGGAAAGCCTTATCAGTCATCATACCATACAATAATATTTGCACATATGCATATACTATTTGCATATAGACAATTATGGCTTGATACTGAAGGCCAGGGGCTGACAAGTCACTACAGGTGTCACTCATAAGTTTACAGCTAATAACTACCAGATATCTGGAATTGGCTCAGACCTGCAAATACTCATGACTGTCCCTACCAGTACATGAAAGTGGGCATTTACCTTCTTTCTCAAGGAACACAGACCTAGCTATTAACTTCTATCAGTCCTTGCTTCTGGTTGAAATTTTTTGATTTAACTTGATGCAATTTTTCTTGGTGGCTGATTAAAACCCCTTTGGGCAGGAGGTCTGGTCTAGAGGGTAGAGCCTCCATTTGCCTGAAGATTAACATCCACAAGGTCGCCAGTTTGAGGCCACCGGCACCGTGCGACCTTGAAGCAGCCAGCAAGCTGCAGCTGAGCTGTTCCATCTGCTCGGAGCGTGGGAGGATGGAGGCCAGAATGTTAAACCAGATCGGAGTGTAACATCTTGAATGTGGTGGTTCTTGAAAGAGAGAACCTTCTTTCAATTTGTAAAAATCCCTGCATGGATTTAATAAGCCTGCCTGTGTAAACCGCCTTGAATAAAGTCTTGAATAAAGACCAAGAAAGGCGGTATATAAATACTGTATATTATATTATATTATATTATATTATTATTATTATTATTATTATTATTATTTAAATCGGCCCACCCTGCTGACAATCCAGTCGTCTTTTCAAAACCCCTTTGGCTTCTCTCACGACTCATCAGGTGTTTTGCCTGAGGTAGAGCCTTCTGATTGACTGAAGTTTGCTTGAGGCAAAATCTTGTGACAGGCCTAGGGATGTTCCAAATGCCCTAAGAAACTTCTGCAGCCTTCACAAAATATTTTTGACTTTCCTCTACATTTTACCAAAGGCAAAACATCCCACTTCATTTCAAACTTTGCATTAAATGTCGGTGGCAGCAGTAATGCCGGGTGAAAGTTCTCCTTAATCTGCACATCCCTAGGCCAGCATCACCTTGCTAGCAACTCATATATAATTTGTCTCTCCAGACAGGAGTTAAACAACTATTAGAAAAGCAGCAGAGGGAAGCAGGTGCTTCAACTGAGCCCAGTGCCTGAAGACAGCACTGAGCAGCTGTCAGGAGACAACGCAGCTTGTAGGACATGTTTTCTCTTCTGTGGAAAATCTAAACCTCCATTTCTGTTTATAGCTTGCTCTCACTGGAGAAAGGCAAATGTTTTTAGAATCAGAGTATGAAAGAGTGATTTTTACTTAGAGGAAAATATGTGTATGAAATAATGGAACATTTGACTTGAGTTCCAGATTATGATATCAAATAAAATATTATTTATTGCTTTAATACATTTTTGGACTATAAAATATGCTTATTTCATCTTTTTTTCTTTTCTTTCTCTCCTTCCAGGAACTAGAATTTCAAGATTTGACAGCAGTTTTAAACTGTATTCACTCATTTATTGCTGCTAAAGTTGCATCGGTGGATCCATTATTTATAGACAGCCAGAGCCTTGCAAGAAAATATACCTACAGTAATTAAGAAAATTCTATGTTGTGATTATGACAGATAAATTATTTTCTTAAAGAAAAAGTTATTTCATGCACAATATTGCAATTCCATGTGATTTTATAAGAAATCTATAGTTGTGTTATCAATAAAAGTTACTAGTTTTCACATTTGATTCATCATTGTTAAATCTGATGAGTTGAGCATTTATTCAAACTGAATCAGTTTGTTGCCTTGCACCGAAATGAATATTTTCACAATATGATAAAATTGTAATCTGATTCTAAGTCTTAATCTCAAACATTGCACATAAGAAAATTTAATAATAATACCACGGGATCAGGGTTTTCCCAATCTCCAAATGATTTCATTGTCATAAGTGTTCTGTAAATTCTATTTACCTCGTCTACATTTAAAAGGCAGCAACTTGCATTCACAGACTGAGAATAGCATTTGTCATAAAGGGGTTGAGTATAATTAACTCATGTGGTTATACTAATGAATCTGAAATTCAAGATACATTTGGAAAAACAGATTAATCTTATTTCCCCAGTAAAAATGACCTGTTGCAAAGATCTGATATAAACAGTTTCAACATTAGCAACAACAATATTGATTTCCTGAAAATTCAGCAGGTGGTACTACTTTACTAACATTATGGCAGGTGACATTACTCAGCTGATTTATGCTAGACCTTATATTATAAACTTGTAAAGTATTTAAAGATTGAAAATCCCCCTTTGGAGAAAGAGAAGCATTTCATACTCATGGAAAGACTTAGAATGCAACCCAAGGTGTCCTTTGATATTTTTACAATATTTCCTCCCACTGTTGAAAAGGCCAGAGACTATGCAATTTAAAATATTACATGCTTTTTGGCAGTGGGCATTACCATAGTGATTACAGGTCATGCCTTGTTATCCACTGATTTGGCATCCCCTGATTTGACTCACCACTGATACCAGTGTCTAACTTTAAATGCCTTGTAACAAAGGAAAAAAAGCACCAAAATCCCATTTTCTACCTTTGTGCTATTAAACTGCACTAGTTAAAAGCTTCTCAGGGTTAAAGATAGCTTTAAAGAACCACTTCTGGGTTTCTTGCTCCTCCATTTTCAGTATGCATCAGTATAGATGCTATACTGCATTCAGCCATAATTTCATTCCATTAGATTCTATTATTCACCCCTCTGTGGCTGAATGCAGTATAATGTCTATACAAATGCATTCTAGGGTGACAATGGAGGAGCAAGATACTTGGAAGTGGGTCTTTAAAGCTATTTTTCCACTGATTTGGTATTCACTGAGGGTTCCGGAACAAAACCCCAGGGAATAACGAGGCATGACCTGTACAAAAGCTTCTGCTAGATTTTTCTTCTGTGTAGAAATATATTAGGAACTTGAGCAGAAGGTCTGATATATATCATCCCATCATTCTAAATGAAGGGACAGAGTAACCAGAACTTTGTCATCTTATAATCAAGTAGCAAATTATAATTCTACAGCTCTTTTCAAACACTGAAACCTATGGGCACAATCCTAACCTGCGCTGTAACAGGTAAGCCAGGAAGCTTGCGCTGTATCCAGTGCAGGAAACAAGGCCAAAAGCGGCTCAGCCAGAGCCAAGGAGAAACTTTTCCCCTTAACTCTGGGCAAGGTGTCTTTGCCCCATGGGTCTCCTGCCCCTATGGCTTGAAGCCACTCCAATCTCCTCAGGAACGGGGGTTGGGATCCGGCATAACCGCCGGATCCCAGCCCCGCTTCTTGCTCCCCACCCACCCGCCCCCAGGGCTGCCCATTGCCTGCCCTCCTGCTGTCCAGGAATACCTCCTTCCCATTTCCTCCCCTTCCCACCTACCTCAGAGCCTTGTGTCGGCCCAGCGCCTTCGTAGGTGTGGAGGCTTGTTCCAGCCTCTGCAGATCAGCGCACCTCTGTGCGCCAGCCTAGCTGGGACTCCTGAGGAGGTGCAAACATGCGTTACGGCACGTTTGCAACCCTCCTGGACCGGAGCAAGGGACTTGGCCAGCTCAAGCCTGGGTCATGATTGCGCCATATGTGTGTTTTCTCAGAAGTAAGCTCTAATCTATTTAATACTCTTGGGGAAATATGCATAGTATTGCAGCCTGAAAATTACATAACATCAAGGGGGGTGGAGGCAGATTAGAGTTGGGTCCAGTCCAAACCTAGGTGCATATAATTGGGAAAGACTAGTTGTGCCTGAACATGGATGTAGATCTTTATTGAAATGCACATCCTATTGAAAGAATTAGATGCACATCAGGTGCATCCAAATGTGCACTTGATTGACCTCACAGTTTGTGATCCAGAAAGCAATGCGCATGAAGAAGCCTGCTTCCTTGCATAGGTTCCTTTACATGGATTAAGGAAAAAAGATTTGTGTTGTTAGTAGCAGGTTGTGCAGTACTGAGTGTTGATTTCGAAGCAAATCATTTTATTAAACTAGAATGTAATGCAGAAGACAATATAGTTTGTTGATTGCAAATGAATGTGGATAATATATTTTACATGTCATCTTAATTTTATAATTGTATTTTTCAAAGAAGAAAAAATGCCAAGAGCCTAGTTTAAAAAATAGCAATATCACTTTTTATTTGCATTTCTATCTTTATATTTATTGAGTAAAGCATCAAAGAAACAAAATTATGGGCTGTTTAGGCTGGAGGTTATATCACTTCACTAGGTTGTGGAGTGTTTATAAGTTTATAAGTTTATAAGTGGAGTTGGATAAGTCATTTTAAAGTAGAAAGAGGCCTGAGTAAAAATTGACCTTGGTAGACTAGTTTGATTCTGCCCAAGTTACAGCCTAGGCAAGTTTCAAAATTAGCAACCAAATTCAACCTAAATCCCCGTATGGTGATGCAGCAGCTACACTGCATCCCGCTGGGGATTTTTGGCTGCTGGAGGTTTCCAAGGACTATAGAATCAGCATGAGAATCAGCACATATTGGTACTTTAACTTATAAATAAAAAGCCCACATAAAACACCCTAAAATTCAAAATATTAGAACAAAATAAAGAATGCTGATAAAATCCAGGTGGAACCCATAGTTATTAAGGGAAAGATATAAGATGCAAGTTATGTCTCAAATTGTTTCTCTCAAGACTTGCCTAGAGGTTTGGCCAAGATCCAAGGATGATCTTCCACAAGAGGCAGTTTTCTAGTGCTTAGAGGAGAGTTTTTCTCCCCTATCTTTTGGTAGCAACTTCTACAATAAATAACAAAATCCAAATCCAGATACTTTGATTTACATAATGTGCAAGCTCCCTTTACCCAGAAAATAGAAGCTATTTGATCCATTACATATGGCACAATTTCAGGCCTATGGATCTGCTCCAAAAGTTTTTCTTCCATTTATATGCTTTTGGATCCTACCTTTTGGATTGAACTTTTGGGTTCTCATAAAGTTAACTGCATAGATATTGGTGCAACCAAGCCTGATTTTGGAAAACCAAACATTTGCCCTAATTCCATGCGTCAAGAACATAAGAAAAGCCCTACTGGATCAGATCAAAACCCAGCTAGTCCAACATCTTGTTTCCCTCATACCGCACTCCCATTGTTGTTCTCCTTCGTACCGGTATTCAGAAGCATACTGTCTACAAAACTGGAGCTCGTGCTGGAGATCAACCTTTTTGGATTCCCTCCCACATGTACAGAAAACTGCATCATGGAAGGAGAAACCTCCATGGGTGTGTTTGCCTGCATCATGTCTATATACATCACAGAGATGATGAGCACTGCAAACTTCAAAGTGCTGATCATTTTGTTGGAAAGAAGAACTGATTACAGTAGCCTTCAGATATAGGAGGATCTCTGGACTAGGATCCCTGTCTGCACATTTGGTATGTAACCTTCCTGTATGACTTTCATCTTAAAAGTCCTTTTCTATATGCATTCTGTCATATGCCATGTCCAATAAACAGTGTATCTTCAAAGACTTACAACGAAAACCTTTCCTATTCCCAGCTCCTTGAAAATATATGGCTTTTCTAAACAGACTTGTTGTAACAAGGTCTCTCTTATTGTTTCCCCAGTATCTATGAAATGTCCTGTTACATTTTGTTTATAGGAAATAACTTTTGTATGTCAAAAGCAAATAAAAGAGCCAAAATGTTTTTTGCACAAAGTACCAGAATACGATCAATCTTTGCAAGAAAGCGTGAGACAGTTTTGAATCTTCCAGTTATAGTGGACTTTGAAATAATTTTTTCCATATTAAGTTCCATGAACACTAACTGATAGGAAATAGATGTGCAGCCCAAACCTAACATGCACTGGAACAGGCAAGCCGAGTGGCCTGTGCTGTATCCAGAGCAGGTGAGGAGGTGGCTGGAGGGCAACTTGGGATAAAGGAATATTTTTTCCCTTATCTCAAGTAACGCCCTATAGGGCTATTTGGATCTGCCCCAGCAAAATTGCTGGTGCAAATCTGAGCAGCCCATATAAAGCTGCAGGGCCAGGGAGGTGGGTTAGCATGCAGTGTGGGCTACTGTGGCCAGTCCCACCCTCATCTTAGGCCTGAACCACCTCCCAGACCACACTCCCCCCCACCTCAAAATGCACTGGTCTGCTCAGTCTAGTGCAAGCTTTCCCCAGCGGGGCAGGATCTGGTGCTGGCAAACCGGTACAAATCTTTACGCTGTCCTAGCCAGCAATCAAGTAGCCACAAACGTGTTTCATGGCATGTTTGTTACACTCCTGGGTTGGTACAGGAGGCCTGTTCCAGCCTTCCACAGAGTTAGGATTATGCTCTAAGTTGGACAAGACATATATTTTGAAAATATGGTATCTGAACAATTAATACAAAGCTCTAATTTACCACCCTAAAAGCAATTATGATTTCAAGCAACTATTTTTCTCATAGTATCTGAATTTTAACAATGTAGGCAAACTATTGGTTATGTATGCAAGTTTGATATATAAGTTATGCAGGATCGAAATCCTGCATAACCCATTGGCCCAGTTTTATGGTTGGCCATTCAGGAGGTGGATCGAGATCCTACCCGTCTGATTGGTCCTCTAGTTTAGCCTGCCAATAAGGTGGACTGATTCAACAGCATTGATCGTGGGGAATCTGGGAGGAGCTAAGGGGTATAAAGCAAGGGATGTTTGCTTTGTGTTTTCATTGCTAGGTTCTGTTCTTAAGATGAAATAAATGTGTTGAGCAGTTATGTCTTGGCTTTCATTTATTTGCGTGGACCCCTATTTAACACCACCCATCCTCTTCTGGGCACAGAGGAGAGTACCACCGCAGGGCTGAGAGTTGTATGTTTCTTTCTTGGTCTATTTGCCCTGCTTTTGCATTGTATTACAAAGTGCTAGGTGCAAAGCAAAACACAAGGCTCAGCCGTTGCCTTCAATGGGAACACAGGTCTGCCTCCAAGATGTACATCCAGATATCCTATTCAGGTCCTCCACATAGGCCCTAGAGAAGAGCAGATTGCAATCCAGGGGTATATGTACCATTTCTATCTGAGCCATATCTTCTCTGGTAATATCCCTGCCAGCATCTTCTCCCTAGCACCATCCCATAGACCAGTGGTTCCCAATGTTTTTGACTAGTGGATCCCTTGCTCTATTGGGCCATTGGCCACGGCTCCCCATTAGGGGCTACAATCCTACACATTGTATAGGGCAGTGGGTGTTTGTGAGGATTCCTTGGCTCCCCTGGCTGGTTTCTGTGGCTCTCTGAGGAGCCACAACTCACAGTTTGGGAATCACTGCCATAGCCTAATATTTAATTTTGTCCGTGTATAAAAATTAACTTTGGAGTGTGGCACAGAAGCTTTCAGAAAAGAAACACAAGAACATCAATCCATATGAGCAAGTCTCTTACATCACCTGGCTGCAATGCTGCCATTTGCCCTCATCTGAAATCCTAGCTGTGCACCAGGGTCCACATGGAATCTTTTGCGCATATCCCCATTAAGTTTAATAAAGGTATTGCTTCATGGGCTCAAAGCAAAGTGCACACAGAGTGGGCCTTGTGAGTGAAATGCGTCTCTTGCAAGGGAAGGCTCAGTGTGCCTGACAGTATGCCTGACAGTTTGCCTGCAAAAGACAGTTGGATTTTGTGACTATAAAATTCAGTTAACTTATTTATATTATTGCTTCCCGTTTTGTGTGATGTTTTGCAACAACCACACATATTTAGACTCACCTGGATCAGGATATTTCACAGTCAATTCGGAATATTAACTTTTATTCATAAGCAACAAAGATATTAATGAACTTGCTATTATCATAGTGGAGAACATTACAGACTTCTTTGTATTCACCTTAAGCTCAGCCTCAAATCACACAATTTACCAGTCCTTCGTACTACATGCATGCAGACTTTTTGCCAGTGTATGGGACGGGGGGAGGATTTGGATGCCTCTATTGGTCTATTCCCTTCCCATCATAATTATTTAGAACCAGACCCATCCTCTTTCCAAGACTTCTCCACTCCAGAACAGATCCATTTCATCTTTCACTATGAAGCCCTCATTATTATTCCATCCTTTCCCACATTTATTAAATGTGTGGGCTGCCACACAGCAAGGTCTCCAGGAATCAGTAGTGGGCCTCAACATTTAAAACAGTGTTTCTCAAACTGTGGGTCGCAAGCCAATTTCAGGTGGGCCCCCATTCATTTCAATATTTTATTTTTAATATATTAGACTTGACACTACCATGGTATGTAACTGCATTGGGGGAAATGTTACAGATCTGTATTTTTAACATGCTACTATGGAGAACTCGTGCAGGGAAAGCACCCTACAGGTAGACCGCAGCTGCGATACAAGGACATCTGCAAGAGAGATCTGAAGGCCTTAGGAGCGGACCTCAACAGGTGGGAAACCCCAGCCTCTGAGCGGCCCGCTTGGAGGCAGCTGTGCAGCATGGCCTTTCCCAGTTTGAAGAAACACTTGGCCAACGGTCTGAGGCAAAGAGGCAAAGAAGGAAGGCCCATAGCCAGGGAGACAGACCAGGGACAGACTGCACTTGCTCCCAGTGTAGAAGGGATTGTCACTCCCAAATCGGCCTTTTCAGCCACACTAGACGCTGTGCCAGAACCACCATCCAGAGCACGATACCATAGTCTTTTGAGACTGAAGGCTGCCAACAACTATGTATATTCTTTTAACAATGACAGTAAATGGGACTTACTCCTGGTAAGTGTGGGTAGGATTACAGCCTAGGATTGTTAAAAAATTTTCCTGTTTGATGATGTCACTTCTGGTCATGACATTATTTCCAGTGGGTCCTGACAGATTCTCATTCTAAAAAGTGCGTCCCGGTGCTAAATGCGTGAGAACCACTGATTTAGAATACAACACAATCAGAGTCACTGGAAAAATGCAGTTCCCATGGTTCCCAGCATCCCTAGATACTGATCCACAAGCATGTCTGGATCCACAAGCATGCCTGCAGCAGCAATGGACCTAGCATTGGGCAAATGGGATAAACATCCTGAGTGCGGAGTCACACAACAGTAGGACCATGCAGGAAGCCTTACTGAGGCCATCGATGCAGTTGGAAACTGCACTTCCGGTTCTCCAGAAGTGCAGTTTAAGACTGCGGAGAAGCCTTGGAAAGCTTTCCCAGTCAGTCTAGAGGTTGCATGAGGCTCTGTTATGCTTAAAAGGTAGGGGGGGGGTGACTTCATGGGGGGGTGGCATCTTGTGTGGGGGTGCAGCATCGCAGACCTTTGCCCCTGGAGTGGGGAGGGGTAGGTCCCCCACTGGCCTGTAGGAGGAGTGGTGACTACAGGATATTCAGTTCCTATGATCTCTCTCATCCCTGGATGCTACCACACATGCCAGTATCATGTATTGGGAAGTAAGCAAAGTATCTTTTCCTTGTTTCACAGTTGATCCTGGTCTAAATCCTGAGCCTGATACCTGCATCGCTTTATCACCAGCAGTATATTTATAAAAGGGTTGAAGGGAGCTGGAGGGAACAATTTGTGTGATGATTTAATTGCATGTTGTGGTGCAACAAACTGACAGGTATTGGCTATCAGATGCTTGAGTAAGCTGCTGAGGCACAGCTACTTTTCATTCATAGCAGTCCACTGGCTAGGTAACAGTTCTGTAAATGGGGTCTGTTTGTTTTTTTTAAGCCCAGAACAAGATATGTGCCACACACAACTATAGTCAGGCTGCAGGGATTACTTTTTCATTTGATTTTGAATTGCTTGTAAAGTGATTTCGGTTTGCATTTCATTACGGTGCAACTCCTCCCAGCAGTGGATGAGGAAACAAAATGGGGAGTTTTTGTATACGGTTACATTGAAAGATCAATTCTACTCCTGTTGTACTAGGGAAGAAATATGCATACAGAAGAATCCTTTTAAGATTAAATACTGATCCAAATCCTGCTAAAGACAAAGAAAAAGAATTTTGTTCCCAATTCTAGATTACACCCCAACCCTATAGCCAGGCATAGCTGGAAACCCATGGTTGGTATGGCTCACCAACACAAGGCAGCAGTATCCAGTAAGATGAAAGGGCTCAAATCACTTCTGATACATGCTGCTTATAAGCTACAGCTGCATAACAGCAATGAGAGACGAGAAGAACCAAACTTGGCATGCAAAAAATCCCAGATTGTCCTCTCCTGCTAATAGTAATACCTGTACTACACATATACTACTGATGCCCTTACCACAATCAGAAAGCTTTACTATCCCCACTTTGCAGCTGGGGCTCCATGTCTGAAGGAGTCACTTGCCTAAGACTGCCGAGCCAGCTGATTGCAGAGGTGAGATTTCAACTGGGGAAGCCTTTTTTGCAACTCAGGCCCTTAGCCACTCTGCGACACCAGTGAGAGGACCTCCGACAGCAAAGCTGGAAAGGCTTCTGCTTGAGACAGTGGCAAGATTTTGCCAGAGGAATTAGCTGCAACTGCAATAGATGACCCAACAAAGCAGTTTCATATGTTCCAAGGTAACGTAACAACCACTTTAGCAGCTGTTTGTGGTCCACAGCCCTGTCCTGCTCATCATAGCATAGAAACAGTTTCCGAGTCGGGCAGCCTAATCCTAAAAGCTGTGGCAGCAGAGCCACTGCATCCTTTCATCCCCTTCCCCTGGGAAAAGCCCCAAACCTGCAAATGGGCTTCTCGAGTCCATGCCAGCTATTTTGTTGACTCAGAGTTGAGAGACTGTGTGTTGGGCCAGAAGGCCCAACACGGAGTTCAGGAACTGGGGAAGCAGAATGCCCCCTGCTGCCCCAGTTCATTCCCCCCACCCCATCCCCCCACCTCAGAACGCTTCCCTTCGCTTCCAAAGCCCTCACCACCACCCAGCGCACTCTGGGCAGTATCCAGCAGGCGCTGGGCTGGTTCTGACTAAGCACAGGTTGTTGTGGGCGTGCCTTACGGTATGTTGGCAACACCCAGCACCGGCACTGGCCCAGCTCAGAATTGGGTCCTGAGTCAAGGTGCATACAATTGCGATGTAGCTGGTTTGCAACAGAGAGAAGGCTATTAGTATGGATCACCAATAAGTCGTTCCCCTTGACTTGAATTCAAAAATGCAACCAGGAGACAAAATCTGACTACAGAAAGGACATCTCACACAAAGCCTTGTGGAGCATGGAAAGTTGACAATGTCCTCCCTAGAATGGCAAAAGTAATCATATCTGCTCCAGCTCACAATTTTTTTCCAATAAAGAAACACATTTTAAAATGCAGGTTTTGGAGCTCAAGATAGCCTTGTTGAGCCGGAAGGAGGGGAAGAGCATCAGTCAGTGGTCTAGTTCACAAACAGGGCTCTTCATCAGGTTTTTAAAAATTGGTTGAAAAATAAGTTTTGACTACATAATAAGGCAGGCCACCTGCTGCTTTATTCCTGGCTGATCCAAGCCCAGACCTTACTGAATAAACAAATGGGGTCTGGGATGAAGGGACTGGTGAGGCCCAGCTGTCTATTTGGGCTGTTATAGCCCGGCATTTAGCAAAGCACACAATGGATTTAGTCCATATTTATTCTCAATCTACACTTTTATTATGCAAGATAATTACCTGAAATCAATGCAGATGCTATAGATGGCTACTGAGGATACGCATACAGGTGTGCGCCACTTAGCAACGGGATACGTTATCTTATTCCTGTTGTTATGCGATTAGGTCATTAAGCGAACATTCAGTCCAGTCTATTGCCTTTGTTGTGTTAACAGACACTCCCTGCCAGACACTAGCTGACTTCACATTCTACTGGAGATAGATTGCCTTTTCTTTGCATTAAGAACCTCTCTGTTGTGTAAACAGACACTCTGCTGCAGGCTATGGGAGATGCAATTACCTCATTAAGAGCATCTTTATTGTGCTTTGACCACTGTCATATATGTGACCCATCTTTAAGCAAATGGTTGTTAAGCAGGGCTCACCTGTATATTTATTCACTGACCATATCTCTGTCAACCATAAGCAAGGACCATGATCAAGAAAGCTCCTTTAAGTGTGCCCAATGGCATTTGTTACATGTTTATCCTTTTAACAGTTCCCTTCCATCATGCAATGCAACTGCTTTTGAAACTCCCCAGCCACCATTGGCTCACTGTGAAGCACCGGCTGGGGAGTGGGGAGAATAAGCAGCTGTTTGTTTACAGAGCAAGTCATGTGGTTCTCTTGATCATGGCCACTGTTTCCAGATAGGGACAAAAGAAGACACTTAACTAGTGAAAATTATCAATTTGGTGCATGCAATCTTGCAATTTATGCAATCTTGCAGAGCATGGTAACAGAGATGCTGCTTATGCAATCAGTGTACACTAAAACATATTTTCAGGCCTATCCTGTAACTCCACTTTAATGTAAGGAGACTGCTTGAGTAAAAAGTAGAGGAACGAGCAGTGGTCTTCAAGTATGAGCTAGGATCTGGGATGACTGGAAGGTTAGGTGATGCATCAGTAAATGGTGGGGCAATTGCCTTAGATTGGTTGTTTACACCATCCTTCCATTGATTTAAAAAAGGGTACTTGGTTTCCATGGCTCAGTCAGTGCTATTGAACTAAATTAAGAAGAACATTCTGATATAACTGGGCAGCACGAACAGTAATGCTTCTATTAGAAAGAAAGACCACCCATTTTAAAGGAACACTAAACAATAAAAGGGGCCAACAGAGTAGATTAACCTGTCATTGGGTGCCCTTTCTAGTTTGTCATATATCTTGTGGAAAAGACAGAGAGAGAAAATACTATTGGCCTACTTTAAAAGAAGGAACTCCGACAAAGTGCTGAAAATTGCATGTTAGAGTTAAAAAAAAATTCATGGAGTCTGACTTTTACCCTGGAGAAAACTTAACTCATGGAACTACTTGCCAGAAATAAAACAGTATAAGAATGCATTTCTGTGTATTTGCTCAATGGTAATTCTCAACTGAGTTTTGCTGCATCTGTCTGCAGCAAATCCAAAGACAGAGACGTAGACAGAATTCATATTCAAAGACAGAATTAATGTATTTCTAGCACCTTCCTTTTACCCCATACTGCCCCAATTCACAGACAGCACCATCCAGCAAGGGTGCTGTGCATACAAAACAAGCCA
The DNA here is from genome assembly GCF_035046505.1 of Tiliqua scincoides. Lineage (NCBI taxonomy): Eukaryota > Metazoa > Chordata > Lepidosauria > Squamata > Scincidae > Tiliqua > Tiliqua scincoides. Next base: position 165,316,715 of record NC_089821.1, on the reverse strand, counting down.
TCTGCAAACACGTACCCTACTGGATCTGAAAATGAACTCACAAACTAGTGTTGCACACAAGAGTCCTGAGACTTGATAACTTCATGTCTCAATATCACTCTGTGTTCCATTCATGGTTTGTATTGCCAGAACAGGAGCCACATCTAACTAGGATAGGACTAATCAGATGGGTACTGCTATTGGTAGTGACATTCATTTATTGAGAGGGAGTTGGTAAAGGAACACTAAACAATAAAAGGGGCCAACAGAGTATTGATTAACCTGTCATTGGGTGCCCTTTCTAGTTTGTCATAAATCTTGTGGAAAAGACAGAGAGAGAAAATACTATTGGCCTACTTTAAAAGAAGGAACTCCGACAATATTCATGTCTCAATATCACTCTGTGTTCCATTCATGGTTTGTATTGCCAGAACAGAAGCCACATCTAACTAGGATAGGACCAATCAGATGGGTACTGCTATTGGTAGTGACATTCATTTATTGAGAGGGAGTTGGTAAAGACTTTGATCCCGTCCCCTGCCTCCATACCTATTATTAATTGTATTGTTTTTAGTGCTGTTTTAATATTTGAGTTCCAGCTTTTATTTCAAACTGTTTCCACTTCCAGTTTAATCGCGCTTGGAACTTTCACTGTTTAGAAGCCGCGGGGAACCTGAAAGCACTCCGCAGGGCTCCCCATACCCCTCGGACCCTGGGAGCATGTAAGGTTAGTTGAAAAATAGCCCCCCCTTACCCTGCAGAGGCGCAATCCTGGGGATCGCTTTGCTGCCTCTGCCGCCACCCCCACAAAGACTTACCCCAGGAGTAAATCTCCTGGGAAGTTTGAGAAACACTGGAATATACACTTATAGCCAGTGGAGGGTACTGGATCCACATTACACTAATTTTTCTAGTCCCATTATATGCCTAGCAGTGTCTTTGCTTCCTTTACATAAGGCATCAGATAAGCAGTATCAGTACATATCTTCCCACAGAAATACCCGAAACAGGTAAATTTCTTAAAGGGCAGATTCACTTACTTGGCTGCACAGATGAACACGATAGAAAGATAAGCTGAATAGGAGGTAGATGTGATTATTAAATCTGTTGAAGTGGAAAAGGGAAGGTGATTCACTGCACGGCCACGTCTGCTGCCATAATTAAAGAAAACTAAGTGCCAGAGTGTTGATGTGCAGACATCCTGGGGGGAAAAAGTAAATATAAGAACTGAAAAGCAGAAGTTTTGGAGAAAAAAGAAAGCGCATCCCTCATGCATTTTTCTAAAGAAATTGATTTTTGAGCTCTGCAGTTTAAACTGTGAATTCATGAATAACATATTTCAGAACACCTGCGGAGAGTCAGAAATGGGAATGGAACAGACAAACTGGTCATTGGGCACTGAATCCCTGAAACTGGGACAAAGATTGTTAACTCTTGCTAAAGAAAAGTGAGAGCATTTCAACCAAGGCCAGCTCTGAAGCTGTTCATTCCGAGCTCTTCTACCGATCTGCCACCTCCAACAGAGAGGCCCGTTTCACAACGCCTTTGTTGTTAGGGGAGTTCATGAAGCGCCACTATTTCCCATGCCATGAAGGTTAAACGGTAGGACCCTACACAGCACCTGCTCGCCGTTTCAGTCCTGGCCTGGGAAAGAACTGTAGCACGAGCTCATTCCGCTGGGCCTGGGGCTTCTGTTTCCCTGAATGCCATAGGAAAGAGAAGCTCAGTCAGCACAGTCATTGCAAAAGGGCCCAGAATCATGCATGTTTAACCAGACAATCCCAATGCATTTGGACGTAGAAGTAAGGCCTACTGTATTCAATGGAGCTTTTCTGCCCATCACTTTTCTGCCCTTCCACATTTCCTCTTAGTCACTTTCCCTTTTCCTCTTCCGACCCAGGAACAGCGGTCGAGGAGGCAAGGAGATGGCACTGGCAGGAGGTGAGCACTGCGGGTCTGCTGGTTGTAATTATGTTTTATTGCTACCTTACTGTGTTTTTAACTTTTATTAGCTGTTTTGGGTTACAAATTAATAAAAATAAATTTACCTCACTGGGGACCCTCTGCTGATACTATCATGGCATCACTCAAACTTCCTCCTCCATGTTCTCTGCCAGGGTTCAGAAATCCAGACTTCTCTCTCCTTTAAGAGCCAATCTCTTTGCCTCAGGGCCAAATCCTACCCAATTTTCTAGCGCTGGTGCAGCTGTGCCAGTGGGGCATCTTGTGGTAGGGAGGCAGTCTTGGAGGCCTCCTCAAAGTATGGGAACATTTGTTCCCTTAGCCTGGGGCTGCATTACGAGTGTACCAGTGCTGGAAAGTTGGATGAGATTGGGCCCTCACCTCCCAAGCTCCCTCCTCACGTCTTCCTCACTTTCCCTGGTCCTCTCTCAAACTGACGCGTAACAACTGTGACGAGGGCTGAGGAACTGTAAAGAGAGTGAATGGCAATCTGCAAGGAGCAGATTTTAAAACAAAGCAAAATGTGTATGAAATGGAAAGTTAAATCTTGGACATGCCATCGCCATTTAGAATAATCTCAGGTCTCAGGATTGGGAGAGGCCACTGCCTGAGATGTCTTGAAGCCCCTGGAGAGCTTCAGTTAGTCAGACTGTCTTCCGCTAGATGGTCTGACTTCATACGAGCATCTCCTTCTAGCCTATATTATAAGCCGATTACATAATATTATAATCCGAATCCCCATACATTTTCCTGAGCTCCTATGATCAGCCCAAAATGATTTCTTCAGAAGCAGAAACAGCAATTACCTTGACTCAGGATCAGATCAGACAAGGTCTAGGTCTCTGCCTACCCTGTAGTTCCTTGATTCTCTCAAAATGGATAACAGATCCCCTCCTGACCTCAGCGTGGAGCTCACTGTGTGACTGTGGCAGATAACAGTGTATCCCCCTGGGATTTTTCACTGAGTTCCCCAAAGCTCAAATGCAGCTGTCAACAGTCCTTCACTGACTGTCAGTCAGCTGAGAAAATATCCTTAAATTGACTGTCTTTTTGACTCGACAATGAACATGCCATGGCTCAAGACACACTAAGGTGCAAGTCTTCATAAATGAGGTCTGATTTATATTCAAGTTTAATATTTTTTTCTTTTTTTGGCAAGGACATATTTGACTTTTTGCACTTCCCTGCGGTAGTAAATTATCCTCTACTCAGCACCAAGAATAATTATTTGGCTCTGAACAAGATTAACCATTTGAGACTGGGTGCATTATCTTCCTCAATAATTTCCTCAATAATTTTCCTTCAAATCATATTATACAAATTATTTCCTAAAGGTCCAAATTAATACCTATAAAAACAGCTATCCAATGTTTTCTGCTGATTGGAAGTGATATGTGCGTTTTATGGTTTATGCAAGGAGTTTGATTATATCTATTTGTGTGGTAATACAATTTAATTATGTTGCCTCTACCCTTTTCTATTACCATCATCACCTGGGACATCTTGTGGCATTTTCCTTGTTAAATGAAGACTCTTCCCTGTCAACATTCATTTATTATCACATGGATCAAATGCTGTACTTATTTATCTCTACGGCTTCATACTGGACACACATCATGAAATTTATCATGCTAGATGTTAACTGTTTATAGAAGAGACTCAACTACCTTTCCATTCTCCCATGGATTATCTGTATTCTGCCTTCAGTAAATGTAAAAGTTGATATACCAAGATCTGAGTCAAACGTTTCTTTTGGCCATGGCTTTGTACCCTCATTTACAATAATAGGTTCTCAACTAAGGGCCCAATCCTATCCAATTTTCTAGTGCCAGTGCAGCCATGCCAGTGGGGCATGTGCTGCATCCTGTGGTGGGGAGGCAGTCACAAAGGCTTCCTCAAGGTAAGGGAACATTTGTTCCCTTACTTTGGGGCTGCATTGAGGCTGTACAAGTGCTGGAAAGTTGGATAGGATTGGACCCTCAATGAGTTAGCAAAAAGCCACTGGAGCATCGGCTCTCAAACTTGTTAGCACTGGGACCCACTTTTTAGAATGACAATCTGTCGGGACCCACCAGAAGTGATATCATTAACCTGGAAGTGATGTCATGGCTGGAAGAGACACCATTAAATAGGAAAAATTTTAACACCCCCCCATACGACAAAATCAAATCTATTTATTAATAAAGCAAGTAAATAAGAAGTTTACAATGTTTATAAATTTATTTACAATAAATTTTAGCTAACCCTCCCAAGCAGTTGTAGACCTGTTTAAAAGAAATTCCCCAAACATCCCAAAGGCTGCAATTCTATCCACACTTACCTGGGAGTAAGCCTCATTGTCTATCATTGTTAAAAGCATATATATAGTAGCCTGTTAAAAGTACAGATCTGTAACATTCCCCAAATGTAGTCAAGTACCATGGTAGCATCAAGTCTAATATACTCGTATTAAAAATAAAATACACATGGAAATGAATGGAGACCCACCTGAAATTGGCTCACGGCCCATCTAGTGGGTCCCGACCCACCATTTCAAAAACAATGCACTAGAGAAAATGAACAGAATACAAAAGAGTACCAGAAAACAGACAAAGAGCAGGCTAATGAGGCTTGCTGGCTGGAATAAGATAGAGAATGTTTGGGCACTAACACCATCTATGAACATGTGACCAGGCACGTTTGTACCTTGAAAGTTCTTAAGTTGAATGTTCTTAAGTAGGGAGAGGTATAGACAATCTTCTGGCTATTGCACATAAAAGAACTTGGTTGTAAGGACTAATTTACAGCCCATCTACATGTTCAGGGGGGAAAATAGTGCATTCTTCCTTCTGTGCCTGATCTCGTCTGAACTCAGAAGCTAAGCAGGGTTAGGCCTGGTTAGTACTTGGATGGGAGACCACCTGGGAATACCTGGTGCTGTAGGCTTATACCATAGTCTTTCGAGACTGAAGGTTGCCAACCACAACCACAGGTGGGGGATTGAATGATTACTCACTATTCCTAAATTCCATTTGGGGAAAGCTAGGGAGAAGAGTGCCAGTATGGACTTCTTGCTGATGTTTTATTGCCCAATCCCATTGAGTCACTGTGCTGGTGCTAGCCATCGCAAATGAAGCACTTGTGAATAGACAGCATAGATGGGAAGGCCTACACTTTCCCGTCAATGCTGAATCCAGCCCAACAGCTGCCAAGGCAGGTAACTGCTGTATGGGGCAGTAGAAGGATGGAGGGAGGGTGGAACAGAAGCAGGGAGGAGGTGTTTTGGTGCAGGGGAGGGCAAGGAGGGGGCTTCCAGGCCCAGGAGGGGGCTAGGTTGGAGGATTAGGTCTCTGCCATATCGTAACCTCATCTCCCAGGCCTGAAAGCTTCACTTGCGGCTTCTTAAACATGCACCAGCAATTTTACTAGTGCAGATCTGAATGGCCCCGTTGGGTAGGCTGGGGCTCAACACGGGGTAAGGGAACAAATGTTTCCTTACCACGAGGAGACCTCTGGCCTGCCCAATTTCAGCTCTGGATACAGAGCGGGACATGTGGCCCTGCTGTGCAAGCACAGAATAGGATTGGGCTGTTAGTTTGCTACGAGCAGAATGCTCTGCACGTGTGTGTTTACATAGGGAAATATTTGATCACATGATCCTCAACCAACATTCTGACATTGTATAGTTCCAGAAAGACTGTAAAACATTTGTTATTTTTTCCTAGACAGACAGATTGGTTCAAACATCCTATTAAAATCTAGTTCCAGTTGGATTTTATTAACTTTTTATTAAATTTTTTACATGGTGTAGTCGTTACAGGTTTGCTGCCACACCCACTGGGTGCACTATCAGGCACCCACATTTCTTGTATGACCAAACAACCCAGGTTCTAGAACCTTTTCATATTGTAGTCAAAGGATGTGAGAGGCAATGGAATGACAACTGCTTCCACCCCCACCCATGTGTATGTGTGTGTGTTTGCTTTCATTGTGTGAGCACAGATCTAGGAGTAACTTACAGGTAGGCTGCTTTGACTCACTCCAGAGAGTCCTACTGTCTTTTACTACAACGAAGACTTTTCTGGCAAGCAGAGAAGGAAGAAAAAGCACAACATACTTGATAAGCTCACAAAGAATTTTTCTGCCAGTTATGAAAATCAGCAGGAGGTTTTTGCACCAGCCGGATATGACAAATTCTATATTAAAGCTGCCCAGTGACTGCGCTGTGTGATCCTAAATACTAGGGATAACTCCAGAGAGTGAGCCTGCCAGAACATGCTCGGGGGCCATGGTCTTCCTGGGACTTTGCCATGGACAATCCATGCCCACATTGGCTGCTCTGTGGCAGCTGAGCAGTTCAGTAAGAAAAACCTAGAGTTAGGCAGTGACTCTAGCTTTTCTTAATTCTGTGATCACTGTACGTAAGATTCACATGAAAGGTCCAATGTACATATGTGTACCATCATTGTATCTGGTCCAGTTATCTACATCTTCTATGCAGTGCAGGTGCAGTCTGTGTACAATATACATGGATGGTTGATCTGTAAATATGGATCAGTATATTTAGGATCACGTTCTTGTCACAATCTCAGGACTGTGATGTCCTGTTGGTTTGCCAAGAAGATAGCACTGGCTATGTGAAAGCAGCATGCTAGAGCCAGGTCTCAGATGGCAGTTATACATTGCATTGCTCCATGTGAGGTCAGAAAGATGGGCTCCTTTGTCTGCTAGCCAATGGCCAAGCAAAAATGTACACAAACAAGCTTTCTGCCTCTCCCAGTGGTTATTGCTGGTATTTCCTTGTCTCATCTTCTACATTGTGAACCCCTTTGGCCAGGAAACTACTCTCTCTCTCTCTCTCTCTCTCTCTCTCTCTCTCTCTCATTTTTGTTTATTATTTGGCTGTGTAAACCACCTTGAGAGCCTTGAAAAACTGAAGGTACACATTCTTCATAATAATAGCAATAACAACATATTCTGCTTTTGTTTTTTTCTCCTGCAATCATAATTTCTAAAACCTTTATGGGCCAATTTACATATTAGGGACCCAACATGAGAGGGGAAAAAAAATAAATACATAAAACACTCACTATAATATAATAAAAATGTGCCACTAAGTTACTATATGTTTTTCAAGCGCTTCACAAGGAAAAGTGACTGGGCTGTAAACATGAATCTTTCAAGCTCAATCAAACTGGTGCCTCCCTCACCTTGAAAATATAAACTGCATCAAGGCATTAAATGATTCAGAAAGGGTGCAGGGGGGAGGAATGTTTGAGGGCAGGTGATTGGCGTAAGAAGAACACTGAACAGATGAAAGACTTTAAGAGCTGGGAAGCACATCCATAGCTAAGGGCACATTTGAATGCGAACTGAAATAGGCAATGAAAAAAAGCAGGTGGTAGGAGTCTTCATTTTAAACAGAATGTGCATTTCTATTATCCATGCCTTGTGGCCTAAAACAGTGTTCATCCAGTGTAGCCACCAATGTGAGTGCAGTTCCACCCATGGAGTCTTTGTTCTAATCGCTGTTTTCCGGAATTTGCTCTGTGATAACCCCTGAATGCTGAGTCCCACCTGGCAGAGACTATGGAGGAGTAAAGAAACATTGTCCCTATTCATTGTCTCAAACCAAATTTAACTTATAATTAGTGAACTTTTAAAATGCCAGAGGCTATTTGTCAGCATTGCTAAGGCACCTAAGAGTATGATGGGAAAGCCAGAGGTCTCATGCTGTACAGTAGGAATCCTAGGAAGTCAAATCACCCCATTCTTTTTTGCAGTGCTGGCTCAGCCAGAACCGAAGTTGTTACAGAATGGGGGCACAATCCTAACCAGGTCTACTCAGAAGTAAGTCCTATTTTATTCAATGGGGCTTACTCTCAGGAAAGTATGGTTAGGAGTGCAGCCTGGGCAACTTGCAGGTTCAGTATATTTGAACCAACCACTTTAGTTTGGGGTCACATGGAAAATATTAAATATCATCTACATCTAATGTAGATTTGCTAATTGCTAACTTGTTAATTTGCAAGTTAAGTTAATTATCATTGTAATGTCTTAATAATGTATGCTAATTAATGCTAGACAGTAAAAGCCTATAACTTAGGCAGGAAGTTTTAGGAAGGCATGTACAGAAACACACTACAATAAAACCTTGGGGGGTTCAACTAAGTGGGGGGGAAAAATCCCTTAGTGCCAAACGTCAGTTAAATCCAAACATCCTTTCCCCCACATTAGTCAATTAAACCCCTACTTTAGAAAGCTCCCCTTGGCATTGCCACTGCTCACCTAGGTGCTTCAGGAATAGCAGGACACCTTCATTCCTAGAGTGTCCTAGCGGAGAGAGCAGGGCATGGCAGAGGCGCCATTAGTCAAGAGTCTAATGCAGCGTTTCTCAATGTTTGTCCCCTGCCATACCACTTTGCATGGTCCATCTATTGGAAGTGCCACCAGAAATAACTGGCAATGATGTCATCGCCAGTTACTTCTAGATCCCTTGACAACTCATGACAAACACCAGTAAGAGGCTAAGTGTGGACTTTTTGAGTGTGGGAAACATGCACACTGAAGCTTTGCCCACCAAGCCTCCTACTATCTCTTTGCATTGCTGGTCTTGCTGCCAGGCAAGGGTTCTGTGTGTAGTACCATAACCACCTCAAGTACTACCCGTGGCACACGCACCACTGGTTGAGAGACACTGGACTAATGCTATGTGTTATGGATTGTCAGTCTTTTTTGGTGCAGTGGCATCCCCTCTGAAGACTAGTCTGGGGGTGCTCCTGAACCCAGCACTGCTTCAAAATGCTCAGATGATGACTGTGACTTGGGGCACCTTAGCCACCTTTAAGCTGATGGGCGGTGGTAGGAAACAGAATGCAGAAGTAGATGGGTTTGTGGACTTATCCAACAGTTTTTTTCTTTTTCATTCTTATCAGACATTCATCAATTGCAACTCCATCAAAAAATTGGTGAAACGTTACCTGTTGAATCTGACACATTCATCCCAAGCCTAGTGTTGAGCTAAAAGACCAAGGCAATATGTAACTGTGGGCTCTATCCTAACCCACTTTCCAGCACCGACATAATGCAGTCTGTGGCAAGGGAACAAACATTCCCTTACTTTGAGGAGGCCTCCATGAGTGACACCCAACTGCAGGATGCAGCGCACGTCCCATTGGCACCGCTATGCCAGTGCTGGAATGTGGGTTAGGATTTGGGCCTGAGGGAGCCTAATTTGTAAAACCAGCATAATATGCAAAACCGTACAAAAGTCTGTACTGCTAATGTTGTGTGGAATTTAAAGTGACCATCTTAAATTCCAATTCCATGCTTTTGGAACATGAGAGAAAATTGAAAGCCTCTTAAATGTCAACTTAAACTGAAGTGTGTTGATGTTTGAATTAAAGTACAGTTAATCATGTCACACAGATTCCCTGTCTTGTAATGCTGGGGGTCAATTGTCAGCTGAAGATGACAGAAACTGGATGCTTTTGAAATGATGCTCCTCATACTTTGTCCAATATTTATTTATTTCTCATAGACTCAAGGCAGTATGCAGAGGCAGGGTGAACATAAACCCAACTTTCCAGTGGGATTTTTACAAGTATTATTCCCATGAGACCATCTCACAGAACCTCCATTTCTCCAGGTGTTTCCCTTCATGGCACAGTCGTCATCCTGGCTGTTGGCTCTTGCACTTTCCAAGCTCTTGCAGGCAGCTGCACACAAAGCTTCAGACTGGCTTCTCAAGGCTGTTAGCTATTTTTTTGTCAACAGACTTCTACACACTCCACTCTTCCACACAGATGTACCGGTGGCCTCACAGCCCAATCCTATGCATGTCTACTCAGAAGTAAGTCCCATTTGAGTCAATGGGGTTTACTCCCAGGAAAGTGTGGATAGGATTGGGCTGTCCATCTCCCACCTAAGCAACTGATCCTGCTTAGCTTTTTGAGAGCCCAATCCTGAGCTCAGTGCTCCAGCTTTCTGCCAGAGCGCACTGTTGCAAACGTGCCATAAGGTACGTCTGTGAGGCTTACCGCTGGGCCAGTGTAATGGAAGATCATCAGGTGGTTGATATGGTGTTGACAGCGATTCCATGTTTTGACAGCTATTTGACAGCTCTGGGAAGGGCAGGGCTGGCTCCACAGCCTGTAATCAATCAAGGCCAATGGAGACTCTGATGGACACCTGAGCTTCATTTGACCTTGATGGGACTTTGAATGGACATGGACTGAAGAGATGGCTCACCTGAGCCTAATTTGGACTTAATGGGACATGCAAGGATAAAAGGCAGCTTCAGAAGGCAACAGGGCTACTCTGACCCAGAGGGAGATGTGACCTGACCAAGGGCTACCTGACCCAGAGGGAACCTGACCAGACAGAGCTACCTGACCCAGACCTATGGGAGAAGGGGACTGCCAGGACCCTGCTGGAGGACACAGAAGAGAGGACTGCCAGGACCTTGCTGGAGGAGACACTCTGCTGGAGAGAACACTGCTGGAGAGGAGGGACTCTGCTTCAGAAGACTGGATAGTGCTTTGGAGATTAGATTGGACTTGGACTGGAGGCTTTGGACCTTTACCCACTGTGGAGTTTTGGGGAGGGGAAGCCTCTGGACAAGAGGACTTGCAGGGAGTGTGTGTGTTGGTAGCAATAAATTCTTATTAATTGCTCAACTGATAAGGAATTCTGTTCACTTCTTTGCACACCATAGCTGTTCTAGGAAAAGGAATTAATTAGCCAAAAAGAGGGCATTAAGAGGGAGTTAGAATATTTGGATGGGACAAATTGGCGTAGTTGGCAGGATAAGGAAAATTGGGATAGGACAGCCAGTGCCCATGCTAACCCAGTGCTGGGCTAGCACTGGGTGGGTGCCCGTCCTCCATTGCTAAGCATCTCATGGACTGCCAAGCAGGTAAGCAGGGGTGGGGAGGAGGCGTTCCGGGGAGGCAGGAGGCAGGAAGAGGGTGGAGAGAGGGCAGGGAGGAGGCACGACAGGGAGGTGGGAGTTGGAGAAGTAGGGCAGGAGGCATGCCAGGGGGGAGGGAGGCGGGTCCCATTGAGCTCCGCTCCACCTGATCGAAAGCGTTAGTGTGGGGCTTGGCGCTCTACATGAACAGTAATGTGAGTAGCCCCATTGCAGGGCTGCTTCCCTTACCTGGGAGACGGGGACGAAAGTCCCCTTCTCCCAAGGCACTGCCTTGGCAGGCCGAGGCACGCAGATGCAGCGGGAGCTGTTCTTGGCACCGCTGCAGCCGCGTGCCCTGGGCAGCTCGGGATTGGGCTGCCCGGCAAGGTGACAGCTCAACCTCCAGACCACAGTATCTGAATTCAGAGTCCACATTTGCTCGAGCTGATTTGTTGTCATTTCTAAAATGTTGTTACTTATCATATTTTAAATATTTGTACTCTTCCTTTCCATCTCAAATGACCCTCACTGCAATTATTTATTTGCAATAAATAATTAAACAAATAATTATTTATTTAAAGTATTTTTATCCCACCATTTCCTGCCAATCAGGAAGTGCCTAAGGTGGCTGACACTGAACGAAAATATCAAACAAGGATTCAAAATCAGAAAAGACAGGGTCTCTCAATTCCACATAGATATATTAGTGGCAGCTATACACACATGCATGCTTGCAAGTTTCACAGAGAAGGCCCTCTTCTTGCCACTATCAGCCTAACATCTGACAGTGGACTGTGAAGGAGGGTGCTGTCCAGGACACCTGAAAAGATGGCCTGTTTCATTTGGGGGGAGGTGGTCCTAAGACATTTAGGGTTTTAAAAGTAATGACCACCATCTTGAATTGTCTTCAGAAATTGACCCAGAGCCAGTAAAATATTTATAATAGTGAGGTGGCATGAGCCTCCCCATGGCTGGTCAAATTCCCAAAAATGGTCAGATCACCATAGACTTCTGAATGGGTAACACAACCAGGGTAACCAGATGCACCTATACCTTTTGTAGAGAAGAGGGAATTTTGGCAGGTTCAGCTTTTCAAACACTTCCATGTTGAGCTACACCTGCCAAAATTCCCTCTTCTCTAAAACAGTTAAAGGTATGGGCATTCTGCCCTTCATTGTATCTGGTCACCCTGACCACAACCAACAGGGAATACTTAAAATGAAACAAAAATAAAAGCAAATGAAATGGGCAGGAGGTCTGGTCTAGAGGGTAGAGCCTCCGTTAGCCAAAAGATAACATCAGAAGGTCGCCAGTTCGAGGACACCAGCAGCTCCCTGAACAGCTGAGAATGGCAAGACCTTGAAGCAGCTGACAAGCCCAGCTGAGTGATTCCACCTGCTCTTGGGGTGAGCAAGAAGCGTCTTGGCTACCCTCCAAGTGAGAGACGGAGGTGCTTGTCAGCCTGCCTGGGAGAACTGGAGGCCAGAAGTGAGACCAAACCAGGAAGATCCATTCTGAAATGTTGTTGATTCTTGAAAGAGAGAACCACTATGATTGTAAAAATCTCCTTGAGGGGTTTAGAAACACCTGCCTATGTAAACCGCCTTGAATAAAGTCAGAGGAGTAATCCGATGACCAGAAAGGCGGTATGTAAATACCTAGTTATTATTATGTGTTTAGGATTTTTGTGTTTAAGTCCAAGCCATGATAGAACTCAAAGCAAGCTGGCATGGGCAACACTTAAAATCCACATCCTTGGTTAGTTGTCTCATTATTCCACTTCTTAATTGCCTTTACAATAAATATGTTCTTATTATGTTCTTTATACAGTGAATCTCAATGTAACATGAACATTGGGGGACAACTTTAACACCCATGATATAAGCTGCCCAAAGTGTAAATGAGACAAAAACTAAAATATATATCCGTCTTGGGGGATGTAATGGAAATGCACAAGATTCCTCAAGGAGATAGGGTGTGGTGTCAACTGTGGTCCCTTACTCTGGTAGGCAAGCATGGGGTTAACACCAGGGCCTTGGATTGCAGGGAGTGTGCTGAACAGCTACAGCCATTCAAAGGCAATAGGGCCCTCAGGGATAAAAGCAGCACCTGCTTGAAGGAAAGGGGTGTGGGTAGTAGAAGGAGGAAAGCTTGAGGGAGGAAGGGAGGAAGCTGAACTGATGGATTAATGCACTGAGGAACTAATGGCTGATGGACTACTGGAACTGCTGATGGACAACTGACTAAAGGACAGATGGGTGAATAGACATTGGAGATTGCTGGAGCATTGACTGCTGGAGACACTGGAGACTGGTGTGTGGCTGCCACGCCCAAGACTGGCTGAGGATCAAAGTGTTGCTGTAGTGGCTAGAGAAGCTGTTGGCAGGAGAGGAGAGGAGAGGAAGGAGGACCTCTGCAGGTTGAACAGGTAAGCTACTCTGGTGGTGGGGTCCAGCAGTGCTATAGTGGAGAACTGGGGCCATTGTTGGGGAATGAAGGGGAACTAATTAGCTTAGAGTGGGCATAAATTCTCCAAGGAAAGCTTGGACTGGGAAACGCAAAACAGGGGACATGTCCATCTAGGCATATCTTACACCACAGTAATAATGGGGCACACCATATCAAGGTTGCACTGTCCTTATTTTTGTTAGTAGTAATTTCTGTGTGGTAATAGTTTCAGTTTTCTTTAAATGTATTAATGAAAGAGATCAGACAAACAACTGCTTGCTTTTTAGAACCAAAAATTACTACCCACACTGTATTAGTGGGGGGAAGAAACCTTTAAAATTCATTAGAGCGTTCAGGCAATGATCCTGTTTTTCTAGTCTTGCCTGCCATTGAATATCCCAACTATTTTGTTTACCCTTGACTGAAGGGCACTCCACCAGTAAGTGTTCCAAAGACTGCTTGTGATGTGCTGTTCTAACATCAGGCTACTGTGGCATTTCCACTCCACTCTCACGCACTTCAGTTAGTGTGCTTCAGTCATGCTGACAATAAAAGCATCCTTATCTGATGCTGGACCAAGTTAGTTATGTGGGCAAGCCCAGCAGTGATTTAAAACATAGCTTTCTGACATGTGAATGTGCTGCAGATTGAGGGCTCTGACCCTTCTAGGAAGCCTGAGAAAAACTATAGAGGTTAAACAGAGGTTCACTTAGCTTTCAACTGTAGTCATCACCTAGCATCCTTATGCCATGATACTACTGCAAAGTCTCCAGTCTGTAAGAGGATTATGCCCAAATATGCGCCTTTCATCCGGCTTTTCTCAGGTCTTTTTTATCCTTTGCAACCTTGTATTAACAGTACTGAATCCCCCGGGAAACAAGGGATTATGTGAGATTATAGGGCTAACACCAGTGCTGATTACTGAGAGCCCAATCTGGGTGTATGCCATCTGGCATGACTGCAGCACCTAGCGGGGCCACCGCCGCTGAACCTCAATGCCATTTGGAGACCCGGCCAGCACTCCAGCAGCACTGGCTGGCAGTAAGTATTGGGCGGGGGGAAGGCAGGGAGTGGATGGAATGGGGTGGGGAGGGCAGAACAGAGAGACGAAGCACGGTGGGGTACAGGAAGAAAGGCCCTCTGCTTCACCAGATCCTGAACTCCATGTTGGGCCTTCCAGCCCGACACAGGGTGTCTCAAGTCTGCACCAAGTCTGTCAAGAGCAGGTTTAAGAAGCCCCGTTGTGAGGTTTGGGACTTTCCCTGGGGGAAGGGGTTGAAAGTCCCCTTCCCCCAAGGAGACTGCTGCATGGCCACAGAATGCAGCAGTAGCTACTATGGCAGTGCTGCACCCGGTGGCAGCACTGCCATTAGGATTGGGCTGTGAATCAGGGCCCAGAAATGTAATGGCGTGTGACTGTCATCAGGCTGTGAATTGAGCTTTATGTCTGTGGAAAGGAATGATAAAAATTAGGAAATGAATTTGGATGTAAATGGTTCCGCTGGTTTATTTACATCACGAGCCTCGCATTAGATTTGAAAGGGATTTCCTCCCCCCCCCCACACACACTATTTTCAAATATATTCATTTTGTAGGATAAATAGACTTTATTGTGCACTAATGGCCCTGTTGTGGCATGGCAGCTACTGCTTCCTACACAGCAAAAATAGTATCACTGGCCCTGGTCACACGCGATGAGGTCACGCTACAGCTTGTCACCACTTAATCACAGCATGGGCTTCTCCCTCTTTAATGTTGTTTATTTCAAAAATGTATGAGCCACCCTTCCACATAAGTTCTCAGAAGTGGTTGAAAGGACAAAACAACACAATGATGCAACACTTCTGATACTAGGTTTGTGATATAGGAAGTAGGCTCTCAGCCTATGCCAATTTGTGAACATGTTGATTCAATTTCTGTGATCCTTCTTTTCACTTCTTTTGAGACTGAGCAGTGCACCCAAAATGCAGCCCCAGGTAAGGGAACAAACATTTCCTTACCTCAAAGAGGTCTCTGTGACTACCCCACCACCATAGGATGCAGTGGACACCCCATTGGCACAACCGTATCGGTGCTGAAAGTTGGGTGGGATTGGGCCCAGAGATTTATATGAAGCTGTTTTCTACTGAGACAGGCTCCAATCCTATCCACACCTTAATAATAATAATATGTATTTATATACCGCCTTTCTTGGTCTTTATTCAAGACTTTATTCAAGGCGGTTTACATAGGCAGGCTTTATTTAAATCCCTTATTAAATAGGGATTTTTACAATTTGAAAGAAGGTTCTTTCTTTCAAGAACCACTACATTCAGGTGTTTCATTCCGATCTGGCTTCACATTCTGGCCTCCATCCTCCCACACTCAGAGCAGATGGAATAGCTCAGCTTCAGCTTGTCAGCTGCTTCAAGGTCGCACGGTGCCGGTGGCCTCGAACTGGCGACCTTGTGGATGTTATCTTCAGGCAGACGGAGGCTCTACCCTCTAGACCAGACCTCCTGCCCGAGGTCTTCCTTACACCTTCATGGGAGTAAGCCCCATTGAGCACAATGATACTTACTTCTGAGTAGACATGCATCGGATTGCGCGGTCAGACCACTGCTCCTTCTGGCTCAATATTGTTTACACTGCTAGCAGCAGCTCTCCAGGGTTGCAGAGAGTTTAAGCAGAATTATCCCACTGCCAACTCTTGCCATGTAGTATACTGAATGCTTGGCAGGAAGTGGATTTGCAAGTGTCCTATGCACCTGGTTGGTACTGCCTGATGCCTCTGGCATGTTGGTGATGATGAGGGGGCATTTCCCATTGCATGCCCACAACATTTCCTGAACTCTTAAAATGTATTTTTAAAGTTAGTTAGAAGATTGGGTACTGGTAGACCCCCAGCGTCTATCACTAAGCCCAGTAACTACAGCAGGTGCCCACTGCACAATGTGGGGATGCCTATCCCTGCAAGCTACACAATACTAGATTAGTACAGCATAAAAACAATATCTGTTCTTTCCCGTTATTTGGAATGACCCTAAGATCAAAATCCCAATACTTGCATGATTTTGCAATGAGCCCCTTCTCTGTCAGCATCATTTGGTCAGCTGTAAAATGGAAATAGTAATAGGCCCCTTTTATGAATAAGAGTAATATGCAGGCCTGTAGCCAGGATTCTAGAGATGTGGGGGCAACCACTTTTTCAGGAGGGGGGCAATTATGTATCTATACTGGTGTGCAAAATGGATAAGTATGGAGAAACGACCCATAATTAACCCAAATTTCATTAGGAGGAAATATTTTGGGTTGATTTTTGTTTTTTGGAAAGATGCATTCATTATCTGTAAAGCAATCTAATACTGATCTGCATAGAATAAATGCATCTCTGTATGCAATGTCAAATCTATTTGTCTACATAGAAATAACATGCAACTTGTCCTTTCATTTTGGACACCAGTGCAATACACAGACTTGCAACACTGCAAAAGTAAAACATAACACTATGATACAGGTAGCATTTACTTGTATTGAAAGCCTTTCATTTGCTGATGGCAAAAGTAAATTTACTTTACCTAAAAGCAAAAGGAAAGATATTGAAGTAAAATATAGCAATGCCATGGAATATTAGTTTTTTACATTATTCATTGCTTTTAAAAAGCAAGGTACAGAAGATTTGAAACTACCGAGTAGAGCTGAATTCTCCTATCTTTCTGAGAACTGAATCTTCTTAGAACCTTTTCCACACTTAAATTCTTGGTTCTCTTTAGCTCAAAAGCTAGGTATACTAAATTAGCCATTCTTGAGTGAGACATTGATAGACTTTGAGGTCTGTTAATTCGTGTAAGCACTGAGAAGGTCGATTCACAAACTGCTGTGCTACATGCAAAAGTTCTTACTGCTGCTAACATACTGTAACAATCTTCAAAGGCACTCTGGTGTTTGTATATTTCACTGAAGAAATTTTGCTTTTCAAATTTGTTCGTCTCAAGGAAATGTTTTACTACTTTCATTTCTTCTTTACTTGGAAAGGTAATATTGAAATTTTTTAGAGAATTAAGCCTACCACTTTCATCATCTAAATTTTCTGCTGCAATTATTGCCTTCATTGTCGTGGAATCTTCTTTTTATTTCAGCTAGCACTACATCCAGAATTTCAAAAAAAGTCAGAAGCATACTTACTGTGGGTGTCACTACATGATGCTCTATTACCTGTTGTTTCAGACACCACATAATCATCAAGTAAGGAATTAAATTTCCTTTTCCTTGGCATTTTTACTTCTTCCTCTTTAACCAGTTTTGATGTTTCCTGCATAATTGATTTCAAAGTCTCACTGTTTCTTAAGTCTTCTAGTAAACTTTCTGTAACTTGAATTAAGTTATAGGCCTGCTCCAAGGAAATGTCATGACTTTGGATTCCCTTATCTACTGGAGAAAGAATTTCCAACATATTTTTCATTACCACCAGACAAAATCTAAACTCTGGCTTCTGCGTTATAAGATGGAGACCAGTGCTAAGAACCACATCTTCCCCAGCAAATCTTTTTCCATTATTTATTGATATTAGTTCAAGAGTTTCTGATATATGTTTGTATTCTTCAAAAATTGTCCAGGCTCAGGCTCCTCAGCATCATCAGATCTTTCCACAAGGACATGAAGGGCACTGTTGTCTTTGATGGCTCCACATCAGACCCCTTTGACATCCGAAGCGGAGTGAAGCAGGGTTGTGTTCTTGCACCAACCTTGTTTGGGATTTTCTTTGCTGTCCTGCTGAAGCATGCCTTTGGAACTGCAACAGAAGGCATCTATCTCCGGACCAGATCAGACGGAAAGCTCTTTAACCTCTCCAGACTGAGAGCAAAGTCCAAAGTCCAGCTGAAATGTCTGCGTGACTTCCTCTTGGCCAACAATGCAGCTGTCACTACCCACTCTGCCAAAGATCTCCAGCAGCTCATGATTTTTTTTAGCAAGGCCTGCCAAGATTTTGGACTGATGATCAGCCTGAAGAAAACACAGGTCATGGTTCAGGATGTGGACTCACCTCCCTGCATTACAATCTCTGCGCATGAACTGGAGGTTGTCCATGACTTTGTTTACCTTGGTTCAACGATCTCCGACACTCTTTCTCTCGATACCGAGCTAAACAAACGCATCGGTAAAGCAGCTACCACGTTTTCCAGACTCACAAAGAGAGTCTGGTCCAACAAGAAGCTGATGGAACATACCAAGATCCCGGCCTACAGAGCTTGCGTCCTGAGTACACTTCTGTACTGCAGCGAGTCATGGACTCTTCGCTCACAACAGGAGAGGAAACTGAACGCTTTCCACATGTGCTGCCTCCAACGCACCCTCAGCATCACCTGGCAGGACAAAGTTCCAAACAACACAGTCCTAAAACGAGCTGGAATCCCTAGCATGTATGCACTGCTGAAACAGAGATGCCTGCGTTGGCTCGGTCATGTTGTGAGAATGGATGATGGCCAGATCCCAAAGGATCTCCTCTATGGAGAACTCGTGCAAAGAAAGCGCCCTACAGGTAGACCACAGCTGCGATACAAGGACATCTGCAAGAGGGATCTGAAGGCCTTAGGAGTGGACCTCAACAAGTGGGAAACCCTGGCCTCTGAGCGGCCCGCTTGGAAGCAGGCTATGCAGCATGGCCTTTCCCAGTTTGAAGAGACACTTGGCCAACAGACTGAAGCAAAGAGGCAAAGAAGGAAGGCCCAAAGCCAGGGAGACAGACCAGGGACAGACTGCACTTGCTCCCAGTGTGGAAGGGATTGTCACTTCCGAATCAGCCTTTCCAGCCACACTAGACATTGTTCCAGAACCACCATTCAGAGCGCGATACCATAGTCTTTCGAGACTGAAGGTTGCCAACTCTTCTTCAAAAATTGTCCTACACACCTGAAGGTGTCCTGACCATCTCTGTTCCAGCAGGCGAGAAAGAGCTTTACCTTCATACTCAGCAGCTACTACCCCACGGGACAGAAAGTTGTATAATTCCACACATTGTCCAAAAAATTCCCTTTTATTTATTAATAAATAATTTTTTATTATTTTTTAATTAATGCCTGGACACCACCTTTCTTGCCACTCATAACTGATGCTCCATCGTAACATTGGCTCAACAGATTGTTAGGATTTAAACCATACCTTCAGAACATGTCTAAAGTTGTGTTTGTAAAAGTCTCAGCATCCAAAGCAGTTGTTGTGTGTATGGATAGCATGGATTCGTAAATTTCACCATCTTTAACATATCTAGTAGCAATTGCTATATTTTCTCTTCGTTTTTTGTCTTTTGTTCCATCCTCCAAGACAGAAAAAAATGGGACATCTGAATTCTTTCTCATTGTAAACATCTTCTTGAATGAGATCAGTCATTACTTTAACTATTTCATTTTGAATTTCTGGGGATTGGTAAGTGGCATTCTTCGGAATAATTTTATAAGATTCAGCTAGCTTTGGGTCCTTAAATAAACTTTCCTCCACATGTTCTTCAGTGTTGTATATTCCCCTCATTGGAAGCTCATTAGCTACAAGAAACTGAATGATTTCAACAATGCTTGAAATGTAATACCTATGTTTTTCAAGCACATTGTCATTAATTAGAGTTGAAATAGATGTGTTTGAATCAGTTCTTTGGTTTCTTTCAGACCACATTAACATAGCCTGCACGTGGGTCTCAGATGAAGCATGCTTGAAAAATCCTGATTTAGTTTTATCCAATGCAGCCTTTCAATTGCTAAATCCCTTTTTTATGTAAGCTTGCTCTTTAGTAAATGGAACAAATTGTCGACAGGGATAGCAAAATGCAGCATCTAGTTTTGAAGAATATTCCAGCCACTTAAAATGTTGAAACCACTCTGATCTGAATGCTCTGCCATCTTTGGATATTTACCAAGTTTAATTTGTTTAATAGGCTCTCCTACTCATGCTAAATCATCAGGAGTCTTCTCATTAATTGCCTTACTGGTGCTAGCAGAAGCAATGATATCTCTATCTCTACCTGTTGTTTCCAAAGTTTCTTGATTACATGAGTTTGAAGCTCAGTTTGTTCTGACAACAAAACGGTCCATGTTGGAAGATTTCAACACTAATTCTTTTGCACTCAGGTTCTTCAGAGTAAATGTCTGTTTATTTGATGGTGTATATATCCAATACCCATGAAAAAAACTCTTGAGATCTCTAGGAAAGATTCAAAACCTTAGAGGCCAGACCCTTGCTTTCCTCTCCCCCCCCTCCCAAAGAGAAAGGCCCTACCAGACCCAAACAGCAGAAATGGTCCATCCAAAATCTCAGAGGCCAGAGCCATGCTTTTCTCTTCCCCCCCCCCCCAAAGAGAGAGGCCCTACCAGACCTGCACAACCACTCAGCTCCCAGGAAGGTGATTGAAGGCACTGAGCATATTCCCTCCAGGCTTTTTCATTCCTGCCTCTCTGGTGTCCTGGGATTATCAGCAGGTCGCTATGATTGGCCCCTAAAGTGGGTTACTAAGCATCAGCAGCCTGAGCTGATTGGAGGAGGCTGCCTGCAGAGAGGGGCTGAACTCTCAAGGAACAGGAGCTAAATTGGAGATCTTTCAACCACATTTACATGACAAGTGTGGAAACAATGGGGGGGGGGAAACTGCTGGCTCAGGGGGGCAAAACCCCCCTGGCCCCCCTAGCTACGGCCCTGGTGATATGGTTACTGGAACCCATTCCCAAGGATAAAGGAGAGAGCGCTCTCTCTCTAGGAATCAAACTGATTCCACATAACAAAGGATATATACACATGTCCTTATCCCTCCCCTCACTACTTCAGGGCTAGTTTCCTTAAACCAGTGGTTCTCAAACTTTACAGGGTTGCAATGCCCCTGCAGCCTCTTCTTCCTGGCTCAGCTAGGTGCCACCATCTTGCGTCTTGTGAAATTTAATGAGATCCTAAATGGCAGCACCCAAATCTCCTGAGATCCAAAGTAATAGTACCCAGAAGAACTGGTAAGAGAGGTAACCTTGGACATCCTGCGGTGCCCCTGTGTGTATGCCACAGCACTCTAAGGTGCTACGGTGCACATTTTGGGTACTACCAATGGCGTAGTTAAGGGGGTGCAGGGGGTAGCAGTTGCAACGGGCATCACGCTTTAGGGGGGCAACAAGCTAAGCTTGATGCTAGTGACCAAAATTGTGAAAATCTTGGTATGTATGAATAATACCATCATGTTATATATCACTGGAAAAGTAATTTAATGCAGAATGCAATGACACAAACCACATTGGAATATCTGTATTCTATCAAAAGTTATGGTCACTTAACCAGAAAATGAAAACACAACTGCCTTATGGAACAAAAAGTGGATTTCTTTAACTCAAAACTGACCTATGAGACTGATTGTTCTAGGAGCCAATGATATGTTGTTATATTACTGACATGTTGAAATGTCATGTTATCATGATACAGCATGAAACCAATAAGTTGTTAATATGAGTCAGCTCACATTTCCATGTATCATAATACAGTTGCCCCTGCTAACTGGGTAAAAGGCACTTTTTCAAGTGGTGCTCCTTTTATATTAAGCAGGGGGAGAATAACATTCCTCTTCACCCCAGCACAGTGTCTCGAACCAATCAGGGGCACGCTTTTTATTTATTTACTTAATTAAATTTGATTTTGTCTGTGGGGGTGCTACAAATCTTCTTTGACCCAAGGTAGCAGATAGATGCCTTAGCTATGCCACTGACTGGGGGGAGGCAGCATAGCAAGCGGGTGGCAAGCTGCTGGGGGAAGGATGTGGGTTCCTCCCAATTTTCACTTTTTAAAAAGCCTGGGTGTGACATCACTTCTGGTTGTGACATCACTTCTGGGGCAACATTTTGAGCTTGGCACAGGGCTACATGATTATTAGCTATGCCACTGGGTACCACTGTCCAAATCCCTAAATTTTTGGATTAGCAGAGTATGTGAAGGCCAGTTTGGGCAAGCCCACTACATGATTGAGTAAAATCCCATGAAGCAAGGGGACCAACAAGAGTTGCCAGAGTGTACACACACCATGAATGCATATGTCTTTTTCATACAGGGTTGGTTCAGAGTTTAAAGAAGCATCCGAACCAGCCCTGGGCAAATGTGGAATGATTACATAGAAGTTTTTTTTCTTCTTCTAACTTACCACTGACTAAGAACTGCAGGAGTTTGTGCTTTGTGAATCAATGCCTTCCAATTAAAGTACAAAGGCCAAAAGAAAACTGATGTTGTTAAAAGAAAAACAAAGAGCTTTAAACTAAATTGAGTCATTAGAGGAGAACAAGAAATTACTTAACCTACAAAGACGAAATCTCATTGCTGAAGAAACCCCATGGCTCTGGATTCTTAAGCAGTTATGTGTTGAGAATTCTCCCTCCCAGTCTTCCATAGTTCTAATGCAAACCCAGTAGGGGAGACACAGCTATAAATCAGACAATTTGCAAAATGTGATTTCTGATCAACCATAGAAAGCCTGACAAGAAAAATACCGTAGCCAAACAGGAAAAAAAAACTTACAAAGATATGAATATGAATAGTTCAGTGTACTGATATATCTGACAACTTTTGAAAATCTAGCAGGATCTAGGCTTGTTCTAGTGACTTTGAATTTTCTAATGCCCTCCTCAGGAGTTAACTAAGACCCCAATCCTATGCCCTATAACAATGCAGCTATGCTGAAAGACTGGGTGCTCCACCCTATGGTGGTGGTGGGGAATCAGGAGGCCTGCCAGAGGTAAGTAAAAATATTTTCTACTTACCTCTATAAGCAGCCTCTGTAAATAGCCTCCATGTAGCTTATGGGTGCCCTTGGACCTATGCCAGCTATAGAGAGAAAAGGATTCGAGTAGGATTAAAAAGAGAGGATGGGATCCTGGTGCTTGGTGGTGCTGCCCAGATCCACCTTCTTCCTCCCCACCCCTGCCCTCCATGCCCCACATCACCCCCTGTTCTCCCTCTTGCCACCCATGGTACACCCCTACTGCCAACCTACAGAGTCAGTGCAGCCTGGCCTCTGCAACAGCAGCTGCAGCTGGCCTGGCAGCAACACAGTGTTCATGCCATCCCTGGAATGTTGGTTCGGCTGTCCTAAAAGGCTCATAGAATTGGGCCATAATTGTGATAATCTCTTTATATCTAAAAGCCAGTTTCCAATTATGAATAGAATCCAAATTTCCCATTGTGTTCACAGGAGCTTCTTCCATGAATGGTAGTGCGGTGCTTATGGCAGGGGTCCTTGCAGAATGAAACTCTCCTTCCATTCACATAATGGATCCAGTAGGTTTGTTCATTATTACTACTATACCTTATGAATTTATTTTCTGTAGAACACACACAACATTCTGTTGAACTCTATAGTAGGAATGGCAAACAGGCAGCCCACATTTGGGCCATCAGTGGAGAGAGCAGTCCTCTGCTACAACTCTAATTGTAGAGTTAGAGCAGCTATTAGGCCATTGTGCCTATACAGGTGGCACCTCAGTATCTGCCAACCTGTTCTTGGACCTCCCCCCCCCCCATGCCAAAAACCACGGACAACCAAATCTGTGGTTTTGGTACCTTTAAACCCTCCAAAGGCTACTGGAATGGAGGGCTTTCTGAAGCTTGCAGAAGTTGCACACATCTGCCCGCAGCCTGTGTGGACTTCAGAATGGCCCTTATGGGCCAAAAATGCGACTACTGGTTTCCCTTGGAAACCAGAAGTGATTTATTAATGCCTCCTCGGACCTCAGAATGCCTTAAAAGGCATTAAAATGTCATTTCCAGTTTCCCTTGGGAAGCCAGAAGTCACATTTTTTTGGCCTGTAGAGGCCATTCTGAAACTCGCAGAGGCTGCAGGCAGATGCGCGCAGCTTCTGCAAACTTCAGAAAGCCCTCAAGAGACAATCAAAGCGCAGCTCTGGTCACCCTCAGAGGGTTCAAGTTGAGCCAAGTCCAGGGGACCCAAGTTGAGCCAGATCCACGGATATAAAATCTGCAGTTAAACAGGCTCAACCTGTATTAAGTTTTCTGCTCTGTAGCTAATAAGAGGTTCTGATGAGTGAGTGAATTTTGGCAGGGGCTGCAACATAGAAGAAAAGGGTTTACTTGTTTACAATATTTTTATTCTGTGTTTCCCATTCAAAATCCACTCAAGCAGGTCAAGAGTACTGGAATCAAACCACAATAAAACACAACAGTTACATGTTTAGGTGCAGGATTTTTCCTCTCGATTTCAGTATCAGTTCAATAACACACATATACTGCATAAGGTGGTTATTAAAAAAAATTGCTGCTGTAATTTCTGTAGTTGAAAGGTTGGCCACTCCTAGGCTAGCCTGTTCATTCTGGTGAATGAGTTTGTACATGTATTCATTTGCATTCCCCTGGCTATAATCTCTGTGTCCTTCTCCCACTGATTTCCTCAAAATTGCCCTGTGAGGCTGTTGCTAGTGAGGCACCTCACTGCCAAAAGGCAATCCAAGATGCTAAAGAGGAGGTTGAAGAGATATAGAAAGAGAAGCAACCAACCAACAAGCTATGTTACTATTGGAAACAACCACTCACTAACTTTGTGCCTATATGTTGGTTTCACATGCTGTCTCCTCTCTTATACATTTTAGGTTCACTAACACTTGAAATATTTCAAATAAGTTTCCTTTCATATTTTCATTAAAAAAAAAAAAAAAACTACACAAAGTGCATGAGAACAGAAGAAAAGCCCTGCTGGATCAGGCCAAAGGCCCATCTAAGTCCAGCTTTCTGTTTCCCATCTAGAGTGGCCCTCTAGATGCCTCTGTGAAGGCCCAGGCACACAGGTGGGAAGACCTGAAGGCGATACCGCTGGCTTAGGTCCAAGTTGTCCCATAATAACTGCTGGGGCTTACCCAGGGGAATGGGTAACCGCGGGGAGACATTCAGCAGCCAAAAATCGCCTTTGGGATGCAGCATATCCCACGCCAGCAGTGCTGCATTGCCATTGGGGATTTATGTTGGATTGGGCTTTAAATGTGTGTGAAATCAGTGTTTTAAAAAGCCATATGCTGCTCGTGATTCTTGGCTCAGTCCCTAATATGATTGTCCAACAGGCTGTCTTTATCAGGAACAAACGTTAAAAGATAAATGTGCTTTCTCCACTCTCTTCCCTATGAACAAAATAGGGAGAGCCATTTCATTTCATCTACTTCATTAAATGTAAGGCTTTGAAGATACATTCTCAAATAGGTTGTACGCACTGTGAAACACTTATAAGGCTTGAGCTGGTTTGGAGGGGGTTGAGTGGGAGCCGAAACGTGTCAAATATACGTTCGTTGTACTCTCTGAGGGGTGAAAAATACCTCATCAAAGCATTGCCGTTAAGTTAAAGGAGAATTTTCTCTGTGTCAAGATTTTTGTTTACTAAGACTCTCAGCCACTTCTTCACTCTTTGAGGTCGAGGTGTGTTTATTAGTTCAAACAGAAATCCTGGAGGAGAAATTTGATATGACAGCCACATATGCACCTGTTTTTAACTAATTTTGAGAAATACGAGGCCTTTGCATTTGGTTTCCCCTGAAAGTCAAACTTGGGTTTCACACAGATCAAGGCAAATTTCTAACTGGAAGGGACATCTGTGAAAGACAACAAATATGAACTTGATTCTAACTGCTAATTTAATAGTTTATGACTTTCAGAGGAGAAAATGTGTTCCCCTAATGTTCCTAACCATATAGTCTCAAAGCCTATATGGGTGACAATTTTAGACTGATTTCTCTCCCACTTAAGACTGATCTCTCATCCTTGACTTTGTTCTGGCCAAGCAGATGTCTTCTAAACTATAGGGTTGTTCACTTATTATACTGTTATTAAACATTACCCTGGCACATCTGTGTACCCAGATACACAGCCATTCTTCTTCTTTAATTCTTAGCAGGCGTTTGGGGAGCAGGTCATTTCTTCAACCAATCCACTGCTGTAGGTGCCACTGGAATCTGTGTGTCATTCATGACATGCTTCCTCTCTTGGCAATTGGTGGTGATATTTCTAGCCTCATCAATGGTCAATTGCTGGTTCCTCAGATATTCCTCAGTGTGTGGGAGCCACATTTGCTTTGGTGCTGCCCATTGAACCCTCCAATAGGCAGGTTGCTCTCGCCAGAGGAGCTTGTGTGGTAGCTGACTGGTGTTCACTCTGCAGATGTGGCTAAATCATTGCAGTTTGTGTTTTTGAATTTGTTCCATGCAGTTTCTTGCCTGGTTTCCCAGTTCTGGTCACTGTGGCAGGGTGACCACTCTCCTCTTTTTGCAGCCAGGGTCAATCCCTTGTCCTGTGGTAAGCCCCAGAAACTGCTATGGGGCAGCTCAGACCTGCACCAGCAATATTGCTGGCACAAGTCCACATTACCCAGTAAAGGTGGATCAGGCCAAGGAAGGGAGTTTGTAATCCGTATACACTGCCGCTATCAAACTTGCTCCCCCTCTTGGGCCAAACCACACATCCCCTGCTCCATCTCCTCTCTGTTCCACTCCTCCCCGCCCTCTCTCTGCACCATTCTACCTCCCTATGTCCACCAGCACTGTCACAAAGCACTTTACAGCTGCTTTGCAGCAACCTGTCCCAGCAGAAAGCGCATTCTGCCAGTGCTATTGCTAGTTAGGATTGGGCTTACAAGCACTGTTACTCTGTACTTGGTTAGTTACTCAAAACAAGCATTTCACTCAATGCAGGTACAATCTAGCATTCTGAAAATATTTGTCATCTTACACTGCAAGCCAACATGTGGGCAAGGGGGTAGTGGGAGCATGTTGGCAAGCCAATGCATGCCAAAGCCCCACTTTCACCAATCATGAGTACACAGGGTCATTTTAGCCTACCATTCTCTTCTCTCCTTCACAGGCTCCAACTTTTTTCAAAACAGGGAATGCAAAGATGAGCTGCATCTAGACTTGGGCTGGGCCATGGTGGCAAAGAAGCCAAAGATGTGAATGCACACACATATGTAGGTGCTTGTGGCTGGGCCTGGGCCTCTGGTGATCAGAAACAGGGTGATCTCCCCAGAACAGAAAAAGACCTTTATCAGAACCCAAGACACTGCAATACGGCTTGCATGGGTCAAACCTCAAAGGAGTATTTTCTATCCCTCACTTTCAAATCACATTGAATGTGTATTCATGCATACAATAAGTTTATACTGAAGACTGGAGGGCTGGAAAACACTTCACTGCAGTATTTCAGGAGAGTTTAGTGTCACTGATAAACATCCACTGCAGAAGATAAGCTCGACACAGGGGAAAAAAGGTCAGATTATAAACCATTTGCTTTCCATTTCTGTAAGTGCAAAGTATAACAATGGCTATTATCTCATGTGCTACTTTTCAAGTGGTGTAGGGGGTGAGCAGCTGTCCTCTTCCCTTCAGCACAGCATCTTTGCTAGTGGTTGTTTGCTGGTGTTTCATCTGCATCTTAGGAGACTGGGAGCCATTTATTTTGTTATACTTTTATGTAAACCACTTCGTGAACCCTTTTCACTGAAAAGTGGGGTGTGTGTGTGTGTGTGTGTGTGTGTGCGTGTGTATAAATAATCATGGATTTTAAAATCAGATTTAAAATAATGCATGGATTTTATATTAACAGTGAATTAATATATTAGTTTTATATTTCTTTTTCAATTAAGAATACAAATGGCATTTTTGAGCAATGTGATGTATTTGTATACACACATGTTTAGGGCTGGTCCATGTACCCATGCAGAAAATTTGATATTTGCGCTTGTGATTAGTACAGCTTCTGTGCACTTTGATATTATGGAAACATTCTAAATCTGGTGTTATATCTCGAATAGTCTGTGTACATTTTTAGGCTAACATTTCATGTTCTACAGTACCTAAGCATGTCTTCTCAGAAGTAAGTCCCATTGTGCTCAATCAGACTTACTCCCAGGAAATTGCATATAGAATTGCAGCCCGAGGGCCCAATCCTATCCAATTTTCCAGTGCTGGTGTTAGTGGGGTTTGTGCTGCATCCTGTGGTGGAGGGGCAGTCACTGGGGCCTTCTCAAGGTATGGGAACAAGTGTTCCCTTACTATGGGGCGGGATTGTAGCTACACTGGAGCTCAAAAGTTGTATAGGATTGGGCCTCTAGTCATCCAGTAATGAACAAGCGTAAATGAACTAACCTTTAGCTATGCTTCAAAGGCATGTCCCTACAGTGGTGACTGTTCTTGTTTGGAATGGTATATAAATAGTTAAATATGTTGATATATATCGTTTCAATCCACAACCTACTAAGGCTGCAAACCACAACCTTCTTGCTCCAGACCAGCTTCGTTGATGTAAATGGCATTTCTCAAACGCTAATGAGATTCCAATCTAAAAAAGTTTTCAGTGTCTTCAAAGCAAATGTAAAGAAGTAATGATTCAAACTTTTGACATTTCATTTGAAAACAGGAGGCATCTTCTTTAAAACTTGGCTATCCAAAATGCGTTGTTATATGAGCTCACTACTTCCCCAAGTTGATGAAACCTTGGGTGAAAATTTCCATTTTTCCTGACTTAGTTTAATCTGAGTTTTTATAGAAATTGAACAGAGAATGTTCAACTTCTGCTTATTTGAATATTTAAAGAGATTGACAGAGATTCACATTTTACTGAGCTAGAAAACAACAATACTGTTTGCTGCTTTTATGAACTGTAATCCTAATATTCAGTCACTGTACTGTTTTCATTATTTCTCAGATGAAACGATTCATTTTCTTCATAATTTCAATAACAATGGCCAGCACTGCAGTTTTCCTTGCTTTTGTTCAGAAGGGCAGAAATGACTTATTCAGTAAGTAAAAAAAAAAATTATCCTTTATTCTCATACACTTTTAGTACTGAAAAAAATCTCCACTACTTAGATATTAGTTGGCGTATTTGCAACTCTATCCCTCCAACCCTACAAATCATACCATACCTTTTCAAAGAAAGACATATTTCATTTATTGAGAATTTATATTTATGTGTATTTCCCAGTTTTGAAAAAAATACATATTCATCTTTCTGTAGCTATACCCTTAAGAGATGAGAATGTTTTATAAGTGTATGTCAAAACTGATGCAGTTTTTATAACATAGACTTCATTTATTTCTGCCTTCTTTAGAAAGTTTACGATTATGGTGTCAATCCTAATTGTGGTGTTGGCCACTGGAAGCAGCTAGAGTCTTAGGGTGGAACTATACCATATGAAACTATGCTATCTTCCTTATCATAGGTGCTATGGAAGACATAAGGCTGACATAAGAAATTGCATCGCTACACAAAATATGCCCCCTGTAATCTCTACTGAAATTTACCATGTGATGATATCATCACACTGATGGTGCAATCTTAATCTTACCATATGCCAACACAGCAGCCAGTGTGCTGGCCTAGGGTGTAGCAAATGTGCTTTAAAGCACATTTATGGCATCTGGTGAGTAGGCTGCGCCAGCGGGAAGGCCTGTCCTGCCAGTACTGAATTCAGATGCTATGCCTGATGGAGCAAGTGAGCCCCTGCCAAGCGGAACAGAGGCAAGGAGAGGGCAGAACAGGGGAGGAGAGGGCGGTCTAATGGGGCAGAGGAGGGTTGAGAGGGGGGCTGTCCAGGCCCAGGAGGGGAGCAGGATCGGCGCGCTCAGCTACAAGCATATCCTATTCCTCCTCCTGGGCTTGAAAGCCCAGCACAGGGCTTCTCGGATTTCTGTCAGAGATTTAGCTGGCACAAATCCAAGTAGCCCCATTGCACGGGCTGGGGGTCTACACAATATAAAAGAACAAATGTTCTTTTACCCCAAAGAGGCCCCCAGCCTGCTCCTTCCCAGTGCTGGATACAGCATGGGTCATGTGGCCCTGTGGCAACAGCACTGGTTAGGATTGGGCTGTAAGTTTCTTAGCCCTTTCATCTAATTGGCTGGTTTTATCCTGAATAAGATATTCCTGCAGTTTATACTGGCCACAATTCCATATTGGTTTTGATTCACTTAATGGATTCGGTGCTACTAACGCTGTAATTAAACTTATTTTAGTGATCTCGTGATCTGCTGCCATAAGTCATGTTACAGTGGCACAAAAGGCACCATCATGCACTCAACAGCCACTGGTGCAAACAGGGCTCTGCCTACCTGCCAGCAGATTCCAGATGCCCACTGGAGCAGCTACGGTGGAGATGGAGGCGGAGGCAGACAAGTGGTGGGCAGCGGGAGGATTGGGGCAGAGATCAGACCAGGAAGGGAGTAGGAGGGGGAGAATCTCAGCAGCAGCACTGTACACCAAGATCTTATGTGCCCTTCCTGGCCCAGACCCACCCTTTGACTCTCTTAGAAGTTACACCAGTAAAAGAGCTGGCATAGATCCAAGCAGACCACTGGCAACCTGCTGGCCTGCTGAGAGGCAAAAAAATACTAAACCTAAAAAATTTTTTTTACTTACATCTCCCAGGCCATCTGGTCACCCCCTTCCCCACATACACGCACACCACTGGATTCAGAATGCTCTCCAGCAGTGTGGCTGCATTGCACAGAATAGTCAGGGATAGGATGGGGGCATATACAGAATAAAGAAACGGAGGAAGAGGCATCAATGTCTGATACAATTCTTGGGTCAGCTTTACATGCTATGTATCACAGATGAACAATACATGCTATATTTTATCTGCTACATACACTAGAATTTTGTTAGCATTTTCCTGAGGATATTTTAAATTCTGTCACATTTGCTCTGCTTATTTTTGCTACTTGTGTTTTATGTATAGGAAAAACAAAAGGGAACAGAATTATTGGAACAATCCAGGAAGAAATTTCTTTAATGGATGAGGACACATACCAAAAACCAGAGAGGTAAAAATAAAAGGAGAAGTAAAAAAGATACAGGCACTGTGGTCTCTGGAGGTGCATGTACAAAGTACACCCCTGTCTGCACCCATTTTCTTGGTGCTCTGTGGTAAGAGAACATTTTTGTATCCCCTGGGGTCCATTGTGTATCCCCTGGGGTCCATGAATGGATCCCACATGGATACCTGGTGCCACCTGCGCTCAGATCCAGAAACCATGAGGACAGTAGAAAATGAGAAACTTAATTGATGGGTGAAAGTTATGCACATATTTACGGACTCTGGTGACTGTTGTAACACTTAACTTTTGCATATTCTGGCCATTGAGGTTAATGAGTCCTTACTTGAGAACAGACTGCTTATTTCTGGCCATCATCTGCTTAATGACTTCATTTCCAGCTATTCAGCCCACTATACGAAATAGGTTTGACGCCCCTAATTTAGGCTGTGTTCCTAATCACATTTCTCCTATGCATATTTACATCAGTGGGACATAGTTCTACATAGTCATGCGTCGATTGCACTGCAAGTTGCCTGTATTGCAGGGGGACAGCGACTGTCCCTATTCATCCCAACAAGATGCCTTTCCCAGAGACTGTTGCTGGTGTCTCCTAAGTGTTTTATTTTAGATAACCATTTTTCTCATTCATTTTGCTAAGAAAACCACTTTGAAAAGTTGGTTGTTGAAAGGCAACATATAAATATTCTTAAACATAATAACCTGGAAAGTATTGATCTCATTAACATGAATGATCTGGCAACATTTGGGGAGGCTTGAACAGGATTTCTTTTCTTTTCTCTTCTGGAAATGTTTGCTTTTACAGTTCTTTATCTGAAGCATAAGTGGTGCATTGGGTTCAAGAATGTAGGAGAAATACAGGGGTGGGGGGCAGCAAACCTAGGAAGAACAAAGAGCATTATTTTAGATTTGATCTCCCAAAAGTTGCAATGAAATGAAAACCCAACTAGTTTTGCTGACAAATATTTGAAGAAAGTACAGTACAGCAGTACAATACAAATAAGCTCAGGGCTGCCCTTGAGAATGAAAAAGCACTCTCAGGTTAAAGAGGCAGTTTCACATCCAGTTTCAGATTGGGAAACCCTTAATCATGCCATATACAGTGTTTCAGGGTTATGTTTGCTGATTGAATGAATAAAGTTTGGAAAGTACTTTTGTGGAGTGAACAGAGCCACACTTTGTTTGTGACCTCAATTTGAACTTGAATCATGATTGATCCTAACAGGGAAATGTGTCCCTTTTGAAGGGATTCTTCCACAGTTCTTGCATTATTTTTGACCCCCTTTTTATAGGTACAACTCTTATAACTCTGTAACAGAATGACAAAGGATGTCTATGTGACTTTTATCATTTATGCCTCTGGATGTTCGTTTCAGGACATACACAGAGCTGCTTAGACTAGGAGTCTCCAAACTTTCGGCCAGAGGGCCATAGCAAATATCTGGCATGGTGTCAAGTACTGGAAAAATATTTTGAATATACAATTTTATTTAAATACATTAGGGAAAGAACTTGGATGAATGAATGAATAAATGAATGAATTGGCTCAAAGTTCCAGGATTTTTCCAAGCGCCAACACACACACTACAGAAATAAAGCACACATTCAAATTTACTCCCATGCCCCCATCCCACAAGCAGCTTACTTACATGTACAGGAGTAAATGCCTCAGAACAAGCACATCACAGTAAACACTTGTGATTTTGGCAGGCCGCCTCCCCGACCCTCAGAAAGCCTTCTGCCTTCAGAGGGCCCAAAAAGGTCACTTCTGGGTTTTGGAAAAACCAGTGTGGTTAATAGCTGTAAACTAATAGAGATAATGAGGACTTTGGCGATAAAAGTGAAAGAATCATTGCCAGAGGGTGTGATGTGGGCTGGGCTGCCCCAGTGCAGACACTGGAGATTGCTAGAGAATGTTAAGCCACAAGATGGCAGAGAACCAAGGGGTCACTGCTGCAGCTGGAGGACCTGCTGACTGGAGCAGGGAAAGGAAGAACTACCCCTGTAGCTTGAACAGGCGCACTACCCTGCTGATTGCCTTCACAGAGGTGGTGGTAAGGCAAGGCCATGAAAGCCATAAGCCATTATGCCATGCTCATAAGCACAAACACATTATAGTTTATATGTTTAGCAGTTTAATGGGAAAATGTTCACTTATGTTAATGAACCAAATGTTAATGCTATGTTTATGGGTGTTTATAGTTAAATTAGTTTAAAGCCTAACAGAGCAAACTTATGGGGAGATGCTCACATGTTTAAATTTAAAACCAAAAAGCATTTCTGGTCTATGCCTGAAGAAGTCTTTAAATTGCAGGCAGGCTGTAAATCAGTCTCAAGCTGTCAAGGACATCAGATAAAGTAAACGCTTCATGTAAAAAGGGAGTAAGAAGCTGGATTTTCCATCTGTCAGGCTAATTGCTAGTATGACAAATGATTTAAGCTTCTCTTGGAATCAGATTTACAGCTTGTATATTCAAGCATCAGATAAAGCATTGTCTCTGAATAGAGAGGCAAATTCCACCTTCAAGTTTGCTTTAAGCAGAGAATTGAAAGGGGAAAAAGCATTTTTACATTTTAAACATTCAGGCTTTCCTTTTTAAACCAAATACAGTCTTAAATAAAGACTGGGAAGAGTTATAAACACCATAGCATCACAGAAGTGCCAACATGCCTGCATGTCAATAGTTCTTAAATGCCTCAATAATTGTAGAGATTGTTTTTTTTAAATGTAATCAACATATATAAAGGCACAGTAATGAGTTTTAGCTGTCAGAATAGTTAGATCAAAGCATGAAATACATAGAAAAGGGAAAAGTTATTAAGTTTTACTTAAAGCCACAAGTTTGAAAATGTAATTCCAATGTAACCTTGAAAAGGCAAATATCTGGCAAAAGTTAATTAAGAGAGTCTGACAGGAGACACTAGAACTCTTATCTGAGGCAAAACATTCCAACTCTGTAGACTCAAAGTGACAGATTTACAACATACAGAGAACTAGGGAGGAGGCAGGAAGCAGGATGCCCTGCACCAATTAATTAGGAAGCCGATATCTCTTGGCACCAAGAACAGATAACTAAGGGTTATGCACAGGTTAGAGATATTTTTAATGAGGGAAAACTAGCAACATTAGATAAGACAGTTGACAGCCTTGGCAAAGACAGTAAATCTGTTGCTAATTAAAAAAGAGAGTACTCTAAGATACAGACATCTGCAGATATAAGCAGGAACATACCAGAGAGAGTCCCTGATAAGCCAGCAAAACATAATGAGAGCCTCTAAGTTAACAAAAGAAGCTAGATTTAATTGAAATAAAGAGAAGGGTCTCTTAAAATCCTTATTTACAATAAGAAGTTAGTTTGTCCTGTATTAAATAAATGAAATTACACCA
This sequence comes from Tiliqua scincoides, assembly GCF_035046505.1. Taxonomy (NCBI): domain Eukaryota; kingdom Metazoa; phylum Chordata; class Lepidosauria; order Squamata; family Scincidae; genus Tiliqua; species Tiliqua scincoides. The sequence goes on along the minus strand of NC_089821.1, from coordinate 165,282,238 downwards.
CTAAACAGATCACATATGAAGAATTACACGTGGGATAGAGGAAAAACCAAAGGCTTAGTTTAAACAGTGATTAATGAGACCAGACAGAAAGAATGTTGAATAGATAAGCAGATGGCTGTTTGAAACATGTCAGGGTCAGGCCAGTGAGGAATGGCCAGAGATAAGCATACCAAAGGCCAGTAATAAATAAGTAAAGAGTAGCAAAAGATAAAAGCAAAAGACATAACGTTATCTGTGGCCAATCCGGAGAAGGCCTCCATTTCTGATGTCACACAACCATACAACAAACCTTTATTAGGCATATAGTTTTACAACTAATATCTCCAGACAGTCATGTATGAAGGTATATGTTAAAAGAGAGATAAAAATAAGGGTTAAAACTCTGATGTCACACACTAGCCAATGAGAAATGTAAGACTCCTCAAACAAAGGAACCAGAATCAGATATAAGGGAGAGGCTCACACTGGAAAAGTGCTCTCTCTGAGGGCTTTGAGAGTTCCCACATGGCTCTCATTGCTCTCTTCATTTTGGACAGGAGTCCCTGAGAGGCCAGTTGCTGGCAACGAAATAAAGCTCACAGAAGATCACCATTCTTGCTTACTGAGTTGGCTTTTGAACTTTGCTCTTGACCTTGCAACAGTGGGGTTCACCAGGGCTTTGCAAACAGTTAAGACTGGCTATTTTGGAGATAAAGGAAGCTAATTAGCCTAAAGTGGGCATAAGGGTTTCTAAGTTTGGAAAGAGAACTCAGTGGGGCACCTTCTTTGAACCGTGAATTCTTCTTCTAATGGACCAACACAACCACCTATTCTTTTCTTATTTTTAAGATGTGATCCAAGCTAACACATATTTGTAACATTTATTCACCACAAGTAATCATTACATGTCATTCCATGTGCAATAAACTTCAGCTAACCTATTCTGAACCCAATCCTATCCAGCACAGGGGCACCAGCGCAAAACAGCAGCTGCTGCATCCTATGCTGGGTTAGAGCAGGCTGGAGGTCTCCTCAGATTAAGGGGTCATTTGTACTCTTAACCCAAGTAACACCCCAGCCTGCTCAATGGGGCTTCTCAGAGCTGTGCTAGCTATTTGGCTGGTGCAGACTCAAGAAGCCCCATGTTGGGTTTTTTGAGTCTGAATGTGGGGATAGGATTTGTCAGAGGAGAGTTCTGCTGGTCCCACCACTTCCTGGGCGTATCCAATCCCCCTTCCATCCTCCCCTGTCCTCTCCGCACCCAGGAATACCTTCTTTATATCTTCCTGCCCTCTCCCCATGCCCCATGCCCCTTGGCACCTACCTTTGCTCTGCTGCTGGCCAGAGCTCCAATTGTGGCATTGACAGGGTGGTGCAGGCCTCCCTGCCTGTGCCACTTACTCCATGGGTGGTGCAAATGTGCCTTACTGCACATTTGCAATGCCCAGTGGCAGCACTGGGGTGGCAGCACCAGTGCTAAGGTAGCATAGGATTGGGCTCTAAGATTCTTAGCTGCTTCTAAAAGAATTTTTTTTTGTATTCAGCTACTTCTGATGAGGTATCATGAGCCTTTAAAATACATGCATTTTAAAAATATATGGGTAACATATCTGGAATCCCACAGTGGAAGGCACAGCTAGTAGCATATGTGTGATTTTGTCCAGAAAAACAGCAGATGGAGAAAAAGGTGAAGCATCTTTTTCCCTTCTGCCAGTCCTCTGCTCAACATCACAGTCTCCCAAGGCTGTTTTTACTTGAACACAGTGTTGGTGATTTGTTACTTAAACCTCTTTGAAGGAATATCTGGGCTTAAGTTTGGTATTTTACCAATTATGAGATTTTGGAAGGGTTTTTTTAAAGTCATGTAAGGTGTATGATTCTGTAAATATATCCCCCTGTATAGGTAACGTTAGTTGTGATAACCATTTTATTGAAATGAATGGAACATGTTATAGCATTAGAACTACAGTGGGACCTCGGTATCTGTGGGAGATCCATTCCAGGACCTCCTTTGGATACCAAATTCCATGGATAATTAAATCCATGACTGGAGGGCCCCAGAGAATCTCCTAGACATGACTGGAAGTTGCAGGCGCAAACTGGAAGTTACTCCTGGACACGTCCAGGAGGTCCTCTGAGGTCCTCCAGCCACAGGCTCAGCATCTGTGGATACTGAAATCAGTATCCAGATACAGATGCCCAGACTGGATAAGAAGGGCCCACTGCATAAGTTAAAGGGGCATACATTTGATCTGGAATCATAACCCAGAATGAATCACTCTGCTTCAAACCTGCTTCATAGAGAGCCCAAAATGAGGTAAAATCTCTCCAGATCATTCCAAACCAGAGCATAGCCATCCCAAGCTGTGTTGGTTGTCTGGCTTCTTTGTTTGCTTCCTCTCTATCTGTTTCAAACTGCCTGGATCCTTTTTCAACCATACAAGGGAGGTGGGAGGTCAGGCAAGGACAGCCCTGAGCTGTCAGTGAGGCATGTAACAGCAAGATGAAAGCTGCTAATTGGTACTTCCTGTGCTTCCTCATCCAATCAGTGTTATCCCTGGGAGGGAACTCTAAAAATGTGAAAATATATAGCTGTCAGGTTATTTCTTTTCTCTGTTGTGGTAGGTTCTCACTTGGAGGGAATTTTTCCTGGAGGTTTTGGCATGTTCTTTCAATCAATACCTTCACTTCCATTCCATTGTTGCTAAATTAACATCCTTGCCATCAAATTATCTTGTTCCTCTCCCCCACCCCCAGCGCCGGGAGCAAGATCAATTTGCATTTTTCTTTGTTAGTGTCTTCTTTCTTCACAGGACACAGACTCATTCTTCCCTAGCAAGTTCAACCCAACTATCTGTAACCTTTCTCCATCTTTGTGCCTATATTAGCTTTGCTTTGGCCTTGCACTTAAACAATAGTACACAGATACACTTTGGGAACTCCTGCATCTACCTTTCTCAGTTCTGTTTTTTGGGGAATGGGGGGAATTTTCCTCGTGTTAGTCCTGCATTTCCTATGATTTTGGTGCAAAGTGGGTAGAACACAAAATTAGTACAAGCTCAAACATCTAATACAGGTGGGCCCCAGTATCCATGGATCCGGTATCCATGATTTCAATTATCCACAGATCTGGAGGAAACAAGGGATGACCTTTAAAACAACAGGCAAAGGGAAACAACAGAAATAGCTATTCCTATCCTTGCGCAGCCAAACCATGTAAAATCTTCTGAGATACCTGCAGCCTCTCTCTTGTTGTGCCAAGGTTCCTCCCTTCACTCAATGTCACCCCAGAATGTATCATGGGTGCGCCTACCACCACTTTACCTGTACCAGCATGGCATCTGGGAGCTGCAAGTGTGTGCTAGTATCCCCTGGGGGCTGGGGATAAGAATAGGCCCTCAGTTTGGCTGTACTTGTCGTAAGAGGTGACTAAACAGCCACCGGGTAGATGGGATTCGTCAGCCTGGGAAGGCAGCTCATCTGAGAGAAGGAAAACTCTGATCCCAAACCTCCACTGCCTTGTGGCTACATCCAGTTAAGGAAAAGGCTTCAGGAGTCAACCTCGAGGCAAAATCAGGAGCCAGAGTCCCTGAGGCTGTTCATGGCTGAACATAGTCACGTTCTGGCAACTCCTGCGACGCCGCTGGAACCAAGCGTATTGGCCTCTGCCTTTCCATTGGACCATTTCAGCAACGTGGAGAGGGGGGATTTGCTGCATGGGTAACAGCCTAGCCTCCATACCTCCTTTACCCAGGCTTCGCGCTCTGGAGAGGACACTCCGTTCCAGAACCACCATTCAGAGCGTGACACCATGGTCTTCCGAGACTGAAGGATGCCAACAGTGTGTGTGTGAGGAGTTTCTAGGCGTTTGTGCTGGCAGCCCCACAGCGCATCACAGTGGCATGCCATTTACAATGCCATAAGAGGTTTTAGGACCTAATCCTCCCCAGCCTTCCAGCACTGATGCAGCCATGCCAACTGGGTGTGTGCTGCATCCTGTGATGGTGGGGGGAGTCACGGAGGCTTTGTCAAAGTAAGGGAATGTTTATTACCTTACCTTGGAGCTGCATTGCAGCTGCATCAGCACTGGAAAGTTGGATAGGAGGGGTCCCATACAGTGGCAGATTGAGAGATTTACCACTGCAATCCCTCCTTAGGATTGGGCTGCCCATTACCTTGAAAGTCAGTGCTTCAAGAGAAGTTGGTCACAGCCAATTTTTTGAACTGGAACAAGTATGCATCACTGAAGCATAGCTGTTGTGTGGCTTCTGTAATTTGTATTTTGTAAATTTAGAATTTTTTTTTTTTATTTTGAGGACTATTTTGCAGTTTCATTAAGAATTGGGAAAATGTCTATAGTACTGAACATGTATCTATGAAATGCCAGTGCAGCTCCCAGAAAGATCAATTCTGCGAAACCAGATGCTGCCACTTTCGATGTCCTCGCCCACCGTAATGTTGGTCTCGATGTCTTAGAAAAGATACAAAAGGGGCCATGTGGTATTCAAAAAAGCAGAAAATCAATTTATATGCCCCAAAGAAGAAACTGCTATTTCAGAATGTCAGTAAACATTGTTAGTCAATCTACAATCATCAAGATTGCGAAAAATGAATAAAAGACATCCATTTTGCTTCGTGTTTTGTAAAGCAATCTTGCTCTAATATATCTCCAAGAAGTATAAGCTAATGCACAGAAATGTGTATGTTCAGAATTTCCAAATATGTTCCGTAGAACTGTTTGCCAGTCCATCACCTTTATATTTTAATGACTTCTTCACTTTGCGTTTGCCACTCACCTGAGGATTTCTATCCTAGAAAAGAAAGTTCACTTCAACAGAAGTGAAGCCCTAAAATTGTGATCCAAACAATGTTTTGCATTTCACAGCATCAAATCAATCAACTAATCAAATCAATCAACGAATATTTACATTCAGTGCAATATAACCTGGGCACATAGCAACAACTAGGTATTATAATTAACTGTTTTGGGTCTAGTCCTATCCAACTTTCCAGCGCTGATGCAGCCATGCCAACAGGGCATGCACTGGATCCTGCAGTGGGGGGGGGGGGTAGTCATGGAGGCCTCCTCAAGGTCAGGGATTGTTTGTTGCTGGGAAGAGTGTTTCAGGGATGGGGGAATCAACAAAGGCCTCAAAATGGCAAAACAAGTGATCCAATTCCCCCTCCCCCTGGATTTTTGGGAGGAAACATTGGCTATTTTCAAATCATTTAGTGGTGAAGAACCTCAATGATGTGCATTTATACTTTGAACATTCTGAGGCAAAGAAAAATCTATCTAAGGGCGCAATCCTAAAGGCGCCTTATGCTGGCCCAAGTCCCTTGGGCCGGCATAGGAGGGTCGCAAATGTGCCGTAAAGCATGTTTGCGCTTCTGTGGGTGGGAGCCGTGTCAGCGCGGAGACAGGCAGAAGCCTCCATGGCGGCTCCCGCACCACCGCTTGTGTCAGCGCACTTGCACCGACACAAGCAGCAAAGGTAGGCGTGGGGGTGGGGAGGGGGCGTTTCTGGGCGAGGGTAGGGCAGGTGACGGGCGGCCCGGGAGCAGGCACGCAGGTAGCCAGGGGCGGGGCTGGAACCTGGCGGTTACACCGCATCCCAACACCCGTCCCCGGGGTGAACGAAGCAGTTTCAAGCCGCTCCACTTTTCTCTGATTTGCGCCACCTCCAGAGGTGGCACAGGTCTGAGGAGACCCATAGGGACGTTGGAGCCCTTACCCAGGGCTAACTGAAATAGCTTCCCCTTGCCTCTGGATGAGCCGCTGCACCCAACGAACCTGCGTTGGATGCAGCGCAAGCCTCCTGGCTTGCCTGCTCCAACGCAGGTTTGGATTGTGCCCTTAATCCGTTTACTTAACTACTTCTGTAATTTCCAACAATGAAATCTGCAAGTCCCAAGTGAACTTCACTACGGACTGCATTTGGTAGAATAACAATGCAATCCCACACCTATCTACTTAGAAGTAAGCCCCACTGAGTTCAACTGGACGTACTCTCTGGTAAATGTGTATACGTTGGCCCTCCTTATCTGTGCATTTGGGTCCCATGGATTTGACCATATGTGGGTTAGGAGGGCTTCCTTATACCACCCAGATGTGACCAGAAGAGTCTTCTGGTCTCCTCTGAAAGGGAGGCCTTCTGAGGCCCGGGGAGGTTGCTCATGGCTTGCTTGAAGTCTCTGAAAGGTGCTTACAGTTTCTGGCCCAAACCAGAAGTGCCTTTTGAAGGCCTTCCAGGGGCCTTCTGAGGCATGGGAAGGCTGTGCGCAGCCTCCCAAGGCCTCAGAGGGCCTCTGGGAGGCCTTTGAAAGCCACCTCTGTTTGAGTCAAAAGGGAGGGCCAACCTGCAGGTTCGTTTATCTGCGGGTTTTGGTATTTGCAGGGGGTCTGGGAACATATCCCCTGTGGATACCGAAGTCCAACTGTATATGATTGCAGCCTATATGTTTTCATGATGGCTGTTCCCCATCTAAAATCCCTAACACAGATACCATTGTAATTTTTTCATGATTAGTAACTAATATGATGTCTTTTTTAGATTTCTCCAAAAAGGTGGAACAATGGCTCCTGCACGGGTGTTAGCTTCTTCTAAATATCAAGAACAGGAGACTCGGGCTGTCTCTCAAGCAGCTGAAAGAATGGAAGCTTCAATGCAGAACTTGAAAGAAAAACTTTATCAGAAGCATAAACGATCATTGCTTCCAAGTGGTAAATACACAAGCAGGGCACTGACAAAGTTCCCCTGTGGGTGCTTGAGAGCTGAGCCTTAGATTAAAGTGGTATTGACTTTTGTTTATTCTTACTGTGCTGCAGATATCTGGACCTCAGAGTCACAGCACACACTTCAAGTGTTTAAAAAGACCTTAGAAAATTCTACCTGTGCTTCAGGGGAAGAGATTCAAATTCACTGAATAACAAGAGCACTTTGTTCGTCTGTGTGTGTATGTGATCATGAATTTCAGTTCTTCTCGTGAATATTTAAACTGTTTTTATTTTGTTGAGTATATGATTGATTAGAAACATATGTATTCCTCTGTGTAGGTAAACCAAACTGTTACAAAGCAATAAGATTTTGGCTTTAGAAAGGTATTTTCTACACATTTCCAAGGATGTGGCAAAGAATGACAGGGTGTTTTTAATTTCCAGACCTGTTACCCACTGATCTTCTCACCACGATTGCTAGAGTGTCTGGATGTCTGCCTTACATGCTGCCACCAAAATGCCCAGACAATTGTATGACCAGAAAATATAGACACATCACTGGGGCTTGCAACAACAGGTACTGTATATCTTTAGAGCAGGGGTGTCCAAAGTTTTTGGTAGGAGGGCCACATTGTCTCTCTGACACTGTGTCGGGGGCCGGGGAAAAAAAGAATTAATTTACATTTAAAATTTGAATAAATTTACATAAGTTTACATAAATGAATATGTAATGAATGAAGGTCTTGCAATAGCTCAATGCCTATAAAAGGCCTTGCACAAAACAAGACTGGCCTTTCCTTTGCTGCTGCTACTGCATCACAGACGTGAAACAACAAGCAGTGGAGGGAGCCCTCAGCCCACAGCTCACGGGAGAGGTCAAACAGTCACCCTCATGCTGAGAGCATTGTGTTGGGCCAGTGTGGGCTCCAACAAATCTCCAGAGGGCCAGAGGTTCATTGGAAACTGGGGGCTCCCTGAGGGCCACATTGCGAGGCCTTGAGGGCCACAAGTGGCCCCAGAGCTGGGGTTTGGGCACGCCTGCTTTAGAGCAACAAGTGCAAATCCTGCCAATTCTTTGAGAGAAACTCTTGATTTTGAGGCTACCCCTTCTATTTTGCCATCATATCTCATTTTGTCCTTCTTTCACTTACTGTACCTCACATTGAGGGTGTTTAGAACGTTATTGGAAAAAAGAGGCTATAATTGTGACGATCATATACTAATAAGAGGAAATTCTTGGCATTTCTTAATTTGTGAAGGCAAGTTATACCTCAAAACTTGTTTGATACTGTGCAGCTCAACCAAAAGATCTGAATAGAGAGTCCAGTACTCAGTGGAAGAGACCACATGCATTGCTGGCAAAAGGTCCTAGGTTCAATTTCTGTCATTCACCATTTAAATGGCACCTCATGGTTCGACGTATCCTGATCTAGATGGTCCAATGGCCTGACTTAGAAAAAAGCAACTTCATATTCTCATAAAGAAGTCTGATTAAGAGGTTCTAGTAATTGCCTTAACATGTCATTTGCTCAATATCTGGACATTTGGTATGTTTATTATTATAAGCAAACTTGCACATAAAATTAGGTTTATGAGTGCACATTATGTATTAAGGCTGTGAATGGAAGCCCTTTGCACACAGATCTCCCTTTGGTAGCTGTTACAGATGGAGGACTGTGTTTCTGAGCTGCAGCATACATTCCATCCCAGCAATCATCATGCACATCTCTGTGAAGAAAGCATTCTTGCACATGTGAGCTCCCCATTTGTTTCAATGGAGGGAACAAGTCCACATGCACAAAGAAATGTGATTGAAGTTATATTGGCCATATTAAAATTAATGGAGTAAAAAGAAATCTACTGAAAGACTTCTTACCCCACTACCACTTCAGTGATCTGCTAAAATATTAAAGCAATCAGGAAGAAAATCACTGGTTAAACTGTTAAATTAACATATCATTACTTTTAATTGAGCGGAATAGCACTATGTGCAGTATTTTATGCCATGTCAATAAAGACGAATCAACTGAAACTAATTTGTATGCTTTATTAAGGCGTACATCAACCTTCAAGCGTGAATTATTGCAGTTAATTAAGTGTATTACTGTCCCACATTGCTTTGCAAATTGCGCCCTTTGGTATACTGAAGATCAATGAAGTATTAATACAATAATTGTTCCCTCTTTAGTGTCCCCACAGAAATGTATGACTAACATCCTGCAAATCCACTGAACGCTTTCAACAGTTGTGCTTCTCAGGGACTCAGTTTTAGATAGACTTGTAAAAATTTGTTAGGCCTTTTTTCATTTTGCATGTATCCTCCAGTAAAGACCTATTACCATTCTTAATTATGACTGCTACAGTTGCTCTTCTTTTAGAGAAGTTTAAATGGGGTTCCCAGTGGCCTCTGATTAGGTCCGTTAATTTTTTTTTCAGTACTGTGAGATGAGGTCTCCTAAATTATTCGTAGATACAAGTGGTCCATTTCTTTCCATATACAGAAGTAACAGGTGGAATCACAAGTCAACTAGGCTAGATACTGGCCTAATATCTCAGGGGTGTCAAACTCATTTCATACTGAGGGCCCAATGGTGTTCATGATGCCTGCTGAGGGCCAGAGGTGATGTCATTAGGCAGGAAGTGATGTCATTAAACAACTCATAACCAAAAATTAGCACTTTTTCTCACTAAAGAAGTCATTAACTTCAAATGACAGAAGAGAAAACAAGCAAATCTTTATCATATTTCAAGACATGGGACAGCCCAATTTTCATGCGGGCTGCCTTTTTAGCAGTAACACCTCAGCACTGCTCAGCAGCTGAGAGCCTGAGGGCCAGATAAAAAGCTTCCACGGGCCACACCCAGCCCCCTGGCCTTATGTTTGACACCCCTGTAATATCTGGCCCATCAAAGGACCAGCCTGGATGGCTCTTTCACTACCAGCAGTGTACTGAGCCTCCTGGCTCTCAGGGCTAGGCAATGCAGTCACATAGAAATGTCATCGTCCCACATCATCATGTCACCCTATGTTTGTGCTAAACACCCTGCGCTTCCAGAACAGCTCAATTTCAGAGCCAATTGGACACAAGGGTGAGCTTAATTTCTGGCACTTGCCAATTCCAACGATGAGCAATGTGCTCGTGCCTCCCCTGCAATGAGCCTGGGAAACACCCGGAGCACTACGGAAAGGGAGCACATCGTCCCAGAAACATACACACCGCAGGCCACCGCCCCCCCAACACTTCTTTGCAGTACTTAAGACCCAGGGGCCCTTGGCCACCTATTTCATCTGCTACTGACTCAGGAGAGAGTTCAGGGGTTGGCCTAAAGCACCATCAGGCAGTGAGTGGGCAGTCACAGCAACCCAGCACCATCACTTGGCTCTGGGAAGAAAGGGCAAGAACCTTAGTGAGAGATGATTGACATGGGAGTGGCTTATTTCCATTCCTTCTGCTTTCTCCTCCACCTCTTGCCAATCAGCTGATAGTGCCTGATGGTGGCCTCTCCCTTTGATCACATCCAGCAGCCAGGGCATGTATACAGGGTGTCTTGTACCACATAGCTCTGAACTGCTGGATGTGCTCAGGAGAAGAGCTCAGCTGCCAATTACCTTGGCTGGATGGTAGGAGAGGATAGGGAGGAGAAGGTATAAACTGGAACATCATATCCCATGCACCACCCTATTTGTCATGCATAAGGTGCTTGACAAATTCCCATCCTCCTCATGCAGTCTTCTGCGTTGATCAGAGTCATGCTTGGAGAGCTCTTTAAATAGCAGTGCTCTCGCCAGGGCAGCCAGCAACCATGCATGTGAATGTGCAGGAGTGTGAAATTACCTTACCTTTGCAGTAAAATCTCCTCAGTCAAACTCTTCCTCCCTTATTTCCAATTATCTTGTGGCTTCGGATTACTTTCTTTAGTTTTGCTTAGTTTTCTTTTTTGATTGCGTGCATATGGTTCTGACATACTTCAAAGGATGAGAATAATTTGAGTTGAGTTCATGGTCTCAAGCGGTAAAACATTTTCCAATGGATGCTTGATTTTTGCTTTTAAAACCCTTATTGTTGAAACAAGTTTATCTCAGTGTTTGAATAGTTTCTGCGGTCTTATTTTTGTATAACTCTGCTATTGGATGAACCCACAGGTGTGCTTTGTTGCCCAAATACCTGCTGCAATTAATATTTTTAAGCTACTTTTATGAAAGCATATCTAAGAACTAAATTTGCATAGGGACCATCCTAGATGGGGAGCTTCCAACACAGCTCTGGCTAGATGGCTTCCTCCAGCTTATGAAGATGGAATCAGTCAGCCCAAAGGATGGAATCCTGGTTTCTTACATAATGGATTTCCATTGCCAAAGGTAAGAATTCTGTGCAATCATTAACCTAGACTTAGATCTTAGATTGCTGGGGTGGGTCTCCTGGGCAGTGTGGCATAAAGTTCTAGGAAAGGACAGGATCCGGCAGCAAGTGGATTTCCTCTTCTCAACAAGATCTGGGTGATCAAATGCCTCATTGTACCCTCATTGGTCACACTGGATTTGTTGGGGTAACGCTGCTCCAAGTACTATTTGAGAAGAAGTTTCAAAAAAGCTCCTGCTTTGTTTTTATAATGTCTTCCTATGCATGGGTTTAGCGAAAGTGTAGAGATATCCTGTTTGGCTCCTTTTCTAATGGTGTTGGGATTAGTAGCCTTGATCTAAGATCCTCATTAGCATGCTGTATGTACACATTGTGAAAAAAGATCTCTGGATGGCTTGCAAAGGGCAGAATGTAGAGTATTGGAGAAGCAGTAGGTTCAAATAAACACAAACCCCTCAAATAGTCTGAGCAACATCTATTAAGTTCAGACGTTTTATAGTCCCCTTTTTATCAACCATAGGTTTGTTATTAATGACATGAAGATTCGTAAAGAATTTAAGAGCAGCCTATTCTGAAATGGCATATTAGATGACAGATTTGTGGGTACAAAAATGCACAATCTATATGTGAGACACTATTGAAATGTTACAAAACCCAAAGGATAGGTGGGATCAATTCAAATTGACAGATTCGTGTCCAAGAACATCATCTTTGAAACCAGCCTTTTTTGCAAGCAGAGTGTTTTACAACTTTCATTTTCTTCCATTTAATAGTAAGAAAACATCAGAAATCTACATTTCCAAATCCTGTCACAAAGTAAGGGCACATTACAGACAAGTGACACACAGGCAGCACAATCCTATCTTGTGCTGGAACAGGCAGGCCAGGAGGCCTGCACTGTATCCAGTACAAGATAGGGACCCAAAGTGGCTCAGCTGGAGGTAAGAGAAAACTCCTCCTCTTACCCCCAGGTAAACTACTGCAGCCCCAATGGGTCTCCTCGGACTTGTGCCACCTCAGAAGGTGGCTAAGTCCAAGGAGAGTGGAGCAGCTTGCAGCCACCCCACGCTGCTCAGGAACGGTGGCTAGGATCCGGCATATCTGCCGAGTTCCAGCCCCGGTTCCTGCTTCCTGTTCGCCCACCCCCGGAACTGCCCTTCACCTGCCCTCCCCCTGTCTGCAACACCTCCTTCCCACCCACACTAGATCCTTACATTGGCCAAGCTCAGCTGACACAAGCCTCCCTGCTCGAGTCATTGCGGAGGCTGGATTCATCCTCTGTGGGCAGACACGCATCCGTGCATTGGCCCAGCTGACTCCCAAGGAGGTGCAAATGTGCTTTATGGCACGTTTGCAACCCTCCTGGGTCTCCTGACCCTCCAAGGGACTTGCGCCAGCCCAATGTGCATTTAGGATTGTGCCGTACATTCATTTGATCTTAACAAGTGGGATTTTACTCTCTCATTTAAATCAAAAAGACAGGCAACCCAATCAACCTAAATTCCCATGTGGTGATGCAGTGGTGCTGGGTGGGCTATGCTGCATCCCATGGGGAATTTTCAGATGCTCAAGGTCTCCTTATATTGGGCAAATGTCCCCTTGCCTCAGGGTAAGCTCCAGCAGCCACAACGGGTCAACTCTGACTTTGGCCAGCAATCATTGGTGCAAATCTGTGTTGATCCATGCAGGCAGATCAGGTGTGGGAAGGGCCTTGAGATTTGGCTTGTACCAGTGTCTCTGATCCCACCCACCCCCTTCCAGGTCCGATCTGCCCATTCCCCCCTATTGCTGCCCCATGCCACCCTTCCCGTACTCTATTCAAGCCCCTCTCTCTACTCTGTTCCACCCCCCACACTGGGCTTACCTGCTCCAGTGGGCCTCGGTCACTCCGCCAGCACGAACAGGAAGGCTCCAGCCTCCCTAGCAGTGCACCAGCTCCTTGCACTTTAGGGTACTTTTGTGCCAGCCTGAGCCTGCAGAATGCACATTCAACCAGCATAGGCCTTAGATAGGATTCAGCCATTAAGCGCACAATCCTAGAAAGCCCTTGGGCTGACGCAAGTCCCTTGCACTGGCCCAAGATGGTTGCAAAAGAGCCATAAAAGCTGGCTTAAGAGGAGGGAGGTCAGTACACGGACCTGCACCTGCCTCTGGAGGCTGACGCAGGCCCCAATCCACCAGTGCAACAGTAAGCCTGCACCAGTTGAGCTTGGCCGGCGAAGTGGTCTGGGGAGCATAGGGAAGGTGGGAGGGAGGAGTTCCAGATGGGGGTAGGGCAGATAGCAGGCAGGCAGTGGGCAGGCCTGTAGGTGGGCGGGAGGTAAGCAAGGGGTGGGGACAGGATCTAGGACTTATACCAGATCCTGTCCCCATTCCTGGGCCAGCCCCAGGCTGCTCAGATCTACGCCACCTCTTTAGGTGGTGCAGATCTGAGTAGACTCATTGAGGCTGCTGCAGCTCAGCACGGGGTAAGGGGAAGCAATTCTCTTTACCCCAGGCTATGCAGCTCTCAGCCCCAATCCTGCCTTGGATGTAGTGCGGGCCCCGCTGGCCTGCCTACCCACCCCAGGGCAAGTTAGGATTGGGCAGTAAATTGCTCACTTTTGTTTGGATCAGGCCCTAATGCTGAAATCCTATGTACACTTTCCGTAAAGTAATACCACTTAATACAGTGGGATTTACTTCTAAGTAAACAGTGGGACTTGCTTCCATCTTTAATTAGCATTAGCATTAAAGCATCTTTAATGCTTTCTAAAAGCATTTTAGATAACAGTTTAATTAGCATTGCTACATTGCTCAGTGTTTTATATATGAAAAAAATTTAAATAGTGACTAACTATAAACCCACATCTGATTAATTCTTGCTTCAATGATTTAAAAAAAAAAGTTGGTTTTTTTCTGGAATCTTTTTATTCTTTAAAATATCAATAATCTCATTTCCAAGTCTTAGTTATATAACACATCACAGATTAACCTATGAGTATTTTAAAGTAAGATTGATGCCATATATGCTCAAATACATATTTTCAGAATCTAGTACTTAAAATCAAACCTAAAACTACTGGGAAGCAAAATATTAGAAATCATTGCTGGGAAATCTCTCTTTCATGGTCCACTTGGAGCAAATAGTGTAAAATAAAAGCAACAAGTTGTTATAATTTAGATTGTTTGCAAGAATGAAATTTTACCCTACCAGTTCCACTCAATTCTTTCTAGTTCTGAAACTTGGTTCTGTGTTGTATCTACTCACCACACACTTACAGTATTGCAAGACCCTTATCCTTCAGAAATTGATGAGTGCCTGCACTTTCTGAGATCATTCCATTCTCCAGCCACCTCACTGCCAACATGTAAGCGCTTGCCCTGTAAGCAAAGGAAACCCAGTCTTAGATTATGCTTTTACCAAGCAGTCTTCTCCGTGAATATCTTCAGTCTGCTGAAGTAGTCATTTTTTGTAATATTGACGAAGACTCTTTTTTATTTATATATTTTATATAAGTCTCTCTCTCTCTCTCTCTCTCTCTCTCTCTCTCTCTCTCTCTATATATATATATATATATATATATATATATATATAAAAGGCTCTCTCTATATATATATATGTGGAGAAAGTGGTATAATGATGCTGCTGCGATCCTATACATGGTTTCCTGGGAGTAAGCCCCATTGAACACAATAGGACTTACCTCTGAGTAGACATGCCTAGGATTGGGTTCTAAGAATCTGACTAGAAGGTATTCCTAATGAGACAGGTATTAATTATGTGACCAATAGGCTAGGGACTGATTCATTTTGCCCAAAGGCTGTGGCTTAATGACTCTAAAAGAGCTAAAATTTTAATATGGCCAAATCACAGTTTTCAGCCATTTGTATGCTATCAAGTTCCAGACATTTCAAAAATGCAAGAGGAAACCTAATCTTTTGCTCCCCGCCCTGAATGCTTTGCTTCTGAACTCAAGATTCTTGTGAGTTGCCTTGTGCCTGGGACAGGTCATGGCAGGAGGTAAATTATTAAAATAATATAGATAAATAAAATAAACAAAATACTTCTTAAAATCACATTCATGGAGCCTTGCTTCTTGTGGTAGAGGTGTTCAGGAGCCTCTGAGTGTTTATTTTGAACCAAACACTTGGCATTCCAAGACTACAGGAATCTTCTGAGGTACTGACATCTCAGCTCCTAATTCGCTAACAGAAATACCAGCCTGTCAAAACTTTAAAGAAGCAAAAAGAGGCAAAAGCCAAGCCCTTAGAACAGCTCTGCAATGATAGGATTTCTGGCCAAAGTGATGAATTTCATTGTTACTTGTTTTTAGGTGTGCTTTAAACCCATGCTAACATGTGAACATGGGGGGGGGGGAATATCTCAAATGCTAGGATCCTGTGAGGTGGCTGATGGCATAGCTTCAATGGCTCAGTAGGGAATGAAGAGTGAGGCAAGGGTGGAAGGTGAAAAAACTTGTTGTGGGAATAATATAACAATAATGGGGAAGGGGAAATAAAAATAAAACAACTGGGCCAAAATTAGATTCACACACACCACAAGTCTATCACAAAGAAAGAAAATTACAGAAGCACTAAGTGTGCTGTCAATTTCACTGCACATGAGACAACAAGGAAAGATAGAGAAGACTTTGTGGTTCAATGGCTGTGGATCAATGGACATCCACAGCCATTGAACCACAAAGTCTTCTCTATCTTTCCTTGTCTGTTTCTTACCAGTCTGTTTCTACTAGATAGGGTGCAGCGCATTGCAGGACCTGTGAGAAAAGAGTGCTCTGAAGCCAGCCCAGAAACGTGATTGGCTTGAGGGAGGGAAGCAGGGCAAAAGACCTGGGGCTGCTTTCCCCAACAAAGGGACATGTTGTGATCCAGTTCATACGGATGGCTGTCCAGTCCATGCTGGCATGGCAGTGTTTGCTCAGCTCAGGGACAGAACCAGACTGGAAAGGAGAGAGTTACTGATTTGGCACAGGTATCCTTGAATTGTAGCTGGAGGTAGCTTAATGCAGCACCAGCAAAACACCACATGATGAATATATAGATCAACAGCAAAGCAGCAAGAGAAATGAAGGACTAAGATACATGGGGTCCTGGAACACTGTCTTTTGTTTCTTTCTCTCCCATAGGATAATGTGAGATCTTTCATAGGATGAACACATCAAAGAACCTGATTGTGACTTGACAGCCCTTAATGGCTTATCACTGATCCTAAAAAGTATGTTCTCGCATTTGCTCCAAGTTAGGAAGCTTCTAGGAGGTGACTTTTGTTCCCAGAAAAGTGTGGCTTTCCTCTTGGCCTGTGGATCTGAGGCCTTCTGCCATAATTCCGGCTTCTGAAACTAAGGGCGCAATCCTAACCAACTTTCCAGCACTGACATAGCTGTGCCAATGCAGTGGGGAGGCAGTCAAGGAAGCCTCCATAAGGTAAGGGCATGTTTGTTACCTTACCTTGGATGTGCATCGCTGCTCGGTCAGTGCTGGAAAATTGGCTAGGACTGCGCCCTATGTTACTGACCTGGGTTGTGCTCCCTTAGCAGGAATCCAATGTGAATGCACATTCTAACTTTAAGAAAGGAAAAGTCTTGTCAGGCAATACGCAGTTGCTCCTTTTTGCTATTCTTGTGATTTATGGAAGGCATCTAGTTTGTGAAATGATAATTAAATTAGCTCTTTAACCCCTAGGTGCGTGAAGTGACCGAGAAAATTATTGAGGCAGCTAATGAAGATGTTACCAATGATGAGCTACATTCTGATCTTATTGTTGTATGGGGCCAATATATAGATCATGACCTTGCATTTACACCTCAGAGCATAAACCAACCTTCTGTCCTGGGAGAAACGGACTGTCTACGGACATGTGAGAATCAAAATCCATGTTTTCCAATACAGGTATTATTTAAGGTGTTGCTCTTTTAAAAGGAAATGTGAAAAGTTCTTAGAATGCTAGAACTACTGTTGGTTATATATGTTGGGGACATCCACACGACACTTACGTAGGAAAGCACATGTGTTTAGTCAGTATAATGCCCACATATATTGAGACTTCATTTTGTGCTAGTTGTTTTTCCCCTACATCCACCACACTGAGTAGAATGACTGGAGATGGCAGGAGGTCTAACATGGAATATACAGTCTCTAAAGGCATGATGAACTTTTCACTGAAAAAGGGGGGTGGATCCCAAGGAAATCTCTCCGGGGGGGGGGGTCACTGCATTAGACTGTTGCAGCAAAAACAACACTCGTTCACTTTGAAGACAAACACACTGATTATAGCTTAAGCAGTTGTGAACTATGTTCCACTTCATCCTGTGCAGAAAGTTATTATGCATCCACATTTACCTGAGAGTAAGTTCCATTGAATTCATTTAGGCTTACTTCTGAGTCAAACTCATTTCTTTCAGAGGGCCTAAGTTAGCATACTTGGTGCCTGCTGAGGGCCAGAAGTGACATCATTAAACAGAAAGTGACATCATTAAGCAGTTGAAGGCCAGAATTAAGCACTGTGTTCTCATATAGAAACTCATTAGCTGCAAATGAAAGAAGAGAAAATGGGCAAATCTTATTCATATTTTCAAGATATGAGAGCCCAATTATCAAGCTGGGATAGCCCAATTATAATGGGGGTCAGATAAATTACTTCCAGGGACCACATTTGGTCTACGGGCCTTATGTTTGACACCCTTGGTCTAAAGCAGGGGTGTCCAAAGTTTTTGGCAGGAGGGCCACATCGTCTCTCTGACACTGTGTCGAGGGCCAGGGGAAAAAAAGAATTAATTTACATTTAAAATTTGAATAAATTTACATACGTTTACATAAATGAATATATTAAAGATGAACTTATATGAATGAATGAAGGTCTTTCAATAGCTCAAGGCCTATAAAAGGCCTTGCACAAAGCAAGGCTGGCCTTTTCTTTGCTGCCGCTACTGCATCACAGATGTGAAACAACAAGCAGTGGAGGGAGCCCTCATCCTACAGCTCACGCAAGTAGTCAAACAGTTGTCCTCACGCTGAGAGCAGCTGCTTCGGGCCAGTGTGGACTCCAACAAATCTCCAGAGGGCCAGAGGCTCATTGGAGACTGGAGGCTCCCTGAGGGCCGCATTGAGAGGCCTCGAGGGCCGCAAGTGGCCCCAGGGCCGGGGTTTGGGCACCCCTGGTCTAAAGCATCAGAAACTGTTGTTTTTTGAAGGAAATATATATCCATATTTTTCAGGAACAGTTCCTTGGAGTGCTTCAGTGCCATCCAGAAAGATTAAGACTCCTTGCAGATATGTCCTTAAAGATAATTTTAAGCATCCAGGGAAGTTTATATAAAAAAATACAGTGCATTCTTTAAGTCCACTAGTTATTTGTTTTATGTCACTTCTTCATAGTATAAAAAATGGTACAGAGATTACAAATAAAACAGTTAAAGGCAGAGAAGCAAAATCTTGAAATACATTATTTCACCAGTGAATGAACTGATCTTTGAGGTGCTCTGGTTAATCTCTATCTTTAGGTTCCTCATGTTATATTTACTATTTAGTGGTCAGCAATTGGGCACAGCTAATGGGCACAGCATCAGTAAAGCTTCCTTTAACCACATCAGAGCCCCTCATGACTGTGCAAGAGTTCATCTTTTTCTAGCAGATTCTCCCAGTGAATAGTTTCTATGTCAAAAGTACAGGTTGATTGTGATTCCAAGGCTGGTGAGGGAATTAAGTGTCCAGTACTAGTTTTAGACTGAAATACACAGACTTCTGCTCTTAAAAAAACTTTTTCTCTTATGCAATTTGCTTGCAGTAAAACTGTACACATGGAAAGTAGAGTAGTACTCAGAGATTTTGTTCAGCACTAAGAATCTCTTCTTGCTCAAAAGTGGCAGCTCTTTGTTTCAATGACTTGCAATGCTCCATTTCTTACACTTCTGCTTGTGCACATAGAACAGCAGGAGAAGGAGCTGATTTATTTTCTACAGAGAATCTTCAGGATTCCAATCATGGTCTCTGCAACTGAATGTTCCAGCTAATTCAGATATTGAATGAGAGGCATTTCTTCCCCTGAACATTAAGAGGAGCACAAAGGAAAGATTCCTCCAGTTCCACACATGTCCTCAAAGCCTCATGAAATACATTAGAACTGCTGCTGAATTGCAACCATGTGCTTAAAAACTAAAACCAAAGGTAGCACAAGCCATTCTTTGATTTCCACCACATCAGAATGGATGGGTTATGCTACAGTCAGAAAAAAAACACACCAAAGAATAAAGGGGAGCAGCATTACAGTACAATCTTATACATGTCTACTCAGAAGTCAGTCCCACGGGATTCAACTGGGCTTTCTCACAGAAAAATGAGCACAGGGTTACAGCTTCACTTTGTCTTCTTAAAAGCTTTGCATTGGATTACCAAAATTACTGTAGTGGAATCCACCCATAACCAAGTCCCAGTAATTTGCTGCATGTTCTGAAGAACTCTGGTGCAAAAGAAGTGGGTTTTGGGTTTCCCCCCAAACGAATGAATTATCCCCTTTGTAACCTCCAGCATAATGCTGAATGTTTGCTAATGCAGGCAAATTTAACCAGTGTATAGTCGCACCAGATTATACTGTAGTCACACTATCTCTCTAATATCTAGTGGAGGAGAAGACCAAATTGATTTCCAGGTTTCATAAGTGATTAGTCCATTGAGATAGGATACGTTTAATTAAAAGCAAGTATTGTGACTGCAAGTATTGACACCTGCTGCGGTTCCCTTTTAATAGTTGTTTTAGGTAGATATCCCTCTTTATTCAGTTTCAGAAACTCTGTTCATGCACCCCCATTTCCATGACTCCAATACGGAAGCTGATTTACTAGGGAGAAACCAATTTGCCCTAAAAAGCAGAGGCAGGATTTTAGCAGCTCAAATCTAACCCCCACCATCTTCTGCCATACAGCTGCACTGACAGAGTGTGCACTGCATGCATTGGTGGGGGGAGCAATCACACAGCCAATGAGAGGTAAATAAAGATTTCTTTTACTTACCTCCCAGTAGGCCACCTGGACACCAATGGTTCACCTCAGACCCATGCCAGCTATTTTGCTGATGTAAGCCTGATGAAAGGAAGGGGGTGGGTCAGGCTGGAAAAATGGAGATTGGATCCTTATACATGCTGTTGCCACCAAGATCCTGCCCCTCCACCCTCACCTCCCCTGAACCTCCCATGATCCGTCCCTGCCACCACCTTACCTGCTCTGGCACAGACCAGGTCCATTGGTGGCGGGCACACAGAGCTGCCAGCCATTTGTGCCGGAGGTTCTGAAGCACATGGCAGCAGCATTACATTTGTGATGCTGCTGTGGCCTTTATGACAGCAGAACATGAGATCAATTGTCATAGAGGTCCCAAAGAACTGGGCTGTCAGGAAGAGCTGATACCTTTTCCTCTTTGTCCCATATAGGAAAGTGGAACTTAAAAATTGATTAGGTTTTACCTCTATGGGTTTCCCAGACTTACATTGCCATCTTAGGGCCAAATCCTATCCAACATTCTAGCCCTGGTGTAGCTGTGCCAATGGGGTGTGTGCTATATCCTATGGTGGTAGTTAAGGAGACCTCCACAAGGTAAGGGAACATTTGTTGCTTTGCCTTGGGACTACATTGCAGCTGCACAGGCTCTGGAAATTTGGATAGGTTTGGGCCCTTACTTGTTCTAGGGTATAACCATCTGCATTATTTACTTGTACATGAGCCAAACAGTGCACTTAAACATATCTACCCAGAAGTCCCATTGAGTTCAATGGTGCTTTCGCTAAGGACCTGCTAAAGCTAAAATGCTTCATAATATGTAAATCTGGGTTGCTTCATATTAATGTAAATCCCCCATCAATACCAATTTTCCCATAATACTGAGGGCAAACCTAGTCTTACCCTCTCTGAGCACAGTTATTTATGATTTTTCCCACATCTATAACTGGGATGTAGGAATCAAAATAGGGAGTATTTGAAATAGAGTGAGAATTCCTGCTAAAATAAGCATTTTAGTTACTTGAATTACTTACAAACAAGATAAATCCCAGGCATACCATTTCAGAGTATCTAGCTCAACCTTAAATCTGAATTTGGTATAGCTATTTTTCATCAACCCTGCAAAATGTTCTGTAATATATTTTGAGATCTGTAAAAAGAGATTTTGAAATATTGCCTTTCCATTTAAATTGGTGATACACTGAAATGTGTTGGTTCACAACAGGAAGTAGATTAACCTGTAACAACTCAGATTCATCATAGTCAATCTTAAAACTTGAAGCAGCTCCCTAGTTATCTAAAATGCTCTGTTCCGAAAGAGCCTCAGTTGGATTGCCTCAAAACAGCACAAATCATAAGCAAAAAAACTGCTTTTATGGCAGCCTTATGGCCTCCACCAAAGGTTTTACCAAAATGGCAAAGCATAAAGGACACCTCTGCTTCATGGCTCTCCAAAGTGAAACATCAGGGGATCCAAAATAATTGAATTTATTGAAGGTGAGTTTTATCCAAAGCCCAAATGGTCTGGAGGAAATGGTCCTCACTCCCAATTTTTCTGAGAAAATGTTTAGGGGTGTGCTTCCTCCAGGCACTCAAAGGCATCCTCTGCATCCAAAGATAAAACCATAAGATGAATGTTTTGACATTTGAGGAAAGGAAAGATGCTTAAAGATTTCTGTATAGTCTCTGAGACTTGGCAGTTGGGGTGAAGCCACACTCATCTATATACATATATTGCTCTATAAATTTATTTACACACCTTGAGAGGAGTAAAATAAGATCTTTTGTGTCCTGGTACAGAAGCAAAATTGATTGCTCAAATTTCTAACTGGTACAGGGTCCCTGCAAGGTTTGGGAATAACAATTGTCCTTGCTTCTCTCCAGGTATCTTGCATCACCCTATTGAATAAATGTGCTAAAGGCACACTGTTATGGAAGGTACCAGGTGAAATCAGGCTGACTATGGGGAGATAAAACCTTATCTTTCTCTTTCCAATACATACTGGAAAATATTGTACAAAGAACTCATTAAGGCAACCAGAAGACATATTTTCCCAAGAATGGAGCACTGAAGAATAATAAAAATAATCCTGAAAGTCAGTCTAGTTTCCCCTTTAAAACATCATAACGTGCTCTGGTCATCATACAGATTAAGTGAGACAAACTGAAATGTCAAAAGCTGCCAGTGCTTCTGGTAACTACAGCTTGTACAACCCCCTTCCCCCACCAAGCACAAGAAAAACTTGTGTGTGACTCAGTAGGGGTCTCAAACTGTGCTGCCACATGTCCAATGGGAGCTTCATTAAGATTTTTGGAGACTTTTTTTCCTCCCGTTTAGGCAACGGGCATTAATAAGTAGCTGAAGATGGGATTTTGGATAGGGCGAACCTGTACAAAGAATAAGTCAGCAGTACTACAGATATGCTTAGAGAGACTGCAACATAGGCACCACCTATTATCAGAAGGGATAAGGATCAGGAAGGATAAATAAAATGGCAACAAATAGGTAATTGGCCAATGGTCAAAAACTGTGCTTGGTGCAAACTATGACAAAGGGAGAGGGCATTTAAGTGTGGCATTCTTTATGTCCCCATAATGTCTATGCTGACATAGAAGTAATTTCCATTGTGTTCAATGGGGCTTACTCTCAGGAAGGTACTCCCAGGAAAATGTGTATAGAATCGCAGCCTTAATTATTTAAATATGAATAGAGCACATAGTAGAAGTCAATGGCATTCTCTACAGGGTCTGAAGCCCTCAAACTCATTTAAACATTTATACTCTTCCCTTCTTCTGGGCTCAGGACAGCTTACAACACAGACATTAAAAGCAAAATATAAAAACCACTTTAAAAGTTGGTAGCAAAATAAAAGTAAAGCAAATTCAAATCTGTTCTTGCAACAGTGTGTATAGCTCTAGTTGGAAATTCTAATCCGTTTACCAACCTAATTAATACATCAGGACATGTTTACAGAAATATTGAAGGGGACAATACTAAAAAGAATCTCAATTCCTTTGAGCGCATTTTTGTTTTAGTGTATGTGTTTTTTTAGTCTTCTTTACCTTATGACAGTTTTGTCAACCTGGGTTGAGGATGAAGAATAAGAAAATTCCTCTGGTGCAGTGGATTATTTTTCTCAAAACAGAGGAACCCTCCAGAGTGCGATAATTACAATTCAGAGACAGATTTTAATAGCTGGTAGCTGTTTGATGGCCTCTGCAGTAATTAATTTTAAAAGTCAGCATTGTAATTATATTTTATTTAAAATAGCCTTCATGATAAATATAATTAAATAGCTGGGAATATTTTTCTCTTGATGATTAAGAAATGGAACATCATATGAATGTGCTGCCTCTAATTTTAAACAGAGGAGTTAAGAGAATCCTAAGTTTAACATGCAGTGAAGTTCTATGGCTGGTGTGTCAAATATAAGACCTGCAGGCTGTATGAAGTTCCTAGAAGCTCTTTATCCAGCCCATGTGATAATTGGGTTCTCCCAACACAGCCCTTTCAGCAGCCAAGGCTCTGAGAGGGAGAGATGGAAGGACACTGTGGGGAAGGGGTAAACTAAAAGGGGGGAGAGAAGGAGAAGGGAGATGCTGCTGGTGCTGGGAAAGCCCAATTATTTTGCAGCAGCACTGCTTCTGCCAAGGTGTCACTTTGCAGACTACCTTTCAGCTGCTGCCCTGCAAAGCAATATCTCTGCAGAAACTGCACTGCTGAAAAGGCAGCCCATGTGATAATTGGCCTGTCCAAGCGTGATAATTGGGTTCTCCAAGATCTTGAAAACATGATCAAGATCTGCACATTTTCTCTTCTGTCATTTGCAGTTAATGAGTTTCTAGGTGGGAACACAGTGCTTATTTCTGGCCATCATCTGCTTAATGATGTCACTTCCAGCCCTCAGCAGGCACCATGAATGCTATTTGGCTTGCTGTATGAAACGTTAGATACCCCTGTTCTATGGTCAGAGTGATAACAGACTGAAACAAAAACAGCAATCTAAAAGTGCTTCATCATTGGGTATGTAGGGGATGAGCTGTGGGGGGTGGCATACAACAGAGAAGGGGTTGTTATCTTCCTGCCGTAATTCTTGAAGGCACCTGACTGGTCACTACTGTAGGCAAATTATAAACTGGGTAGACCCAATCTTCTTATATTCTTATGAGCTACACTAGAAAATGGGATGTCCGCAGGACAGAACTCTAATGCCTTTGGGTCCTTTGCCGTAATATCTCATGAGGGGAGAATAGGGGATGTTTGATTATTCTTGCACATTGTAAAACACATCTCATTCTTAAAGAAACCTTGTCCTATTGCTAACAGACCACTGTAGGATCCATGTGAGACATCTATCTGGCAGACAAAATACTTAGAAATAAATTCATCAACATAGTACAGGCACCTCTTGTTTTACGTGGGATTGATTTACACATTTTTGAAATAAACTTGTTTTGAAATAACCAAATGTTTTGAAAATTAACCTAATTTACAAGTGCTAATTTTCAAAATAATGTTGTAAACTCCCAGTGCATTTTTGAAATATCCACTGAAAGTAAGCTCTACATCATATGAGAGGTGCCTGTATTAGGGGTACACTCAAATTTCATTAACAACAGAATTTGGGTCAGCATCTTCAGTCCTTCAAAGTCACATTTTGATCTGAAATTGTCGGTAACCATAGCCATTTTTTAATCAATTATCTCTTTTTGCTGCATCCTTCTGTGCCGCATGCCATTCTGTTCTAAAGGATGCACCAACTCTCAGGAGTGAATTTTCAAGGCATTGTAGAGGACAGGTGAGGGCAAGAAATCCCCTTTCCACCAATGACACACTGGTCTCTTGGTGACAAGGAAGTTTGACGTTTGGAGCTAAGCCAATGGATAAGCCATGTCACAGAAGAGCAATATAGTATTCACAAAGCTTTAAAACTATAAAATCTGTATGCCATGTAACTATGACCAAAATCCTTATGCGTGGAAATGAGTCTCCAAACCCCAGCCCGGGGGCCAGATGCGGCCTGTGGAGAGCCTCTATCCGGCCCATGGCCAGCCTCTGGTCCCCTGAGAGCCTCTGGCCCAGTTGACCAAATACAACCAGAGTTGTGCTTTTGGAGTGGGGGAATGGGGGTCCATTTAAGTGTGTGCTTTATTTCTTGGGCTGTGTTTGTGCATTTGGACCCATTCATTTATTCATTCATCTAAGTTCCATCTCTAACGCATTTATTTAAATTTTATTTGTCATTCTTTTTCCGGCCCTCATCACTGTGCCAAGTATTTGATGCGGCCCTTTGGCCGAAAAGTTTAGAGAACCCTGCCTTAAAGGATAAAAAATCTGACAGATTGTAATCCTAACTGAAACTAAAAATGCTTATATTTTCTATAGCGTTAAGGCTACATATATTACAGGTTTGAATGAAAATCCCATGAGTAAAACATCCAAGAATTGAAGTAAATGGGCAGTTGAAGAATTAACATGCTGGGCTTACCCTGACAGATCTCTCACTCTGTCAGTGTAAGCCCTGTTCTGGCAGTGCAAAAGCCTGCCACTGTCACATACTTTGGAACCACTGGTGGAAATGGCCAGACCTTGAACATGTACCAGTGGCTCCCAAACACCCCTTTGGTGGAGGTAAGGTGGTAGTTTCCACCTTACCTCCACCAAAGGTAAGGATTGAGGAGGATTGAGGCAGGCTAAACTGGGGGTGGTTCAGGGGTGAGAGGGTCAAACTGGGGGTGGGCCACACCGGGCCAAACTGGGGGTGGTTCAGGGGTCAGAAGGGGAGGATCTTGGCAGCAGTGGCACACACACTGCACACTTTGGCTGGATCCTAACCCCTTTCCCTGAGGCCTGGCCTAGCATCTGCTCTGAGCGTGGGAGGATGGAGGCCAGAATGTGAAACCAGATCAGAAAGAAACATCTGAATGTTGTGGTTCTTGTAAGAACCTTCTTTCAATTGTAAAAATCCCTATGGGGATTTAAGTAGCCTGCCTATGTAAACCGCCTTGAATAAAGTCTTGAATAAAGACCAAGAAAGGCGGGGTATATAAATACCTGTAATATTATTATTATTATTATTATTATTATTATTATTATTATTATTATTATTATTATTATTATCTGCGCCACTTTAGGTTATGCAGATCTGAGCAGCCCCATTTGGGCCTCTGCTGCGTTACCTGAGGTAAGGGGAATTGATTCCCCTTGTACCCGGTTGTGCCGCAGCCAGCCCCTACCCTACTCCGGATACGGGGCAGGCCAGCTGGCCTGTCTGTTCCAGCAAGGGTTAGGATTGGGCTGTAAGAACAATAGTAAAACACTGTTCTTAAACAGCACCAAGTCAGTACTAAAGCTGCATTCTGAGCAAGAAATAGCAAAGGTAAAATTATCCATTAAAAGCCCAGAAGAAGATAAACAGCTCCACCTGGCACTGAAGAACAAAAGTCTGGGCTGGCAGAGCATTCCTGGGAAGAGCATTCCAGAAGTGGAGTGCCACCCCAGAAAGGCCCTCAGTCACCACTTATCTCGTTTTTGCAGTTGATGGCACTGGATCAGGTGTGGATCTGAATTTAATGGAGGCATGGGCAGAACTTGCTGGAGAGTTTCCTATGCTTCTCATAAGGCACCAACCCAGGAGCACCAAAAATTCCTGCATGAATATGTCACATGGTTTCCATTGGAAAGAGATTGCTGAATGATGGTTCTAAACCCTCCATGAACTATCTTTAAAAATGACCTCCTCGTTGGATAAGACAGCTCTCTGTTTACTATGGCAGAATAGTGGTCATGTTACTAATTGTAACATACATATATATTTTGCTGCATTTGATTCTTATCCTCCAAAGAGCTCAGAAAATTGCTTTAACTACACATGAATCTGTACAGTTGCTGTGGCTAAGAGGTAATGCCTTCCTTGCCCAAGACCACCCACCCATTGTCATGGATTTTTGGTCTCCTTCAAGCAGATTCCAGTGTGCCCTTGAGAGATGTATAAATAACTCTGTGGATATGCATCCAGTTCCAGGATGGTTGCCATGGTCAAGCTAAGTTTTTCTTCTGGTGCAGTGCTGTGCAATGTTCATGGCTCCCTGTGATGAGTCTTCATTAGCTTTGGAGTACATTACGTATCGCAACAGGACAGAGCACCCTATCACCCAGGTCATGTTTGATGGCACTTAAAAGACTGGACCAGGAAATTCTCCTTTGCATATTCAGCAGTTGTCTCATTCCATCAAAAAATAAATGATGGACCATCATAATACAGCTCAGCCAGTCCCTCAAGGTTCACAATTGCTGTGTTCTCTTTAGCAGTATAGATAGAATTATGTGGACTAAAACTGAAGATGCAGTTAACAAAATATGCACAAAGCAAAAACTCTCAGCCAGCTGAAGAAGTAGCATGTCTCCTTCCTGCTTATCCTGCTAACGACTTACAGCCCAATCCTATCCACACTTTCCAGGGAGTAAGCCCCATTGACACTAATGGGACTTACGTCTGAGTTGACATGCATAGGATTGGGCTGTGTAATAGGTAAAAAATCCCAACAAGTCTACTCTGATGGTGTCTGAGTTGTAGCCAATGAATGAGGGCAGAAAACAGAGTCATGGTGGATAGCTCAATAAGACATTGACCCAGCAGGCAGCAGTGGTGATGACAAATTCCACACTAGGGGTCTTTAGGAAAGAGATCAAGAAGAACACTGCTAATAGTATTGATAGCACCCCTATTAAAATTGATAGATACTGCCTCATTTGGAATACTTCTTCTGGTTGCAACACTTGCAAAATGACACTGCAGTGCTGGAAAAGGTGGAAAAAAGGAGCAATCAAAATGATCAGAGCCTGGACCATCTTCCATATGAGCAAAGGGTACAGTGCTTCAGTGTTTGGGCCTTTAAAAAGAAAAGACCATTGAGGAGGGACATGAATGAGACACAGAAATTTATGAATGATAGACAGGGAGTAGAGAGAGTTTGTTTCCCTTTCTCAAAACACTAAAACAGTGGCCATCAGACGAAACTGACCGGTGAGAAGCTCAGCATGGGCAAAAGGAGGTACTTCTTCACACAGCTCATAATTACTCTTTGGAATTTGTTGCCACAGGATGTAGTGGTGGCTGATAGCTTGGATGGCTTTAAAAGGGAACTGGACAAATTCATGGAGCATAGGTCTACCAATGGTTTGTAGTCATGATAGCTATGTGCTTCTTACAGGTTCAATGGCAGTATGCATCTGAAAGCAAGTTGCAAAGGAGCAAAGGCAGGAGGTGGGGATGCCTTTTTGCTTGTGGGCTTCAAGCAAGTGGTGGGCCACTGTGCGAAACAGAATGCCAGATTAAGGCTGCAATCCTCTGCACACTTTCCTGGTAGTAAGCCCCATTAAACATAATGGGACTTACTTCTGAGTAGACATGTATTTGGCTTGGGCTATGAATTGGCCTTTTGCTTTATCTTGAAGGGCTTTTCTTGGTAAATTACTTGATAATTTATACTTAGTAAATTACTCTGAAGCTGCCTATATCTTTAGTAGGGATCCAAAACAAGTGGGGAGTGGGGCAAATAATGAATCCAGGAATAATAATAATTATTATTATTTTTATCTGTATGGTGGTTAATTGTGGTCTTTCCTCCCCCTGTTGTGTGATCAAGCTTTTCTACTTGTTGAGGATTCCTGTTGTAGTATTTGTCTCTTTTATTTTTTTGTTATTTGGCTGGATTGTACCCTTTCCAGTGGAAGGGAAGAAGGGGATTACTCAAACCCACCTTAGTTAGATATTGGCAATTAAAACTAAGCATTAGCACAAACAACTGCATTTGCTATACAAGGACATCTGCAAGAGGGATCTGAAGGCCTTAGGAATGGACCTCAACAGGTGGGAAACCCTGGCCTCTGAGCGGCCCGCTTGGAGGCAGGCTGTGCAGCATGGCCTTTCCCAGTTTGAAGAAACACTTGGCCAACAGTCTGAGGCAAAGAGGCAAAAAAGGAAGGCCCATAGCCAGGGAGACAGACCAGGGACAGACTGCACTTGCTCCCAGTGTGGAAGGGATGGTCACTCCCGAATCGGCCTTTTCAGCCACACTAGACGCTGTGCCAGAATCACCATTCAGAGCGCAATACCATAGTCTTTCGAGACTGAAGGTTGCCAACAAAGTGGACATCTCTAACTACCCATGCCCCACTCCTAGTACTTTCATTTGTCTCCCTAGACTGTAACTTCATGAGGACAGAGACCTTTACTAACTGATGAACTGAGGCTTGGTTTCAGTGGTGTTTGAGGCTAAAGTGGGTCACAGCAGTCCCCTCCCTTCCTTTCAGTGGGAAATTAGAATCTGACTCAACAACAAAAAGAATAAAGGAGGCGAACACAATAGCAAGGAACCTGAAGCAAGCACTTGATCAGAGGCAATGAAGGCCATGATTAACCAATGAAATATTCATTTTCAGAATAAAGGAGCACTCCTTGGAACTGTTTCCACTGAACTAATGAGCAAAGAAATGGGATCATTTATAAATCAAACAAGTTTTAATCAGCTTAGGAGATAAGCAAGTATTTAACATAATAGCCTCCTTCTGACAGCATTCTCCACAGTAATGAGTTTTAAGTGTTGCTTTAGAAACAAAACAACAACAAAACAAAAAAGATGGTCTACTGAATACATACCTACAAAAAAAAAAAAAAAAAAGCCATTAAGGCTGCATTCCTATACACACTTCCTTGAGAGTATGTCCCATTGAATTCCGTGGGTTTGACATCTGAGCAGACATACATAGGGTTATGTTGCATGCTACAGATTTTAAAGCTCCATTACAAGTATCTCTTCAGCCTTCATCAGCTCCTTTCTGTTCTGCTTGCATTTTTCCTGTTCAGAGTGTTCCTCCCATTTTCCCCCTTACCTGTATCAACATAAGTGTGTAAGCCTTTGTTTTAAAAAGGACACCCTAAGAAAGAAAGGGATTTAATGGAGTTCCATCACGTTGTACAACAATTGCAAAATGACTATATAGAACTCTCCTTGACTGCCAGAGTGTATACTTAAAAACAACCCTACTTTGAACAGCAAACAGAAGAAAAGATGATGGATTAAGTCAGCCATCTCTGTAAAGATGAGTCTTTCTTTTTTATCACTGACTGCAAAGAGTACCCTTATAGGGGCTATTTTAGCAACCATATTGAGCAGTAGCTCCCTCTGCAGTGATATTAAACACCGAAGAAAGAAATTGTCTCTTTCCAAAGTTTGTACTCTTTGAAATTCACAATTATGTTCCTACAAGATGTTTTAATTGACTGTCCCCTGAGATTACTGACAGCACAATCCTATGCATGCCTACTCAGAAGTAAGTTTCATGAAAGGCAGTAGGACTTACTCCCATGTAAGTGTGTAAATGATTGCAGTTTTGGAGAGTTTTGTTGTCCTATTGTTTCATCACCTGTTAACACTGGGTGGTATGTCTTTAGACAAAACATGCATGTATGTTTGAGAAGCACATTCTATTAATTTTTTTTCCAGATTTTTACACTGCCTTTCCTTTAAGGAGCTCAGGGTGGTTAACATAGTTCCATCCCTCCTTTTGTCCTCACAACAACCCTTTGAGGTAGGTTAGGCTGAAAGAATACAGCATTTGTCTACTGCATCAAGCACTGCACTTGGAAAGAGATCTTCTCTCCTCCCTCAGAAGATTC
This sequence comes from Tiliqua scincoides, assembly GCF_035046505.1. Classification (NCBI taxonomy): domain Eukaryota; kingdom Metazoa; phylum Chordata; class Lepidosauria; order Squamata; family Scincidae; genus Tiliqua; species Tiliqua scincoides. The sequence continues at coordinate 165,251,508 of NC_089821.1, read as the reverse complement.
TCCTGATTGTGAATATGTTGGCTGTTCAACATGTCCAATCATAGGGGAAACTTCGTTCCAGACAAATGTTTTAGGAATGTGTTGGTGCAGGGACCAGATGGAGCTTGCAGGTGCACACATGCTGCCCCCCATTCCTGAATAAGGCTGTAGTTTGACCCTGCACTGCTGCAGTTCGCTACTATGAGATAAAGTGTTACTCTGGGGAACACCTGTCCACCCATGACATGTCCAGCTCACGGAAAATATCTTCACCCAATTTTTGGCAATTCCTCCTCTTCCGTGCTCCATCCCGCATTGTTCCCAAGGGTCCCTGGTCCCTCAGGAGCAATATTTTTGGCAGTGCAGGAGCTGCAGTGGGGAGGAGAGGATGAGAATGTTCTCTTTAGCAGGCTGTGTTCTGCTCATCAAAGTACTACCAAGATGTTCCTGCAATATATGGCAAGATACCTCCATCACTCTGCCCATTAAAATAATGAGTATTTTTATAATAACACAAAGTGGTGTGTAGGAAGCTATGAAGTGAGCTCTAGAATTCAGAAAACGTAAGATGTTAAGACATTCATACCCAAACAGAAAATATCTCATAAGAAGCAACCCAAAGAGTTCACTTCAACAAAGTTTGCACCAGAATATAAAAAGCACATTCTGGTGTAGGAGAGGTTTGTTCCATCCATGGGGGAGTTTGTTCATGTGTTATTATTAGAAGTTATCAAATGCTATGCTATACATTTCCCTCTATGCTAGACCCATCGATAACGTTCCCTATTGAAAGGTGTTCCATTTAACCCACAGGTTTTTGCCAACGATACCTTCTCCATGAGCATGGACTGTTTGCCTTTTTATCGTTCCTCTCCTGCGTGTGCCACTGGTTCTCAGGGTGTTCTCTTAGGAAATGAGTCGGCCATATATCCAAGGCAACAGATTAACAGCTTGAGCTCTTTCCTTGATGCTTCCACAGTTTATAGTAGCACAGCTGCAGTGGAGAACAGACTAAGAAACCTGACAAGTGAAGAAGGCCTCCTGCGGATAAACATGCAACATTCTGACAATGGCTGGGCATACCTTCCTTTTGTTGATCAAGTCCCTTCACCTTGTGCTCAAGATCCCAAAGCAGACAAAGGAGAAAGGATTGAATGTTTTATGGCTGGGGACAGCAGGTCTAGCGAAGTTATTTCATTAGCAACTATCCATACCCTGTGGTTACGGGAGCACAATCACCTGGCTAAAGCGCTGAAGAGCCTTAACCCACAATGGAGTTCTGAAACGGTCTATCAAGAAACTCGCAAAATTGTTGGAGCTCTACATCAGGTAGGCTATGTATTTGAATAGCCTTGAAATTTGAATAGTGACCTTGAAAATAGAGCTTGCACGTGTACTATGGGTAGTATCCAATCTATCACTTCTTCTCTCAGGAACTCCCTCTGTGAACAGACATTCTCTCTGTGAATCAAAAGGGTGTTATGGTTGCGCAAGGCCCCCTTCCATCTGTGCTTCAAGGTAGGGCTGACTTTAAGGCATTTGAAGCAATTGCTCCCAATTGGGCTGCATGCCTAAGGGGACCCTGTGCTAGGGTAATCTCTTTTAGTCTTGTAAGCAATTTTATATTGAAAGGCGCTTAGATCCATTAGCTTCATTAACTCACAGGTACTTTTTAAGCACACATTTTGATTGCTTTCCATTCTACCCTAGACATATCAATATAATAAATAAAGATAAATAAAATATTGCTGTAAGAATCTACAACCCTTGGCTGTGAACCTGGGAACCTGTGAACCTGGCAAAAAAATGTTTCCTATTGGGCCCCACAACTCCTAAGGCCAGCCCTGCTTTAAAGTCTGCCTTGCAGATTTGAAATCCAGATTTGAAGTTCACTGAAGGAGATTCCTGATGGTGGTGGAAGCACTACTTGGGATACTACCCTACGCAGTGGCATCACTAGGGCGGTGGGGCCGCACCCACCGGGTGACATGCACAGGGGAGTGACACCACTATTTCTCAAAAATTTTAAATCTTGGTATTTTTGAATAATACCATCATTTTATATATCAATCAATGTGTAATTTCATGCAGAATACAATGAAACAAACATGTTGAAATATCTCTATTGTATCAAAAGTTATAGCCAAAAAACCAGTGGGGCAAGGCAATGGTACATCACCACGCCCACCGCCCGGGGCATTGCACTGCCCACTGCATGGGAGGAGGTCCATCATAGGGCTGACAAGCTGGACTCCCATGCCAGGTGACACAACCCCTAGTGACACCACTGACCTTATGTGCAAATATGTCCTTACTATCTGGGGCCCTACAGATCGCAGGGTCCCAGATTGTGTATGCAGTCTTTGTACATAACAATTCTTCACAAGGTCAGTTGAATGCTTGTAGGTTTGGAGCAAGGCTGCTGATGCAGTTCTAAGCCACTCGTTCAGAAGACTCCTAGTTATGCGCACCGTCTCTTCTGGGAGGGAAAAAGTGCTTTGATATACAACCAGCATGTTGAAAAGTTGCAACACTTTAAAGAACTGCCCATTATATTATTATTTTAACATCAATCTCTTCATTTCCCACTGTAGATTTTCTGCATAAAACTGTGTTCTGAATTGTATAGATTGAATGCATGGAGGGGAAGCAAGATCATGCCTGCTATCCTTATTCCCAACTACTTATATATTCATGGGCACCATGTGCCCATAGCCTGTGTGTACAGCTTGTACATAGGAAGGCTCTATCCAAGCAATATGAGGGCTTTCTATGAGGTTTCTGACCCATGTGAAAAGGGTTCTTATTTAGTGCTTTTGTTTGTATTTTGATTTTTTTCTTTCTTGAAACCATCTGCTTTCTGATTTATCTGTCAGGTGTGATTGTTGTTTCTTGGTGAATTTACTGTTTGTTTTTTTTACATAATTTGCAAAATTGCATTTTCTAGGCAAATAACGATACTCATTCAAAAGACATTTGAGACTGATGACATACAAACACCTCTGTGTTTAACCATATCAATCGAAGTTATGCTGAAAAGAAGGATGAACATGTTATGTAGGGCATGAGGTGGTCACACTGCAGGGATGGAATTCCTTTGGCTGCTTCCACTCAAACACAGTATGATTGGGACATTTGGGAGAATATGAATTGGAAGAGTATGAGTTCATACATCCCTGGTTCAAACTTCACCTCTGCCATGAACTCAGAAGGTGGCCTTAGGCAAGCCACTCCCTCTCAGCCTCAAGTTTCCCAGCTGCAACCTGGGGATAAGAATATTTACTCAGCATACAGGGCTGCTGTAAGGATTACATCAAGGCAATACACATGAAATGGTTTGCACACTGAAAAAAGTGTATTATGGCCACTCCATGAAGCTAAGGCTACCCAGTGGCTTGCTGTGTGTGTGTGAGAGAGCGAGAGAGAGAGCGAGGGGGGGATTGGTAAATGAATGACTATGAAAAGAAACAGCATAGCAATTTCTCTAGCACAATTGAAAACCCACTCTTTCTAATGTTCATTTAGCTTCCAATACAAGGGAAAAGTTAGATTTAGCAGGCTTTAAGACAAACTTTTCAAAGTAAAATACTGTTAAGTGCACTTTATCCATGTTGATCTAATTACACTAATCCATTGCTCAGAGGGATTGATGCAGGATCCCTTTGATAAGCTTTAGGTTCCCAAGTGCAGTCCCAGTAGCATTCCCAAACAATGGCTTGAGACTGCCATACAGAAAACAGCTGAACGTGGTACTTATTCATTCTGGGCGAAGAGACAGACTGAGCAGTAACAGCTGTGATCAAAGCAACGCATTGCCTCCTGGGAGAGCTTTTAGGTTCCCATGGAAAAAAGCAGCAGGAGAGGCAAAAGAAAGAAAATTAAGTAATAGGAAGGTATTCTGTTGGCTCCAGAACCTATCAGTAATCAGAGCAGTGCTTTGCCTCATCAGGAAATCTGTGCATGTAAGATCTATGCTGAGGATTCAGGCAGACAGGAATTCAAGTCACTGGTCATATCCCAGGGAAGCTTGCATCTCGTTTTGTGAGCCCTTATTTATGTTTGGGAAGTCGATACTTTAGCCACTGGAAGATAGCTTTGTGAAAAGGAATGTGGTCCTTCATAGAGGCCACACTGATAGCAAAAAGATTTCCTCCATCATCTTTCATTTAGAATTCAATATCCAAACAATGAAGTTATGCCACTTTATGTCACTAAGCACGCTAATAGGTGAGATTTCTAGCTAGGATGCAAACAAATAAAATAAAATATTATGCAGTTCATTTAATCTTAATAAAAATCTTGGAACCAGCCTGAACATTAGTCTCCCTTGCAGTTTCTCTATCTGCACTGCGTAAGTCCCTCGGTCTTAAATGTGCTGTCTGCTTAGAATGATTGCCTTGAAAGGTTCAGAATGGTTTTTGGCACTAGTTAGCAGAGAACATATCTGGAAAAAAAAACTGCTTCTGGGCACTCAAATGTTAGTGGCCTGGAATCAGACACTTTATGCCCGCAGACAAAATAACTTCCAAAGGCATCTTCTGGGTATGACTCTGGGCTACTCATCATCTGTCTGAGGATCACAGTTTAATGAGATCGGCCTGTGGCATGTTGAAAATGAGTTGGAGTGGATCTAGCTAGTTCAGGGACTCACATTCCATCTCTATAAATGTAATTCAGCTATTTAGATTATGGAATAAGATGAATAAAGCACCAGCAGCCTCCAGAGTTGGAGTTGCCCAAGCATTCCCACTTCAAACAGTTTTTCTTAGGAACTATAACCTTGAGGGGGAAAAAAACGATTTGGGAAGCTGCAAATATACAAGCATAAAAATACAAACACATCAAAAGGGAAAAACACAGGTGACTCTGCCCATTCTTTGCATTCTTAACTTTGCATTCAAAGTTAGAAAGCTTGCAAAAAGTAACTATTTGCCAAAAGTAAATTCAAATTTTTCAACAAATATTTGAAGTATTTGAGAAAAAAGGGGGAAAGCATTTTTTTACATCTATAATCCATGCAAATGGTTTTAGTAAGTATTTACACAGTAGGGTTTATTTATACATTAGTATAAATAAATGTGTGCATTAAGGGATCAATCCTAACTAACAACTCAATCGTATTTGGGTCTTATGCCGCCAGAATGCTTGTTCTGATGGTAGAAGGCCCTTTATGGCTGTTGCAAAAGCTGCCAATCCCAGTCCCCTTGGGCCCTCTCTGTCCTCCCTTCACCAAACTTACCTGGTCTTGTGGGTATCCTTCTCTCTGTCAGTGGGCAGACGTCCTTCTCTCCTGCCAATGAGTCAGCTAGAAGTGCTGACACAAAGCGCTTTACGGTGCTTTTGCAACAGAGCATGCCAGCAGAACGTGTATTTTGCCAGCATAAAGAATAGGATTAGACCATAAACTTCCCAACTGGCACATTTCCTTGCACCTAAGTAAACATATACATTGCATTCCTACATGCTTATATGAATATAGCTTCAAATGGAGGGACAGTTATTAATGAATTGTTTTTAATTGGGCCAGCCGGCATGTAGAATTGAAAGCTAAAACGTGCCCACTCTCCCAAGCATGACTGCTAGATAACCAGTACTGAAATAAGTTGTGGAGGTTGGGCAGTGGCAGTGCTTGGCCGGCTGCATCCACAGTGAATTCCTGAGCATTGCATTGCATCAGAACACGGAACCTGACATTTTGGTGTGTTGTTATGGCCTCAGGGAGCTCAAATGCTCATTTTCTTTACACACTTCCAACAGGAAGGCTGTCTGTGAAAGATACAATCTTAACTTCACTCTGGGTCTCATTTAATTAATAAAAGATCAGGGTAACCCAGTTGGCAATTTGCTCTTCCAGCCCAAGTGCCTTTCATTTTCTAGGGCACTTGTACTGATGATCAGACTGGGGGAAGTTCACTGCTTGCAGGAGACTTTCGATTTCTATTCCAGGATATTCCATCTGCTGTCCTCTCAGTTGGATCTGCTCTATTCAGGTCACAATTGTATTGTAAAGGTGAAAGTCTGGGTTTTTTTTTACCAGAACCGAATGTCTCCTAAGGTACAATACAGACCATTTCTTGCAGCAAAGATAGCCTGAAGTGGACTTCTCTTTCCTTTGGAAGTAAGGCAGCATCTTAAATTGTGCCCACTGTGGATAGCCCTGCTCTGAAGGGACTCTTGGGAACCTTGTGTCGAAATACTGACTCTTAATATAAAGAAATAGCCTGATCATGCTAGTCATTGGTCCATTAGTTCACTCTCTTACTTCCACAGTGCCTGGTGTCAGATATTTTGCAGGTTCATTCCCAAACAATGGGGGAATAGTGTATGCAGGGTAGAGAAATACTGTCACTGAAGATTGATCAAAGCAGCTCCAAATACTTAGTGCCCTGCTTTAAAAACAAAGCAAAGAAAAAATGCCAGGAAATTAGTGTCACTGAACTTGTCAATTGTTTGATTGGATAATGCTGCTAAGTTCTGACTGGTGATTGAAGGCCCAATCCTGTCCAATTTTCTAGCACTGGTGCAGCTGCAATGCAGCCCCAAGGTAAGGGAACACATGTTCCCATACCCTAAGGGGGCCTCTGTGACTGCTGCCCCACCACAAGATGCAGTGCATGCCCCGTTGGCACAGCTGCACCAGCACTGGAAGATTGGATATTTGCCCAGCCATAACTAGGATGAGTGGTGAATATTGCCAGTAAATTTTCAGAAGAAAAGACTGCTGGCTTATATTTAAAAACAGATAATGGAAAATCGCATATCTTTGTGTTTTTCCTGTTAGATTATATACAGTCACTGCAATGTCCCTTGACAGTTGTTGGCATAAGCAATTAAAACAAAAAAGACCAGACCAGAGACACTAAGGCTTCCTCAGGGAATTTCCTGCCAGTTCACTGTTCCCCACAGCAACAGTAGCACCATGCAGGGTGCTTTTGGGGTAGAGAAGTATGCGACTTTGATATGCCTTCAATTAGTATGGTAGTTTTTTTTTTTTTGGGGGGGGGGGTGTTATACACTGCAGTTGCTTTGTTAATCCATTTAGACCAGCAGCAATTGGTGTGGGAATCAACACTATCCACTCATGTGGATAGTTGGTGCTGTGGGCTGAATCAATGTGTCTGTCACTTGAAAATGCAGGACTTTTATTTCAATTACGTTGACTTTATACATTAACAGGAGAATCAAGAGTTGCCAACAGTCACTGCAAGTAGAATAACCAGCAGTACAGATAGGGTAGAAAATAGAGACACCTGTCCCAGATACAATTTAAATAGGGGGCACAAAATAGGCATTAAAAAATCCATGTAATGTATTGATGGTTACTAAAATAAGGTTAAATTTTGCAATATTTTTTTGTTTTCAGTTTGAAATAATTGGGCATATTTTCAAAGTCTAGCAGACATCAACTATCACCAAAAGGTTTGTGAGTGTTAGCAATACCCTGAAATATCTACAGTCGCATTTACATCATCCCAGTTATTACTTATCACCTCCCAGAGTAGGACTATTCATATGTTGCATGCAATAAACATATAGTATCATTATGCAGGTACACATTTTCCTGTATGCAAGAACAGGGCTTTTAGAACCAGTGGACAAGGACCACCTTAACAAGCTGTTGCTGACAAGGGTCAGTATCTGGCCCTTCAAAAGAGGTTCAAGTTGGGATAGGAGGATGCTGAACGGAGGCAGTAGCGATTGAGAAAAGTCTTTTGCCGCAGAGACAGCTTTGTAGCAAGCCACCCACTCCTCAGCACAGCACATAAGTCTGGTGGCAGCATTACTTAAAAAGTGGTACCTACAAAGATGATACTCAGAAAAGCTGTACTTGCAAAAAACAAAATAAAACAAAAAAGAGTTGACATGCCCCGATGCAGAGTACATCTCAAGTATGCCGTTGTACATGCACTGACATAAAGCAATGCATATACAGATGTACAATCATTGTACTCTGTACACAGACTATACATGTGTTGAGCAAAATGTGTGAATACAGCCTTGTGTCATTCTAGGGTAACCTACTGCATTTCAGCATTTTCAAAACTGTTGGTTCTGACCCAATTTTTGGTGGGTCGTGAAACTGATAGGGCAGATTAGGCTGTATGCTGCTACTTGGGAGGGGAGAGCAGTGCACTGTTGCCCAATCACTATTAAAGCCACATCCCTTGGCATTTATAAATCAGGCAGCAATCTCTAGGGCCTCTAGAAGGTTTGAGAACCACTGGTCTAAATCATCAAATTTGTTGGTATATGTATACTATTGATTGCACAGGCTGGGTGTCAAGTTTCCTAGTTCTGGCACTGGAAATAACATTGAAAATGTATCTACAGTAGTTTAATCTTAGAGGTGAGCACTAGCAATCAGCAGCACCAAGGTGTTTGATTGCTCTCTACAAATGAGCTTAAAGGACATCTATGCTCATACAGCCAGCAAACCTAATGATTTGGCAGACATTGTGTAGGGAAACTGAACCTTAAAATCAAATGTGCCGTTTCTTAATAATATATCATATTTCAGGTAGCCACTTTGCTGTCTGAGCATAGTTAATTTACAAAGAGCATAATTGGAAGCTGAAAGTAATTAGGCTGGGAAGCCAAGCTAGCCTCTCTCGAGTTAAGACTGGGAGCTTAGAGAAAGCCACATCTTCTGCAGTTTGTCAGAATTTGCCTTTTGGGATGGAAAAAAAAATACATCCACCCACCCAAAATAATGAAACACATTATCTGATGAAACTATTTTATTCCTGCCAGATTTTTCAATATGCACTATATCAAAGTGTATAGTGTATTTGTCCGTTCAGTTTATTGCATATTATATCAAACCTCTCATGTATTTTATTAGTTCTCTATACTTCATATTTATTCCATTATCCTTTATTAAGTCCAATGTAATCTTAAATCTGCAGTGCAGTTTTCATTTTATCCATTGCAATATATCATTTCCTCTCTTTTGATCAGTATTACTTATAAGCTTTTTCTATATGCTCAATAAGCCTATTACATTAGAAAAGCATTTGCTAGGGAACACTTTTCAGCATTTCTGTAACAAATGGTATATTTTAGGAGGCTATAGATTGGCTGTAGATAGGTATAAATGGGTCTATCCAAGGGATTTTGTGAGGAAGTTATCTTTAAATTCTGTCATTATGACATGCAGGAAAGAAGCTTGCTATCAAAAGCTTATGACTAATAATGCAATCAAGAACAAGATACCTAAATTGAGTTTTTTTCAGTGCCTTTATGAGCGTGGGCTCATGGTGAATGAACTTTATCACTATTGATTGTGCCTAAAAAGACATTTGATGGAGATCAACAATTTGACAAAAGAACCTTACTATTCCTTGACAGCCCTAACCTTTGAAACATGATACCTATCAGAATTTGTGGGCAGGACAAAGATACTTCTAAACAGTTTTGAACCAGCCTGACAATTCTGAATTGGGATTGAGAAAGACAGAAAGCTATGAATTGCTTGAAGGTAAATTGGTTGAAGTCTCAACTTTACATCTTTGAGGAATCTGATGCAGGTGTATTGGCTTTGCTTCTTGCTTATATGAGTCTCCTTCCAATATTCTCTTCTAGTATATAACAACTATTGTAAAGATATTGTAAGTCAACATACTTTTCTCATTGTCTCTCAGTCAAAGGAAGCTAAACCTTTCATGAACCTGACCCATGGACATCAACCCTTTGGGAAGAATTGGTTCAAATTCTTCATTGCCCAAGTGATAGGAAATTCCAAGGCAGCTTTAAAGAGTGACTTTCATTGTGAGAACAGAGTCTTGTGAAGACTTGTGGCATTTTTATTATGCATGCCAGCATCAAACTCCAGAAGACATATTTGCCTGTTCCAAAGTCTCTTTGCTTTGTCATATACAAATGGTACAAACTGTTCTTTTACTAAGCTATAAATATGTGTGGATTCAGGTACTTCCCACAATGAGTTTTGGGTAAAGACTGCTTTGATGGACCATTAAGATACAGCTGTTCTTGAGCAAACATGTCGTGTGGTAGAGTACATATGAAAATGAACTGTCATTTATTATTGGTTGGGTGAATTTGCCCTCATTTCTAATGTCAACCATAGTGTCATGGTGAAATTTATGTGGCCTGTTTCATATACACAGCCCAATGCTGGTGGAACAAGCATTCTGGCAATGTAGGCTGGCTTATGGCAGTTGCAAATAACTCTCTGGAAGTGTGCAGAGTCATGCACTGCTGGAGCACTAGTGGGGAGGTCAGAGCCTTCCCCCATGTGCCAGTCAACACCCAAAGATCCGCCAACTCAGGTAGGGTAGTGAAGGAGGCAGAACAAAGCAAGGGGAAGACGGAACAGAGCTGGGGCAGGACAGGAGCGGAGCAGAATTGAGGCAGGGGAGCAGATCTGGGAGGGGCAGGTTTGGCTGCAGCAGCTGAAACCAAACACTACTCCTGGTCTTGATCCCACGGCACAGGCCCACATAGACCTGCACCAGTGATTTCGCAATTGCTGTCCCTCACAGGATGCAGCAGTAGCCATACTGGCTTTGCTGCATCAGTGGGGAAGAAGGGAGGATAGGATTAGGCTGACAATGTTTTTGCTGTTGGAAAATGGAATTGTTTTTCTGACTATCTGTATACAGATGTTTTGCTGAAACCCATTTACCATCCCAATGTACCATCTTCAGTCAGAGAGTACTGAACTACATGGATTGTAAATAGGGTGTGCTCCCTTTTGAGAACAGAATGCAAATTGACTCTTGTTGCAAGTGGACTCCCCAGTAGGCATGCAGGCCAAGCCTGCTCTCCAGAATTCACAGTTGGAGAGCATAATCATATGCTTTGAAGTACTTCCTGCTTAATTAGTGCTGCTAATACTTGCTGAAATAAGATTTTCTTTTCTTTTTTTAGATAATTACCATAAGAGACTACGTCCCAAAAGTCATCGGTCCAGATGCTTTTAACAAATACATTGGTCCTTATAAAGGTTACAGTCACTCAATCAATCCCACAGTAGCCAACGTATTTGCTACAGCAGCCTTTCGCTTTGCCCATACTGCAATTCATCCAGTAATAAAGAGACTCAATGCAGCGTATGAAAGTGACCCTAATCTTCCTAATCTTTGGTTGCATGAAGTTTTTTTCACTCCCTGGAGACTGATTAAAGAAGGTACCTTCTTGAGAGCGATTACATCTTTTTTGCATTATAGCAAAGCTATTACTAATTGAAATCATGTAAAAGCTAGGGACAGTTTGTTTATTTTCTTCATTATTCCAATAGCATACATATACAGAAGAAGTGCTGTGACGCTTTTGTGACACGGATGTCCGTGGCCTTTGCTGGGCTCAGAGGGCCCTCCAGAGTGGAAGGGAGCACCACCAGAGGGTGTGGGGGCAGGCCTTCACCCAGATCTGCAGTTTCAGGTAACAGAAACTGTATCTGTCACCTGAAACTGCGAATTTGGGTGAACGCCTACCCCCACACCCTCTGATGGTGCTCCCCTCCACTCCAGAGGGCCCTCTGAGCCCAGCAGAGGACATGGATGTCCGTCTGCAGCCTCTGTTGGGCTTAGACTGAACTTGGTAGCTCAAAACACATGACTTCTGGTTTCATGGAGAAACAGGAAGTGATGTTTTTAATTCCTTATAAGGTACTAGGGGGCCTGGGGAAAGCATGGAAAATGTCACTTCTAGATTCTCCATGAAACCAGAAGTTACGTGTTTTGAGCTGTTGATCTCAATCTGAGCCTGGCAGAAGCTATGGACGGATGTCCGCAGCTTCTGCTGGGTTCAGAGGGCCCTTTGGAGGGACAAGGAGCGGAGCTCCCCTCCCCTCTGGAGGGGGCACATGCGGGGGGTGCCCACGTGCCCCAATCAGCAGGTAACTGAATATAGAGGCCCTCCTACGTGTGTGTGAGAGAGAGAGAAGTGTAACATAAAGTTGCTATAAATATCTCTAGGGAATCCAAATTCTTATTTTTCATACAATTTATGCTTAATATGTTTCTATCGTTTGCATAACATAATTCAGTAAAAAGTTGTAATAGCTTCAAGTCATTATTTTTGGATATTTTAATCACAAAGTTTACTCAAAGTTGTTTAAAATATATTAGGGGCAATGCGGAGAAAATTAAGCAGCTCTAGTAACATTAAAATCAATAGGATTTAGCAGTTAACCATAACTAGGTTGTACTTTAGATGATGAATTACCAGCTTTACCTTGTTTTTGTTGTCCAAGGTGGTTTAGATCCCTGGCTAAGAGGAATTCTGGCAACTGCTGCAAAGCTACAGGTACAAGATCAACTAATGAATGAGGAGTTAACAAGGAAGCTCTTCATACTGTCAAATAATGGCTCCTTGGATTTAGCATCCTTAGATTTACAACGTGGACGTGATCATGGGCTCCCAGGTCTATTGCCTTTTCTTTTTTAAAACCAAAAATTGTCTTCTATACTATGAATTATGATCTCCTGGATGACACATGCTGTGTATTTCTCGAACCATTTGAGATAAGATTAGTCAGAGATGTGTAAACTTCTTGGCAGTTAAGATGGTTTAATAAATTTATCTGAATGAGATATGGGTTAGTAATTAATTAACAATTAATTAATAATTAGTTAGTAATTAATTCTCCAGTGGCTGCACTGGCTGCCCATTCATTTCCGGGCCCAATTCAAGGTGCTGGTATTGACCTTTAAAGCCCTATACTGCTCTGGACCAGGGTATCTTAGAGATCGCCTGCTCCCGTACAATCCGGCTCACCCTCTCAGGTCATCAGAGAAGGCCTTTTTACAAGTGCCGCCGCCTAGGGAGGTACGTGGGGCGGCTGCAAGAAACAGGGCCTTCTCAGTAGTGGCACCAACGCTATGGAACTCCCTTCCCCTTGACTTAAGAATGGCTCCCTCTCTTGAGACCTTTCGGCAAGGCCTGAAGACCCTTCTGTTTAAACAGGCCTTCTGAGTTCTTGGCCTTTTAACATCTTTTTAACATCTTTTAATATTTTTTACAGGCCTGATTCTTTTATGCTGCTGCTCTATGCTCTTTTTACCTATTTTTTTTACTGACTGCTGTTTTTAGTATGTGTTAAAATGTTTTTATTTGTTTTTAAATTGTTTTTAATATGTTGTAAGCCGCCTTGAGTCCCTTCGGGGAGAAAGGCGGGGTAGAAATAAAGTTATTATTATTATTATTATTAACAACAGCATAGTAGCAGCTATAGGCTAGACCAGCCATTCTCAACATTTTTTTTTTTTTTTGCTACAACCCCTTAAGAGTCTGTTACAGCCCCTTTAAGAAAAGACAGGTCCCGGGGGTAGTAAAAACATCCCAAAAGTAGGCTGAGCATTTGACTCATACTCAACAATATTTATAGGTTACAATGACTGGCGAGAATTCTGTGGCTTGCCAAGACTCAGGACAGAAACGGATTTAACCACGACAATAACGAAGCGGAAAGTTGTTGAAAAAATCATGGAACTTTACAGCAACCCCAACAACATTGATGTCTGGCTAGGAGGTATCGTGGAAAACATTTTACCAGATGCTAGAACTGGTCCCCTATTTGCTTGTATAATTGGAAAGCAAATGAAAGCACTGAGAGATGGTGACCGGTAAGTAAATGAACATTGTTTCTTTATTTCACATGTTTTGGCATTTAGGTGCAGTGTAAGACAGCAGCTTTTGAATTTGTATGTTGGGCTACCTAGGTACTCAGACAGGAACCAAGGTAATAGCTCTTCATACTCTTCTGGATGCTGCTGGCTTAAATGGTTTTAATAACTCATCAGAGAGAGTATGTCTTTGGCTGTGTCTACTTGCTGCTGTTTTTTATTACGTTTAATCATATTGTAAGCCACCATGGATCCCTAAAGGGAACAGACAGAACAGGCATTTCCTAATAAAAAGTAGACTGAGCCTGTGCTTGTATTCTAGTGCTAGGTGAAAGAACTGTGCAGGGTAGGGCCAATTCCCATAGCTGCTGCTGCTGCCATGTGGCCACCAACCATCCTGTCTTCCAAGACTCAACAGAACCTGCAGGAGATGCTAGAGAAGGACATACATGTTTTTCAGTGTGTCACCCTACCAAATGTGAAATGGAGAGCTGAAGCTGAACTGAGCAATCTGGTTCCTTGTATGTGGATGATACAGTCTCAGCAGGCACACTTAGCAGTGCAAAAAGGGCTGCTGATTTTGGGTCCAAAAAGTTCTGTCTTGCTCAGAATGCTGGCTTTTATGCAAAAGACTGGCCAGGCCATAGACCGGCCAGGTTGGTAACTAGCTCTCTGCCTGTTAAAATTGGTTAAAATTCCCCCTATACAGTTTAACAGCTGAACATTGGTAATCTGCACACAATTAAAGAGTTCAGTGTTCAAAGGTTATTATAATTTATTATAATTATATCACTTTTGATCCCAATAGAGCAAAGTATTTCTGAGAACTAGTTGCACAGTATGTGAAAGGGACTTTACTCACAACAAAACCAGCTGTCTGATCCAGCCTGCATTTTCATGTCTTTCCTAAATAATCTTTCAAGAACATTCTTTCTTATCACACTCTGTGAGTTGTTTGAAAAAGTTCATCCATGAAATTCTTTCTACCTTTTAGCCAGAGCAAAGTGCTAAACTCTGTTGCAAAACAATAAGGACCTTGAACTCCTAGTGACTCCACAGTTTGTGGAGTAATGCACTCCCGACCTCTTTTATTATTTTTTGAACAACTGTCTACATTTTGTCAAGCAGAATTTTAAGTTGGGTTGCATTCTTGTGAAATGAAATAGAGGTACAGCAAATTTTCTTCTGATATACTATCAAATCTCTCTGCTATGGGGATACACCAATTTTATAATCTGATACTGTCCATTTATGAGAAGCAGTAACCACAGACAAACCACAGTCACTTCTCAGTGCAATATATAATCAAAACTATTTTGGCAAATTCTAAAATTGCTCTTCCAATATACAGAGCATAGTTCCAAATCAACATTCTCATCACATTGGAGGTGGTGGTGGTGGTGGTGGTGGTAGTAGTAGTAGTAGTAGTAGTAGTAGTAGTGGTAGAATCAATAATATTTATATATTGCTTTTCAACAAAAAGTAGTTCACAGAGTGGTTTTCCTGGCAAAAAAAATCAATAAATGGTTCCCTGTCCACAAAGGGCTCACAATCTAAATAAAGATGCAGAACAGACATCAATAACAGCCACTGAAAATGATGCCATGTTGTGGTGAAGAGGGACATTTGCTCTCCCCCTGACAAATATGACAGGACCCCACTTTGCCCAGTGAGCAAGGGTATTAGGCTCACTTATCAGGTCAGTGAGCTTAGGTGAACCTAAACCTATTCTAGACTGAGGTCCACACTATTGCCTTACCTTGTTGTTTCTGTTTTGCTGCTGCACAGGTTTTGGTGGGAAAATGCAAATGTTTTCACAGAAGCTCAAAGGCGTGAACTCAGAAAATATTCATTATCCAGATTAATTTGTGATAACACAGGCCTCACTGCAGTACCTCATGATGCTTTCATCCTGGCAAACTTTCCTAAAGGTTTTGAGCGTTGTGACAATATTCCCAGCATTAATTTAGAAGCTTGGCAGGAGACCCTTCAGCCAGGTAATTCAAAGAATGAAAACATCTTCTATTCAGTCAACAATATTGGGAGCACTTGGAAATTGGAAACATGCTGAAAACGTTGGTGAGAGAGGTCCTTGATTGCATCTTGCTATCACGCTGTAATTCTTTTCTGTACTGCATGAAAAGAATGTGCAGTTTGCAGAAGGAGCATTTCTCAAAATCAGCAACTTCCAAGAATTCTCAGGTCAGTGGTCCCCAAAGGCCCTAGAGGCTGCTGCCTGGTTTGTAAATGCCAAGGGGTGTGGCTATAATGGTGTCTGGGCAGCAGTGGTCCCCCCAAGTAGGAGGTTGTTTAACCCTTGATGCACACAGCCTAATCTGCCCTGTCAGTTTCACAGATTGGATCATGAACCACTGGTGGGTCCGGACCCACAGTTTGAGAGCCACTGTCCCAGGCTAATAAGCTTGAAGCATAACCTAATGAACTGGAACTATGGCACAATCCTATACTTACCTTACGCTGCCAGAGGGGCTGTAAAGCTGTATTGCTGTAAAGTACATTGCGACTGCTGTATTACTGTTAAGAACACTGAACTGCTGCCAGATCCACTTTGTCCCCCGACGTGCCCCTGTTACACCCCCATCCACCCACTACCCATCCCACTGCTAATATACTCCCCCAATAGTGTCTGGGCATTCTGGCGGCATACACCCACAATCGCCAGCCATTGGTATCATTCATGGCACGAGTCGCTGCTGCATCAGCAGCACCAATGGAGAGCGACTTTTGCTGATGAAAGGTACCCACAGGACTGGGCTGCTAATCACAGCAAATTCATTTAGTACATGACCAGCGCTATCAGGATAAGCTAGATACTTGCCTATAAGTCGATCCCACAGATAAGTCAAGGGCAGGTTTTTAGAAAAAAATTATGGAATTTTCTATGATCCCCAAATAGGTCAGGGGTTAAACTTAGGGGCGTGTCTGGCTATAGTTTTGTCTGATTTTACCCGAGGCCAGATCCTGAAAAGTAACCTACCACTAATTGTTACCTAAAAACTGTAGTATCTAATTTATTTAAAGCATAGTAAAATATCATAAAATTTTTATTCTTTTTTAAATTCTGGTCTTCACCACCTTTTTGTAAACACTATCAGTGCACTGTAAACAACATACCAGTAAAACAGTGGTTCCCAACCTGGTAGTCATGTACTCCCAGGGACACTCAACAGGACCTTTAAGGGTACTTGAAAAAGAATGGAATAATGGCAAAAAAAAAAAAAAAAGGCAGGTTGTGCTCCAGAATGCCTTGCAAGGACCAGCAAGGCAGGAAGGGAGTTAGCTAGTTGGCTGTGAAAGCCCCACCAATAGCCAGTTTTTGGTTATCAATTCATCTATGAACCAGTGATTGAAAACCAGCACAGTAAAAAAGCTGAAACATAATATGGAAAGTGATCAATCACCGATAATTTCTCAGGACACTTCTGGTGCAAAACTGTGATAAATACATAAAGTCTGGGCTTTCGTATGGAGGAGATGAGAGCTTGTATTATTAATTACAAACATTTTGCTAATATGAAGGATACAATTTATGGAAATGGGCTGCCAAGGGATATGCAAGTGAAAAAGGTTGGGAACCACTGCAGGAGATCCATGAATCAAATCCACCTTTAACGTGTCTGGTGATTGGGTCCTAACTATTTTCATTCTTCCCAGTTTTAAATGTTGGTCATTTTCTGTTTACATTTTTAGCATTGACTTGTGGTTTGCCAACAAGAATAGAACACGGTGACTTTGTTCATTGCTCAGAGGCAGGACAATCCATGGTTACCTATTCATGCCACCAGGGATACAAGCTACAAGGAGAAGAACAATTGTACTGTTCAAAAGGGGGATGGAATTCAGAGCCACCAGTCTGCCAAGGTGCTTTTAAAAATGTCTGCTATTGTTCAGCAAGGTCAGCAAGAATAGAATTGCCATTTTAGAATGCTGAAAGATTATTCAATTTTATACAAGGTTCAGTAAACTTGTATGCTATTGTCTACTGTGAAAACTCATTAATCTTCTGAGGTCATTGTCGATGCTGCCATAAAGTTTTTTATTTTGGAGCTAACTATCCTTGCCATTTCCTATTGTAGAGCACGGATTCCACCTATTCCAAGGCAGTTGTACATTTATTGGGATGAAATGCAAACTAAATTAAGAAGTATTTTGAAAAGATACTTCTGTGTCCTAGACGAGGAGATTCAGGGCCCAATCCTATGGGCTGCAGAGCCAGCACTCTACCATCACTGCTGGCCAAAACTATCGCAAAAAGTCCCATAAGGCACTGTTGTAAAAGACTGTTGCAAAAAGTGCTGTAAGGCACTCTCGTGCCAGAGGTACTGTCTGGCACACCATTTGTGCTGGGCCCAGTGTCAGTTGGTGCAGGGCCACAGCGCCAGAGAACAAACGGCAAGGGGCTCCTGGTGATAAATTCTACTGCCGGTTGGCTGCAGGCCTTTTTGGGGTGGGAAGGGTAGAGAGGGGGCAGAACTGGGCTGGCGAAGGGTGAGGGGAAGGGAGAAGTGGGCCCTTGAAGGGGGTGGAGATGGTGGCAGGCTTTGCTTCCAATTTCTAACCCTCTCCTGGGCTGGAAAACCCAACACGGGTCTCCTCGATTCTGTGCCCACTCAATAGTGGGCACAGATCCAAGGAGACCCATTGGGGCCACCTGGCTGCTACATGGGGCAAGGGAAAGTTTGTTCCCTTACCCTGAGGAGACCTGATGTTGCTTCCCTGCCCCATTGGATGCAACAGTCACCATTTCGGCACCGCTGCAGCCCTGAACACTAGGGAAGCATAGGATTGGTCTGTAACTCCCATCCCTGTCAGCTCAGTGCCCAGCAATGGAGAGCACCAGAGAGCCTAGGACACATAAGTAAACAACATTTTTACTTACCTCCATAGTCTCTTGCACACACAGACATGCATAAAGATCACCTCTGCAAACATCCTTCTACTTCATGTATCTGAGAGCTACTGGAGAGAATGTTCCACGTCTCCCAGAATGCGACTAAAATGAGCAAGCTCCTGACAAAACATATTCTTGATCTCATTTGAGAGAAACATGGATTAAAAGGAAGCAAGAGGGTAACAAGAATAACAGGATGCTGTAATGCCCCCAGAGAATCTGCATGAGGGTGGCAGGGGACTAAAATTTCATAAAAATATTTTCCTAAAGATAGGAATAGAAATGCACAGCTCTTTCTCAGGAAGGAAAGGCATTCTTCTTCTTACTTGCATCTTTTTCAAGCATACCTTGATGCATCTTGGAAATACAGGAATATAGACCAGAAGTCGCCAGGGAGGGGAGAATCCACTTAACTGATTTTTTTCAGCCAGACATTTATTTGGCTGCTTCATTGTCACAGTTGGGAAAACAAAAGAAGAAGCAGTGTTAATTCTGAAGCAGGCCTCATCAGTAATCAAATCCAGAACTCTTGGCGGAAGGTAATGTTGGGCTTTGGGAACAAGTCCTCCCATATTATTGATTAGCTGGATGGATCCTGTCTCTAAACATTCCAGGTACTCGGAGAAGGAAGGTATGAATGCATTTAACATATTTATTTGAAAACACTTATACTCTGCTTGTCCTGTCATAACGGGAAAGCCCAAGCAGGTTACAACAAGAAAAAAATTTTTTAAACCATAACGCAACATGAGACAGAATAGTTGAAAACTACAGAAGCAAACTGGCAATTAAAAACCACACATCTTCAAAGCAGAGGAGAGCACAAATTAAATCAGAATGCTGGCACAGAGGAGGCAGTCCTAACATCAGCGAGGAGTAAATGCCTTATGCTGCAACAGAGAGAACCTTATCACAGGTTGCTGCCAAGCATATCCCCAGAGGTAACAGTCCCCACAACTGAGCCTCCCTTAATGACCTTACAGGGCAGGCAGATTCAGAAGGGAAGAGGCTTAGACTTGTGTGCCAGCTGCTCTTCCTTAGATCAGTCAGACCTGGCTCTGAATTTGTTCAAAGGCACTGCAGTTCTTTAGGCTTTACACGCCTTCAACTCATTTACAGCAAGTGCCCAGGTTCATGCATATTCAACCTTGAAAGAACTTCAGGGAGAGAAGTTTAACAATATATTTTTTTAAGAAGATATTCTCACAGGTAGTGAATTTATTTGCATGCAACCACTATAGTTGATACTTAATGAAATCTGTTTATCAGTAGTTTTTGGAAGATAGCCAGAATCAGTTAATGATATACCTAAAATGAAAAAAAAAACAAAACTGTAGCCATTTATTTCATTCACATCTTATGTATCCTCTGATTTCCATTCACCTAAATACCACACAAAGAAACAAAGCTATTGCATGAATTATAATAAATCTGCATTAATGCAGTGCCTTAGCTACAGGGGGGCAGCTCAGTAAGTCTGCAGGCGCCGCCATGTAAGTGGCCCTTCCCACTCGCCATCAGAGCCATTCTGGGCAGCGACAGCAATGCGCAGGAGCTCCTGCATGTTGCCATCATTGCCCAGAATGGCTCTGATGGCAAGTGGGAAGGGCTGCTTACATAACGTGTTACGGGGCCTGCGGTACTTACCGCACCACCTCCCCTGTACCTGCACCACTGCTTTAATGTTCAGGCAACAAAATGAATTGATAAATTGCACAAATTATTCCAGTTTCTGTTAATTCATTTGATCCAAACTGTGATCTATCCACTGCATGGCAACAAAGCTATAATGTTAAGTGCACTGAACAAAAAAAAGGGGGGGAAATGACTTGAGTGGCTGATAGTTGGATTTTTACAGTATAAAGCTCTTCCTTTGTTCCATATAATTATGCAGTATTGTATAACCATTCTTACATGCAGTGACCAAGATTAAAAATAAATCAAGCAAAAACAGGATTGAACAGATTTTGGTCCATTTGGCTCAGTATTATCTGACTGGCACAGAGGGTCTCCAGGGTTTCAGACAGAAGGTCTTTCCCAGCCTTACCTGGAGATGCCATGTATACAACATAAGGCCCCCTGCAAAGTAATTATTCTGCTGCTGAGCAACAGCCGTAAGGACTGCAGCCTCAGAGCCCAACCCTATACCTATCTACTCAATGGGGCTTACTCCCAGGTAAGTGTGGATAGGATTGCAGCCTGCATCTCTGTTCTGTCTTGGGGTGCCTTATGTACAACCTCATTCAGAGATGCTGCCATGCAAAGATGCATCACAATGCCCTCCCCTTGCATTATGCCAGCTGCCTGCAAAAATTCAACCAGACATAGACAGTGAGCTTCATGCTGTGCCTCATACTGTGCCGAGACAGGACAACTCTGAGTGGTTCAGCCTACAATATCTGGGAAGCCTCTGGAGCTGCCAGACCCCCAAGCTTGCCAAATTAAAATAATTTCATCTCTGAGCAGAGGCTTCAGAATCTGTTCTATACTCCTGGCTATACTGTAAACTGGCAGTATTTCCTGTGACTCTGGAAGATTATTCTGCAGAACAGATTCTGGAATAGCAGGCAGTTCTTCTTATGCCTCGATAAACTGTGTATAAATATCCATCTTCCTGGAATATATACTGCAGAGTTCATCTTACCGTGCTTCAAACAGCTGTATCCTAAAATAGTGTGCAACGTTATGCTTTGTGATGTTGTATTAGTTAACTTTTGATCAACACTCTTGATTATTCTTTTTGTGCTGGTTCAATACTGTGCCCAGTTTTGGCTCTTCTGTCCCATAGGCCTGACCTTGCTGCCTTTTCTAGCTGAGCCCATTTGAGTTTAATGGGGCTCAGCTGATCACCCACAGCACTTTTCTTCCCCTCAGCCCCACTAGCAGCAGCCCCTGTTGATTTCAGCAGGTTGCTGAATGGGGGCTGGGCTAAGAATACCAGCATGCAAATATGGGGGCCTTAGTCCAAGCTTGGGTGGTGATGAGCTCCAGAACATCAATGCTCCCACCTCCTCACAGCTAGATATGAGGACGAATTTGCTGGTTGTAATAGCTGCCCAGTCCTAGAATAGTCTGCCTTGAGCAGTTGTAGATATCCCTTATCAGAGGTTTTCAAGCAGAGGCTGGGTGGCTGTCAGGAATGCTGAGCAATTGCCTAGCATTTGGCTAGATGACCTTCAAGATCCCTTCCAACTCTAACATTCTGTGAGTTTAAGTCTTAGAATCAGGCTTCTAGGACTCAGGCTTCTAGAAATATCTATCTGCTTCTATTTTGTAACAAAAATTTTTATTATTATTCTGTTTCTCTGTAGACATCAATGAATGTGAAAACAAATCCAACCCCCCATGTCACTCCTCTGCAAAATGTGGGAACACTAAAGGAAGCTTCCATTGTTTCTGTACAGATCCCTACGTGCTGGCAAAAGATGGGAAGACATGCACAGGTAAAATGGACTGCACTCTTTTGTCTGTTAAAACTCTGTTTTTTATCATAAAATGATGAGGAAATATCAATTTGTTATATAAACATGTAAGTCACTCAATAGTTACAGTCACGTCTACGATGCCACTGATTTTCAAACTATCATATTTTAGTTATAAACAGCCAGTGACCACAACACAAAAACTCACTGGCAGCCCAATCCTGATGGCATGTTATGCCTCTGGAACAAGTGTTCCAGCAGCGTAACGGGCTTTCCAGTTGTCACGAAAGGCAACACGCAGTGTGTGGGCTGGCTGCTACAGGAAACAGCAAGCAGCTCGCTCTGCATGGCTATAGACACTGAACACCTGCTGCCCCAGGTAAGATCATGCAAGGGGTAGGATCATGCATGGAGGGAGGCAGGGAGAGAGGATGGTTAAGGGCAGGGGTTGGGTAGACTGGAGAGGAAGGGGGAATTGGGCATGTGAAGAGGGTGGGTTCAGCAGCAGTGGCCTCCACTGAATCAAAACTCTGTTCCTGGGCCTGATCCTTCTTCATGGATCCAAATGGACCTGTGCCAGCTATATAGCTAGCACAGGCCCAAGTAGACCCTTCGGGTCAGCAGAGACCCAGGACAAGGAAACAAATGTCCCTAGGAGGCCACCAAAGACCAAACCTCCCCCTCAGGATGCAGCGGACACCATGTTGGCCCCTTATGTTTTGTGCTAATTTTTTTTACAATACTCTAGGACATGGTTTGGTTAAAAATTTTGAGGGCAGGATGAATGTGGGTTTCATTAAGAGCATGGCTTTTTAGCCCAATCCCATTTTGACGTTGTGCTGCCAGAACTGATGTTGTGGCAGTGCAAGGCTCTTTGAAGGAATGTGAAAGCTGGGCCACCATCATGTGCTTCTGGGCCGCTGCTGCAATTGGGCAGAGCTGCAGCATGTGCACCAGCAGCTCCCGGAAACTCCATCACTCTTGACAAGTGGCAAGGGTGTGCTGTGGACAGCAAGGTGTAGGAAGACTTTTGAGAGGGGAGGGCAAGGGGCAAATCCCAGCAGCACCAATGTGTGCCAGGATTCTATCCCCTCTTTTTGAATCTGCCCTGCCCTTTTTTCTCCATGCTTCTAGACTCATAGACCACCACAAGGTCTACACATAGGTAAGTAGATACCCCCCCCCACACACACACACTACCATTAGATGCATTGTGAGCTCCATCAGTGCAGCTGCATCGTCATTAATGGTGTGGGATAGGATTGGGGCCCTTGTTGCAATAAAATACCAGCTTAAACTTTGGAAGAAAGTTCTCTAGACTATTACTAGCAATTTTCTGAACTAAAGGCTGGCCCATATAATCTTCCATGGGATTCATCTGTATTCCTTTGTATGCTATTAATTCGTTTGTGCTTGATTAAATGCCTCAGCCTTACTATTTTCAATCAGTCAACAGCTATTTATGCTTGTTTGCTCCAAAACACCTCCATTTTAGGGCCACAGTAGACATGACATATAGTCATTGCAAGTTAAAGCCACATACTTAACTAAAGTGAATCAATGACTAATCCGCACATAACTCCCAAGGTCCTGAGAGTGCTGCTTTCTTTTTTGTGCCTCTGCCTGTGGTGTCTGCTTGATATAGAAATCAATTGTCTGGCTCATTCACCAGCACACTGCAGGCTCTATTCAAAGCAAGGAAGCCATGAGTCTGGGAATGACGCCAGAGTGCTGAGATAGAGCACACTTTTTATTCTCATGGCCCCAGGTTCAATCTCTAGGATCCTCAGGCAGGGCTTGGAAAGTCTGTCCGAAATGGTGAAGAGCCACTGCCAGTCAGAGTAGAAAATACTGAGTTAGATGGACAAGTATATGAGTCTGAGTCTATATAAGGCTGCTTCATAGTTACCATATCCAGAAGCAGCTGCTACTAGCACCAACGGGGAAGAGGCATCCAGGAGAAAAATTCTGCACAATGGGACTCACCAATCTGAATGGATGCACCAGATGGGTGTTGCCGTCTGTCAAATGGAGTTTTTTTTCATTCCAGACAGATAGCAACCAAAAATAGCATTGAGGGGACCCATGTTAAGCCAGATCGGCGGATACACAATCAGTGGATAAGGAGGCCCCCTCCTGTATATTCTCACAACAACCCTAAGAAGCAGATCAGGCTGTGGTAGCAAATTTTCAATGAAGTTTCATGACTGTGGGAATTTGAACCTGGACTTTCTCATTCCACATCCAATATTCTAACCTCTATGTGATGGCATGGTATATATATGATTGCATTCAAACTAGTATCCACAGAGGCAGCTTGAGGAAAGGGGCGTTACCTTCCCCTCCTACCCACTGCAGCCTCCAAAAAGTCGCTCCAGATGGTTTGGGGATGTTGGGGACAGGAATGCATGTGGCATGGGGGCAATGCAAGGTGACAGCACCCTATTTCAGAGTGTGGCCCTTTCCCTTCCATATGTGTTCCTCTGGCCATTATCTTTCCATGAATCCCTGGACCCTTAAGAAATGGCTTTGTTGGGGGGACCCACAAGGGGGTTCAGTACAGTGGAGGGAGCAGGAAAGTCCCTTCTCAAAATATTCCATTCACTCATGCCAGTTTGGATACAACCCACTGGCTCTCATTTTAGGAGCTCACTCAAAATCACTCAGAAGCCTGAGAACTTTGATTGGGAAGCACAGTTTTATTTGTATCCTGTTTGTTTGGGAGACATTTCTTGCCTTGTCTCAGTTCACTTGGTGTGTTCCATTTCCCTCTCCAAATGAAACGGGAGGTCTGACAGTCAGAAGCTGTCGGGGAAATGAGACTGGTGTCATTTGGTGAGGTGTGTTTTCAAAAAAGAGAAGCACCACTGCTGTGTCTGCTGTCGAAAATAAGCATGGCGCTTCAACAGCTTTCCTTTGATAGGAAGATATAAGTGAAGCAACCATCTTTGAATTGTATGTGTGGCATCTTAGTTTCCTTTGCCCTTCGTTTGAAACATTATAGTTACTTTTCCATTCAGCTGTTAAAAAGTCTTGATGGCCTGTTCTCACTTCATTTGGAGTTGTCTAATGTGCCTAATTACCAGTCTACGTGTTTGCAATTCTGTTCTTTAGTGGCTCTGTTGCTAACTTTAGTTTGAGATAAATCTCTCACTTCTAGGGAAAAAGATCAGATTTTGATTGGATTCGTTAATAAATAAAATAGCATTAAGGCCCAGTCCTATCCCCTGCCCTGCCAGACAGAGCGCGCACTGCATGCCATGCTGGGGAACCAGATGGCCCACGAGAGGTAAGTAAAAATCTTTTTGACTTGCCTCCAACTAGGCTGCCTTGCCTCCAATGTGTCTCCACAGATCTATGCCAGTTGTTTAGCTGGCATAGGTTCAAGGAGCTTCATGGAGCATACTGGTCTGGAGAGGGGGGACTGCTGCCAGGGAGATCCTCCCTCTGCCCCTGGTTGAGCCTGCTCCTTATCTTCACCCTCCCCTCCCACCCCCTCAAACAGCCCCCACTGCCAGTTTACCTGCTATGATGGGGTGTCTGGGAACAGCTGGCACATGCACTGAACCTCCAGCCGTTTGTGCTGATGGAGCGCATGATGGTGAAGCAACTTTCACACAACTATAATGTGGCTTATGGTATCCATGATAGAATTAGGCTGTAAAATTAATATGTACTACCCACATATCTGACATGGACATCTTTATGTTACGAACTACAACAATCCATTCGTTACACTCAGTTTTGGAAGACTTATAAAGGCCACACATTCATACATTACCATTTCAGGTAGAGCCTAGGTCCCTGCACCACACTCGTAATGTTTTAATATACAAAAAATTGAATGGGCCCAAGAAGTCATCATGCCATCTTCCTACCTCCAGGTGTTCCTGGGTATTGATGTGATGCGGGAACGAACCATGTGGAAGAGACTTCCACACAACCACAGTAATAGATGAATTGGTCTCCAGGCGCAAATGGATAATTTGACTAACAAATATAATAGAAGATGGGATTGTCTTAAGAGATACTTTGAGGGCATATTGATGGCAGCTTACTGGAAGGCATAATCATGGTGCCCTGCTAAATCCAGGGTCTTCTATAACAATTTGCATTTAAAACTTCCAGAAAGAAGTGCACTGTTTTGAATGAGCACCACAGAGGTGCACCTCAGAATCTGATTCTTTCTAAGGTCTAACAAGCAGACTTTGTACAACTTTAGATCTGAGAAATAAAACCAATCAAATTTAACAAAAGGATTTGCCTAGAGTATCATCTAAGGCATTAAATGCCTTAATAGGAATTTGTAAGAGCAGAACTAGGTTTTACTATACAGCAGTCAGTCAAAATGTTCTTATGGTTTTATAGATTTAGCATTAAGATCTAATTCGTTCAAATCTTAGAATATCTACTCTAATTTTCCATTTTGGATGGAATAGTGGAAATATGGAGTGATCTTTTGGGGACTATGAGCCCAAGCCTATGCATGTCTACTCAGAAGTAAGTCCCATTAGAGTCAATGGGGCTTACTCTTAGGAAAGTGTGAATAGGATTGGGCTGTAAGGGGGGAAAAAAAACTCCTATCCACATCTTTTTGGCAGATATGCAGGCCATGTAAATATATAAACTAACAAGTTTCTTAGTCCAGACCCCAGACTAACAGAGACCTGCAAGCAAACTTATTCAGGGTTTCACACTGTTATGTTATGTTTTATACCTCCTACACCAGTAGGATGCTGTGCTTTTTCCTTTCACTTTCTCCATTTTCTGCAGTTGAAAGAGAGAGCCAAAACAAATCCATGTTTTAGCCATTATCAGACAGGAACACAACTGTGCCTTTGAGGCTCAATTTATCTTTAGACAATTATGTGTACCAGCTTTGCTACATGAGATCAAAATGATTATTCACAAATGCTGTTTCAATAAAATGGCATTTGCATAAAAGCCCTTTGCTCTTTGAATTATATTTGTGGATCAAGTTAAAAGTGATTATAAACTAAATCTGGGCCCCAATCCCAACTAAGTGTCCAATCCTAACATCACCAGTGATAGTATGAGCATATCGCCAGCACCAGGTGTCACAAACATGCCATAAAACATGTCTGCGGAGGAAGCGCCTCCATAACCCCTGTGATGAGTCACCAGCAATAAGTTGCACCGCTGGGTGGTGGTGCAGCTTTTTGAGGTGGGGGAGACATTTTGAGGTGGCAGAGGGCAGGATGGGGAGAGGGACTGGTTTGGGAGGTGGGTGGGACCCATGTCAGACTGCAAAACCCTACATGGGGCTTCTCAGATCTGAGCTGGTAAAATAGCAGGCACAGACTAGAGTAGGCCCATTGCGGGGCCTGGTGCTTTCTTTGGGGGGGTGGGGATGAAAGTTCCCTTCCCAAGGAGACCTCCAGTAGCGTCCCTGGCCCCACTGGATACTGCGGTAGCCATTTTGGTGCCATTGCACCCAGTAACAATTGGGCTGCCCATCTTCCACCACCAGTGGAGGCGTGCACTGCATCCTATGGGGGGGGGAACTCTCTGAGGACTCTTCAAGGAAGGGGACTTCCTTTCCTCAAGGAAGGTGTTGAGAAAGGCTTGTGCTCTCCCTGTAGATCTCAGCATGTGGTTGGTCTGTGGAACTCCTTGCCGCAGGATGTGGTGACGGCATCTGGCCTAGATGCCTTTAAAAGGGGATTGGACAAGTTTCTGGAGGAAAAATCCATTACGGGGTACAAGCCATGGTGTGTATGTGCAACCTCCTCATTTTAGAAATGGGCTATGTCAGATGCAAGGGAGAGCACCAGGATGCAGGTCTCTTATTTGCTCCCTGGGGCATTTGGTGGGGCCACTGTGAAATACAGGAAGCTGGACTAGATGGGCCTATGGCCTGATCCAGTGGGGCTGTTCTTATGTTCTTATCTCCTCAATTTTGCACCTGCTATTTTGCTGGTGCAGAGAGGAGTGTAACAGCAGTGGTAAGGGAGAGGGATAGGATCCAGCCACACACGTTTGCCACGATCCCACCCCTTTCCTCCCCCCTGTCCACCCCACCATTGCTTTACCTGGCTCTGGCAGATGGTGTCTTCACTTCCGGCAAGTGCAACTGCGAACACAACTTTCACTGGTGAAGCACTTTTAATATGATTGGGCTGTCAGTCAGAATAACTTTTCTTCATCTGAACTTCACATTATTCTAATATTGTATATATATCTCAGACCATTCAGATAATCTGCGCTTCAGTTTTACTGTGTAATTGTTACTGACCACCAAAGGCAATTGTGACAAAATGAGGAAGCAGAAAACATAGAACATGACAAGCAACTTGAGCAAGGAGACTTCAGGCCTAATCCTATCCAAATTTCCAGCACTGATGCAGCCCCAAGGCCAGGGAACAAATGTTCTCTTACCTTGAGGAAGCCTCAGTGACTGAACCCCCAGTGCAGGATGCAGCATACACCCTGTTGGCAAGGCTGCATTCAGCTCTGGAAAGTTGGATAGAGCTGGGCTCTTCCTTAGTGTGGGAGAAAGGGGGGAGCCATGGCTGCAGAGGGGAAAGTGATGTGGTGTACAACCAAGAAGAACATAGAATCTTCATACCTACTGAAGCTGGAGGAAAAATTCATTTCTGGAGGAAAAATCCATTATGGGGTACAAGCCATGATGTGTATGCGCAACCTCCTGATTTTAGAAATGGGTTATGTCAGAATGCCAGATGCAAGGGAGGGCACCAGGATGAGGTCTCTTGTTATCTGGTGTGCTCCCTGGGGCATTTAGTGGGCCGCTGTGAGATACAGGAAGCTGGACTAGATGGGCCTATGGCCTGATCCAGTGGGGCTGTTCTTATGTTCTTATAAACCGAAGCTGGAGGCAGAAGGCATTGTCAAGGTGACAAATGAGGAGGATTGTTGCTGGTTATGACAATCCCAAATCAAATCCAAAATAGTGATCACAGCACTTGTACTGTCTGAATGGGTGTCTTGTCAGGGTGACCTTGCAGAATTATGTTGTTTCATCTCCAGTCTAATAGTTAAGTGGTTTTCTTTTCCTCTAGTTGAATTAAAACTTAATATTTCCTTGTTTCAGATTCTGGAAGGCTTTCCAAAGGTGCTGTAGGCTCCATCATTTTAGGTGTTATTCTGTTCATTTGTTTAACAGTATCAAGCTGGTTTGTAATTTGCCGGTGGTAAGTATCAATTGTTTTTGGTTGGCCACTTCTTCATAGATGGGGCATTTCTTTCATCACAGACCTTTCTTTACTTTACCCTTTGCTTTTGGGTAGTCATCAAAATCCTTTTCAAATAATGTTTGTGGGGATAATGAACACATGGAGGAAACAGAGCTTGGTGCAGCGAGGTTCCCACTTCCAAACATATGTATTCATAATATCCACAAACATATCTGACCACACAATCCTATGAATGCCTACTCAGTAGCAAGTTCCATTTATTTCAATGGGACTTACTCCCTGGTAAGTATGTGTATAGGATTGCAGCCTGGAAAAGGTATATAACTTGTGTTGATGTTTTTGTCTAGATCTGGTGCTCTGTAAAAGTATCTTGTATACTACAACATAATAAATATCAGTTTGTATATGTGTATGGTTCTTTGAAATAAGAACAGAAAATCAGCTTTGAAAAAAAAATCAAATAGATGTATATCAATTTTACATTAAAAAATTTTCACCTACCTTTCAGCATTCTAAACAATTTCACGTGAGATGGGCTGCTAATCTTAGGGTTTTTTTATCAAAATGAATTAATTTAGTGCACTTGTTATCTTGAGGGGGAATAGAAATATTTGGCAAGGATGAGACTTAAAAGAGAGAGGGAGACCAAATAAGTACCTGAATATTAACAACTTTCAGAAGCAGATGCTGCATGCTTGCCACTATTTTCTCCAGTTTGACTGCATGCTCATGCACACTTTGCAATCAGGTTCCAGAATCCATCCATATCTCCTGTGTAATCCACCAATAAACAAATCTTGACATAACAAAGGCACATAAGGTTCCTCTTCACTTAGACATATCCAACAGTGTGGGGTCTTCTGTTCTATGGTGCAATTCTATGCCACTTGGGCAGCGATTTTCAATCACTGTGCTGTAGCACACTGGTGTGCCGCAAACGGTCCTCAGGTGTGTTGTGGGCATATGGGGGAGGGTAATTTATTAGTAGGGCCATTAGGGGATATGAGCCCCCCCCCCCACGAGTAGCATGGTGTGCCTTGTCAATTGTCAAAAGACTGATGGCATGCCCTGAAAATTTTAGTGCCTTGTCAGTGTGCTGTGGAGAGGAAAAAGGTTGAAAATTGCTGCACTTGGGTATATATGGGTATATATGCACTATTCCAACAAAATAAAATTGGGAGTGAAAATTAGCACTGTGTTTAGAGTCAGTGCAGTGTAGTGGACAGCATGATGGATTGGAGAGACTCTGATTCAGATTCCTGAGGAACCATGACGCTCAAGGGTTAGCATGGGTAAAACCAGTATCACAACACACTTCCCCTTGAGTGGATTGAGGTTGAAAGGATTGAAGGGTGGGGTTGAAAATAAATCAATAAATGTTGTAAAGATGAATGAAATGATGCAAATTATTAGTCTTCCTTCCAGGTAAGTGTATTCAACTATGAACAAGAGTGATGGGAGTTCATAGGTGTGTTCAACCATGCTGGTTGCATTTTTTGAATGGTGGTGATTCCAGCTGCTTCTGCTGATCAGGCATCACAAATCAACCTGGCCTTTTGTCAATTTTGGTAGGCTGGAAAATACCCCAGATGCAAGTACAGCCACCACTACAGTTTCCAATTGAGAGTGAAGTAGGAATTTTTTTTTAGAGGCCTTCAGCTTGATCTTGAGCCATAGCGACTTGATGGATGAACGATCTATAGGAAGATCAATCATGTGCAAGACTAGAGAGGTCTGCTAGGGTTTTCTTCGTCATTGTTGTGATCATGTCAAGCCATCTAGTTGCTGGTCTTCCTCTGGTATTGTTCCTTCTGTTCTTCCAACCATGAAGAATTGTTTTCTTTTCTATTGTTCGTTCTCCTTTTCTATTGTTCGTTCTCTCAGAATGATGTGTCCAAAGTAGGCGAGTTGTAGCTTGGTGATTCTTGATTCAGGTGACATTTCCGGCTTAATTTGTTCCAAAATCCAAAAAGAAGTAGGAATAGAGCCATGAATTCCCTCATTTTCTGGAAGTACTTCTAAACAAAGATGGTAACTTTGTCAAGGCTGTCCACACTTCAAAGTTAACAGTACAGGACAGGCTTTTGTTGTATAAGCAAGACATTAGAATGGATCAATGTCATGCTTTAAAAATCTGACTAGAATGTGAGTCATTTTAAAGTGCTTGCAGTAAAACCAATTTAGCCATATGAACTTTAATAAGGCCAAGTCTTAAAACCATTCAGAATAATTGTTGCAGACTAGGCTATTCAACTGCCGCCCAAAACGCCTTATTTTGGAGTAGTTCTCCAAAAAGTCCTACTGAAGTCCCCCTGAAATTCAGGGCTCGCCCCAGAGCTTGTGGCTAGCTTGCTTCCTTGCTTACTTGAGATTCCATCCTTCCATTGTACTTTGTTGTGTGCTATTCAAAGACCTGAAAAGACTTTCCTTGAGCTCAGCAGGACTTTTTTTTTGTTCACGTCAATATCTCAGTCTGGGGGAAATGCTATTATCGTTGCTCCCCGTTGTTTTTAATGTTATGTCAAAGGGTCTTAAAGGCTGATCATACATTTCTTTAAAAGTTGCTGTGAGGTAAAAAAGAAATCATTTTCCCTTTGAGCACTGCAAGGGGAGCACAGCAAGGGGTGCATTACCTACAGCACTGACTTATCGTAGCAGGCTGCAATCTTAAGTACCATTATGATGTCTCAAGTCCGTGCCCAGCAGAGGTTGGAAACCCAGCTAACTGAAGAGGACACGTGGCCTGACTTTTGACAAGGCCATCAATGGAATGACAATTGAGCAGCTTTAAAAGCTGGCAGTCCTATTAAAGATTTCAGGAAGTAGCAGAGGTTGCTTTCAGTTTCTCTTAAAAACAGTGGTTTTGATATTTTAAGGATTTTTCATCTGTTTGTGTTGTGGCAATAGAAAATAACCATTTGAATTAGTGTGCAGTTTAAAAAATGGGAGCAATCTAGATCATTAAAGCAAAGGAAATCAATTGGCAACAAACTTTGGTCTGCTGTGAAAGATCAAGTCAATGCAGTCTCCATAACTGCTGCTTCCAGCAAAGGAGACAAATGTTTCTGTGGTTTGAATCTATCAAACAAAACTTATTTACAATGTCAGAGAGCCAAGTGGTCTTCCAGCAGCAGTCTCTTGTAAAATTACATTCTTTTTTACACTCCTGTACTATGGAGCAGTGATTTTCAGTCTTTTTTATCTCAAGGCACACTGACAAGGCAATAAAAATGATCAAGGCACACCATCATATTTTTGACAGTTGACAAGACACACTGCTCTGCCAGTGGAGGGCTCACACACCCCAATGGCCATACTAATAAATGACCCTCCCCCAAACTCCAAGGCACACCTGCAGACCATTCACAGCACACCACTGTGCTTGAAAATCACCATTATGGAGAGTTAATCATGGCTAAGCCCTTCATTTCAATGCACTTAGAGAAACCTAACACTGCATAAGATTAAACTGTTAGTTGAATTTCATATTTTGAAGCTCACCATTCCATTTCATTATAACTAGTAAAATTTTGGGGAATTTTGTCTGGAAGGATCAGAAATGGCATTGTATATTGGTTGCTAAAAACTAATGATGTGATGGAGTCAATCTGGACCCCCCCCCCTGAAAGTAGGTAAAGGAACATGTGCTCAAATGAACAGGAACACCATAACCGTGGAAGAATTTTTTAAAAAAACAACTTTATCAAGACATAGCTCCCAAGGCACTGAATAAAACATTAACTTTGTCAGACTGAGTTTAAATTCAGCCTTCTCCCAATAAATGATCACAAAAAGATACGACAAGATCAAACCTTAGCATGGGGTATAAAACATACAAAGATTGTATAAACAGCAGAGAGATGAATTTATAACAAGCTGTGCCTTAATAGCAATAACTAGCAATAAATAAATAGCAATAAATTCCTAACAGTGGGTGCTCTATCTTTCTACATGGTCTACTTAATAAGCTCTCAAGTTCCCAGCAATTTCATAGGTACCTTGGGGTCCAGCAAAAAAACACTTAGCGTCACACTAAGGTTGTGGCCGCCTCCCTCCTTTTAAACTGGAGTCCTTAGAGCACAGAGAAAAAAATAATTAAGAGGAACGGGCCTAGGTGGAAACTTGTAGCTCTGGAAGATGATTGGAGAGGTGATCCATTGCACAGGTGATCCAGGATACATCCTCAGAGGGAAATCACATTGTGTCAGGGGAAAATATAGTGGAGTCGCATCATATGCACATTCAACATATGTACATTGAACTATATGCGCTTGGAGAAAAAAAAACTAAAGCGAATAACAATGGGGTGGATGCTTCCATCCACCATTCCACTCAAGTGTATGTCCCGGAACAAGTGTAAGATGGGAGACTTAGGGCGCAATCCAGAGGTGCCCTTGGGCCAGCATAAATCCCTTGCGTTTGTGCCTCCTCGGGAGTCAGATACAAGCTTCAGAAGTTGGATACAACCTGTGGAAGCTGATACAAGCTTCTGCGCCAATGGAGGCGCCGAGCTTGGCCAATACAAGACTCTGGGGTGGCTGGGTAGGAAGCGGGAGGGAGGAGTTCCAGGGCGGTAGGCGGCCCCGGGGATGGGCAGATGGGGAGCGGGAGGCGGGGCTGGGACCCGAGAGTTATGCCGGATCCCAACCCCCATTCCCGGGGAGTTCAGAGCATTCCCGTTCCACTCTCCTTGGACTTCTGCCACCTCAGGAGTTTCCCCTTACCTCTGGCTGAGCCACTTTGGGTCCAGTGGGGCCAATGCAAGCATCTGAGGGGAAGCTGGCATGGAGGCTTGTGTCAGCCTCCGCAGGCCTGCGCTTGTCAGAGC
Organism: Tiliqua scincoides; assembly: GCF_035046505.1. Classification (NCBI taxonomy): domain Eukaryota; kingdom Metazoa; phylum Chordata; class Lepidosauria; order Squamata; family Scincidae; genus Tiliqua; species Tiliqua scincoides. The sequence goes on along the minus strand of NC_089821.1, from coordinate 165,217,600 downwards.
ATCAGCCTGGCTTCCCCTCGAGGAGACACAAACATGCTTTACGGCACGTTTGTGACCCTCCTAACTACTAGTTAGGATTGCGCCCTTAGTCTGCCATTCCCTGTCAGTCTCAGTTCCTGCGTGTCTCTCATAGTGTATGCATCTCAGCATGCTGAGTGTGATTCTAGGGTTTAAATATATTTTTTTTTTGTACATCATGCCCCCTAAATGCAGGCCTAAATGGTCTGAATCAAGCCCTGATAACCCCCCAATACTGTCACAGAGATGATAGGCGATTTAAGGGATTTTCAAGGGTAATTTTGACTATATGCGTTGTCACCAAAAAGCAACTGGTACAATGTCCTAGTTTCCTCAGTGACAGTCATCCAGGCAAATTCTATAAACGGTAGCAGTGAAGGTAGCAATGGACAGGCTGCCACGTGAAGCTGAAAAAGAGCTGTGTTGGAAACAATGGGGAAATCTGTAAACATATGGCAAAGCGAAGCATATGCAAATTTAGGTGTCAGGTCTGTGGACATACTGTATTTCCATGGCAGCTGTTGCTACTAAGAGGCTTAAAAAATTCAGAGTAAAAAGGATGGGGGTTCTAATTGTAGCACACATCACTTGACACGATCTTCAAGCCATCAGAAACATCTGCATCAACTAGGGTTTCTACTGAGGCCAAGACTTACCAGTTTGGCTGCTTGAGGAAAATGGTCATATTCTGATAATTCTCCATGTCTTAATATGAAGAACATAAAGAGCAATTGTAGCTGGCTCTACATATCATCCACATTCTGGTTGTTCAGTACATAAAATTAAAGCTAGAGATCTCAATATATGGGAAAGTTAGTTCATAAAAGTGTAGGAACATTTTTTTTAATTGATCAGGACTTATTTATTATCTTTTCTTTGTCTTTCTACCCAAGCCATTTGTTTCTAGTAGTGCTTGACACCATATGTCTTTTAGAGTTGCTTCTGCATTCCCCTATTCTCAATTTAAGATATACATTGGAAAGGAATCCTGTTGGAATCCTATTGGAAAGGCAATATATGCAGTTCTTTTGAACACTCAAAGAGGCTGATTTGAGTAGGACCCAGATCTTGTAAGTTTTCCAGGATGCTCTCCAGAATGAATGAATCTCATAGGCATGTCTTACAGTTCCGCTAATACAGAGATATTCTTTAGTTTCCTGTTGATGTGCATTTTTGAACAGGTGTAGGACAATATTGCATTAGCAATGGCCCTTATGCAGCTTTGTGCACTGAGGATGGCACCTAACCATTTTTTATAGTCCAACTCGTATTCAATTAATCAAGCTCTGTAGCATAAAATGAAGAGTCAAACAGCCCAGTTTTAGCTTGAGGAGGCCTCAGTGACTACCTCCTCCACTGCAGGATGCAGCACACACCCCATTGGTGCAACTGCTTCAGGCCTGGAAGGCATACTCCAGTTGTCCATGTGGGCTTTAATTCATGTGGGATTTACAACCACAGGTTCTATCCAGGGCTTTCTTTGAGGCACAGTGGCCTGTTTATGACAGTGCACGTGCTCATTCCGTTGTTGGCACTAGACCAGTTAGGCGTGGGCTCTGAACATGTGCTTATTTCATGGGAAATGCCCATTTCCACATAAGTTTTTTGCATGTTTGGCTTGGACCTGTAGCCAACACCATTATATATTGCCAAGAAAACTAAAGCCTTCTAAGGCACTGTCAGGTGAAATGTGTTTCATTAGCCATCAACAGCTGCATTCCTTTGCTAATCCTATACTGTTAACATGGATGCTCTTATACTTGGAGTGAGTTCCAGAGATCAGATCAAGAGATCAAATCAAGGCAACACAAAATGATTATTGTCCATTTGAACAACAACCATTTCTTCCCTTGTATCAGAACTTATGCATCAGCTGAAATTTAAGAACTTGCTATGATCTGCAGGTTACAGTCTTTTCACAGCTTGAAAAAAGGGTTGACATGACTGACAGAGACAATGGTACTCCTTAAGAAAAGAAAAGAAAATAGTATCTCCTAATATTTCCAGTGACTATCTCAGAATATTAGTAGGATATTACTATATTTGAGCATGAGTTCTTCAGCAAGTGCACTGCCCCCTTGTGATTACTGCAAACCTTTCCTGCATTTACAAACAGAAAGGTGAACCATGACAGCTTCAGCAATGACTCCAGCAATCTTTCTCTCTCACCTCTCTCAGCAGTCTAAGTATCTTCTGGTAGTGCTGGATGCCCTCCTTACCAGGCTGGCATTTGGTGGTTGAGATTAAGCTGATGGGAGTCAGCTAGGATTTATATATTGAGACCTGGCAAATGTTTGTATTTGTGTTTTGCTACCTTATTTTTAAAAGTTTACTTTGTCTACATTATACACACAGATTTTCTACCATTCTGTCCTGAAGATCCAATATCAATAACATTAATTTCAAAATCTAAAAGGACAAAGTTAAGCATGTTTAATATTCATGATCCATTAATTTCAATGAGAGAGAATTGAGGCTCCTTTTAGATAAAAATTAATGGGAAGTGATTAAATTGTGCCTTTTATAAATAATCCAGTACTCGGCTCACCATCAATACATAACAGATACTTTAATATCAACATTTGGGAACACTTTGCAGACATATTGGCTCTGATCAGATGTCATGCGAAATCATAGCATAGATATAGTATAGCACAGTGGGTCAAAGCCTTGTTTGCACCTCCCTCCACCTCTCACCGAATTTTTGTTTCCATTGGTGGCTTAGAACAAGCTGGATTTTGTCTGTTGTCCAAGCTCAGCAAATCCACTGCATAATCAACTGTCAAGCCAATGTTTGCAAATAAGCTTCAATTTCATATCCTGGCGTGTTTGTAAGCTGTGGTTATAATAAGCCAGGATTTACCAGGCTTGGCTCTTGAATTAGATTCCTGTTTGTCTGAAACCACCAAGAAAAGTAAAACACTTTTTCTCCTTCACAGCCAAAGAGGAATGGGAAGTGTGCAAACCAAAGGTTAGCAATGGTCACGCCACACAGTTTAGTATGATACCTGAGTGAAGCCATTTCATTACATTTGCTTGAAACAGTAACACAGTTGAGGATTCATCTATCTCTCACCAATTACCTTGTATAACAACTAAACTGCTACTGACTTTTGGGGCATTTTTAACTGTAATTAACAAGTTGAATTACTTGAACTTAATTTAATTGAAATCAATGAGATTTGTTTTCACATAAAATGCTTTTAAGATGCATACTAGAACACTTCTTAATTTGCCCTCTGAGTTCCACCATCCCACTTTCACCCCAAATTCTAGCCCATTGGCTTGGATTATTCTTTTAAAATTCTACCTTTACTGTTTAAGTAAATCTGAATAGCACAAAGTGGAATCACAGTTTTATGTTACGTGCCCCTTAAGAATACTGAGTTCCAGATAATAGAGATCCGAGGACAACTCACACAAAGTCTACAAAGAAAAACTTTGATTAATATCCAAATTCTTGTGCCCAGTGCTATATTGGTCTAAAGTAAAACTAAAATTATGCTTTTCAGCAGAATTGCACAACTGACATGAAAATATTAATGAGAGAATGAGAATAAATTACATCATTAAAACCAGAAATAACAAGCTCTTGCCTTATCTCACTATGCCCTTTCTCTTATAAGATTCAGGTAAAAGCTGATACTTTGCAGTGCTGAGGTAACAAAACCGTTCTTGTCACAAAGTAGGTAACTATCATTTGAATGCATTTGAGGCCTTTGACATCTGGATCCTGCAATTCTCATGCCTTCTAAGAGTTGTACCTTTAAAGAGGAGCTTGACTTTTAGCCAAATTCAATAATGAGAACAGAATTCAGCTTAGCAAAATCTGACACATAGAGATAATTGTGGTCTCACTCATGAAAATTTATAAGTATTCTCTCGAGCACTCTTCCCCATTCCCTCAAATTTTCTTTGTGTTCTACATAAAGCAAAATCATTACTGTCAAGGATGACAGTTGGCATAGTTGGAGAAAGCCTAGATGTTACTTTAGCTGACTTCCCATGCAAATCATCATTCATCGGCATGATTCACACACCTGTGCAGCAGATCATGGAATGAGACTCAAGGAATAGTGCAGCTCTTTCTTGCAACTGGATCTTGCAATTTTTCTAATCATGGCTGTCTTTCATGAACATAAGCTAAATGCAGTGTCATCCTAACATCTAGAGCAGCTATTTTCAACCGGTGTGCCGTGACACATTGGTGTGCCATGAATGGTCTGCAGGTGTGCTGCAGGAGTTTGGGGGAGGGTCATTTTTAGTAGGGCCATTGGAGGATATGAGTCCCTGGCCGGCAGCATAGTGTGCCTTGTCAATTTTCAAAAATCCAATGGTGTGCTGTGGCAATTTTAGTGCCTTTTCAGTGTGCTAAAGATGATAAAGGTTGAAATTTGCTGATCTAGAGAAAGATAGACTCTGCAATTAACTGTTCAGAATACTTCCCCCTATCTCAATTTGGGGCCACTGTTGTATCTGCAGGGGCAGTGAAGAGCAGTGTAAGGTTGATATGCTCAGCAGTGCAGTGGCATGTTCTCACCCACCTACTTGAGATAATATGACAGTGGAGAAAGCTCCCAGCCAATCAGAGTGGCCAGGAGGTGGGGCCGGGTTCGACCTGCTCAGCAAGTTTGTTTCAGCCTGTTCACCCACACTCCTTTGAATCTTGATTATTTGCTATTGCAGGGTGACTTCTTGCTGTGGACAGTGGTTTTAGCCTTCACAATAGCATCAGAACCTGGTTTCTGGAATTGTAGTGTGGTTTGTCTATTCTGTATTGTGGTGTGCAACTTATGATAGGGTGGGGAAGGGATGTTTCTGCATGGGCAGGTGCTGCCCGAAGGAAATTCAGGTCTGTGGGGGGGGGGGGACAGCAGCCTCGGCTGCTGCTACATCCTATCCCCCCTCCCACGCCTGAAAATCCTACACAGGCTACTCAAATCTGTGCCAGTGATTTCACTGGTGCAGATTGAATAGAACCACTAGGCCTGCGGGAGCCCAACATGGGGTAAGGGAACCAATATTCCCAGGGAGACCTCTAGCTGGCTCATTGGTCCCACAGGACATAGCGGTGGCCATTTCAGTGTTGCTATACTGCAGGGTGGACAGTTAGACGTCAGTTGGCATCCTTCAGTCTTGGAAGACTATGGTATCGCGCTCTGAATAGTGGTTCCGGAACAGTGTCCTCTCCAGTGCGCGAAGCCTGGGTAAGGTAGATATGGAGGATAGACTGTTACCCATGCAGCAAATCCCTCCTCTCCACATCGCTGAAATGGTCCAATGGAAAGGCAGAAGGCAGCAAAGATTGGGCCGATAGTAACTTTGACATTGTACTTGCAGCTGCATTTCAACTATGTATGTATCTGATCATCATCATCATTTCAGAAAAACACTTTTCCGTTGAAGTGGTAAGTCTCACTGCTGAGTGGGACAAACAAACAAAAGGGATTAGACTACTGCTATCATAAACTGTGACATATTTGCATATTTGCTCTTTCATGATCTTCTAGCAAGTATTAATGAAATTGTAGACCTCCATCTCTCTACATGTCCATGGAAAGGAGTTAGATGGCAGGCACCCACCATAACAATTTCCATATTAGACCACAGTCAGGTGCATTGGTCTTCTCTACTCACATAGTGCTCTCTGCCCCTGTTCTTTCCAAGAGGCTGTGTGGCTGCACAGCATGCCAAAGTACATGTGTCTCCACATTAACTTGTTTGGTCTATTTGCTTAATACAACACAGCATGTTGTAGCTCTCACCTTGGTGGACTGATACTTACGAAAGGTCAATAGTGGTACTTTCCAAGATTTTCCTTTGTAACAAGAAAAAGCTACAGTCAGGATCACACGGTTATAGCAGAGAAAGTACCAATGTAATCAGCAAACGCTGCCAAATCCACAAAGATTACCTTTTTTTTTTCCCTTTCTTCCTTTGCTGGATCAACTTGTTCTGTTTCTCACCTTTCTGACCTCATTCGCCTTCAAAAATTGTACGAAGAATCATTTTCGTACACATCAACCACGAATCCCTCTTCAACATGAAAAAAGTGTTGGTTCCAAAAATGGATGTTGAGTGTGAGGTTTAAATTATACGTGGGCAGCTGGTGCTGAATAAAGGGTGATTTCCAGTTAACTTTCATACTGATACACTTCTTTGTGTGAACAGCTGCACTTCAACTATAGGGACAATCTGATCGCAACAACGGGGGGGGGGGAGGAGAGCCTCCACTTTTGAAGAGGTAGTTGTTGCATTTTGCATCTATAATAAAGAACTGCAAAGAGAACACTACATGCCATTTTGAAAAGAACAACATCCATTTTTAATGGGGTTTTGGCAGGCATATAGCAAAGGGGTTAAACAGGCAAGTTATCCAAAAAAGGGAGACTTAGATTGGAACTTGTTAAATGATAGCGTTGCATTTTTCATGGAAGTGGTTGGATAGCAGACGTTGCGAAGAAAGACGAAAGGGAAAGGGGAGTCTTGACTGTCTTGATCTGGATCTGACAGAGTATGTCACAGAGTCCACACTGCCTTGATGTCACTGTAAAACTGGGAAGAGTTGTTTTTCTGTTCCCCTTAGAGTAGATTCTATCTTTGGAAAATGCTACAGTAACCAAGGTAGTGGAAGTCTTCATCCAATCATAAATGCAAAACCCTTTGTTCTGTAAAATGCCAGAATGTGTGCTCTTAAAAAGCATCAAAGCTTTTGAGCTTTGCTCCTTCTCAAAAATCACACCCTTTGTTTGTTAAACTCAGGCAGCTGGTGTGATCTTTATTGCATATTCATTACCTTTTCAACCATATAGCATAAACACAGGTGACCTGTTCTGAAAAGAAGACTGCCCTATTACAAAGATTCCCATTACTGTGGAACTCACTTCCCCAAGTAAACAGGTTTAGGTTGGAGCTGTCAGTTTGCTTCCACTCACAAAGGCTTGGAGTATACCCCATTTTCGATCTTGCTGTTACTTGTAAGGCCAATGGTATATTTATGGAAACTTGCTCCAATGCTTGCAGAAACTGGATTAGGCCTTTAAAGAGGAACTCTGCTCAAGTTCAGCTGCTGTAAAGTAGCACATACTTTGGAGGAGAAAAGGGGCATTTGCAAAATACAGTTGCACTAAATTGATTTTGATGTCTGCAGTCACTGGAGATGGCTAACACATAAAGGTGAAAACAGCTGTCATGCTCGGAGTCCGTCCCTGGGACATTGTGATGTTCGTTTTGTGTGATCGCGCGGCTGGAGGAGGAAGATTTTAACCTTGCATCTGCTCCTATCCCATACAATTTGAGTACTCCATGCAGCACTACTACTAAATGTGTCTCTTTAATGCCTTCTGCTAAACGCGCTCTGCCTGATTGAACTTCATTACATTATTCCACCTGTCAAATAATATGTAATGATGATAAGTGAGCCTTTCCTAGGATTAAATCTTGCCACTGCTCTGTGGATAGCCTAAAGCCTGTAACTTTTTGAAGGGCTCAAAGGAAAGAAACAATGTAAAACCTATGTTGAACTAATTTACATGTTTGGCCCCCCTGCATGAGCAACATAATTAAAAGCAGGGCTGCAGTCATAAGACAGGTGATAAATTAGCAGTGGTTTGTCAGAAATCACACAATTTACTATATTCACTCCCAACTTCATTTCCAGGCTTCCTTTAAACAAAAAAGGAAGAAAACAAGTTCACCATCTATTACTATTTAGGTTCCAAAATGAATTAGAATATTTTAAACATTACTGATGAAGTGTGAGGATCCTTGTGGGGAGGTGGGACTCCGAAGCCTAACTCTTGATAGTAAGGTGCATTTTAAGCCATTCCATATGCCCATAGCTGAATGGTACTTGCATGCACCAGTTCCCAGCTGGAATCTTTGGTATCTCCAATCAACCAGGGTTTCAGGGAGCAGGGCTGGGATAGACCTGGACTCCTTGGAGAGCCACTGCCATCAAAACAGACACTAGTGGGCTTGAGAGACTCATAGATGGAGTCTACATAAGGCACTGCTTTTCAACCAGTGGTATCAGTACCACTAGCGACACAATATGGCAGATGGTATCTTGTCCCACTGTCATGGTGCCCATGTGGCACTGCCCTGTCCGATCAACCCCACTGACGTGAAGATGGCTGGAGTGGTGGTGGATTTGGGGGGGGGGGAACTCAGCTGCACAGCTGCCTGGCCCTTCAGAAGGGGAAGAGGATGCAGAGCAAAGCCCTGGTACAAGCCGTCCACTCTTGTACATGGCTCTGGTGGCTATGAGGATACTTGCCAAAGCAGTGTTTGTAAAAAAAAAAAAAAAAAAAAAAAGTGGTACTTGCACACAAAAGAGATTGAAAAGTCTGGTGTAACACAGCTTCCGATGTTCATCTGGTAGTGAAATAATTTAATTAATTTTTCATATTTTTCTACCACCCTTCCTCCTAAGAGCTGAGTGTGGTATACATCATTGCTCCCCCTCCTTTTGTCCTTACAACAACCCTGTGAGGTAGGTGAGGCTGAGAGTGATTTGCCCAAGGTCACCAGGGAAGCTCCATGGCTGAGGCAGGTTTTGAACTTGGATTGTCCGGGTCTAAGTCCAACTCCCAAACCACTACAACATCCTTGCTGTCACAATGACTGTTTGTGTTTAATAGGTCCTACTCATCCAGAAGCTCAATTAACTCATATGCGTTAAAAGACGGAAGAGATCCGCCTGCTGAAGGTGACTGCAAAAACTGCTATGAAATGAACAGATCCCAATCAAATACAGTGCTTAAATCACTTGATAAGGTATGAGACGCTTTAAATCCTTCTAGATGATTGTCCTTTAAATTAGTACCAGCCTTTAATCATTTTGCAGTAAATTTAGTTTCATAGTTCATAATAGGACCGATCATGCGTTTAACAGATTTTTACTAGACACAGCCCCTCTATTTAAAATGGGCAATTGTTCAGTCAGGAATAATGAAAGCTCAGGGGAAACCGGGTACAGCACAGAGAATGAAATCATAGATTTTAGAAGAATGGGTAGTGTGGCTCCTCAAAAATCAGATTTGAAACAGAGACCTCTGTTGAATAATGCAACTCGGTGACCATCCAAGGACATCAGGGCACTGTTTTTGAATTTTAAAATATTTAATTATTTTATGTATATTTCACATTTCCCACAGACAGGAAAGAGTACATAGAGTTCTAGACCTGCTTCTGAACAGGGTTGCAGCATCATGACTTGGCACGTAAAAACAAGTCCACACCATTAGCATTCTAGACACTTTTGGGTGTATCCAATTCAACTCCAGCAGAAAGGAAACTGGTTAATGCTTACGATCCTTCCATTCTCATCACTTCCACATTCTCATATTGTATTGCATCATGAATTTTAATTGCACACCACAGAGAGCCACTCTTTGCTAAAAGTGGGAGTATAAATGTCACTCACACACATCTGGTTTGGAAACAGTGTAACGAGTTTCAAAAAGCTTCTTTATGATTGGTTGGGCTACCCACCACCAGTGATCAGTACATACACTTTAATGTTCACCAAGTTAAATGCTCCTAAGGTGCCTGCTGTTGCCCATTCCTGAGGCCACGTGTCCAAAGTTGATACAGGTATCCCCCACTTTCTGACAGTTCATTTTTCAACCTTCAGCTTTTTCAACACATTTCAGTTATACCCGGAAGTCATTCATTTAATGCATGCTCTGCTCTTTCAGCCTCTCTCTGTTGTTCTAAAGGCTAAAATTGCCCTACCCCATGTTTATTTGCAAATGATATGGTGATTCAAACTGTTCTGGTGTGTGTGAGTGAGAGAGAGAGAGCTTGTGCCAACTTTTCCTCCGGGTCTATTCCCATTCCCGAAGGCGTTAATGAGAGTCAAGGCGTTAATGAGAGTCGATTTGCAGAAATCTTTCTGTGACAGCAGGAATTTACAAGATAAAAAAGGCATTTGCAATTTGCTAGCTAAAAAACCATTGGAAGCAACATTTGTACATGAAAAAAAGACTGGATTCCGCTTTTCAACCATTTCTGCTTTTCATCACTGCTAACCTGTCAAATGACTGGGGGACACCCATACTGGGAAACACAACAATGCCCATCATATTCACGCAAGTCCCCATACCTCAAAATGTCTCTGCTCTCCAGGGATGCTACCTCAGCTATCTCCATATATCTCATGGGAGCAGACATTTCCACAGGTAGTCAATGGCTGCATCCCTCCCTCTTTGATGTGAGCAGGGGAATGTTGACAAGAGAAAGGCGGATATTTTCCTTAAGCTCACGGAAGAATTCAGGAGATCACAGAAAAAGTGCTATGATCATAATACAGGCAGATTTAGACCTTGGGCTAAACCTTTCTAAGAGCTATCTGTCAAAATGGCATGAACAAATGAAACCAAATGACAAATTGTAAGTGACTGTCATTCAGTAAAGTTGTGTCATTTCCTGCCATTATTTGCAAAGAAAGAATATTCAGACAGCTGAGTTAAAGATCTATCACAGAAAGTTTTTGAACATGGTCAAGACTGGAAAATGAATCTTTTTACAATCCAGACAAAATAGTCTGTCTGTGCCCCTATTGAATGAAACTAAACATTGAAATGAGGTTCACATTGCTACAAGCATTTTGGTCACACAGCAACAACTATGTGGCAAAATATATTTGGATTTAAAGATGGTAAGAGGAGTACCATTGTGCCATGAGTAATTAATCAATCAAGTGCCTGAGAAAATTGTCATTAGGTTTTAAGTAATTTAGACACATTTCAGTGCTTTGCTTAGTGGGGCCAAATTTAAATGAGAAATTAATGTGAATCTTTGTTTTCTCTTTTCCTTTAGGAACATCCCAATAGTCCCGGGATTCTACTATGCATGTGAACAACAACAAAATGTTTTAGAAGATTAATCAGGCTGTGCTTTGCAAGACGAAGCAAGCAGAACTAAAATCAGAACTGAGTAAACGTTTCAAAGATATATGGCAGACTTTCCAACCTTCGTATAAAAAAGAGCCCCTAGTTATTGTAATTTTTCATCATTCATTTATTTAGAAATGGCCATTTTGATGCTGTCTTCAGTAATGTCATGTTTTAATCTATCAATGTCATAAAGCAAATTTAAATGTACAGTCTCAGTTGAGAGAGTTAATCTTTGCCTTTCTATGTGTCACGAGATCTTCTGTTACCTCTATGTCTTTTTAGTAAGTAATTGGAATTGCTGTAGGATTCAGAAGGAGAATTGCAATGCCTCAGTTCTCGCAAACTTAGCTGTCAGTAAACTTTTAGAATCTTTTTATGTACAAAATCACTGGAGTTTAATCCATTCACTCTGACTTTTAAAAAAGGCTTCCAGTATTTGAACATTAGGGCCACACTTCTATATACACTGACTTCTGAGCATCAGCGCAAAGTCCTTTACAGCAGTGCTGCTCTTGTGCACTTCTGGATTGCTGCCGAAAACTGATAGTGACGCAGTATACATAGCAGTGGCTCCAGAGGCCTCTTTTGGTGCCCATAAGTTGACAACAGGAGTGTGTCATAGGCGGGGAGAAGGACTTTCAGGAATGATTGGGGGAAAACAGGAGTAGGAGAGAGAGACAGAGGGTGGATCTCAGTGACACCAGAGTGTGCCAGATCTTAGCCCTCTTTTTGAAACTTCCCCTTCCTTTTTCTCTCCTTGGACTTACACCAGTAAAATGGCTGGTGCAGCCTACCAGGGGGTATGTAAAAAAATACTTACCTCTTGCAGACTATCTTATCACCCCCACCCAATGGATGAGTGCAGCCTCCATTTGGCATGTTTGTTTGCTATTGCGTGGTGGTGGATAGGATTGGGCAGTCGATGACCCTGTGTGTGGGTCCTCTGGTCTCAGGGTCCCTTACATTTCACATTTAATTCTAAGGAGGATTTCTCTGGAGGCTCTAGTACTCCCTATAAAGGTTCCTGTCACTGGTTGCCATGAACTTTGTACTTCATTAAACACACTTCTCCTTACGAACATCCAGAATAACTGCTATGAAGAATTATCTTTTTGAGATCCCTTGCTTCTTATTTCCCACAATTCCCACAGAGCATGCCTATTATATCATTGTAGGGTAGACATGTTCTAAATTCTTATGTGCTCATTTTAGACCTGATACTTATAAGTTAAATTGACTTCCCATACTATAAACGTAGGATACTATACTATAAGAGTATATTATGAGCCACAGCTTTAAAACCATTTTTTAAAATTGGCATTAAAAGTTCTGAAATGATTCAACTCAAACTAGGAATTAAGCAGGGTAACATATGCAAAAATATTAATTTGGATAGTATGTACTGCATGTGGAAGAACATTCCTGCTCACATTAAGTCCGCTCTCTACCTGATTTTGGATGATTTTCACTCTCCATGCATCCCCCTGAACCCATACCATTTTGAGGGCTCCCCAACCCTTAAGAGAGGCTTTCACAATGGGCTGCTGTGGAGAAGGAGGAAGCAGAACTTTCTTCACTTGTGACACTAATAATTCAGTTCTTTTTTGCCACACTTGGAGGTTTCATAGCCTCTCCCTATGTAAAAAAAAAAAAAAAAAAAAAAAGACATGCTTTTTCCAAGTAGACATGTATGCTATTTATTCTAACTACCCTTCTTTGGAACACAAAGATTCCAGGGAGAGATTTTTGCACATCTGATAACCTAACTTATCAGATGTTGAAATTTTGTGGCTGATCAGAGCACGGAGCAGTGGTCACCTGTAAGTTTGAGAACAAAAGGTTAATACTAAAGAAAGACCTTCTGTCCCTACAAAGCAGGAGGAGTCCTCTTTCAAGGAAGTTCAAGGAGAGATTCACAAAGTTTCCTGGAGAGTCAAAGGCTAACATTAAAAAAAAAATGTGTGTATGCAGCTGAAAGGCAACCTGGTCAGCCTGAATGCTACATGTCTGTTAGCCTGAGGTGTTGTTATGCATCTCATTTTACGTTCCAAAACAGAGAAGGACTTCTCGACGAAATAACTCTTGATTCATAAGACTTCCAAGCTGGGCACATTGATATTCTGAACAGGTAATTACGGACTTTGGCAACCACACTAGATCCCCACAATTTCCCGTCAATAGCGATGTTTATTATTCATAAAGGTGAAACACTGTGCATGCAAACGGGGCTGTTACTGCTGTTTCTATTGTATTCATCTTATTCCATTGTGAAATGCTTCATGTCTAGCCACTGACAACCCCACTTAAAATATAATGCTGTCCCTGGATTGCATTCACCAAAATTAATATTATATGCTGTCCTGACTAATATAGAACAGCCTTTTGTTTCCAGAAACAGTGACCTGGGGCAAGGCCTGGGTCAAAAGAATGAGCTTAAGCTTTTTTTCAAACAAGACCCCAAATTGCACACAGTGGTGCAAAAATGTCCACCTATTGTACATTTTGTAAAATACAGTTGCAACTATGAATGATGAGTAGTTGTATTTGCAGAAGAATTTTAGAACCCAAACCTAAATTCTTGTTATGACTTTGTCATGTTTCAAAGGGAATCAGCATCTTAACCAGATCAGCAGTAACCATGAAAATGCCTAGGGTGTGTTTATATAGCTGACAACTCAATATTGTACAATTTCAGATAAGTATGATTTCTCTAATAAGGGTTGTTCTATATTTCAAGGACAGGCAGACAGTCACCATCAAGCAACTGGTACCTATGATGATTTAAAGCAGGGTTCTCCAGACTCTGGTCCATGGGCCAGATCCAGAACCCTTCTTAAGCCCTCCCCCCACGTGGATGGTGCTTTCTGTTCTGTGGGGGAGCCTCTACAAAGTGCCTCCGTGCACCCGCATTCTTCATTGTGTCCAGTCACTTCCGGCTTCAAGCACCCCAGCAAGCTTTGTGTCCAGATTTCCTGGCCGAAGCAGCTGGACCCAACAAAAAATGGGGTCATAAGAAATGCTTTGTGGAAACCCACAGTTACTTTGCAGAACTGTAAGCGCTGTCTGTACCGGGGAAGCCTTTGCGAGCACGCAGCAGTCTCAACTTTGGAGACTGCTGATCTAAGGTCACTTCCAAATCTTATGTCCCATCCAACCCTCACCTCAGTGGTTTGATTTTTTTTATTGTGACCTCTCCAGCCATTGGTGGAACACTGAGCAGAACAGACTACTGAGTGTGTGTGTGTGTGTGTGTGTGTGTGTGTGTGTGTGTGTGTGTGACAACAACAAAATTAATTTTCCTGCCACAATTTGCAAGCCACAATTTTGCATCTGGCTCCACCTCCCCCCAGTAGGGGGGAGGTGCCGGGAGGGGGCACAGAATCCTCATGAAAAATCTACCACCTGATATAATGTATAGGATTGTAGCCCTAATGGGAAGCCGAGGCCAATGGCCCATTAGGTCAAAGGAGACGTCAGTCAAAAACGTTTGGGAATCACTGCTCTAGGAGAAAAGGTGGCTCCTCAAAGCTAACATCAGCAGCAGACCTGGATTTGTCAAGTGTATATTTGAAAGGCAGGCCTCATATGCATTCGAATTGGATAGAACAAATAGGTTTGGGACTGATATTATGGTGGCAGCTCCAACCACCAAACTACATGTGCTCAATTCAACATCTGAGGGAAACCTATGTGGTAACATTTGTATGCATATATGCCTATTTCAGATCTTGAAAAAAGTGTGCATAGGCTGGAAATGGAGCCTACTCCCCCCTCCAGTCATGTATTCATTTTGAGCTAACGCATCTAGGACTGGAGCTGAAGCCAGTCACAGTGCTTATGTGATGCACATGTTTTGAGACATTTTTTTCAAATTCATATATTACCTTTTTAAGTTTAAAAATGTAGCAGGGGCATAAGCCAGCCAAAGAAAAGCATTTTAAGATCCATTTGTATCAACAAAATGTACCTAAATAACCATTAAGAAGCACTCGTAACAATAAAAGAATTCATAGCGCACACAAGAGGTGGTGTGGAAGTATTTTTAGTCGGTTGTACTTGTTTTTCAGTGATACAAGTTTTAGCATCATGAAGGTGTATATGGCCAAGTGATGGGGGGAAATAAACCAGTCATAAAACCACTGGAGTCAGAGAGTACTTTTCGACTGCAGATTATATCCACAGAGTCATACCAGTTTCCAGACTAAAAGCAAAATGAAAGCATGCACATGATGATTGGCTTTGAGATTTTTCAGAGAAGCCTCTCAAGTAAAAATTCCTAGTACAGAGATTTATTTTGGAAGTCCCTTTCATGAAAACTGGAAGAAGGGAAGGTAAACCTCAGTCAATTTGAGCATCAAAAGTATGGAACAAACAAAAAAAACCACCCCTAGTGACTAGTGAGTCTAGTTGTCCTTACTTCCTCTATAACCTGCAAAACATGTATACTTAATCTCAGCATTACACATTACAGTGGTGAGTTTAGGAACTTAGAAGATTCTGACTAATTGTGTGATTCATACCTACCTATTCTGTATATTATATTTATAGGAGATTCAGAAACAGAAGCTACTCATTCTTCCTTGCCTCCCGTTTCTTATAACATCCAAATCTGGTCCCAGCTAAAAGAATGAAATCACAGGTAGTTCCCTGCTCAAACTGGAATGACTTGCATTCCTTCCTGTTGTACAATTCTTTCTAGTTAAAAGAATCATCCTTTAATGCCTTTCTTTGATCCTCTCTTCAGCGATACCTGCACTCAGCTTTCACTTGAGCTTTCCTCTAGGAATTTCACCAGAATCTCCATGATGTCTTTTCCCCAGAACCCTTAAACCAAGGGGGCAGATCTCTTCACACACTCAAGCACTAATGGTTTTAAGCACCAAAATTAATTGAACAGCACTGAAGTATCTGGAAGTGAACTTCTTCATTATTTAACTGGTAGCAAGAAGAGCTTTTGCTTTGCTTTCGGAGAAGCTCTAACCTTATTTCCAAGAAGCTTCTTTTAACAGAATTAAATTGTAATACTAGACTGAAGTAGTCCCAGAATTTTAATTTTAGGAGAAAAACGTAAGGAAACTGAGCTCCTCTAATGTCTTTCTAATAACACAAAGTTAGAGGCAAAATGTGAATTGTAAGGTATTAGGAAAAACACAAATGCTGAGGTGTTGCTTTCATGAAGAGGCTTCACTGGGGGAAAAAAATGGGGTCATCATTTCTGACACAGAAATGAACATCTGAAGGAAAAACTGGTTTTCCTCTTTTCCTCTAAATTCTTTAGACCTTCTTATAAAGTTGTTTCACAAACAGGACACACTTTCAAAAAGAATGGTGGAACAATGGTTGCTAGCTTTGTTCCATGATAAAAGTGATCATATACAAACGTATGAATGCTCTGGGGTACCCATGATTAATAACCTGAAATAACAAATGAGCCTTCTTTGTTGAGGAAGAAAAATGTAGCAAGCACCCTCCTATCCACCCACCCCAAAACATCTATGCCCGAATATACTAAGCCTTCACTTTCAGTGACAAAGGAAAATTAACTTCATATTCCCTTAAAAGATGTTGGTGATTGTACATTTGCAGACCTGGGAGCTAATCTCAGAAAAATTCAAGCTACCCATTTTATGAAGGCAATGTGTCTGGTATAAATAAGTGAAAGTGCTGAAACTGAACACATTTGTGCAGGACTGTTCAGCATATTTTGATACATGTTCTGTTTCACCAAATAGTGCTTTTTCTTCCTTACAGACTGAGGTAGTTAAGTGCTAATGGTTATCTAACACTTGCAGCCATTCTATCCTCTTTTTCTTCCACAGAGAAGATGGATGGGATGTGGTCTCAGTTCCACTCTTGCTTCAAGTTTACTGATGATTAACAACTGGCAGCCCATGGCAGCCTAGAAATTCTTCTAGGGGGCAATCTATATTCCCCTATTTTCAAAACCATTCAGAGCTGTCTGTTGATAGTGTATGTGTGCAGGCTTCAGCTGCTGGGAATCTTCCAGCAGCTGAAACTAGCAGGCATGAAGTAGATACAGGACTGTTTGGAAGAGAGGGAGAGTGTAGATGTTCACAAAACAGGCAGCTGTCCTAGTCAAATCTGCCATGTTCTGAGACCAACTATATGCAGCACAACCAAATGTGGGTCATCTGCCTGATCCCTGTGTCTGTGGCTGATCATTGGAGAAGGAAGCATAGGAAGTGGCTGGAACCACTGGAATTGCACAAATTCATCCACAGTTATTAACAATTTCTCTGGGATTAGTACAAGCTTAAGGAATAACATTGCATACCAAGAATGAAGTAGAGCTCATATTGCCAAGGCTAAACTGGCATTGATTTGGACATACCTTAAAACTTCTCTTGCACTTGTGTGCTGGCCACCTGTTGCTTCCTTTAAAAGAATCCTTATCTTGGAAGGAAGTTCATCGCAAGAATTTACACATGCTGATTTGAACCTGACTGGATCACTTCCCATTAATCCAAGCTCATTAATCATATCTTACCTGGCAATTCAGGCTCCCCTTACTTAACCAAGCAAATTCACCATGCATACCATGTTGCAAGAGCCTGGATATGCCTTTCCAAAAATTCATTTTGCTTCTCAAACAGAGAGGTGGAAATGAGCATACAAAAAGGACAACAAAGCTTATGTCACAAATCCATTAGAGCATGGATTTAGAGCATTTTAGGAATTTAGAGCATTTTAGGGTGGCATTCAGACCCTTGCCACAGTGGTGCATCATTGGTGGAAGACCTTTATATGAATGGAAGGAAGAACCGATTTAATAATGAACCTTTCCACATATGCAAAAACCCCTTGAATGAATGCAGTTCTACTTCTGTCGACAGTGTGTGTATGTTTGTAATGGATGGAGAGAGGAGCTGATCCAGATCAGGATAACCCCACTGAGTGGATGCTGAGGAAAAGCAGTAACATAGAATTTGATCCGGATCAAGACTACAGTGGAGGCAAAAGGGTAAAGTCCACTTCCCTTCATTCCGTGGTCCTAATCTGGAATGCCTCCCACCCCCCACAGTGGCCGATATTTTTTTTAAAACCCACATGTTCCAAAGCCAACAACACGTAACTTCTAGTTTGGCTCTCACCTGACAAAAGTGTTTGTTGAAGGCCTGAATAATCAGAGTTTCCAGATTTTTGGAAATATTGTAAACATATCAAACTCCCATACTGTTTCCCATCCCTATGCAACCTTTTGTAACAAAAGTACTGGAACTTTTATAAGCAGACGTCCTGTTAATGGAACCTACAATCTTCCTCTCTCCAGTTTCCTTATCTGAAGTATCTCTATTCTTTTTCAAACACAGTAGAAACAGGATTTCATTACTGTTGATCTACCACTTTGTTCACAGCTTCCCTCCCCTTCCCAGGCTGAACTGATACAGTATCCCACCTACAGAATTTAACAACAACAGTATCTTGAACTGGGAAGTGCAGAAATAATTCCTGTTCACATTTTCTTCACACTTTGTGTCTGTCTTCATCCCCATATAATGCGTATAGGACAATTAAAGGAGCTCACTTAATTTGGCTCAGTCTATGTCATAATAGCTGTGAGGGAAAAATACCCTTACCCTGTAAGTTTCCATGTACAGAGATGACCTGAAATATAACAAATACTGTATATATTTTTTCTTAAATTTAACTTTGTTACGTACAGGTCCAACCTTGTTATACATGGAATTTTTATGCATGGATTTGACTCAACACGAATGGCCACTACAAATGAGGAGGAATGTGTTGATTCCTGGAGAAGGGAAAAGATGCATCCCTTTAAAATCACAGTTTAAAAAACTTCTTGTCTTACTGTTGTAGAGAGATAGTCATGCAAGTGATTACAGGTATAACCTAATTATTCACAGATTTTTCACCCATGAAAAAGTCCATGGATTTTTCTATCTCAACAAAATGAGAAGTGCCCTTTAAATTAAAGGAAAATAGTCATTTAATAATAGCCTCATTAATGTGAGAGAGGGCAGCTGGCTGACAATCCATCAATCATTCTCTCTCCAGGCACTTAGAACAGCTTCACACCAAGACAAGCGACCCCTCCCTTCCCCCTGAGCATGTGAATGAAAGATAATCACTTTACTCTGGGTCAGGGGTATCCAAACATTTTGGCAGGAGAGCCACATCATCTCTCTGACACTGTGTCAGGGGCCAGGGAAAAAAGAATTAATTTACATTTAAAATTTGAATAACTTTACATAAATGAATTTATTAGAGATGGAACTTATATGAATGAATGAAGGTCTTGCAGTAGCTCAAGGCCTATAAAAGTCCTTGCACAAAGCAAGGCCAGTCTTTCCTTCTCTGCCACTGCTGCATCACAGACATGAAACAGAAAGTAATGGAGGGCGTCCTCATCCCACAGCTCAGGTGAGAAGTCGAACAGTTGTCCTCATGCTGAGAGCAGTTGCATTGGGCCAGCATGGGCTCCAGCAAGTCTCTGGAGGGCCAGAGGCTCATTGGAGACTGGGGGCTCCCCGAGGGCCCAATTAGGTGGGAAGTGGCCCCCGGGCCGGGGTTTGGGCACCCCTGCTCTGGGTGAACGGAAGAGTTGCTGGCTCAGAGTGAAGTCTTTCTAAGTGCCTAGAGAGAGACTGATTGATGGAATGTCTGCTTAATGACTCTGTCTTACATCACAAAGGTTAGCAAAGTTGTTTTAAAATTGCCTGGCAAAGGGACATTGTTTTTTAAATGGATTTGCTTTAATGCAATTTTTGCTATCCACGTGACTTCAGGCAACGGAACTCTCACAAATTTGGACTTCCTGCTGGTACACCAGCTCCCCGCAGAACCACTAAGTGCTTTATGGCACTGCACTTTTGTGACAGCTAGCAATGGCAGAACTTGTTCTGCTGCTGCTGTTTTTCAATAGGGTTGGGCTGTCCTATTATGTTCCTCTACAATATACAGTGGTGCCTCGCATAACGAATGCCCCGCGCACCGAAAAACCCGCTTAACGAAAGCGGTTCGCGAAGTTTGGTAACTCGCATAACGAATTTTTGTGACTTATGCTTCGCATAACGAATTTTTTTTATTATTGTCCTGTCCTGGTTTGTTTTAAATCGCACAACCGTTAATACCCAGGATGCATTGTGCCTGGAGGTTTAAAAAGCCTCCCCAATGCAGCCTGGGCTCACTTCTCCACATGCAGTTCCAGGGTTGACTTCCAGGAGCCTGTGCTGTGGGCGAACCCTGTCTTTGGTCAACTGTTCTGAGCAGTTCTGAGCAGTTCACCAACTCCTTGGGGAACCTACTACCAGCAGTTAAGGTAAGTTTCTTTGAACTTTTCATAACTTTTGGGAAGTGGTGGGCAGCATTTGAGGTACGTTTTGGGGGGCCAGCTGGCCAACAGCAGTTTTGGGCTGCTGTTTTGGGGAGTTTTTCCAGCAGTTTGGGGAATCTGTGGAACTCATTTGCAACCGTTTTTCCAGACCAGGATTTAAGGAGCTTCTTCACAGGGACATCTCAAGCAGTGGAAAGGTAGGGAGCGTAGCTTCACCATCTGCATTTGTTCTCCTGTGTTGGGGGTGGGGGGTGTTATGCCACTTTTTGGTCCCAGGCAGGTTTGGCCAGGTAGGGAGCGTAGCTTCACCATGTGCATTTGTTCTCCTGTGTTGGGGAGTGGGGGGGTGTTATGCCACTTTTTGGTCCCAGGCAGGTTTGGCCAGGTAGGGAGCATAGCTTCACCATGTGCATTTGTTCTCCTGTGTTGGGGGGTGGGGGGGTGTTATGCCACTTTTTGGTCCCAGGCAGGTTTGGCCAGGTAGGGAGCGTAGCTTCACCATGTGCATTTGTTCTCCTGTGTTGGGGAGTGGGGGGGTGTTATGCCACTTTTTGGTCCCAGGCAGGTTTGGCCAGGGGTGGGAAGGTGTGCGTGAAGCGGATGTGAAGCACTGCCTTTTGTTTTTGCAAACATAGCAACTGCTGACATGGGTCCCAAGAAGGCTGCTCCTGCAGAGGCCAGGAAGAGGACAAAGATGACACTAGAAATGAAGAAGGAGATCATCCAGAAGCACGACGGAGGCATGCGATTGACAGACCTCACCAGGGAGTATGGGAGGAATCCATCCACCATCGGGACCATCCTGAAGATGAGGGAGAGAATCCTTGCGACAGATGCAGCCAAGGGAGTCACCAGGATCGTAAGGAACTGGCCACCTGTTCTGGAGGAGGTGGAGAAGTTGCTGCTCATCTGGATGGAAGAGAAGCAGCGTGCAGGGGACACCGTGACTGAGGCTGTCATTTGTGAGAAGGCCAAGGCCTTGCACGCAGACCTCGTGCAGCAAGAGCCAGGAACCTCAGCCGAGCCAGAAGTCTTCAAGGCAAGCAGAGGCTGGTTTGAAAGATTCAAAACCAGATCTGGAATCCACAGCGTGGTCAGGCATGGAGAGGCTGCCAGTTCCGATGTTCCTGCAGCTGAGGACTTTGCCTCAGAGTTCCTGGAGGTCGTGACTACACAGGGCTACCTTCCACAGCAGGTCTTCAACTGCGATGAGACCGGGCTGTTTTGGAAGAGGATGCCCAAAAGGACCTTCCTCACTGAAGAGGAGACCAAGCTGCCTGGCCACAAGCCCATGAAGGACCGTCTGACCCTCCTCTTCTGTGCCAACGCCAGCGGGGACCTGAAGATAAAGCCCCTGCTGGTGTACCACTCCGAGAACCCACGGGCCTTCAGGAAGCACAAGGTCAACAAAGACCAGCTGAGCGTGTTGTGGCGATCCAATGCTAAGGCTTGGGTCACAAGCATCCTGTTTGTGGAGTGGGTCAATCTGGCTTTTGGCCCTGCTGTCAAGCAGTACCTGCTGGACAATGACCTGCCGATGAAGGCCGTGCTTCTGATGGACAATGCTCCTGCTCATCCTCCAGGCCTTGAGGAAGACTTGTTAGAGGACATCCGCTTCATAAACATCATGTTCCTGCCGCCTAACACCACCCCACTACTCCAGCCAATGGATCAGCAGGTCATCGCCAATTTCAAAAAACTGTACACCAAGGAGCTTTTCAGGCACTGCTTCGAGGTGGCCGATTGCACCAACCTCACCCTGCATGAATTCTGGAGAGACCACTTCGACATCGTCAGCTGCGTGAAGATGGTCACCAAGGCCTGGGACAGGATCAGCCAGAGAAATCTGAATTCCGCTTGGCGCAACCTGTGGCCAGAGTGTGTGGCAACAAGTGACTCTGATGCTTCTGCGCCTGCACCAGAGTCAACAGTGCTGGAGGACATTGTTTCCTTGGGGAGGACCATGGGCCTCGAAGTCACAGAGGAGGACATCTGCGAGCTGGTGGAGGACCACGACTGGGAGCTGTTCACCCAGGAGCTGGTCGAACTGCAGGCAGAGGCTATGCAGGAGCAGGCCTCTTTGGAAGAGGAAGAAGCGACAAGTGAGGAACAGCTGTCCTCCACGGAACTGAAGGACATCTGCCAACAGTGGCAAAACGTGCAGACTTATGCACAGCGGCACCACCCAGACAAGGCTCTGGCACATGACCTTGCGAACATGTTTGATAGAAGGATCATGTCCTCTTTCAGAGGGGTGCTGAAAAGGCGGCTGAAGCAGCAGCCCATGGACAGGTTCTTCATGAAGAAGCAAAGAGTGGAAGAGGAACCTGCTGCTTCTACCAGTGGTGCCCAGTTGCCTTCTTCCTCCTCCTCCTCGTCCTCCTAGAAGCCTTGAAGTCAAGCCTTGAAGCCTTCTCCCAGTTGTCCAAGTTGTTAAGTTAAGGTAAGTTAGAGCAGTGATGCTGAGACTTGGGGGACAGAGGGGGCTGTCTCCAGGTTGTCTTTGGCTAACTGCAAACTGCTTCTGTCCTAGCTAGACAGCCTGAGACCGTTCCTGCATGCGTCTTCTCCATGTTTGCCAGTGTCCCTGCCTACTCTACTGCGCCTTCTCCCAGTTGACCAGCGTTCGTGCCATCCCCAGAGAGACCCTCCGCAGCTCTGGGAACGTAAATGACTGCTGCTGTGATGTGGAGACAGTTCTGTCTGCCTCCAGTTTCCTGCCTTAAAAGACTGGTCCTGTAGGTTGAGACACTTCAGCCTGACTTGGTCACCTTAAAATGTTTGTGTACAAGTGTCCCCTAGAGCCTTAGAGAGTCCTTTGGTGATTTTAAAAAGTTTCTGTATTGGTTTCTGTATGATGTCCCTGTTTACATGCCTTAAAAATGTACTTTCTGAAGAGTTTTGCACAGTCCAAGGACTGTTTGTGACTGTTTCTGTTCAGTTTCAGTGTTGAGCCTCAAGTCAGATGGTCCTGCCTCATGTTTGCTGATTTTTAAATGTTTTTCTGTCATGTTTAAAAAGTTGAAGTTTTGTGCTTGAAATTTTTGAAATCCTCATTACAGTATGTATGCCTTTAAAGAGCACTTAATAAACACTTTGTAAACCAAATTTGACTTTGTTCTGACTTTTCCTGTCCATAGGAACGGATTAATTAAATTTCAATGCATTCCTATGGGAAAACGCGTTTCGCATAACGAAAAATTCGCATAACGAAAGGACTTGCGGAACGGATTAATTTCGTTACGCGAGGCACCACTGTATCTTCCTATAAAGGGAGGGTGCTGTTAGTCTAATGATACAACACAATTCCAAATAAGATGTGAAACATTTTTGAGAAAGGGAGTGATACCAGAAAAGTGTTAAATTAACAACTTGTCTGTGGAACTAAGTTCTTTTGTCTTACCCATAGTGTGGTCATATTGTATAAAGGCAATTTCCCATCTTGGGTTTGCAAATCTGTGCAGTCAGACTGGCTCTCATCTATTGGCACATCCAGGCTTTCTGATTTCTAAACATATAAAAGCTATATAAAAACACAATAATGACTAGACATGACAATGATGCCAGGTGCATGAATAAACACAAACATGAAGTGTCATCACATGAAGTGTCATCCGGGTAAGTTTAAGCACATGTCAGTCCCTCTGATTGCAATGGAGCTTTACTCAGCCCTGGAAAGCTAGATAGGTTTGGGTCCTAATGATAATACCCTGATCTATCCCTCCTGTGCTGTGCTTCCCCTGTATACAGGGTTCACAACTCAATATTAATGCAGCATATCTAAGTCCATTCAAATCAATGAACTTATATTTAACACTTTGTTTAATTGGAGCTATGTTTGATTGGAGCTATGAAACAATATATATGAAGTAAAATTTCAACACAGAATAAAAAAAAGAATGGGAAGAACAACAATGGGGAATCTGATCTGTTTCTCTCACACAGTTCCTTTCACACAACCAAATCTCATGGAATTTTCTTACGGAGTGAAGACTGGGGAGTCCATTTTGTGTAGTTAGTTATAAATCCAATTAAATATGGGGCAATAGGAACTCACAACTAGTTCATCAGATGGTTGGATTCACTCTTGATTCTGAAGAATGAAAAGTAGCATCTTGTCCAAAATCTGGTAATCATCTTGCCATATTTGCCGAGTTCACTTGTGCCTGACTGCACAAGTAACAATGCATTACCTGTGCAGTCAGGCACAAGTGAACTCAGCAAATATGGCAAGATGATTACCAGATTTTTGAGAGAAACAAGCCAGAAAATTGGTCCAAAATTCTGTTGGACCAACAGAAAATGCTGTTTGCTTTGGCATGAATGTCACAGCATCTATAGAGAATTGCACATTGAACATCACACTACATGTCTTGCAGCGCCAGGACCCAAATGACACATTTTGCCTTTAGAGCCAATTGCTAATGAAGTACGAAAAAATGAATTATGAGATGTATGTTCACCTATATTGATTTCCCTTTTCATGGCCATGCATTAATCACAAAGTGCTGGGTAAGTGAAGCATGATTTTGGTATATCTTAGGAAGCATGAAGACATTCTTGATCAAACAGCACCACCTTCTGTGGAAACTGAGAAGTACAAGCAAGTTGACAAAAGACTTGTCACATCACAGCATGACAATACTTTGCATGAAGTGTGATCCATTGTATGCACCGCAGACACTCGCCTATAAGTTGACCCCACAGATAAGTCGAGGGCAGGTTTTGAGCCAACAACCGTGGAATTTTCTATGACCCTCAGATGAGTCGGGGGTTAAACTTAGGGGGGTGTCTGGCTATAGTTTTGTCTGATTTTACCTGAGGCCAGATCCTGAAAAATAACCTGCCACTAATTGTTACCTAAGAACTGTAGTCTCTAATTTATTAAAAACATAGTAAAAGATCATAAGATACATTTTTATTCTTTTAAAATTCTGGTCTTCACCACCTTTTGTAAACACTATCAGAGTAAGTCAATGGTTCTCAAACTCTCTGGAAGAGTTTGAGAGCCAGTAAGTCTTTGCAGGGGCAGGGGGAGGAGGCAGCAGGGGCGGGGGGAAGGCAGCGGTGTGATCCTCAGGGTCGCGCCACTCAGGGGGCTGTAGCCCTGCCCCCGCTAAAGCGAAAGTGGAATGCGATCGCTCCACATCCACTTTCCCTGCTGCGGGGAGCCCTGCCAGAAGTTGTGCTGGGCTCCCCGCACCCCGGGGAGGCTGCAGGAGGCTTGGGTAAGTGCACCCAAGCCCCTGCAGCCCCCTGAGCTGCCTTCCCCCTGCCTCTAGGCTGCCCCCGCCCCTTAAGGGTGCGGAGACCAGGGCCCTCAGGCTGGGGCATCATGATGTCCCAGTTTGAATAGCACTGGAGTCAGTGCACTATAAACAACATACCAGTAAAACAGTGGTTCCCAACCTGGTATTCATGTACTCCCAGGGACACTCAACAGGACCTTTAGGGGTACTTGAAAAAGAATGGAATAATGGCAGGAAAAGGCAGCTTGTGCTCCAGAATGCTTTGCAGGGCCAGCAAGGCAGGAAGGCAGGTAGCTAGTCGGCTGTGAAAGCCCCACCAATAGCTAGTTTTTGGTCATCAATTCATCTATGAACCAGTGATTGAAAACCAGCCCGGTAAAAAAGCTGAAACATAATATGGAAAGTGATCAGTCACCAAAAATTTCTCAGGACACTTCTGGTGCAAAACAGTGCAAAGGCAGAGTCTTCTTCAAACAGATAACCATTGGGGGAAGGAGGGAATCTGCATGTTCACCCGAATCCTTGCATTTATTTATTTAATTATTTATTTATAAACAATTCTAAGCCACGCTTGAGGGTGCATGCAATCAAAAACAAATTTGTTTATACAGAAACAAAATGCAGAAGTAAAACACAGGAGTTACAAATGTTCAGCAAAGCGGATAATTTAAACCAACTTAAATCATATGCCTGGACAAATAAACACATTTTTTGCCTGGCAGCAGAACAATATCACATTTGGCGCTAGGTGAGCTTCTCTGGAGAGATCATTCACTGATTTGGGCCCTTTCCATGCTCAACTATAGGCGGTAGTATTACTCTATTGGAGGGGGTGGTGGTGTTGCTTTTTCTAACATGGGAAATTAATTGTATCACAAACAAACTGAAATGTGATTTTAGTCTATGCCTGTGGGGGAAAAGAAGATTCTATGGACAGACAGACAGACAGACAGACAGACATATTAAAGCTATGCTATCTCAGCCAAGACAACTTGAGGCATTTTGGTTCATTTTCACTGTTTCTTCCCAAAAGGTAGAATTCCCAGGAAGTTCTCCTGCATAGTTTCATGGCAACAAATGGAAACTAAGCCAGAGCACAAGAGTTGCTCATTCACACGTTATGGTCATTTCCATGATGCTTGAACAGGAGAACTTCTGTGGATTGCACCCAAAAACATTGACAGATATTTCCCTGGAAATTTTGCCAAGCCACATCCTGCCTGTGGAAGTGTGATCACATGAGTATGTTCCAGTAGGTCCCATCATCATCTTCCCTCATCTCTCACCTACAGCAGACATCTGCAAAGCAACAGCACGCTTCCTTCCCCAGATAGCCCACCTATCCTACTCAGAGACCCCCTAGACAGCAACATATGGTTGTAATATTTGAAGATCATATACTTGCACACAATCCAGTTCTCAACAGATCATACCACTGATCCCTGTATTTTTACACAGGATATTAATAATGCTCTGCAGGCCTATATGTGTTTGATTTTCTAAACGCCTTATTCAAACATTACCCCCACGTCTATTCCTGTGATAGTCACAGCCAGTTCAGATCCCATCAAATACCTGTGAAGTTAAGATTTTTTTGCCTCAGTGCAGACACACTTATCCAGAATCGTATCTGCCACAGTTTATGCTCCGACTCAACTCTCTTCCCACTGATAATGCACCTGAGTGGGTGGTTGATATCCCCACAAAGAGTTAGGAAAAGGCTATAAACAATACACATTTGGAATTATACACACCCTCAGGGGTGACTAATTTTCAGGGAGAGGAGGGCTTCACAATCGGCCTCCAGGCCTTATGCTATGCACACTTCCCAAAATCATACTGAAATTACATTTTGATGCATTTAGAGCCCAAACCTATGCTGCCCACCCACTCCATGTTACAGTGGCATCGAAATGGCCACTGCTATATTCTGTGGGGTAGGAGAAGCAGTTGGAGGTCACCACAGGGCAGGGATGGGAACTTGGCACCATGGTGAGACTGGAGTTCCAAAACTCCAACCCCCGCAACTTGATTTTTGCACGAGTCCTCGCGTGCACCCTTGGCTGACACCCCCCCCCCCACACACACACAAAATTCCTCCATCCAGGAACACTTTCCTGCTGAGCACTCACTGTTCTCAGGCACCCAACATCCACATCAACTGGCGCTGGCCTACCCACTGCACCTTTCCCTTCCGGCCACCACAAGGTGCCTGGGTGGAGGACTGGGCTGCCCTTTCATAAGAGTTCTATGGACAGCTTTTAAGACAGAAATTCTGCTCAAACTGCTCATTTCCCCAACCTCTTTCTCAACTGTATTTTCAATGGCTTAACTTCCTGCCCTCTTAGGCTGCAATCCTATACACCATTCTCTGAGAATTAGCCTCATTGAATACAGTGGGACTTACTTCTGAGTAAGCATACATAGACTTTCATTGTTACTGTTATAACAGCTAGCCATTGGGGATAATCCTTTGGCCCTTGCAGGTTTATCCTTTGGCCCTTCCAGATAAGAGACCTCTGAAGAACCCTTTTAAATCTCCTGTATATAAACATACCATTTGATTCTTCATCGTAATCCCACATAGGGATTTCTTCTTTTCAACGCATGAAATGAATCATATCCCACACTCCTTTATCCCACAAAGGCCATTGTAAAAGGCTTTAAAACATATGTGGGTGGCTTGCGCTAGAATTAAATGTGCCATGCGAGGCCTAACAGACATTCACCTTTCATCACTGACAATGAAGTATTTCATAAGACATTGTAAACACTGTGCTAGAAGTTTTTGTATTCCTGTGAGAATGATGGGTGGGGAAAAAAAGTTGGGAGGGCTTGAGAGAAACACATGAATGGTAGATTTTGCTGACACTTATAACTGTAGGGCATGACACAGCGCACATAAGCAGAGTTGCCATGCTGTTTGCAGTAGAGTGGAAGCACGGCCCCATGATAAGGGCATATTTCAGAAGCTGTCAACAAACTGTGGGAGGGAAAATTGATTGAAACATTAGCCAACACAAAACAAAGAATGAGAAAAGAAAAAACATTCCTCTTTAGGAAACGTTTCTCTCCCACACAAGAACAAAACATCAGCTTTTTAAAAAATGCACAGTAGTCACTGGTTCATGAGATAGTGTATTGCCCAAGAACCTCCTTTTCTCTATAGTGTTTTCATTTCATGTGGGTAGAGAGGATGAAAAGTAGACCAGCTCCCACGAAGTCTGTCGCCTGATCAGAAACCAGGCAGATGCACCAAGATCTTAAGCAGAAAAAACAACTTTTATTCTAGTTATACAGCCAGGCCAGAACTGACTGCTGGGCTGGAGGGCAAATCAGAGTAAGGGGATATTTTTTCCCCTTACCCTGAATAATGCTCCAACCATCCCATGGGGCTACTCAGACCTGTACCAGTGAAATCGCTGGTGCAAATCCAAGCAGCCCGTGTAAGACTGCTTGGTACAGGGACAGGAGTTAGAATATGATCAGTGCTGCTGTGGCCGATTCTACCCCCAACTGTTCTCAATCCACCTCCAAGTCTGACCTCACCCTGACCAAAATGCCCCCTCCCTGCCTCCATTCTACCTTCCTGCCACCCTCTCCCACCCCTTGTGCCGGCCTGTGCAGGCCAGCACAAACTTACCTTATCCAGGGCAGGATGAGGTAGCCAGCCGTAACTGGCTCTCAAGTAACTGCAAACGTGCCTTATGGCACGTTCATGACACTCCTGACCCAGCACAAGAGGCCTGAACCGGCTTATCTCAAAGTCTTCTTATTGCTTACACATATTTCCTTCGTGGCCATATGGCAATACCACTAGAAATTCCACAAAGGTTTTCTAAATAGATCTGTCACCAGATAATGGGCTTAAGGATCCTGAAAGTGTACTACTACATTTCATTTGTGTGCTCACTTCATTCCATTTGATTCCCTTGTTAGCCAACTGTGAAACCCCACAAGGTGCATCTGGGCAAAGGGGGGTAGGGCCCCACGAATTGGCTGGGTGGCAGTTCATGCAGCCCTGTCAATCAGCTGGTCAACAGATAGATGACAAGAGAAGAGCAGGAGAAGTCAGAGTCAAGTCAGTGAATGGAACATAGGAATCCACTTGGTGGAAGCAAGAGCAACTGATGGAGCCAGAAAGAGGGGAGTGAGAGGAGTGGGAAGATCCTGGGAAGATGCAAATGGTGAGGCAAGAGGAGGGCTGTGGCACCCCAGGGGGAACTGGGCCCCACTTGGAGGCATCATAGCTGCCTGGGCAGAGGCTCACTGGGAGGGCATCCACAGTCTGGCCTGCCTACCTCCACCTGAAGTGGCCAAAGTAGTCTCCCAATTTGCCCTCAGTCCATTCCTAAGAGGGAATGGATGGTGCTTATAACCCAGCAAGCAGCGTGGGGTATCAATTATTGAAGGATGCCCTCTACATAAGGCATCCAATGAACCAAGCCGAGAGGGTCACAGTGGGTGGCAATCTGGAGAGGAAAGCCAATCCCACCCCCTTTTAGCTCTGTTTCCGGTGAGCCCAACCAAAGGGACTGCAAAGTGCACAGTGTCCAGAAGGGGCTTCATCAACCACCAGGAGAAGGGTTTTCCCCGTAATAGGTAAATGCATAGCAAAAGTTAGTTATGTTGAACTGTGATTCCCAGTTGTTGCTTATGACATCTAAGCTTGTATTCTGAGAGAGCAAGTTAACCATTAGAGGAAGAAAACATCAAGAATGAAACCTCAGGATGGTTCTACATAATACACCCCAAAAAGCAAACAACCACTTTCCCAATGCCAGCTGGCGGCAGCAGATACAAAGAGAATGGTGTTTCAGGAAAAGACACCAACGATGGAACAAATTCTTGGTTCTCCCTCATGATTTCTTGAGGTCTTCGTATCATAATACTCAAAATAGGAACATTTAGTTTGTCTGTTTATTCTGTGAGGTTTTCCATATCTAGCAGAATCGTTTCTCCTAAGATTAAATAATAGCATAGCCAGATGTTATTTTGTCTGATAACACAAAGGATGCTGTTATTCCATTTGCACAAACGAACAGAAGCTAGCAGGAAAAGCAAAATAGCAGCTGACAGCACAGATAGAATTTGGAAACAAATGTTAGGAGAAGAATCACAAAATTGTCAAGTTCTACTGCAAATCTTGCTGTTGCTCCTATGAAACAGAACCTCATAAGCATTCATTCATGCAACACGACACATCATAGTATGTTTTCGTTACCTGGAGGGCTCAGGGAATTCTTTGATGCTTGGTATTACCCATTTTACATTCTTGTAATGTTTAAATTGTTTGTACTGGGTACTGTAGAGACTGTGTGCTTCCAACCAAACAACGTACAGTCTCTTTTCGATATCTGGTCCACAACTTGATAGCACATCAAATAAGAGAGTGACGGGAGCGATCAAAGCAATAGGCTCTAAATGTCCTTTTTAACTGTTTTGATGTTGATTCTCTCCATAATTTTTCAAGGAGTTGAAGTTGTAGAGCAGATAACTAGATTTTTCTGTCACTTATGCTCTTTCTTTCAATGGAGGTCCCATTCAAAGGCCCATGATGAAATGACAGTGACCGTAGCAAACAAAGGCTACCTTCCTGCTTCCACAGGGCCTGTGGAATGCTAGCTAATTGAAATGTAGTAGGTGGTAAAATTCTTCACATTCTTTCACATCCCACCTAGAGGAGCAATTTGGAAGACATTTTGAAGATGACTAGAATATAAATCCACACTCAGTGATTCCAAGGAGGAATAAAAGCCTACAACTCAAGCAAGTCACAGGGCACAGACTGAATACATTTATTGAAGGTAAGCCAGGCTGAGTCTGGCCAATGTCTGGATGGAAGACTTCCAAGGAAGTCTCTTAACCTGGGGTGCAGCAAGAGCCTGATTCTTTCCCTCCCCAAGTCCTTTAAATTTAATGAATTTTTACCCCATCTTTAATGTCCCAGTAAGGACATTAAGGTGGCTTACAGATTTAAACATGCGAACGATCTGTCTGGCGAGTGTCTGACTCTCCTTTCCAGAATGAAGAAAAAGTTCCCTGCCATGGGTCTCTACCAAGTTTTCTGCAACGGGTCCCTTCATGCTCATTAACAAAAGGAAGATAGTAACCAGCAACAGTGCTTGGCGGAATCTTGGTCATTCAAATACTGAATGACCACACCTACCTCTAAGTTTTTTTTAATGATATTTAATGATTGTGCACAATATAGTTAGGAAACTAGCAGGTGAAGTATCTTTACTTTTTCAATCTGGTTTGCAGACCTTTTTGGCCTGGTAGATTTGTGTCTAGACTAGAAGATGCCTCCTTGCTGATTGCTGTAGAGCAGGGCTGCACGAACCCAGGGCTGGGGCCAGATCTGGCGTTTGGGTGGATCTGTCTACCCTGTGAGCAGACCTCTTGGCTCCACTCCTGCGTGGCTTGTCCACCTGCTAGATCTGGGCACCAGGAAGCTCTGGGCAGTTGCATCTGCCTGGATGTCCTGTTGCGCAGCCTTCTGGGACAACAAGATACGATGTCACAGAACTTCCTGGTGCCCAGATCTATCAGGAGGACAAGCCACGCGGGAGCAGAACCAAAAGTAGTGGTCCAGACGGAGACTGCATTTTCAGAGAACTGCAGTCGCAACTTTGGGCTCCATTTCTCTAGAGCAGTCCTGTATAGTTTGTGCCCTAGGAAGACAAATGCAACTAAGCAACTATGTATGATGATCCCCTCCAAAGCCCCCAATAAACTTGGTTTTGTTGCCTGTGGTTTTACAAAATATACTTCCCTGGTTGCTTCCTTTTTATCCGGTGTAATAGCCAGGCAGAACTCTGGAACTCTGGGCAGTGCGTGAGGAAAACACTGATGTTTATGTTGTCTTTGTATATTTTTGCTTTGTTCTGTTCTTTCTCCGTATTTTATGCCAATAAAGGTTTTGCTGAACTGAATATACTTCCCATCTACTGCAATACCCTTCCCAACTTCAAGCTCAACTACAGCAGATTTGGGGATGAGAAACTCTGGAATTCCATGAACCTAATAAAGCTTTATCTTACAGGTAATCCAAGCCCACCTTCACATAATCTTCATGCAATTACATCCATTCCATCCTCTTCTGTTACGCAAGTCAAGATCTGAACTATTTGTTCTGAGTCAAAGATCACCATTAGCCATTGACTTAATATGCCCCTGACGTACACTTCAGAAAAAGTTAGAAATATGCTCCTTATGTGTAGGAAATTACTTCCAGACTAAATTAGTTTTGTGTATAGCTCCGTCTAGGCATTTTGTTTTTACAATGTCTGGTAAGTAATTTCAATTCCCTCTTAGCCACAAATCTTTGGACATACAACTAACTTGCAGGAGAAATGTGGAAATATTGCAAAATCCAACTCTCAGATGAATTTGTTGTGGATTTGAATTTGATATTATTTACTCTCTCTCTCTCTCTCTCTCTCTCTGGATATCATGACATTGGCTTTCTTTCTTTTAAGCCAAATCTACACACAGAACAGCCATAAAGCACATTCTAGGGTCAGAATTCTAGTTCCGGCAGTGGCCTGTGTGAGTAGGTTGGGTTGTTAAATAGAGGTCTCCAGGTAGGTGTCATGGAGGCTGGTTGCATAGTGGGGACTAGTCATCTTGGGAGAGGAAAGAACCTTCCCCACCACCTCACCCATAGACTATTTCTACCATCAGAGAGGAAGAAGAAATGTGGGACAAGGTGAGGAGATTGGAGAATGGGAGGAGCAGAGGCTGGTGCATCATTAGGCAATGGGGGCAGCATTTGGTATAACCTCTCAGACTTCAGTAGGGCCAGCCAGCCCTGTATCCACTACAGCAGTGTTTCTCAAATGGTGGGTTGCGAGCCGATGTCTGGTGGGTCGCAAAGAGCAGTGCACCGCCATCTTGGAAGCTGGCAACTGTGTGGGCGCTGCCATCTTGGAAGCTGGCAGAAGCTTCCTGCAAGGGGCAATGGCACTGCCGCTGCCTGCAAAAGGGTCCCGAGTGGCTTGGAGGTGGAGGGAGTGAGAGCGGCAGAGGTGGGGTGATTGCCGCTTCAAGGCGCCCGGAGCCCTAAGAGGAAAGGCTCTGGAGCAGCTTGTGGGGAGAGCGGCAGGCAGGGAGCAAGGGAGGGAGGGGGCTGTCCCCCCCAAGCACCAGCAGCAACCAACTGGAAGGGAGGCTCCAGAGTGGCTTGCGGGCAGGCGAGCAAGAGGACAGGAGAGGGGCAGAGACAGGGGGCTGCTGACCCAAAGTGCTGGGAACTTCCTCCACCTTCTGAGAGAAGAAGGCTCCAAAGCGGTTTGAGGGGGGAAGGGAGGGGGGAGGGAAAAGCAGGAGAGCTGCCACTGCTGCCCCAAGCACCTGGCGCTGCCTGGCTGGGGGCTCAGATGAGTTTGGGGTTTCCCTCGCTCATTGCTTCCCACCCTGCTCAGTAGCTGCTCTTTTGGGGAAGATGAGAATTTAGAAAGGGATGAGTTGGACTAAAGTTCTATCCACACTTTCCTGGGAGTAAGCCCCTTGACTATAAGGGGACTTACGTCTGAGTAGACATGCACAGGGTTGGGCTCTCAGGCAGCAGTCCTAGCCACACTTTCCTGGGAGTAAGCCCCATGGACTAGAATGGATATACTTTTGAGTAGACATGCCTAGGACTGGGTTCAATGAGAGACTGCCACTCTCAAAGGCTACAGTCCTCTCCACGCTTTCCTGGGAGTAAGCCCCATTGACTATAATGGGACTTATTTCTAAGTAGACATGCTTAGAATTTTGCTTTTGATCCATTATGGCAGCCGCTTCCTGCTTGATGACATCACTTCTGGCGCTGGCATCACAAAGGTGTCACTTCCTGCTTGATGATGTCACGTCTGGCCATGACATCACTTCTAGGTTAATGACATCACTTCCGGTGGGTCCCAGACAGATTGTCATTTTAAAAAGTGGGTCCCATGCTGAAAAGCCTGAGAACCACTGCACTACAGGATTAACCTCTGATAACAGGGCAGGTGCATCTTTTAAGTGGTCACTCTCTAACATGTAGCAGAGGGAGAGCAACTGTCACTGTTCAACCAGCAGTGTCTCTCCCACTGGTTGTCACTTGTGTCTCCTTTATGCCTTCTTTCAAAGCCCTCTTTAGACATTATTACAATCATGTACATGAGAAGTCACCCTGATTTTCAAGGTATCTAATGAATCCAGTCCTCAAACATCAGGTGGCTTACTGGCAAAGCCAAAGTCCTACCTAGATGGCCTATTTCTTGCCTCTCTCAACAACTAAAGGCACTGAGTAGTTCCTAGGGCTGGCCTATCCAGGCAAAGTGAAGTGGTTGCCTAAGGCAGCAAATTAGTGGGAGGGCATCCATCTCTATCCACTTTCTTGCCTCTACTGCTCCTCCCAGTCGGCACTTTTAGAGTTCATTCATTTCAATGGGAGAGTGAATAGAGCTCCAGCTTTCAAGTGGCTCTAAAAGATCCATTTTCAGATGTAATCATGACATTCTGTATGAAGGATATTGAAACAACACTCAGGGAGAAAAAATAGTCAGAAAGTTAAACAGTGACCTGTTTTCTTCTGTACGTCATTGATATAGGAGACATATAGATATCTTTTGACTGCTGTACTCTGGAAATAATGTCACCTTTCCCTTGGGAACTTTTTAGATAACTATCATTGCCCAAATGTGAATTCTGACTCGGGATCATAAGTTCCTTGTTCAAAGCGATAAAGAAATGGTAAACAGAAGACATCTAATTTTGTCAATGGCTCATTACTGGAAAGGATGGACTGGGAAGGCAGCAAAACTTTTAATTAAAAATATGTTGTTGAAACAATAAAAAATGCAGCTTGACAAACATGTGCTTACATGACTTTATAAAAGTTTCTACAAGGTTCAAATCTAAATAGAACCAATATTTAAACAGTAGCTATAGTCCTTTCTACAATGTCTATTTCTGCTATTTAAGGGCCCAATCCTATCCAATTTTCTAAGGGGAATGCACTGCTTCCTGTATTGGGGAGGCAGTCACAAAGGCCTTCTCAAGGTAATGGAACATTTGTTCCCTTACGTCAGGGCTGCATTGCAGCTGCACCGGTGCTGAAAAGTTGGATAAGATTGGGCACTAACACAGTAGAACCTCTTAGTTTCAGAAACACATTTTGCTCTTTAAAGAAAGCAAAGAATCAACATAGTAATGAGTAAAGAACCACCATACTGCTCCACACTATATTCCTCTTGTGAATATGAGGGTAGGGGGAGTGCACTGCAGTGCAAATTATGTGGACAGTGTCTGTGAGTGTGTGCATGAAAGAGACAGAAACCTATCACATGTTTGAAAAATAAAATAATTTACCATTTTACTAGTGACAACAAGCATAGCTCTGCTCCCGTGTTCCATCATAATCTTGCCAAATCTCTGGAACCAATTCCCAGTTCTACTGTAATGTAGGCATAAATTGGGAGTGAGCCTATGCAGTTAGTATTGGAGACAAGTTCTGATGGTACTTCCGGATTCACTGCTCACTTATACTTTACTGGCTGGGCTATCCAGTGACTTACGGTCCAGGGTCAAAGGTCACCATGTCTCACTAACACTGGTGACACATGGCTAATAACAGCAGGTTTAATAAGGTAAGGTAGGGTAGCTGGCAAACTGGAGAGCTTGCAAGCTTCTGGGGTGGAACACAAGAACAAGATCCAAAAAGGGATGCTAAACAAAACCCAACCAGGCTACTGTGGCTGCCAGTTTTGTAGTAGGCCCATGGGAAGAGCATTGTACCAGGACCCTATTTTCAAGGCTTCCCCAGCTCAGCCTGTGCAAGAACAGAGCCAGGGCTACCTTTGCTCCTTCCCTTCTGAAGGACCACATCAGTACTCCACAGACCTTCTTCCAGGCTGTAACCCCTTTTTCTCTCTCTTTGTCCTTTCTCCTGTTAACCATCTATCCTCCTTCCAGCAGGGCTTCTCCCACTCTCTCCAGGTCAGAGTCACAGCTCACAGTAGTCCAGTTATTTCAGCAACCCTGTAAAACAAGTTGTTCTGCATTTGCCCAGAGGCCTGGTTCACCAACATTGTATAAAGCTTGACCCCACAGCAGCACAGGAGGTTTTTGTGCATGTGTCTACCTACATAGTCATTGAAGCATTTGTTTCAATATCATGTAACAGTGTTTCTCACACTGTGGGTCAGGACCCATTAGGTGGGTCGCAAGCCAATTTCAGGTGGGTCCCCATTCATTTCAATATTTTATTTTTAATATAGTAGACTTGATGCTGCCATGGTATGTGACTGCATTTTGGGAAATGTTAGTGTACTTTTGCCACTATGTATATTCTTTTAACAATTATAGTTAATGGGACCTACTCCTGGGTAAGTGTGGGTGGGATTGCAGCCTAGGATGGTTAAAAATTTCCCTGCTTGATGATGTCACTTCCGGTCCTGACAGATTCTCATTCTAAAAAGTGGGTCATGGTGCTAAATGTGTGAGAACCACTGCCATATAATACAGTGATGAGGGGGTAGGGTAAGAAAGCTTTAATTGTTTGACTATAACTGCTGTCATAGTCTGATCCCAGTTTAGAATAGCATACTTCCCACATACTATTTTAATGAGGAAAAGCTTCTATTGGATGAAAACATCAAATACAAACTAACCATAAAAACCAATTTTCTCATTAAAACAGCACATGGGAACGGCATGTTTGGGAACCACCACAGGGCAAACCATGAAAGTCCTTCCCCTCCCACCATGGTTACACCCTGTTTCATACACCCAATGCTTTTGTTAAAAAAAAGATCATGACCAAATGGGCCAGCGCACACATTTAATGTAATGTGTGCTTTGGCCCTTCCCATTAATTAAGTGGAGGGGATATTATTTTCATAAGGCACACTTTCATAAGAACCAAGCAATTTAGAGCCAAATGATTCAATGGCACAATGGACATGATAAGGTAAAACCGAAATCCCCAAACTTATATATTCTTCCTGGACTGAAGAATGCAAACTCTAGCTGTGGCAGGTGCATTGATGCACACCAGCTGGCCTAGCATCTGGAAGCAAGCAAATATAGTTGTTCCCCAGATAACATTAAAATGTTGCACTATCAGCAAATAACTTCAACCAGTATGTGGGTTTTATTATGTGTGCTTTTTAAAGAAACCTCTGTAGCAGATTCTGTCTCCTTGGAATCCCTTAAAATAGGCACTCCTGTTTTCAGTTAGGGACAACTCTGGATATGGTGTGTGTGTGTGTGAGAGAGAGAGAGAGAGAGAGAGAGAGAGAGAGAGAGAGCTTGCATGCACATGCACAAGTGTATAATATGCATTTGTCAATGCTGTATTGAAGCCCTAGATGCTTCTCAATACAAGGTTGAAAAGGACCAAGTCCTAGTGGCTCCTAGCAGAAATTCTGCATGCCTTATCTTTTTACATATGCTAAGATATCTCTTATTGTTTTTTATCTACTTGCACTTTGAAGCTATTCAGTTGCAGTTGTGCACATGGCCCCAGTGTCTCCAGTTAATTTTGCACACATGGCCCCAGTGTCCCCAGCTAATAAACTAATTTTGCCAGAGAGTGATGCTGATGGGGAAGTAGGGAGGTTGCAGGCCAAGTTCCTTCCAGTGAACTGCCATCCAAAAATAATTCCTTGTCCCCACATCCCATATGCCAGATTGCCTGTTCCCTTCTGTGTTCCCTTCTTCTACCCCTGCTAATTGGGTAAGAGGCACTTTTTCAAGTGGGTGCTCCTTTTTTAGCAGGGGGAGAGTAACTGGCCCACCTCACCCCAGCACTGTCTGTTCTAGTGGCTGTCTGCTGGTATTCATTTGCATCTTTTTAGATTGTGAGCCCTTTTGGGACAGGGAGCCATTTACGTTATTTGATTTTTCTCTGTAAACCGCTTTGTGAACTTTTAGTTGAAAAGCGGTATATAAATGCTGTTGATTGATTGATTGTTCCTCTCTTTCTGCCTGTTTTCTCACAGTAAAAGAGCACATGAGGACAGTCTGAAACATGGAACAATGGAACAACACCTCCCTTTCCCAGGGCTCAGAAATATCTGCCTACTGCAGGGGACTTACTCAGCCTGAACCAAAGAATCTTTATCCTTTTGTTACCACACAGACTCAGAGATAAATCCATGCTCTCATGCACATGCATCCAGGCATGCATGCTCTATGGGTCTTTGAACTGTTGGCTCAGGAAACACTCCAGAGGAAACGGGTGTTTACCAAAGATGAGAGAGATGAAGATTTAGGAGAAATTTTGCATGCAAATGCCCCTTTAAATACCTCCACTTCTACTAGGAGAGCACCTAAGAGACCATAGAATTCTTTCTACCACATGAAGAGCAAAGCCTCAGAACTTTAGTCTTTTATGTTTTGTATTTGCAGTGAAATGTCACAGATCTTAGCCCTTTTCACAAGTTATTAGCATATATGAGTGCAATGGGGAAGCTACATTGTGGTGATACTCCCAATGAAGGCATGGGGGGGGGAAACACTAAGTTTTTCAAGCTCCCGAATGCCCATGTAATGCGGTCCCTCCCCCTTGCCTTCAGAGCCAGTTGCAGCTGTGAAAGCAAGGTGGCGGAGATGCCTCTATTTTACTTTCACAGCCACAAATGGCTTTGAAGGCAAGGGGGAGGGGCCACTTTACACAGCATTTAGGAGCTTGAAAAACTTAGTGACCCCCCCCCCCCAACTCCACTGAAGGCATCTTTACTGTAAGGTCTTGATATTCATAGATGTATATAGGAAGGGTTTTGTTCTCTGTGCTTGGGAACATTGCTTTTTCAAAGTTCTCAAATGCATAAGAGTGCCCTCCAAGCATACTGTATGTTTGTGGACCTAGCTAGGTTCATTATAAATCCTATAATGAATACATGTAGGTTGGGCCCAGAACCTGTCACCATAATACTGGCCACCACAGAGTACCAACTAGTTGTGTGAATAGGTCTCCCCTCTACCTTTTAGTTTTCATGGCCTTTGAACCTACATGTTTTCTTTTTTCTGAACCCACGTTCAAATCATCTGCTGACGGAAGACTGCACTTCCTGTGACTGAGAAAGTGGGCTCTAGTCCATGAAAGTTTAGACCATACCAAGGCTGCAATCCTATCCACACTCACCTGCAAGTAAGCCAACTTGACTACAATGGTATTTACTTCTAAGTAGACATGCATGGGATTGGGCTCTGAACCTTTCTCAGACTACAGTTCTCAGAATCTTCAGACTATAATCCTATGCACACTTTCCTGAGAGTAAGTCTTATTGAACACAATGGGACTTACTTCTGAGTAAGCCTAGGATTGTGCTGTTAATCATTGCAGGTGCCACAAGCCCTTTTGCTGTTTTTGCTACAGCACACAAACATAGCTACCCCTCTTTTTTTCTTTTTTCTTTTTTAAATTGGCATCCTTCTGGAAGAGAGACTGCCAACATTCATTCACAGACATTTTAGAGAGCTATAAATCGCACAGTAGGAAAGGTATTTCCCATTGTTTAATCCAAAACAAGTGCAGCCAATTGGAAAGTGATGGCTTGGAAGAGTAAGATCAACTCAGATACAGCTTGCTCTGTTTTCAGCAGTAAAACTTTGAGTCTTAGTAGTGAAAATCTGAGAACAGAAAAAAGCAATTCAAAAGATTTGGGCTGCAATGCTATACACATTTACCAAGAAGGAAGCTTCATGGAACTCCATAGAACTTCCTCCTAACTAGACATGCATAGGATTGCACTATTTAACAATAAACTGCATCACCTTTCTGTTTTAAGACTACTTTTTATAGAAGAAACTGGCCCAGAGATCATTCAAAACTGATAAGTACCAATACAAAACCAGCTGTGAGATGGGAAGTCCCCAGTTCAAACCTTTCTTATGTAGTGAGCTTGCTAGAAGTGAGTGCCTTGCCAAGGCTGTCTAAGCATCAGCTTCTTCATCTGCAATACAAGTGGGTTACACAGATCCACCTCACAAGGTTGTTGTAAGGATGACTGACATATTGTATATGACCTATTTTGAATACAAGGACACCTGCAAGGACATCTGCAAGAGGGATCTGAAGGCCTTAGGAGTGGACCTCAACAAGTGGGAAACCATGGCCTCTGAGCGGCCCGCTTGGAGGCAGGCTGTGCAGCATGGCCCTTCCCAGTTTGAAGAGACACTTGGCCAACAGTCTGAGGCAAAGAGGCAAAGAAGGAAGGCCCATAGCCAGGGAGACAGACCAGGGACAGACTGCGCTTGCTCCCGGTGTGGAAGGGATTGTCCCTCCCGGATTGGCCTTTTCAGCCACACTAGACGCTGTTCCAGAACCACCTTTCAGAGTGTGATACCATAGTCTTTCGAGACTGAAGGTTGCCAACAACAATTTTGAATACTGGACATGATTTATTATTAAGATTGATACATTTTTGCATATATTTCACAATATCTAATAAACTGATTTAAAAAATGCTTTGAATACTGGGAATGTGCTGTCGTTAACTGTTCTTGTTTGGAATAAGAATATTAAATCCACTGATCACGATCCATCAAGAAATAGGCACTGATTTTAGCAAGTATAATGCTTGCAAATGCTGTCTTTTGTAGCCTTAGGGTCTAGACTCACACTGGTTCCCAACCTGTGGTCTGTGGACCACAGGTGATCTACAAGACCCTGAGAAATGGTCCGTGAGGTATCAGGAAAAACACCACTTTTGATCACTTCCAGCATTTTGCCAAACAAGCACTCTCTCATGAACCACCAGAAAGGGCAGAGAACAGACTGGTCACAACAGGCACTAAAGTGCA
This sequence comes from Tiliqua scincoides, assembly GCF_035046505.1. NCBI lineage: Eukaryota > Metazoa > Chordata > Lepidosauria > Squamata > Scincidae > Tiliqua > Tiliqua scincoides. Next base: position 165,176,336 of record NC_089821.1, on the reverse strand, counting down.
GGTTATGGGTGGTCCATTCTCTGCCCTCTCTGGTAGTCCATGGGGGAGTGCTCACTTGGGAGGTGCTTCCCCTAGAGATCATGAAAGAGGGCTGAGAACAACGGATATTGCATGTGGTCCACGACGATTCCTGTTTTTGCCTCAATGGTCCATGAGCTCCTAAAGGTTAGGAACCACTAGTCTATAGCCTCCTCTCCATGCATCCAACCCATGTGTGGAGGAACTGGAATTTTAATCAACCTGCATGTCCTGCTGGCCCTGCCCACCAACTTCATCACCAACTTCATTCATCAATATGAGAACATACACTATGCACATAGGAAAGCTGGTGCAACCATGTCCTATGTAGGGTCCTTTCTTCAATCCAACACACAAAGGTCAGGGGATAGAGCCAAGCAAGTGCACGTGGGGAGGGAGCTAGCAAGCGTGATTTACTTGTCACATTTTCACTGAAAGTATGGGGGATAAGATGCCCTGTGAGGAAGAAGAAGAGGGAAAAGCCAGCAAGATGCAGAGTCCCCATCACGCACTTGCTGATTTGGCACCTTCCCCTTCACAACTGCCACAGAATCACAAACTGCCGGAGAGCAGAGGTGGAAGAGAAGCTGGTAGACAGGCACAACACACACCCTGCTGCTGTAGTGGGTTTCCTCCTGATTTTCTGTATGCTTGAGAATGCTTGAGAAAAGGGCAACATTTTCTTTCTTTATAAGGAATGGGATCCTCTGAAACCCAAAATGACTAACTGAATGCCACTGAGAACAAGATGACTCGATCAATTAAATTAATACTAATCTGTTGGGTATGTTAATTATGGTGTTCCGTAACAATTGGAGCAATCTTGTAATGCGGGTGCTGTTCCTTTCTGAGCAATTTTCCTTGCCCACCTGGGCCTGTTCAAGAGGTCTCTCCCACTTGTTCTGCTTTGAGTGAGCCTGTAATGCTTCTCTGATGATGCTGTGTGTGCTCCAAAAAAGGGTACACAGTAGCTGGTTGAACCTTGTATCACACAAGTGCTCCAAAACTAAAACAGAATTGGTCCTGAGAGGTTCATTTACAGGGGGGAAAAGATCTAAGATTTGCCAGAACTGACTTTTGCTGTTTTGTCTTCCTGCATTCGACCTTGTGAGGCAGTTGGATAATTAAGGTAAGTCCATGAATATTATTTACAGAGCTCTGTTCTAGAGATTTTGTGTTTCTCCATTAGCACACATTTCATTGCTGACCTTTACATTGCCCTTCTTGTTCTGCAGGCTGAGCTGTCATTAAGCTTCTTCTCGCCCACACTTACCTTACAGTCCATCCAGGCTCAACAATGTTTGCCTCCTTAGCCTCCCTCCAGTTTTCCTCTTACACATTTGCTAGCCATTCACTTGTGGGGACAGGCTTCTGATACGTGTCAGGTGCCCTACAGAATCTGTGCTTTGGACTGCAGGCCTCAAAAGAGTGTTTCTTAACCAGCTGTACTCATGCCACCAGTGGTACTTGAGGTCATCCCTGGTGGTATGCTCAGGACCCCCAGTCCCTCATCACCTGGCAGAGAGACCAGCAATGCAATGTGACAAGCAGCAGTAGGTGGCTCAGTGGGCAGTGCTCCAGTGTGCACTTTTTGCACGCTCAAAAAAGAGCATCTGTGTTTGTTGCATCATATCTGGCCCCCCAATCCAGAAGTAAGTAGTATGCCCAAGTGGCACAGACAAATGTTGAGAAACACTGCCTCAAAACATTCAAAGCCATTTCATAGAATATATTGTGCATGCAGGAGCCAATTCTGGAGTACAAATTAAATGTGCGTAGTACCTGTTATGAAAGTGCATGCACATGTGCATAAATCAGTGCTCTTCAACTACCAGTATTTCACAGCAGGGCAAGTGGTACTTGGCTCCACTGCCTGGATGACCATGTGGCACTGTTCTGCCTAGCCCAGTCTTACTGGAAGTAGAGATGGCTGGGGTTGTTGTACACCCGTGGACATGGTGTGACTGTGCAATTGCCTGGCTCTTCAAACAAGGTGCAATTTGGAGAAAGAGGGTGCAGAATGAAGCATCAACTGTGGGGCAAGCTGCTCACTTCCGTGCACTGCCACCATCTATGGGTACAGTGGGGGTATCTGCAAACGTTGGTGTTTGACAATCAATCAGTACTAAAAAGCCCTGACTTAAATTTTTAAGTTGCTGAAATGAAATCATTTCTTTTTCTAGAAGTCAACCTTATGTCATTACCATGTCTTGGTAATAAAACAAGTCACAACAAGCCTGGAGGGGAAGCCAGAGAGCCCTCCAGCACACCAGTGGATCCATGGAGACCCGCTGGAGCAAGTAAGCTCATGTAAGGGGTTGAAGGGAGGCATTGAGGGGGTTGAATGAGTCGGATGGGTGGAATGGGGGACCAATATGACAGGGAAGAGGGAAGATCAGGTCTGGGAGGGGGTGGGATTGACAATGGTGGTGCATGCCAAATCCTGACCCACTTCACGGATCAATGTGAACTTGCACCAGCCATTGAGCGCAGGTCCAACTTGAACCATATTGACTGCTGGAACATTCTGCTAGGACAAATGTTCCCTTAATGCAAGATCTCCAGCAGCCAAAACTCCCCTACAAGCAGAAGCCCACCAGTGCTGCTATATTGCTCCGCGGGGAGTCTGGTAGGATTGGGCCGTATATTACATTAAAATAGTGATGAATATTTTAGTCTATTGTTCAGTATTTTAATACATTCATATAGTATTTCCATGAATCTTTCTTAGGGCCCAATCCTATCCAACTTCCCAGCACCGGTGCAGCCACAATGCAGCCCCGCAGTAAGGGAACTAATGTTTCCATGTGTTGAGGAGACCTCTGTGACTGCCTCCCCACCGCAGGATGCAGCGCATGTCCCATTAGCACAGCTGCACTGGCACTGGAAAATTGGATAGGATTGGGTCCTTAGTAAACAGTAGTATATTTTTTATCTCTGTTGTTTATAAATGTAATATTTTAGTTCTGATTTTGAACCTGGACACTGCAAGAAGGAGGATGATAAATGGCCCTTTCGTCAGCTGTCCAAAAGCTCTTATGACATTCAAACTCTTCTAGAATAAAAAATTTTCTACCGAGCACCAGCGTGAGGTTGCCTGCCTCTTTTGGCAACCATGAGAGACGTCTTGTGAAACATGAATGGAAACATTTCTAGTCCTTCTGGAGAAGTCATTTAGGTTTCCTCAAGGAGAAAACTGAGAAATTAAAGAAATACAATATATCAAAAATAAATGTCTGAGGTTCTGTATAGGCAGATTTCATTGGTACTTTCTCTGTGCAAAGAGCATTTCTGGGATAGTCAGGACACTCCACACAGAGAATTTTTCCCATCATGTGAACCAATCCACTATGTGACTCTCTTGCTGCTGTCTGCACAAGCCTCACATGTGGGAGAAACAATGCATTTCCTGTGGAATACATTTGTTTAACAGTGGCACTGAGTCATACCATTCCTTCAAATCCCTTTCAATCCTTCCCGTCTAAACAGAATAAGCTTGCTCAATGCTCTCTTTGTAATCCATAATGTAAATCAGGTTTTTTCTTCTTTTCTTCCAGATGCATGAACTGTGCTTTTGCCAGAGCTTGGGGTTTTACTAAGCTGGATTTAATTTGTGTGCAAAATGTTCTCCTCCCCCCCCCCCCACGCACTTGGCAATAGCTGGAGGCCACAGTTTTATAAGCTGCAAGAAGAAAGTTCTTGAATCTTTTGGATGATGTCTTTATTCACATAAGATCATCTTTTAAAAATTCAAATGTACTGTAAGAAAGTTAGACATCGCCATATTTCTGCAACTGACTCCTAGACACCACTGTAGTGGCTAGTGAGTAATTAAGGTGGAAGGGCAAAGACAGACACCCAGTCTAAGGATGGTAGCAGTACTTTGAACATACACTCCCTGCCCTGAAAACAAATGTCTTGGAATGCAGGAAGTGTTTTGAAATCACTGCCTCCTTCACCTCTCATTCTGCCCAATCCTAACCAGCGCCAGTGCAGTGGGGCCAAGCGGCCCACACCATATCCTTTACTGGTTAGAAATAGGATAAGGTCTAAGGGTAAGGGAACATTTACCCCCTTACATCATGTAAAGTCCCAAACTGCCCCATGGGACTTCTTGGATCAAATCAGAGTTGCCTGTATCAGGGGAAAAGGCTTGAGAAGGGGGTATAGGATATGGTGTAACCCTGCTTTGTCAATCTCACCCCCTCCCAGACCTGATCCACCCCCTGTTTTGCCCTTCCCCAGCTCAGAAACACCTCCTCCTACCTCCATTCCCTCCTCCCCACCCCTGTGCCACATGGAGCAGCACCTTCCTGTTCCAACAGCTGAATGTTTGGATCTGGTGATGGTGGGACAGCATAAGTCTTCCTGCTGGTGCAGCTTATTCCCGAGTCATTGCAAATGTGCTTTACGACATATTTGACGCTCTAGGCTGGCACAGCAGCTGCCGCACTAGAGGAGTGCAAGGTTAGGATTGTGCTCTTAGAATGTTGATCTGTTTTTACCCAAGGAGAGCTGTTCTAGGATTCCTCAAACACTTGCTTCAGCTCCCATCAACAGGTGATGTGAACCAATAATAGAAGAATAATTGGGGAGGGGGGAGAAGAAGGCATCAATCAAGGCAGTTCACCTACAATACCCACAAGCTCTTGTAAAGACATTCCAGCCATTACAAAGCTTTGTATAGGTGTCCCCCAGTATCCACAGGGGATAGGTTCTTGCTACTACTGCAAACACCCAAAACTGTGGATAGCAACAAAGTCTACTCAAATTACACACCCCCGTCACAAATATGACTCACCTCTCTGTGCAAACACTTTATAAATGGCAGATTTTTCTTCATTTTGCTTTGGAACAGGAAGCAGGAAGCAAACAGCAAGAACCTATACTGGCAGAGGATGCTACAGGAGGCAATTATGAGAACAGGAAATCCTCTACTGTCCACATCCTGTTAGTGTTCTCATAAAATATACCACCTGGCTACTTGCTATCAATAAAACATAAACAGGAGCAGAGACTTGTTAAGGTTTCACAAGAAATACAGTTTACAAACAATTTCACGGTTGTGTATACAGGTGAACATTGCTTAGCAATATTCTGATCAGTGATGGCTCATATATGCGACAGCCATCGCTGGTCCCTGTTCCCCCCCCCCCCAACCCTCTGAAACCAAGGGGAGCTGTGCTCTTCTCACTTCTGGAGGCTTTTCCGAGCCCCACAGAGGCAATGCCCATTGTGCACTGCCTCTTCAAGGCTCAGAATGGCTGAAAGAGCTTCTGAAAAACTTCCGGTTTCCTGGAAGTGACTTTTTATGCCTTATAAAGCATTTGGAGGCATGGGGAAGGTGAAAAAAGTCAATTCCAGTGACTTATAAGGACTTATAAACTCCTGATGGAAACCAGAAGTCATATCTTTTAGGCTATTTCAGCCATTCTGAACCTCATGGAGGCAGAGTGCACATGCGCACTGCTTCTGCGGGGCTCAGAAAAGCCTCTGGAGGTGAGGGGAGTGCAGCTCCCCTTGGCTTTGGAGGCTTTGCTTAACGCAAAGCCTTGCTTGGCAACGAGGGTGCTGGTCCACATCCCTGTTGTTAAGCAACGCACAACTGTACATCTTCTGAGTTATCTGAGGCTTCTACTACTTTGGCACAGAGAACCCTAGAGTTGTTTCTGTAGAAGTGTGGGGAAAGGTGGCCTGGCAGGCATGGAGCCCTGGCAAAGCACATCCTTCTTCTGCAAAGAGCACATCTTCTCCTTCCTTCCCCTGGAAGGAAAAGGACCACACCACACCAGGATTAAGGATCACAGAGGGCAAGTAGATGGTCTCAAGCTACAGGACACTATACTGCCTTCCAGAATCCTCCAGGCGGCATTGCATCCAAAACTCCAACCAGATGCAACTCTTTGTCCTGCATGTGTCACATTGTCCAATGAAACCACACTACTACCATGCCAAAGACGCAGAAGGTGGTGAACAAGAGAATGGTGGTGGTTGGAACTATAAGTACACGCAGCAAGAATAAGGACCAGTATAAAACACAACTATAATCTGCAGAGAGGCCAATCCTATTCAACTTCCCAGCGCCAATGTAGCCTTACCAACAGTGTGCACTGCATCCTATGGTGGGGGGCGTAGTCACGGAGGCCTCCTCAAGGTAAGGGAACATTTGTTTCCTTATCTGGGGGCTGCATGGAAGCTGCATCAGTGCTGGAAAGATGGATAGGATTGGGTCCCGAATCCATTGTTTATACAGATTTCATCAAGCCTTCCTTGGCTCTAACATTCCCATGTGCTCTTAGAGCATGCCCACAAATTGTCATTTCCTCTATAATGTAATTGACTAGTATCCCATAAAATTATACATTTTAAACCCCACCACTATAAACATGATCACTACATCTTTTGATTTAGTTATTAAACAGTAGCAACAAATTTATTAACTTTGATCATTTGGTTACCAAAAATAAGAAATAGCAATCAGCATGCCTCTATTAGTTGTTCTGGAGGTTTTTTCTTCTTGGTAGAATGTCTCAGCATTCGTTTGTCATGGACATCTGAGGGGCTCCTCTTTGCCTAGCCAGATTCCTCTTGATTGGCTGCATTATCTATCACTTACTTGAATAGGGCATATGTTCTGCAGACTTGAGAGGATATTCTGTGATGATGCTATTTTTATGTTTCTGGTGCAATGCATTTCTGTATTCAGCCTGGGTTACTCAAAACCCTGCACATACCATGCCCAGGGTCTGTACTCAACATCTCAACCATTGCCTCTTTTTTCTCTGCAGTAGCATCAAGCCGCAGAAAAACCGAGGACAAAATGGCAGCAGGTATCACTCCAGCCCAGACGTTTCAGCTGCTGATGTGTTTTTTGTGTTTTTTTTAAAGTTGCAACAGCATATTGCCCCCAAAGGCCACAAGATAACTGGCAGCAGATGACAAGATCTGATGAAAAGACAGATGAAAGGAAAGAGCATCATTTCCATTGGGACATGACGTAAGAGTGGCTCACATCATCCCTGTCCCTGCAGTGTCTTCAAGCAGCAGAAAGGGCTGGAGGGATGAGGTGGCCAAGAGGACTGCTATGCAAAATGGAATGGTGAACCAGGCTGGAAGGAGCATAATGTGCAGGGCAGATAGTATTGGCCTATTGTGGATTGAATTTTCCCCTTCATCCCTAAGAATATGCGGAAAGGGCAGAAAAGATTCCATCTTCTTTTCACTCTTTGACCCTGATTGTAATTATAGCATGGTAGACAAAGTCTATTATGGGGTAACTGAGCCACATGAAGTTTTATGTGTGTCTAAACAACTTGCATTTGCGCTCTTAACTCCCTAGGCAATGAAAATGAAATGGTGGAAATAAGCAATGAAATCAGCCAAGCTAGCACCTACCATTACCTCCAAAATACCACACTTATGTAATGACTGTTTCCCTGACACTCATTTTCATATCTTCAGAGATATTTGTCTTGGCTGCCTTTGGTTTCCATAAACATTCATGCAGTTGTGATCTCTCTTAGATGTTTATGGGAAATACTCAAAGGGACCAAGCATGGAATTCCCTTCCATAAACCACCCGCTGGAAACCTGATAGCAAAAATTACCTCTGTGCAGCTATGCTCCAGAAACAAGTCCACGAAGATTTTATGTTATTAAGCAGCAGAGCTTACGTTTCACCTTTTGTCTGACTGAACAGCAATTAAGTGAATTCCTGCTGACTCACTTTAAAAAATTGCCTGTTGACTTATTTTGTGCCAATACTTGAACTGAACAGAACAAGGCCATGCAATGACAATCACTGAAGTTAACTGAGGAAGGTTTGTTTGCTTGTTTGTGAAATAATGTCAAGGAATGGCCCCTGGAAGTAAACAGATCGTGGTTTTCTCTTGTGAAAAACAAAAGGGAGGCCACTTATTATTTTACTTACTTACTGTATTTCTACTCCACCTTTCTCCCTGAAGGGACCCAAGTGGCTAGAAACAGTGTGATACAAAGAACATAAAATCACCATTAAAAACACAGATTACATTAAAAACCCTTCACAATTAAGAACATAATAAAAACAGTAATAAAACATTAATACAATAAAAAGAGCATCAAGAGCAAACTTATAAAAGCTCCAAGCCTGTAAAAGCCAGATGTTAAAAGGGCAGAGGCTTGTCTAAAAAGAAATGTCTTCAGACCTCGCCAGAAGGTTTGCTGGGAGAGAGCAGTTCGTAAAATAAGAGGGAGAGAGTTCCATAATGGCGCCACTACTGAGAAGGCCCTATCTCTTGCCATTGTCCCACGCACCTCCCTGGGTGGCAGCACTTGTAAAAGGGCCTTCTCAATGACCTGAGGGGACCTGTCGCATTATATGGAAGTAGGCAGTTTATCAGATACTCTGGCCTGAGCCATATAAGTCTTTAAAAGTCAAACCAGCACCTTGAATTGGGCCTGGAAACAAATAGGCAGCCAGTGCAGCTGTCGGAGAAGCAGTCCAATAGAGCTGAACCGCCTACGCTCAGTGACTACACAGGCCACTGCATTTTTCACTAATTGTAGTTTCCGAACCATCTTCCAGGGCAACTTTACTTCTCAGATCATTATGATTCTGTGCAATTTTCTCTAGAATGCTTTTAGTTGTGTTTGTATCTGATGGGACAAAGCAATTCAGAGAACTAATTGCTAGGCTTGGATGAAGAAAACCTCTGTACAGAAACTGTCCTACACGTATACGATGTGGGAAACACTCCTAGCCTGTCTTCACATATGATGACAGCATCTACTAGCCTTCCAGGGGTACTATGTAGCTGGATAAAAATGAGTATAAAATGCTTTGCATACTGAGAGCCTTATACAGGTCCAGACTTGTTATACATGGATTTTTTTATACAAGGATTTGTCTCAACACGAATGACCCCTGCAAATGAGAAGGAATGTGCTGATCCCTAGAGAAGGGGGAAAATGCAGCCCTTTAAAATCACAGTTTAAAAAACTGCTTTTTACTGTTTCAGAGAGACAGTCATGCAAGTGATTACAGGTATAAAGTATCCACAGATTTTTCGATCTCAAAGCTGATGAGAAGGGCCCTTTAAATTAAAGGAAAACAGTTGTTTAATAATGCAAGAGAGGGCAGCTGGCTGATAATCCATCAATTATTCTCTTTGCAGGCTTCACTCCTCCCTACCTCCTAAGCACGTGAAAGAAGGCTAAATGGCAGCAATTATCACCTTCTGCATTCTTTCCCCCTCGCTGGGGCTCCTGGTGAAGGGAGGGATTGCTGCCTCCTAGTGAAGCCTAAGTGCCTGGAGAGACACTGATTGCCTCTGTGTGCATTACAAAGGTCAGCAAGGCTGTTTTTCAATCACCAGAGCAAAGAGACTTTGTTTTTTAAATTGATTTGCTATAGTGTGTTTTTGCCATCCAAGTGAGTTTTTGGAAAGGAACCCTTAAAAACAATGAGTCTCAACCTGTAATTGCATCATAACATCCTGGCAAATTGAAAGGTGCTAAAATCATTTTTACTACTCTTAAATCATATGTGTTTCCTCTTCCTTTATCACTAAGTAGGACTGCATTATGCCCGAATTCTCTATCTTTTTATGAAGAAATCTTCATAAAATGGGCTCTTTCCATAGCCTTGTTTATTCCCTGGACAAATATAATCAGCCCTGTAGAATCTTGATGTGAAAAGCACACGGTTTTGCACAGTTGGTCTGGACCTGGCCCCTCTACCCGGCATTGTGTCAACCATTGTTTGGAACCTTTTAAAAACAATCAACAGTGAGTGTATTGTTCCCTTGGGCAAAAAGAACCGAAGCTTTAGCCTCCACTATTCTATCCAACCACTTTGAGGAATGGTTTCACTGACTAACCAAACATCTAAAAGTAAGTTACTGCAGACACTCGCCTATAAGTCGATCCCACAGATAAGTTGAGGGTAGGCTTTGATAAAAAATCATGGGATTTTATATGACCCTTGGATAAGTTGGGACTTAAACTTAGGGGGGTGTCTGAGTCTGACTAATTTTGTCTGATTTTACCTGAGCCAGATCCTGAAAAATAACCTACCAGTAATTGTTACCTAAGAACTGTAGTCACTAATTTATTAAAAACATAGTATTAAAAACACAGTATACATACATAGTATGTATATATCTATACATACATGTATACATACATAGTATGTATACATACATACACACACTATTTTTAATACTGTTTTTGCTATACGATGCATACATAGTATACAGCAAAAACAGTATTAAAAATAATCTCAAATTTATTAAAAACTAAGATCTATTTCATAGATCATAAGATTTTTATTCACTAATTTTTAAAATTGTATTCTTAACAACCATTTGTAAACACTATCAGAGTAAGGCCACAAGCCCATCCACACTTTCCTGGGAGTAAGCCCCATTGACTTTAATGGGACTTGCTTCTGAGTAGACAAGCCTAGGTTTGGGCTCTAAGTACACTGGAAACAGCATACCAGTAGAACCATTAATTAAATCCTTCTTTAAAGTGCCTGGTGCCTTAAGCCAAAGGCTCTACGTATAACACACAACATAGAACACACAACTGGGAGTGTTCAATGCAGTTGGCAGTAGAGAGACAAGCAACAAGGAGTGACTGAGCAAGTGCAGCTGCACATAGTTGCATCTGATTTACTTGGAAGTAGACCTTCTGTGGTTGAAGAGCAGCAGCACCTCCTGGCCTCATGTGGAGTTCCTGGCAGCTACACCTCCTGCCAGCCTGCACCCAGCCGCTCCCCTCATCATTCCAGGTGCCAGAGCAGCCAGGGCATGTGGGGCAGTCGGAGGGGGCCATTTGCACATGGGTGGGGAGGACTTAGTAGGAGGATGGGCAGCTGTGCCTCCCCCCAGGCTGCACCCGGCCGGTTGCGCCTGGAACCTCAGAGGAGCCATGGAGGGGGCAGGGCATGCAGGGGCAGCCTACCAGTGATGCTCCCTCGCCTCCCTGGGGGCAGGGAGTGGAGTGAGCGCATCCTGGCTACTGCTGCTGCTCGCCGGACCAACAGAGAGCAGGGAGCACTGGGGAATGACCTTCGCTGCCCCGCAGCTGTGGCCAGCAGGGAGGGAGTGTTGTACACTTCGTACACTCCCAGGGTTTTGGGGTGCTCAGAGTTCTTGGTTCTTGAACCCTAGAGCCCTCAAGGACCCCTGTTCGGTAATACTGCCACCACCCAGTGTGTGCCAGTGTCTCAGTCCAGGGACACTGAGACCCTCTAGGCTTAATTCTATCCCTTGCAGGCACTGAGCACTTTCTTTAATTAAAGCCTCAGTCCTCAAGTTACTAGTCCTCAATGAGTATTTGGTAGCTTGCTGAAGGGCTAGGCAGGATTCTGAAACTTTGTCCCCAACAGACAATGAAACAACTTAGTAAAAGGATTTTTTACTTTATTAAATACATAGGGTTACATAAGTTACAAAAGGCAGCAAATGCTAGAGGCATAAAACTTTTAGGAACATATCAGCATTAAAACAACAAAGCTAACTGGCAATCTCTATTATGCCTTACCTCTCACCTGGGTCAGCTTTCCTTTGTAGATCCTCAGCTCCAGGTTAACTATGAAGCCACTTGGCCCTGGTGGACTAGGCTCTCCCCGCAGGATCTTGCACCCACAACCTTTTCTACCAAACAGACAAAGGACCCGACACACCCCTTTGGGCTTTGTTCTTATACTCCTCATGCTAACAGGACTCCGGTAACTCTGTACTCATTTAAACTGTCCAATCAGAAACTCTTGGGGACAGAATCTTCCCAAAGTGGGGCTGGATGCTAGCCCTCTCAGCTCTCCCCTCCCCACTGGAGGTCCGTGGGCGCCTTTCTGTCTGCTTAGGTGCTACATTATCACCTCCCATTGAGTTGTAAATTCCTTGCAGCTAGGAACTGCAAGCCACTTCTTTGTTACTGGTTTAGCTTGGTTCAGGCTTTACATGTTACTAGGCCTAAACTGTACATATTCATGACAGGGAGGCACCAGGGAGCAGCACAGGACAATCCCCACCTGCTCCCTGCCCTCCATTGGTCTGGCGGTGGCAGCCAGGACGCCCCCGCTCTGCTCCCTACCCCTGTGGGGTGGGGTGTGCAAGTGGGGGGCTCTGATAGGGTGTGGGGGAGCGCCGGCAGGCAGGCTGACCCCCATGCCCTGCCTACTCCCAGGTGCGACAGGCAGGGTGCAGGCTGGGGGTAGGTGAAGCTGCCCATCCTCCTACCAAGCCCCCCATACAAATGGCTCCCTCGCCCCTTCCCATATAGGCGATTATCTATGGTATATTAAGGCTGCTAGGTCATGATGCTTTTAGACCAGTGTCTCACTGAGAATCAGCTGATCTTTTCTCCATCAAAGCAAAAAGAAGTTTTCCTTAACAGCTTGGAACCTCTCTCAAGCATTTGGAAGGCTGGTCAGTAGTAAGGTTACCAGATTCAAAGGGGACAGAGTGGCTATACCTTTAACCATTGCATAGAAGTGGGTATTTTGGCTGGTGCAGCTCAACATGGAAGAGTTTTTAAAAGCTGCACCTGCCAAAATTCCCTCTTCTATACAATGGTAATAAGTATGGACACACTGTCCACCTTTGTATCTTGTAACCCTAGTCAGTAGGAGAGGCAAAGAAGCCAGCTGCAGCAAATTTGGATATGGGCCCAGGCTGAGCCAGAGATTTCTATGACCTTAGCTGGGCTAGGGGCAGCCTGGGGGCTGTGAGAGTCTGTGCTGATGTTTCAGTTCGGAGATGGAGAAATATAATTTGATAGTTTGCTCCCAAAGGGAGCCCATATGTTTGTAAATAAAAATGGCAGAGATATCATAAGTACCTAGAGTTAGCATACCTGTCAGGTCCAGGTCTTGGAGGCTTACCCCTGAAGATCACCAGTACTGCCTTCCCCCAGGATGCAGCACAAGCCTTTTTGATGCATCAGTGGGGGCTGGGTGGAGGAAGGATAGAATTGGGCTTTTATATTGGCAGAAAACCCACACATGTTCAATCTCTTGGCAACCACTTCTAATTCACTGGGTCCTAGCAGTGGCATACCTAGCCCATCTGTCATCAGGGCAAACTAATATTTTGGTGCCCCCCTATGATTTAATTAATTAAATTTATTATTATTACTGTATTATAGAAGATAGCAATGTAAAAATGGTAGATGAAATAACTTTAGCTCACAAAAACTTGTGCCACATTACTTTGTTAGGGCACAATCCTAAGCAAGTCTACTCAGAAATAAGTCCTATTGTGTTCAATTGGTCCTACTCCCAGGAAAGTGAGGTTAGGATTGCAGCCTTAGGGCCCAATCCTATCCAACTTTCCAGCACCAGTGCAGCTGCAGTGCAGTTCCAAAGTAAGGGAACAAATGTTCCCATACTTTGAGGAGGCCTCTGTGTCTGTCTCCCCACCACAGGATGAAGTGCATGCCCCACTGGCATAGCTGCACTGGCACTGGAAAACTAAATAGGATTAGGCCCTAAGTTGTCACAGGGTCGTGAATATTTTACAATCTTGGCACATCTCCCACACATACAGTTCTGTCTAAAGTACAGTTGTGCCTCGCATAACGAAATTAATCCGTTCCGCGAGTCCTTTCGTTATGCGAGTTTTTCGTTTTGCGAAGCACGTTTTCCCATAGGAATGCATTGAAATTTAATTAATGCGTTCCTATGGGTAAGAAAAGTCAGAACAAAGTCAAATTTAGTTTACAAAGTGTTTATTAAGTGCTCTTTAAAGGCATACATACTGTACTGAGGATTTCAAAAACGGGGGGATGCTGAGTGGGGAGCTTGATTCCAATACAAGTGGGGGGGGGAGCAGATCTCTATACAGACCAGTGCAAAAACAGGGGAAAGGTGTGGGGGAGGGAAGATCTCTATATAGACATCACAGCAAGACCAGTGCAAAACCCCTCGCACACAGAACCAACAGATGGAAGTTGGGAGGGGGGGGGCAGATCTCCATACATACCAGTGCAAAAACAGGGGAAAGGTAAGTCAGCCCCAGTAGAGTCAATGGGGCTCACTCCAGGGATGCGTGGATGGGAGAGAAGCCTCCCTGGGCTCACTTCCTGGTCTCCTTCCCTAGGCTCACTCCCTGGGCTACCTGGACTCCTTCCCTAGGCTCACTCCCTGGGCTCACTCCCTAGGCTGGGATGAGAGAGAGGCTGGGATGCTCCAGGCTTGGGGAGAGAGAGGGCTGTGATGCTCCAGGCTTGCGGGGGGGGGGGGGAGAGAGGCTGCGATGCTCTAGGCTTGGGGAGAGAGAGGGCTGTGATGCTCCAGGCTTGTGGGGGAGAGGGAGAGAGGCTGCGATGCTCTAGGCTTGGGGAGAGAGAGGGCTGTGATGCTCCAGGCTTGTGGGGGAGGGGGAAGAGAGAGGCTGCAATGCTCCAGGCTTGGGGGGAGAGGGAGAGAGGCTGCGATGCTCCAGGCTTGGGGAGAGAGAGGGCTGTGATGTTCCAGGCTTGTGGGGGGCACAAAAACGGGCAGGAGCAAGAACGTGCAACCCCTGACAGGCACACAGGAGCCTGGCCCTGTGAGTGAGTGAGTGAGGGGTGGTGAAGAGAGCGTAAGTGTGTGCGTGAGAGGGAGGGAGGGATGCTGACTGACCCGCTGCTGTGCGAGGAAACCCCAAGAACTCATCATCCTTCCTTAGGGTGAATGTGAGCATAAACCGGCATGAAGATCCCCCCCTTAAGACAAACCAAAACAAACAAACAAAAAAATTCGTTATGCGAAGCATAAGTCATAAAAATTCGTTGTGCGAGTTACCAAACTTCGCTAAACGCTTTCGTTATGCGGGTTTTTCGCTGCACGGGGCATTCGTTATGCGAGGTACCACTGTAGCATTATGAACTCTGAAAATAATAATAATAATAATAATAATAATAATAATAATAATAATAATAATAATAATAATAAAACTTTATTTTTATCCCGCCCTTCTCCCTAACGGGACCCAGGGCGTTGAAAATATCTGATCAAAAGCATTCTCTCAGAGACAACTGCATCTTAAAGTGTTCTGGATCTTTAAAATGCAATGTAAGAAGTTGCTCATAAATCATAATCCTGAGCACATTTATTTGGAAACAACACCTCAGTTACCCCCAAAATGGGGATGAAGGTGTTATAATTATACACTAGAAAAAAAAAGAGCTGCCAGCACTCTGAGGCTGCAATCCTAACCACACTTTCCTGAGAGAAAGTCCCACTGAACACAATAGGACTTAATTCTGAGTAGACCTGGTTAGGATTGTGCCCTGAGTTTGTTAGCAGCACAGCTGGAGGGTATTGGAAAGGGGGGGGAGAAGTGATGAATTTGCTGGGGGAGGGGAAGACTGTTTTGTGTGTATCTGCTAGCTGCTAACTGATGCAAACAGACCCAGAGGCTGTTTGGTTGCAATCCTAACCTCACTTTCCTGGGAGTAAGTCCCATTGAACACAATAGGACTTACTTCTGGGTAGACCTAGCTAGGATTGTGCCTTTTGTCTTACAATAGCAGCCAACATGGGAAGTCCCCCCCCCCCAGGCAGGAGGAAAAAGGGGGGTGGCTGAAAAGGAATAGGTGTTTTTATTTTTTAATCAATTTTTGGAGACAAAGCCATCATGAGTGGCTTTTTTTTTCTTTTTTGAAGGGGGAGGAAAAAGAGAAAGGTGAAGATCCTTGGTTAACCTGACACAGACTTCAAGCCTATGTAGCTCTACTCAGAAGTAAGTCCCATTTGAGTCAATGGGGCTTACTCCCAGGAAAGTGTGGAAAGGATTGCAGCCACACAGAGCAAGATTATAACTCACCCCCAAAGAAGATGGGGGCTGCTCTCACACACACACCCAACATGCAGATGTCCCCCCTGTTCCCCCCAGGCAAGATGGAGGAATGCAGGCTGGGGCATTTGGACCCCCCCCCCCCCAGCAGACTGGGCTCCCTCCTTTCCAAGTGGAGGAAAGCACTGTGCTGCCTGTACTTACTCTTCCCTCCCAGTTTGAAGCCTGCCTGGAGCGCACCCTGTGCTGATGAGATGCAGCACCTCTGCTGCTGCCCAGCCAGCCTTCTCGCCCACCTCACACTGCCCCACCCACCTCATTCACAGCCACAGAGAAGCAGCAAGTAGGGAGGCCCCAGGCACAGATTGAATACCTCAGCTCTATGTAGTTACCTGGGAGTAAGACCCACTGAACACAGTGGGACTTACTTCTGAGTAGACAGAAATTGGCTGAGGGGGGCAGGGCTGCAGAAGCAGGTCAGCTGCTTGGTTGATACTCAGCCAGTGGAGAGTCCTGAGTGCCTGCAGAACAATCCCCCCCTCAGGCTGTTCTGTACAGCCCCCCTCCCTCATCCACCTCACACAACCTGCACCTGCTGGCTTCTTCCCCTCCCATCTCTCCATGTACAACCTCAACCCCTGGGCGTCCTGGGACTGGCCAAGGCTGGAGGAGAGGAGAAGAGTGCAGGGGGTGCCTAGAGGGCCTTCCAGCATTTCTCTGCTTTTCCAGCAGAGATCATGAGTGTCCCTTCTCCTTTAAGAAAAGGACAAACGGGCAGGGAGGGGGGAGGCTGGTGGAGGCACCCCCAGAGGGTCAGTGCTTGGGGCATCTGCCCCATTTGCCCTGCCCTAGGTCCGCCAGTGGGTCCTAGGTCTGTTCAGGATTCTAAGAAGATCGAGCAGGCTGACCCACTCACACAGATCTTTGCTGCAGACATGAAACTGTTGCCCAGTTCTTACAGGGCCTTCCCATCTTGGGCTCTTCTGGGCTTGTCACAGTTGAATTCTGGTGCCCAGTTCTATGAATTGCTGACTTGACAGAGTGGTGGCACAGGCTCAGGCCAATAGCTATTAAGGATGCTATAAAATAGTCCCTGTGTTGGGTTAATAAGCATTTCTATAGAAATCTTCCTGTCTCGAACAGAAGACCTTCACTGCCCAAACCAGCCAACATTTCCTGTTAAAGGTCTGAAGCATAGCTAGATATTATCCCCTCTGGCAGCTCATACTATAAAATACACAGAGTACATACAAGTGATTAATGTGTACGTTCTTGCCAAGATTATCCACACAGATGTCTTCCAAAAATGAGAGCAGTGGGGATAGAAACAAAGCAATGAACTGGCTGCAAGGAAAAAACAAACACAAAGAAGTATGAACCAAAGGCTAGTAAGTCAGCACGGAAGTTTGAAAACCATTTTAATTGATTTGATTTTGTTGTACGGGGGAACATAAAAAAACTGCTCATGCTAGATGTCACTTCCGGCCATGACATCACTTCCAGTGGGTCCCAACAGATTGTCATTCTCAAAAGTGGGTCCCGATGCTAAAAAGTTTGAGACAGGACAGTTGGCATCCTTCAGTCTCGGAAGACTATGGTATCACGCTCTGAATAGTGGTTCCGGAACAGTGTCCTCTCCAGTGCGCGAAGCCTGGGTAAGGTAGATATGGAGGATAGACTGTTACCCATGCAGCAAATCCCCCCTCTCCACATCGCTGAAATGGTCCAATGGAAAGGCAGAAGCCAGTACTGTTGGTTCCAGCAGTGTCACAGGAGTTGCCAGAACATGACTGTGTTCAGCCGTGAACTGCCTTAGGGACTCCAGCTCCGGATTTTGCCTCAAGGTTGACTCCTGAAGCCTTTTCCATAACTGGATGTAGCCACAAGGCAGTAGAGGTTTTGGATCAGAGTTTTCCTGCTCTCAGATGAGCTGCCTTCCCAGGCTATCGAGTCCCATCTACCCGGTAGATTCTGAGAACCACTCAAAGTTCTCAAAAGTTTCTCAAAGAAATTTTGAGAACCACTGGTCTAATTCACAGTGCCATCCATGCTGACTGTCAGTGGCTTTCAACCGATTCTTTTCCAGCCCTGCCTGGAGATGAATTGGACCAGGAACTGTCTAACTGTGTATGTGCAACCTCCTGATTTTAGAAATGGGCTATGTCAGAATGCCAGATGCAAGGGAAGCCACCAGGATGCAGGTCTCTTGTTATCAGGTGTGCTCCCTGGGGCATTTGGTGGACCGCTGTGAGATACAGGAAGCTGGACTAGATGGGCCTATGGCCTGATCCAGTGGGGCTGTTCTTATGTTAGCATGCATATGATCGTCTTCTGAGTTCAAGCCCCAATAGAGTTTTCCCTATTCCTTGTCAGTGTGCCGTGAGATGAAAGGGTAGAAAATGGCTGGTTGGCAACCTTCAGTCTCGAAAGACTATGGTATAAGCCTACAGCACCCAGTAGTCCCAGGCAGTCTCCCATCCAAGTACTAACCAGGCCTGACCCTGCTTAGCTTCTGAGATCAGATGAGATCAGGCATGTGCAGGGTAATTTAAGCATGATCCTTAAGGATATCCACAAGCTCCACCTCCAAATTTCCTGCAATTTTAGTCAAATCATGGCTCCCTTCTAAAAATCAGTTAGTAAGAGGGCTGCCACAGTGGTATTGGCGCCAGGACCTAGCTGTTGTTCAAGCGCTCCTTTGAATGCTGGTTATGTTTGTGTGTGTGTGTGATTTTTTTTATTGTCCTTTGTGCCAGAACCACCCTGCTCCAATCACTGGGAGGGCTTCTAGGTTAATGAAAGAGCAGTTGCTTTGCATGTAGTTAACTGTAGCCTCCTGACCTAAATGGGTCAATGGCCCAAGTCTGCAGAAGGCAGTTTCGTTTGCTCACAATGGAGTCAATTCTATCCAGAGCCAGGCACACCAGTGGATGGAGGAAAGATGAAAGATGAGGCTGGTATATATCATCCCAACTGCCTGACTACTGTCATATGTCTGATATGAAAATGAGATGCTAGCTGGATGTAACTAACATTCTTTGTAAGTCTGTTGATCCAGCTGCTCAGTGGGGAAGGAATGTAGAAAAAGAAAGAGAAGTAACCAAGTGGCTGCTATCCTGGCTACCTGGGAATTTGGACTAAGAAATGTCCAGTGAGTGACGTAAAATAGAGGGGAAGTGACTCTAAGAGAAATTCTAAATAGACCACTAATACCATGACTGAAGAAACAAAATGGCAGTGTGGCCTCTGGGAAGGTACCAAGGTTAGAAAGTTTTCCAGCATTTTTGTGAATTCCGTACATTCTATGCAATCTCACAAAAGAGAACATTAGAATCAGATTGTGATTTTCCTAAGGCAGTTATTAATCAGTATTAGAGTTATGTGCAGTTGCGGGTGTTTATGTCTGGTTTAAGAAGAGGAAATTCCTGAGCTGAAGCAGTGGCCCAGACAGTTCAATGGGTCAACCAAAAGTATCACAACATCAGATTTGACATCACTGTTGACATCAGTGGTTTGCATCTTTTAAATTGTCCCATAAATTAAGACTTATTCTCCTCAAGCATATTGTCCACAATGTTTTTTGTTGTTGCTATCACAGCTCTTCCTTCCTTTGACTATTTTCTTTCCTAGTGTATCCATTTTATTTGTTATGACCTACCCACCTCCCTTTCCCATCACCTCTCTAGTTCACCAGTCAGTGGATGTAAGAAAGATGAGGCCAGTACACATCATTCCAACTGCTTGACTGCTGTCCTCCTTCCCTGTCTGGTTAGTCAGTGAAACTCGTTTCTTACAAGATGGATTCCAAGGAATAACAAAATGGAGACCCAACTTTTCTACAGGTTTGCTGCTCCTGCAGTTGCCAACTGATCTGGAAAAAAAAGCTGGTCTGTTCTGTTTAACAGCTGATTGATATGCAGAAATCAGTGAGTGAAGGCTCTCAAAGTAAGAAGACAAACATCATCATTGGTTAATATATGCGAGAAGCAGCTATTAAAGGCACAATTGCACAAAGCATTTGAAAAACTGGCAATCCTATTTGGAAAGAATGGGAGGGAAAAAAACCCTTCAATCTAATTTAGGACAAATTGTGCCCCACCCCATCTTGGAAAGCCTGCCTAGCTTGCTGAATGCTTATAACATGTTATTTTAAACAAGCTCTTGATTATGTCCTCTCTGGTTTTCAACTTGACAATGATAATAAGATCTGGATTGTCAGAATCCTGACCCTGGCACAAGACAATCTGATCAGTGGCATCACTACGGTTTGTGTCACCTGGTGCAGGAGGTGAGCACATCTCCCCATGATGGACCTCCTCTCATGCAGTGGGCGAGGGAAAAACCCAGGTGGTGGGTGTGGTGATGCACCATCGCCCTACACCCTCTGTTTTTTGGCCATACTTTTTGATAGAATAGTTGATAGAAGGGAGATATTTCATACCGGGTTTTTTTTCATTGTAAATTCCACATTAAATGGTATATAACATGATGGTATTTTTCCAACAAACCCTCCAGTGCGTGTCACCTGGTGCACACCGTCCTCCCCCAGTGACGCCACTGAATATGATCCAGCCTTTGAAGGCTGGTGGATGCACAAAGGTACTAGATGGTGGATCACCCACTACCATTTTGCAATTTGATTGCAGATAGAAGACCAAAAAAAAGTTCACAGCCAGCTGGAAAAGATTGGTAAGAGCTTTGGGGATGGCAAAAGCAGGTTACCAAGAGAACCTATTTATCATTGCCCTCACTCTGAATAGGTCAACATTTTTACGCACATCCCTTGCTGCATCACCATCTACTCCATAAAAAAAAAAAAAAAATCACTTTTTGTAGCTGAATAAAGTTTTCTTGGAAAGCACCTCATTTTGGTTAAGTCTTTAAAACAAACATTTATTACAAGAGCCACCAGTATGTTCCATTCACAAGGAAACTGACCCTGCTGAAGACTGCCCCTTTTATTTCTTATGACCTCTTCCACTACAAACCACAAGGTAAACAAAATCACCACTAATAACCCTCTATAGTTGCATGTGAAATATTTCTCAGGTGTTGCAAGTTGTTATTTGTGTTTCTGATTCAATGCTTTATTAATGTTTCTTAGCATTAGCAGCACCTGGAAAGAACTCAAGGTGTTTTGTGGGCCTTTTTAAAAGAAAATCTTACAATTGTAATATCATTATTCTTTATAAAGGGTATTTTATAATCTGATTTGGTCAAAAGGGACTTGTGTATTATATTGTTAAGGTATTCCAAGAAGGGGTTGGGCCATTGATGAGCTCATCCCACCTTTTTTGGCAGCACAAGTTTCTTTGGAACTGTGGAGCGGTTGCCAGATGCTCAGGTTGTTCCAAGAGCGTTGCGTTCCCCCCTCCCCCCATATTGGGCATTCAGTTCCACAGTGTGTTTATGTAATGTGCAGCAGCTCTAAAAAAAGCATGTGAACTCCAGACAAAAGAAACAGATTTATATCTGCTCAAATGCTACTACCATCTTAGGTCTGTGTGCTGCTCCTACATAGGAAATATAACAGAGGGCCTGCTTAAGCCAAAATGTGGCAATTTTTTAAAAAGTGTCCTGGCAAGTAAGCAACTATTATACTAAGTAGATATTAGGCTAAAAATTGGCTACTGTAAGAGAGAAATGTAGAAATCAGGTAAACTGCTTCGTGGTGATATTACAGTATACATGTGAACTATGTAATTGCTCATGAAAAAGCTACCAGCAACAGAATGTTCCATAAGAGGGAAGTTAACTGTTTTGGTGAATTACTGGTCTTGGGAACTAAAGGGGTCCTGAGATGCTGGCAAATGCTAAGAAAGAGACAGGCTTGCTGGACAAGAAAGCCACACACACCTTCCTTACAACAAAGGACTTCAATGGTTGGGGCTTTTTAGTTTGGGACAGGACATGATTCAGGCTTCTCAAAATACATCATGCACAGTGTGGAAAAACATTTACTTTTGCACAACATCCACAGAAATCATTGTTGGTTGGGTGGCAGTAGTTTTAGATAGCAAAAGGAAATAGTCAGTCCACATCTGAGTGTGATTGACTTGCGTGAATTCAAGTAGACATGCTCAGTATGTGTCCCACAAGCCCCAAGTAACATAAAGAAAAGCAAGTTTCAATGGTGCAGGCAACTCCACCCTCCAGGTCACTTACTCTGCTTATGCTCTGGAGCAAGCCTGAGCTGCATAATGAAGCTAGTGTTCTCTTAGCCCCTGTATGTGTTTCGTACTCTCATGCTTTTAGGGGGAAAATGAGAACACTTCACATAGGGAAGGTTTACAGCTCCTTGCTCTTGGCAGAAGGGGAATGCAGAATCAATGGAGTTCTAGAAGCGCAAGCACCATGAATAAGAAAACTAGTGTAACAAAGGAAGCAAAGTGGTGTTATCTCGTGTGTGTTCGGAATTTCCCTTACTGGTTGGGACTAAGCAGGTCTATAGTAAAGAAGTACAACGTTTGTCTCTCTTAAAGAACTGACTAATGCACATTCTTGCTAATGGAAATAGTTTCACAATGAGGAATTGAGAGAAAGAGAAACTTGAAGCACCATACGAGTCAAAGTTTAGAACTGTCAATTGTGCTCAGGAGACCAATGTACTGATATATTGAAGGTCATGCCTCTTTATAATAACAATGGACCTTGAATAGCTGCAGGTGCAATATTACCACAGTCTTGGGGCCTGTTTGGAAGCGAGCCGTGGAAATCTCAGAGCGATGAATGTTCTTGTAAGGATGAATGTTCTGGTTCAAATGTAGCCAACGTAACTGCTGCCTGCCAGTGGAAACCTTGCCTGTTTGGTTTGAGATCTCGCTAGAATTTGCGTATATCCCACATGTTAACTAAAGTATGAATCATGCTTTAAGGAACAGTGGGTTTGGTCAACTGAGACTTTGTTTAGAAATAATTCTTGAATATTCGTATTTCAGTAATTTTTTCGTTTTGATTTCTGGTGCTGCTGTATTTCTTAATGATTTTGTTCCCATAATTTTTTTTCTTTCAGACATTAAGGGAAAAAATGAACTAGAGGTCATGGTACAAAACTCTGACAATTCTATGCCAATCAAGAAACACAGTGGCACTGGTAATCCAGAAATTTAAATTCTCTTTCTCTCCTTTTAAGGCAAGAGTCAAATGGGAACATGCCAGGTCACCATTTGATCTATCCTGCCAAGAACTTTGTACTTGAATGTATTGTATTGAATGCCTAATAATAAGTCAGACCGCTGAACATGGTGAAATTGTATGGGCAATTCATTATCTTCTTGGTGATCTCTACTTTCCTCCCAACCTATGCAAACACACAAAGCCATTCATCATGTATCCCTCACTTCATTGTTCTGGGTGAAAGCTGTGCTCTCATGGATCACTTCAGTGCCTCTGGTTATTAATACTGGCTGTCCATCTCATACAACTATAAACTTGGCCTGTTAATACAAGCTGTGCCACTAAAGGTACTGAAAAGAATACAAATACCCCTTTGTCCAGTTGGATAGCAGACTCACTCTTATTTCAATAATGGTTCTAACTTTTCCCCACCAGCAGAAGTCACTAGTCTCTTTTCTTTTTAAAAAATAGATATGGAATTGATTCCATTGAAGTAAGCCAAAAAAGACTATTGATCAGTATAGACCAAGGTTGCCTGACCCTTAGAACCAATTCACGCTTCTTTCTACAATCCAAACTGTTTCTTAGGAACAATTAGGACAGAAACTTCAGTTACTCACCCTTTCACACCCAGGATGCCAAATTCTGTCCAAAATATCCAGTTTCATATTTGTGCATTGAAGCTGTAAATAAATGGAACACACAGAAGCCTGGCTACAGCCCAACCTTTCATGCACTGTACATGACTGTACATGTACATTTGATCACAAAAAAAAGCTTGTAAAAGAACAAAAACTGGTAACTGTTTGGCAAAGATAGTAACTGGTTGTTTACTCTTAGAGCAAATAAAGTAACTCTGCGCAAACTGTTTTGGTGTTAGAAAGAGGCCAGGAAGCTGGGAACGTTGACAGGGATTCTGGCTGCAATACAGAATATGAGAACTGTCATATGGTGAAAGACCTAGTAAGTACTTTAGATGCACAATTTCACATTGCCTGTCAATCTATAGGATCCAGCACAGGAAAAGAACAGTACGGGTTGGAGTCTATCACATGTGGAAGAAAGCTCCTGTAAGGAATTTCCTCCTCCCACAGCAATTCCCTGTGCTCCCCAAATGCACCCTAGAAGACTAGGAAGTACAAATGTCAGGAAGCTTGGAATTGAAGTGGCTAGAAAACAGTAGAAATGAAGAACAGAAATGGATGAGCAAATATTAAAAGAGTGATTGGATAAGGAACTCTGGACTCTCCAGGACTCTCTTGCAAAAGCATGAAATGGGGTTGGCAATGATAGGTGTATCATGTGAGACAGAGGTTGCATTTTCACACCAGGGAAGAAGAGGTGCCATTTCAGAAGCAAGCAAAAATTAAACATTTAAAATGTCTCATCAGAAGCAGAAGCAGATGCTGCAATTGTTTTCCTTTTAAAGAAATTCTAATAACTATCACAGTGCCATCTGCACAACAAACTAAATAAAAACCACACACACACACACACACACTTTTTAAAAAAATAAGGCATCTAATCAGTTGATGAGCATTCCTAGAACATGAGTCTCTTTAGCTGTTTATAGTCACCAGGACTAGCCCATAGCCACCCAGTTAGAGATGGCATGTCAAAAGTTGCCAGGTGGTGTACCAGTTTTTGTTCCGCCCAGTCCCTGGACTTGGAAAAAAGAAGAGAGGAATGAAGCGGAAGTGTAGAGGAGGAGAACATTGTTCTCTAGCCTACTACTCTCCTCTCCTCCACACTTTTGCTCTGTTCTTCTCCCTTTTCCAATCCAAAGGAGTGGAAGAAGCAGCAGGAGAGGCGAGTGAAAGCAGGTGGGTAACCCATGCAATCAGCTACCCAAGATGACCATTTCAATGGGCTTCATGGATGGGCCAGCCTGACATTCACTCTGTACAGAACCAGCAAACTGGATATATACCTACTCTTGAGGAACAGTCCCATGTAGTCTGTAGTCTTGTACACAAAGAAAAACTTTTCAACTAACCTTTGGTAATCAACATTCCTGCTAATTAATTAAAAGAATACAAGCAGCCTATCATACAGATGGTTCACTATGCTTAGGGGAAAAACCTTATGGAGTAATTGGACTGCAGTAGCTTAAATTATACCAAAATGTGACAGGTTACTTTGAATTGTGATAGAGTGTGTTCTTTATTCTGCAACTCTGATCTGATGCTAACGTTTAGCTAGGGGATTTCCCTGCACAAGGGTTTCTGACACACAAAGGAAGAGTCTTTTTATGTTCACCTGAATTAAAGTTGAATAAGCCTGGTAAACAGCTGGTAGATCTTAGGAGGCACAGTGTGAGAAACAAAAGCTGACAAGAGAAACTAATCTGTGGGGAATCTCAAGTTTCAGATCTACACCAGGAAAAGAAAACACCCAATACTGAAGTTGTATTTCAAAGACAAGCTTGGAAATAACAAGCCAGAGAACCAATGTGCACTACTCGTCAACTCTAGCAACATTTCTATGTAGAATGTGCATCAAGGAAATGCCTTATAGCAATTCAGTAACTTTGGGTCATTCTTACCCATGTTATTGAGGATCTTAGAGTTGCCTGCCAAAAATGCTACAGCAACAGTCTGCTGCAAGTCAGCCTTTTCCCTATGACAACAACTGAAGCACAAAGCTGCTCCAAGGACAAGTGGAAAATATGTTAAGAGAAAACCAGACATTCCAAGGCAGAGGCAGAGGAAAAGGATCTTTGCAATTTACCAGTAACTAAGTATGCCGAGGTTATCGTTCAAA
This sequence comes from Tiliqua scincoides, assembly GCF_035046505.1. Lineage (NCBI taxonomy): Eukaryota > Metazoa > Chordata > Lepidosauria > Squamata > Scincidae > Tiliqua > Tiliqua scincoides. The sequence goes on along the minus strand of NC_089821.1, from coordinate 165,150,672 downwards.
AAATTTCTTTAAAAAGCCAAGTAGAACAAAGGAAATAATAATAAGAGAGGGGAATTGGACCAATTAGCTACAGTCCGTGTTAATTCTGTTAAAAAGTAGGCAGATGGTCAAGCTAGCCATATGATAAAAGTTGTTTATATCGCATGATATTAACAAGACACTACACTGGAAGGAAACAAGAAGTCTGTAACCCAAGGGATACTGCACCGCTGAAATGTGGACAAGGGGACATTTGAGAATCTTGCAGCATATATGCAACGTTGGGCAGAAATGGCTTCACAAAATCTCCACATCTGACATCCGGGAAAACGGATCCTCAGAATTCATTAAGAACAAGCTTGATACTATGGTTTTTGCAGACAAGCTGTATCTTAATACTCTTACTTTCTCAGTGTGCAGCACTGAATCAATGTTTCCCAGTGTCTTAGAGACATCTGATGGGCAGCCCAAGCCTAAATGGACCTTACGCCACCAGAATTCCTGGCATTCAGGCATCATAAGATCCTTTACAGCTGTCACAGGAGGCAACATGCCATGTCATGAAGGTGAGGCACCGCCGCGCATTACTGGATTCTCCACATTCCCAGGGGCCAGTAAGTCAGCACAGGAAGTGGAAGGGAGGCCAGGAGGGGGCAGAGTGGGGTGGGAGGGGAAGAAACAGGCAGGAGATCAGAACAGAAGGGAGACAAAATGAGGTTTTGAACAGGAAGTAATGGTGCTGGCAGTGCCACCAATATCCTTTCTCCCTTCTAGGTCTCTATCTGCCTTGCTGGGTCCACTCAGACTTGCACCAGCTAAATTGCTGGTGCAGGTCTGATTAGACCCATTGCAACGCTAGAGGCTTACTCTCCAGCACAACTTAAATTGGTGCAGGAGGGAAAAGATAGGATTGGGGCCTCAGTCTTAGTACAAAGTCATATCTTTTCTCTATCTCCTTCTCATAGCTCCACCTAAAAAAGCCATTCCATAGGGACCACAAGCAAAGTGCAGGCAAACAAATCCACAGATCCTATTATGCAAGGGTTTCTAAAGGAGGTGATTCTTAAGCCCAGTTCACATGAGTGCATGGACAGAGTCAGAATGTGGCTTGTCATTCCTGAAGCCCAACTGCTTGTCATGCTGACATTACTCTGTATCAACAGGACACCACTTTGGGTTTCACTGGCATACTGACATGTAGTATTTTTTTAAATAACTGAACATGACTCTGTTCAAAAATGTGACCTGTTTATTGTAAATGAGGAAGCGTTCATAACAGTGCAAACAATTCTTTGGTAGATTTATTTAGTTACAATAAAAACAACAAAGATTTCACTTTTGGTAGGTTTTTCCTTTTAAAAAAAAAAAGGTAAATAAATATGGAAAAAGTACAACTGAGGAAATATTGAGGAAATGATTGTTCAGCCATGGGCCACTGTCTCAGAACTGTTACATGAGCTTTCAATCAGCAGAAAATGTAAAACACATATACATTTATACAATACTTGATTTCTTTCAAATTTTGGAATAAGACCTATTTCCTAATCCATTTATCATCAGACGTTTAGATCAATAAATGCTGGGATTTACTTTTTAACATAAATCTTTTAACATAATATTTGAGCAAATACTAATTAGACATCTGCTTTATTTCAAGAGGGAGAACCAGAGGTATGTTTCCAGCTGTTCATGCATTCATTCGTAAATGACTGAAATACCTAAGCAGGTTTCTTCACAATATAGCAATGGAAAATAAAGTGTGATTAATCTTTAAAAAAAAAAGTTAACTGGTTTAATATAGCCAACTTCCAATTATGGCACTTGCCCCTGTTTTGAAAGCTGACTTCACTTGTAGAAATTTTAGGTACTAGCCTGGAAAGCCAAATGTGAACCAAAAAATTAAAAAAAATAAAACTGAGTAAGACATAAGCCCTAAAATGAGGTACGATACTTAAAATGTGTGTTGTGCTGTAGGAGAATAAAAATCAAAACATTCCATACAAAATCACCTTAAGCAGTTCTTTAAAATGTACATCATAATTTCATATGTATTCTGCATCAATTTTGTTTTCCATCTTTATTTACAGGTACTGTAGCTGTCCCCACCAAACAAATTTCTTGGTTAATTTCTCTTAATGAAGGTGCATTCTGTGCCATTTATCAAATGAAAACTGGTTAAAGACAGGAAATTGATGAGTCAACATATTATTAATGGAAAAGCATCATCACTCTAGTTAATTGCAAACCTGGTTTGCCACACTAATTACACACATTATTTGAAAGGGTTCACGTATTTGCTTTTGGACAGATGGCATGAATTCTTTGATCACCAGGCCCTAAATCCTAATGATTTAATCCAGAATTATTTAACTTCGTCTGTAGTTTTGTCTAAGAAACAAGGTGGGACTGGTTAAATTCTATGAAATTAAGACTTGTTTTATGAATAAGCACCATCAATTAAAATAAAACCATATCAATGAGGTACAAAAGTTTTCCTTCACTGAACCTAATAAAACATATTGGCTATAAAGAGGCAATATTGAAGATACAAAAGTAAACAATGACGTTAAAGTAGACATACATTTGACAGTGCTGAGAAAATCTTAATTGGGCACACAAATTCAAAAAGTGATTCATCACATTATTGTAACACTAGGACTAAGGGGAGCAAAAGAACATGTAGTAATGTGAAAGTCAAGAAACCCTAAAAATGAAACTATGCTGATTTAAAAAAAATTAAAGGAACAGTTAATCCCTATTTGGTAGTTCTGTCTGACAGATATTTTCACGAATCATGCCACAATACAGACAGGAACACATTTATAGGAACACATTTTTTGAATAAATCAGTAGGTATCTTGAGTGCTATCCAGCAGGATAAGTTCAGTCTAACCCTCCCCACCCCATTTCAAAGATGATTGTGTTTTAAGCAGTTCCTAATAGGAGCATGCATTCATTTTCAGAATGTATGGAAGCCAAACAGACTACAGGTGCAACCTATTTATCCACAGATTTTTTATCTGATTGTCTCAATGCAAATGGGGTGGGGGAACTGAAAGTTGCACACACCTTTGCCTCCTTTGCCCTTCGCTGGTGTCTTTCCAGGCAGCCCAAAACATGCAAAAAGGCTCAGCCTGGCACAGGCAGGGAAATAGCCCTGGAGCCATGGAAAAGGTTCCCCTTTCAAAGGAACAGTAACATTCCTGGAGCCCCTGGGGCAGCAGAGAGGATGGGAAGGGGGGGAAAACCTCTGTAGCCAGAACAGAGTGCAGCAAGGTGGAGTGTGCTCTCTTTCTCACTCACACACAGGGGCAGGTGCAACAGAGGGGATTGCTTTAAAAAAACCCAGGGAGTGTTTCCCAATTCCCTCCCCCCCTTCAGACTGAGATGCTGCAGGCTCTCCATGCTCCAGTCTACGGAAACAAAACAGCCCAGCAAGCAAGTCTTCCCAGCAAGCAAAGCATGAGATTTAGGCTACAATCTGATCCACACTTTCCTGCGAGTAAGCCCCATTGACTACAATGGGGCTTACTTCTGAATAGAAATGCATAGGACTGGACTCTTAAAAGCTCAGCATCCCACCTGTGAAAGAAGCCAGAACAGCTGGCAACGGTGAGGGCTGAGTACGGAGCAGAGAAGGGGGAGGCAAAGGAGCTGAGAGGAGAGGATTGATAACAGCTGCCTTAGTTTCCTTCCAGCCCTAGGTGTCAGGCTGCAGCATATTTGCTTAAGTCTATGGAATTTAGCACAATGCATTTTTTCTTAATCGTGCCAGGTCATGGAACAGAAATCATGTGTATAAATAGGCTCCATCTGTACAGCCCTTTTGGTTTGAGTTTCATTCATTTTGGAAAGAAGATAGGACCCCAAATATGCCTGAAAAGGTACGGTTGGGATTAGTTTTCAGAACCCCTTTCATTGCCCATTTGTTTTCACTTTTAAAAAGCCAAAACAATTTTTCTCCTTAAACTTGACTTTCACCACTGAGTCTGTTGCTGTTGTGGCAGGAGCTCCAGCACAACTATCTCCTGGCAGGAGCCGTTTTGAACACACAGAGCTGTCCCTAAACACAGTTTTCAACCTGAAGCAGTGTGGCTAAAAAAAAAAATTACTTCCACTGTAAAAAAAGCAACAAAAATCAAGTATAGAGAGATAAATGAGTTTGGAAACAAATTGGGACCATCTGAATGGATCCCTAAACTAGAAACTTTGAGCAGAATGGTCCCCCCAAAAAGCAAATGGGAGTCATGAAAATACATGGTAACCTGAAATGATTATTTTTTTTGCATGCACACCTCTAGCATCTAAGAATCTAAGAAAGAAGAAAATCTTTCACATTTTCAAGTTTGTACTATAAAGTTCTGCAAGCACCAGTATAGAAAGGGTTGTATGACTGTACAATGAGAAGGAAGTGGGTGCTGTACTTCTTCTGTACTGAGAGGCAAAAATCTAAAAGATGCTTCTCGTAACCTGATGCTAGAAAAAGCTATAGTCCTTGACAGGCAGATAGTCCTGCAACTGTTTAAGGCATGAGAGCCTCAACAGAAAAACAGTTGATGACTTGAGGTACAGTGTTGATCTGAATCAGAGTGAATGTGGCATGGATATGATTTTTTAAAAACTGCACCTGAGGCAAAACATTTGCATAGCAGACTCTGGGTGACTGTTCTGCAAAGTGCTTCTGGCAGTTTCAGAATTTGGTAATAAAAAGGGAAAGGGTTACAATAATGTTAATATCAGTAACCACTACGAGACAAGTAATTTTTTCCTGAAGCTATTAAAATGTTCCTTAAAATGTCATTTTAAAAAACGAATTCATTTATTTCTCTATCCCTACCCATCTTTATCTAGCAGAGGGGGTTAAAGGTAATGATCTGTTCCCCTCACTTCTCTTTGCATTAAGGGTGTGTGTGTGTATGGCGATGATGATGGTGGTGGTGATGATGATGATGATGATGATCACAATGAACTATGAGGAGCAAAGACATCTTCTATAAACAATACAAAAGCACTCCTGATTCTGCATTTCAGCATTATCCAATTATTACACACTTCAGTTTTGCCACTGATGACTAAATGTTTACAACTATAATCATGTGTTTCAATTGTCAAAGCTAGATTTAGTATCTTGTAGGAATGAGCCATGTAATATCAGCGTCCTTGTACATTTCTTCTCCTGGTTACTCACTGATTTGCAGAGCAATGGATGCCTAGCACAGAAAGTCCTGAAAGAACCTGAAACAATACCTACAAGAAGAAGCAGGCTTAATTTGTATCAGGGCTCAGTCTCTGAGCCTAGTTCAGTAGCAGAGCTTGGTCCTGGAACATATAAAGTAAGAAAGGTGAAAGTGGTCCTGAGCTCCAGATCTATCAGGAAATTCTGAGGAGAACCAATATTTCTTTAACTATAGTGAGAGCCCAAGCTTCAGGGAGTAGGGGACAGGAAAGATTTCCAGATTGATCTGAGCATTAACATCTATTTTTGTATAACAAACAGAACACACTCTGCTACATAAGAAGAGCCCTGCTGGATTCGGCCAAAGACAGTTCAGCTTTCTGTATCCCACAGTGGCCCACCAGATGCTTCTGGGAGCACTGAAGACAAGAAGATACCTGTATCCTCTTTCCATTCTCTTGCACTTGGCATTCATGCTGTTTTAGGCAGTTTTCTAGACCACATCAGAGTGCTCTTGGGGCTCCAGACCCCTATCTGTTCATTGGGGGCAGAGACACCCAATGTAGCAGAAGACAGAGAATACTGTTTGTATTGGCTCATAAGAAAGGGCACACATTGCAACTGAGACAGGGAAGGTCTAGAAAACTGAGAAATCAATAGCTTAGATGTGCAGCAGGAAAGAATACTGGGCCAGGAAAGAATTTCTTCCCTCCCTCCCTCCCTCTCTCTCTCTCTCTCTCTGTTGCCTCCCCAATGCCTTCTTCCTCCCTCCCATGAGTTTGTAGACTTGAGAGATAGAACATTTCTTCTTTATATTTGTCAAATTTTTGTTGGGGAGTTGATATACATTTAGGTATCAAATTTCTAACCATCTCAAATGTATTCTGCTAAGAAATAAGGAAGGGTCATTGCAGAGCAGTGGACGGGAGAAGACTTTAATACTGCCAGGGAGTGGATGAAACCCATTGCAAAATTAAAGCAACCTCACCAACCTGCAGAAGTGTCACCACCACAGAACATGAAATTTGGCTACAGGCTGCCATCGTGCCTTGGCTAGTTGCTCAAGTAAAAGAGTTAGTTGCTCTCAGGAGCAGCCCAGCCCAGCTCCATCAAGCTTTGAGACACCTGGCAGGCTAAGCATCTCACTTGGCCAGTTACTATATATCATACTTGAAAAACAAAACTGTGGCCTTCTTTGGCTTTCTTTTCATCAAAGTACAATGGCACCTGTCTTCTTTCTACCAGTGTATGAAGAAATAAAAACCAGTTTGTGAGTCTCAAACCACTTGACAAAGGCTTCTTTAAAAAGTAGCACCAGTTCTTAGTTTGTTGAACCTGAGAATTTTTAACACAAAATGATCCTGACCTGCACTGTGTATTCCCTTTCAATACTTTTACACTTTTCAGTGGGCAAGCAAATGCAATTATGTATTTTCTTACACTGCTACATCATCGTTTGAAGGCTGTCCTGTGATGTCTTGATTTTCTGTGTTGGCTTTCAGCCTACTGTTACCTGTATTTGCCATCAGAAGATATCCAAGTGACTTGATATGTAACAATTGCAAAGCAGACTTATGGCTTCTTTTCTTTGCTAAGAGTTTGTTTTAAGCAGACAGGGCAGCAAGCCCCCTTGAGTTTCACAGGCGTTGCACAATCGTTTGGTGGGCATGATTCTACATAACAGGTTATTTGTCCAACCTGTGTTTAGAAAAAATTACAACAACAATTTAGGATATAAACACTGCCTAAGAAACAATGAATTTTAACATATACATTATTCAGGAACTGCTCCCATGCTGGTACCCTGGTTTGAGGAAATACCTGGTACTACCACCTGCAATCTTGGACCTACAGAAGTTCAGTATTAAGTGTAGTGGGAGCTGGACTGTGTCATAATTAGTTAATTTTTCCTCTCTGCATCTAACAGTAAGGAAAACATATTCTTCAAAGGAGCACTTTTCTGTCAAACTTAACATCAAACACTTATGGCCCAATTCTATGCAGGACTGGGCCAGAGCTCGGAGGGGATTATGACAACAGAACACAGTTCCACTATCATAAAATGGGTCTCTGGTGGCACACACAGCTCACCACCAGCAGTCATTCTACAAACCCCCCTCCCCAGCAACATATTTGCTTGTGTGATAATATACACACAAAGAACATGTATGAACAGGCTGCCCCTTTATTTCAGTGGACACAAGAGGGAAGTTCCTACAGACAGTGATACTCCATGACTTTACATGCAGAGTCTGAGGGCACAATTCTAACCAACTTTCCAGCACTGACCTAACTGCAATGCAGCCCCAAGGTAAGGTAACAAACACGCCCTTAGCTTGTGGAGACCCTCTTGACTGCCTCCCCACTGCAGGATGCAGTGCACACCACATTGGCACAGCTATGTCAGTGCTGGAAAGTTGGTTAGGATTGCACCCTGAATCGGTTTGCTAATTTTGATAATTTAGGCTGGGGTTACAGTAGTAGAGCGAGGCAAAATGTCACGTAGTGCACTGTTTCCCTGCTGCTAATTACTGGAAATCTTATTCAGCCACCATCTGGGATTCCAGCAGACATTGCTGAAGCACATTTTCAAGCATATCTCCACACTGATAAGGCAGTGCTTTTCTTAAAAAAAAGAAGCAGTAGCAGCAGAAAGCTGAGATTCTCAGGCATTTGAATTCCATGTCCATTTTGTTCTCCACTCTCACGGAATTGTGGCAGTCCTATCAGTAGCTACCTTTAGCGATGAGACAAGCAAGCCAATAAAACAGCAGTTTGTCTCTGCCATGAAAACAGCTAAAGCCAAAGCAGCTCGTTGCAAGCCCAGCTCACTCCTGATGCACATATCACTTTTTCACATGGCAGCCCTAAAGTTGCAAGTACAAAAATTATGACAGCAATTATATTTACTTTCCAAATAAAAAGAGTTCCTCCAAATGCACATTGCAAAATCAGTACAGGACATATTAAGCTATGAAACCAAACATTCTGCCTACTCGCCTTGCATTCACACATGGTGCATGGGTCTTTTTTCCAAGTTTCATTACTGGAATAAGATTTGCCTTTTTCATCAGTGCATTCAGTTCTACTGAGCCGTGATTCAAGTTTCTTTATCTGTAGACAGAATAAGACAGTTTGTTTAGAAAAGTATACCAAGATATTTTCCTGCCTATTCTTTTTTCATAAACACAAAGAACATGTTGCAGTAATGGCTACAGTGAAACTAGCACACACAGGATATTTTAAAGTTTATTGAAAACTTTAGTTTTTTACAGAATTTTTTTAGTTTTTTTTGTAGTTTTTTTGTAGTTTTTTTTTTTTTTTACAGAATTTACTCAAACTATCTTCTCCATAATTTTCTCAAATTAGAAAATGAAAAATATCTGTAATACAGGCATTCCCTGCTCATTTGACAGGTTAGGGAGCAAGGCCAAGGTGAAAAGCAGAAATGGTTGAAAAACAAAACCTGGTCTTTATACAAATGTTGCTTCCAATTTTTTTTAGCTAGCAAATTGACAATGCCTTAAATCTTGCAAATTCCTGCTGTCACACAAAGATTTCTGCATGCCTTCAGGAATAGGAACAGACCTGGATCTAAAGTTGCTGAGCTCTCTCTCTCTCTCTCTCTCTCTCTCTCTCTCTCTCTCTCTCACACACACACACACACACACACACACACACACACACACACACACACACACACACTCACTCTCTCTCTCTCTCTCTCACTCACACACACACACACACACACACACACACACACACACCCCAAAATAGTTTGAATCACAATATCATATGCAAATCAACATGGGAAGGGCAATTTCAATCATTAGACCAGCAGAGAGGGGTTAAAAGTGTGGAGCATGCATTCAATGAATGACTTCCAGGTGTAACTGAAAGGTACTGGAAGAGCAAAACATCAAAAAATGAACAGTCAGAAAGTGGGGGATAACTGTATGTTGTTCTGAACTACAAACAGGGTTCTTACATTTTCTCAGCTTAGATCCAAAAATGATTCTATAGATGGAAATGTATGTTTTTTTAATCATATAGTCTTGCCTCCTTGGGTCTTCTATGCTTGCAGAAGAAATGCTGTTTGTGCAAGGGAGAAGTGCTGTTTGCTGTTCTCCCCTTCTCTCTGCAACCCAAGAAATTTGATCCTGAGGGTTGAGGGACCCTCAGGAGCAAATACTCAGGAGCAAATACTCAGGACTGCAGAGGGAAGGGGGTGTTGTTGAAAATCACCTCTCTCTCCTTGTGCAAATTGTGCACCTCTCTCTCTCTCCTTCTTCTTCTATGAATGGAAAAACTTAGGATACAACTCAGAAGCTAAGAACCGAGTATTATATGTTTAATACTTGACAAAGTGAAACGACATAATTTTTGCCTCAGCAAAAAGTTGCAATGTTGGCATCATCACACAAAAGTACTTATTCTCTTAAAACATGCAAAAATCAGGTCTTTGAGCAGTAAACATGACTAAAACAAGCACTTTATTAAAATGCAATTCAGAAAAAAGGGGTGGCATTCAGTGCAGCACAATACATGTCCTTCATCCTGAAGTTTTCTGAGCTACGAAAAAAGCCACACATGAGAGTTGGGACCCCTGGCAAGGAACTGAGACATGGCATAGGAAGCTGAGGGGTGAATATGTGGAAACTGGGAAGTCAACCGATAACATAAGCATGCCTTTTTTAGTGGTTCACCTCATCATTCTTGGATACTCCCTTTTCCCACTGCAGCTCATTATAGTGCATCCAGTGCCATTTCCCAAGCCACATAATTTGCTTTTCAAGGAGACCAGGTAGGGAGCAGGGGTGGAGAAGGGGCCCTGCACTGGCACATATTGTAGTAAGACTACACTCTTGATGCCTCCAATGATATTTACTAGTTCACACAATAAACAAGGAACTCAGCAATTTGATATTATCAGAAACATTTTCCACATTTTAATGTTTACCTGATTTCTGAGGTCTGTGATAGTTTTTTGCATATCTCCAACAAACTCTTTGAAGTCATTCATTGCAGGTGCTTTCTTGCGTTCAATGAAAGATGAAACGGTGCTATTAGAAAGTGTGTTCTCTCTTGCAGAACTATGAGAAAAAACAAGTGCAGTATGCAGCATAACAAGTAAAGCACAAATTGAGTAGATGCAAGGGAAGATCAGAAGATCATCCGGTGGATGATGTGGTGTTGACAGCGATTCCATGTTTTGACAGCTGGCTGACAGCTCTGGGTAGGGCAGGGCTGGCTCCACAGCTGTAATCAATCAAGGCCAATGGAGACTGATGGACACCTGGGCTTCATTTAACCTTGATGGGAATTTGAATAAGCTAAGGAGGTAGCTCACAGCTGAGCTGCATTTGGATAATGGTCTACAAGGATAACAGGCAGTTTCAGTCCCTGATCCCAGAGCTACAAGACTGCCAGGATCTTGCTGAAGGAGACACTCTGCTGGAAAGGACACAGAGGAGGGACTCTGCTGCAGAAGACTGGACTGTGCTTTAGAGACTGGACTTGGAGTGGAGGCTTTGGACCTTTACCAACTAAGTTATGGAGTTTTGGGGAGGGAAAGCCTCTGGACAAGAGGACTTGCAGGGAATAAGTGTTTGTAGCAATAAAGTTGGTTAATTGCTATAGATAAGGAGTTCTCTGTTCATTTCTTTGCACACCGCAGCTGTTGTTTCTAGAGATAAGGAGGGTGTTAATTAGCCAAAAAGTGGGCATTGGGTTACAGGACAATAGGATGGCACCTAGCTGGTTTTAAAAACTGGATGCTTCTATAAGGATTCTTAATAAGTAGATTGTGCAAAATGAATACAGTCAACACTGCAGGATTTATATGAGAGCCTAAAAATTACTTATGAGTTGCTGGATGAAGGGAATTTTAAAGAAAAAATGGTCCAGTCTCTGGTAGAGTGCTGGATGTGGAGTATTGTTCAGTCATGAAAGTCTGCAACATTCTCATGACATACAGGAGCAAGTCTCATGTCTTCGTCTTTTCTGTTCTATCATGGTTACATACAATGGAGAACTACTGTGAGATTTGCTAAAAACCTGCATATAATTGCTTGATTACGCATGTGCAACACAAGGGCTTCCTGCCTATATTAGCAAGAAGAACTTCAAGCCTTGAAGGAAGAAAGCAGGGTTGTCTTTGACGTTAAAGCAGTTCTTCCACACAGTTTGTGTTTATGTCGGGGAACCTTAGTTGGCCCTAAAAATGTGGTGGCGGTGGCAGTTCTAGAATATTACTTCTTGCCAGTAAGTTTAAAATGCTTAATGAACTGGGTATTTTACTCTGTACACATCTGCAACAATAAGCTTAACAGCACAAGCCTATGTAGGACTACTCAGACAAAAACCCTGCTGAGTTCAATGTGACTTACTCCTAAGTAAAAGTGTGCAGAACAGCATAAGAACATAAGAACATAAGAACAGCCCCACTGGATCAGGCCATAGGCCCATCTAGTCCAGCTTCCTGTATCTCACAGCGGCCCACCAAATGCCCCAGGGAGCACACCAGATAACAAGAGACCTCGTCCTGGTGCTCTCCCCTACATCTGGCATTCTGACTTAACCCATTCCTAAAATCAGGAGGTTGCGCATACACATCATGGCTTGTACCCCATAATGGATTTTTCCTCCAGAAACTTGTCCAATCCCCTTTTAAAGGCGTCTAGGCTAGACGCCAGCACCACATCCTGTGGCAAGGAGTTCCACAGACTGACCACGCGCTGAGTAAAGAAATATTTTCTTTTGTCTGTCCTAACCCGCCCAACACTCAATTTTAGTGGATGTCCCCTGGTTCTGGTATTATGTGAGAGTGTAAAGAGCATCTCCCTATCCACTCTGTCCATCCCCTGCATAATTTTGTATGTCTCAATCATGTCCCCCCTCAAGCGTCTCTTTTCTAGGCTGAAGAGGCCCAAACGCCGTAGCCTTTCCTCATAAGGAAGGTGCCCCAGCCCCGTAATCAGCTTAGTCGCTCTCTTTTGCACCTTTTCCATTTCCACTATGTCTTTTTTGAGATGCGGCGACCAGAACTGGACACAATACTCCAGGTGTGGCCTTACCATCGATTTGTACAACGGCATTATAATATTAGCCGTTTTGTTCTCAATACCCTTCCTAATGTTCTCAATACCCTTCCTATAAAGCAGCTATAAAGTGGTACAGGAAGTGTAGGAAAAACCCCAAATGGTAACAATTTCAGTGGAAACCTCTAGTGCAGAGGTTGGCATTTTTTGCTGGCTTAGTGGCCTGACATCCAGACTTTTGGCAACAAAGGTCATCAAAATTGATCAGAGGTTCAGTCTGCTGGTACCAGACACTCCCACTTTAGCATAGTATTGTTGTCTACTTCTCCAGATTATACTTTGGGGAAAAAATCATTCTGACACAGGGTGTAAGATAGCTGTTTTAGTGAGAATTGACAGAATTAAATGATATTTCACACTAGTAATTAAGAACCTGTTTGCTTTGTAGCTGATGGAAGTAAAAAAAGTGTCAAGACATATGCCTATATTTTACTTGTTTCTTGGAAATTGTTGTAATGGGAAGCTATAAAACTAGTCTACAGTTGCCTCAGGGTACTGCAATATACACTTTCATTTTGTCTTTCACAAATTTTGGCCCACACTGGAATACATCACATATTAAAAGGCTCACTCAAACAAAATGGAGATTAAAGACTCAGCCAATGTCTTGATCAGAGGATTAACTTTTTAAATATGGAACACTAGTAAACATTTGTACTGGCTACTTTCTAAACATGGTATCATATCACAGGTTTTCAAGCTGCATGCAGTTTCACAAATCAGATGTAACAATTTTTAAGCATCTTTTCCACTCATCATAGCCATACTGAACCAGGATACAGAAGCCACAACACTTCAACTTTATAATATGTTTACTTAAATGCACATATGCATTTAATTGCATAATTAATTGCTCTCCTCTCATCCTTCTATCTGGGGAAAAATGTAATGTTTTATACAGTGTCTGTACTGGCAACTCACTGTTGGATCAAGACAAGCCTTCTAATGAAGTGCCATTTCTACTTTTGCAGCAATAAATAACAGAACAACAGTATGTGTGCTCAAATTAGTACTGTAATTAACTAAAATGTTTATATTTTATAAATATTTATAAATGAAAAATTTTTTGCCTCACTTTTTCTGTAGCCTGAAGCACAAAGCAGTTTGCCAACAAACAAAATACCATGCATTTGCCAAATATTATCCCAAAATAAAACTGTTAAGGAAAAAGTCGAATCCTGAACATTTGCTTACAAAACAGCAGCCAAAAAACAGCCGTTTCTAAATCACTTATCTTAGGAATTTTGAAACACTTGAAATGTAAGGAATGTAATTTCTGAACTAAAGAAGACGAGAGAACTTTTTATTGGTAAGATATGGAAACATTCCTAAAATTCATATTCTGAAAATATACACCCCCCCTCCACCGCCTAAATAGGTACCTGGACCAGGATCTGACAGATCCTTAATTGAATGCTATGGAGGCATCAAAAAAACCTCTGTGCTAAAGGTTAGCAGAACTTACTCTATAATAATATTTCCATATCACAATTAGGTAAAATATTCACCTCGATGTTTTTGACATCTTCACGAGCTTTAACGGCTTGTCTTCACGGAAACTATAATCAAGAGAACGTCTTCCTCGGAAGTGATAAGAAAATGCGTTGAACTGTCCTCTGGTTCTACAATCTAAAATGGAACAGGATGGTATGTGTAGGGGCAGTCAAAAATGGTAAAAATGAAATAACACCACTATAAAGTGAAATTGGGTTTATAAAATGAAATATCCTGCTCAATTAACAAAATAACACTGACATGTACCTATTAAAGTGGCTGTGGAGCATCTGTGGATTGTCCCCAGTGCTTCTAACCCTGAACTCCCTTGGAGCTCTGTTGCTTTAACTGGCTGTAGAGTCTTCTGAGCATGCTTAGAAGGAAAATGCATGGAGCCCAATGGAAAATAAAACAGACATAGTGTGCATTTACCCATGAGTAGGCAACCGTGCCTTGGTCCATTGGAAAGGGCAGGCTGGGAGGAATGCAATGCCATCCAAATTGTCCTGATCCAATGAACGCAGGCCCCAAAAACACTCAAGAAGGAAGTCACTTCCTCCAAGTACATAAATGTACTGAACCCTATGGTAAGCAAAACTGAGCTACCTGGTCACATTTACTCATGAATAAGCAAATTTTTAAGAGTTTCTTGCTATGCTGGTGTGTTTTTCCCATGCACTTTAAAACCAGTTTGTTTCCATAGCAATTCAAAGCTATGCAATTCTGTTGGTTCAAGTTGCTTTAATGTTTTAATTTGGCAATGTTCTAATTTGTTTGTGTTTGGCAGCATGAGGTTCAGCTCCTGTAAGTTTAATTCAAGTAGTTGACTATGTAGTTGTGCTCTTCAGGTGTGCAGGTGTAAGATGTGTTCTATGCCTGCTTTATTCCTGTGGCTACATCTGCTGACAGCCACAGGCATAACACATATATACCACCTGTATATACAATTACACTTGATAAAAATCAATTACACTTTGACAGAAATGCTTTAAAATTGAGTAAAATATTATTAAAATATTGATTTGGAATAGAAACACCTAAAACCCCTTTCAGTCCTCTTTGTTAGGATAACACCTGCATCTATGAAAAAATAAAACCATTTTAGACTGCCTCTAGTTATGTGTTATTAATAAGATTTTCAGATTTTAAAAATGTAGGAAGCTCTTATATCAGAACAGAAGATACATAACTATGAATATTCAAAACACACACATAAAAGTCCTCCAAACGTGGTAGTGATTTTGAGTTCAATTCTATTGGCCTCAGCACCAGCAGTATACTTGCACCACTGGCAGTGAATATTGCAAATGTGCCATAAGGCACGTTCGTGGTACCTGTGGAGTGCTAGCAGGGCACAGACTCGATAAGCCCCCTTGTAGGGGCTGCTGCTTTACTTGGGGTAAGGGGACGAATGTCCCTTCCCCCAGGGAGACCTCCTGTTGCTTCCCATGCCCCACAGGCTACCTGCGGTGCTGGGAATCATAGGATTGGCCTGCCCAGCTGCTATCTTATATATACCTACCTGGGAATAGTTATGGTGCCAGAATGGCTTCAAGGATCAAGGTGAACACAGCCTTGATCGCTTGTGCTCATTTCCTTGCTATCAGACCTTTGCTTTGTCTCAATGCTGTATAAGAAAAAAAAAATGAAGCTTTATATTTCAAACTGCCCTGACCAATGCTCTGTGACATCCTTCCTACAGATTTCTCTGAAAAAGAATGTGTGAGGATTTTGAGTAGCTTGGCCAGGGCAGAGCAGGGGGGAAGCTGATGAGTGCCAGTGTGCTACATTTGAAAACTGAATAGGATGTTATGAATATGATCTGCACATTTTTTAAATATGGGCAATTATGCACTATGCCAAAGAAACATTATTTGTCTGTATCTCTCTCTCTCTCTCTCTCCTGTCATCCTCTCAGAGAGGTTTACATGGGGGTAACTACATATTCATTTTCACAACAGCCTTGTGAAACAGGCGTCAGACTGAAAAATGGTGACTTGCCTGAGGACAATAAGAAGTTTAATGGCTAAGTAGGGTTTTGAACCCAGACCTCCCTAGTTCAAGCCCAACATTACACCACATACAATAGGATTTATGTGCAAATAAGAAAAGTTTTTGAAAAACATTCTAAAGGTCATTTTAAAAAGACAACTTGATATTACACATTCCCTGCGTATTGTCTATTCAGTTCACATACCTTCGCAGCAATCTTGCCACATCCTGAGGTCCACTTTAGGAATTGCATCACAGCTTCCATATCCATGTGGGAACTCTGCCACTCTGAAAACATCATGTTGCACTCTTGTGATGTTGTCACCATTGTCACACAGAATTCTGGCAAGGGACACCTGTTTAATCTGAGTCAACTGAGCTGGACTAAAAACACCGGGGTTCTCATGCCACAACCTGTAGTCTCACATAAAATAAAAATAAATTCTTAGACAATGTCTCCATTTCCAATCCACTGTGATCAAGAGCACAAACAGAGAATTTCTTTGTGCAAAATATGTCTTGTATGCATCTTAGAGCCCAATCCTATCCCCTGCCAGCCCATAGCATTAGCACCGCCAACAGAGCTCACTGCACATGCTGTGGGGGGCCACAGCAACCAGATGGCCCTGGAGAGCTAATTAAAAATATTTTGTAAAATAGTATTTTAAAATAATTATTAAGCTGGCATAAATCCAAGGAGCCTCAGGGAATGTGTCAGGCCAAGAAAAGGGGGATAGGACCCACTGCTGCCAAGATCGCCCCCTCCCACCCAGTTCAGCCCATTCCTCGCCCCAATCCTCCCCTGAACCACCTCCACGGTCACCTTATCTGCTTTGGTACAGGCTGAGTGAGCCACTAGCTGATGTGTGAGGCTTCCAGCTATTTGTGCTTGTGGTCTCACAGTGCATGACAGCAGTGCAGCTTCTACAATGCTGGTTCAGGACTTAGGGCAGCAGATCATGAGTAGGCCCTCAATAGGATTGAACCGTTATATTCACTAAAAGAACTTAGTTATTTTAATGGCAAATTGGCTCATACCTTGACAAATATCTTCCCTTTTACTGAGTTATCTCTCCTGACATATCTGTAGAAGGCAATCATATCCCCTCAGCATATCATTTACAGTAAACACACTTTTAAAATAATGAGTCATTTTACCTCACCTTCTATGCCATGTACTGATTCAATAAATCTTATTTCAGTATGAATAATAAGTTGCAGGATTCTAAAGATGCCTCACACCAAAAAAAATGGTTGGTTGGCAACCTTCAGTCTTGAAAGACTATGGTATAAGCCTACAGCACCCAGTATTCCCAGGCAGTCTTCCATCCAAGTACTAACCAGGCCTGACCCTGCTTAGCTTCCAAGATCAGATGAGATCGGGCATGTGCAGGGTAACAGTTGCTGTCAGTATCTTGTACAACTGGTGTGCCTGCTGCCTGTTAAAATTGGTCTGCTTAATTTGTTCAAAACTTGACCTCTTTGCAGACCCTCACAGAGATGGTTCAAACATTTTAGGCATATCACTTGATTTCCAGTACTCAGTTATTTGGTGTGGATTATTCCCAGGTGAATACATGAACTAACTTCACGGGAAAGCATTGCATTTGGATATGTGAATGTTCTGTCTATAGTATTTTAACCATGATGGATTATGCACTGTCTGGGGCAGCAAATTTCTTAGCTCCTCTACCATTTCTTCCAGCAAATGAGTTCTCAAATAGAAATCCAACAACAACGTTTTAAAATAATCTAGCTAATCAGATCAGTTTCTGTGGGAAGATAGGGCAATACTGGTGGGGTACTACCCTGTTGAACAAAAGGATAGTGCAGGGGTATCCAAACTTTTAGGCAGGAGGGCCACCATCATCTCTCTGACACTGTGTTGGGGGCCAGGAAAAAATTAATTTACATTTAAAATTTGAATAAACTTACTTAAATGAATATATTGGAGATGAAACTTATATGAAGGAATGAAGGTCTCGCAATAGCTCAAGGTCTAATAAAAGACCTTGTGCAAAGCAAGACCAGCCTTTCTTTTGCTGCCACTGCTGCTTCAGACATGAAACAGCAAGCAGTGGAGGGAGCCCTTGGCCTGCAGCTCCTGCAAGAGGTCAAATAGTTGCACTAAGAATAGTCATGTCGGGCCACTGCAGGCTCCAGCAAGTCTCCGGAGGGCCAGAGGCTCATTGGAGACTGGAGGCTCCCCACAGGCCAGGGGAGTGGGCACTCCTGGGGTAGTACATACACTACCTTGGGCACTTCTGGGGTAGTGTGTGCATGTGCATCTGTGTGTATGAGGCAGGAAGCAGCATGCTTTTCACAGGAAAAAGGAAACATGGCAAAGAATGGTGGGTCAAGTGATGCAATTCACAGGAGGAGGAGGAAGACAGTCACCTGTATCCATCCGTTAAATAAATGCTAAGGATTCCACTTACCCATATCTTTCTATCCACCTCTTCTCTTCATCACATGCTAACACATTATGGCAACTGCCACTCATGAGGGGTAAGAAAAAGGGTAAGAGCAGACATACAGCCACTACAGTTACAACTTGTAAATTCAGTATTAAAGTACTACTTCATTTCCCACAAACTTACCTGTCTCCATCTCTCAGACGTTTAAATTGTGTGCTCAAGAGACACATCAGTGTTGGTCCCAGTCTGCTCCCAGGAACTAAATCTTCTACCATAAGAGCAGGAAACAAATCTATGTTCAGTGGTGAACCATACAATCTATCACAGAAAAAATAAACAATTGTGGATGACCAAATTGTGGATATATATATATAATCCATATATGTATATGGATTATACCACATTTAAGAACTACAGCTGAAATTTCATACAATTGGAAGTGGGAAGAGAAGGGTTTGGTTGTGTTGCATGTTCTTGTTCAGTATTTTTTACTGCTTACTAGGACCTTCCCAAAAAATTATTTTAAGCACCAGGGCTCCTGAGTCCTTTTCCCCATAACTCTTTTTCTTTACCTTAAGACTGGTGAAGAGTGTCTTTGGGCGTGTGCACAGCCTCTCCCTCCCCAATGAATAATCAGATATTGGCCCAACATCACTAGGATTAGTCAGCTGTTTCCAGCACAATCCCAGCATATTCTTATTTTACCAATAAAGCACCGGTTTTCAAAGCAAGAAGCAACTTGCTTGCAACTTTTGTGTCACCAACAGTCATCGGCCTTTGGTAGGAATGGTCATAAGACATTTCCAACATTTTAAACATTAGGTGGTCAAATAAAGGTACTGTGCAATTTTCTCTGTCTTGTGTGTCCAGTAAGGTTATTAAAGTTGGGATCCAAAGAGCTGCTTCATACAAAGGGCTTATTGTAGTCCAGGGCAATATTTGTCTTTTTCTGTGAATACTGAGCCCGCATACCAAATCAAACTACTCTGAAAGTCTCCAGTCTAAAAAAGTACTACTACACTGGTTCCTCCAATGAAATGAAAAGGGAAGCTGATATGCATAGGAAAACCAGAAGTGCATCAAAAAACATGTGGGAAGTCTGGATCGTGATGTTAATAGCTACTGAAAAAAACTTTTCAGGAGTATTCTATCATTACAGATGATCACTTTGGTCTGAAACGTACCTGAGAAGTTTATCTCTGATACTAGGATTCTTAATTTCATTCTTCAAGTCTTCAAATGTGTATGCTGAAGAAAGGTTACAGAAAACTCTAAAATCATGGTAAGGTGGGATTCCATGATCTCTGCCTCTTTGAATATTCATTGCAGCCAGATCTAAAGCCACTGCCCTTGCCATAGAGAACAGTCTCTCTGTCAATTCTGTATTGAGCAACTGGGATGTCACACGCATCTTACCCGCAACACCAAACAGGCCCCTTAGAAGTGGATCAATACCTCCTTCATTTACAATCCGAAATGGAGAGAAAAATGCTTTATGAAGAGGGATGTGGCCTTGTGGGATAGTTTCAAAGTTCTCATCCAGCCGATACAATATGGGATTGATCAGTGTGTGACCAAACCGAAAAGCAGCAGTTGCAAACTCATTAGTTATGCCAGAATTAATATTGGGATCATAGCCTTTATATTCACCAAGCATCTTCATGCCCACCTCTCCCAAAATCTTGGGTAGCCAGTGGCTGTATGTTATGTGCTGCATTTCTGCACCAACAATTTTGCGTGTTTCATGATATATTGTGTCACCATCCCAATGTGGGTTAAGTTTTAGCAATTCTGTGGCAATTCTGTTGTGTTCTCTAAACCACAGAGTATGCATACTTGTGAGCCCCAGTTGTTCATTGGCACGATGATCCCCAGCTAAGAAGCAAGGAATTGGGCTCTCATTTTCATCTCGCATACATTCTGTTGGTGGGCCAGTAGCAAATGGAAGAAGAGGCTTTCCAGATCTCTGTACGATTCCCTGTCTCAGGAGGCCTTTGTGACTTGCTAGATCTCTGACTTCTTGTGCCTCATGCTCTGAACTGCCATATACGTTGGATGCATCAATATAGGAAGTCAACTGGTTGATCTGTTCTCGTGGGTAAACAGAATTCATGAGGAGAGACGTCATGCCACTCCCGCACACTGGACTCGAACGTACAAAAAACATGCACCGTGCTCCATTTCTCACTCGTGGATCATTTGGTGGGATCATGATGGAGAAACACGGAGGATCGTTTGTACAAACCGAACTGCAGTGCTGGCCATCAGAAAACCTGGCCTCGCTTAGAGCAGCAACTGTGGAGTCCAGGTCATGATCAAGGAATTGGCCCCACTGCATCAGCATATGACTAAACTGGTCATCAGGGGTTATTGTTTCAGTCCCTATCAGAGTAGTTGAAACTAAGCGAGGAATTGGGAGTGTGTATCCATTATAACGTCGGTTAGTTCCTATGCCCCGTGGCAAATTAAATCCATTTTCATAGACTGACTTTAACAAGCGTTCAAAGGCTGTCAGAGAGGCTCCCCACATTGGATGCTGCAGGTTATTGCACGTTCCATCATGTGTTCTGTATTTCTGGTGAAAGCACATATCTGAACAGTTATTCACACGCCTGTGGGCTGTGCAGCCTGACAGGTTAGCTATCAGGTTCAAGTACTGTGGAGATACAAGATCATTATAGTGATAGCCTGAAACAGATCAGAAAGAGAGAGAAAAATAAATGCTTTTAAAGTACTGAAAACAAAGTCTTAAATGTTAGGACTATCTTGTATTTCAGTTGAATGCTACTTAGCTTCACGGTATAATTTAATTTCTGTGATAAAGAACTCATCTAATAATGGAAGCATATTGTTATCAAAACTATACAACTCTAATCTATACAGCCGCCTTGAGTGCTCCTTTCTGGAGTGCTAATAAATTCTGCTAATAAATAAATAAATAATGGGCGTTGCAAATTTTGAAAACTATTTCAACTGTATGAAGTGCCCTTTGGGGAGAAATGCGGAATACAAATCTAATAAATAAATAAATATGTAGAAGCTCTCAATCTATGCCTGATGGTGGATCAAGGCTACCCTACTCCCTAACATGTTTGCCCGGCTCTCAACATGTCAGATGTCACCTGTAGAGCAAAATATGCCTAATGAACAAAACGTGATTCTTACTCCTTAAATTCAAGGATTAACAACCATGCAGATCTGGCCTACACTCATTTGGCTTTACATGTAAAGTAAAAAATAACTTGTTGATATCAGGCAACAGAGGATAGAAGAAGCATACTAGAAAAGGGGTTGGGCTGGCATAAACTGGATCTCCCATCACACAGACTGAAGATGCCTATGTGGAGCTAGGATTTATATCCCAAATGCAATTATGTTTTATAATCTCATATTTCATAATCTTTAACGCATGGGTACATGTGCTGGACTAGGCCTCCTCTAAGCAGTGACACTCAGCCTTCAAGAAATGTGAAGGGATGATCCACACCCATTTGCTGTGCAACTTGTGGCACTCTATACACTGAATTTGAAAATTTAGACTTGGGTGATGAATCTAAATTTTCTTAATGGGGGTTGGAATAGGACCAGCTTGCACCTGATAAGAATAGAACTCGAATGCACTGAGAAAGCAGGGACACGTGCAGAAGAACCAGAACTTCAGCCTGCCCCATGACCTGGAGCATCTTTGTGCTGGTGCTGGGAACAGTGGCGAAAAAGGAAGAGATTATGACGAGCCAAAGCTGAGGATCTTGTTGTGATGAGACAACATAAAAAAAACCTGTCAGGCAACATTAGTAATATTTCTCACGACTCTATTCTTGTCAGGAAAACCTGTCCATTACATTTTTACAGTCATTAAAATTATTCATTTTACTGATGTAATTAATTAATAAAGAAATGTTAGCATTCCACACATAAACATTCTTAAAGTGCATAAACTGCACCTTCAGTGCTTAAAGTGCATTTGTTTTGGTAAGGCTGCAATAATACACTTTACAACACAGTCTTAATATTTTTTTGTAACTGTAAGAGTCAAAGTAGCCAGGACCTGGCTATGGATTTTCAATATGCATAAATGTGGTAACTGACTCTATATATTATCTGTTCAGTCTTAGTTATGTAGCAAAACATGTGTTCCTAAATTAATCTGGTAACGTTCCAGCTTCACAAAACGAATACGCTCAGACCTTGTGCAGTCAGTCCTGTTTAGAAGTTTTAAGGTTGCTTTAATAAAATTCACAATTACTTAGAACAAAAGAAAAATTCTTTGCAAAAGTATTTCCTTTCACACTGTAGACTTAACTACAGCATTTGGCTCTCTGCCAAGTCCCAGCTGCTCTGTGTTCCTAAAACTTGAAGATAACTTCCAAAAACTTTGCAATATGTCTCAAGCAATAACTGCCAAAAACAATACCTTGGAGGGATTTCTAAATAACTGCTTTACAAATGCTATATTAGATTGTCTTGATACATTCAGACTGAGAATATAACTATTCCACAAGGGTAATTATTAGCTGTTTCCAAAAAATGTCATCACAAACCAGGCACTTGGCAATGTGGAAATAGAGTAGTTCTAATCCTCAATCAAGCACCACATGCTGGACAGAAGAAGTTAAAAGCCAAACATGTCTTAGTTGTGAAATTCTGGACCAGTCTTCAAGATGTTAGAATGTTTCCATCCCATTTAAACAAGCAGCTTAGATCAGTGAAAACACCTAGTCCAATGACTTTCCAACAATTTATGGTATCTTTCTCCATGAGTTTCATTTTTGAGTTGCTGAATGAGTCAAACAGCACAATCCCAACTGGCCCTTGTGCCCGCCTGGAGGTGTTGTGCCAGCCATAAGAAGTTGGGAGGAGTTGCCTCCCAAGTGTCTCAGGAATTGGGAGGCCACTTCCAACATCATTATACCAGAGGAAAAGTGAGTTGACATTGACCGTGTCAGAACGGTGTGGGGGTCTGGAGAGGGTCAGAAGAGGGCAGAATGAAGGCGTTCCGGGATGGGGAGGGGGCAGTGGATGGGTCTGTGGACAGCCTGGGGTTGAGTGGGGGGGGGGTGGAGCCAGGATCCAGCACTTGGGCAAGATCCTAACTCCACTCCCGGGTGAACCAGCACCAGCACCTGGCTGCTCGGATCTGCATCACCTTTTCAGGTGGCGCAGAACCAAGTAGCCCCATTGGGGCTGCTGCTGTGTTACCCAGGGTAAGAGGAATCAGTTCCCCTTGTCCCAGGTTGAGCTGCAGCCAGACCCAACCCCACGCTAGATATGGGGCAGGTCAGCCAGCCTGTCCGTTTCAGCATGGATTAGGATTAGAATGCCCATAACTTTACCTGGGAGGCATATCAAAAAGACAGTGTGATAGTGCTGAGTTACAGATCTGAAAGAAGTGGCATTTACTTGTGGGATAACTACAGAGTGACTGGCCTAGCCTGGTTCTCTCTTTGTGGAAACTACAAGTCCAAGAGTTTAAATTGCCCTGATTCAGAGAGAGAATTAATAAATGAGAAATTCACACACTGTGGTTTTACATCTAATCTCTTAGAACTACAGGGATGTCTAGCCCCACAAAAACAATGGAAATTTGCTATGATTTCAACTATGGCTTTCTCTAAAGGGGTCCTACAAAAAAAAGCCAATACAGATGTGGCCTCTGCGTAGACCACAATGTTTTTGTGTTTCCCAAAATGTTTTGATCTTTATATAACATTAAAGCAAATTTAGTTATACAGAACTGTGAACATCAAAGGCTTAATTATGATGGCAAGTCAAAATATGTTATCACATTAAGAGTTTACATCAATGTAGGGAACACTTTCACATCAGGGGTCTAAAAAGATTCCATTCACCAACTTGGAAAAACTTTAGTGCTAGCCTTTGTTGAACTACAAGAACTAGCCATCAACGTTTCCTTAAAAATGTTACAAAAAAGAAATCTGCCCAACATCAGACTTCATCACTGAAATGCTGATAAAAAACTAATATTTAGCCTATATCAGGGGTTTCAAACATAAGGCCGGGGACTGGATGCGGCCCGCGGAAGCTTTTTATCTGGCCCTTGGGCTCTCAGTTGCTGAGCAGGCATCATAAATGCTATTCAGCCCACCGTATGAAATGAGTTTGACACTCCTGGCCTATATTGACCTTCCTGTAAAGTGACTACTTTTTACCTATATACAGTGAATACCACCATGTTGATTTCCACGTTTTAGTGTTAATTTAATTATATATTCTTAGTTTGTTTTAAAAGTTAGTACCTGTCCCAATACTTATAGATCAAAATGGTCTAAAAATAAAAATAAGTTGATAATACATTTTGAGGCACAGTGAACAGAAGCTGTGTATATCAGAAAACATACAACAATAAACATAGATGGCATAAGGAAAAAATACTGACTTGTTCCATTTAGGTCAACCATTAAACCATCTTGCACATGTTCTTGAATCAGCTGTAATGTCCTTTCAAATATTTCTCCTGCTCTTGCTTGCTCGATAGTATAAGGATCTCTTGGGTATCGAAATAAAGCTAGCAAATCATTTGGAGAACGGGGGCGACTAATAAGTAAAACAGGAAAAGCAAGGAAAAGGATAAACATACTAAGAAACATAACATGGTAGGTATGATTTAATCTAAAAACTATATACTATCAGATGAGCAGCATTAAAACATCTAAGTACAGTACCATAATTTATAAATACATACCTTGGTAACTTATACATACCTTCATAACTTATTCCAAATTGCAAGCAAAATAAATACATAAAAATGTTATCAGCCGACACCTGCACTTGAATGTTGAATAAGGACTGTCAAGCATATATAGCTAAACAAAGGAAACCCCATTTTAGCAATAACAGGCTTTACTGTGGCCTGAAATGTATTAAATCCAACATCATGATCAAGTGACGAACACAGGTTTTTGGTTGTGATCCAAAATGCCATACTAGAGTCTCCAAAGTAGAGACTGCTGCGTCCTGAAAAAGCCCTCCCCGTCCCAACCAGCGCTTATTGTTCCGCTATGTCACCGTGTTTCTTTCAAGCTGACCTGGGCACAGGGATGTTCTGGACAGTCTGGCCTGCCTGGACATCCTGCTGCACAGCCTTCTGGGATGCTGGGCAATAGATGAGACTGCCCACAGCATCCCTGTGCCCAGATCAGCTTGAAAGAAACATGGTGAAACAGCGGAATGGTAAGCACCAGTCTGGACAAGGAGGCAGGCTCTCTCAAAACCCCAGGTCCAGCCAATAGGCTGGGATTTGGAGAGCCCTGGGCTGTATGGTAAGCTCCATATATAATGCTAAGCTGTTTCTGAAAACATCTCTTCCACACATCCCACAAACTCAGGAAAACTTCAACCATGGCCCACAAAGCAGTTCAAAATGCTAGGGAAGAGAACTGACTCTGTAGTGAAAGAGCCAAGTGGATTTTAAACTCTGACATGAATAGTTGTTCCTCTTTAAAAAAAATGCTAGTCAGTTTCCATTTAGAGATTTTAAATTGGTTGCAATCCTATTATTACATGGGAACATGTAAAATTTGTGTTTAGGATATTTGATTTAGGGAATCACAAACATAATTTCTGTACTTCCAATGTTAACAAGTACAGGGTGCTTAAGCCCTCAGTGCTACCTCTCCAGTCTACACAACCAGTGAAAATGTTTGCAGACTGTGGGTATGGTGATGCCACAGCAGCAAAAACATCTTGCACTACGTCACCTCCTGGAATAAAAGACAGTGATGCTGGGGGAGAGGGGGTGCCCATATTGAACTAACTGTAGAACAAGGGGTAGCTGTGTAAATAAAGGATTTACAAGGGGGAAGCATATTCAATACCACCAGCTAAACTGCCATGTCCCCTCAAGCTACAGTTTCAAAATGAACAAGTAATACTACAACACAAGGCTATACTGCCAAAAAAAAAAAAAAAACCCTCCAGACAGCACAATAATACCTGTCAAACAAATGTGTACGTGTTGAGTTTATTGCTCTGTCAACAGTGGCAATTGCTTCAACAATTGAGCTTGCTACAAACGGATCTCCATTTCGACTGACATCAGGAACTGCAGAAGGAAAAGGGGAAATCTGCAAAGTTCTCCACACACACACAAAATGACTCAATATAAGCTAAGTCTAGACACTGCATCATTTTGGTATTACAAAGAAAACCACTTTTTCTGACAGTTTTATTACTTTTTCAACTGACAATTACAAAATACTTGGGAATGTTACAAAAACATTTAAATTGCTCTGGGAAATGTTCTGTTCTTTTGTAATTAAAGAGTTTATCAATATACTGTACAATTAACGCAAAAATGGCTGAAAATACATAATACAGTACTATCAAGGTGGCTTAGAGCTTAATCAGTGAGACATAATTAAACACATGTGCCAAAAGACTCATGAATGAATTGTACATAACCAAGGAAATTTTGGACTTTGTTTTCTCTAACACCCTTCACCAGCACTGCCAAAGTTGGGCAATCGCTTTGAAGAAAATTCCAGTGGCAGGATAGAGAACGAATGATAGCCTATTCAAAACAAAATCCAACAAAACCTAAACTTCAAACTAATTCACTTGGCCTCCAATTGCACTTAAAGTTTTCCCTTAGTTCTCAGCAAGACCATAAATCATATTATCACTATTTAAGAGTCTGTCCAAAGGAAAATGAGTGCTCCCTAAAAGAAATGGCTCTCAATATTCTTGAAATCTTCCAATCATCTTTTTAATTTATTTCTACCACCTATAGTCTGCATTTTCATTACAATAACTAATACGTTACCAGTTCACCATCTACCGTTTCCTTTCATACTAGTTTGTATGAAGTTTACTTGCCTTATAGATCAAAGGTTAACTGGAGGTTTGAAGATCAAAAGATAATGAGCGATGAAAGGTCAAATGGTTTTTATGGAAGATGATAGATATCATCAGCCATACTGGGCATAAATTACTGAAAAGTGGAAAGCTAATAGTAACATTTATTATTATAATTAATGCCCTACCCTGATTTTGGCCTCAAGTGCATACAATCATGAAGTTGTAAATTATGAACACCATTGAGAAAGCACAGCCATATCCTATGCAAGCTTACTCTGATGTAAACCCTTTTGTGCTTAGTCCTAGGTGAGTCTATAAGCATGTCACCCTTTCAGCACTTTCTAACTTAAAGTCACACAGCAAACTTCACTAAATGCCACTTGGTAAGTGTAACTAAAAAGAATGAAGCTATTCAGGGGATTATTCAGATCAAGACTCCTCTAACGCAGTGTTTCTCAAACTGTGGGTTGGACCCACTAGGTGGGTTGCGAGCCCATTTCAGGTGGGTCACCATTTCAATATTTTATTTTTTATATATTAGACTGGATGCTACCCTGGTAGGTGACTGCATCTGGGGAAATGTTACAGACATATGCTTTTAACAATGATGGTAAATGGGACTTACTCCTGGGTAAGTGGGCAGGATTGCAGCCCAGGATTGTTAAATCACCTGCTTGATGATGTCACTTCTGGTCAACACTTCCAGTGGGTCCTGACAGATTCTCATTCTAAAAAACTGGATCCCTGTGCTAAGCATCTGAGAACCACTGCTCTAAGGGATAGGTTCAATATTTGAAGCTTTTGTTTTTTGTTTTTTTTAGTAATCTCCATTTGTGAAAATTTAATTATGAAAACTATATAAATTACATGCAACACATATGTATGACAACATATTTATTTGTTTGTACAAGAAAAGATTTGTCAGTATCAGTGGGACTATGGGCTCTATTATCTCAATATGTTACAAACAGTGACTAATAGCACAATCTTACTGTAAGTTCTATTAAGTGCTATTATAGTGCGTATAGGATTGCAGCTCTAGTGCAGTTGAGAACTCTTAACTTGCTGTCTACCTTACGGGACTGTCTACTTTATGGGACTCAAATGTAAGTTGTCATATTTAAGGTTACCCCACTGGGCTGGCCCAATTATGCAGGTTGAAATAGCCACTTTGAGTGGCAGGTTGGAGGCAAACTGGTAAGGAGTGCCATGTCCCACAAACCTATCTACTGTCTCCCTCTGCCTACCCAGCCACTTCACCCTATGCTGTGCACTTGCTTGCTGAGAGAGACAGGAGGATCGGGAGAGTGACAGCTCACCTCTTTCTAGAGAGCCACAGACAGCTGGAGAAAAAAAGCAATAGGGTACCATAGCTATCCTTCCATGAGAGAGATCAACACAGAATTGCTCTGCTTTCCTCTTGCCTGGCTGGCCACAGTAGAGTGGAGTGCCTGCTCATTCCCTTACCTTTACCTGTTCTTCCCTGGCCGAATTCAAACAAACAGCCTGGGCAGAGCACACTGGGAGTACAGTCATCTTCTGCTCCTATCATGCTCTGCCTCACATGTCTGTTTGAATGTGACTGCGCAGGAACAAGCAGGAGATGGCAGAGGAAAAGGTGAGGAGGAGACAGGAGCACTCTTGGATCTTTGCACAGTACTCTTCTCCCCTAGCTCACCCAGCTGCTTCTTTGAAAGCTGTGCAGGCAAGGTGGAAGAGGCTGTGGAGGCAGCAGAGAGGCATGTCTGTGTGCTACCACCCCCAGAAATGGGAGCAGGAGGAGAAATTAGGGCATCACCTCAGGCAACACTTAAACAGGGATGTTGATGATGGCAGTGGTGAAATAAGCACTGGCTGCGGTTGCAGGTCCATACCACTTTGGTCGGTGAATTTGCTTGGGTTTCCCCTGCATACTCATAATTGGAAGCTTTTGCATATTGGAAGTTTCTAAAGTGGATGAGGATTTTCATGAAATAATTAATCTCTAGTCACCCATTGTAATTTGGAAATCTTACCATTTACACTTAGTACCATACTAACGGATGAATATCCAATAGTATTCCGTGCAACACATTCGTAACGACCTGCATCTGCTGGTCCAACATCACGAATAGTAAGAAATCCCTCAGGACTAACATGAAATTTTCCACTTTCTGTGACCTGAACACCATCCTGCAGCAAATCAGAATGCCAAAATACTGTGATAATTTTGTTAAAATGTTAGATTATACCACAATCTCATACAGGTCCAGCCTATTTATACATGGATTTTTTATACACAGATTTGACTCAACACTGAGTCATTGAATGGCCCCTGCAAATGAGAAAGAATGTGCTGATCCATGGAGAAGGGGAAAAATGCATCCCTTTAAAATCAGTTTTAAAAACTGAACAGTCCTTTTACAATAGCCTCCTTAATATGAGAGAGAGAGAGAGAGGGCAGCAGGCTAACAATCCATCAATCCTCTTTCCTTTGAACCCCTCCCTTCCCCCAGTACAGGTGATCATTTTGCATTGGTGAAGGGAGGGGCTGAGTGAAGTGCTGATGGATTGTTTTCTTAATGACTCTTATCTTAGAGTCAAAAGGTCAGCAAGGCTGTTTTTCAATGACTGGAGCAAAGAAACTTTGTTTTTTAAACTGATTTGCTATAGTGCGTTTTTTGCCATCCAGGTGAGTGCTTGGAATGGAACCCACGCAAATAATTAGTCTCAACTGTACTTGCTGTTTTTGTTTTAAAATGAAAGAGCATAGGAACCCACATCTGAAATTTCAGACTATTTGAAATTTTATATGTCCACAGTTACTGCATACAAATATCCATAAACACATTACACGTCAATGTGCAAAACAAGTAAACTGCTTCTCCATGTACTCTGTCAATGTTTCCAAAGCCCATGTCATGAAGAATAGTGAACTGGCAAAGATGCTTCTATTTTCCCCATTTCTCTCAGACACAAGATGATGTATAGAAGGATTTTTGAACTCTAGAGATTTTTTTTCATGCTCATGAGCAAAGTAATCATCATATATTTCCAGACAAGTATCATTGTTCATCTCGGTCAGAATGGTTGGTTTTAAGATCAGAAATGGAGATTCCAAAAGATCAGACTCCAAATCTGGAATTATTTATGCAAGCAACTTTTTTCAAAACAAGGCTGCCCACCATTTCAAAGGGGTAAGTCTAGAATGTTCATAACAAGAGAAGGGCTGCAACTATCTTCTCAAATGTGGTATCTACCTATTAAATGATCTTTGTAAT
Organism: Tiliqua scincoides; assembly: GCF_035046505.1. NCBI lineage: Eukaryota > Metazoa > Chordata > Lepidosauria > Squamata > Scincidae > Tiliqua > Tiliqua scincoides. Next base: position 165,120,437 of record NC_089821.1, on the reverse strand, counting down.
ACACTGTCTCAAAGGACTGACAGCTCAACCCTAAAAGTGGCGCTGCCATCAGGTACAACAGCACCAAAGCTGCTACCGCTGCATCCTGTGGCCCTGCAACAGCTGCCGGAGGCCTCCTCAGGGGAAGCCCCAGTCCCACAATGGGGCTTCTCAAGCCTGCACTGACTGTTTTGATCCTCCAGTTCCATTCCCCTCTTGCCCCAGTTCTTCTTCCCTCTCCACCCTCCCCCCGCTCCCAAGGCCTTCATCGCCACCCAGACCTCTTGCTTGGCTCCAGGAAGTGATTAGCCAGCGCTGGGCTCAGCACCAAGTGGTGCTGGGCAGGCACTGGCACTGACTTGGTGCAGGGTGTTGCAGACATGCTTTATGGCATTTGCAACACCCAGTGCCAGTGCTGAAGAGCTCAGGATTGTGTTCTGACTCAGCTAATATTTTAGACAAAAGAAAAGTAGTCTGCATTACAAAAGTAATTGGCATTTGGTGGGCCGCTGTGAGATACAGGAAGCTGGACTAGATGGGCCTATGGCCTGATCCAGTGGGGCTGTTCTTATGTTCTTATGCAAAGATTAATTAAAATAAGAAGCTATTATAATTCGATTACCTTATTCCATGTTATTACTGGCTCAGGCTCCCCTTGAGAACTGCATGGGATCTGTATATTTGTGCCAACTTCTACTGTCATATCATTTGGAACATTAACAAACACAGGGGTCACTAAAATAAATTAGATTGCAACAATGACAAATAAGTAAAACGCCTATCATTAATGAACACTGGTACATACAAAGTATTACACAGAAAGCTCCCTAACCTCCAACAGTTAATAATAATAATAATAATAATAATAATAATAATAATAAAAAAACTTTATTTTTATCCCGCCCTTCTCCCAAAAAGGGACCCAGTTAGCTCTGAAGGACTCAGTCCATATGTTACTGTTTTCCATTAAGCTTTTAATTTCTATGCAAACTGTTGGTTATGCTTATTGAAATACATACTAAAAATGTTTATTGAAATTGGAAAACTGAGATGTTCATTTTTCCCCCATTTATTGCCACTTTCAACCACTGTGCACACTGTTGTGCCTTGGGTGGTCTGCAGATTTGCCATGGGAGTTTGGGGGAGGATCATTTGTTAATAGGGCCACTGGAGGACATGAGCCCCTGCTGACAGTGTGGTGTGCCTTGTCAATTGTTAAAAAAACAGATGGTGTGCCATGACTATTTCAGTGCCTTGTCAGTGTGCCATGAGCTGAAAAAGATTGAAAATCACTGCTCTAGATGAACTTTAAACGTACTAAGTTTCCTTTTCCTAGCTTGCTTTAAGGATGTATGCTGTATACTTAAATTACAATTTGATAATAAAACGTAACAAAAAGTAAATAAGCTTACATCATAGCTTTGTTACTGATGAAGGCAAAAGCTGCAAATGACTGGGATCTTAATAACTAATATGAATAATGAAATACTTTTTCTTATATTGTATATCCCAAGTTCTCTACAGTAGTAACCATAAATAGTAAAGCACTAAGCCATGTTGGTTTATGCTTTTAAAATAAAATTACATTATTTTACCCTGCAACAAAAGAGTATAATTGGATGACAGAAAAACCAATTTAAACCAAACACAACCGGCCTTTCACAGACATACCTCTAGGTTGTACACTCAGGTGTACAGCAACTCTTTGAGATCCTACAATGTTGACAGCTTGACATTCATACTGGCCTTGGTCATGTAAAGCAACTCTGGAAATCCTCAGGGTTCCAGATGACAGGACTAAGTGTCTTCTATCTACAGAAAGCTGGCTTCCTGAAACATACCAAATGCTCCTTAAATGAAATACTGCATCAGTATTTTAGCTCAATTTAGCGTAAAACTCAAAAACTTACAGCCCAATCCTATTGGGTTTACTGCCCGTGCTCTTGTCTTACCGCTGGCTCCAGGTGTTGTGAAAAGTGCCATAAGGCAGGTCTTTTTGAACTGGAGGAGTCATATTGTTATGTTTTCCAGTTGCAGGTTCTGCAACTGTTAGTTAACTGAGGGCACAATTCTAACTGCGCTGGAGCAGGCAAGCCAGGAGGCTTGCGCTGCATCCAACACGAGATTGCAGCAAGCAGCAGCTTAGCCACGGGCAAGGGGAAGCTCTTCCCCTTACCCGGGGGTAAGGGCTATGCGCTCCTATGGGTCTCCTCAGACCTGTGCCACCTCTGGAGCTTGAAGCTGCTCTGCTCGTCCTGGGGACGGGGGTTGGGATTCGGCATAACTGTCAGGTCCCAGCCCCGCCCCTGGCTCCCCACGCGCCTGTCCCCGGGCCTTGACCCGCCCCCCCGCCCAGTAACGCCCCCTCTCACGCCACCCCACGCCTACCTTTGCTGCTTATGTTGGTGCACTTGCACCAACACAAGCGGCAACGTGGGAGCCGCGGTGGAGGCTTCTGCCACCATCTGTGCGTCAGCGCATCTAAATGCGACAACACAGCTCCCGCCTAAGGAGGCGCAAATGTGCTTTATGGCACATTTGCAACCCTCCAGGACCCCCTATACCGGTATAATTGCTGGTTAGGATTGCGCCCTGAAGCAGATAAGGATTTTAAGACACTAAAAATGACTGACATTGAATCAACAGTGTACATAGTGCTTTGCACAGAGTAAAAGACAGTCACAACACAAGAGGATTTGTGATCTAGAAAGTGACACAAAGTAAACAACATAGGGAAAGAAGCAGGAGTAACCAGGGATAGCAGGCGTAATTGTTTCAACAATGATCATACAAAAGTATTATTGCCAAGTAATGAAATGTCAACGTGTACCACATATTACAATTATTTTTTTCCTTTGTCTTGAGTCTGTCTGGAGACATGCTAACATTGCCCTATTCTTCACAAAGGGAAAAAAGAAGAACTCAGGAAATTGTGTCCAAGTTGTCTGACTTCAATACCAGGAAATATTTTAGAAAAAACTATGTAAGTCAGTCTGTAGACATCTGGATTTCAATGAAATGATTACTAGAAGCTCACAAGGATTTGTCAAAAAATAAATCCTGTAAGAGAAATTTCATCTCTTTTTTTATCAGGTTACTAGCTTAGTGGATGGTGTGAATGCTGTGGATGGAATTTATCTTGATTTCAATGAAGAATTCGACAATGTTTCCCATAATGTCTCGATTAGTGAGTTAGTAAAACACAGGCTAGATCAGTGGTTCCCACCCTCTTTTGCACTGGGACTCACTTTTTTAAATGACACTCTATCCGGACCCACCTAACTTTACAAACCCCCCAAAAGTTTCATGTTACCAACCGCTCAACCCTGTTTTTATCCTATGGTGGGGAGGGGGAGGGACTGCCTTCTAGAGCATTTGTTGAGCTCCACATTCTTCAGATTGGGGCCATTCTAGTGGCCTTGCATTCCCCTTCAATTGGTCTTTGATAAGAGCAGAGGCGTGATTGCCTGCTTGTGAGTAAACACACTGATGTGGCTCAGTTTTGCTTCCTATAGGGCAGGGGTGTCCAAACATTTTGGCACGAGGGCCACATGATCTCTCTGACACTGTGTTGGGGGCTGGGGGGAAAAATGAATTAATTTACATTTAAAATCTGAATAAATTTACATAAACATTAGAGATTAAACCTATATGAATGAATGAAGGTCTTGCAGTAGCTCAAGGCCTATAAAAGGCCTTGCACAAAGCAAGGTCGGCCTTTCCTTTGCTGCCTCTGCTGCATCACGGATGTGAAACAGCAAGTAGTGGAGGGAGCCCTTGTCCCACAGCTCAGGAGAGCAGTCGAACAGTCATCCTCATGCTGAGAGCAGTTGCATCGGGCCAGCATGGGCTCCAGCAAGTCTTCAGAGGGCCAGAGGCTCATTGGAGACTGGGAGCTCCCTGAGGGCCAGATTGGGAGCCCCCGAGGGCTGCAAGTGGCCCCCGGGTCGGGGTTTGGGCACCCCTGCTATAGGGCTTAAATACATTTTCCTTGCCAGTTTGGAGGAGGGACTTTCTTCTTGAAAGTCAGTTAGGGCTTGTGTTCATCAGACTGGGACCATTCTGGTGGTGCTTTGTTCTCCTTGGCCTGTTCTTCAAAGTGGACTGAGGCACATTTGCCTACTCATGAGTAAATACATTCTGCTCTTTTTCAGTTTCCATAGGGCTCAATAGCTTTCCTTGACAGCATTACAAGAACAAATAGTCCAAGAATCAGAATTACTAATAGTATCCTCCTGAAGAAAGCTTCCAGTCACCTTATAAATAGGAATGGGGAAGCAGAAAGCTGCTCAATCTAAAAATAGGAATTAAGCCTGGGGGTGATAGTGCAAGCCTTGAAAAATGCATAAGGGGCATAATTCTCCCACCCTGACATGCCCCCAAGGGAAATAAACTTACCCTATTAAAAAAATTATACATAATTCCCATTAGGTCACACAGGTCACTGCAAAATTGTAGAAAAAAGTATGCCATTTTTTCAAGTTTTACAGCTCGGTGTTAACCCATTTCTGCCCAGCCCATAGGTGTACACATTTCATCACTGTTGCGTATATGTAGCATTTGGCAGAAATGGCTTAATCTAAATTTTTACCTCCTTTAGTCCATGCAATAACTGGTTGTGGATATCCCTGTGCCTCGCAAGGAAAGTCAACAGTTTGCCCTTCAATCACTATTCTGTCTTGAGGAGTCACAGTAAACTGAGGTACAGCTATGAAAAGGAAAAAAACCCCAACAATTTTAGGTAACTTATGTCATACAATACAACATATACTTTATGTCATACAATACAGCTTGAAATCAGAGCCTATATGTACTTACTAGGTTTAAAGAAAGAAAAACAAAAATTCAATTAGGTTGTACTTTAGGAACGGTGTTAATCAAGCTACAGGCATGTGTCACTTAAAAACTTTCCGCTTAACAACACACTGCATATATAATAGTTTTCAAAGCACAACAAAGAGGCTCTTAATGAGGCAGTCAGGATTCCCATAGCCTGCAGCAGAGAGTCTGTGTCACAACACAGCAGAGTGTCACAACAAATAGGCTCTGAATGCAAAAAAGAGGCGATCTATCTCCAGTTGCCTGTGCAGCCAGCTAGTTTCTGGCAGAGTGTATGTTTACACAAACAAAGGCACTAGATTGGGCTGAATGTTCATATAACAAGGAGGATTGGAGAACCTGTCATTAAGTGACGAACACCCAGGACAATGTGCCCTGGAACTAGGTCTCCCAATGCCTTATAAGGCATTAAAAACGACACTTCCGGTTTCTCTATGAAACCAGAAGTCATGTGTTTTGAGCTATACAGCTCAGTCTGAGCCCGGCAGAGGGAGAGGACAGACATCCTGGGCTTCTGCAGAGTTCAGACTCCCCTTCACAGGCAAGAGAAAAGGACTTCCCTGCGCCTCCAGAAGGGGCATGCACAGGGGTGAATCCATGAATCCGTGGATACAGGATGCACATATATGCCCCCCTCCCGTATTTTATAGTTTATAAACTATAAACTGTATTTTAGATTATATTTTATTTTGTATATTTTGTATTTTATAGTTTATAGCTTTCTGTATTTTATAGTTTGTGTATTTTATTGTATATATTCTTAGTTCATTGAGAGCTGCCTTGGGTGCCCTTTGGAGAGAAAAGTGGGGTAAAAAAACTGGAATAAATAAATAATATAACGTATCATATAATACTATTAACACAAAAAAATGCATCTGCAAGAAAAAACAGTAAGTGATGTTTCAATCACTAAGATAACAGTGGGCATAATTAGAGCCAGGGTTTTCAGTTGTCTATGAGAAGATATTCGTACGTATCCTAGTGGCATAGACATGATTCAGCACTACATGCCACTAGAGGCTCTTGAAACTGACACTGAAGAAATAAGTCAAAAGCCAGCTTACATACATTGTGAGCATGCTACAGACTGACAGAGCTGGAAGTGAGACTGGCCTGAGAACTGCAGTTTCTACCATGTAAGATGACTGTATTAACTAGCCCTCAGGAATTAATAGTTGTACATTTTTATGTGGAAAAAAATGTTAGCTAATGAAGAACATTATAAAGTCCAGACAGGGAAAAATATAGGTGGGTCCTCTTTATCCGTGGATTAGGGTCCCAAATCCATGGCTGAGGTCCCACTGAGTCTCCCAGACACAACTGAAACCTTGTTCCGGTTGCAATCAAGAGCTTTTCTGAGGCCCGCAGAGGTTGCCCACAGCCTCTATAATTGTCAGAAAGCTCCCCCAGAGGTGTTTAATGGACACTTAGTACCCATTAAACACTTCTGGGGGGCTTTTTGAGGCTTGTGAAGGCCACGATGACCTCCCTGGGCCTCAGAACGCCCTCTAGTGACTGGAGCACAGTTCCAGTCACGTTTGGAGTTCTGGGTGCTCTAACCCATGGATTTCATTATCCGTGGGTTTTGGCATTCATGGGAGTTCTGGGAATGGAACCCCCATGGATGCAGAGGCATCACCTGTATATACATACATGAAACTGGTATGAAATATGAAAGCAGAACAAACCTTCAATACATTACAAATGAATAACTGATGGGGAAATTTTGGTGACTTTGGGAAAAGCTGCTCCCCAAAATACAGAATTTTGTTCATCCTTGTTAAAGTCTACAAATTGACAGGGAATTAGCTATACTAGCAGTGTTCATATTAGAGTAATTAGCAAATTTTGTCTTGTTTTGGAGTAAGATCATGTTGCACGGCTTAAAAATGCTATATGATTTGCAGTTTTTGTACATATCTCAATGCATAGATCTTATTAAATGCCACATACCTTGCACTATGATGAATGCAGTTGCATGGATGCTATCTATACTGTTGGTTGCAAAACAGGTATACTCGCCACTGTCTCCCTGGTCTACATTTTGGATGTAGAGCCCTCCTGATGGAGTTATGGTGATGCGGGGATCATTTGGTAGAGGAGTTCTATCACCTTTTGTCCATGTGATACGTGGCTGGGGGTGACCAGTTGCACTACATTCCAGAGTGACACTTTCTCCAACCAGAACTTCTGTATTTTGTGGGTGAATCACAAAACTTGGCCTAGCTGTCAAGAGACAAAAAGTCCAGAATAGTTTCATCTAACAACCACTTCTGCATAAAAGTGAAACAAAACATATGCATTTAATATTAATCTAAGTGCTAAGGTTATAACCACCTTTTTCAGTGCCCACTGCCACAAATAGAAGGAAATTAAGATGTTCCTAAATCCACTCACAAAAAATTAGTGCCCAACTAGATGCGATGGCAGAAGAATCTAACCCAAAGCAGAACAGGCTGATGAACTGCTCATCTTTCTGCCAAGATGGCCCCTCCCCTTCCTTCAACTGCCACTATAAGGAACGATCTTGGTCAAAGAAGTGAAGAAAGAGAACTTGATTTACGGCCCAATTCTATCGTAGGCCTTTGTCAGCGGAACATGCGTTCTGCTGGTACAAACTGCTACAAAAGCACCATAAGGTGCTTTGCAACAGTGCAAGGCCTAGGTCAGAGACTTCCTGCTGGTGCTGGCGGAGCAACAGAGGGACATGCAAGTCCAGCAGAGGCTGGGGAAGGACAGGGAGGTGGATGACAAGGAGAAGGAGGGAAGAATGGGGTGCAAGTAGATGGAACCGATCCATGAGGGAACAGGATTAGCGATCAAATCCTGAGGCCCTTCCCAGGTCTGATCGACCTGCATGGCCCATTGTCGACTTGAGCCAGCAATATTGCTGGTGCAAATCCAAGCTGAACCATTGTGGTTGCTGGGGTTTACCCCAGGGGAAGGGGGTAAATGTCCCCAAAGAGACTGCACTGCATTGCTCTGTGTTGGACTGGGCTGTTAGAAAAGCAGCATTAATGAAGATCTACCTTTAAGTAAGATAGATCTTTCTGCTACAGTGGTGCCTCGCAAGACGAATGCCTCGCGCAACGAAAAACTCGCAAGACGAAAGTGTTTTGCGATTTTTTGGGTGACTCGCAAGACGAATTTTTCTATGGCCGTGCTTCGCAAGACGAATTTTTTTTGCAAATTTTTTTATGGTTTGTTTGCAGTGATGCCTCGCAAGATGAAATTTTCGCAATACGAAACAACTCGCGGAATGAATTTCGTCTTGCGAGGCACCTAATTGCCTTTGGATGTTTCATTGCATTTTTTAATGATCGTTATTGTTTTAAGAATGTTATACAAATTGCATGTTAAGTGCCTTGCCTGGAAGGTATTTGCTTTTAATAAATAAATAATCTGAGTGCTCTTGATTTCCTATATCTTGGTGGGTAGAGATTTTAGGCACAGCATGAGTGGGCAAGAAAAAAAAAAAAAGAACCGTTCCCTAGACTACTTTTTCCCCCTCAAAACTGCACATCATTAGCTGTATTTCTCCATACAGGGGTTACATCAGGTCACTGAGTCCACAAGGAGAAAAATCTAAGATGACCAGTCACATCTAGTGTGGCCTAAAGTACTACAGATTTAAAGAACATTTGTAATAAAAACTTTAGGCAGGCTATTTTAAATGGTGTGATCTTTTTCGTTTGGTCAGTTTGAGTTTGTAGGAGGTATAGTACACAAATAATATCATAATATTAAACCCTGAGTAAAACATATAGAATCAAAAGTAATGTTTCTCCAAAATTTGAGCATTAAAAAAAAAAATCTACATACCAGGAGACCCAAAGTAGCGCAGAGTGACTTCTTGGGTTTTCACTTCACCGGCCACATTTTTTGCCATGCACTGGTAAATGCCTTGATCAGTCTCTTGAGTATTCTGAATCATCAGAGTGCCATCATCAAGCAAATTTAAACGGGAATCTGCTTTCATACTGAGTTCATTACTATGAAAAAAGAGACTTGTAGAATTTGCCCTTTTACAACACAACTACTGCATGTTAAAACTTACCAAAGAACTGAATGTTAAAATAGCAATGTTGTTCAATGTGCATGCCATATACATGTGTGCGCATATGGTTTGCAATAAAGTTAATGCTTGTTTAAAAACTTTTATCTAGTTAACTATTCTTTTAACGTGAGTCTACACAGATACACTCTCTTATTTTCTAAAATCACCTTACTTGTTTCGAAGCCAAATAATTTCTGGCTTGGGATTGCCTTCAGCTCTGCACGTGAAGTAAACAGTATTCCCTGAGGTAACATCCACATCCTGAGGCTCTGATGTAATTCTTGGCCGCTCTGTATCAGCAACAAAGTATATTAAAAGAAAAAGACCCCTGTGATTTCAAATACATTATTGACAGTTTAGTTTTTTTATTTTAACATAAACTATAAGAGATATCACTTTCTCCAATCCATAATTAAAAATAATGTGCAGACCAAAGCAGTATTAATAATGATATTTTTATGTTAATGTTTCATATTACTAAAATGCATCAAGGCAAAGAATGAACAGGTTGTACACAGTTTTTGGAAGACATCTTCCCAGGAGATAATTCACATGTGCAGCTGTTAGCACAGACAAGCAACTGTTCCACCTCAAAATGTATATGAGATAACATACTTTGGAATCTATCAAAATCTTCTTTCATACCATATCCATCACAGTTAATAAGAATTTGAAGAAAAAGAACCATGAAGGTTATGAGGCAGCATTCTGTTTGTCCCTCATAAACTCAAAGCAAATCCTCACAGCTTGCAAATCACCAAACTGAAAACCAGGATGAAGTTCTGGTGTTGGATTTAAACCTGGAAGAATAGAGTCAAATCCCCACTCAGCCATGAAGCTTGTTGTATGACCGTGGGCCAGACATGATCTCTCAGCCTCACCTACCTCACAGGGTGGTTCTGAGGACAAAAGGAGGAAAGGTACCATGTACAGCCTGACTTCTTTGGAGCAATTGTGGTATTAAATGTGAAATAAATAAAAGCCACCAGCCATGTATTGTGTCCCACCTTATGCCTGACAGTTTGGCTGTACTTGTCGTAAGAGGCGACTAAACAGCCACCGGGTAGATGGGACTCGTCAGCCTGGGAAGGCAGCTCATCTGAGAGAAGGAAAACTCTGATCCCAAACCGCCACTGCCTTCTGGCTACATCCATTTATGGAAGAGGCTTCAGGAGTCAACCTTGAGGCAAAATCCGGAGCCGGAGTCCCTGAGGCTGAACACAGTCACGTTCTGGGAACTCCTGCGACGCCGCTGGAATCAACCGTATTGGCCTCTGCCTTTCCATTGGACCATTTCAGCGATGTGGAGAGGGGGGATTTGCTGCATGGGTAACAGTCTATCCTCCATATCTACTTTACCCAGGCTTCGCACACTGGAGAGGACACTGTTCCAGAACCACCTTTCAGAGCGCGATACCATAGTCTTCCAAGACTGAAGGATGCCAACAATATGCTTGACAATTGCCTTGGGGGTTTTTTTAATTGTCTGAGCCATACAGGGAAAATGAGATATTTTCTCAGATATTTACTGAGTGCTTTGTGAATCCTGTACACATGGTGGGTGGGCTGCATTTAGCTTGGTAGATCACAAGTTGTACAGGCCTGCCTTAAAGTATCTGCTATCTCTTTTGCACTGGTTTTAATTTCACTTTTCTGAATGTTTAATTTTTTGTTTTATGTATTCCTTTAGCAGTACACAAGAATGTTTGGCAACTTGTTTAAAAATTCTGTCTGTCTCATTTGCTCATTTGCTCTACAACACATGAAAATTCCAAAGATGTAAGTAATTTGTATTGTGTTTTCTGCACAGTAGGAAAAAATAACCATTTTTAAACAGAAAACCATATAAAATTGTTCAATATTTTTTAAAGAAGCAAAGGTAGGCACAAGTTGTGATTTTTAGATAATGTCTATGGTTTACTCACACACATATCAAGGAAGGGCTTCTGTATGCTACAAAACGGTATGGTTTTATAGCATAAAGGTAAAGGACAGAAGATAATCCAAAAGGACAATAGAGAAAAGATTGCAGAAAGCAATTAAATGGCTAGTCATTAATGTTAAAAAGAACTGGATGGGCAGATGAACAAGATATTTTCCATGAAAATATATGTAGCATCCCTAATGAAAAGACAGAAGGCAGATTTACCCCTTTCAACAAACACACCACCTCACCACAGTTAAGTTCTTCTGGCGTTATTGTAGCCACTGATCGCCCCTGGATCCTTCTTGGATATTCACAAGTAGCTGCAGCTTGGGCATTACCAGATTCAGCATATGTCTTCAGCAAGTCAGCCAGCCACAGTATTTCACAGTCACAGTGAAGTGCATTTGAATCCAAGCGCCTGGGTAAAACAAAGAACTATAGCTATAGATATTAATGAGAAAAAACTTACTTGATTGATATCCAGACTGATATCCAGTAACCAGAATTTTAGGTATGTCAATTAAACGACACATCAATTACCAGACACTAACATTTTTCAGGGCATAAAAACATGAATGCTGGCAAATACAAAATGTATGGGTGTCAGTTAAAATTAAATTATGACTCTTCAGTTTCTGTCTCATGTACTCAAAGAAGTGAAGAAAATGGCAAAAGAGAACAAGGCAACCCTTGAGATCCACGGGGGTTCCACTCCCAGAACCACTGCAGGTGGTTCTGCAGGTAATTGTATCCACAGATTTTGGGGGGCCCAAGACCTCCAAACCGGTCTGGAGCTGTGCTCTGGTCAGGACTGGAGGGCCTGAGGGCCTAGGAAAGCCTCGAGGGCCTGGCCTCCCTGACCCTCAGAAGGCATTCTGAACTCTTCAAAGGCCTGAAAAGCATGACAAAAAACTGGCAGCCATGCTTTCGGCCCTTCAAAGGCCTCAGAAGGCCTTCTGAGGGTTGGAGAGGTCACATGCGGCTTCCCCAAAGGGAAACCAGAAGTAGTGTTTTCTCGGCCATAACGGCCACTTTGAAGACCGCAGAGACTACACGTGGATGCATGCAGCCTCTACGAGCTTTTAAAAGCCCTCCAGAAGTGACCAGAGTGCAGCTCCAGTCACCTTCAGATGGTTCAAAGGGGCTGAAACCACAGATTTCCTTATCCACAGTTTTTGGTATCCGTGAGGAGGGGGCGAAAATGGATCCCTCACCGATACTGATTCCCCACTTGTATTACAGTCCTTAGGGATCTGATTGACTCAAAGTCAGGCAATCACCACCAAGGGGCTCCACTTGAAATAGGAAGAACATATACACCATAAGCAAGTTAAAGGCTATCACTGGTTCTATGCCTCTGCCTCCTACACTTATCTTCTCATCCCATGACACAGACAAACCATCATAAGCAAGTATGGTGTAATGGCTGGTGGGCTGAACCTATCCTAGGATCCCAAGCTAATATCCTCACTGAGCTCCAAACTTGACCTTGGATCAATTGCTGTATTTCAGCCCAAATGAGAACCCAATCCTGTGCTCGGTGGCACGGCTCCATGCTGCCAAGCACATTTGCCAGCCTCACTGCCAGGCGCCATAAAAAGATAAAGTTTGGGAACCACTGCTCTAGGGTGTTCTCTAATTCATCCACTAGGGGGCAGGTTCTTTTGAAGAAAAGCATGACCAAGGGCTAGGCAGGATGTACCACCCACTTTCTTTTTACTGCCCGTTTCTACTGACAAAGTAATGAAAGGACCAAATCCTGGACCACCAGAGGGGAAAAAGCAGGGAGAAAACTTTTTATGTAATTATTTTTTTCTGTTATCACTCATAAGCCAATGATTTCATGATGTTGCAATGATTTCCCAAAAGCCAAATAAAGATAGCTATTACATTAACATTATCTACACAAACAACACAAAAGACAATAATTTCATAAAATAAATGTGTACACAAGGCATCTAGTGGAAGACTTAAAAAAAAAACTATGACCATTTAATCTACATACCAGAGGGCTGTAATGTTCAGGATAAAAAGTAATACTAAAGGATTAAATTGTAGACTTCCTCAGAAGTCTGAAGCTGAAGGCATGGAAGGAAGAGTTTAGCTTGATATTTAGTAGCGATTCCATTCTAAAATGAAAATGAACCCAATCCACCACTTCCTCAGTTAATAGGGCAATGGGTTTCAGTGCTATATCTGGCAGTAATGATATCACTCATTGCACTGGTGTACTGGAGATCAAGACTGCGTGAGGAATGGAGGTGAGGACAAAGCAAGAACTTGTGTGATTAATTGTGTTTTCCTCATGGTGACTTCTAACTAGTATTAGTGGCAAAATGGGGATAGTGGTTAGCACATCTTTTTAAATTTTTTAAACTGTATAATCCACTTTTCAGCATTTCTGACACCCACTCTTAGAACAATATTAAGGCTGCAAGCCTATACGTACTAGCCTGGAAATAAGTTCCATTGAACTCAATGAGGCTTTCTTCTGAGTAGAATTGTGCCCCAACACTTTGTTCAAGTACAAGCACAGATGAAGTACAGTACGGAGATTCTAGACCCTGGCTCAACACTTATTTCCTGGCATATCAATTAATAGAGTTGAGACTGCCCATATCAATAATATTTGTCTATCAGTCTGTTGGATATTACAGTGGATTACAAAACAAGTTGTGAATAGTTTAATACAGGTCCAGCCTATTTATACACTGATTTTTTTATACACGGATTTGACTCAACACAAATGGCCCCTGCAAATGAGAAGGAATGTGCTGATCCCTGGGGAAGGGGAAAAATGCATCCCTTTAAAATCAGTTTAAAAAACTGAAGTCCTTTAACAATAGCCTCCTTAATGAGGGGGGGGGGCAGCTGATTGACAATCCATCAATCCTTCTCTCCAGTGGACCTCTCTCTTCCCCCTGAGCACGTGAAAGAAAGGTGATCACTTTGCATTGGTAAAGGGAGGGGCTGAGTGAAACGCCTTTGTAAGCGCTTGGAGGACTGATTGATGGATTGCCTTCTTAATGACTCTTATCTTACATCACAAAGGTCAGCAAGGCTGTTTTTAAATCACCAGAGCAAAGAAACTTTGTTTGTTAAATTTATTTGCTATAGTGCATTTTTTGCCATCCACATGAGCACTTGGAACAGAACCACCGTGAATAATGAGGCTCAACCTGTAGTTTTGATCCATTTATTTTAAGAAAATAAAATCATTTACTTACAATCTTTTCATAGATTCCAAGTGACTGAATGTCCCAGGAATTAGATGAGATATTCGGTTGTTATGTAAAAATCTGTTGAAATATTGCATGTGTTAATTATTATTTTGAAAGTATTTTGCCAGAATCCTGACAATATCTCCTGGGTAGTCACTGAACTCCAGTGTACTGAGATAAACCAAAGTGAGGTGGGAGGCAACTGGGGAAAGGCCTTCTTAGTAGTGGCAGCCCATTCACAGAATATGCCACATAGAAAAGCTTCCCTGGCACCTAGGTTAATGCCTTGTCACCAAGTAGTGAAGACTTAAAAAAATTACTTTCATTGACTTTTGATATCTGACTGTTTTACTATTGCTATTTTATTGATAATTGTTATTTTATTTCATTTGCATGTTTTTGTTGTTATCTTTAATCTCTTAAGAATATTTGTAGAAGTGTACAATAGAAATGAACGCGGTTCTTAAATAAGGAACATGTGCTCATTTGGGGCTTTATCCAGGAAGCATGCCATTCTCCATAGTGTTTATGATAATTTTGTCTGAATGCAAAAAGGGTGCCATCAGGAGAAAAGAAAACTTACAATCTTTCAAGCTTGGGAAGATGGGTAAATGATTCTGGTTCCAACGTTTCAATCTGATTAAAGTGCAGATACCTATTTAAATGTTAGAAAGCAGATAACACAAAAAGAGTGTGTTTAATAAAGTGGTGCTCCCAACGCATTTTTAAATATGCAAAAAAAAAAAAAACACCCCTTAGATCTCATAGTCTTCTTGAATTAAACAGAATACCTCAGCTTTTATGTGAGAAGCAATGGCTAAAGTAAGAAAAAAAATAATAAATTGGTCTAATATGCCAGTCCCTATACTACTTGAACACGTTCTCAGAAATTGCCACCACAGGTTCAAGAACAAGCCTAAATCTATTTACTGCAATAAAATTATATAGAGCGAAGAAAATTTTTCAAACATAACATAATTTATTAAACACTGAATAGTACCTTTTCTACAAAAAATTGGGAGTAACCAGTAATATCTAGTACAATGTGTTTTATATATTAATAAAAGTTCCTTAGACGAAAAGAAGTTTTAAAAGCCCCATCACTGATCATGTAGATAAATTCATAGATTTTATCTTGCATACTTCAACCATACACCTTTATTTGGCAGAAAGTCCTACTATGACCAGTAAGGCTTGTCCTCAAATAAGTGTGCCTAGGATTGTAGACCACAGCTGAAATTCCAAGCATTAGGCAATAAATCTCACTCTTTGTACAGCTGGCCCTTCTTATCTGCAGGAGTTGCATTCCCAGACCCCTTGCAGATACTGAAACACAAGGATAATCAAATCCAATGTGCCTTCTGGGCACGTCTGGAGGTGTTCTGAGGCCTGGAGAGGCTGCACACAGCCTCCCTGTTTCTCAGAAAGCCAAGTCAAATCTGAAGGTTCTGAACCCATGGATTAAAAAGGGCTCTCCTATATTACATGCAGAGTAATTGCTGTCATATATCCAAGGAGGCTCATAAGCAATCAGGTAGCCTACTGGGGGGAGGGGGGGTAAGTAAAAGATTGTACCCTCTGCAAACATAGCTGCATCAGTGCCAATGCTGGGGAATAGGATAGGACAGTTTTATTCACACAAAGTACTAAGAAATAAAATTCCACATTCGTTCTTTAGTCCCAAACTCTTTCTTCAATGTATAATAATTTATGCACATATATAATCCCACTGATGACTATTTACTTCATTAATGGCTGAGATGAATGATTAGGAACATTCATTTAATACTTTACAAAAACAGGACATTATTAATATTTATATAAGCCTTTTCAAGAAGAGTAGTTTGCAAAGCAGTGTATATAGTAAAATAAATCAATAAATGGTTCCCTGTCCACAAAGGGTTCACAATCTTAAAAAAAGATGCATAAGAGGCATCATGCTGGGGTGAAGTAAGACAGTTGCTCTCTCCTTGACAAATATAAGAGGACACAACTTTAAAAGTTGCCTCTTTGTCCAGTTAAAAACACACTAGAATATGGACAATAGTTTATTGTGTACAGGAAAAACTATGAATTGAACTTTTTCATGAGATGCTGGCAATGTACATTTTTAATTATCCTGATTTCAGTAAGTGCTAGAACGGTATGGAAAGGTGATGCTTTACAGCTACAAATTCAGAGTCTAGAGTTCCATTCCCAAGCAAGACTGAGAATAACAGGGTAAATTCTTATTCTTTTTCTCGTTCTTACAAAGTTTATTCTTACAATTGAAGAAAAGATCAGAAATAGGACAATTCTAATTTTTTTTAAATCCAGCATGAGCAGAATATAAGGTTAGATTTCAGATAGGAAAGGAATAAATTACTGAACTAAACTAAACAGCAAGATGACGACTTCTAGCCAAAATGGGCTCATATTTGGAAACTATAACTTGTGACACATAGTGAGTATCCCAAAAAATGTGACCTGTTCAAAAAAACATACTCAATCCATGTTCCACTCTGATGGGATGCTCTGACAGATACGAGAGATAGGTATACTAGTGGCATATTATGGTACCTAAAGTTACAAAAGAAATTGCCTCCTTCCTTTTTTAATTCCAGGAAACTGGATGTAGAAGAAGAAGAGAGATAAAGTTTTTATTCTATAAGTGATAATGGAAACAGCTTCCATGAACAATTTCATTCCTGTACATTTTCCATTAACCTCAGAGACAGTTATTCTGTTTCCCTAAATCAGAGGTTCCCAAATGTTTTTTTACTGGCGGCAACCTTGACCTACTGGGCCATTGGCCACGGCTCCCCATTACAGCTACATTTCTATACACTGTATAAGGCAGTGGGTTTTTTGTGAGGATTCTGCTGCTTCCCTGGCTGGTTTCCATGGCTCCCCAAGGAGACACAGCTCATAGTTTGGGAACCACTGCCCTAAATTATTCTGAGATTAAATGCCCCAATTAATCAAATCAGAAAGAAAAATAAAAAACCATGACAGTACACCATTCTTTAAGCAATAATGCTTTGTACAATGTAGCTGCAATCAGCAGCTAATGAACGAAACAAGGAATCTACCAGGCACTGTTTCTGTATACATCTCATTTAAAAATATCTCCAGCTGAAATACGTGAGCAATAGCTCCCTCACGATTAATTCTGAATTCTACATGTACAATTTTTTAAAAAGAGTCATTGTGTACATCCAAAAATGATCATTTTTCTCCACAAACCATGAAAAGTTCAAAAGGAGGGTGGTTTCACTTGAAGCAACAAAAATATTTATCCAAGTGCAGCAGAAAGTCTTACACTGTTCTGTACTTTTACAACTAGGCATAAAACTGTCTATTAAGAGCCTGGAATCTCATTCAAATAATAAAGGGTGCATAACATTCAGAGCTGATGGTCTCAAGTTACTTTTTAAATGGAAGTCATTGCAAAACAAAATCTAAATTTTCTCCAGTGCAATGACAAAGCACACCAATAGTAAAAGCATTTTAATGGTAAAAAAGATATGTACAGGCGGCTCTCGGTATCCATGAGTTTGGTACCTGAAGATTTGAATATCCATGGGGTTGGCCACCTGTAGCCTTCCGAACCCTACTGGAGTTGTGTTCCAGTTGGGTCTGGAGGCCCTTCTGAGGCTTCAGAGGGCTGAAAAGGACAACTTTGGTTCTCGGCTGACCCTCAGAAGGGCCTTTAGACCTGAACGGAGCACAGCTACGCTTGGGTTCAGAGGGTTTGCCCCCCCCCCCCAAATCTGCCGATTCCAACATCCACAGATTTCAGTATCCATGGGGGTTCTGGGAACAGAATCCCCGCAGATAATGAGGACCACCCTGTAAAGGTAAAAGAACAAACAACAACAGAGCTATTATTGTCCTCTGTTACTCTATGGAGCAAAAGCAATTCCATTTAAAAAGTCTAACACCTTTGTAAGAAACAGCATAACTGAAACAAAACTACATATAATTTTGAAGATATCATTAGACGAACTGAGACTCTTGAACTCTAAATCACAAATACAGTAAGAACACAGAAAGAAAGAATTTGGCAAACACATTGCCTGACTCAAAACCCATTCCATGCAGACATGCAAGGCATGCAGCAAGAAATGTGAACCAAAACGTGCACTTTTCCTCTGAGGCAAGCGGATGACAGCACAGAAGAGAAAAGGCACTTACAGTTGTTCTAGAGAGGCAAGTCCTTTAAATGCTTGCCTGTCAATTGATTGGATTTCATTCTTGTACAAATAGCTGAAACAAGAAACAATCAGTAATATTAGTATACACAAACAAGAGCTACATTAATGGGGGAAAGAATTAAGGTGACACATGAGGACAGTTTTCCAAATACACTTAGAAAACAACAAAACAAGACACTTGTGCACAATGAAACACTTTTCACTTGACAATATTTCTGACAGATCTGCTTCTGATATCACTTTTGAGAACGTAAAATTTGTAGGATGTACAATTGCGTCTTTAATGACTTTCAGTTCCATCTTCCCTTTTATCACATTTTCCCAAAATTTATCAGTGGGATTGTAGAGCATATTTCCTTATTTATACTTCAAGACACCTTCATTAAAACATAGGAAGAGCCCCGCTGGATCAGGCCAAAAGCCCATCTAGTCCAGCTCACAGTGGTCCACCAACACAAGACAACAAGAGACGTGTATCCTGGTGCCCTCATAGAATCATAGAGTTGGAAGGGACCTAATAGGTCAACCCTCTGCCTTAGGCAAGAAATCTTCTTAGGGCATCTTCAACAGGTGCTTGTTGAGTCTCTGCTTGAACCTCCCTTGCAACTGGCATTCTGAGGTAGCCTAGTTCTAAAACCAGGACGTTGCACATACCCATCCAACACAGCTTGTAACCTGTGATGAACTTTTCCTCCAGAAATTTGTCCAATACTTTTTCAAGGCATCCAGGCCAGATGCCATCACCACATCCTGTGACAAGGAGTTCCAGAGGCTAATCACATGCTAGGTAAAGAAATATTTTCTTTTGTCTGTCCTAGCTCTCCCAACACTCAATTTTAGTGGATGTCCCCTGGTTCTGGTGTTGTGTAAGAGGGAAAAGAACATCTCCCTATCCATCCTCTGCATAAGTTTGCATGTCTCAATCATGTTCCCCTCTCAGGCACCTTTTTTCTAGACCAGGGGTGTCCAAAGTTTTTGGCAGGAGGGTCACATCATCTCTCTGACACTGTGTCGGGGACCAGGGAAAAAAAGAATCAATTTAAAATTACATAGGTTTACATAAATAAATATATTAAAGATGAACTTATATGAATGAATGAAGGTCTTGCAATAGCTCAAGGCCTATAGAAGGCCTTGCACAAAGCAGGGCTGGCCTTTCCTTTGCTTCCGCTATTGCATCACAGACGTGAAACAGCAAGCAGTGGAGGGAGCCCTCATCCCACAGCTCACGTGAGAGGTCAAAGAGTCACCCTCACACTGAAAACAGTTGCATTGGGCTAGTGTGGGCTCCAGCAAGTCTCGGAAGGGCCAGAGGCTCATTGGAGACTGGGGGCTCCCTGAAGGCCGCATTGGGAGTCCTCAAGGGCCACAAGTGGCCTCAAGGCCGGGGTTTGGGCACCCCTGTTCTAGACTGAAGAGCCCCAAACACTGTAGCCTTTCCTTGTAAGGAAGGTGCCCCAGCCCAGTAATCATGATCTCTTCTGCATCTTTCCATTTCCACTATATCTTTTTTGAGATGTGGTCACCAGAACTGGTTGAGGCCACCTTCAAGAGATTGTAAGAAGAGCTCTCTTCTCTGTATTACTGTGGTAGTTATAACCAAAAAATACACGGAATTATTGGTTATGTTTTATACAGGATTAGAATGGTCTAGTTTTTCAGCTTTTTTTTGTCTCCCGATGTACCACTTCACATGGTCCGCCTATTGGAAATACCACAGAAAGTAACTGGTGATGATGTCATCACCAGTTACTTCCAGAGTGAGGCCAGACACAACCTAACAAGAACTAGTAAGAGATTCATGGCAGGTGGAAGGTTTTTTTCAGCACTCAAAAAGCACACGCTAGAGCTTTACCCACCACCCACTGTGCCTGTCATGTTTCATTGCTGGTCTCGCTACCAGGTGGTGGCAGGTCTAGGGGACCTGTGCATACCACCAGGCACCAGCTCAAGTACCACTGGACATTAGCTCAAGTACCACCAGTGCTACCATGAGTTGAAAAACACTGGTCTATTTCTGTTTTCAAATACAGCAATGTTTCTATTGCAATTCAACATACAGAATACTTTTTTACCTCAACAAAATCAATAATTGCTCCTTTCTGCCCCACAATATTAGCCAATCAAAAGTACTATGTAAATGAAAACATAACCCAAATATATTTTATTTTATGACTCCCTGAGATTTAGAAACTATAAACCTTAAAGGTTGAAGAAGTAGAAAACAATGTAATAAGTGATGCAGAGAATTTATCAAGCCCACAGACAAACAGAGCTCTGAAGAGAAATATGCTTATGTTCAACAGCTATATCTTTCTTACAGGCGGTGTGTACACATAACATAGAAACAGAAAGGCACAAAAAACCCATTCCAAACATATAAAAAGGGTCACATGACAAAGGTTACAGAAGTGTTACTTTTATTTGGGCAGGAGGTCTGGTCTAGAGGGTAGAGCCTCTGTTAGCCTGAAGATAACATCAGAAGGTCGCCAGTTCAAGAACACGGGCAGCTCCCTGAATGGCTGAGAATGGCGAGACATTGAAGCAGCTGACAAGCCCAGCTGAGTGATTCCACCTGCTCTTGGGGTGAGCAAGAAGCATCTTGGCTGTCCTCCAAGTGAGAGATGGAGCTGCTTGTCAGCCTGCCTGGGAGAACTGGAGGCCAGAAGTGAGACCAAACCAGGAAGATCCATTCTGAAATGTTGGTTCTTGAAAGAAATAACCTCTATGATTGTAAAAATCCCCTTGAAGGATTTAGAAACGCCTGCCTATGTAAACCGCCTGGAATAAAGTCAAAGGAGTAATCTGATGACCAGAAAGGCAATATATAAATAACTAGTTATTATTATTATTACTATTATTATTATTATTATTTACTGACTTACTGCTCAAGGAATGCACAAAAATACAAGAGACTTGCATTAAAAGTTTTAAAATCCTTTAAAATAAATTTTATTAGTGATGACCACAATAGTGATTTTTAAAAATTTTTATTCTCAACTGGTTTCTTGTCTCACAGTTTAGAGGTTTTCAAAGATGCTGAATCTTTGAATCAGGAAAAAGAATCTTTCCCTGTTATTGGAAATTCGTTGGCATTTTATTGCATTTTGGATTCAAAAGGCTATAATCTTATATACGCTTACCTAGTAATGATTGCCACTTAATTTAATGGGGCTTACTTTTGAGTAGACATGCCTAGGATTGTGCTGCATCTCACTCAGCGAATAGATCCGAAATCCCTTCATTGGCATCCTGTACACTCCCAGATCCAGGACACACACCCTGTCCGTATGCTCAAAGCCCTCCATAGCCTCATCCTTCCTACTGCTCAGCTCTGTGCTCTTCAGTTCCACCACTCTCAACCATCTATCTGCTCCCTTAAACAAATTATGACGGCAACAGGATGCTTCCTAATGCATAACTTTCACATCTCATCTGAAAACCCACCTTTTCCATGTATCCTCTAGCAAAGTATTAGGGCACATTTTCTACCTGAAGCTAAGTATAAGTACATGGAACTATAAGAACTGCATATGTTTCACCTGTTGCTCCTGCTTCCATTCCTCTCCTTTCCTCTGCTGCCTCTCCTGGGCAGGACCTGTCTTTTGTAGTAAATATAGGAATCATGCACATGGATGGTGCTAGCTAGCTAGCTAAATAAATAAATGAATAGTAATAAAACAATCACCAAAAACATGAATGTGGATTTCAGAGGGTCAACATTTCTCACAAAATGCCCCTCCCCCAATTTTAGCTCAACACTAATATCAGGCAAGTCAGGCACTTACATTTTGGTGCATGTATATTTAGTGATAATAATAATAAGGGAAACAAAAATAATTATCTAAAATGCATGAAGTGTAAAAGAGAGCCAGATGGATACTTTGATTGGCTTTACCTGCATCTGCACAAAGAGTGATCAGTAATCAATGATCACCTCCTCAGTAATGGAGCTCAAAATCCTTCCCCTCCCACCGCTGCTTTGTCCTGCCCCAAATCCATTCCCGAACAGCCCCTGCTACTGACCTATCTGCTCCTGTAGCAGGAAGAGGAGGTTCTGTGCCCAGTGGCACCTACATGTGACCTCAGGATGCCTGTTCTGGTGTGCCTGCCCCACAGAACAACAGAGCGATTTTCACACCATTGTACCAGGACTTAGGGTGGCAGAGTGTGAGATCTGCCACTGTAAGATCAGAATAGGACTGGGCTGTTTGTGAAGCAGCCCAATCCTATCCTCCCACCTGCCCTACCCTAGCCTCCCTCCAGACCCCTGTGCTGGTTTGACTCAGCCAGCACGGGCTTACTTTTTGCACTGGCCCATGGGGCTTGGACCAGCCTCCCTCTTGTCTCGGTGGTGCAAACGTGCGTCACAGCACATTTGTGACACCTCTGGGCCAGCGTAAGGGACTCCAACCTATCGGTAATCTGTTGCCAGAAAGAATTGTTTAATCCCTTCATCTTTGGTTCAGTGGCCCCACTTCCCTTGACTCACAGCCCAAAACTATCCCCCACCACTAGCAATGATACAGCTGTGCCAACAGGGTATACACTGATTCCAATAGTGGGGGGTGTCAGGAGACCTATCAGAGGTAAGGAAAAATATTTTTCCCTTACTTCTCTACAGGTCTCCTTAGACCTACACCAGCTACATTGCTGGTGTTAAATCTGAGGAGAGAAAAGGGGCAAAAGGCAGGTTCAAAAAGAAGGAATAGGACATACTGACACTGTTAGGATCCTCTCCTCTCTGCCCAAATCTGAGAAAAAAAGTGTTTTCATGCCAAGTTCTGGTTGAAATGAAATAAGCACCTAAGAAGTAAATGTTACTATTATTGTCATAATCCCAGTCATTCCCCCCCACATGTGCCCTTTTTAGATAAAGTTTAAGTTTTTCTGTCCTGTGCAACATGAACTTCAGTTCTTCAGCATGGCGAAGGGAGTTTGACTAAATAACGTCCAACTTTCTTCCAAGTCATTATTCTATGAGCATGTACTTCATTTTAACAATATTATTTAAATGTAACTTACAGATATTTTAGATTTTCAAGGTCTTCAAATGCTCCAGTAGGTATCCTTTTAATGTGATTGTTGTTTAAAAGTCTGGAAAATAATGAAAACAGTTATTTGCTTTTAAATTCTGACAATATTCAATCAAAATATAAAATCCAAAAATAGGTTCAAAAGAAAGCCATTACATTTATTGTGCTAAAAGAAAAATGATTTTTTATAATAGCTTGCCACCTTTCAGAGCTGCTTTTTTTAAAAAAAAAATCTTGAAAAGCAGTATGGGTTCCGTTCAGAAAACTCTTTAACAAAGTCAGATGTGAAAGGAAAGATCACTCCACAACTTGTAGTGACACAACCTACAACAATATGGGCTGAAGTTTTAAAAATTCACATATAACTGAAGACCAAAGTAGACATACCATTTGCTCATGAACTTGATTTATTCTGGGCTAAACGGATCATGATTTATGGTGTCGGTTTTTCATGGTAGCTACAAAAGCGTATCGAGGCGGGAGACCATTTCCTTCTTGTTAGCCCCAAACTAAAATAGAAGGCTCTGCAGCAGGTCCAGGAGGTTCCTTTGCAGGAACATCAGAAAAGCTTGTGGAAAAAATAAACTGCTGGCCTGATCCTTGAGGCTCTGTAGCATCACATGGGAAGGTAATATTGGAGCACCTCAGCTCCATGAGGTACTCTGAGAAGCCTTATGCAGTTCTGGCCTGTTCACGTGGTAGACAAAAGCAGTTGCCTCAGGCAGCTAATTGAAGGGGTGCTGAGTCCCATCAGCACCCGTTTCTACTGCCTCCACTCCTGCTCCCCTCTACTGGTGCATCCAGTAGATTTTAAAAGTAAGAGGCCAACAGAGAGTGGATGAAAGGAAATATGCAGACTAAACTCTGTCAGCAGATTATCTAAACCACCCATCTACTCTACTGCAAATGTCATCTTCAACTTCATGCCCCTCTTACTTTTCAATTCTAGCAAGCATAGGAAGTGGAGAAGGTGGCTCTTTGCTTCTGCTAGTGCACCACTAGGTAAGGGTGAGGGCTGATGTTATTTGGTGCCACTGGGTAAAAGGAATTGGTATTTTGTGCTCTGCCTCAGATTTTGGAAGATCTTAGGTTGTTCCTGCCAAAAGGACTCTCACAGCCCTTTATTACTTCTGACACAGACTTGGTTTCCCAATCTGAGCAACTTGTCAGCCACAGTACTTGCGATACAGAGTCCTGAAGTTTAATACTAAGCCATAGCCTCATTCAAGATCTCTTTGATGTAATGTTTTCCCAGCATTCGGTTTCTTATTATTCTTCAGTGGACTCTAAATTATTACGAAAATAGCAAGTATATTAGGATGAAAGAGAATCAGCATCATGGAAGTAATTATTTAAATAATGCTGTGAAAAACTCTGCCTTAAGGAGGTTACCCTTCTATTCAAAGTGAAATAGCAAATATGTATGAAAGGTGAAGCAGGCATGAAGAATGGAACTTACAATGTGTTCAAATTTCTAAGCCGTCTAAATGCACCAGGCTGGATTTCTTTAATTCTATTAAACCGCAGATCCCTGTTGAAAACAGAAAATTATACTCATTAGTATAAAAGCTACCATCTCAGGTTAATGTTTCAAAAATCTCAAAACAGGGGCTTGCAGGGGATATCCTACACCCCTTGCTGATCCAACACCTCCTCCAACCCACTGTGTGCCTGGTTACTCCACCTGGCTGGTTCTGCCTCTTCTTGTGTGCTCAGATATTGTGCAAGAGGAGGATGAGAACAAAGATACTGTCTCCTGAGTCAGCTCTATCACTACTTCCTGTGGCTGGCAGAGCAGATGCTGTGAGTGAAGTAATTCCACTCCAAGTATTATCCCAGACAAGCCACTGTACAGAAACCAGCAGCAGAGTGGGAGCAGGACATGGTGGTGTGAAGGGAGTTGTGTGTGTGTACAGCTGATGGATAGGTTGTGGGCAGTGGAATTTAGGGAACTGGTAGAATTTGAGTGGTGAATTGGCTTGAGCCATTCCTGTTTCCAGTCCTACTTCAACCTAATCAAAGTAGTCAGCTCTCAAGGAAAAGTACACTAGTTTGGCAACAGCCCAGTCCTATCCTCAGTCACTCTGTGATGCAGGGATGTTGACACAGCCTCCACTGCATCCCAAGGGCTGGCTGGGGACCAGGTCAGTAAGGAGAGGAAAATAGTTTTTTTTTTTAACTTACCTGGTCTCCACTGGGTCTACTCAGATCTGCACCAGCTATTTTGCTGATGTAAATCTGTTAGGAGGAACGTGTTGGCCTGAAATGGAGGCTCCAGATCTCATGGACATCACTGCTGCCAAGATCTGCCCCTCACATGCCCCCAGTCCAGACCAATCCCCCCCCGCCACCACTTTACTTGCTCCAATGGTCAGTCTGTTGCCTGCCATTGCTGCTGCAGAGCTTATAAGCTGCCACACCATCACCAGCAAGCTGGACTCTGTGCAATACCATGGCAGCTTGTGAGATTGGACTGGGGTGTAAATATGCTCAAAAGGAAATGTTAAGAATCTAAGGGAACAATCCTAACCAGGTCTACTCAGAAGTAAGTCCTATTTTGTTCAGTGGGATTTACTCTCAGGAAAGTGTGGTTAGGATTGCAGCCTAAATCTCAGCCCAGAATGAAATTGACAGCTAATTAACTTTTGGGGCAGCTTAAGCAAAATGTGAGAATTATTATTTTGTCAAGGAAGCTTAGAATCATTAACAATTGCCATGCTGAATCAGTGTATAGAGTTGTAACCTTATAGCTACAATCCTTTCCTGGTTTGTCTTTCATCATTTTGTTCCTAGAAATTCATAATGGAAAGGGTAAAGGAAGGAGGAGCAGTAGCAAGAGAAAGGCAGAACAGACACAAAAGAGAAAGCAAGCAAATGTCAACACAGAATGACTTGTTGCAGTCTAGGTTTGTCTGCTACAATCCTCTTATCAGGAATCAGATACAAAACAAAGGCCTGGCTTAGTCAAACTATTTATCAGAAATCTATTTTCCTGACAACAGATAAGGGTAACTATCAGTTAAAGAATTCCTTTGTTCACTGCTATTGAGATAGTATTTTCCCTTCTTGATTCCAAGTGAACTAGTGAACTTTGATAAATTAGATGTGAGTCCTCCTGAGCAAAATCACGTCCCATTGTTTTTTAAAAAAGGTACAAATCTGCCTCCATGTCCAGCTCACTTACAACTCAATCCTATGCATGTCTACTCAGAAGTCTCATGGGGCTTACTCACAAGTAAGTGTGGATAGGATTGGGCCCTTAATCCAAATACTGGGGCAAGGCAGACAAACTCTTAACCTTTAGTCCAAAACACCGCACATGACCATGCCACTGAATTCTTCATATATAAGTTGTCTGGTGGAGAAATCTAGATAAATCAAATTGCTCATTATAGTATATCTTAATAGGTTAATATAACTTTGATTTAGGGTGCAATCCTAACCCCTTATGTCAGTGCTTTCCAGCATTAACTTAAGGGCAATGCAGCTCTGAGGGAAGGGAACAAACATTCCCTTACTTTGAGGAGGCCTCCGTGAGTGACACCCAACTGCAGGATGCAGCACACATCCCATTGGCACCGCTATGCCAGCGCTTGAAAGCACTGACATAAGGGGTTAGGATTGTGCTCTTAGTGGATTGTTTAATTTAGATCAGGGGTCTCTAAACTTTAAGGCCAGAGGGCCACATCAAATATCTGGCAGGGTATCGAGGGATGGAAAAATAAACATAAAATTTAAATAAATACATTAGAAAGCCTCAAAAAGCCTAACCCCTTCAGACGGCCCAAAAACGTCACTTCTGGTTTTTCAGGAAAACCAGGAAGTGATGTTTTTGGACGTTTAGAAGGCATTCTAAGAGGGGGGGGTGCATGGCCTCTCAGGCCCTTAGAACATCCTCACAACCAGAATACACCTCTGGTCACGTTCAGCTGATTGGGCCAGAGGCTTGTCGTGGGCCGCACAGACGCTTCTCACGGGCTGCATCTGGTCCCCAGACCAGGGTTTGTAGATTTAGATCAAGCTTAATGAAGCTTTATAGTCTGTGAAAATGCTCTCTGCATCTATCCACAGGACAGCTGCATTGTCCAATTTCCCTACCCCACATACACTATGGTAGTATCCACACAGTAATGCGTCTTGTTAAGAGCTGAAGCGATGTTCCATTTCCCAAGCCACCTTTTTGCAACCTGAATAATGAAGCTTGCTGAAAGTGTGTTGTTCAAGGAGCTTGAATTTGGCACTAAGCACAAAGAAGTGTCAAATACTTTCCAGAAATCTGATTTTCATACATGGATGACTTAACATAATCACGACTTAGTAGGGTGGATTTCAAATAAACAGAGCAAACTGAATGCACTTTCGAAGAAAAAAAGGAAAGAAAACAAAATCACAACTAATACATCAATTTAGTCCATCTTGTAACTACAACCATGAGTTTAGTCACACAAAATGTGGAGAAACACATATATTTTTTGGCACAGGCAGCTGGAATGCACCAGCATACTTTCCATATAATGATATCTTCTAAATCTTGGAACTGAGTAAATCAGGGAGCTTATGTTTTCTTTGGACACTCTTTGTTCTTCCATAAAAAAATGGCCTGGAGGGCAAACTTATCTTTATGCAGTTGCCAAGTTTTAGACATGATATATAATCACTTCTCTTTTGTTTCTCTCTTTGTCCTGTTCCTGGGGGGTCAACACAAAAGTGATCCTGTACAGAATTGCACAGAGCAACTCTTAAAACAACTTTATTGTTTTACAGTTTCAAGACATAGTTCAGACAAAAAAAGAAATGGATCCATAGTTTTCCATTCAAGAACCACAGTATTAGAGAGGATTTTTTTTAATGAAAAAAGATTTACGCAGTTCAGAACTGTAACTATGGAATGTCTATTCAGTAATTTTCACTATTAATAGTGAGGGGCTCACTATTCCAGACTAACAGCCCAATCCTATCCACACTTTCCTGGGAGTAAGCCCCATTGACTATAATGGGACTTACTTCTGAGTAGACATGCATAGGATTGGGCTTAACTTGGTACAAGTTGATTTTTTAAAAAATTCACAATATTGCTGAACTAGTCACTAGAAACAGTTACAGTTGGCAGATTTGGTTTCCACAATAGGAAACAAATTAATAGGAAACAGAACTATAGGAAACCAGAACTAGGTAGATTTGGTTTCCACAATACCAGTCACAAAATTAGCAAATACACCAAAATAGACTGATACTTCCATCCTTTCTATTGGACTATTCTCAAAATAATACAAACACAGTCTGCAAATATTCAACTCTCTTCCCAAATCCTTTGTGTGCACTCAAGAGAATCCAGAGAAACAGGATTGAGAAACAAACCAGGATGTACTGCAGGATTAGTTTTGACATTAGAGAGGAGCTGGGGTTTTCTATTAGCCTCAGGATTCTTGTACAAATTTAACACATCCAGGTTCTGCAACTCCAGAGCTGATATGCTAAGATAGGTAGAAAGAAATAACCTAGTGAGAAAATAAGAGGCTGCCACTGACCTCCACATTCAGGATAGGATTTCACATTTTGGTATGTGCCTCTCACAGAGTCCCTTAGAGATTCTGATAGACTCTGGTTTAACAGAGGCGTATGGACAGTCACAAAGTCATTGCAATAAAAAATGAAAAACAGCTATCAGCACAACAAAAACTATCAAACAGAATGAGAAAAACCACACAATACATTATACCACCAAGTCAGGAGAGTGAGTCAATGATGTCAGTGGCACTTCCATACTGACTTCATCAGAGTACATTAAAAAAGTTGTTAAACTATGTCTATTATTTTGAAGAATGTCTGGATTTGCAATACACATTGTGAATACAAAAAGCATGCATTTTGCAGAAATGTCCAGAAACCAAATTCTTTCTTTTTTGATTGAAAACCGGAAGTGAGTCTGAATTGGAGATTAGAGCTGTTTGCAGCAGCAGGGAGGGCTGCGCAGGGGGGGGGGTGAGTCCTCTGCACCCTCCTGATGGCCAGTGCTACCCCTCAGGTAAGTTTAAAAGCCTCTTGCTTGCCGTGTCGTGATCGTGGCAGCACCAGTGGTACACTCTCCCTGCCCCTGCAGAAACTTACCTGGTTCCCAACTTCGGTGGAGAAGTTTGGGAACCACAGCAATAAAACAAAGGATCCCCAATTTCTACATAATTCCAATTCTGTTGGAGAGGTGTTTCAGTCACAACCATCGGTGGTTTCTGTTTGCTCTGGCTAAACCTATTAGTTTTACTTTTAGTCTTGCTTTTAGATAATAATATTGTTTCATTTTCTTTTGCTTGTCAAAAGACAGGCAAGTGAAAAAGATTTATGAGATAAGTTAATTTTTTTTTTACTTAGCTCAGATACAAATTCAACAAAATGAGAATGAAAAATCCTTAAAAATAAAATAAGAGCTAATTCTGGGCAACAAAGCACACAAGACACCCAGGGGAAGAGAAAGAATTAGTAATTCATCCACAAAAGATTTTTTTTCCTGTTATGAAAACAGGACACAGGTGCAAACAAATAAATATAGGCTTTTTAAAATTGAAACAACATGGATTTGGTATACCGGAGAATAACTCCTGCCAATAGTTCAAGCACCCGTAAAACACTGTGTACATGTGCCAGGAAAATGGACTTTGGATCAATTTTTGATCCTCCTCTGCCTACAACTATGCATCTTTGGCCCTTTCCCCAGTCCGTCAAATTCATATTTGCTTCTTGAGTTTCTGGCAGCAGACTGAATAGGCACTCTGAATGAAGTCTTGCAGTTCCCATCTTCAACTCTTGTTCTCTTTTGCTGACAGACTTATAGCCCAATCCTATGGGCCAGTTGCACGGCGAAGCAGCTACTCTGCCAGCGCGCACTGTCACAGATGTGTCATAAAGCATGTTGTGACAGCTCAGTCTCCTTCTCTGGTGGGAAGGCCAAAGCGTTTCCACATGAGCCCACACATTGGGAGACACCCACCGGAGCAGGTAAGTGCTGCATGGTGTGGTGAAGGGCTGGAGGGGTGGCAGGGAGTGGACGTAACAGGGCAATGGGAGGGTGGCGGCAGGGGCAAGGGGAAATTCAGGCCTGGGAAGGATGGGATCTGTGGCACAAGTGCACACCACTTTCTATCCACCAACACTGATCAACGTGCACTTGCGCTGAATTAAGCACTTTGTTCTCACACAGAAACTCATAAGCTGAAAATGTGCAAATCTTGTTCATATTTTCAAGATATGAGAAAGTCCAATTTTAATGAGGGCTGGGGAAATTGGTTACAGGGGCCACATTTGGCCTTATGTCTGACAACCCTGACCTAGACTCGTACTGAAAGAGGAACACGAGAGGAGGCAACAGTGAGAACACAACCAGGAAATGAGGCTAGCATTCTTGTTGTCTGCGTCCTCTGCTGTCCACTGTCTGCTGTTCAGGAATACCACCTGTAAGAACGCTCTATGGGACTGTACTTTTTCAGACTGCAGTCAGATATTTTTCATATTTGAATGCATGTATCTGAAAGTTCGTCATGTAAATAATGCCTTGAATACAGAAAGCTAGAGCAATTGGCAGAAGGGTTCCAACTTAACATTCACTCTGATGTACACGGAGTGTTCTTTCACGTATTCAACTTGTCAGTCCTATATTCAGAAGTGGTACAGAAGGCCTAGACCACGTCTGCACATTTGAAACAATTCTAAAAGCAAACAGTGCAAGGGGCAACAGAGCACAGGCAAATTATATTCTGCATTTGAACATGGGCTCAACAGATTACAAGTGGTTTTACATAAACAGGAAAGGCATTTTATGCGTGCGTGCGCGCGCGCACACACACACACACAAGCATACTTCTTGTAGTTGCCATGCTATCATTTATGAGAGCCATATAATTGTGGTTGTTAGAGCATAAGATGATTTCTTTTTCATTGTCATCTAATGCAAAACATTGTGTCCAGAGAGTATAGGACTGCAAGAAGGCTTTTATAGGTATACATAGGTACAACCTATAGGTATAGGCTACTATAGGTGGTGCCTTGGTATCTATGAGGGATTTGTTCTCAGACCCCCCGCAGATACAAAAAACCACAGATAATGAAATCCGTGGTTTTGACCCCTTTAAACCCTCCCAAGATTAATGGAGCTGTGCTCTGGTTGCCTCCAGAGGGATTTCTGAAGCCCAAAGAGGCCACATGCGTCTGCCTGCGGCCTCTGTGGGTTTCAGTATGCCTGTTTTGGTTTTTAAAAAAACCTGCAAGTTCCTGTTTCCCTAAAGTTTTTTTTTTTTTTTTTGTCAAAATGGCCATTCTGAAACCCACAGAGGCCACAAGCAGATGAGTGCAGCCTCTGTGGGTTTCAGAAAGCCCTCTGGAGGCAACCAGAGCATAGCTTTGATCGCCTCCAGAGAGCTCAGGTTGGGTCAAGTCTGGCTCAATGCAGGTCTGGGGGACCTGCATTGAGCCATATCCGTGGATATGGAATCCACTGATAAAGAGGCCCCACCTGTATAGTTAAAATGTAAGCACTGAAAGAAGGAAGCAAGGGGTTACTAACTCATCAAGCCAAAACAAGAAAAGCACTCTCCTTTTCATCACAGACTAATTTGTCCTACTTGATACATGAAATGAAACCGAATGCCTTTCAAAACACGTCGTCAACAATTGAACTTCAATTGTTCAGACAAATGAATAAAACCTAATCCCTCCCCCGTATTCAAGCTAGAAAACAAAGAGAGAATAAACACTTAAGCAGTCAGTAATATTTGGTGCCCCTTCCACACACATGAACAACGATGGGCTCTGCAATAGTCACAAACATCTAGCTATAACTGTTTTGCTTTTAGGCAAGAGCACAGGAGTCCTGCTGCATTGGATCATTCAAATTCAGCACCTCATTTCCCAATCTGGCCAGCCATATGCTTCCGGGAGGTTCACCAACTGGCTGTGACAGCATCACAACTTCTTACAATGAAGTCTCCGAGTCATCGTTTTTCTAAACTGAAAATCCCCAAATGTTTTGGTTTCTCCTAAAACGACACAGCTCATGAGCCAACATATTACTGAACTCTCCACCATGACTATAAGGTATGTTACTTTAATGATCCCACAGAATGCCCAGCCACAAAGGGATTCTGCTCTCAAAACCAGAGCCATGTAAACCTGCAGCCAAGACGAGGGACACTCAATCCAGGTGAACAGTTGAAGAGAAAGCTTTATTGAACAATTTGTAATAGGTTAGGTAGGGAAAAATAGGTTTGAATCAGGAAGACAAGGTAGGTATTTGTTAATACCTTTGGTATTTGTTGCTCTTTAAATCTAAATTGCCAAGCAGCGGCATGGGTCCTCTTGACCATCTCCTTAAGGGATAGATGATGAACTGCTCTTGCCTTTTCTCCCATCACTGCTCCTGACCAACAACACAAGAACGTTAAGCCAATCGACCCCAATCTGATGGAGAATGCTGCTTATGTAGGGCTCCCCGAGATTTCAAGAAGCCTCTCCTTATAAGGTGCCTTCTAGCCGGACCTCACTGCTGCAATTCCCTCTCTGGTCCTCTGCTACCTAACAGCTTTCTGTGCCTTTTCTGTTATGCTGCTAGCAATTCACAATTCTGAGGGAAAATATTTCACACATTAGACTCCCCCCCCCCCGGCAGTGTAAATCACCATGCAGAACCGAAAGGAACCAGTTAGCCATTCATTGTTGAACAAAATATAACAACAATGTTCACTTATTCAGACAGGAAATTGATGTTATGTCCTTCTTGATAAGCCCTTCAGGGCCAAAACAGATTACCTGGAACATCTAGTTAGGTCTTCAGTTAAACTAGGTGCTACACTGAACAGTACAATAAGCCCAATGAGGGGGTGCATTTATCAGGGGGTGCATTTATTTATCAGAGACAAAGGAGGAGAAAACAAAGCAGCCAATGAAGATCCACCATTACCACCTCCAGCTGCTGCCGCCTCTTTTAAGAGGTGGCTTTGCTTTCTTTTTTTAGGCCCTTGAGGATAGGCCTACTGATACGTAGAAAAAACATAAATACTGTAAGCTAACCTGGGCACTTCCTGATGGGGAGGGGAAAGGCAAGATATAAACATTTAAAAAAATACACCAAGTGCTTAGAAGGGAAGGAGAGACTTCTTAAAAATAAACTATTCAATCCTTTTACATTTTACATAAGCAATTATTGCTTCCTGTTGTCTTCTAGTATTCTAAAACCATCTTGTTTTCTACTGCTCTTTCGGCTACGCTCCATTCCAAATTCATGCATAGTTGAATTTTCTTCAGAGTGAAAACTCTATTCTAGCAAACATGCAATTTAGATAGAATGTTTAGTATGCTGAAAGAAAGAAACTTCTGTTTCTGTTAATGTTAAGAACTTTTAATAGTCTGTAAGGTAAATATGATCATAAAATGTAAAACAGGCTGGATTGCCTTTAAAACTGAATGATATAATACTTGGTTTATTTTGAAAGGGTTCAGACTCTTTCCCACTACCTGGTAAGACTACTAATTATGATCCTTAAACTACATAATAAACCTAAATTGCAATTACACCTAACACATTGGGAGAGTATTTTAATTAGTAAACATTCCAAAATTACACAAAATAAGTGCGATGGGCACTATTCTTACACGATGACTTTCTTTCCTTCCCCCACCCATTCCATCCACAATATTTAGCTGGGGAAAAAAGAGCCAGATGGAAAACTTGAGTGCTGCAAATTCCACAGCTGTGTCTGTCATTTCCAGGACAGCTTTGTTAGTTTTCATTTACTGTATGTTTGTTAGCAGTTTTGTTAGTTAGCATTCTTATGATTAACAATTGCAACACAGACAATATCTCCACTGTCCTGGCAACAATTAAAAATGTCAAAAACGACATTCAGTCTTCTGAATCCAAGAAAGATAGAAAGGAAGTGCCTTTTAAAATGCAAACAGTCATCTTCAGCCATTCTTGAAGAACGAGAGAATATGTGATACAGCAGGATAATGCAGCTGTGTAATCAGACACAATATGCTACAAAAAGATAAACTTCAGCTTCTGGATACCAAGTAGACAAATGGGGTTAGCAAGAGCTTCTGGAGCATGGCCCAATGGGTGAAGTGTAATAGCTGAATAGAAGCTGTGCGAGTCAGAGGCTGGGAGGGACAGCTCAATGTACGTGATTGATGGAAGGATACAATAAAAGTGATATTGTTCCTGAAGAGTGGCTGAATGAGATGTGCCTGAACAAGATGGATTAGAGGTGGTGCTCTGGCCTTACTGGCCAAAGGGCAATTGAACTGCATTTTAATGGTTTAAAAAGATTTGTTCCAAAGACACATCAGAAGCTTGAAATTCAGAATTAGCCTTCAGTGCTGTGCTTTCCATCCACTTTCTCTCTCCTTTAAGAGACTGTGGATGTACTCACATAGCTGTTTTCTCACCACAAATTTAGGTAACTTAAAAGTTATCACACAAAGAAGATACCTAGGATCTGTGTTATGTGAGGGATTGAGGATTAACATGAGTGCAGCAAGCTTCAACAGTCCATCTTGGAGTAATCAACACTGTATAGCACGATATCTTACTGTGAACTTCCAATATGAACTAGAATATGTACATGCCAGTGGTTCTCAAACTTTTCCGTCCCGCGGCTCCCCTGATCCTTGTGGCCATTGGCCACGGCTCCCCATTACATCACCTCACCTCCCCCCAAAATGGGGGTGAAGGTGTTAGAATTATACACTAGAAACAAAAAAAGTCAAATCTTGCAGCACACCTGGAAAGTGATTAAATCTGCTGGGGAAGGGGAAGACTTTGTTTTGTGCGTATCTGCTAATTACAAACTGATGTGAAACAGACCTAGAGACTGTTTGGCTGCAATCCTAACCTCACTTTCCTGGGAGTAAGTCCCATTGAACACAATAGGACTTACTTCCGAGTAGACCTAGCTAGGATTGTGCTTTTTGTCTTATAATAGCAGCCAACATGGGAAGTACTCCCTCCCAAAGGAGGCTGGAGGAAAAAAGGGGGATGGTTGAAAAGGAATAAGCATTTTTATTTTTTAATCAATTTTTGGAAACAAAGCTTGACTGATCAAGAGTAGCTTTTTTCTTTTTTGAAGGGGGAGGAAAAAGAGAGAGGTGAAGATCTTTGGTTATGCTGACACAAGCCTATGTAGGTCTACTCAGAAGTAAGTCCCATTTGAATCAATGGGGCTTACTCCCAGGAAAGTGTGGATAGGATTGCAGCTACACCGAGCAACTCACCCCCCAAAGTAGTTGGGGGCCTGCTCATACACAAACACGCCAACATGCAGATGCCACCCCTATTCCCCTCAGGTAAGATGGAGGAATGCAGGCTGGGGCATTTGGACACCCCCTTCACTAAGAGCAGACTGGGCTCCCTCCTTCCCAAGCGGAGGAAAGCGATGCGCTGCTCTCTCTAGGTCAGGCTTGCCTCCCAGTTTGAAGCCTGCCTGGAGCGCACCCTGTGCTGATGAGATGCAGCACCTCTGCTGCTGCCCAGCCAGCCTTCTCTCCCACCTCCCCCCACCATGTTTCATAGCCCTCCCCACCTCACACTGCCCCACCCACCTCGTTCACAGCCACAGAAAAGCAGCAAGTAGGGAGGCAGCACGTGCAGCTGAGCCGAGCACCTATGGCCACCTCTCCCCCTAATCCCGAGGACGCAGTTTGAATACCTCAGGTATATGCCTTTGTTATTCTGAACAGATTAAAACAACAATTTTCATCCTTTTCCATCTCATGACACTAAACTTGTCAAAGCACACCATCAGTTGTTGGTTTTTTTTTTGGCAATTGACGAGGTACACCATGCTAGCGGTGGGGGACTCATGTACCCAATGGCCCAACTAATAAATGACACTCCCCCAAACTCCAGCAGCGTACCTGCAGTCCATTCGAGGCACACGAATGGGCCACAGCACACTAATTGAAAATATGCCTCAAAATCTGGCATGAAAAAAGCTTTTTAAAACGAGGGCTCAAAACATTCAAAAATAACCAGATTCTTCCTGTTTACAGATCTTCTTCTAGGTACACAATGATTTCTAAGAAGTTTCGTCATGGATAAAGAGACATCCAGACAAGGCAGTTCTTTGACAGAGCCAAAACACTGTAAATCTAATATACAGATG
Organism: Tiliqua scincoides; assembly: GCF_035046505.1. NCBI lineage: Eukaryota > Metazoa > Chordata > Lepidosauria > Squamata > Scincidae > Tiliqua > Tiliqua scincoides. The sequence goes on along the minus strand of NC_089821.1, from coordinate 165,084,037 downwards.
CTGTTTAATTTTTCCGTTAATGATGAGGGACATTTTTTGTTTCAAAATTTTGTTCCAAGATTATGATCTGCAGATTCTTTTGTACTGGTCAGTGACCGTAATAAAAGATTCTTCTTCTTCTTCTGCAGACTCTTTTTAAGGACAACAGTTGCACTGAGAGACACATGGAGACATTCTTTGAAATGAATTACAGGTGGGCCCTCAGAATCTATGGGGTTCCATTTCCGGAACCCCAGGAGATGACAAAATCTTTGGATGATGAAGTCCACAGATTTGGGCACCTGATATCCTCTGAAAATGACTGGAGTTGTGCTCCATTTGCATCCAAAAGACCTTTCAAGGGCCAGAGATGCCTCCCTGGCCCTCAGAAGAACTTCGGAGACCTCCGGAAGGCCAAAAATGGTGACTTTCAGTTTTTGGCAGAAAACCAGAACTCACAATTTTCAGCTTTCTGGAGGTCTCTGAAGGTCCTCCAGAAACAACTAGAGTGCAGTGTATGTCACATCCAGAGGGTACAGGTTAGACCCACCCTGGGTCTAATGTATACATATACTCCAGCCCAGGGATGCAGTCAGTGATACATAGGATTTGTTTCAACTCTCCAGAGGCATACATCTTACAACAAGCAATCCTGAATCCAAATTAGCAATCTGGTGAAGTTAAACTTCAGTGAAGTGAAGAGGTAGTCAAAGAACATATACTATATAGCACAAACCAAGCAGATAGACTATCCCCTGCAACTAGATACAGCTCCCAGAAAAAAAGTCCTCCAACCCAAATTAGTTCTGACAGGCAGTTTTGAAGTCTTTTTCCTCATCTTTTGTTTTGTTTTTGTATGACCAAAATCAGCCCCAGGAGATCTCATTTAACTATAGGGAGAACAGGGTGGGGGTGGGGTGGATGTATAACTTTCTTAATTCTGGTCATAACCCTATATTTGTGTGCAAAATAGCCTCCAGCTGCTTTTCTCACCTATCACATTTCCCAAAGGAAGAAAAGCAGCTTGGAGGGGGAGAAGCAATAGTGATCAAAAAATGGGTGGGAGAGGAAACGTTTAAGGAGCCCCTTCCACCCGCTGCTCATCTTCTTAGAGCCCAATCCTATCCTCCCCCCAACCAAAGCAGCCATGCCAAAAACAAGTGCACCTCTGTCGAACTGGGGGCGGGGTGATCGGGAGGCTTCAGAAAGGAAGGGGGAACCTCAAGGCCAGGGTACTCCTTCCATTAGAACCTAGGAGAGGGGGGTAAAGGGGATAATTTGTACCCAGGTCCAGGGTCAAAAAGGGGGCCCAGGAACCAAGGGAGGGGGCCAGAAATTTCCTGGGATCTTAATTTTCTTATCTATTCAGACTTGTTGCCTGCACGGGATGCTGGGGACACTAACACAAACATGCGGCTGCAACTACTGGTAAACCATATATGCTGGACCAAGGAATGCATACATGACATTCCTTAACACAGTGGGAGGAAACTGGCCTTATACTGCAGCTCTTTGGCTTGTGGATCTGCTTGTCATGAAGGAGTGTATAGGAGCTCAGGGATACAGCTGTGGAGCTACAGCTGCTGCAGAAGCAAGTTTTGGTACACACAGGACACTTTCCATTCTAGTGTTAGTCTAAATATGATGCTGCTAATTTTCTACATGATTTTCTATATTTAAAAGATTTTAGAGAGACTAAGGAGTGTGTTTGGTTTTCTGTATTACTGTATCTAGCTGCCAGTGCCACACGGATGGGTGCACCAGGGCTCCAAAGACTTTTCCAGCTGTCCCCTCCTTTTCCAAAGACTTTTCCAGCTGTATCCACCCTCCCCCTACCCTATTTCGCCCCTCCCTGCCTCCATTCTGCTCGCCTATCACCACCACCCCTGCTGTTACACCCTTTCCCCCTTTGCAAAGGGGCCTAAAAGAAACTTCATACTCCCTGAAAAAGTTCCTCAGAGGCCCTGCCTTCCATACATTCTGGCCCACCATTTCAAATAATCTGAGGAGGCCCTCTTTCAGGTGCCACCCTGACAGATATTCAGGCATAGGAACAAGACGCAAGGTCTTCTCAAGAGTGGCACCACAGCTATACAACTCCCTTCCTAAAGAGAGAGAACTGCTCCCTTCCTTGATGCCTTCCAAAAAGGATGAAACATGTTTATGCATTGGGCAGCCTTTGGGTAGTTAGGATGGGTGGGGGAATATTTTGTTTGTATTAGTGTTTTTCATATCTGGCTTTTATCTCTCCCAACCTGCTATATTATTTTACTGTGCTCTCTATTGCATCTTAATTTGTATTAAAGGAGCTTATACATGATTTTCAGCTCAATCCTAACTGAATCCCTACCCCCACCAATGCAGCCACCCCAACAGTCCCGGAAGACTCTTCAAGAAAGCTGCCCAAATTGATCTCCTCTGATTTGCATCAGTCGTTTTGCTTGCTCAAGTCTGAGGAGACTATGGGAGTAGAAAGGGGAGAGTAGAGGTTATAGGATCCTAGCACACACCACTGCTGCTGGGATTCA